>NC_084850.1:119907787-121187787 GCF_033115175.1 Lepus europaeus | reverse complement strand
ATATGTGTCCAATGGATGAAACAAAATCATTTTTTCAATATACTATGTTACCAAATATTTATGAAAGGCTTTAAATAATAGCTTACCTCCTAGGTGCTTTCCTTATATTGAAATACATAGTTATATTTAAAGGAATAGATAGTATACACTTGTAAAATCCTTAGAAAACGGCCGGCGCCGCGGCTCACTAGACTAATCCTCCACCTTGCGGCGCCGGCACACCGGGTTCTAGTCCCGGTCGGGGCGCCGGATTCTGTCCCGGTTGCCCCTCTTCCAGGCCAGCTCTCTGCTGTGGCCAGGGAGTGCAGTGGAGGATGGCTCAAGTGCTTGGGCCCTGCACCCGCATGGGAGACCAGGAGAAGCACCTGGCTCCTGCCATCGGATCAGCGCGGTGCGCTGGCCGCAGCGCGCTAGCTGCGGCGGCCATTGGAGGGTGAACCAACGGCAAAGGAAGACCTTTCTCTCTGTCTCTCTCTCACTGTCCACTCTGCCTGTCAAAAAAAAAAAAATCCTTAGAAAACTATCAACAAAAGAACTATATAAGAAGTTTCTTTTTTACTATGCTGTTGATTTTATTTTATAGGAAATATAAGAGGTGAAATACAAGGTACTGTGGATTGTAATATAGCAACCATAATATATAAAAGAGAATGTTTGGGTAAGCTTTTGGAGAAAGAATTAGGAGGTCCAGGGGAGTGGTTTCCAAGACACTTTTCACCTAAACATTTAGCATCACTTTTGGTATATTTCTCTTTTATACTTTAACTTTGGTTCATTTTACACTACTGAACATATACTGAAATTTTATAGTTAAAATGTAAATATTAAGGAAAATGTAAATGCTGGGACACACAATATTGTTGGAAAACTTTCATTCAAGAATTTAGAATTTAAGTGATATATGAAGGGATATATGACAAGAAGCTAGTTTGTGGGTTTATAAAGCAACTTACCCAAAGGAACTTCACTGGAGTCAAAATGACTTGATGTGAGTAGCTTAAAACTCATACTCACAACATAGCACTAAGGGCAGCAAGTGAGTATGGCATCTACTCCTCTCCCCGTGCATCTGGCATGGCCTAAGGTCTTTTTATTTTATTTTATTTTATTTTTATTTTTTTTGACAGGCAGAGTGGATAGTGAGAGAGAGAGACAGAAAGAAAGGTCTTCCTTTTTGTCATTGGTTCACCCTCCAATGGCCGCTGCAGCCGGCGCATCTCGCTGATCCGAAGCCAGGAGCCAGGTGCTTCTCCTGGTCTCCCATGGGGTGCAGGGCCCAAGCACTTGGGCCATCCTCCACTGCCTTCCCGGGCCACAGCAGAGAGCTGGCCTGGAAGAGGGGCAACCGGGATAGAATCCAGTGCCCTGACCGGGACTAGAACCTGGTGTGCCGGTGCCGCAAGGCAGAGGATTAGCCTGTTAAGCCACGGCGCCGGCTGGCCTAAGGTCTTTAATCGTATAAATAACTCATAGAAAATTATGTGCTCTTGGGACTATCTGAGAAATCTAAATTATGCCATTATCAAAGTGATGTCAGTAGTTCAATTGTGGCTTTTGCTGGTTGAAAAAGTCATTATAAGAAGCATTGCTCTCTCTCCTTCCTTCCTTCCTTCCTTCCTTCCTTCCTTCCTTCCTTCCTTCCTTCCTTCCTTTCCCTCCCTCCCTCCCTCCCTCCCTCCCTCCCTCCCTCCCTCCCTCCCTCCCTTTCTTTCTTTCTTTCTTTCTTTCTTTCTTTCTTTCTTTCTTTCTTTCTTTCTTTCTTTCTTCCTCTTTCTTTCTTTCCTCTCTCTCCCTCCCTTCCTTCCTTCCTCCTTCCCTCCTTTCTCTCTTTCTTTCTCTCCATTCAGAAGAAGACAGCCAGAGAGAGAGAGAGAAAGAGAAAGAAAGAAAGAAAATATATTCACAACCACTGATTGAACTGCTGTGGCTGGCCAAAGGTGGTAGCTGGAAACTCAATACAGATCTCTCAAATGAATATCAGGAGCCCAGTTACTAGAATTATCATCTGCTGCCTCCCAAGGTGTACATTAGCAGCAAGCTTAAGTCAGGAACCAGAGCCAAGAATAAAACCCAAGTACCATAATGTGGAACACTAGCATTTTAACTGGTGGCTTTACCACTAGGCTAAATGCTCCTCTTTAGAGAAGCACTATTTTATTTTATTTTATTTTTAATATTTATTTATTTACTTGAAAGGCTGTGTTACAGAGAGAGGGAGAAAGCTTCTATCTGCTGGTTCACTTCTCAAATGGCCACAATGCCTGGAGCTGGGTCAGGCTGAAGCCAGGAGCCTGGAACTCCATAAGGGTCTCCCATGTGAGTGGCAGGGCCCCAAGCACTTGGGCCATCTTCCACTGCTTTCCCAGTTGCATTAGCAGGGGCTAAACTGGAAATGGAGCAACAGGGGCTGGAACAGATGCTCATATGGAATGATTGCACTGCAGGTGACAGCTTAACCTGCTGCACCAGAGCACTGGCCATGAGAATTATTATTTTAAGCCACCTGAAAGAGTGACTCATACCATGGTATATAAACTATGATTTGTGAAAGTAAGTGGGGCTGGCGCCGTGGCTCAATAAGCTAATCCTCCGCCTGCAGTGCTGGCACACCGGGTTCTAGTCCCAGTTGGGGCGCCGGATTCTGTCCCGGTTGCCCCTCTTCCAGGCCAGCTCTCTGCTATGGCCAGGGAGTGCAGTGGAGGGTGGCCCAAGTGCTTGGGCCCTGCACCCCATGGGAGACCAGGAGAAGCACCTGGCTCCTGCCTTCAGATCAGCGTGGTGCGCCGGCCGCAGCGTGCCAGCCGTGGCGACCATTGGAGGGTGGACCAACGGCAAAGGAAGACCTTTCTCTCTGTCTCTCTCTCTCACTGTCCACTCTGCCTGTCAAAAAAAAAATTAAAAAATTAAAAAAAAGAAAGTAAGTGGGACTGGGAAAGAGGAATTCAATGAAATAACTCCCAACCCTATCTCCAGCTTCTGGAAAAATGGATATAGTTATTTCTACTTTGTACACAAACTGAGAATGAATGATTTTATTGAAATAACATATAAATGATTTAGAAAACATCACAGATCTGTACTTTTGAGTATGAATATTCAGGTTCCTGGAAAATTGTAATTTTAAAATAATACACCCAGATTACTTGTGATCATTCATTAAACCAATAGGGAATCTATTGGATCTACAGAATCTCTGACAGGAAAAGCACATCTTCCTGCAATAATCTTCCATGTATTCCTTAGTTTTAATTTTTACACAAGGTTCTTCAACTCTTTGGATGGGAAAGAACTATATGTTTAATATGTAAACAGAATAGGAAATAAGTTTAAATTACATAAAAAGTCACACAGTAAATTGGATAGCAAAGAGAATAAGGAAGTATCTAGAAAGTTGCTTATGGCATATCTTATGAAGTTAGAAATGATTTTGAGGTGTCTCCTATGATTCAGTTTATCTGTATTTATTATAGTTTTGTATTATTTGTGTTTTATATTTATTATAGTTTGTAAACTATTTAACACGTTTAACTTGTACATTAAAAATAGAAGCCTGGTACTGGCATTGTGATGAAGCAAGTAAAGGCACCACTTGGGATGCCAGCATCCAGTATCAGAGCATCAGTTTGAATCCCAGTTGCTCCACTTCTGATATAGTTCCCTGTTAATGCACCTGGGAAAGCAACAGAAGATGGCCACGTGCTTGGACCCCTGCCACCCACGTTGAAGACTTGGATGGAGGTCTGCGCTCCTGGCTTTGGCCTGGACCAGGCCTGGTCATTTATGGGAGTGAGTCCACAGATGGAATTCATCCCCCCCATCCCCAGCTATCCCTTTCTCTCTCTGTTACTCTGCCTTCCAAATAAATACAAAAATCTTTAAAAATGGAAGCCTACTGATGGTGGAGAATAGTAGCAGATATTGTCAAGTCCTTGTTCAAACCCCTTTTTACTGATGTAATGCTGAAGGCCTTATAAAAGTATCAAGTATCAGCAACTCTCCACCCAAGGACTTTGCCTCAATCCACGCCTGGGGAAGTCCCAAAGTGCCAGGGAGTTGTCTTTAGAGGCAGCCTTCAGTCAATGACAGTGGAGAGTTAGAGGATAAATACCATAGTCTTCTTTACCCTTGAGTAGACAATCATGGAAATTAGTTCCCCAGCTGGACTGAGTCCAAGATAACCTCATTAATTAACTGCTTCATAACAGATTTTATCATCAATTTTTTCCCTGTTTCAGGAGGTGACATTCCACATAGATGACCTTAACCAGAATTTTTGTCTCAGAATCTTATGCTGGGATTACCCAAACTAAGATACTTGGAAGTGACAGTGGTTTGGGGAAGAAGACTCTAAAAATGGACTCTGGATTTGAGTCAATCACCAATGAGATAGCAACAAGGACCATAGTATTAATAATAAGTGGAGTAGGGATAACATCCAGAGTACTTTAGCCTCACAACACAAAGACTTTAATATGTGGAGATTTTGGAAGCTATAAGACAAAGGTTATATTATATAGTTTCTTAGGTTGTTGCTCTAGTACTTGCACTTGAAAGCTATAAAGAGAATGGCAATTATATGTCTCATAAAATTGCTTGACAGTTGTTAATTGCCCTGAATGAATTTAAGTAAAACAAACTAGGGAAGCTGTTAAATAATCTACAGTGCACACAGTAGCACCCCACAAAAAATAATTAACCAGTTCAATATGTCAATACTTTGTGATGGAGAAATCCTGATTTAAAATGATCCTCATCTCCTGAAGCTTCAAGTAAATGATTTTCCCTACCGGAATCACCTGTAACTGTCTACTTGGACCCCATGTTGAGCTCTCTCTGGTGGTGCCAGGAATTTAATCTCACTGGAAGCTGTCTTCAGTCAATGATGATGAAAATCTGAGGGTAAACACTGCAACTCTCTTATCCCTTGATTAAGATAATTTTGACCATTATTCTATGCTGTCTCATTGAATTCCTCAATGAAGTCAGGTTTTCTGTGCTACCAGCAAAGGCCTGCCTGATAATGAAGCTTTTATTGACTTCTTTCTATTCTTTGTCCCACTTCAAATTCATGAAATTATCATTCGAGTTAGGGAACAAATAGTAACATAAGAAAACCTAATGATGTAATTCTATATATTAGCACATCAAGTAATAAAATTGAGATTATTACAATAAATGCAGAAAAACAACTCAATACTCATTAAATATGAAAACTCATACAATCTAGGAATAGAATAAAATGTCCATAAAACAATAAAATTCTGCATCAAAAGTCCACAGAAACCATCAAACTTAATCATAAAGCAGAAATATTCCCAGTAAATTTCAATAAATACCCAGGCATTGTAGTTACCATCACTGCTGCTATGCATTATCCTGGACTTCCTAGAAAATTCAATACTAGAGGGAAAAGGAGGAGGCATGAGCAAGAGAAATTAAGACACAAAACAGTTCTTTTTTTTTTATTATTATTTTTGACAGGCAGAGTGGACAGTGAGAGAGAGAGACAGAAAGAAAGGTCTTCCTTTTTGCCGTTGGTTCACCCTCCAATGGCCGCCGCGGCCGGGGTGCTGGGGCCGGTGCACCACGCTGATCCAAAGCCAGGAGCCAGGTACTTATCCTGGTCTCCCATGGGGTGCAGGGCCCAAGCACTTGGGCCATCCTCCACTGCACTCCCTGGCCACAGCAGAGAGCTGGCCTGGAAGAGGGGCAACCAGGACAGGATCAGTGCCCTGACCGGACTAGAACCCAGTGTGCCGGCGCCACAAGGCGGAGGATTAGCCTAGTGAGCCGCGGCGCCGGCCAACAGTTCTTATATTTAGGTGACTTTACTGGTTAAATAGACAATTTGAGACAAACTAGTATATGAATGCTCAGCCTGTTCACCAGATAGAAAAACAATGCATCAGAAATCAATATAGACCAGTAAGAAGCAAGTTGAAAAGGTAAAAGAAAGCATTGTTAATGAAAACAAAATATGAAGTGCTCAAAAATAAATTTCTAAAAAAAGGTATTTGGCAACCTTTTTAAAATCACAAATAAGTATTGAAAGAGAAAATTAGGTAAACAATGTGTAATGATCAAATCCGGGTAATTAACATTTCTATCTCCTGACACATTTATCCTTTCTATGTACTGAAAACCTTTGAAGTCTTCTTTCCTAGTTATTTCTTTTTTACTTTTCTTTAATGAATATAAATTTCCAAAGGACAGCTTATGGATTACAATGGCTTCCCTCCCCCCATAACTTCCCTCCCACCAGCAACCCTCCCCTTTCCCGCTCCCTCTACCCTTCCATTCACGTCAAGATTCATTTTCAATTCTCTTTATATACAGAAGATCAGCTTAGTATATATTAAGTAAAGATTTCAACAGTTTGCCCCCACATAGCAACACAAAGTGAAAAATACTGTTGGAGTACTAGTTATAGCATTAAATCACGATGTACAGCACATTAAGGACAGAGATCCTACATGATATTTTTTAAAAAATTGATTAATTTTCTATGTAATTTCCAATTTAACACCAAGGTTTTTTTTCATTTTCAATTACCTTTATATACAGAAGATCGATTCAGTATATACTAAGTAAAGATTTCATCAGTTTGCACCCACACAGAAACACAAAGTGTAAAAATACTGTTTCAGTATTAGTTATAGCATTACTTCACATTGGACAATACATTAAGGACAGATCCCACATGAGACATAAGTACACAGTGACTCCTGTTGTTGATTTAACAATTTGACACTCTTGTTTACGACGTCAGTAATCTCCCTAGGCTCTTGTCATGAGTTGCCAAGGCTATGGAAGCCTTTAGGGTTCGCCGACTTCGATCTTATTCCGACAGGGTCATAGTTATTTTAATATATATGTACTAAATTGTTGTAGACTATAATTACCCTATTGTGCTGTAGAGCATCAGAACTGATTTTTCCTATCTAACTGTATTTTTGTGTCTATTATATATATCATCTCTGTCTCCCATCCCCCAATCTCCTTAAACTTCTAGCGACCTCTATTCTACTCTTTATTTCTGTGTGATCAACTTTTTTAGCTTCCATATTTATGAGTGCTGTACTGCATAAGTAAGTGAAAATATATCAATTAAAATAATAATTATCAGGAATGTTCTTCATAATCATAAATAGTTTTAGGAGATTGCCCCAGATGCTTCAAAAATGTAAAATCTTGCTGGGCTGTACTATCTCAGATTATAGCTTGCCACTGAAACTCTGATGTCACAGACAGAAGAAATACTTCCAACCAGGAGGTAAAGAAGGCTAGCAGAGTTTCTGACTCATTGTAAACAAGTAAAGAATGTTAACTTAATTTCTACACTCTAAATATTTCAAACATCCCTAAACTTGTTTCTGTGGGATAAACTTCTTTCATACCTGCCCTCAGAAGTTCATAGGCCAGGTAAGGAGTCAATGTACAAACAAAGAAAGGCAGTAGAGTATCCAGGGTCTGGTGAAGGGGAAAAGAAGGATTAGCTCCCATAGTGTACTCTACCTAAAGGAATCTGGAAAAGCAGTACAAATGATGCTGGAGCTGCATCCCAAAGGAGGAATTGTTTGGTGTGTTATGACAGACAGAGGGAGCAGCATGTGGAAATATTCAAGAGCAGAAAAACAGCTTGGGAATTTTTAAGGAACTGTAGTTAGTTTGGAATGCTCAATTATACTACAAGAGAGGGGCTCAGTGAGAGATGGAGCTGCTGCACCAGTTAGATATCCAAGTGAAGAGACAGTGGGCTTCAAGAATCTTGAGATTTACCCTGAAAGGTTAATATTGTGGTTTTCATCACAGTATCTCAGCATTCACATCTTATATAAATAAATTGTAAAATAATTTATTAAGACATCATTTATATACAATAAAATGCTCACATTCTAGGTATATATCTTGCTGGCTTTTGACGAAATTACACACCTGTATAACACAATTAATCTATAGAATTTTACTATTACCTCAAAAACTTCAGTCCTGCTGCTTTTCAGTCAGTCCCCCACCCACCTCACAAATACTCAGGCAATTATTATAAATTTCAGTCACTATAAATTAGACTTGACTTTTCTAAAAATTCAATTCTATGGAATCATAGATGATAAAAATTATGTAAAAATAAGTGGACATGCATACTATACTCATTGATAGGAATATTCAGAATATCAAATGTTACAGCTTTCTTTGAAATATTTTCTAAATTCAATGTAATTAAAAAAATCTAACTAGCCCTCTAAATTAACAACGTGATTCTAAAGTCCTATGGAAGTGCAAAGATCGAGAGTAGTCAATATACATTTATGGATTAAAATCTATAACTGTGTAAATATCCATATACAATAGCAAGAAATTTTAGAAACCTAGGTCATACGATATGTTTTTGACACAAAGATGTGTACATACAGACATACAGATAGCAAGAACCAAATAAAATGCTTTGATATACACACATATGAACACACACACTTATAATTGGGTATATGGAATTTTGATGCTAAAAATCATGGAATGGGGACTATCACTGTGCATACCAGGTACAGTTGCTGCCTGCAGTGCTGGCATCCCATATGGACACTGGTTCAAGTCCCAGCTGCTCCACTTCCAATCCAGCTCTCTGCTATGGCCTGGGAAAGCAGTAGAAAATGGCCCAAGTGCTTGGGCCCCTGCACCCGCGTGGGAGACCTGGAAGAAGCTCCTGGCTCTTGGCTTTGGATCGGCCCAGCTCTGGCCATTGCGGCCATCTGGGGAGTGAACCAGTGGATGGAAGACCTCTGTCTCTCTGTAACTCTGACTTTCAAAAAAATAAATAAATCTTTTAAAAAAATCAATGGAAAACTGATAGAATAAATTTTGCCAGTATAGTTGGTTATTAACATGGGATTCCTAACATTATATCCCTGTCTCACACAACCTGAGATACATTTCTCACTAGACTCACTAGAATAAAAATTAATTTTATGTAGGTTAAAAGTTCAAGTACAAGTAGCAGCAATAGCTTAAAATTTCTGAACATTAGGAAAAGACCTTATCTAAGAATATGAAATTATTTCTTAAAAAATGACAGATGGGGTGGTCATTTGGCCTAGGAGTTGAGGCAACAGTTTGGGTGCCCACATGCCATGTCAAAATACCTGGGTTCAAATCCTGGCTCACTCATTTCAGCTTCCTAATAATACTCACCTTGGAATACAGAAGATAATGGCTCAAGTGATTGAGTCCCTGACACCATGTGGATTGACTTCGTAGCTCCTAGCTTCTGTCTGGCCCAGATCGAGCCGTTGTGGGCATCTGAGGAGTGAACCAGTCAATGGGAGAGATTCTCTCTCTCCCCATTCCCATAAACAAATAAAATACTTAAATGACAAAAAAATCTAAAACCATAAAATGAGAGGCTGATTTTTAGCCACACTTTAACTACATTAAAAAAGTTAAATATGAGATGATGGTATTAAGAGCATTACAAGAAAAGTCGCAGGCTGGAAGAAATTTTTCAAAATATAATTGATTAAAAATTAGAATCTATACAGTATTTTTATACCTTGTGTTTCTGTGTGGGTACAAACTGATGAAATCTTGACTAAGTATATGCAGAATCAATCTTCTGTATATAAAGATAATTGGAAATGAAAAAAAAAAACCTGGTGTTAAATTGGAAATGGCATAGAAAATTAATTTTTAAAAAAATATCATGTAGGATCTCTGTTTTTAATGTGCTGTACACTGTTATTTAATGCTATAACTAGTATTCCAACAGTATTTTTTCACTTTGTGTTGCTATGTGGGGGCAAACTGTTGAAATCTTTACTTAATATATACTGAACTGATCTTCTATATATAAAGAGAATTGAAAATGAATCTTGACGTGAATGGAAGGGGAGAGGGAGCGGGAAAGGGGAGGGTTGCTGGTGGGAGGGAAGTTATGGGAGGGGGGAAGCCAATGTAATCCATAAGCTGTACTTTGGAAATTTATGTTCATTAAATAAAAGTTTAAAAAAAATTAGAATCTATGAAATTTTAAGGATTTCTATTAATAAGCAAAAGCTCAAATTTCCAATAAAAAAGAGAGTGTGGACCTTTAGCCTAACGTTTAGGATGTGGGTTAAAACTCCTGCACCCCTTTCAGACTACCTGGGTTTGATACCAAGATCAGGCTCCTAAACCGCTTCCTACTAATGCAGACCCTGGGAGGCAGCAGTAGTGGCTCATGTTCTTGGTTCTTTGCCACCCATATGGGAGACTTAGATTGAGTTTACAGCTCCTAGCTTTGGCCTAGACCAGGCCCAGTCATTTGGGCATCTGAGCAGTGAACCAGCAGATGGAAACTCTTTATCTCTCTGTGTGTCTTTCTGCATTTCAAACAAATAAATAGGGAGGGAGAGAGGAAGAGAGACGTTATGAAGAAGTGATTTATAGGAGATGAGTCTGAAACCATTAAATCCAAGAATATTTTATTCCAACTTTCTTCATAATCCTGATAATTTCTAAATAATCTATGTCCATCAATAGGAGAAAAGTTATGGTATATTCATATTGACAAAATTGAATTATATATTACATATATATCAATGCAAAGGAATAAAGTATATATCATGTATATATTAATCTTAAAATTGAGAAGTTGAGTGAACAGAAAAGATAATAAATTTCATAAACTATAAATATCAGAGTAAGAAATTACTATAATAATGGTTTTAGATTATATACACATGTACTGGGACAATATATGCAAGGAGGAAAATATGTAATTCTCTAGAGTGGTTCCTCTGGTGAATAAGAAGAGAAAGTGTTGAAGAGAATGTACAGGAAGTTTCTACTATTTTAAAATTTCATGTGTTATGTTAGTTGGTAGATGATGGTCTACTGTATTATTTTCTACCTTTATGTATGTCTAAAGTTTTCAATAATAATAATAAAACATTAATAGGAAGCAAAGCCATGCTCAAGATAGTAGGTAATCACACTGGCAAGGTAATAGATAATCATCACATTTTAGAAATGAATGAGGTGGCCTAAATTAGGACAAGTAATTTCTCAGGGTCATCATTTATTGATGAACTTAAGATTAAAAGGGGAATTCCCAGAACAAAGATTACGGTTAGTTCCTTCACTATACCTTGAATACACTATGAAGCTTGCATTCACCAGCTGCAAACCATATAATGTTATAGAGTGCACATGGTTTTAAGAACATGTCTCTGGAGATTATAAATCATTTTAAATACCTGTTTGTCTTGTGAAGAGCAGGCTATCAACATAGAAACTGTGATTTCTTGGCATAGAGACTTCTGATTTTTAAGTTGTGAAAGAGTATGTAAGATAAATGCATTTCAAGAAACAATTGGAGAATAAATGTTGCAAGCACAATGTAGGCACAGCCATGGATATAGTACAATGAGTATGATTTTAAGTTAATTCAATCTATTTGCTTCATACTATGTTTAATCAACTTAAAAACTGTTGTGCATTTTTCATATGTTTTCTTGGAAATTTTGTATCCCATGAGGAAAAATAAAGGATTAATTTTCCAAATACAGATGATCAAGTCCCTATGTCTGGAAACATTTTATTTGAATTCTATCACTGCAAGACTCGCACACAAAAAAAAAATAAAGGGAAGAAGATCGATTTTCCAGATCTTCCAAAAAGCTAAACTTAGCTGTAAGTAACACTATATTTGAATAAAATCAAACTATTCTCATCAAGATGTCATATAATAAAAGAGTAAACCACTCACACACATTCAAAACTTAAAATTTGTGTTCATTTATTCTTTTCAATTAATTTGAATCTGCAGAGAACATAAAGGCAAGCCAAACAACGTTATTCCCAGCTGATGACATTACCGTATTCTACCATTAATAGTACTCCTTTACTATTTATATCCTAGCCCTCAAGTTTCTGGACTGAACATCTATATAAATAAGTATGAATTGCATGGAAATGAATAGTGCTTTTCTTGAAAGTAAATATCAGGTAAACAGATTGAGAAATCATAATCTGTCTCTAGGGGAAATTATAGATGACACATTCTGAACTATTACTGGAATCCAACAAGAAATATGATTAATTTAGTGATTTTCTTTCCTACCAGTAGTAGAAACCGTAAGGTATTGTTATCAAAATTATATTAGAATGAAACTAGAGAGCTACAGTTTCAGCCACAAACTGTAAAAATATCTTGTCTCTAGACCATACTCATATAAGTGCTGTATAAAATGGTGCATATACTCACTCATAGCATGGGGAGAGCTTACCTTAAAGGCAATGGGGAGCAGGAAAGACAATTTTTAACCAAGGGGTTACAAAATGAAAGATCTCTGCGAGTGAGATCCCAGTGGAAAGAATGGGCCATCAAAGAAGGAGGTACCTTTCTCTGAAGGGAGGAGTGAACCTCCACTTTGACTATGACCCTGTCTAAATAAGATCGAAGTTGGCGAACTCAAAAGGCTTCCATAGCCTTGGCAACTCATGACAAGAGCCTAGGGAGATTACTGACGCCTTAAACAAGAGTGTCGATTTGTTCAGTCAACAACAGGAGTCACTGTGCACTTACTCCTCATGTAGGATCTCTGTCCTTAATGTGCTGTACATTGTGATTTAATGCTATAACTAGTACTCCAACAGTATTTTACACTTTATGTTTCTGTGTGGGTGCAAACTGTTGAAATCTCTACTTAATATATACTAAATTGATCTTCTGTATATAAAGATAATTGAAAATGAATCTTTTATAGATTTCTTTTTTTTTCTTTTTTGGACAGGCAGAGTGGACAGTGAGAGAGAGAGAGACAGAGAGAAAGGTCTTCCTTTGCCATTGGTTCACCCTCCAATGGCCGCCACGGCTGGTGCGCTGCGGCCGGCGCACCGCGCTGATCCAATGGCAGGAGCCAGGTGCTTCTCCTGGTCTCCCATGGGGTGCAGGGCCCAAGCACTTGGGCCACCCTCCACTGTACTCCCAGGCCATAGCAGAGAGCTGGCCTGGAAGAGGGGCAACCGGGACAGAATCCGGCACCCCAACCGGGACTAGAACCGGGTGTGCTGGCGCCACAAGGCGGAGGATTAGCCTAGTGAGCCGTGGCGCCGGCCTTGAAAATGAATCTTGATGTGAATGGAATGGGAGAGGGAGCGGGAGTTGAGAGGGTTGCGGGCGGGAGGGAAGTTATGGGGGGGAAAAGCCATTGTAATCCATATGCTGTACTTTGGAAATTTATATTCATTAAATAAAAGTTAAATAAATAAATAAAATCTTAAAAAAATGGTAAACATTTTCCCCATAATGTTATTTTAAAGACATTTTGCATTGTCTAAAGCAAGGTGAATGGTAAGATGGCATATAGTAAATGCACTGAGTTCAACACTAAGTTTTTGGGGGTGGTGTTAATATCTACTTGCAAAGAGGACCTTCCAGAATGAAGATATATCTCTGGATGCATCCCACTGTGATTAAAAGTTGCCACAAATGATACTGGGGGAAAACAGGCTTGTTTTTTAATGTTACAGAGAATTATACAACTGCCTGGAGCAAAATAATATCCAAAAATGTTTTTTTCTTTTTAGGCACAAAACTGCATTTCTAGTAAGATATATCTTCCTCAATAGATTGATATAAAATGCTCATGCAGTATGCCAAAAGTTAAGATGGGATAGAGATAATTCATTTTACAAAGTTGGTTCCTTATAACACCATCATAAATTCATTAAGAAATGTATATAAAAGCTTTTGCATTATATATATGTATAATTTAATAGGCCTATGGTAGATTTCATAAAATATTTTATCACATAAGCATGCTAGTAGAACTACTTCATTTATTATAAATGATGTTTTTCCATCTGGAATTTAAAAATACATGTACTGGTATATGACTCAACTTATTTAATTCAAGTATGAAAAGAAGTGTTTTTCAAAAATGTTTGTTGGTTTAGCTATCAACATTTAAAAAAGATGTATTTTTAAGTCAGAGTTACAGAGAGGGAGGGAGAGAGAGAGAGAGAGAGAGAGAGATTGATTGATTGATTTTCCATCTGCTGTTTCAATCCCCAAATGGCCACAATGGCAGTGCTGGGCCAGGCCGAAGCTAGGAGCCAGGAGCTTTCTCCAGGTCTCCCACATGGGAGCCAGGAGCTCAAACATGTGTGCCATCTTCTGCTGCTTTTCCCAGGTCATTAACAGGGAGCTGGATGAAAGTGGAATGGCTGGGACGTGAACCAGCACACACATGGGATGCTGGCATTACAGACAACAGCTTTATCTGCTATGCCACAATGCTAGCCCTCAGCTATCAACGTTTGGAGTAAGATAAATTTTTTGTGTGGTACTATCCTGCAGCCTGCAGAGAGTTTAGTTTCCAAGCTACGCATTCCTATAAATGCAGTAGCACTTTCCAAATACTGTGATGACCAAAACATCCAACTTTTTCAATACCCTGATCATGCTCTTTTTGCCCAGGAGAAGACTGGTTTAGAGCATTATGAAGCTTTCTGATTTTTTAAAGAATAATACAATAAATTAAATCTCAATCTCTCTCTCTCTCTCTCTCTCTCTCTCTCTCCTTCCTTTCTAAAAACTGCTATTGAGATAGAGCAGAGTTCTTTTATATGTATTATTTTACTTTATCACTACATTATCATATCAGGAAAACAGTGCATACATTATATTTATCTTGAAACTAGTGTTTTGGCCTTATAGCATTTTGATTAGTGCCCTTTCATCTGCATCTAATTAAAATGTTAACATGTCCCCTGTTCTCAGAAAGATGATATTTAAATGGGGAGGAACTCTCAATCGATGTAGGTCAAAACATAAAATTCACCTTACAGACTCATATGAACTTTGCCTACAGAAAAAAAGTTAATGGTTTAATATTAATTGTTAAGGTTAACAAAATGAGTTATCAGATGTTAACATTTATTTATAAAATAGTATTAAATCACATTGTTTATTGGGTGCTTAGCTAGACGCAGACATTACTGAACATCAGAAACATCTTAAAATGTTTTTTTTTTTATAATAAACAAAGTCACTTGAAATACCAAGATATAAGTACCTAGGTTTACCAAAGGGAAGAATGGAAGCAGAGAGAGAGAACTTTGAAGCTTTTATTGTCATGCAATCTCACATGTATCTGAAATGTTTAAGCTGATGACTTTTTTAGCATTAATGTATCTTAGAAGTTCACATCTGCAACATTTCATTATTACTATGTCAGGCAATAAAATAAAAGGTTGTCTCCATGAACATAACTTATAAATTGGCATAATGGGTCTCAATTACAGTGAATTTATAATTTTAGCTTTAAATGTATCTTTTTTTCCTGAAATTTATTTAGGTTAAACAATTACAACAGAATTCATGTAGAAAAGATACTGCAAATGTTATTAGTAATTTCACAGTTGATCTTTTTTTTTTTTTGTATTTTTGACAGGCAGAGTGGACAGTGAGAGAGAGAGACAGAGAGAAAGGTCTTCCTTTGCCGTTGGTTCACCCTCCAATGGCCGCCGCGGCTGGCACGCTGCGGCCGGCGCACCGCGCTGATCCAATGGCAGGAGCCAGGTGCTTCTCCTGGTCTCCCATGGGGTGCAGGGCCCAAGCACTTGGGCCACCCTCCACTGTACTCCCAGGCCATAGCAGAGAGCTGGCCTGGAAGAGGGGCAACCGGGACAGAATCCGGTGCCCCGACCAGGACTAGAACCCAGTGTGCTGGCGCTGCAAGGCGGAGGATTAGTCTGTTAAGCCAAGGCACCAGCCCTGATCTGAAATTTTAATTTAAATATTTAAACCTGAATTGTACCATGTAAGTGACAATATACCATTCTTTCTTCATGTTATGATTATTGTCATGAGTCCCTCACTTTGTGATATTTGTTTCTCTGTTTTTAAGAAAAATAGTATATATGTGTATGTACATAATGTCTACATTTGAAATGAATATGACAAAATATTTACGAATTGCAAAATAACGGAAAAAACTGTTGACCATTTCAAGGGGTACATAATTGAGAACTTTGAAAATATGGATAGTAAATTCCATTCTGTGCAGGATCTAAGGGGCTGCAGTATACCTATGCTTCCACAGTACAATGAGTCCAGAAAAAAATGGAACTCATACTTTTTCATGGTACTAACAAAGAGTAATGGAGGCAGCAATATCTAAATGAGCCAATTTCCATAGAAAGGAGCCCCTTCCTTTGATAACAATGAGCCAAGAATGCTACATGAAGACAATTGCTGGTTTTGGATATTAAGGTAATGGTCAAGGTGTTAGCAGATAAGATAGAATGAAGTGTGAGAGATCCACAAACGTAATAGCATTTCACTTAGACTAACAATTCTCCTTACCCTAGTTTTTCTGAGAAAAGGACAACAAAAGCAGGACTGAAAAGCTAAAGGTTTTTCATAGTCTGTTGGAGTTTTATGGTGCCAGGCTGTGGGGACTTTTAAATCAATTTGTAGTCAAGTCTCAATTGTCTCATGGCTTCAACATTAATAAGACACTAGAATGCATGGTTTCCTCCCGATCCCTGGTATGTGATTTAACTAATATCTGTACTCTACAATCTAATTTTAATGCATCCATTCTGATCACTGCCTACTTTCTCTCCAATTTCCTCCATCTTGTAAAATGACCCCCAGTATTATTCAGCCATGTGAGATTATCAATCATTTGACCTCAATGGTTTCTTATCTCTCAATATCTCAGTCATCAATCATCACTTTGATCCTTACTCAGTCTAGCTGACCTTATATACACTCTTAAGTTACTTGTCCCCTCTTTTCACTGAAATTGCTAACACCAACCATAGCTAAATGTAATTCTCTTTCTATTTCATGTCTGCACCTAAGTGGCTAAATCTGAATGAAAAAGCACATAGAAGTGCTAACAGGATCTCATTTTAAATGCATGAGTCCTAATACATCATCCATATTTCCCTAATAAATTTGTTCTCTCACTTTCTTAGATGACCTTTTCACATCTCCTTCTCCCTTCCAAAAGTATGAGTAATTTCTTTATTTACTTTGTAATTTATTATTATTTTTTTTAGTTTTTGAAATTTATTTGAAAGGCAGAGAGACAGAAAGTAGGAGAGGAACAAGAGACAGAGAAATCTCTCATCTGCTGGCTCAAACCCTAAATGCCAACAACATCTAGGGCTGTTGGCCAGGCTGAAGGCAACCTGGATCACCTCTGAGGGTAGCAGGGACCAAACTATTTGAGCCATCACTTGTTGCCTTCCAGGGTTCACAATAATAGGAAGCTGGAATTGAAAGTGGAACAGGGACCTGAGACCAGGCATACTAATGCAACCTTGACCTCTGTGCCGAACACCCATCTCTTCTTTCAGTTATTCTTATTTCTTATTGAAATAAAATAAAGGGGCCAGCGCTGTAGCGCAGTGGGTTCAAGCCCTGCCCTGCAGTGCCGGCATCCCATATGGGTGCCTGTTCGAGACTCGGCTGCTTTACTGATCCAGCTCTCTGCTGTGCCCTGGGAAAGCAGTAGAAGATGGCCCAAGTCCTTAGGCCCCTGCATCCACGTCGGAGACCTGGAAGAAGCTCCTGGGTTCGGATCAGCAGAGCTCTGGCCATTGCAGCCAGATGGGGAGTGAACCATTGGATGGAAGACCTCTCTCTCTCTCTCTCTCTCTCTCTCTCTCTGCCTCTCCTCTCTCTGTGTAACTCTGACTTTCAAATAAATAAATAAATCTTTTTTTAAAAAAATAAACAAAATAGAATGGATAAAAGATTTCATTTTTACCACCACTTCCACCAGGCTACTTTCACCTGTAACCATATACTTTCCCTTACCTCCTATTGCTCTGAAAGAATGACTACTGATGCTATCCAAGCCTATCTCTTATACTTGTGAACTGGATCCTGTTTTCTCTTGCCTTATCGAAGACATAACTCTTTTTTCCCTTTCCCTTGACTTTCCTTTTGGCCTTGGCCTATATATTTCTCACCAATCTGAAACAAATTTCTGTAGTTGCTACTCCATTTCTTTGCTCTTCTTTACATTGAAATCTTCAAAAAAGTTATTTATGTTTACACAGTCTGTCTCCAGTCATTTCCTCTTGTCCTTTCTTGAACTCACTCCAGTCAAGCTTCTACACAAACAATTCCATCAAAACAGCTTTAGTGACATTTTATCAGTCTCCACTTTCTGAATTCCAATGGTCAGTTCATACAATATTTATTGTACTTGACCAGTTAATAGTTGACACCATTGTTCACTCTCTTAGCTAAACATTTTTCTTCTTCACTTAGTATCCAGGATGCTTATTTTTGGGTTTCCTCTGAATGTGTGATTACTTTCTTAGTCTTGATGGCTATTTCCTCCTCCTCTTGACTCTAACAGCCAGAAAGCTCCAGGACTTTTAGAATTCCTCTCTATTTTTACCCAGTGCTTCATTGATCACATCCAACCACATGGCTTCAAATCCCATCAATATATTTGATGACTGCTGAATTTATAATCCAATATATATCTGCTTGACATTTCCCTTTGGAAGTCTAATAGGCATTTCAAAAGCAGCATGCTCAAATACAGACTCCTCATATTTTTGTTTTTATTTTTAAAGAAACTTATTAATACATTAGTCTCATGGTCACAGCAAATGCATAATTTCTACAACATGGTTCTCATCAATTCTCATGTTAATGGGATAGTAATACAAAGACAACAGATTCCGTGTAGTTCATCAATACAGTTCTTTTTTTAAAAAAAAGATTTATTTTATTTCTATTTCAAAGACAGAGTTACAGAGAGAGATGGAGACAGAAAGAGAGGTCTTCCATCCACTGGTTCACTCCCCAGATGGCCACAAAGGCCGGAGCTGTGCCGATCCGAAGCCAGGAGCTTCTTCCGGGTCTCTGATGTGGGTGCAGGGGCCCAAGGACTTGGGCCATCTTCTACTGCTTTCCGAGGCCATAACAGAGAGCTGGATGGGAAGAAGAGCATCCAGGTCTAGAACCAGCGCCCATAATGGGTGCCAGCGCTTCAGGACAGGACTTTAACCCACTGCACCACAGTGCCAGCCCCATCAATACAGTTCTAAGAATATAATGATACTTCCTTCCCTCCATTCTATTCTTCCCATTTCTTTCTTGCTTCACATTAGCAGTGGTCAAGGTTGATTCAAAGATTTGGAATTAGTTAACATTATGGAATTATTAACTGAGATGAGGGTGATTGGAGAAGAGGATTGGCAAAAAAAAAAAAAATGATAATCGCTAATGTTTTCCCCCCAGATATCTACCTTTCATTCCTTTACTATAAATATGTGCTAAGCTTTCATTTAAGAAATGTTTCCTAATTTCCTTGAATTTGCTCCTGTGTGTGTGTGTGTGTGTGTATTCAGATTCATGTTGTTAGTTATTTATTGTTGTCTCCTCCCCAGCATGTAAGATGTAATCAGACTAAAAATGGGCTTTGTTATTTTAGTCTAGAGTTGTAGTCCCAAGTTTAGAGTAGTGTAGAATGTAGGTGCTTAAAAAATGCTCATTGAGGCCAGCGCCACGGCTCACTTGGCTAATCCTCCGCCTGTGGCGCCGGCACCCCGGGTTCTAGTCCTGGTTGGGGCGCCGGATTCTGTCCTGGTTGATCCTCTTCCAGTCCAGCTCTCTGCTGTGGCCCAGGAAGGCAGTAAAGGATGGCCCAGGTCCTTGGGCCCTGCACCCGCATGGGAGACCAGGAGGAAGCACCTGGCTCCTGGCTTCAGATCGGTGCAGCGCGCTGGCCGTAGCGGCCATTTGGGGGGTGAACCAACGGAAGGAAGACCTTTCTCTCTGTCTCTCTCTCACTGTCTAACTCTGCCTGTCCAAAAAACAAACAAACAAACAAACAAACAAACAAACAAAAAAAAAAACACTGCTCATTGAACAAAGGAATCTACTTGAAGACATTTGTAAAAATATTAATTTTTAAACTAAGTTTCTTTCAATATACTTCAAGGATACAAATGTTTGTTAGTGTTTTGTTGAAAGCAAGGTTTTATTCTTACTAATTTTGCTCTACAGAATTAAGTTTCTATATTTTCTTTATGAATTTTCTACCACGTGAAGGCGGATGTGTGATTAATACAGGCAAGAGAGAAATATTCTACAGAAAATTTTATCAGTTAACTTTTTCAAAATGAGACATTAATTTACATATTGTTTGACTATGAAAAGGCCTAGAGGTGGTGATAAGATAATTAAAATCTAGATCTGACAGGTTTGTAGAAAAACAAACCAACTCTTGATAAATTGGTATAGCATTGTAATCTGGAGGGGTTGGAGATTTTGATATGATTATTAGTATACATAGATTTGATTTATTTAAGCAATTACATTCTTTAATGTGTGAAAAGCACAATATTTGCTATGAAAAATTTACCCAGCAGCTTTCTAGATCTAGCAGTCATAGGATCATGAATGATAGGAAAGATTAAAACAGAATATCTGAACTAATATATGAAAAGAATACTACAAAAAGGATTATATTTATAATAGTAAATTCAATATCAGCCAAACCTAGGTACAAAAATTGTTGTTTCAAGTTAACTTCCATGAAATTATTATGATCATTATGCTTTTAAAAATATTTATCTATTTGAAAGGCAGAGTTACAGAGACAGGGAGAGACAGAGAGAAATCTTCCATTCACTGGTTCACTCTCAAATGGCTGCAGTGGCCAGAGCTGGGCAGAGAATGAAGCCAGGAGCTAGGAGCTTCTTTGAGGTTTGGCATGTAGGTGCAGAGGTCCAAGAGCTTGGCCCATCTGTCACTGATTTTTCCCAGGCCATTATCAGGGAGCTGCATTAGAAGTCATTTAGCAGGGACATGAACTTTACCCGTATGGGATACTGGCTTCTCAGGAGGTGGCTTAACTGGCTACGCCACGACACCCGTCCAAATTATGTTCTTTTGAGTATCAATATGATCATGCACATTATTACACAATTATATTGCATCTTATTTTCAATCTTTTAAAATTATTTTCTATTAACATATATAGAAATATTTTAGGATGTGTACATACCACTGATAATACAATCAATATTCAAAGAAGAATATTATTTCCAAAGGTTTTTCTAGGTAACCAGAATAATTTTACTCTTATCCTGGTGGCATTTATTTCTTTAATTTTCTTTATTTATTTGTTCTATTTGAAAAGCAGAGAGACACAGAGAGAAAGACAGCCTGATCTCCCATCTGCTGATTCACTCACCAAATGTCAACAACAATCTTGGCTGGGTCAGGCTGCAGCCAAGAGCTGGAAACTAAATCTGGGTTTCCTGTGTGGGTGGCAGGGACCCAAGTGCTTGGTCCATTATTTGCTACCACCCAGAGTCCATTCTGATGGACTGTAGGCATTCCAAGCAGTGTCTTAACTGCTAGGCCAAATCCCTACCTCTCCTGTTGGTATTTAATAGGTGCTCTTCATGGGAGTAAGTGTTTGCTCTGAATGTATTTGCAAAGAACACTCACTCTTGAGTCCTTCTGGATTTAGGGTTAACAAAAACACATTTGCATTTACTTTCATGCATATAAGAACTTATTTTAGTGTTTACTACACATAAATATTTGTTATAAATCAGATAATTTTTAAGTGATTTAAAATTTAGCAGAAGAAATTCTTTTCTCATTTTATAGCAAATATAGGAAGACAAAAGAAAATATGGAGTATTCATATGAACTGAACTTAAAAATTCTGAATTTTCAATTTTGATTTATTCCTAACTGTATAATGCTGATGACTTTTCCTTGCAGTGCTTGTAGATTTCTTTGGAGCATCAGTTTTATTCAGTAGTCATTTATAAGGAAGATTATGTAAAATGTGACATATTAAAATCAGGCCAAATGTTAAAGCTGAGTAAAAAGGCCAAAATAAATATAAAAATTATGTCTAGAAAGCATTATAGCGTGATTTACTTAGTAATGGAGACAAGTAAACTATGGAAAGGAAAACAGCTATAAAAGTAATGAATGTTTTACTGAAAACATAAGGTGTTTTCTCCTCCCATTCTCATACCATGGAAACAAGCTGACTCTCAATGAGAATGAATTGCATTCCACTTTAGACTGATGAACAATACAATTCTTTATGCAGCACACAATCAAGCTGTGGAATTGAAATCTGCAATACATCACTGTGGTAAATAGTTTAGCAAAATCCAGGAAAGTATTAAATGTTGTTATGAATAAGAATGACATTTACAGCCATACTAAGTAGGTCACAAAGTTTAAAGGGCTCTCAGCCCACTACCAGTGGAACATAAGGAGAATTTGTGTGACGATCAGAAAATGGTTTTGTCTCCTCTGACATCATTGTATATCACTCATGCATTATGGCATGTTTATGTGGCTCTTTCTCAGAGCTGGTATTTAAGGGTATCTACTTGATTTTAAAGAAAAAAAATTCTTTATTGACTTCAAAATATAAAGATTATTTCTATATAAATGCTCAGTTATGCTATCAATGATTGCAGTAATTCTACAAAATTTAATCAAAGGTAAAGAAAATATTCTCCCTTTAGAGGAGTAAAGGAGTGGGACAATTTTAATGTGGGAATTAGGGAATATGGAAACAAGTGAAAAACAACAGTATACATTGGGTGAAAAAAATTTCTTCTAAATATAGTGAAACCCAATCATAAAAAGATAGCTTATAAAAGGAGATAGCTTGAATCTGGCACATAACCACACAAGTAATTAGTTTATGAGCTGTAAAGTTAGAGGTTTATAATACTCAACAATTAAATTTGCTCTGTCTGTCCATTGAGACATGTGAAAGAATTATTTTTTGAAAGCTTTTACTTAATGAATACAAATTTCATAGGTACAGCATTAGGAATATAGTGGTTCTTCCCCTCATACCCTCCCTCCCACTCCCACTCCCTCTCCCATCCCATTCTTCATTAAGATTCATTTTTAATTATCTTTATATACAGAAAACCAACTCTATACTAAGTAGATATTTCAACAGTTTGCACTCACACAGACACACAAAGTATAAAGTACTGTTTGAAGACTAGTTATACAGTTAATTCCCATAGAACAACACATTAAGGACAGAGGTCCTACATGTGGAGCAAGTGCACAGTGACTCCTGTTGTTGATTTAACAATTGACACTTATTTATGATGTCAGTGATCACCTGAGGCACTTGTCATGAGCTGCCAAGGCTATGGAAGCCTCTTAAGTCCACAACCTCTGACTTTATTTAGATAAAGCCATAATGAAAGTGGAAGTTCTCTCCTCCCTTCAAAGAAAGGTACCTCCTTCTTTGATGGCCCCTTGAAAGAATTATCTTAACAATGTTATTTATAAAATATAAGCTACAGTTAACCCAAATTTCAAATCAAAAGTCATGTTGAAAAATAAAATTATACAGTAATGAAGACAGATAGAGAATATTGATGCAATAACTTAGATACTTCTCAGAAATGTAATGTTATACTGAAGATCCCTTATGATAACAACTTGGCAAAGAGGAAACACAAAACCAAACCCATGTATTTATGAATAGTTGTCTACCTGGTAAAATTATGCAGGAAAGTACTAGTGGTATAAATTACATGAAAGGGGTTATTTGTGAGGGAAGATGGTCATAACCAGAAGATAACATCAGGGAAACTTCTATGGTGCTGCAGTCATGAGCTTCCAAGGCTATGGGAGCCTTTTTTATAGAAAGCTTTTATTTAATAAATATAAATTTCGAAAGTACAAGTTTTGGATTATAGTGGTTCTTCCCGCCATGCAGTGTGATATATTTGGTCTATATCAGACCTTAGAAGTCATTGATTTTATGATGAATCATTGACTTGTACATCTTCCTTGTGACTGTCTGTCCCACCTTCTACTCCCTCTCCCATCCCATTCTTCATTAAGATTCATTTCTAATTATTTTTATATACTTAAGAGCAACTCTATACTAAGTAAAAATTTCAACAGTTTGCACACACAAAGTATAAAGTACTGTTTGAAGACAAGTTTTACCATTAATTCTCATAGTACAACACATTAAGGACATAGGTCCTACATAGGGAGCAAGTGCACAGTGACTCCTGTTGTTGATTTAACAATTGACACTCTTATTTATGACATCAGTAATCACCCGAGGCTCTTGTCATGAGCTGCCAAGGCTATGGAAGCCTCTTGAGTCCACAACCTCCAACCTTATTTAGATAAAGCCATAATGAAAGTGGAAGTTCTCTCCTCCTTTCAGAGAAAGGTACCTCCTTCTTTGATGGCCCCTTCTTTCCACCGGGATCTCACTCACAGAGATCCTTCATGTATTATATTTTTGCCATAGTGCATTGGCTTTCCAAGCCTGAAATGCTTTCATGGGCTTTTAAGCCAGATCCGAATGCCTTAAGGGCTGATTCTGAGGTCAGAATGCTGTTCAGGGTGTTTGTCATTCTATGAGTCTGTTTTGTGGCCTGCTTCCCATGTTGGATCATTCTCTCCTTTTTAATTTTATGTATTGTTATTACCAGATAATTGAAGACCTAATTTCAATCCATTCAAACTGTGTTATTTACTCTCCCCCCTCCACCCTTGAAATAAATCATCCCTTTCTGTTAATATAATAGTTGCAAACTTTGCCTCTGTTCTACCTAGATGTATTAGTCTTCTTTTTGTTACTTTAACTAAAATGCCTGAGGGGAGCTTTTAGGGAAAGAAAAAGTTTATCTCATATTACAATTGGAGGTTACAGGATCAGGTGGCCCATAGTCTGGTGTCTGCTGGAGGCTGCTAAAGGCAGATGCAAAGGCCTGATCATATGTTGATCCAGAAAGGAGCTGGAGCAAGACCAAACTTTTTAATTTGATGTAGTCCTTTTTGTTTATTTTTGCTTTTGTTACCTGAGCCTTTTGATGTGGTATCCAGAAATTTATTGCTAAAACCAATGTTGAAGAGCCCTATCCATGTTTTCTTTTAGATCTTATGTTTAGGTCTTTAATCCATTTAGAGTTGTTTCTTGTACACTGTATAAGATATGGGTCTAGTTTTTTACATCTAACTTCTAGCTTTTTACATCTGACTTATCGAAGATACTATCCTTTTCCATTAAGCATTTATTTTTAAAAACATGTTTATTTCACTGATTTGAAAGTCAGAGAGACAGAGTGAGATCTCCTACCCACTTGTTCACTCTCCAAATATCAACAGCAGCCAGGACTGGGCCAGGCTGAAGGCAGGAACCAGGAACTTAATGTTGGTTAATTACATGGGTTGCAGGGATCCAACCACTTGAGCCATCACCTGCTACCTCACTAAGTTGTGCTTTAGCAAGGAACTGGAATCAGGAGGGGAGCTATGACTCAAACTCAGACACTCTGATATGAGACACAGGCATCCAAAGGGCATCCAAACTACTAGGCCAAAAGCCTGCCTCATATTATATTTTCTTCTTTTTTAAAAGATTATCTGAGAGAGAGAGAGAGTGGGAGAGAGGGAGAGAGAGAGAGAGAGGGAGAGAAGGAGAGAGGGAGAGAGAGAGAAAGAGAGAAAGAGAGAGAGAATGAGAATCTTCCAACCACTGGTTCATTTCCCAAATGGCTGCAACAGTTGGGGCTGGTCCAGGCTGAAGCTAGGAGCCAGGAGCTTCTTCTGGGTCTCCCACACTTGGGCCATCCTTCACTGCTTTCCCAGGCACATCAGCAGGGAACTGGATTGGAAGTGCAGCAGCACTCTAACTGGCACCAGTATGGGATGCTGGTACCTCAAGTAGAGGCTTAACCTTCCACTGTATTTTCTTAGAGTCCTTGTTGGAAATAAGTTGACAATATATACTTGGGTTTGTTTCCAGGCTCTCTGCTGTGTTTTATCAATCTATGTATCTACATACTTTCGTGAGAACTCTCAGCTAACTATGTATGGAAGTAAATATTCTCAACATAATAAAAGCCATTTATGAAAAGCACCCAGTTAGACTTATTTTCAGAGGGGATAACCTGGAAGCTTTTCCTTCAAAACCTGGTACAAAGTAAGCATGCCCATCCTAACAGCTTCTGTTCAAAATAATTTTAAAGTGCTGAGAAGAATAATGAGACAAAGAAAAGGCACCAAATTGGAAAAGAAGAAGTAAACTTATCTCTGTTTGTATATGACACCATCAAAAACGTAGAAAAACCCAGAAGTCTTCACAATAAACCCCTTAGAACTGATGAATTCAGTAAAGTTGCAGGATACAAAATCTATCTCCAAATAAATTGCATTTATTTATTTATTTATTTATTATAATAATCTATCCAAAATAGAAATCAATAAAGCAATCCCATTTGTGATATAATCAAAAAGAATAAAATACTGGGGCTGGCATTATGGCAAAGCAGGTTAAGCTGCCACTTGCAATGCTTGTATCTCATTTCAGAGTGCTGGTTCAAGTCCCGACTGCTCTACTTCCAATCCTGCATTCTTGCTAATGCACCTGGGGAGGCATTGAAAAACTGTGCAAATACTTAGGCTCTTGTACTTGTGTTGGAGATCTGGATGGAATTCATGGTTCCTGATTTGAGTCTGGCCCAAATCTTTTCTGTTGTGGCCATATGGGGAGTGAACCACAGGAGGGGAGATTTTCTCTCTCTCCCCACCCCCATCTTTCTTCTTTTGAAATGAAATAAATTAATTAAATTTAAAAATGATCTTGAATATCTTACAATGTCAATAGTTATTCTGAATGACAGCATATATTCATAGCTGTATAAAACTTCATCAGTTTTATTATTAACAAATGCCCACAACATTATGTCCTTCCCTTCACTCTACTGATATTCCCTGCGGTGCTGGCTTACCTATTCATTCAAAATATGTATCAAGGCATGGCCAGTTGGTGCTGAAGACATGGAAATAAACAATAGATAAAACATCCTGTGGAGCTTGTATTCTAATGACTGACAGGGTAAGGTTTGGATAGAGCAAATAAAATTACAAAAAGGTAAAGTACATAAAATGTCTGCTTATGATATTGTTGGAGAGCTAATATAGCAAGTGATAGGGAGAATTGGAGAGCTTTGAAATGGCATTTTATGAACGAAAAATATCTGAAAATTTAAATATCTGATAGAGGTGAAGAAAAATGAGTCATTTGGCTATCTGGGCAAAGGGCATGTTGAAATTGCAGTTGGAAATACATATAACTTATAAAATGAAGAAAGATTTGAAATTTTTAGAGTAGTGCACTTTTTAATTTATTCAGGCCTTCATTTATTTACTTCAAATAAATAATATTATTTTCTCTATTAAATTGTTGCAGACTTTTCTTTAAAATTTCATTTTTATTTATTTATTTATTTGGGAGGGAGGGAGGGAGAGAGAGAGAGAGAGAGAGCCCACTGGCTCACTGCTGATTCACTCTCCAGTGCCCACAATGAGCTGGCCTAAGCTAAAGCCAAAACCCAGAGCTAGGAATGTTATCCAGTTCTCCCATGTGGGTGATGGGAACTCAATTACTTGAGTCATTTACCACTGCCTCCTAGGGATGGCATTGCCAGGAAACTGGAGTCAGAAGCCTGAAAACAAATCCAAGCACTCTGACATGGGACGCAGACATCTTAACCACCAAGCTGAATGCCAGCCCCATTACAGACTTTTAATTAACATTATTGTAGAAATTTGTAAATAATATTGCATTTATATAGTGTTTTCATTATTGTTGATTTGAATGAATGGTATTGATTTTTTAGGTTGATCTTGAATATAGCATACTTGCTGAACCAATTGATTAATTCTAATAATTTCTTCATTGATTTTCTTTACTTTATAGGCAAATATATGACACAAAAACATGGATTTTTACTTAAGTTTAGTCTATTATTATCAAACCTATGACATCTCAAACAACAATCAATTTTAGCAGTAATGGAACCAATCTTGATTTTATTGTCGCGTTTATTGAGAACACATTTAATCTTTTAAATGCTTATTGTCAACCTAGGGAGGTTTCCATTTTTCTGGTTTACTAAATTCATTAATATATGTGTTGTAACATTATCTGTTTGTTTTTCTTTTGTGAAAAGACTATTTGGCTTTTGAAGGTCATGTGTTAGTATAGTAAGGCACAGCAATATGTTTTCAAATATTGAAGTCTTGCATTTCTGAGATAAACATTATTGGATCATGAATTTTACAGTATTATAAAATGACATTTACTAATGTTTTTACATGCATGCATATCATATATCATAAGGGAGTGTTTCCAATAATTTGGTTTTGTTTATATGCTTTTCTAGTTTCAGTATCAAGGTCCCATTAGCTACATAAAATAAAATCTGTAGATTTACTTATTCAATAATCATGATCACACATTTGTATTAGGGTAAGTTTTCTACAATTTGTAATATTGAGTAGTAAAAATGACTATTAAAAGAATGAGTGCATAATTTCTGTATAACATTGTACCTATAGTTAACAATAGTGTATAGTTCCCTTAAAATTTGAAGAGGATAAGCCGGCGCCGCGGCTCACTAGGCTAATCCTCCGCCTTGCGGCGCCGGCACACCGGGTTCTAGTCCCGGTCGGGGCACCGATCCTGTCCCGGTTGCCCCTCTTCCAGGCCAGCTCTCTGCTGTGGCCAGGGAGTGCAGTGGAGGATGGCCCAAGTGCTTGGGCCCTGCACCCCATGGGAGACCAGGATAAGCCCCTGGCTCCTGCCATCGGATCGGCGCGGTGCGCCGGCCGCAGCGCGCCTACCGCGGCGGCCATTGGAGGGTGAACCAACGGCCAAGGAAGACCTTTCTCTCTGTCTCTCTCTCACTGTCCACTCTGCCTGTCAAAAAAAAATAATAAATAAATAAAAAAATAATAAAAAAAAAATAATACTAAAAAAAAAAAAAAAAAAAAAAATTTGAAGAGGATAGATCTAATGTTAAATGTTCTTACTTTTACTGAGAAGAAATAGAGTAGGTGCACAACAAAAATGCAGTTACAGACCAGGTGTAAAAGGAATCTGTACATACACACACATATATATATACACACACATACACAGAGAGAGAGATGTATATATATTTAAAATAGTGCTTATTTTTAAAAAACCTTTGTTTGCATAGAGGGAAAGAAAAGATCTTGGTTGAAATATTAACAGTAATAGTTGTTGATGATATATCCATATACAATTTTTCTTCTTTATTTTCCCAACATTTTATATATGTTCTATAATGCACATGTAGGAGGTCTTCAAAAAGTTCATGGAAATGTACATTTTTGAAGACCATGCATGGATTTCATTTTTTACACCAAAATAAACTTATATTTTACAAATGTATTTTTTTTATTTGAGAAGCAGAGAGAAAGAGTAAGACAGATAGACAGAGAGAACTCTCACCCACTAATTCACTATCCCAAATGACTGATGATTGCAGCTGGGTTAAGGCTGAAGCTGGGAGCCAGGAACACAATCCATGTCTCCCATATGGTAGCAGGAACCCAACTATTTGAGCCATCATGACTGCCTCCTAGGGTCTGCATTAGCAGGGAGCTGGGAGTCAGGAGCTGAAACCTGCTTTGAAACCCATATGAGATGTGGGCATCTTAACTGATGTCTTAACCACTAGGCTAAAAGGCCCATCTTTATTTCTTTTACTTTTTAAAAAAAATTGTGCAGAAGTAATCTTAGAGGGAGATAAGCTAAAATATCAAAACACTCAATCATAGGGGCTAGTGTTATGGTGCAGGGAGCTAGTCCACCACCTGTAATGCCTGAACCCAATAGGAACACCGGTTCAAGTCCCAACTGTTCCACTTCTGATACAGCTCCTTGCTAATATGCCAGGAAAAGCATCAGAAGATGGCCCAAGTACTTGGGTCCTTGCCACCCAAGTGGGAGATCCGGATGAAGTTCCTGGCTCCTGGTTTCAGCCTGGACCAGCTCTGGCTGTTGCAGCCATTTGGGGAGTGAACGAATGGATGGAAGAGCTCTTTCTTTCACTCTTTTTTTTACGATTTATTTATTTATTTGAAAGTCAGAGTTACACACAGAGAGAAGGAGATGCAGAGAGAGAGAGAGAAAGAGAGAGGTCCTCTATCCGATGGTTCACTCCCCAATTGGCCACAACGGCCGGAGCTGCGCCAATCCAAAGCCAGAAGCCAAGTGCTTCTTCCGGGTCTGTCCCATGGGTGCAGGGGCCCAAGGACTTGGGCCATCTTCTACTGCCTTCCCAGGCCAAAGCAGAGAGCTGGATGGGAAGAGGAGTAGCCGGGACTAGAATCGGTGCCCACATGGGATGCCGGTGCTGCAGGCAGAGGATTAACTACTGTGCCATGGCGCCGGCCCCTTCTCTCACTCTTTCTCTGTCATTCTGCCTTTCAAATAAATAAAAAATTTAAAAAGAATGTGACAATAATTTGGGTTGAACGAATAAACAATTTGTGTGCAAAAGACTTTATCTCACAAGAGAATTTCATTGAAATATTAAATCACTGTATAAAAGAACTAAAATATGATTATCTAATGGCTTGATCATATTGTCATTTTTAGAGTAAGATGTATGTGAACAATTGGCAAGGGAGAACCTGTTCGGAATAAATAAAATTGTGTTCTCATATCAATAAAATCCCATATGATCTTTATGGACTAGTTAAAAATACAGAAAATAATAAAGGAATAAGTTGAAAAAAAGGATAGCAGTAATGGGCAGGTGGGAGAGGAAGGTGGGAAGTATCACTGTGCTCCGTAACCTGTATATATAAAATATGTGAAACTTGTTCACCGTATATAAATAAAAATCTGTTAAAATATTGACATTGTTACTATTTTGTCATATACTTCCAGTTTATTAACTGTTTTGAAAATTTTCTTATGATTACATTTCTTTATTTTTCAAAGTTGTTAGATATACGATACCATTAGTTTCTCTCAAAAGCATGCTAAAAGGTTGCCATTTTCTAGGAATATACTTCTTTGTCACTTTGTAGACTCACCTCTAGTATTTGTGACGTCCTGGGAAAAAGTGCAAGTAGTGGGCTATATACTATATGCCATCATATTTTATGGTTAAAATTCAAGCTAAAATGGCTAAAAGTATCTTCTCTTTACTTCAAAATATGCAAAAAAACCCTTTTTGTTACATTTTGGATTTCATATGACTAAAAGTCACAAAAAAGCAAAGAAAAAGAAATTTATTATCATATATGGATAGTATAGTTATGTTTAGATGGTTAATAAAATGAAGACATAATTCATAAATTATATATCTATTTTATAAAATACACCCATGTATGCTATCATTTATATCAGCAGAATTCCTTATTGTGTTGTTATAAGCATATTTTCACATAATTTGTATTATAGTAAATGAGTTAAAAGATGAAAAATGTAATTGCATTCAAAGCACAAATTATTTGTTTTCGGTAAAACATGAATCCTGAGAAGGGTAAAAATTCACATTATTTTCTTATGATTTAAAAAATTCTTTTCTCCCAATAAACTAAAATTTGGCTATCAAGATCAAAGACAACACACACTTTTCATTCAATGAGACTCAAAGTTATTTTCAAAAGCTACAATTTTAGATTTATTTTTGAAAACATAATTACAGTCTATAAGTTTTTTTTATAATAACAAAATTACAGATGATGTAGACCCCTGTATCTGTAAGAAATTTTTGGTTTTGTGATATTTAGGAACCTTTATAGGATCAGGACAGTATTCTTCTTACTGTCTTGGATGACAATATAGTCTTTTGTTTAAATTTTTTTATGTTATCCTCAGTGTATTTTTACATTTTTTATTACCGTACATTTATTATTTTTTTACATTTTCTATTGGAGTAGTTGCTTCTTGCTTAACTCACCTTTTTGTAGGCTGATTTTTGAGATCTGGATGACAATCTTCAAATCTCAGTGTACCCCTTTTATGCTTTATTTTTGGTCTACAAAACAGTTCAGGAATTTAAAATGCTCAGGGACCATATTTAAAATGCATCATTCTAGTTATTCACTTATTCACCTCTAGATGCCTCTTATTCAATGAGGGTGAATTATTCATAGCCTGCATTATGAAGTTCAAAATGATATAAAATCATACAAAATACATTTGGAGACTTAATTCAAGCAAAGAGACTGCGGTCATATATCTTTTGGTGGAGATTTAGCCAAGAAGTCTTCATAGAGCTAGAAGCAGAAATCGTAAAACAAGAACTGATATCATGGACCTACAACATGTATAAAGCATATTTCTGAAGTACAGTGTGCTGGAACAGAGCTATTTCAGCTGTATATCAATCAATACTGATAGCCATGGGGACACATTTTTATTTTGTTTCAACGGGCTATGAAATGTGTGTTATCAGTTGGGGGATCAGAGGGTTAGATAGCTTTAAAAGCTATAGGAATTTAAAGGCACTTTGTGACTATTTGCAATTTATTTGTTATAGTTGTTGTCATGTTGGGAGATTTACTTTAAAACTTTTTCTCCTACAATAACACTTCAGACAACTATGCAGCTATTTATCGGCATTCATATCTTTTCATAAGGCTATAGAATAATTATCTTTCCCATTTTTTCTTTAATTTTCTTGGGCCATCTTCCACTGCTCTCGAAGGCCATAGCAGACAGAGAGCTGGATTGGAAGTGGAGCAGCCGGGACTTGAACCAGCGCCCATATGGGATGCCGGCACTTCAGGTGATGACTTTACCTGCTATGCCACAGCACCAGCCCCAAGATCTTGTATCTTTAATTGCCATACATAATGGGCTTTTTCTCCATTCCAATTTGGAGGTGAAATTCTATGCATAATGGCAAGTTATATGGTTGAGGACAGTAAAATACCAGTTAAGGAGAAAGCTAGGTGTAAACTAGAGTAGCATGGCATTTTTAGATTCCATGCCATGTTCATATTCTAAACTGCCAGTCTAATTACTCTTACCCAAGACAGTTGTCATTGCCTCTTCAACTCAGCAATATGTACCTGAAGGATACAGGCCACACATCACATCTTTCCCTGTGGTATATCCATCCTCTTTAGTACCTAGTATGGATGCATGCACATTGTAGAACCCCTATAAATATATCCCGAATGAATGAATGAGTGAGAGAATGAAGAATGCTTCCTATAGATACTTGATATAATTTGAGAAACACAAGAAAAATCACTTAACAAAATGTGTCTCTAACAGGTGCAATAAGTAAAGAATTCTATTCATCAGCTTTTCTATGACTATTAAGAGAAACTGTTGAAGTGAAACTGAAGGCATCCTCTTGCCTCCTTTGATAAATATTCATTCCATCACAATATTACATGGCTGGTGGACAACGGCAAAAATTGTAGTGATGCTTCTGTAAGAGAGTGAATAATGGAGGAAGAAATAAAAAGCAGCCTGATGGGGAAGCAATTCAATGGAGAGTGTTTAAGAGTAGGCTCAATGGCCGGCGCCGTGGCTCACTAGGCTAATCCTCCACCTGCGGCGCTGGCACCCCGGGTTCTAGTCCCGGTTGGGGCGCCAGATTCTGTCCCATTTGCTCCTCTTCCAGTCCAGCTCTCTGCTGTGGCCTGGGGAAGGCAGTGGAGGATGGCCCAAGTGCTTGGGCCCCTGCACCCACATGGGAGACCAGGAGAAACACCTGGCTCCTGGCTACGGATCAGCGCGGTATGCTGGCCGCTGCAGCCATTGAGGGGTGAACCAACGGAAAAAGGAAGACCTTTCTCTCTGTCTCTCACTGTCCACTCTACCTGTCAAAAAAAATAAAAAATTAAAAAATAGATTATATTTGGGGTTGTCATCTTGAATGTTGGTTGCATTGTGAAAAACCTTATTGAAATGAGCCAGGATCTCATTATTCATTATTTCCTCACCCCCCACCAAAAGCTGGACTATTATTATGCTTCATAGAATACAATCAATATGCAATAGATACAGTGTAACTGATAGGAGAGAATGGCTTTAGATGAAAAAAAATTAACTGTGTGCATGTGAGGCCACTAAACTGAAGAAACTGAAACTTTTTTTCTGTAAGTCATTATTTTTATCAATATTTTGAGATTTGGGGTTTGGGTCCTATAGACTTCGGCAATATTGAAGCAGATCCCTCTTTATGAGAAGATATGCTTTGCTGAAACTGGAATATATGAATTCTATTCACCTTTGTACACCTACCAAAATAGTCAAAGTGCTGCCCTTATCTCTTTAAATCAGGATAAGAGCTACAGTAAGACATTTGCCACAGAGCATTAGAAAGGACTTCTCATGGACCAGGTCCTTGTGGGTGGTGCATTTCACAGTGGAGCCTTACTGCATAATCTAGTACTTCATTTCAAGCAAGAGTCATATACCTGGATTCTCACTATTGGTGGGGTGATCTGGATTGAAGAATAAAATACAGTAATAGTGCTCTGAGGAAAAGCAGCCTGAGTATGGAGAATGATGTATCTGTCTCAAACTTTTTTTTGTGTGCAATGGTTTTTATTGCCCTATACCAAGTTAAAAATACATATTACAGAAGTAGCAATAAATTTAATTACAAGTAAATGTTGACTCTAACCCTAAATGATTTCTTTTGGTATCAGCAAATAATTCACATGAATCTACTAAACTTCAAATAGTTATACTTAATATTTAAACTTGAAACTGGATGACATCCCAAGGAGTTTGAGGTTAGGTATACTGTCCAATTCTTTCCTAATTTATGAGCAGGCCTCTCACAAAGAGGCATAGGCGTTACATGCATTATTATTATTTTTAAAGGTATTTTTGTGCACATTATTTTGAAAGACAAGGAGAGAGAGGTGGAGAGAGAGAAAAAGAAAGAGAGGGGTCTCTCCCATCTGCTGGTTAATTTCCAAATGCCCACAACAGCCTGGATTGGGCCAGGCCAAAGCCAGGAGCCAAGAGCCAGGAGCCAGGAACTCAATCCATTTCTCCCATGTGGGTAAGAGAGACCCAAGTATTTGAGCCATCACCTGGTCCTCTCAGGGTACTCGTTAGCAGGAAGCTGGAATCAGAAGCAGAACTGAGAATTAAACCAAAACACTCTGATATGGGATGAAGGCATACAAAGTAGAACCTTAACTGCTGTACCAAATGTCTGTTGCATGTTACATACATTACTATGGTGTGGAAGGTGATCTTTAAGTTCATAAATAAGAACTGTACACTGTTTCCAACTCCCAGTAATAAAATTTGATTTTAAATATTTCCTCTTTCTTCTTTTAATCTTGATAAATTATTTTGTATGTGATAACACTGTACCTTTAATGATTATTTTTGGCAAACTATTCCTAATCAAGAAGTAATAAAGAAATTTAAAAATTTGCTCTGAGCAGTCAAAATACAGCTCATTTATTTTTTTTCACATGCTTTAACTCTAGGAATCTCCTCAGATGCTAAAACAAGGTTCCTGGACCATATCCTAGCCAATATTCTGATTACAGTGGTTTGGTTTTCTGAGTTCTCCAAACTATAATATATTAGAAACATCAAATAAGACAGCGAAGGAATTTCAGAAGCAGGTACATACATACAAAAACTATGACTGGTGATGATATTAAATCTAGGATGTAGACAAGAAATATATTTAAAAAAGAGATGGGTAAATTGAAAAACAGCTATGTAAGACCAACACAACTGATAATATTTATAAATTTTAAAGAAGTGCTATTTTTTTGCCATGAAGGTAAAGAGGTAGAAATAAATAGTTCAGAACACCTTACATAAAAATAGTTTGGTTTTTGTGTCTTGTATAAAAGTAAGCTTCAATAATTCTAAAAATACAGTTTTGTTGAGCTTGCATTACAGCCTGGAACCAGATATAATGAAGTATGAAATATTGTCAAGTAATTTTTTCATGAATCCTTTCCTGTGTGGGATACTGATTTCCTCTGAGGTTTTCACTGTTATCTGATAGACTAGAGCTTTAGTGGTCTCAGTGGTTGTCATTATTTTTCACAGAGGCTTCTAAGATGGGCTGAATCCCTTGAACAAGATCTATGATTATTTAACAGAGAATTATTTAATCTCCAACTGGGTTTCACAGTGTTTTCATTTTGGATACTAACCTACCAAGACACAGGGAAGATTCAGCACTCTTGCTACATGTGAACCATGATTTTTAACTCCGTGAAAGTCACCTTTTATATATATTTTCACAAATAATCATGATTTTCATTGCTACTCTGAATTTAATTTTCTTTTAAAGCCCAATTCCAGTGCTTTCTTTCACTGTTTCATTTTTTATGATAATGTTGCTAATCCCTATTGCTTTTGTTCTTTAACTGCATTGTTTCTTAGTTTTTGTTTTCCTTTTCTCTCATTTTGTGCTAACCAGCATTAAATACTCCAGTAACTACACCAAGATAATGGATTACAAAATTGAGTAGTGGCAGGCATTTGGCGTAGCCATTAAGATACTACTTGGGACTCCAGCTCCCCATATTCGAAGGCCTAGATTCAAATCCCAGCTTTACTCCCAATTCCAGCTTCCTGTTTATGTGCATTCTGGGAGGCATCAGGTGATCTTAAACAGCTGGGTCTCTGCCACCCACTCGGGAGACTTGATTGAGTTTCTGGCTCCTGGCTTCAGCCTGGCCCAGCCTGGGTTGTTGTGGGCATTTTGGGGAGAGAACAAGCTGCTGGGAACTCTTTCTCTGCATTTCAAATAAATAAAATAAAACAAAATAAAAGGAAAACAGTAGAACTTGCAAAAATGTGTTAAAACTTGAAGAAATTACTCAGATATTAAATTAATATGACTAAGAAATAATGACATAGTTCTTTGTTTCTAAAGGAAAAAATAACATGTATATTGCACATTACAGATGATGATTTAATTTAGACTTTCATATATTTTTTCTGTTAAATATATAAAATATATTCACTTGCTTTATAGTAGCAATAATGGTAACATATTTTGAAGGCAATTCTAACTTATTTTATTGAGACATCAGGTAAAGGATTTTATTTTGGTCTCAGAATTAATCAATTGTGCAGAAAAATTGTTTTAAAGGTTGTTGCTTACTTAGATATAAAATATCACCATTTAAGTTGAGAATGTTCCTAAAATGTTTTATTTAAGTCTTTTACCTACTAATCATGTAAACTTTGATGTTAAATTGTAATGAAACAAGAGTAATTTCAAATAATGCCAGTAAATAATGCAATCTGGTGAGGACTATTTCACTTTAGCTTTAGTTAAATTTCCTTTAAATGTGTGGTGGGGAGATGGATACTGGGTTTCCCCTAAACTTTAAGGGAGCCAGCATGTAAAGGAAGATCAGAACCAGGGATTAGAAGTTATAGGTCTGTAGGTGACCCTCTTCCATTCCATTCTTTGTGCTTCTCTATCTAATTGATTCTTATTATACTGAACATCTACTTTTCTCTATGACTTTTTGCAAATAAAATAGAAGAAAGCTCCTTGAATGTCTAAGATTTATGAGTATCTCTATTTTCTAGGATTTACAGAGCCTAACTGCATGTCAATTTCCCCTTCCCAGGAAAGAGGCTCTGATTAACTCAGCACAGGCCTGGTGTCTGACACTGAGCCAATCAATAGTACATAGAATGACATGGTGTACTGTTACCATGGTTTCAGCAGCCTACATGACTAGATACAGGGTTAGGACAATACTTCATTGAGAAAAGGAGTTCTTATAGACTGATTCGACAATCCAAAAGTTATAGCTCTGCCCCTAGCGTTACAGTTGTTAACCTGAAGAAGTGATGAGACTGACGATTTAACATGTATTGCACTCTTACATTCTCTCCAGAACTAGAGGAAAAACCTCTCATTCATTATCATGATTTCCTCACAAGGGTCTTCTCTATACAGGAAGAATCTAAAAATTCATACAGGTTAACAAGTTCTCAGAATGGAGTGAAAAAAGGCAGTGATGGTATAGGTGTAAATTTCTTTAATGGAGGAGAAACAGAAGCTGATAGAAAGCAGAGGAAAGTGAATAATCCCAGAGGGAGATTTGATTTCCCTGGTCTCCTGACATTCCTAATGGAGAAGTATTGCTGTGGGAAATACCATTTGAATGAACACTGCCGTTCTCATGGCCGCTTTACATCCTTCAGGTCCCTGGTGACAGTGGACTGTTCTGTTGATGCTGGCTACATGTCAGTCTCCCCACTAGATACAAAATTGCTGATTTGAAAAAAAGTGAATTTCTATGTGGGCAGTGCAAGTGTAGGTGAAGCAAAAACAACTATTTCAAAAGTGTGCCTTGGCAGGCCTGTCAGATCCATGTTTCCATTCGGGTTACTAGATTTCTTCCTAAATGTGCCTTGGTTTTTGTGATAAAGCTTAATATATATGCCTGATGCCTAAAACAAAACTTACATAGCTATTATGTTATAATAGTAAACTAAAGAACTGTTGTCCAGTAGAAAATAATTGCTTCTAGTTTATATAGTCACATGCTCAAACCACCTTAAAATAATAAAATTCAGGCACCCAACAGCTAAACTTTAATTATTTTGACTGGTAGTAGATTGCTGTATTTTGTCATCATTTCAGTTCTACCTCTATCAACACAATGCTTTATTGTTCCATATTAAAAATCCTGGTCTTTATTCATTGTTAAAAACTCAATAGTTGAATTTATATTATCAAAATAAATCATGTATACCCAGCTAATACACCATTAAAATGAAATCAGGCTTGCAATATTGTTAACCCATATATATTAAAGTATTCAGGTGGGTGACAGAGATCAGGCCTTCCAAAACTGTCTCAAATCATGTCTACCATCAAAAACCATTCATTGCGGCCAGTGTTGTTTTACAGTGTGCTAAGCCACCATGTGCATTTTGGAGTCTAGCTCAAGTTCAGGCAGCTCCACTTCCGAACCAGCTCCCAGCTATTGTGCCTTGGAAAGCAGCATAAGATGACCCCAATGCTTGGGCCCCTGCCACCTATGTGGGAGTCTGTGATAGAGTTCCTGGCTTCTGGGCTTTGGCCTGGCCCAGTCCTGGCTATGGAAGTCATTTAGGGAGTAAATCAGCAGATGGAAAATCTCTCTCTCTTTTTTTCTCTGTCATTCTGTCATTCTGCATTTCACTTGAATAAAGTTTTTATTTTAATAAAACTATTCATTGAATATTTCTAGGTTTCATGAAACTATTCTAAGTGCTCTGGAATTATCAAAGAAAAAAACGAATGTCTACACTAAGTACGCACTCTTAAAATGAAATTTTTGACCAAATCCTTAAGAATTTACATCTATGGGCCTAAAAGTTGGATTTGAAATTACACAATTAAGTGATTAGCATTCTTTTTATAAATATGGTATCACAGCAAATATTCTAATGTGTTTACTATTCAGTTCAGGAAAGGTCCTACAATTAAATGTGTGTATATATGTATATACGTGTGTGTATGTGTGTGTGCATATGATTGTTTTTGACAGGCAGAATTAGTGAGAGAGAGAGAGAAAGGTCTTCCTTCCGTTGGTTCATCCCCCAAATGGCCGCTACGCCCGGCGCTACGCCGATCTGAAGCCAGAAGCCAGGTGCTTCCTCCTGGTCTCCCATGCGGGTGCAGGGCCCAAGCACTTGGGCCATCCTCCACTGCACTCCCGGGCCACAGCAGAGAGCTGGACTGGAAGAGGAGCAACCGGGACAGAACCCGGCGCCCTAACCAGGACTAGAACCCGGGGTGCTGGCGCTGTAGGTGGAGGATTAGCCAAGTGAGCCATGGCGTTGGCTGCATATGATGGTTTTTTAAAACATATAAAACATATATAATAAAGGTTTATTTTAACAAAGGAAGCATCAAGATGTTTAGAATAGTTGTCAAAATACAGTGAACAGTGTTTCAATTAATTATTGGTTATAGTATTTTTAATTTTATGAAATATTTCTAGATTTTGATTGCTTGAGCTTAGTACATATTTAATGTAAGTGCTCTCAGAGTGGGAAAACCAAATGGAAACCTCTGAAACTGCTTCTCCACTCAGGCCAAGAGAGTACATCAAAACCACCAACGTGTCTGAAAGGGATGCTGGAAAGTAGTACTTCCCTTAGGTATCTACAGGCTACAAGGATGGTCGTCCCCACGGTATTTCTGTCTAATTCACTCTCCACAGAAACCATATGGATACAAGAGGATAACTGTAAACTACTGCAAACTTCAACAAGTAGTAGCCTCAGTTGTGGCTGCTGTGGAGGACAAGGTGTTGCTGTTAGAGCAGATTAATATGGCCTTAGGTACATGGTATGTGACCATTCAGTTGGAAACTGTTCTTTCTGTTTTAATCAGAAAGAAAGATCAGTAACAGTTTGAATTCATGTGGAACAGACATACGAATTCATTAACAGTCTTGCCTTAGGGCTATGTTAACTCTACTGATCTCTATTATAATATAGTGGGAATAACTCTAGACTATTTGAATAGCCCACAGAACACCACACTGATTCAGTACATCAGTGATATTATGTTGATCAGGATGACCAAGAGGTGACTATCACGATGGAGACATTGATAAGGCATATGCACTGCAGGCCATGTGATATACATCTGAGAAGATTTAGAGATGTGCTACATCTAAAGGATTTTTTTTTTGAAGATTTTATTTATTTATTTTTTAAAAGGCAGAGTTACAGACAGGCAGAGACAAAGAGAGAGAGGGAGGGAGAGAAGGAGGCAGAGAGAGAGAGAGGTCTTCCATCCACTGATTCACTCCCCAAATGGCAGCAACAGCCAGAGCTAAGCAGATCTGAAGCCAGGAGCTTCTTCTGGGTCTCCTACATGGGTGCAGGGGCCCAAGGACTAAGGCTATCCTCTGCTGCTTTCCCAGGCATATTAGCAGGGAGCTGAATTGGAAGTGAAGCAGCTGGGACTCAAATTGGCATCCGTATGGGACAGTGCTGCTCCCCATCTAAATGATTCTTATGAAACCTGTGCCAGGATATATCCTCCAGTATAAGAGTCATTGCATCGTGAAACACGCATTAGGAAGAAGGAAGTGCAAATCCCAGTGAAGTTTTTCAGGATATGTAAGAGCCATATTCCATGTCCACCCAAGGACATTCCTTTTGCTCATTCACTAGGTGACACAAAGGTTGCTAGCTATGATGTGGACCCAGAACAAAAAAAGTGTTCAGCAGCAAGTCTGAGACAGAGTGTTAGCACCTCTGTTTTTTTTTTTTTTTGGATCATATAGTTTACTAGGTCCTTGATGTTAAAGGTATCAGTGACAGGGAAGGATGCTGTTTGAGAGGAAAGAAATATATAGTTTCCAAAACTGGACAGGAAGGGACAGATAGACAGTTTGTCCCTGTTGAGGTCGAGGTAGTTTTTATGAAGAAAATTTCTTTTTTTTTCTTTTTTTAAAATTTTTAAAATTTATTTGACAGGTAGAGTTATAGACAGAGAGAGAGACAGAGAGGACAGAGAGAAAGGTCTTCCTTCCGTTGGTTCACTCCCCAAATGGCCGATACGGCCAGCACTGTGGCGATCCGAAGCTAGGAGCCAGGTGCTTCCTCCTGGTCTCCCGTGCAGGTGCAGGGCCCAAGCACTTGGGCCATCCTCCACTGCCTTCCCAGGCCACAGCAGAGAGCTGGACTGGAAGAAGAGCAACCAGGACTAGAACCTGGCACCCATATGGGATGCTGGCGCCACAGACAGAGGATTAACCAAGTGTGCCATGGCGCCATCCCCATGAGGAAAATTTCTGGCTCTTGATTGTGTCATAACTAAAAATGTCAAGCTCCTTTAAATTTTCTTTTGTTTTCTTTCCTTCCCTCCTCCCCTCCCTTTCTCCTTTCTCATTCTCTCTCTCCCTCTGTCCTCCTCTCCCCCTCTCCCCTTTTTTTCTTTCTTTCTTGAGAAACAGAGACAGAGATGGACAGATAGAGCTCCCCCATCTGTTCACTCCCTAAATGTCCTCAGCTGCTGAGGTGGGGCCTGTTTGAAGCCGGAAGCTAAGAGTGTCCAGGTGTCCAGGTGGGTAGCAGATACCCAATTACTTGAACCATCTACCTGCTGCCTCCCTAGGTGCACATTAGCAGGAAGCCAAAATTGAGAGAGGCAGGACTTGAGTTGTACCTTAACTGCTACACCAAATGCTGACCTCAGTCAAACTCTCTTTTAATGAACACTTTTGAAAGTTTATAACACATTTGAACATAGGAATCAATATAATAAGCATTTACAATTTTAATCGATGTAATTTTAAGAGCATATGAAATGATAAAGGAAAATAAATGGCTACATTCTTGAATGCCTTCAACTTTTCAAGCGTTAGCAGCTATAAATATTTTTAAAGTTTTATTTGTATTATGATTAAGCCCAGACAAAAACATTTCATAGCAGATCACAATTAAATTAATTATATACTTATCTTTTATCTGAAAAACTGACCTAGAAACAGATTCACTGCTCACCAAAACTTTGTAATTCAAGCAGTCTGCACTATATGCTGACTCTTCAGCATAATTCTAATAAAAATAAAACTTTTATTCATTACCTCTTTAAAGCTTTTTCTAATTAACTTTGAACAGAATCACTGAAACATAGATCAGAGGAGAATATTAAAATACTAAGTTCCTAATCACTTAAATCTGCAATATTCAAAGATCTAGAGTGTCATTAAAGTCTCCTAAAGTTTATGAATTTCAGAAATAAATAATAAAATAAGTGACTCTAGAAACATTTCATTTTCCTTCATCTCCCACATGTCTAACAGTATTTTTTATATTTTATCGAAACTATCAGAGGTAGATAATAAGACAAACACATATAAGCTAGATTTCTTAGGTTTATGGAATAAAGAATAGCAATCTAAGAAAATTATCTTAAATTTTAACTAGAATATTTTATAAAAATAATTGAATATATTGTCAGTACTCTTTTTCCCTCTTGGACACTGGAGTGTCAATGCTTGTTTTATATATTTTGAAATCAAAAAGTACATATGAAATTCAATAGAAGATATTTATAGTGGTGATACCATTGCTAACATTTCTGATACTGTTGTGTTATGGCATTATCTCAGATCTTTATAATTTCCTCAAATATCAGTCATCAGTCACAAAACCTGATTAATAAAAAGTACATCAATTACCTAAAGGGTTGAAACACAGTCATATATTCTCTATGAAAACTGGAATAACTAATTCTCTCTTTTTAAAAAGATTTATTTATTTATTTGAAAGGCAGAGTTACAGTGAGAGAGAGAGAGAGAGAGAATAAGCAAGGCGTGGAGGTAAGAGAAAGAGAGAGAGACGTCCATCTTCTGGTTCACTCCCCAAATGACTGCAACAGCAAGGCAAGGACTGGTCCTGGTTGAAGCCAGGAGCCAGGAACTCCATTTGGGTCTCTCACATGGGTGCAGGAGCCCAAGCACTGGGGCCATCCTCTGCTACTTTCCCATCTCTGTCAGTAGAGAGCTGGACTGGAAGTGGAGCAGCTGAGACTCAACCTGGAGCTCATATGCCAGCGTCCCAGGCAGCAGCTTAACCCACTGTGTCACATGCCAACCCCAGAATAATTAATTCAAATGGCAAAAAAAATGGGACTAGAAGATTTTTATTACTATATCATTAATTTCTTGTTTATGTGCCAAATATTAATTTGACTAAAGTTAGATTAATATGATATGGAAATTCGTTAACCTATATAAAAGGGATGTGAACTTGGGCTTAGTAATAACTTAATACAAAGCTTAAACAACATCATTAGTTTTTCTCTCTCTCCATCTCTTAACAATTCTTATCTTAAAGAGGAACTGCTACTGGAAGGCCTAGATTCACAGCCTACATTTTACCATCTTCACCAAAGAGAGGATCTTTGTGCATGCTGGCCCTAGAGGAAATTGTTCTGAGGAAAACTGATCTTACAGCACCCGCTGGCTTAATTATGGTGGCCCAGGATGAAGACAGAAAATGTTGAGGATAGAGTTAATCTTATTAAACTATATGAAATTGATTTCTCCAAGAGGAAAGTATATATACTCTCTCTAGAAGGAAGGCAAAATCCTGGACAGGCATGGAAGAAAGAAACATTGTTTAAAAAATAAACTGTACATTTTAATGATTGGTACATCATTTTATTTGTAAGCCACAGAAGTTTCAAGCTACACTGATTAAATACATAAGGGACAAGAATTCCTAAGACTTCTGCAGATTTCTCACTTCCTGCTTTAATAGTTTAGGGTAATGACTCAAGTAGTCTGAGTTAACTCATCAAAACAGCAGTCCGATACCTAATTATGGGGCTCCAGGAGCTCCCCATTTCTAACAAGCTCCCTTCTCTGACTGGGAATTTCTTCTGTTACTTAGTTGCATAGATTTACCTTCAGCCTCTTATAAACATACAGATGTTTAGAGGCTGTGAAGAAAAATTCCTTCTGTTTGATACAAAGAAATACGTGCAGACCTATGCCCGCTGTTCACTGTGGCATACTTAAGAGTTCAGGGGAATGTGCATGATTTACTGCTTCTCCGCTGCCGAGTTTTCTACACAATAAACCCTATTTTACATCTAAACCACATGATTCTTTGCCTGACATGACTTAGATATTTTCCTTTGTGAAGCCTTAAAGTCTACTAACTGAATCACATGGTTTAACATTTTCACAAAGCAGTCAACGTGATTCGCCTCTTTGCTTACTCAGGATCCTGACACATTCGGGAAAACGAAAATGTGCTCATAAAGATCTCTTATTTTAACTCTTTCATTAATGTGTATTTTATAGGTTTCTAATTTTTGTTGTTGCAAACCATCAAATGATGTTTCATATTCCATCCAGTTGTCTGCCACCTAGTAATTCATTCATGCATTTAACTACTCACTTATTTCAAAATTAGGGTTTTAGAAATATCTCTGCCTTTTCATGATTTTGACAATAAATAAGGGAACCACAACCTTTTCTGGGACAGGAGAATGCAAATAACTATGTCTAGAAACATTTTTAAAATATGTTACTTTAATAACATAGCAATATAATAATATAATATATTTGAACAAACTTTAGTGTGTAACCTCTGTTACTTATAGTTCTAACACATGACAACATTTTATATTGTAACAGGATGGCTTAAAAGCTTCATAGAGGATACTAAGGTGCATTTTTCCATCTCATTATTAGTTGCAGATAGTTATAAAGCTACTAGAAAAATACAAGAGTTTAGATAAGACTCACTAAAATATGCAGAATGAATTATCAAAATAAATTTACAGAATTAACTTCACAATTACATATATATATAGTAAGCATTTGAACACTATACATTAAAATGAAAGATAGTCACTTCCCATTTGTCAAGTGGAAACATAATTTATATTTTAAAGATAATACAAAATAAAGCAAGCACTTAAAAATAATTAAAACATAGCACATAAATAAGGACAGTGCATGGAGGTAACATAGTGTAAGAAGAGTGTATTACAATAGAAAAGAAGTAAATGCAACCTGGACTCAGGTTTCAGCTATAAGATTATGAGCAGATTACTTACCCTCTTCAAAAGACAATTTCCTTATTGGCAAAATGAAAATAATGACAAATCCTTCATAAGCTTTTTGGGCTCATTAGGCACAAATAAATATGGAGTCTTTGTTAAGATTAGATATAGATACTTTAGGTGTGCACATTTCCATGATCCTGCATCTTGGAGCACAGATGGAGCCTTTGTGCTAATTAGAAAAGATGTTCCTTACTCCAGGCAGATGCAGCTTTGCCCCATGAAGCAAATGGCATTTAGAAGAGTTTGGAATTGATTTCAATCCCTACTTACCCTCTTGGCTGGTTGTCTTTGTGACAACCACAGCCTGCGTTCAGGACTCAGCCCTCCCAGTTATCGTGGATTCTGCTAATACTAATAGAAAACTGACAGGCAAATTAATAATGATTAATTTTTCAGCTTTATTGATCATATACCAAAAGGAATAAACATTTAGAGAAAGGCTTAGCTTTGTTAATGAGAAGGAATATACAAAACTTACAGCCTGTTTTTTAAAATTTCAGTGTTGAGAAAGGCCAAAAATAACTCTTCTATAATTAAATCCATCTCATCTGGATTGGGATATTGCTTCAGGACAGACCAGCCATGGATGTTGCAGCCATTTAGGGAGTGAACCAGTGGATGGAAGGTCTCTCTCTCTCTCTCTCTCTGTCTCTCTCTCTCTTTAATTCTGCCCTTCAAATATTTAAGTAATGAGAGAGAGAGAGAGAGAGAGAGAGAGAGAGAGAGAAAGGAAGGACGGAAGGACGAATGGATGGGTGGACGGAAGGAAGATAGGAAGGAAGATGGAGATATATAATACATATCACAAACATTTATTTGGACAACTAATTCTATGAGTCAATTTTTAGCAAGTGGTTTTGGTTGTAAGTCAAGAGGATGGTAATGCTATGATCAACCTTACATACTCCAACAAAGCCTCTGAGAAAATGATGCCCTAGTAGCCTATTCATATTTCGAAAAACCAACTGTCTCAACTATGATTCAAAGACAAGATTCAGTACAAGAAAGAATAAATTCTACTGTTTAAGGAAAAATCTCATGGCAAAAAAGAAAAAGAGGAATATGAGCAAAGTCAAAAGACAAATAACTATTTGTGAAAAAGACAACATTTTAATATAATTGATATTTCTATTAAAGAAATCTAAAAGATCAAGTTTAACAATCTGAATAAAAAATAGGAAAAAATGAACAATTTTGAGTTTTAAAATGATATTAAAGAAACATGAAGTGGTTCTTAAGTTTATGAAAATATGCTTAATTTTGCTTATAATTAGGAAAATGTAAATTCAAACTACACTGACAGAATTTCTCACATACTACCTTGTCAAAAATTTGGGAGCTTAGCAAGCACCTTCTCTTGGCAAGACTATAGAGTACAGACACTCTCATATGTTCATATGCCACTGGGGATGCAAAATAGTATAATAGTATGATTATGATGGGGAATTTCACAAAGCCTAATGAATGTACTTCTGCCTTTGCCCTTTGACTCAGTAGTACCATTTTCAGAAATTTAGCCAGGAAACACATTACAAGTGTGCCAAGAGGAGATGGAAGAGGACAAAAAAGCAAAGGAAAACAGAAGTGTAATTCTATTCATCATCATATTTTTAATTGAATGATACAGGAAACAATTTAAATTTCCATGCATATAACATTGAATAAATAATTAGTGATACAGATACAGTGGAGTTCTTTACTGGAACGTTTATTTTAATTGATATTGAGTGAATTCCGGTACACTACTTGAGTAGAAACAAATACAAAGAAGTGTGTATTGTGTGTTCCTTCTTATGGATAATGGAAAGAAAGTTGGAAAATAAGACATATTCATGTATCTTATTTTTGAAAAAATAAACAAGAAAAGTAAATCATACACTATCCAGATTGAAAACTTACAGAGAACGAGAAAGTGATAGACTAGTTGAGTGAATGGGAGCAAAACTGTCCTGAGTACACCATTTGGCATAAATATTGAAGTTTAGATACTCAAATATAAAATGAAACAAACAAAATAAACTGAAAGAAAATAAACAAGATTTTCGAAAAATCCCTAGAATAGAATTCAAATAGAAACAAGACATCTAACTGTATTTCAAAGTAATAACATATCTGTATTGACTGTGGCAGGATGAGGTAGGGAGCAGAAGCAAAACAAAGTAACAGCTGAACACAAATGAACTCAAGTAACTTTTGGACAGTGTTTGACTAATAATTTTAAATGTAAGAAGAAAAGAACTGCAAAGCTGCAAAAAATTAATTGAATTCTAGTTAGTAGGTTTGATATTTACAGTGTTGTATGCTCGCAGTTCTCCAAGTATATTTTGCATTTTTCAAATCAGTAAATATTTACTGACCAAATCAGTAAATATATTCAAGATAATGAAAGTCACTACAAGTATGAAAAATGAGAGGAGTAGAGCAAACCATGTAGTGTTGAACTGGAACTATAATTTTAGTGTGAATTCATGTTTTAAATATATAGATATAAATATGTAGCTATAGATGTACATATTAGACACACATACCAATGCATGTATGTAGAAATGGCTATGGACATAGATACAGATGTCGATACAGCTAAAGGTACACATTTAGATACTGATTCCCGAGTAGAGCTGAAAGTGATGCACTCAAGTAACAGTGAGGACAATTATAGTCCAATTCTTTATTTTTAAAGTAGAATCATCTACTAAAAGGAGTTTGGAATTCTTGGAGAAACAACAACTCTAGCTCTGGGTCAGGAAATGTATAGGATACATTTTGTTTGATAGAAAGTAGAAAGTCCACAGTGAATGGCAAAGAAATGTCTGAAAATTCATAAACAAGCTTAAAGAGCCTTGTTCTGGCTCAATCTTCAACAACTGAACAACAAAATTAATAACAGTAATAGCTAAATATAAGTCAAATAATGAAAGAATTCCTGAGTATGATGTTAATTGTAATTGAAAAACCAAATAAATTGTCAATAGGAAAGCTCTTACTAGCGGTAAATGCCAATTAGTAAATGTAGAATGAATGACAAAATAAGAAAACAATTGATTTAGTAATAATTCATTCAGGCAAGAATCAACAGCAGATACTAAAAATTGTAGGTGGAAGTTTGATGAGGAAAGCTTGCTTACATAGACTCAAAGTATCTCTGTATGCATTATTTATTAATTACAAAAGGGAAATGTTATATCAACAGAGGAAATTCTGGCAGGAACCACTTTAATCAAGTGTTCAATGTTCACATCACAACCAGTGATGTAATGAACAGACACTGTGGGCTTCCTGCCATTAAGTACTGAGATGGACACAGAACCACTTCATGTTGTTTCTTCTCAACATGCATAGCATAAATATAATCACAGGAAAAGCTAGAAAAATCTATTATAAGAGTCATTCTACAGAATAACTAGCCTATACTCTTCAGAAATATCATGGTCATGAAAAAACAAAACAAAACAAAAAAACAGAAAAGACTGAAGAACTGAGAACAAAAAAACTGAATGTAATAAGTGATACTTGATTGAATCTTGAACCAGGAAAGAGGAAAAGCCTATAAAGGACATTATTGGGACAGCTGATGAAATTTGAATATAAACTGTGGATTAGATAATAGTAATAGAAAATTTTGCCATAGGGGTGCCAATAAGGCTCCTAAGAAAAACATTGAAATATTTGGAGATAGAAAGTAATATTTCTTTCTTTTTTAAGAAACCTTTTATTTAATGAATACACATTTCATAGATACAACTTTAGGAATATAGTAGTCCTTCTCCCCATACCTACCCTACCACCCCAATTTGCATCCCACCTCCTCCTCCCTCTCCCATCCTATTCTTCATTAAGGTTCATTTTTAATTATCTTTATATACAGAAGACCAACTCTATACTAAGTAGATTTCAACAATTTGCACCCATACACACACACATAAAGTATAAAAAACTGTTTGAGAACAAGTTTTACTGTTAATTCTCATAGTACAACTTATTAAGGACAGAGATCCTACATGGGGAGTGAGTACACAGTGACTCCTGTTGTTAATTTAACAATTAACACTCTTATTTATCTTTTAATAACATTTTTATTGTTCTGTTTTTATTTAATTTTACTTAAGGAATATAAACCATGCATTTCATATACAATAACATTTTATCAAAAATTAACACTTCAGAATCAAACTTCTTTGAAATAAAGCAGATATTTCAAGAAGCTTTATGTGAGCAAAATCTACTTCCTACAAAAACTAACTTTAAATATACTATTTATTATTTTCATTTATTTATTTATTTATTTTTAACTTTTATTTAATAAATATAAATTTCCAAAGCACAACTTTTGGATTATAGCGGCTTTCCCCCCCCCCATAACCACCCTCCCACCCGCAACCATCCCATCTCCCGCTCCCTCTCCCATCCCATTCACATCGAGATTCATTTTCAATTATCTTTATATACAGAAGATCAATTTAGTATATACTAAGTAAAAATTTCAACAGTTTGCACCCACACAGAAACACAAAGTATAAAGTACTGTTTGAGAACAAGTTTTACAGTTAATTCTCATAGTACAGCTCATTAAGGACAGAGGCCCAGCATGGGGACTCCTGTTGTTAATTTAACAATTAACACTCTTATTTATGATGTTAGTGATCACCTGAGACTCTTGACATGAACTGCTAAGGCTATGGAAGCCTTTTGAGTCCATGATCTCTGCCAGTGTTTAGACAGGACCATAATCAAAGTGGAAGTTCTCTCCTCCCTTTAGAGAAAAGTAGATCCTTCTTTGATGGCCCTTTCTTAGAAAGTAATATTTCTAAAGTAGCACAATGATTCAGGGAAAAAAATTGCAAAAGCAGCAAAGAAAAAGGCTGATTTTGCTATAATGCAAAATCCTATTCCCTTGCCTAATTTTCAAAACTGAGATTTCAGTAGAGCCCAGTGATGGAAGGGGAGGCTTTGTCACTATAAGTCTATGTGATAGCACTCCCCCAAGGCACTGGGGCTAGATTTATGGTCTTTCACCCATAGGCACATATTCATTTCAGCCTCATCAGGAAGAAGTGGTAGAAATGATTTTCTTTCACTTAGAACACTGTACATTCATAGTCTTGCTCGAGAACTATCTTCATTCACCTACTCTCTGTCATGACATAATTACAGGAGACCTCAATCACCTGGATATTTTTCAGACTGGTCCAAGTTGACCCTTTCTTCATAATGGCAACAATGATTACTCTCTACTGATCCACTGAGTCATAAAGTTGTGAGGGATGATATTGAGTTAATGGAATTTGAAGCAACAAATGACAAATAACCTGGATGTCATGCTAAGACTCATGTGCAATGGGGTAGGGAAAAAAACCTATAAAATTTAGGAGACGGCAAATTTAATTATTATTTTTCTTCTTAGGAATATAGCACTCTGGTATATGCTAGGATAGCCCCATTAAACTTTCAAAAAATTTTAGGATTTTAGCTTTTACATTTATATCTTTCATCAGTTTGAGTTATTTTTTGTTTATAGTGTAGGGTAAGAGTCCAGATTCATTGTTTTGGATGTGAATTTTCAGCTTCCCTAGCACCATTTGTTGAAAAGACTGCCCTTTCCTCATTGCACAATTTTGACTCCAATGTTAAAAATCAGTTGATCTATTTGTGAAGACTTACTCGACTTCATATTCTGTTCCAATATCCAATATTATGTTCTTTTAATTATTGGAATTATGTAGTAAGTTTCAAAGTAGGGAAGCATGAATCCTATCAAATTTATTTTTTTTTTCTAGATTGTTTTGGGTATTTAAGGCCCCTTCACATTGCATACGAATGTGAGGATCACTTTCCCATTTCTGCAAAAAAAAATGTGTTTTGGAAATTTCATAGTGATTGTATTGCATCTATACATTGATTTTTGGAAGTATGATGGTAAGTCCTCCTAGGCATGATAAGTGGAATATCTTCCATTTATCTTGGTTTCCTTACTCACTTTCAGCAACATTTTGTAGTTTTCACTTCATGATTATACTTATTCATAAGAACTTAATTCTTTTAGATACCATTGTGTAAATAGAATCATTTTATTATCTTCCTTTTTGAATTGTTCATTTGTTGGTATACAGAAATAAAAGTGATTTTTGCCTGCTGTTCCTGTATTCCACAACTTTGATGAATCTGTTTATTAATCCTAAAAATGTTGTTGTGAATTCTTAGAGATTTTCAGTACATAAGATTATATCACCTGCAAACAGAGATAGATTTACCCCTTGTTTTCCAAGTTGGATTGCTTTTATTCCTTTTCTTATCCAAATCTCTGGCTAAAACTCCCAATACAAATTTGTTGCCACAGTGAAATTGGGCATTGTTGCTGTATTCCTAATCTTAGAGAAAAAGTCTCATCATTCACAATTGACTATAATGTTAGCTATAGGTTTTTTGGAAGTTTTTTTTTTTTTATCATGAAAGTGTATATTTTTGTGAAGTGACTTTTTTGCATGAATTGTGAAAATCACATGCTTTCCATTGTTTTGTTTTTTAAATTAATTGATTAATTAATTTGAAAGGCAGAGTGACACAGAGAGAGGGAGAAACATCTTTCATCTGCTTGTTCAATCACCAAATGGCCACAACAAGTCAGGGCTGGGCCAGACCAAAGCCAGGGGTCATGAACACCATCCAGGTTTCCCAAGTACTTGGTATGTCATCTGTTGCTTCTCAGACACATTAGTAGAGAGCTGAATGGGATGCAGAGTAGTTGGCCTTCAAACAAGCACTCTGATGTGGCATGCTGCATTGCACAAGGTGGCTTGATCTGCTGCACCACAATGCCAGCCCCCTCCCTTCTTCTGTTAATGTAATGTATTACATTGATTGATTTTCTTAGTATCAATCACTCTTGCATTCCAGGATAAATCCCACTTGTTCATGCTTTTACTATGCTATTAGACTTGATTTGATCATATTTTGTTGATGATTTTTTTCCAACTAAATTTTACAAGACCATGAAAGTTCTTCATTTTAATGTAGCCCATTTAATTAATGTTTCCTTTCACTGTTGTTTCTTAAAGACGCCATTATGAGAATGGGAAAAAGTTGCACCTGTATAAGACATTTATAATATATTTATCTGATAATGGACTGGTTTTTTAAGTAAACAAATAATTTTAATACATAGAAAATACTAAAATCTCCACCAAAAATGTTAGAACTAATAGAGCTGATGTAGAAGAGACGTAGTAATGATGTAGGTTTTGAGGGAGGTATTTAAGTTATTGGCTTTGTTTCATTCCATAATCTTCAGGGTCCTTGAGTAGTTCAGTATATGAGAAATGATTGTGTTGTACTTTCCTGCTGTGTTCATTTTCCTCAATGTATATTATAGTTAATAATAAAATGTGGTTAAAATGCAAAGTAGTTGGTTACAATATAATTCTCTAATATTTGGAATTTCTCTAAGTATAGAGAAACAATTGTGCTTAGAATAAGGAAGTTATGTGTGTATTTGCTGATGATAAGAGAGAAGTCTCAGTGACTGGGTGCTAAAAATTGGGCTTACTGTCGGAAAGGTTCTGCTCATAATATAGGTTATATCTTAAATTGCTTAGTTTCTGGGCTACCAGAAAAGAATCAGTGACCATAAGAATGGAAGGTTTAGATTTGTGTATAGATTTCTCCCATTGTCTTTCAGAGGTAGAAAAACTCAGGGAACGCAGAATATGTACTTTTAAAGATTAATTGTTATTAGGAAACATGATTCACACTGAAGCAGAACTGTGACTGTGAGGAAGGTAGGGAAGTCTATTAATCTACTTTTAGAAAAGAGTTGCAGATTGGTGCCTCCTCACACGGGGCACCAAAATGTTAGGAAAAGAGTCACAGAATAGAGAGGAGGCAGTGTACAAATTTACAGCCAGACCCAATTTATTCAGAGACCAACTGCCCACGTGCACATTGATGGAACACCTGGCAGAACGCCCTGACCATCAGGGGTCCCTTTTATATTTTAGGATGGCTAGGTATGGGGGTTGGGGTAGGGAGCAGCAAGCCAGGGGAATGCCTGGAACTGGTCTTTCAGGTGGCTGTAGGGGGTGGGGTATGAAAGCAATAGGGTGTGGGACCCAATTGAGAATCAAGGGTAAGGAATACATTCCAACGTGTATCTATTTTGGTCAATGAGCAAGAATGCCTGAGGCTTATGTCCTTGTTCCATCATCTACCTTACACAGAAAAAGTCATATTGGAGAAATATTGTATGATTGTAAAAATATAAGAAAATGAGGGGCTAGCACTGTGATGTAATGGGTAAAGCCACCACATGCAGTGCCAGCATTCCATATGGGCACTGGTTCCAGTCCCGGTTCCTCCACTTCCGATCGAGCTCTCTGCTATGGCCTGGGAAAGCAGTAGAAGATGGCCCACGTGAGAAGACCTGGAGGAAGCTCCTGGCTCCTGGCTTTGGATCGGCACAGCTCTGGCCATTGCAGCCAATTGGGAAGTGAACTAGCAGATGGAAGACCTCTCTCTCTCTCTCTCTCTCTCTGCCTCTCCTCCTCTCTGTGTGTAACTTTGACTTTCAAATAAATAAATAAAACCTTTAAAAATATATAAGAATGATTTCAGTGTGTGTATACAAATATAAACATACACATGAGGAACTTTAAACTATTCTTGGAGGGGCTGGTGTGGTGGTCCAGCAGGTTAGGTGCCATTTAGGACACTGGTTTGAGTTATGGGTGCTCTGCTTCTTATCTAATTTCCTGCTAATGCATCTGAGAAGGCAACAGGAGATGGCCCAAATACCAGGCCTCTGCCACCCATGTGGGAGGCTAGGATGGAGTTGCTGGCTCCTGCTTCCACCTGGCCCAGACCTGACTGTTGTCACCATTTGGGGATTGAATTATTGGATGGGAGATCTCTCTCTCTCTCTCTCTCTCTCTCTCTCTCTCTCTCTGTTTCTTCCTCTCACTCTGTTGCTCTGTTATTCAAATAAATAAATCTTTTAAAAATTTATTGGAATATGAGATTAAAAGAAGTTTTTTTAAAGATTTATTTATTTTACTTGAAAGTCAGAATTACACAGAGAGAGGAGAGGCAGAGAGAGAGAGAGAGAGAGAGAGAGAGAGAGAGAGGTTTTCCATCAGATGGTTCACTCCCCAATTGGCTGCAATGGTCGGAACTGTGCCAATCTGAAGCCAGGAGCCTGGAGCTTCTTCCAGGTCTCCCATGCAGGTGCAAGGTCCCAAGGACTTGTGCCATCTTCCATTGCTTTCCCAGGCCACAGCAGAGAGCTGGTTCAGAAGTGGAGCAGCTGGATCTTGAACCAGTGCCCATATGGAATGCTAGCACTGCAGGTGGTGGCTTTACCCACTATGCCATAGCGCTGGCCCGAAGATAAGTTTATTTTTGATGGAAAATTTTTGAAATCCATGCATAGTTTTCTCATAGTATATATTTCCCATGAATTTTTGAGGACTTAAAAGAGGACTTTTTGATGAAAAACTTTTGTCACAAAAAGTCTTAAATAAAACTTGAAAGAGTACAGAATTTGGAAAAGTTTGGGGCTACAACACTTTACTCACTGCATACAAGAAAAAATTGATCTTGGCAAGAAATAACCTATTTTTTTAAAGTTTAAATGAATGATCTAAGATTGCACAACAGCCTGAGTATGACTCCTTTTACGATGAATTAGACATCATTTTTAGAACAAGAATATATTTGTCCCATAACCTCTGAGAAAACAGCAATACAGATTTAAATATATATGAACTTGAAAGGATTAGATTTTCTTTCACACCAATCTTGTTTGAGGTCTGCCAATTAGATAAAGATCCAAAAGCTAAAACTAGAACAGGAAAGTTGCTTCTTAAAATGAAGGAAAAAAATACTTTTAGAATCTTTTGAATATTCACTGAGTATGTCCTGCTATATATTTTCTATGTGCATTGACTTAAGCTAGCTCATTCAATATTTATGATCAACCAATAGAATTGGAACTATTTTCTAAGCTTTACAGATGAGAATATTGAAACTCTTCTCTACTCCTACAGTAAGGAATTGGAATGTTCAGAATTTAAACATAGCTTTAACCCTTAGACCATTTGTTCTTGTGCCTGCCTGCTACGTTTAGACACCAAGTTATCAGTTTATCAGTCACAGTGGAGGTAGGAAAATAGAACTCACCTCAGGTAGTTCAATTAATGGAGTTTTATATGGGCAGCTACTCCCAAATTTTTAGAAGAGCTGGCAAAATAATAGGATGAAGGGAGATAGCTCAGAGGTTATCAAATGCGAGAAGCTGCTGCCATCATTAGACTTAGAGAGACAATAGAAGGAGCTGATGTTCCTGAGCCTGGAGTCTAAGTTCCTTTCAGAGGAGTTGAAAACTTGGAAAGGAGGGTGTTTGAAGGAACAGAGCAACCAGCTACCAAGTTGAATCCGGAGCTATGAGGAGCATTCATCTGGCGGGAGTGCCTGTCTGGCAGGAGTTGGCACCACAAGAGATTCAAGATAGGAGCTCGGACCACAGAGCAAGTTGCTGCCTTGTGAGCACACCAATCACAGAATGTCTGTAAACATTCGTAAAGATAAAAGATACTTACCCAAGCAGAGAGAGGAAAACATAACCTGCTTCTCACCGCTGGTCTCCAGTGTCTCCCTGTTGGCTGAGCCCAAAAGAAGCAATTTAATGGGGATCTGGGAAAATGTAGTTTGCAGGGATCATCCCTCTGTCATTGTAATTTAGAGCAGAGCACAGGAAAAGATGAGGAGGTAGATCTCACAGTAAAGATGAAAATGATTAAATCACAAAGCTAACTTTCAAATCTACCACAAATTAACCCAGTCTCCAGAGAGATGGTGAGGAGAAATTAGGTAGAGTATCTAAGCAGGCTCTTGTTAGAGTAATTAATTTAATATATAATGTTTATTATTTGTTTCCCAAGAAAATAAATCACCTTGTAAGTTAAGTAAATACACACTTACTGTTCAGTTATTAAGAAGTCTAAATAAGTAGCACTGTGCTGAAAGGACGAAAAAAAAAAAAAACACGCTGAAATGTTGGAGGCAAAATAAGACACCTGCTATTATATAGGATTGATTTAAAGGTATATGATAGACGTACATAGAGAAAACTAAAAATAAGTATGTATTTTAGCATTGCCTGTTAATACTTATGAGGGACATTGATTTGAACGATAATTCCAATTGTTGGTTTTGCTAATGTCTGAATAGCGCTTTCAGAAATCAATTCTTTTGTTATATAAAGTAGCAGCTTATAATTAGAGGTGGGGGGATTCACATTTGAAACAAAAGAATTGATGTCTAATTCTAGGTAGTGGAACAGATAGTATCAAGAAATGTAAGCCTCCCTCCTCCAAAAAAAATGTGAAAGACAAATGAAAGAGAGAGAAAGCAAGAGAAATACAGGACTGGTATTTCAATTAGAATATACAAGTAATAGAACATTTGTGTTTTTTCTCCTATTGTTATCCAATCCTATAAAATCTAGAAAGAGAGATATCAAATACATATGGCAAACATTTAATGTATTTTTTAATAAGTACCTAGATTGTGCTATCCAGTAGAATTTTCTGCCATTGTGGAATACTTGTTTTTGAAAAAGCCACAGCTTTATTGATATATAACGAGTGTACAAATAGTTACACATATTTAATGTGTATAAGCTGATGAGTTTTTGAACAAACTCCCATGACATCAGCTTCACCGTCAAGGTAATAGATATTTCCCACATTCAACATCTCCCAGTGTTTCCATGTGTGGTTTTCCTTTGATTTGCTTGTTTGGCTTGTTTTTGGTGTATGTGTATGTATATCTGTGTGTTTGTGTTAAGAACACTAAAGTGACATTTGTCCTCTTAATTTTGAAGTACTGTAGGTACTGTTGTACCAATTATCTCTAGAACTTACTCATATAACATAACACTATCGTATACAATGTGTTCTTGAGTTTGACTACTATAGACACCTCGTGTAAGTGGAGTCATATGGTTTTTGCTTATTTTCTCCAGGTTTTACAAATTGCAAAAATGGCAGGATGTTTTTTCCTTTTTAAGGCTGAATATTGTATGTACATCCATATTTTCTCTATCCATTCATTTGTTAATGGATATTTAGGTGCTTTCCATATACTGGCTGTTGTGAATAATGTTGCAAAGAACACGGGAGTGCAGGATCTGCCCAGCTCCGAAGTTGTGGCCTTTTGGAGAGTGAACCAGTGGATGGAAGACCTTTCTCTCTGTCTCTCTCTCTCTCGCTGTTTGTAGCTCTGCCTCTCAAATAAATAAATAAAATCTTTTTTAAAAACTTTTATTTAATGAATATAGATTTCCAAAGTACAGCTTATGGGTTACAATGGCTCCCCCCCCCCATTACTTCCCTCCCACCCGCAACCCTCCCCTTTCCAGCTCCCTCTCCCCTTCCATTCACATCAAGATTCATTTTCAATTCTCTTTATATACAGAAGATCAGTATATATTAAGTAATGATTTCAACAGTTTGCCCTCACATAGCAACACAAAGTGAAAAATGCTGTTGGAGTACTAGTTACAGCATTAAATCACAATGTACAGCACATTAAGGACAGAGATCCTACATGATATTTTTTTAAAATTGATTAATTTTCTATGCAATTTCCAATTTAACACCAAGTTTTTTTTTTCATTTTCAATTATCTTTATATACAGAAGATAGATTCTGTATATACTAAGTAAAGATTTCATCAGTTTGCACCCACACAGAAACACAAAGTGTAAATACTGTTTCAGTACTAGTTATAGCATTACTTCACAATGGACAACCCATTAAGGACAATTCCCACATGGGACGTAAGTACACAGTGATTCTTGATGTTGATTTAACAATTTAACACTCTTGTTTATGGCGTCAGTAATCTCCCTAGGCTCTAGTCATGAGTTGCCAGGGCTATGGAAGACTTTAGGGTTCGCCGACTTTGATCTTATTCCGACAGGGTCATAGTCAAAGTGGAAGTTCTCTCCTCCCTTCAGAGAAAGGTAGCTCCTTCTTTGATGGCCCCGTTCTTTCCACTGGGATCTCACTCGCAGAGATCTTTCATTTAGGTTTTTTTTTTTTTTTTTCCAGAGTGTCTTGGCTTTCCATGCCTAAAATACTCTCATGGGCTCTTGAGCCAGATCAGAATGCCTTAAGAGCTGATTCAGAGGCCAGAGTGTTAATTAAATAAAATCTTTAAAAAAGCCAAATTGATTTCATTTCCTTCAGATATAATACAAGGAAGTGGGATTTATGGATCACTTGATAGTTCTATTTTTAATGTTTTGAAGAAAATCCATACTCTTTTCCATATGATTGTAACAATTATCTTTCTCACCACAGTGCCCAATACTATAATTGCTTACATCCTTTTTTTTTTTTTTTTTTGACAGGCAGAGTGGACAGTGAGAGAGAGACAGAGAGAAAGGTCTTCCTTTTTCTGTTGGTTCACCCCCAGTGGCTGCTACGCCCAGCACTACGCTGATCTGAAGCCAGGAGCCAGGTGCTTCTCCTGGTCTCCCATGTGGGTGCAGGGCCCAAGGACTTGGGCCATCCTCCACTGCCTTCCTGGGCCACAGCAGAGAGCTGGCTTGGAAGAGGGGCAACCGAGACAGAATCCAGCGCCCCGACTGGGACTAGAACCCAGGGTGCCGGCGCCGCAGGCAGAGGATTAGTCAAGTGAGCCACGGAGCCAGCCAGGATTCCCTTTTCTCCACATCCTATCCAACACTTATCATAGCTTTTCTTTTTGATAGTAGTCATCCTAATATGTGTGCAACGCCTCACTGTAGGTTTGATTTGCATTTTTTGATAATTAATGATGTTGAGAATCTTCTCATATACTTGTTGGCTTTGTTTATATCTTCTTTGGAGAAACTGCTATTCAAGTCCTTTTACTGATTATTTGTTTTATTTTATTAATTTTTCTTTTCATTTGAAAGGGACACACACACACACACACAGATATCAAGGGATATCTCATCCACTATTTCATTCCAAATTCCTGCAACAACCAAGACCAGGAGCCAGGAAGTCTCCTACGTGGGTGATAGGAACTCAACCACTTCAGTCCTCACAGCTGCCTCCCAGAATGTGCATTTACAGGAAGCCAGAATTGGGAACTGAGCTGGGACTTTAATCCAGGCACTTCAATGGTGGATACAAGTATCTTAAGCACAGCTTAATCACTGTGCAAAAAATCAGGTTTCTTTCTTTTTCTTTTTTTGCATTTGAGTTATATGAGTTTCTTATATATTTTCTTTTTTTTCTTTTTTTTAAATTTATTTGAAAGACAGAGTTATAGAGAGAGGTCGAGACAGAGAGAGAGGTCTTCCATCCGCTGGTTCACTCCCCAGATGGCCGCAACGGCTGGAGCTGTGCCGATCTGAAGCCAGGAGCCAGGAGCTTCTTCTGGATCTCCCGCATGGGGGCAGGGGCCCAAGGACTTGGGCCATCTTCTACTGCTTTCCCAGGCCATAGCAGAGAGCTGGATTGGAACAGGAGCAGTCGGGATTAGAACCAGCGCCCACATGGGATGCCAGCACTGCAGGCCAGGGTGTTAACCTGCTGAGCCACAGCGCCGGTCCCTCTCATATATTTTCAATACTAATTCCTAATTGGACCTATGATTTGCAAATATATTCTCCCATCCTATAGTTTGCCTTTTAACTATGTTCATTATTCCTGTGAAGACTCTTTTTAGATTGATGTTTTTCCTACTGTTGCTTGTATTTCTAATGTCATATCCAAGAATTTATTTCCAAAACAAATGTCAAGAAGCCCTTTTCCTATGTTTTCTTCTAAGAGTTTTACAATTTCAGGTATTACATTTAAGTCTTTAATCCATTTTGAATTGATTTTGTGTATGGTATAAGATAGAGGATCAATTTTTTTCTGTTTTTTTTTTTTTTTTTTTTTTTTTTTTTTTTCAGACACCAAACTTCCACATCGCTTGTTGAAGTGTTGACGAGACTGTCCTTTCCCCATTGTGCATTCCTGTGACTTTTGTCAAAGGTCAGTGAGTGAATATGTGTTGGTTTATTTCTGGGCTCTCTGTTCAGTTTCATTTGTCTATATGTCTCTATGCCAATACCATATGGTTTTATATATCTTCAAAATATGCAACAGTAGATTTTGTATTCTGTTGTATATTCTGAAGTGAAATACTTTGATGCTTCCAGATTTGTTCTTCTTTCTCAAAATTTATTTGGCTGTTCTGAATATTTTGTGTTTCCATATGAATTCTAGGATTGCCTTTCCTTCATCTGAGAAAAAATTCCGGTAACATTTTGAGGGAGATAGCCCTGAATTTATACATTGCTTTGTGTAGTGTGGACATTTTAACAACAAGAAGTTTTTCAATCCAGGAACCCTGGATACTTTTATAATTTATGTGTTTCTCCTAGTTACTTTCATCAGTGTTACAGTTTTTAGTGTATAAGTCTTTTACTTCCTTTGTTAAGCTTATTCCTAAATATTTTATAATAATTAAAACTTATTATTTGAGAGGCAATGAGACAGAGAGAAACAGATAGAGTTCTCATCCCTTTGTCTCTCTCTTCTAGAACTCCTATAATTTGAAATTTCCTGTTTGATTCAGCCTCATAAATCCTGTAAGTTTCATTCATTCATTTTTATTCTCCAACTATATATTTTCAAATAATTTGTTTTTGAGTTTAGGGATTTTTCTTCTGCTTGAGCAATTGTGCTGTTGATACTCTGTATTGTATTTAATTTCTTAGCTCAGAATTTGATTAATTTTATTTATTTTCAGTCTATTTGTTAAATTTATAGCTTTGATAATTTATTATTTATTTTATTTAATTATTTCTTTGTGCTTCTTGAAGTTCACAGAGATCCTTGAAGCAATTGCTTTGAATTCTTTATCAGACAGTTTGTGTGTATCAATTTCTTTGTAGTCAGCTACTGAGAGATAATTATGTTCTTTGGGTATTGTTATATCTCCTTGTTTTTTTTTTTTTATGTTTCTCATTGACTTATGTTGATGTCTGCACATTTGAAGAAACAGGGATTTCTTCCAGTCTTTGTGAACTGGAGAGTCCTTCATCATTCAGCTTTTCCAGAGATTCTGGCTAAGCCATCTGGTGTGGCCTATGGGTAGGCTTGCTGCTAAAGTGGCTGGCTTGAAGCTTAGTTGAACAAGTTGGTGTGACTAGTATCTGTGCTTGTGAGAATGGGTCGGGAGTCTGGGCCACATAGGTGGGCCTGTAACTTGTATCTTCAAGAGTGCAGTTGGAGCCTGTGTCCAAGAGGGCCTGAATGCAGCCTGCATCCACTGGGGCTGACTTGTCACTAGGATGGACCTTGAGTTTAAGTTTGCAGAGGCTGGCTAAGTACTGGGATGGGCCTGGAGCCTCAGTCTACTGAGATAAGCCTAGAATCTGTGCCATGCTCGCTGGCCTGGCATTGAGGTCTACTGGATTGGACCCTGGAACTTTTGGAGTATGAGATCACAGATAGTGGCCTGGTGGGTGAGGTCTCAGAGTCTGAACGAGACATGCTTAGAAGCTTTGTCTGTGTGTGCAGGGCCTGGTATCTGAGGCCAGGGATGCTGACCTGGTGTTGAGAGGGCCTGAAGTTTGGGCTTGTGTGGCCCAACGTGGCTCTAGGCTGGCCTGAATCCTGAGATGGGCCTGGAGACTATGGCCACAGGAGCTCGCCTGGCGCTAGTAGGCCTAGAGTTTGTATTTGCAGGGACTGCCCTGGAGGCTTGGTCTACAGGTGCTGGTGTGATGACTATGGCTTTGGGGACCATCCTGGTTCTAAGGAAGTCCTATGATCTGTGGCTGTAAGCTGTAGTTTGTGCTAGGGGGCAGTCTGAAGCCTAGGGCTTTTGATATTCTTTATAAAACTATATAGAACATATCAGCCAATGTTTATTCATCAAACCATATGTCTATGTTGTAAAAATGTATATGTGTCTATGCATGCTAGAATGGCTTGAATGAATTAAACTTTTGTGAGTAAATTTATTTGATTGTTAATATAATATGACAATCACTAAGTCAGAGTTTCCTAAATGAAATGTCATAAAGTTTCTTTAGTAAATGTTAATTTGTTTCAGAGTATTTTAATAGTGATATAAAATTCTGGATGTGTTCAATTGGGCTGAGATAATGATATCAGAGAAAATTCTAATTTTCTTGATGCCCAAGCTCTTCCATCTTTAATTTTAGTACTTACGGCACTTCATTAAAATGTATGTTGTATTTAATTTTCCAGGAAATTTTAGAGCATAAAAGAAGAATGTATATTAAAAGCAATTTCCAGTTAAACTAGTTGGAGCTTTTAAAAATGTAAGCCAATAGAGCTTATGTTTTGTTATATGTGAGACTGTTATTTGCATGTTTGCATGGGTCAGTGTAGCTCAGAATACCTTTGGTCTTTGCTCAGTGTGCCTGTTTTCTTAACCCTTTCTCATGTTCTGTACCCTTTCCAAGTTGCCAATACTGATTTCACAGTCCCAAAGCAGACATAGTATTCTTATAATACTTGACCAACCTGACAGTCGTGGGAAGAAAACCTGCTGTTTTTAGAGTCTCTGCTTCAGTGTACATATTCCATTTTCATCCTTCCTTTCTTAAAAGAATTATATTGCTGATAAATTTAACTTTGAGCCCATAATAAACCTTGTTTTGTAGCAACTGCTTCAAAGCTGGTTATTTCTGATTGTGTAGTCATGGAAATCTTGTTTTATCCTTAAAATTCTCCTATACTTATCAGTGTTAAAATTAACATTTTTTTCTCTTTTTCTACTTGTGAAGGTCAATTTTTCCTCTTGTATTCTTGAAAAGGTTGTTTGACAACCTAACCAAAACTGGTATTTCTATGAAAAGGAAATATGTCTATGATATCCCATATCTATGCCTGCATAACTATAAGCCTTTAAGGACAAAGTTATATGTCATTAATTTTGTATTCCCTAAAGAATTTAGCATCTAGCATGGGCTTCATTGTTGCTGGTACCAAAATAAACCTAATCATTATTATCTTTTACCTGAACTAGAGCTATAACTCCCTAACTAGTCTCTGCACCTCTGGTTTCTTTATAAGTGGTTTTATATACATAGTAAATTATTGGTAAGTAGCTTGGATATAACCTTTTTGATATACTAATATATATGTAACTCCCTCTCTCTGAAATATCTTTTATCAATGTCTGCCTAACTCAATGTTAAATATCCTTTCAGATTTAGTTTATGTTATCTTCTCTCTGCAAAGGCATCTCTAATGCCTCAGAGTGGCACTATACCCTTGGGGTTAAAGTACTTAGTCTTTGAAATCACTTCATTGGGATTGGTTTATAATGCCTCTTACTACTTGTATAACCCGAGGAAGGTTATTTAACATTTCTGTGCCTCAGTTTCCTTGACTGTGAAAAAGTAATGTCATCTATGGTCACAGTACTGTCGTGAGACTAAAATGAATTAATGCATATAAAGAGCTAATAGCAGGATCTGTCTCATAGTAAGCCCTCAATAAATGTTAGCTCATGTTAGTATAATAGTAGACGCACTGACGTTCTCTTTTGGCATTTTCACTCTAGTCCCTTAAACAGAGTTCTTTACACATGTTTTCAAAAAATTATTTGTTAATTTGAAAGCAGAGAGAGAGAGAGAGAATCTTATATCCATTGGTACACTTCCCAGATGGCTGCAACAGCCAGGTCTGAGCCTGGCTGAAGTCAGGAGTTCCTATCTGAGTCTCCCACATGAGTGGCATAGGTACAAGCACTTGGGCCATCTTCTGCCTTCCCACATGCACTATTAGGAAGCTGGATAGGAACCATAGCATTGGGACTCAAACCAGCACTCTAATATGGGATGCCAGCAGTGCAAGTGGCGGCTTAACCTGCTGTACCAAATGCTGCCTTACATTACATCCTTTATTTTGTTATTTAACCTTAATTTTTAAATATTTTTTACTTCCTGACCAAACCATGAGTTGACTGAGATCAATTATTTTTATTCAGTCACATGCTGAACCTAGTATAATGTTTAATACTTGATTGAGCACAATAAATATTTTTGGAATGACTAAATAAACTGAAAAATCTTTTTAATGTAAGCTATCAACTTTTCTAATGATTAGTTCCCAATACCTACCCAAGGAATTTCATGATTATTAAAACTATTATGCTTCAATGGCTAGGTTGATAGACATCATTCATCAGTGTCAGGAGCTATACTGTATATTGTGCTCAATATAACATTTTCTTCAAAACCAACCCTGTGAAATAGATGCTGTTAAGACTTAAGAAACACAAGACACAAGATAACCAAGTAATTTTTATCATTGACATAAAGGGGCTAAAAATATTACACTTTTTCCCCTGCTAATTCAACATTTTATTCAGCTGCCCATTCTACTTCGTGTATTCTTGAGAAGGTTGTTTGACAACCTGGCCAAAACTGATTTTTCTATGAAAAGTAAATACGTCTATGATATCCCATATCTATGCCTGCATGACTATAAGCCCTTTAAGGACAAGGTTATATCTCATTCAATTTTGTGTTCCCTAAAGAATTTAGCATCTAACATGGGCTTCATTGTAGCTGGTACCAAAATAAACCTAATCCTTATTACCTTTTACCTGAACTAGAGCTATAACTCTGGTTCAACACTTACTAGAGAAATAGAATGCTTCAAGCACCAGTAGTTCTAATTGAAAGCAACACTTTTGAAGCATTATTTTCATATTTCTGGATAACAGTCAACACCTGATATGTGCAAGCAACTTTTATTAATGTCAATAGAAATATGAGCATGTTTAAGATCTTTTTATTTTCTCGATTAACTGTTTTTAGATGTAAACTCTAATGCTGAAATGAATTACTTTAGACAGCTGGGGCCTTATATTTTTTCTATGTTCATGATGTATTCTCCATGATAACAAAAGAACCACATGTTCCTCATACCCCTAAATATTTTATTTTCTAATGATAACAATTTATTGTTAAACTCATTTTATTATAAACTAAAATCTATTGTATTTTAAATCAACCACTAACATTTCACTATTAGTAAATTATATAAAATTGATACAAAATATAGTAATAACCTATGTGTTCATTCATGTAACTCTTTGGAAAATTAGATATTTGTCCTATTGACTGTGAACAAAGAATCATGTAGTTCCAGGAGTTGTTAAGGGTTGCATTGGTTTTAAGACTGAGCAAGGGGGACTGACAAAGAGTTGTACAGAACCCAGCTGTATCAAGTAGTCTGAATGCATGCAAAATCCCTTCTGGAAAATTAAATGAGGAAAAATTTTAGTGGAAGAATCTTATCAATAGCTTGAAGAGTTGAAGTGAGAACTGAAGACCAGGCCTAGGAAATGAGGAGGAACTAAAGAATAATGTAGAAATATCTTATCTACGTTGTCTCTTCTGTGACTGTCTACCATCTCCTCTACAAGACACAGGTACACAGTGAGATGCAGGCAACCACGTAATACAATCATTTTTGCTTTGAGTCACTGGTCCAAGATACAGAATCCTGGAATGTAGCATCTGAGTACCAATTCCTATGCTCTGGCCACCAGGGGTTGTGAAGAGAGTAAATTTTTATCTTTAAGCATCTGGTATATTGTGAATCTTAGCTAGAAGTTTTTCTAAAATTGGAAAGGTACTACCTTTTCCTGGTAGCCCAAAATGACAAATGTACATTCTACAAGATCCCAACAATTGCTTGAGTCACATATAAGAACTTTTACCTAAAGCCTGTCTTTATGCTGAACAATGTGATTATAAGGCTTATTAAAGTAACCTTTTGGCTTAAGTCGGTTTGTTTCAAATTTGTCTGTTTCTTTAGTCCTAAGGAGTTTTTACTAATAGTCAGGGATTCTGAAAATTTCTGTATTGTGGAGATCCAATTCTATGGATCTAAAAGAGCTCACTAGCTTAACTTTGAGAAGTGGGCTTTTACTTTTAATTCTGTAGTAACATTACCATTACTCAGCTATGAGGAATATTCAAAAAGTTTTTGGTAAATGGACATTAAGAAAAAAAAAACTATACTTGTATTTAAAAAACCTTTGGCACCCCAATGGACACCATTTAATTCAGTTTTCCACAAACGTTTTGAAGTACTTTTGTATATACTGTTATAGCATTAAATTGTTTGCTTGACTGGACTTCCACATGTCACTATCTGGGTCCTCCATTAGCATGTCTCTTTGTCCACACTTGGGCATATGTGAACCAGGGCCAACATGCAGTTTCATATGCTACCATTCATACTGAGCATCTAGCTCAAGCTATGAAGTACATAGCTTAGGACACTGACTGAATACTGCAACTCTGATCCCATCCCTGCATATCTGATAATTATTTGGATTATTTTGCCTTCGTTTTTTTCTCCAGAAATTATTTCATGTGACTATAAAATTAAAATAGAATAATTTATGAATAAAAGTAATGTCAAAATTTCAGGAAAAATGATTGAGTCATAAATGGAGTTATACTTTTCAATTTTCTAGTGGCCAACCTGCAAAGAAGAAATTGTCATTTATCCAGGCTATAATCTCTATACATTAAAAACAAAACAATTGGGGCTTGCGTTGTGACACAGTGGGTTAAGCCACCACTTGACATGTGAGCATCTCATATCAGAATAATAGTTTGAGTCTTGCCTGCTCTGTATCTGATCCAGCTCTCTGCTAATGTGCCCAGGAAGATAGTGGAATATTACCCAGACTGGGGTGGGGCTGGGCTGGGCTAGGCTGAAGCCAGGAGCCAGGAACTTCTTCTGGATCTCCCATGTGGGTGCAGAGGCCCAAGCACTTGGGCCATCCTCCACTGCTTTCTCAGGCACATTATCAGGGAGCTGGATCAGAAGGGAAGCAACCAGGACATGAACTGACACCCAAATGGAGAGAGGGAGAGAGAAAGAGAGAGGGAGAAAGAAAGGGAGAGAGAGCGAGAGAGAGAGAGCGAGAGAGAGAGAGAGAGAGCTTTCATCTGTTGCTTTCCTCCACAAATGGCTGCAATGGCAAGTGCTGCTCCAGGCTAAAGCCAGGAGCCAGGTCTCCCATGTGAGTCGCATCAGCTGGAATATTTGAAGTATCTCCCACTGCTTTCCCAGGTGCATTAACAGGGAACTGGATTGGAAGTGGAGGAGCCAGGACTTGAGCCAGTGTTCTGATATGGGATACCAGAGTTGCAGGTGGCAGTGTAGCTCAGTGTACCACAGTGCTTGTCCCTGATGAGACCTTGAGGCAAAGTTGTTCCTTAGAGAAATCCTGTGTCTTACAGGAATATCTGATTTAATATCCTGCTATATACCATTTCTGGTTAGGAGGAGACGGTAGAAAGTACTAATGTTAGTCTTGTACAAAGAAGGAAAAGCATTTTATCATTCTTTAGAATAAGTTTAAGTAATGGACATACTCTATAGAATATCTCTCTGCTAATATTTTCCCAATAAAATACTTTATGAATTTCATGTAACACATGCCACTCAAAAATTATTTCTCCAATAAAAACTGTGATGAAATTTGTATTTATTTTACCCAAATGCAGTAAAATCTTGTAATTTTAACAAGATATACACAATATGTTTGAGTTATATTCCAAATATAATTGGTAAGCCACCAGAATCATGTAATAATTTTGAAAAAAAAATCATTTCAGAACTACAATGTTGCAGGTCAAGGATCACAGTATTACTTCAACCATGCCATTTTTTATTGACTCTACCATGCTATTTTTTAATCAAGAGATGTCTTAATTGTTTTGCCTTTTCAACTTTTCAATTAACAAATAATAATTGTATGTGTTTATAGAGTGATTGTGATGTTTTGATATATGTACACATTATAGAAAGACTCACAAAGGGCATAAAATTTCAATTAGACTGAAGGAATACATTTTGGTGATCCATTTTGCTTTTAATATAATAGTCTGCTTTCACCATGCTTCTGCTATATTTTAATAAATTGTCTTAGATTTGGGGATAATAGTAAATGCACTATATTTCCCATTTCACACAAAAAATAAGATCCTATTTATCTATTCTACTTAGAACCTCTCATTTCAAAAATGCATTACAGATGCTAAATGTATTACTCAATAGAAGGAAGAGTTATAAGGGCCCAGGTTCTTGTTAAGGCAAGAGGTCTAAATAGTATTAATTATTGTGTTGCTAATGTTCATCATGATCTTATGGGAAATTGTACTTTTACTTTTTTATCAAATTAATTTAATTGTTATTTGTATGTTCTTATTTTCTATTTTCCTGCTTTATTGAGATGTCACTGGCAAATGAAAGTATACATACTTAAGGTATACAGCAGCTCATTTGATGTACTTATGCATTGCGATTACCACAGTCAAGGTAATTAACACATCTTCACCTCACAGTTACTACTTTTTCGTAGATGATGAGAATATTCCAGATCTATTCTCTTAGCAAATTTCAAGTATGCGATAACAGTATTATTAACTATAGTCACAATATGTTACATCGCCAGAGCTTATTTATCAAGCACAAATGAAACTTGGTACTCTTTGACCAGTATCTCGCCATTAGCCCTAACTCCAAGCCTCAGATGACCACCATTCTACTCTCTGCTTCCACGAGTTAGTTTGACTTCTTCAGCTCTACATATAAGTGAGAGCAAACAGTATTCATCTTTCTGTACCTGGCTTATTTCACTCAGCATAATGTCCTCCAGTTTTGTCCATATTGTCACAAATGGCAAGATTTTTTTTTTAAGATTTTATTTATTTATTTGAGAGGTAGAGTTACAGGCAGTGAGAGGGAGAGACAGAGAAAGGTCTTCCTTCTGTTGGTTCACTCCCCAATTGGCCACAACGGCCAGAGTTACACCAATCCGAAGCCAGAAGCCAAGTGCTTTTTCCGGGTCTGCCCCATGGGTGCAGGGGCCTAAGGACTTGGGCCATTTTCTACTGCTTACCCAGGCCACAGCAGAGAGCTGGATCGGAAGAGGAGCAGCCAGGACTAGAACTGGCGCCCATATGAGATGCTGGCACTACAGGTGGAGGATTAACCTACTGCGTCACAGAGCTGTCCCCAGGAATTTCTTCTTTTAAAAGGCTGAATGATACACAGCAGACTCATAGAATGGCAGATGTCCTAAACAACACTCTGGCCTCAGAATCAGCCCTTAAGGCATTCGGATCTGGCTAAAAAGCCCATGAGAGTATTTTAGGCATGGAAAGCCAAGACACTCTGGGGAAAAAAAAAAAAAACTAAATGAAAGATCTCTGCAAGTGAGATCCCAGTGGAAAGAACGGGCCATCAAAGAAGGAGGTACCTTTCTCTGAAGGGAAGAGAGAACTTCCACTTTGACAATGACCTTGTCTAAATAAGATCGAAGTGGGTGAACTCAAAAGGCTTCCATAGCCTTGGCAACCCATGACAAGAGCCTAGGGTGATTACTGACGCCATAAACAAGAGTGTCAATTGTTAAGTCAACAACAGGAGACACTGTGCACTTACTCCCCATGTAGGATCTCTGTCCTTAATGTGTTGTACAATGTAAATTAATGCTATAACTAGTACTCAAACAGTACTTTACACTTTGTGTTTCTGTGTGGGTGCAAACTGTTGAATTCTTTACTTAGTATATACTAAATTGATCTTCTGTATATAAAGATAATTGAAAATGAATCTTAATGTGAATGGAATGGTAGAGGGAGCAGTAGATGGGAGAGTTGCAGGTGGGAGGGAAGTTATGGGGGGGGGAATAACCAATGGCTAATATTATTATTCTTTTCTTCCAAATGAAAATGATGAAGTATCCATGTCATATACTTTTGCAAGGTGTCTCAACTGGTATGTTAAAAAAATTTTAAAAAAAAGGCTGAATGATATTATATTCTGTGTATGTATGTGTGCAAGAGGACTTCAATTTTGTGCAGAGAGGGAATTAAAATGAAAACTTATTTTGATGCAAAAATTTTGAATCCTTGCATAGTTTATTTCATAATATGCATTTCCACAAACTTTTTGAAGATCATGTGTGTCATATTTTCTTTAGCCACTCATCTATAGATGGATATTGAAAATAATTCCATATCTTAGCTTTTGTGACTAATGCTGCAATGACAATGGTAATATATGTGGTTGGCATTGTGGTAAAGTGGTTAAGCCACTGCCTGCAACGCTGGTACCCCATATGAGCACTATTTCAAGTCCTGGATGTTCCTCTTCCTATCCAGCTCCAAGCTAATGCACCTGGGAAAGCAACGGAAGATGGCCAAAGTGCTTGGGCCCCTTCCACCCACGTGGGAGACTCAGATGGAGCTCCAGGCTCCTGGCTTCAGCTTGGCCCAGGTCTGGCCATTGTGGTCATCTGAGTTTGAACCAGAAGATGGAAGAACTCACTTTCTGCCTGTCTCTCTCCCATCTCACTGTCACTCTGTCTTTCAAATAAATAAATAATAAGTTTTTTTCTAAAAGAAAATGGTAGTACAGATACTTTTTCAACAGACTGATTTAATTTCCTTCAGATATATACCTAAAAGTGATTGATAAATGATATGATAGTTTGATTTTTACCCTTTTGAAGACCCCCATGCTGTTTTCCATAATGACTGTACAAATTTACATTCCCAACAATAGTGTATAAGGGTTCCTTTTTCTCCATACTATTACCAATATTTATATTTCGTCTTTTGATAATAACTATCCTAACGGGTATGAAGTGATAACTCATTATAGCTTTGATTTGTATTTCCTTGATTATTAGTGAAATTGAACATTTTTTCATATAGCTATTGGTCATTTTTATGTCTGCTTTTGAGAAATATCTATGTGTGTTTACTTTTTAAAGTATTCTTATATTTATACTCTTTTCTTTAGAGAAATAAAAGTTGAAAGTAATTTGTGTTGATGTTGTAGACCAGAAACCATAAGAGACTGAAAAAATAATACTACCAATTTTTTATGAATTTCAGCAATTTGATTAAGAATACACATAATATTAGTCCTGACATATACATATATTATTGTTAAAATTTAAAGCTATTAAATTATTAATGTGTTGCAAAGAGTATAACATGATATCCAATGTTATTTTTCTGAGAGCAATAGCATAACAGTTATTAGAATGTCTCTTTTGACAACATTGCTAATTTCCATAAGGTTATCCCTTGGCTTCCTAATTAAACTGAACACACTGAGTTACTGATGTTTAGCCTTTGTCTCAGGCAATACTCAGTACATGAAGTATTCAATATTCTTTTTGATTGGGTTGAAGAGTTGATTCGACTATAAATGAACTAATTAGGAAATGTCTAGCTTCTCAGTGACCAACTGACTGACTTAGTGCTCCAAAAGTTCTATTTTCTCTAAAAGGATTTATATTTTCCCAAATTTTTCATTAACCTCATATGCACATCCCAGCCACCTTACAAAGTCTTTACACTTAATATTGCCTCTCTACAAGTACCAATTTAGTGATCTCCATCTGCTTAGCTCCCTCACTATTTTTATTCCTGATCAGAGTCTCCTCCTCCGAGGAGTCATCACTGATCACAATAGCTAAACTATTACACATCGGACACTGACCCATGACCCAGCTTTACTTTTCTGCTGAGCACTGACAGGTACTTGAGGACATATTTTCATGGACATGTGTCCCCTGTTGGTTATTATAAATGTCCCATCTGATTCTAACTTGCAGCCAATTGAGAACCACAGTCCTTGAGCAAAATGGAACAGAGATGAAACATGTCTCCAAGATGAAATATATCTCCAAGAAAATAAGAGGAATAAGTTACAGTCTCAGGATAAAAATAGCATTCTAGGGGTGGGCATTTAGCTTGTTAAGAGATCAAATTCCATTTCAAAGTACGTGGGTTTGATACTAAGCTCCTGCTCCAGACTCCTGCTAATGCTGATCCTGGGAGGCAGTAGTGATGGCTCAAGTAATTGAGTTCCTGCTATCCACATGAAAGACTTGATTTGAGTTCCTGACTCCCAGCTTTGGCCTTGGCCAAGCCTAAGCCATTGTGAACATTTGGGTGTGAATCAGCAGATGATAGTGTTCTCTCTCTCTTTACTCAAACAAATTTTTTTTAAAAAATTTAAATTGAAACCTATTTTCCCATTTTCATAACTGTGACCAAGAACCACAGAAATGCTTTCAGTTTCAAGTAAGGGAATATTGAAGAATATCCAATTTCAAGTAAGGGAATATTGAAGAATTCTTATTCCTTTTTCAGGACTCAAGCTTTCAAATGTTAGATATAAGTAACCTCATTTCAGATTTTTTTTGGACATTCTGAGATTCAATATGGATTATAAAATATTTTCTGAAGAATAATTTTCCAGGACAAGTGTTTTGCACAGTGGTTAAGAAGTCTCTTAGGAGACATACATCCTGAATGGGGGTAACTGAATGGGTCCCTGGTAGGCTTATGATTCCAGTACCCTGCTCATGTGCACCCTGGGAGAGGGCAGGTGATGACTCAAGTACTTGGGTACCTGCTACCCTTGTGGGAAATCCAGATTGAGTTCTTTGCTCCTGGTTTCAGCCTGGTCTAACCCTGGCTGTTGCAGGAATTTGGAGAATGAACCAGCAAGTGAGAGATCTCTCTCTGTCTCTCTGCTTTTCAGATACATAAATCAGAACAAAAAATGTTCTTCTATGGAAAATAAAAGCTAAGGGTAAAATAAGGATGGGGACTATGATTAAAAAAAGAATATACGGGGTCTGGGGATGTGTCATAGCAGGTGAAGTTGTTACCTACAACACCAGCATCCCATATAGGCACTGGTTCCTGTACAAGCTGCTCCACTTGCAATCCAGCTTCCTGCTAATGCACCTGGGAAAGCAGCGGAAGATGGTCCAAGTACTTGGAGCCCTGCCACTCATGTGGGAGACCCAGATGAAGCTCTCTCTCTATCTCTGTGAGTCTTCCTCTCTGACATTATGCCTTTCAAATAAGTAAATAAATAATTTTTTAAAAAGAATTTTAAAATTTGCGTCTATCTCCTATATTTTTCTGCAACTTATGAGTCTTTCCATAGTCCATAACGAATGGTTTCTCTTTAGTTTGTTAGTTTTTAACAGTTAGATGAAGCTTCCATAAAATGCCTTGTTCTGATACTAGCTTCTGAGAGCAAATTCCTAAACACATTGAGTATCTGGCCATGATAAAAAATAACTACAGGGGCCGGCTCTGTGGCATTGTGGGTAAGGCCACCGCCTGCAGTGCCGGCATCCCATATGAGCACCAGTTTGAGTCCCGGCTGCTCCTCTTCCAATCCAGCTCTCTGCTGTGGCCTGGGAAAGCAGTAGAAGATGGCCCAAGTCCTTAGGCCCCTGCACCCATGAGGCAGACCCAGAAGAAGCACTTGGCTTCTGGCTTCGGACTGGCGTAGCTCCGGCCGTTGTGGCCAATTGGGGAGTGAACCAACAGAAGGAAGACCTTTCTCTGTCTCTTCCTCTCACTGTCTATAACTCTACCAGAAGAAGCACTTGGCTTCTGGCTTCTGGCTTCAGATTGGCATAGCTCCAGCTCTTTGCTGTGGCCTGAGAAGGCAGTGGAGGATGGCCCAGGTGCTTGGGCCCCTGCACCCGCATGGGAGACCAGGAAGAAACTCCCAGCTTCTGGCTTTGGATTGGCCCAGCTCTGGCCATTGTAGCCATCTAGGGAGTGAACCAGCAGATGGAAGACTTCTCTCTCTGCCTCTGCCTCTCTGTAACTCCGCCTTTCAAATGGATAAATCAATCTTAAGAAAAAAATAGCTACAATAGGCTGGCGCCGCGGCTCAATAGGCTAATCCTCTGCCTGCAGCACCGGCACCCCGGGTTCTAGTCCCAGTCGGGGCGCTGGTTCCATCCCAGTTGCTCCTCTTCCAGTCCAGCTCTCTGCTGTGGCCCGGGAGTGCAGTGGTCCTTGGGCCCTGCACCCACATGGGAGACCAGGAGAAGCACCTGGCTCCTGGCTTCGGATCAGCTCTGTGTGCTGGCCGCAGCACGACGGCTGCAGCAGCCATTGGGGGGTGACCCAAAAGAAAAGGAAGACCTTTCTCTCTGTCTCTCTCTCTCTCACTGTCCACTCTGCCTGTCAAAAAAAAATAGTACAATATACTGAGTGATTGCTATGTGAGAACCATAATCATTACACATATTATTGCATTTTCTCTTCAAAATACAATTATTATTTTCCTTTAAAAGTGAGAAAAAGTAGACTCAGAGAGGCTAAGTAACTTACAGGAGATCACATAGCCTGTTCTTCCTGACTCCAAAGTCCTTGAATCTAACTAGTAAGATACATAAATACATTTAAGATGAGTTGTTACAAAACGTAAGCATCAATTCATTAATTCACTGGGTAAAGTAATTACAATTCATTTTATTCATTCATTCAATAATATTTATTGAGTGCCTACTCTATGCTAGCCACCGATTGAGTCCTGGGTACACAGTTGTGAATGAAATAGATGAAGTCCCTGCCTTCTTGGACCTTTATAACCTGAAGTTTTAAGGCAAAGGGACTTGATTAGAATCAAAATGAGAAACAGACATCAGCTTCCAAGATTCACCAATTAGTTGCTAGGTCATTTTGTCAATTCCAACAACTTGGGAGCATTCCATTATTCCACCACTCAGTCATGCCAGGCATGCATCAGCAGGGATGAGGACAGAATATGTATTTATATTGAATGATGAGGACCTGGCATACTATTATTATTTCCGAGAAAAGTGTTTCAAAAAATAGAACCAAAGAATCTTAGGAAAAAAGAAACAAAATGAAGGACACCATCTCATCCAATTTAAAGGTTAAAAGAAAACACATAGTTCAAAGATTATCAAAATGTATAAGACATTTTTAGAACTCTAGATCATTTTAGCAATTTAAATTGATGAAAATTACTCTGAATTGACTGTGATAAAATTATTTGTACCCACAGTATTAATGTCAAAAGAACCAGATACGCAGTTATGCTGGCATGAATCAACTATATATTTAAGTTTGGATGCAAACATTTTCCAAATTACCATAATCTAAAGAGTGCTAAACAGATGAATTTTAATTTTAGATTATTTTGGAAATAAGCTAATCCCTTAGAGTAATAACTTGTTGTAGGTATGTGTTTCTTGGTTTTTAGAACAACAATAAGAAAAATCCATTCATATAAAAATTGCCAGCATAGCTGAATTCTTTGTCTACTTAAACATGGCAATTCCTGTTGGCTTATCCTGTGGTTAAATGTTTTTAAGTCAGGTAAACAAATCCAGGAAGAAGGCAAGGAAATAATACAGCAAAATATATCACTTTGATTCATATATTTATAAACATTCCTCCTTGGGGAAATGCATTGCTGTAATAAAATACTTTTAAAGACATTACATCCGCACTAGCAATAATTCAAGAGCACAGTTACATACTTAGGTGAAAAGACTGTGACATATACTGTAATCTTATATTTTTCTAGTCAAATCAAGATCTAAATATTTATGAATAAGAATTTATGCAGCCTCTGCTAGTAAATGTGCACTGTAATATATTTCTGTTTCCCCAAATTTGAAGAAAATATGAAAAAAACTCAACATTTTTGCAGAGTGAGATCAATTCATTGACACGTTAGTCTTTAAAGCAAAATAATTATGCATCATTGAAATAGTTTAGTCACATTCTATAAGAATTATGTCTCCTCTGTTTTTAGAGATATATAACTGGATTTTTTGAGTAGTCTGGAAATAAAATTTAGAAGTATCACCCTTTATTTTAGTAGCTGGATAGCAGTCATTTCCAGATAGCCATTTATTCCTAGAATATATATATTAATTATATAGTTTGAGCCAATCACATACGTTGTAAGCACAAAAATGACAAAGCATCACATCTACTACCAAAAATTTCATTTGAATAAAACAGATATTGGGCAAACACTGTGGCACAGCCAGTTAGTTAAGCTGCATCTTTGGATACCTGCATCCCATATCACAGTGCCTGGTTCAAGTCCTGCCTACTCTGTGATTCCAATCCAGCTTCCTGCTAAATGTGACTAGGAGGCAGCAGGGAATGAATGGCCTGTGTACTTGGGTTCCTGCCACTTACACGGGAGATCTGGATGGAGTTCTTGGCTTCTGGCATCAACCTGGCCAAGCCCCCAGTTATTGCAGACATTTACGGAGTCAATCAGTGGATGGACAATCCCTCTCTCTCTGTCTCTCCTCTCTAGAAATTATGGCATATGTATACTATGGAATACTACTCAGCAGTAAAAAAAAAAAAAATGAAATCCTGTCTTTTGTAGCAAAATGGATGCAACTGGAAACTATCATACTTAGTGAAATAGGCCAGTCCCCAAAAGACAAATACCATAGGTTTTCCCTGATCTGTGGTAATAGAATACCTAAAAGGTAATGTATAGGAGTGAAATTGACATTTGGAGATTCAATGATTGTTTACAGCCAGATTACTTAGGATTGTTTAGGAGCCAGATTATTTGGTATATGCTTAGAAATATTGCTTCACTGAATCAAACTATGTAAATCACCATGTTCCCTTGTTTCGTGCATTAAAAAAAGAAATGAAAAAGATTCTTGGGGTATTAGTAATGCTTTTAATTTGGGTATTGGTTATGAGTATGACTATATGACCAAAAAATCTCATTGATCTGTACACTCAAGTGTATTTCTTGGTAGGTATACTGTATTTTAATAAAATGTGTTAAAAAACAGATATGGATAAGACAAAATTGAAACCTGCAAAATACTGTGGAAAGAAGAAACTAAAGTATATGTATTTACAAAAGAACTGTAGAATTAGCATGCACAGGTAATTCTGGCATCTTATAAAAGCAATCAATATTTCTTAGTAAAAAGGCCACTTTTTCCTTAAAAATTCAAGGAATATTTTGACAACTAATTGAAAGCATTCTTTATGGAAGAGGAGGGGACTGAGAACTCCCATGTACTGGCTTACTCCTCAAATGTCCGCAATGGTCAGGACTGTGCTGGGCCAAAGCCAGGTGCCAGGACATCAATCCAGGTCTCCTATGTGGGTGGCAGGGACCCAACTACTTGAGCCATCACTGCTACCTCCCAGGGTGTGCCTTGTAAGGAAGCTAGGAATGAGAGCTGGAGCCAAGGATCAAACCAAGTGTTCTGATAGGAATTGTGGGCATCTTAACAGCTAGGCCAAGCACCTGCCTCAGAAAGCTTTTTAAAGCATGAATGCTCATAATATATTCACTGCGCTTATATTTGTCAGATTCTTGAAAACAAATAGCAATTTCTTAAGCATCACCCTGTGCAAAAGCAACTTTCATGCAGTCATATCCACAATTGATTTTTTGCTTATACTAGAAGCTCTCTTTTCTGAAGCAGTCATGAAAGGGTGACTGGTCAGTTAATAAAAATAGTTCAATACAGGGCAAACAACATCTATAACTATATAAATATCTCTCTGCACACAAATATATATTTAAATGTTAATTTAACTTAACTGTTAATATATTTTTTATTTACAACTCATTTTTAAAGATTTATTTTATTTTAAAGGCAGAGTGACAGAGAGGGAGGGAGAGAAAGAGATTTTCCATTCACTGTTCACTCCCAAATTCCTGCAACAGCTGGGGCTAGGCCAGACCAAAGTCAGGAACCAGGATCTCCATCTGGGTCTCCCAGGTGAGTGATAGAAACTCAAGTACCTGGGCCATCATACGCTGCTCTGCATTTAACTTAAAATAATGTACTTTTGGGCTGGCGCCGGGGCTCACTAGGCTAATCCTCTGCCTGTGGCGATGGTACCCCGGGTTCTAGTTCCGGTTGGGGCACTGGCTCTGTCCTGGTTGCTCCTCTTCCAGTCCAGCTCTCTGCTGTGGCCCGGGAAGGCAGTGGAGGATGGCCCAGGTCCTTGGGCCCTGCACCAGCATGGGAGACCAGGAGGAAGCACCTGGCTCCTGGCTTCGGATCGGCGCAGCACCAGCTGTGGCGGCCATTTTGGGGGTGAACCAACAGAAGGAAGACCTTTCTCTTTGTCTCTCTCTCTCTCTCTCTCTCTCACTAACTCTGCCTGTCCAAAATAATAATAATAATAATAATGTACTTTTAGTCTGCAGTTTTTTGATGCAGTACCAAGATTGTTTCTTTGAGAATGACTTTGATTTTGCCAATTCAAGTTCCACAGTCATATGCATCATCTACACCACCTTTTACTTCCAGCTTTTCTTTAATAAAGTGAAATCCAGACACTTAAGAAACAATTTGTCAAGAAAATATAGAGTATGAATTTCTCATTTTTAACAGTTTAATCTCTTCTATATATTTTAGCAGCTCATATCTATTAAATGTTAGCAAAAGAATTCAACTTATTATAGACAAAGATCTATTTCAACACTAATTTCTTGTTCATTTTGTTCACATTAAATTATTCAATTACAATAAGTAAAAGTGGCACAATGAATTTGAGGAGGCAAAGCACAATGGATTTGAGAGGGGGAAATATGACTGACTCTGGTAAGGAAACAACTCCATTAATGGGGACAGACATTTATGGGTATAGCAGCAAGCAGTCTCATAGTCATGAGCAGTCAGCATTTTGAGAACATCTATCAGAATGTTTTATGGTGATGTTGAGGAAAATTGCTCAATTCCATAAATTAATAAGTAAAAATTGTGCAAAAAATTTTCTGTTGTAATATACCAAGCACTCAGTAAAGCACTGAAAAACTATATTTAATCCTCATGACAACTCTATGAAATGAACACTATTTTTTAATAAATGAAGAAAGTTCAGTAAAGTTATGTGCTATATGCAAAGCTTCCCAATTAATAAACACCAAAACTAAAACTAGAAACTTGTTCAAAATAGCATGATCTCCAATGAAGATTATTATCATAATATATGTAAGTGAAGAATTTTTATTAGTGCATGCATGAGAGCTGTACCCTGTGGCTCATCCCTCAAATGCCAACAACAGCCGGGGAAGAGCCAGGCCAAAACCAGGAGCCTGAAACTCAATCTGGATATCACATGGGTGGCAAGTACCCAAGTACTTGAGCCATCACCTGCTGTCTCCAAAGGTGCAAATTAATAGGAAGCCAGCATCAGAAGCAAAGTCAATACTCTAACCCGGGGAATGTGATACTGGATGCCAGTGCTCCAAGCAGTGTCTTAACCACTGTGCCAAATGCCCACCTCATTAAGGGACTCTTAAAAAGAACAGTAGAGGATCTTCAGAATGTTTATTAAGAGGATGGAAACAAAGAATGTCAATCTGTTGTCAACGGGATTTGGTAATTGAGAGCCAGGGTGTTTCTGAAAAGCAGATTTGGCTTTCTTTTGAACTTTCCCCACACAAGGATCAACTTTTCCTCCAAATGAAAATTGCACAGCTATTAAAGGAGAGGTAGCTTGACTAAGTCAAATGTTAGCTCTGTGGTTGGGGTATAGATTGCCTCTAAATTTTCAGCAGGCAATTCCACAGATTTGATTCTCTAGACGGAAGCTACCTCCTCTGTCATCACTACACTCAGTGAGGTCAATGATATTGTGAGTTAATACATTAAGTCTTTATAGTAAAATATATAAAATATAAAGAGCAAAAACAGTTAATATAATGCTTCCTTTCTCTGCATTTATCAGTTCTTATCTTTTGTTCCCTAGGAGCCAAATTCCTAGTAAATGTGGTAAATCATTTTTATATGACTACAGTCTGCTTAAAACTAATTCAGTATACATATTGCATAAGTTCTAACCAGGAATTCCCAATTTAGGGACAGTCAGGTATCACTTTTTCAATGAGGACACTCTTACCTTCAGAAGTTGATCTCGTTCGCTCTCTCTCTTTCTCTCTCCTTCTCCCTGTTTGCCTTTAAAGGAAATAGAAAAAAATATCAAAGTGCCATACAGCAGTTTCACCACAGGTGGCTTGCCAATTTTCTATATAGACCTATTGGGGAATTCTGGAAAATATGTTTGTCTCTCATAATTTATATTTGCATTGATGTTTTAGGTCCCCTCTGTAACAGATTGTCTTACTGAGCAAGTGTATATCTGGCCTCAACTGAATCCAGTTCCAAAAATAAAATGTACATGTTTGTATTTGTACATACTCATGCACATTTCCAAGGACTTTTTGAACATCCCTCATATATGAACTTTTAGTCAGGTATAGGGCTTACAGCAAGACATAATACACGTGCACATATACACACAACATGTTTTTTCAGAAAGCTCTTAATATGCTTCAGCTTTTACCCAATCAGTAAACATTCCTGAGAGTCCTGTGGTTTTCTTTGCTTTCACTAGAAAAATGACATTGGTAAATGATTTGTTGTTTCTGCTGAAAATGCAAAATCAAGTGTCATAGGCTTACATTTTTAAAATACTTAATTAGTCCATTTCTGCTCATCTTCCAAGCAAATGGCAATATTTTCTTTTCTTCTCCACCTCTTGAAGTTGGATGTGGACTATTTCAGTCAATGAGTTCTAGAAAGAAGTGACATGTGTCACTGTAGAGCTTGAGCATTTAATTGCTAGTGCAAGACCCTCTAGCACTGCTCTTCGTTTGACATGACAAGTAGGGAGCACTTGTCAATTTTTTGGAGTCCCTATCAGCCTATGTCCCTCCATATCTGCCACGAACACAGTTCCTCTCTACCAACCCGTGGTACAAGTGACATGTGCAAGAATGCTGTTGGTTCAAGCGAGATTTAAAAAAATACAAACCAAAAACAACAACAAGAAAAAAACATAACATTGCCTGAACTACCTCGTATTTTCCCTTTAATATAAAGCATATAACTCTTTTTTTGTAGGTAAGGAATAACATAAGTATATAACCGTATTTTAAACTGTTTTGCATAGCTGAAATAATTTCTCAATTAAATAAAAATTACTAAATATTAATAGAATACTGGTTATTTCACAATTCATAAAATGGTACAGACATTCAGAAAGCTGAGCAATTTGAAGGTTATTTCTGGGGAGAAATGAGATAGCGCTAGAACATTTTACTAGTATATTTTTATGTTACTATAATGAAATAACCGAGGATGGGAACTTTATAAAGAAAAGGAATTTATTTAGCTAACAGTTCTCCGGGTTCAAGGGCATGCCACTGGTATCAGCTCAGCTCTGATGAGTACCTCATGACATGAAATCACAATGGTGGGAGTCAAGAGAAAGAGATCATATAATGAGACAGGAAGTCAGAATGTGGAGAGGGACAAGTCTTACTTTTTTCCTCCCATAACAGCCCTTTCGCAATAACTAACTGAGGGTCTATAAATCTACCTTATTCCCTTCCAAGGGCAGTACCCCCCACCCCCACACACACCAAATGACCTAATCAGCTCCTATTGAGATCTACCTCCTAAAGATCCGACCACCTTTTATCCTCATTATCCTTGGGACCAAACATAAGCCTTTGGAGGGACAAATAACATCAAAACCACAGAAACACAAAAAGAAACTAACAGCAAATGTTTTACTGAGTTGTAGGGCACAATAATAGGAATAGTCTTGTGGCTCTTTTCACTGTGTCACACTGACTGAGAGCAAATTTGAAATTTTTAAACTGCAATACAAAATCCTTAATCAAGATGTAATATGAGTCAACAAAATTGATATTAAAATATTTATCTAGTTCGTTTACTTATATTTTCATTTTTCTTTTTTTTATTTTTGGCAGGCAGAGTGGACAGTGAGAGAGAGAGAGAGAGAGAGAGAGGCAGAGAGAAAGGTCTTCCTTTGCCGTTGGTTCAACCTCCAATGGCCGCCACAGCCGGCGCGCTGTGGCCGGCACACTGCGCTGATCCGAAGGCAGGAGCCAGGTGCTTATCCAATGGAAGAGGGGCAAGCGGGACAGAATCCGGAGCCCTGAGCGGGACTAGAACCTGGTGTGCCGGCGCCGCAAGGCAGAGGATTAGCCTATTGAGCCGTGGCGCCGGCCATCATTTTTCTTAATAAAAGTTTTTCTTGTTTGTGCTAAGATGAATTATGTAGGAATATCAAGTTTTCCTCTTTTTCATTAATATAATCATTAAGGTAGCATTAATGTGATTTTAAAAACTGACATGCTGAATATGAGAAATTGAACAGGAAGATAAGGTCCACTATACATAGTATTTTTATATCTCTCCTACAACCTTCTATCTATTCTATCTCCATATGTCAGCAATTCCACAGTTCATCTAGCTGGAACACTTCATCAACAATTGATTTTTAAACATCAAGGAAAAATGAATGAAGACCTAGGGAAGATTTTACAATGATAGACTAATACAAATCCAACTCTTTGTATCCTGTACACTCCAAAATGCTGTCATTGTAATCTAGAAAATGAAAATAATATGACACTTTAACCTCTAAGTCAGTTAACTTAAGAGATACTGGGAGTACAATTTTCAAAAAAATGATTAAAATCAAACCTTTGAGCTGATATAAGAATTACTAAATGATTTTAGGTTCCAGAGCAATAGTCATCTATATGCAAGTTATTAGTAGCTGATTGGCTCCAATTATTCCTTCAAACATCTAAGAAAGACAAACCATAGACATAAAAAGCTGTTGCTCATTTGCATATTCATAATACCTCAGTGAATCACCAGGACTGGCACTGATGCTGCCTGAATATTAATGCAGGGCCAACAGCTGAGCTGAAGGGCAAAGCAATATAAAGAAACAAACTGCAATTTCCCTCCAGAATTCACAATTTCTCTTAAGATGGCCAGCTTTTAAAACCATTACTTATTATTATTATTTCACCTTTTATGGCATACTGCTCCACATTTCTTAGAGTATCTAGTCAGCCTGGCATAGGATTAAAGTACATCTTTTGTTTGTATTTTAGGCCATATTTCATCACGCAGTCTTCTTTTATATCAATAACCACAAACAACCTCAGCTTAAACAGTAAATACCTATGCAGAATGCACCCTAGAAGGGGGAACCCAAGCTGTACATCGCATTCAGTTGAAGGGCATTTATTTTTATATATTTTACCACCTTCAAATTCTTGAGCTATTAAAAGTTCGGATCGTTAAGTACCTCTTCTTTCAATTGTTCTTCTCCCTTTGCCCTTTAATTTCTTGTAAAACCTCTGTCTCCTAACCCTACCCTTTGTAATAGCTCTAATGGGTATTTCTGTCTTGACGTCACTGAGGAGAGCCACTGATTGAGATGAAATGCTTGCAGTTGCTTCGGAGAGACACAGTAGAATATTTGTGGAAGAATAGGTAGGAAGGAGATATGGATTTGAGGTTTGCATGTGCGACGTATTTGTGGCAAAATCATTGCATTTCTACATCTGTGATCACAAGACTGTTTATTATAGGATTCTATTTTCCTCAGAGGAATGACAGATTAGACAAAACTCTACAGAGCATTTGTACTTCATTTTGCTGAAGAAGGTGCTGTCTGCCAACAGCAGTTTCAGAAAACAAACAGGAGGAGATAAAACACTATTTTGTTAGAAACAACCTCAGGTTTAGGAAAAAAGGTCCTTTACCTAAATGATTATCAAACTTCCTGGTTGTAAATACATTTATTTCAATGATGGTAAATAATAACCACAACTCTAGCTAATCTTTATTGAACATTGTTTCAGTTAACTTTTTGTTGTACACAAAATATTTCCAGGGGCTGGTGCTGTGGTGTAGTAGGCTAAGCCTCTGCCTGTGGCACCAACATCCCATGTGGGCACTGGTTCGTGTCCCAGCTACTCCTCTTCTGATCCAGATCTCTGCTATGGCCTGAGAAAGCAGTAGAAGATGGCCCAAGTTCTTGGGCCCCTGCACCCACATGGGAGACCTGGAAGAAGCTCCAGGCTCCTGGCTTCTGCTGTTGCAGTCATTTGGGAAGTGAACCAGCAGATGGAAGACCTCTCTCTGTCCCTCTCTCTGTAACTCTGACTCTCAAATAAATAAGTAAACCTTTGAAAAAAATTTTAAAAACCCAATACTTCCAAATGTGGTAGCTTAAAACAATAAATTGTTACTGCTCATGTGTAAGTAGATTGTATGGATCATGGCTGATATGGAAGATGGGCTAGACTCAGTTTGTTATCTTTTTTTCAGGCTGTGGCAATTAGGGTGCCCTACTAATCATTACAAATCTATGGGTTGGCTGGAGCGATTCCATTCCATTACCAATATTGAAAAGGTAATATTCTTTCAAGGAATTAGCAGAGGAAAAAGTATGTAAATGGAATGTAAGAGAGCTTCAAAGCTTAGACGAGAATCTAGAATGCTCAGTCTCCATTTGGTTTATTGGTCTAAGTCATGCAGCAGGAAAATATACATTATTCCTTTAGTTGAAGGAGCTCAAAAGTCATGTAGCAGGAGATGTGAAAAATGGAAACCAATGATGTAACCTACTGTCCTCACTATGCCCCAAGCTCCTTTGTCAGCATGTTACATATATCACTTCAGTCTTCAGAACAGCCCCATGTACTATTATCATAATTATTTTATAGCCAAGAAATTTAGACTCAAAGAGGTTATGTAACTAGTCTGGTATCACACTGCCAGCAAGTGATAAAGTAATGATTGACACTTAAAAGCAGATCTTAAACAGTATGCAAAATTCTCAAATATTTCATCCTACCTTGTTTCAAAGAGTATTTTTATACTTAGTAAAGAAATTATAAAGATATAGGATATAATGTTCAGTAACCATTATGATAGAGGATAGAGCATAACAAAAATCCTGCTGGTATGATATTGTTAATTTCTAAGTCATCTCATACTTAAAATTCATTTATACATGAAACAGAATAAAGATAATGTCCTCAGCAGGGAAGAACCACAGGCCAATTAATGAATTAAATTTCCATTTATAGTTCTTTGTGATCAATAACTATTCCTTAGACAAGAAAGCTCCATTTCTTTGACAACAAATACCACATATAAAAATTATAATTGATCTTATTTATTAAAAATGTATGCCATGCAAATGTAGTTTTGTAGATTCAAATACCATTAATTAAAAGCCACAAATTATTACAATGATGGGGAATTTTAGTGAATAAAGTTGAATGTTCTAGCCACAGTGGAAATATAAGCAGATCCCCAATTAATACATTTTCTAATTGTCTTCTTTGAAATCAATAGCAATATGATCTTAGAATATGTGTATACAGGTGCTGACAGTTTGGCACAGAGGGTTGAACCTCCACCTGTGATACTGGCATCCCATATGAATGCCAGCCAGTTCAAGCCCCAGCTGCTCTGCTTCTGATCCAGCTTCCTGCTAATGTGCGTGAGAAGGCAGCGGAAGATACCCTAAGCACTTAGGCCCCTTCCAACAATATGGGAGACCTGGATGGAAGTTCCGTCTCCTGGCTTGATCTTGGCCCAGCCCCAGCTGTTGCCACCATTTGGGAGAGTGAACCAACAGATGGAAAATTCTCTCTCTCTCTCTCTCTCCCTCCCTCCCTCCCTCCCTCCCTCCCTCTCTTTCTCTCTTTCTAGCTCTGCCTTTCAAATAAATCAAAAAAATGGAGTCTACCACAGGACTGGTCCTGAGTATATATTGCTTTCATACTGTTCCTTATTCTACAAAGTGTGGCTTAGGAAATAACACAAATTGCTAAAACATAATGCCTTGGAATAAAAATGAAAACAACAGGTCAAAATTAAAGTTGAGGGTCACTATCATAAATATAACCTTATGTGACAAGTATCCTCCGCAGGGTTAAGTCATACAGAGAGAAGAAACATTTTATTTGGAAGTCATGTCAATATTCATAGAAATTGGAATATTAAAATATTGAAATCAATGTTTATATGTAGTTTATGTGAAGTAATATGTATGTGTATATATATACATACATATAAGGCTTTGTATTAGATAGACACTGTTGTACTTTTCTAGATTAATAATTGTACTTAATTTCACACATGGTCTAGGCCACTTACCTGATGATAACAACCTTTCTGAGTCTTATTAAATACAGACAGGAAGCTAGGAAATTGAGAGCATGTCTGAGTATGTTCTGTTGAGGAAAGAGCATGGGATATAATGAATATTCAGTAATCATTTTTGAGGAATGCTATATTACTAGCTTTTATACCACTAGACTTGATCAAGAATTGGGCTCTTAAGAGTACTGACCTTGGTCAAGTTATTTTCACACTACAAAAGCCAGTTTTATCTTTATAAAAATGGAGGTCAAATCTATCCAAGTCACAAAATTGTTTAGAGGAAGAAATGAAAATATTTCTCTATAACCAAGTTTCTCCAACCTATATTAACTTACAATTTAAAATTGAATGCTGTTATTAACTCACAGTTTCGTAATTCTGCCTCCTGTTTGCTGAGACATGATTCCAGCCTCTTCCCTCAGATGTGTCCCCAGTTGTGTTTCAATATCTCCTAAGGGTCTCAGATGTGTCCAGCAGAGGCTCACTTCTGTTTCTTCACCTAGAATACTGTCCCTTAAGATCACAGACTGCAACAGTGCAAGAGAATGATTCACCTCTACCTGCTGCAGCTGCCAATCAACCCCTCGGGAAGTGCTGATACTAACCCCTGTGCTGCTGTCGCTTGCTCCTGATGATGCAGCCTTTCACATTACCCAAGGGACTTCACTTTAGCTGCAGTCTTCCATCAGATAAAACTTAAGTATTCAAGGCACAAGTAGACGGATCATCCTCATCGTTCAGCTTACAGCTGACCCTCTCTCTAAAGCTTAATTTCAAATCAACGTGCTGAGCTAGGGGTAAAGGGCACTAGCTGGGACAGAAACCATGCTATTACATACATTTTGTCACATGAATTTACACACACACACACACACACGTGCACCTACACACACATATCCATCACCTCCTGAGTCTCCTTCCTCCTTTAGGATGTATTTTATTGTGTATAAGAGAAGAAAACCCACATATTTCTTGGTGCCAATCACAACCTTTGGGATGGTTTTTTCAGGGTTGGGTTGGCAGTGTATTGCATTCCTGGTGCTATATAGCTCATCAGTAATATGGACTCTCTCTTCTAAATGGTCTATTCTAAGATTTTTCTGAATCTAGGCCCTTTGGGGAACCCCCAGAGATCATAATTTTTTTAAAAAAAATTTATTAATTAATTTATTTGAAAGTCAGAGTTTGAGAAAGCGAGAGAGAGAGAGAGCGAGCGAGCAAGAGCACGCAAGCACATACAGGACTGGGCCAGACCAAAGCCAGGAGTCAGGAGTTTCTTTCAGGTCTCTGACATGGTTATCAGGTAACTAAGCACTTAGGCCATCTTTCCTTGCCTTCCCAGGCACATTAGCAGGGAGCTGCATCAGAAGTGGAACAGCCAAGCCATGAACTGGCACCCATATGGGATACTGGTATTGCATGTGGTGGCTTTACCCACTACACCACAAAGCCTATCCCAGCCTTTGAGTCTTTTGTACTTTTTTCTGAATCCATCCATGCATCCCATTTATACCTTCCATCCATTGGTTCACTCCCTAGATGGTTTCTACGGTCAAGACTGGGCCAGGCAGAAGCCAGGATTCAGGAGCTGCTTCCAGGTCTCCCAAATGGGTGGCAGAGGACCAAGCACTTGGGCCGTTTTCTGCCGATTTTCCCAGGCCATTCACAGGGAAGTGATTCAGAGGTGGAGCAGCAGAGACATCAACCAGTTGTCATATGGGATGCCGATGTCACAGGTGGAGGCTTTATCTGCTATGCTACAATGCTGGCCCCCAAAGATCACAATTTAATTGATCAAGTTTACATTGTTAGCACAGGTAGTATCTAAGAATTCCCTAGTTTTTTCCAATGTGTAGCTTAGGATTAAGAAACACTGATTCAGAGAATTTGATGAAAATTTATTTTGCCAGATAAAATGTACACTTGCCTATGTTTATAATTTTAGTTAAATGTCAGGTGTCTGGGAACAACCTGAAATTCAGCTCAAGGATAATTGACCTAGACAAAGTAAGTTTGGCTATTTCTCCATTTGGAAGAATAGCCACAGGCATGCTAGAAAGGACACTAAGGAGGCTATTTCCAAGAATGGAAAAAATGGTCAACCTTATCTAATTGAATGATTTATCATATTTTGTTTCCCCAATATTCCTGATATTATGTTATCTTTGTAGTAGAAGATTAATAAATGTCTGATGACTTAATGTTACCTAAAAGTCCATATTACTTCCAGAATTAAGGAGTATATTTGGATACAGTAAATTGGAAAGAAAATCCTGTAAGAGATATGTATGTACTTAGCTTTTAGAAAACTAGTTTCATTAAGCAGCCAACGTGACATTGAAATATGTGTCCTAGATATAGAAAAATAGTAATAACCCCTTCTCATATAATAGGGCAAAATATCAGTAAGAAATATTTCATTAGTGGTGTGGTGAGAGGATCACAAAAATATTGTATGAATTTTGAGTTCCTGGAGTATCTGGAAACTTCATGAGACTCACTTTTTATTACACTGTATTAGAATAAGTAAGTGTGGGTGGAGCCAAGATGGCGTAATAGTGAGGGTGCGCACCAATAGTCTGAGAAAAGATAGTTTAAGAAAGTGGTGTTACTGTAGCCTCAGGAAAAGACTCAGAAAAAAAAACTGCAGAGGAAACTCTTCCGGATCTAGTGGATGTGACACAAAGGACCTATGGGGAGAGCAAGGTCGCCCACCGCCAAGCCGCAGGAGTGGAGCCGTGAGAGCAGGGAGCCACGGGAGCCCAGCCGCAGAAGCCCAGCTGCAGAATCTGCGCACCAGCGCTGGAAGGGGAGGTGAGACAAAAACCTCTAGGTAACCCGAGACATTGGCAGGGAAAGGCAGAACGAGTCCTGAGGTCCCACTGGGGAAAGTGCACCAGGCTGACTGGAGGAGAGAAAAAAACGAATAAATAAGGGGAACCGGCAGGGACACTAGCCTCTCTCCACTCACCTTACAAAGCAGAGCAAGACAAAGAGCAGGCGCCATTTTACATATGTAACACAAACTCAGTAACCTTGGCAATCTGGTGAGAGACTGCGGAGACTGAGGGCTGAATAAACTCTTAGTGTGGTCCCAGGGATAGATTTCATACATTTCACAGAGGCCAGATTTCATACATCAACTACCCTCAATTCCACTCAGCTGTACGGAATTCCTTCCCAACTGAGTCCAAAAAAAAAAAAAAGAGAGAGAGAGAGAGAGCTAGCGAGCGAGCCAGAGAACAATCTGGGTGTCACCTTTGGCACACCCTTAAACCTGAAGAACCAAACAGACCTCTCTGGCCACACCCATCACAGCCTCTAAGGATCCATCAAAAGCAGACAATTCACTTAATCTAGAGTCACAGCATAACGAAAAAACACCACAGCAAAAAAACCATAAATTATCTACAATATGCCAAATAACAAATGAAGAAACTGAGGTAACAAGAGCAAGGAAGTCACTATGATGCCCCCAAATGAACAAGACACCCCAATTCAAGATTATGAAGATGATGAGATACAAGAAATGCAAGAAGCGGATCTCAAAAAATTGATAAGAACATTAAGAAGTTCCCAAAAACAAATTCTTGAACTACAGAAATCCTTAATGGGCAAGATAGAAAATCTCTCACGCAAAAATGAAATATTAAGGAGGAATCAAAATGAAATGAAACAACTAGCAGAACAAGAAACTGTGATAGTGACAAGAAACCATAATGAAATGAAGAACTCAATAGATGAAATGACAAACACATTAGAGAGCCTTAAAAACAGAATGGGTGAAGCAGAAGAGAGAATATCGGACTTAGAAGACAGAGAACAGGAAAGGAAACAGGCAAACCAAAGAAAAGAAGAGGAAATCAGAAATCTAAAAAATATTGTCGGGAATCTACAGGATACTATTAAAAAACCTAACATTCGGGTTCTAGGAGTTCCTGAAGGCATGGAGAGGGAGAAAAGATTAGAAGGCCTTTTCAGTGAGCTACTAGCAGAAAATTTCCGAGGTTTGGAGGACAGAGACATTCTAGTACAGGAAGCTCATAGAACCCCTAGTAAACATGACCAAAAGAGATCCTCACTATGGCATGTTGTAATCAAACTCACCACAGTGAAACATAAAGATCTTAAAATGTGCAAGAGAGAAATGTCAGAGAGAATTACATACCAATATCCCTGATGAGCATAGATGCAAATATCCTCAATAAAATTCTGGCCAATAGAATGCAACAACACATCAGAAAGATCATCCACCCAGACCAAGTGGGATTTATCCCTGGTATGCAGGGATGGTTCAATGTTCGCAAAACAATCAATGTGATATACCACATTAACAGACTGCAGGAGAAAAACCATATGATTCTCTCAATAGACGCAGAGAAAGCATTTGATAAAATACAACACCCTTTCATGATGAAAACTCTAAGCAAACTGGGTATGGAAGGAACATTCCTCAATACAATCAAAGCAATTTATGAAAAACCCACGGCCAACATCCTATTGAATGGGGAAAAGTTGGAAGCATTTCCGCTGAGATCTGCTACCAGACAGGGATGCCCACTCTCACCACTGCTCTTCAATATAGTTCTGGAAGTTTTAGCCAGAGCTATTAGGCAAGAAAAAGAAATTAAAGGGATACAAATTGGGAAGGAAGAACTCAAACTATCCTTCTTTGTAGATGATATGATTCTTTAGGGGACCCAAAGAACTCTACTAAGAGATTATTGGAACTCACAGAAGAGTTTGGCAAAGTAGCAGGATATAAAATCAATGCACAAAAATCAACAGCCTTTGTATACACAGGCAATGCCACGGCTGAGGAAGAACTTCTAAGATCAATCCATTCAAAATAGCTACAAAAACAATCAAATACCTTGGAATAAACTTAACCAAGGACATTAACGATCTCTACGATGAAAATTACAAAACTTTAAGAAAGAAATAGAAGAGGATACCAAAAAATGGAAAATTCTTCCATGCTCATGGACTGGAAGAATCAATATCATCAAAATGTCCATTCTCCCAAAAGCAATTTACAGATTCAATGCAATACCAATCAAAATACCAAAGGCATTCTTCTCAGATCTGGAAAAAATGATGCTGAAATTCATATGGAGACACAGGAGACCTCGAATAGCTAAAGCAATCTTGTACAACAAAAACAAAGCCAGAGGCATCACAATACCAGATTTCAGGACATACTACAGGGCAGTTGTTATCAAAACAGCATGGTACTGGTACAGAAACAGATGGGTAGACCAATGGAACAGAATAGAAACACCAGAAATCAATCAAAACATCTACAGCCAACTTATATTTGATCAAGGATCCAAAACCAATCCCTAGAGTAAGGGCAGTCTATTCAATAAATGGTGCTGGGAAAAGTGGATTTCCACGTACATAATCATAAAGCAAGATCCCTACCTTTCACCTTACACAAAAATTCACTCAACATGGATTAAAGACTTAAATCTATGACCCGAAACCATCAAATTATTAGAGAGCATTGGAGAAACCCTGCAAGATATAGGTACAGGCAAAGACTTCTTGGAAAATACCCCAGAAGCACAGGCAGTCAAAGCCAAAATTAAATATTGGGATTGCATCAAATTGAGAAGTTTCTGTACTTCGAAAGAAACAGTCAGGAAAGTGAATAGGAAACCGACAGAATGGGAAAAAATATTTGCAAACTATGCTACAGATAAAGGGTTGATAACCAGAATCTACAAAGAAATCAAGAAACTCCACAACATCAAAACCAACAACCCACTTAAGAGATGGGCCAAGGACCTCAATAGACATTTTTCGAAAGAGGAAATCCACATGGCCAACAGACACATGAAAAAATGTTCAAGATCACTAGAAATCAGGGAAATGCAAATCAAAACCACAATGGCTCATATTTAAAAATCTACCAACAATAGATGCTGGAGAGGATGTGTGGAGAAAGGGACACTAACCCACTGTTGGTGGGAATGCAAACTGGTTAAGCCACTATGGAAGTCAGTCTGGAGATTCCTCAGAAATCTGAATATAACCCTACCATTCAACCCAGCCATCCCACTCCTTGGAATTTACCCAAAGGAAATTAAATTGGCAAACAAAAAAGCTGTCTGCACATTAATGTTTATTGCAGCTCAATTCACAATATCTAAGACCTGGAACCAATCCAAATGCCCATCAACAGTAGACTGGATAAAGAAATTATGGGACATGTACTCTATAGAATACTACACAGCAGTAAGAAACAACGAAACCCGGTCATTTGCAACAAGATGGAGGAATCTGGAAAACATCATGCTGAGTGAATTAAGCCAGTCCCAAAGAGACAAATATCATTTGTTTTCCCTGATCGGTGAAAACTGAGCACCAAAGGGGAAACCTGTTGAAGTGAAATGGACACTATGAGAAACAGTAACTTGATCAGCTCTTGTGCTGACTGTTGTTGTACAATGTAATACTTTATACATTTTAGTATTTTTTTGTTCTAGTACTGGTGATTGAACTCTGTAATTAATACACAATTATTCTTAGGTGTTTAAATTTTAACTGAAAAGTGATCCCTGTTAAATATAAGAGTGGGAAAAAGAGAGGGAGGTGATGTACAATTTGGGAAATGCTCCATCGGACTTGCCCCAAATGGAGTCAGAAACGTGCCAGGGGATTCCAATACAATCCCATCAAGGTGGCATGTACCAATGCTATCTCACTAGTCCAGGTGATCAATTTCAGTTCACAATGGATCACACTGATAGGTCTAAGAGTCAAAGGGATCACACAAACAAGACGAGTGTCTGCTAATACTAACTGATAGAATCAGGAAGGGAGAGAACGATCCATCATGGGAAGTGGGAGACACAGCAGACTCATAAAATGGCAGATGTCCTAAATAGCACTCTGGCCTCAGAATAAGCCCTTAAGACACTCAGATCTGGCTCAAGAGCCCATGAGAGTATTTTAGGCATGGGAAGCCAAGACACTCTGGAAAAAAAGAAGAAGAAGACCTAAATGAAAGATCTCAGCCAGTAAGATCCCAGTGGAAAAATGGGGCCATCAAAGAAGGAGGTACCTTTCTCTGAAGGGAGGAGAGAACTTCCACTTTGACTGTGACCCTGTCGGAATAAGATCGAAGTCGGCGAACCCTAAAGGCTTCCATCACCTCGGCAACTCATGACTAGAGCCTAGGGAGATTACTGACACCATAAACAAGAGTGTCAAATTGTTAAATCAACATCAGGAGTCACTGTGTACTTACGTCTCATGTGAAATCTGTCCTTAATGGGTTGTCCAATGTGAAGTAATGCTATAACTAGTACTGAAACAGTATTTTTACGCTTTGTGTTTCTGTGTGGGTGCAAACTGTTGAAATCTTTACTTAGTATATACTGAATCTATCTTCTGTATATAAAGATAATTGAAAATGAAAAAAAAAAACTTGGTGTTAAATTGCAAATTATGTAGAAAATTAATCAATTTTTAAAAAAAAACTTCATGTAGGATCTCTGCCATTAATGTGCTGTACATTGTGATTTAATACTATAGTACTCCAACAGTATTTTTCACTTTGTGTTGCTATGTAGGGCAAACTTTTGAAATCATTACTTAATATATACTAAACTGATCTTCTGTATATAAAGAGTATTGAAAATGAATCTTGATGTGAATGGAAGGGGAGAGGGAGCGGGAAAGGGGAGGGTTGTGGGTGGGAGGGAATTTATGGGGGGGGAGCCATTGTAATCCATAAGCTGTCCTTTAGAAATTTATATTCATTAAATAAAAGCTTTAAAAAAAAGAGTAGGTAAGTGTGTTTTCTAACTAAGACAAAGTGGGAAAAGAAACTGAAATTAAAACAGCCTTAGGAATATTTTCATTATACCAAAAATGAAATCAATGGATATTTGCAAATGTCAGCAATCCCCAAATGCATTGCTTGAAATATTTAGGACACTTGGGCCTGGGTATGATGATACATACTGGAGGTTTACTATTGTCATGATCAGCTGTAGACGGGTGTTGAAAGTGAACAAAGGAGAAAGAGAGGGAAAGACAGAGAGAGAGAGAGAGTGGGAGACAGATTACATGTATACAGATTTGTCTCTGTAAGGAAGCTCATTTATAAATAACTCTAGAAGTTACCCTTTAGATAAATATGAAGTAAATTGCCCTTTATAAAGAATTAAAACAAAAATATTAGTCTTTTTATTGTCAGAACTGGAAGAATATATATGTACACACGGGAGTACTTCAAAAAGTTTGTGGAAGGAAAATGGAATTAGAAGATGTTAATTTTGGTTCCAAAAATTTTAAATGTGTCCACAGTATTTTCATAATATCCATTTTCATGAACTTTTTGAAGACCACTTGAGTGTATGTGTTTGTATGTGGATGAGAAGTAGGGATGAGTTTCCATTTTTTCTCAATTGTATCATCCAGAGGTAATTACTATGACCATTTTGATATATATTATATATATATATATATACACAATATATATATACTATAACATTTTCTACACACATGTATGCATATTTTGTTCTTTTCAAAAATGAGTTAAAATTCATACCATTTCAATTTATATCTTTTTTATTTACTATATTATTTGTATATTTCAATGCCATTAAATATGTTCTACAGCATCACCTTTAAGGCTTCATAGTATAATGTGGTTGTGACATTGGGCTTCCACATTTCATTCTGGAGTGCCTGGGATGGAGTCCCGCCTCTGCTTCTGATACAGCTTCCTGCTAATGTCAAGTCTGTGAGGCAGTAAATAATAGCTCAAGTACTTGGGTCTGCTACTTACATGCTCCTGGTTTTGGCTCGGCCCAGCCCTGGCTATTGTGGCCATTTGGGAAGTGAACTAGTAGATGGAAGATCCCCCTCCCCCTAACTCTGCCTTACAAATAAAAAAATTACTGAATTAATTAAAATAAATAAAATGTATTTAAATGCTCAGTTCAAAATACTTGTGTGATAACAATAGCCAAATGTCTCACAAAAATGTTTACATAAATTTATAAATTATCTGAGCCATATGATAATATAGAGATATTATTTCAAATTTTGTGTTACAGACAATGGAAATATGGAAATAAAAGTTGGTTTGATGCATGACCTTTCATATTTGCCCAAGCCTTCTAGTATCCAATAATAATTATATTTTAATTTGACCTTTATCTCCAATTAGAGTATGAGTTGCTGCGAGTGGAAATCATATTTCATTTACTATTGCCTCTCCATTAAAAATCTACATACTTCATATAATAAGCATTCAAATCTTAGTTGAAAGTATATTAACACATAGAACTTGAAAAAATCCTGGTCACTCCAAGGGTCAGGACACAGACTAGGATAAATTATAGCAGATAATGGCAATCTACTATTAGTTCACAATAGTATTCCACAGAGTGAAAGTAATGCCAATCCAAAAAATATAACAACAACAAACTCATGAAAAGGAAAGATTCCCTCTGTATGCATGCTATTAAGGAAAACAAAGCTCACATATTACATGTTCCAAATAATTAATAGTGATATCCACTTTCATCAATAACTATATTTTATTGTGTTCTGACTTTAAATAGTATCATTTTAAAACCTTTATAACATGTGAATGTTTGCAATATTACTTATTAAAATTTGCAGTAAAAATAGGACCCAATCTTTTCTGAAGGCATACGCAACCACTGTAAAGCCTCTACCATGTTATATAAGAAGCAAAATACAGTTTTGTTTAATAAGGAGCCTCAGAGAAAATTGGAAAGTTTATTTCACAATCATTTCTTCTGGAAAAGTCAAGTATTATGGTTGGATACATTTCATTGTTATATGAGTCACTACTTTATAACACAGTATAGTAAGTAGCTAATTAACCTTACACATAAACAGCTTACATGATTTTAGGTCATATCTACCCAACTAACAGATATCATATGCTTGTTCTGATGGGGAATTTTCTTTTTTTTAATACTTATTTATTTATTTGAAGTCAGAGTTACACAGAGAGAGAAGGAGAGGCAGAGAGAGAGAGAGAGAGAGAGAATCTTCCATCCGCTGGTTCACTCCCAATTGGCTGCAACGACCGGAGATGCACTGATCCGAAGCAAGGAGCCCGGAGCTTCTCCTGGATTTCCCATGCAGGTGCAGGGGCCCAAGGATTTGGGCCATCCTCCACTGCTTTCCCAGGCCATAGCAGAGAGCTGGATCAAAAGTGGAGCAGCTGGGACTTGAGCTGGTGCCCATATGGGATGCTGGCACTGTAGGCAGTGGCTTTATTCTCTATGAGACAGCGCTGGCCCTGGGAAATTTTCTACAGTGAAGGTGTCAAGACTGTCTGACAATTTAGAGTTTTCTAACTCAGACTGGATGTCATGTTACAATGTATCCATATTATTTTGTGGAATATGCTATATAGGTAATTGAATGATGGTTTTTTAAATTCTAGTTAAGATAATTGTGGTTTTGTGCTTCTGTGATGTAAAGCAAGACATCTGTGCAATTTTTAACAGAATTGTTTTCAGAATGTACCATATTTTATCTCTATAGCATGTTTATTCCTTTAACTAATGCCGTTAAAAAATACAAATCCAATGCTATTTCCTTTAATTGTAACATATTACCCACACAAGAGATGAAAGGGGTTCATTGCTCTCAACATTAAAGACTGTCTTCCTGACTGTGCTTCTCAAACTTCAATACACATACGAACCGACCAAAGAAACATGTTAAAATGCAGATCTTAATTCAAGTAAGTCTGGGGACAGACCGAAGATTCAGATTTTGGAACCAACTTCCTGATGGTACTTTCAGAGGCTGCTGGTCAAAGGACTCCCCTTGCAGTAGTGAACCTCTATTATTAAAAGGTCCATGATGTGGCTGGCGCCAAGGCTCAATAGGCTAATCCTCCGCCTGCGGCGCTGGCACACTGGATTCTAGTCCCGGTCGGGGCGCTGGATTCTATCCTGGTTGCCCCTCTTCCAGGCCAGCTCTCTGCTGTGGCCCGGGAGTGCAGTGGAGGATGGCCCAAGTTCTTGGGCCCTGCACCCCGTGGGAGACTAGGATAAGCACTTGGCTCCTGCCTTTGGTTCAGTGTGGTGCGCCGGCCACGGCAGCCATTGGAGGGTGAACCAACGGCAAAAGGAAGACCTTTCTGTCTTTCTCTCGCACTGTCCACTCTGCCTGTCAAAAAAAAAAAAAAAAAAAAAGGTCCATGATGTGTATGTATGAGGGCCAAGGTGGAGGAAGAGTTGGAGAGGTGTTAAAGGAAAGAGGCAAGGCAACCAATTAAAAAAGGATACTATATTTTTCACATGACAGGTACAGATACTGACCTAGTAATTTTTGTTCTGTTATCTTTTTCTGCTTAAATCATCTGCTTGTTAAGGACAAACAGAAAGACATCCTTTTGTGTCTAATAAGTTTGCAAGTACATTAAGTTCAGTGAGTGAGTATGTAAGCCAATTTTTAAAATAACCCCCAAATACAAAGAAACATATATAAAATAAGCAACAAGAAAGAAGAAACAAATATTTAGTACTTACAAAAAGTTAAATGATGAGAGTCAAGCAGAGAAGGGCACAGTGCTAGACAGCTCATGTTCAACAGCGAAGAAGTAAAGACAGATTGGAAGTCATAAAGTTGAGTTCAGCTAAAGCAACCCAAACTCTGGCTGACTCAAATATTTTGCTCATGAGTAGTTGTATGGAGGTATGGTTTTGTTTAAAAAGTATTGACCAACCACAGAGATCCAAAAGGGGAATGTCTGCTTGTCGATATTATTAAAAATATAAGTAAATCATCTTTATTCTTCTGTATTTTATTTTATGAAAGAGCCTTCTCAAGTATTCTTTTCCTGAATAATCATTATCATATCTATCAATTGATCAACTTTCACTTCAAATACTACTGTTAGGTTATTTAACTGGACAGTTCAGGCCATTAACGTTCAATGTGACTATTGAGAAGGAGTAACTTTGCCCTGCCATTTGCCAAAGATATTTTCTAATATATGCTTTGAGATTCCTGTGATCTTTTGCTGTGAGGTTTCCTTCCTTTACCTTCTTTCATATTGGTGACTGTTTTTCTGTGTTTCTGTATGTAACACATCTTTAAGCATCTTTTGCAGGGCTGGACGAGTGGCGACAAATTCTTTCAATTTCTGTTTGCTGTGAAAGGTCTTTATTTCACTTCATTCACAAATGAAAGCTTTGCAGGATATAATATTCTGGGCTGGCAGTTTTTCTCTCTTAGTACCTGAGCTATATCTCACCATTCCCCCTAGCTTCTAGGGTTTCTGCTGAGAAGTCAGCTGTGAGTCTAATTGGAGATCCTCTGAGAGTGATCTGACGTTTCTCTCTTGCACATTTTAAGATCTTTTCTTTATGTTTCACTGTGGTGAGTTTAATTACAATGTGTCGTGGTGAGGATCTCTTTTGGTCATGTTTATTAGGGGTTCTATGAGCTTCCTGTACTAGGATGTCTCTGTCCTTCTCCAAACCTGGGAAATTTTCTGCTAATATCTCACTAAAAAGGCCTTCTAATCCTTTCTCCCTCTCCATGCCTTCAGGAACTCCTAGAACCCGAATGTTGGTTTTTTTAATAGTATCCTGTAGATTCCCGACAATATGTTTTAGATTTCTGATTTCCTCTTCTTTTCTTTGGTTTGCCTGTTTCCTTTCCTGTTCTCTGTCTTCTAAGTCTGATATTCTCTCTTCTGCTTCACCCATTCTGTTTTTAAGGCTCTCTAATGTGTTTGTCATTTCATCTATTGAGTTCTTCATTTCATTATGGTTTCTTGTCACTATCACAGTTTCTTGTTCTGCTAGTTATTTCATTTCATTTTGATTCCTCCTTAATATTTCATTTTTGCGTGAGAGATTTTCTATCTTGTCCATTAAGGATTTCTGTAGTTCAAGAATTTGTTTTTGGGAACTTCTTAATGTTCTTATCAATTTTTTGAGATCCGCTTCTTGCATTTCTTGTATCTCATCATCTTCATAATCTTGAATTGGGGTGTCTTCCTTGCTCTTGTTACCTCAGTTTCTGCATTTGTTATTTGGCATATTGTAGATAATTTATGGTTTTTTTTTTTTGCTGTGGTGTTTTTTTCTCATTATACTATGCCTCTAGATTAAGTGGGCTGTCTGCTTTGATGGATCCTTAGAGGCTGTGATGGGTGTGGCCAGAGAGCTCTGTTTGATTCTTCAGGTTTAAGCGTGTGTCAAAGGTGACTGACCCAGATTGTTCTCTCCCTTGCTTGCTCTGTCTCTCTCTTTTTTTTTTTTTGACTCAGTTGGGAAGGAATTCCGTACAGCTGAGTGGAATTGAGGGTAGTTGAAATCTAGCCTCTATGGGTATTCGTTTGATCTACCCCTGGGACCACACAAAGAGTTTATGCAGCCCTCAATGTGTTCTCAAATTTCTCCACAGTCCCAAGGTTACAGAGTTTGTGTACTCAGTGAGTTCGCTCACCCCCCCCCCTCGGATTTTCACAGTCTCAGATCGTTAGCTCCACCTAATTTCACTTGATTCTAACCTCCGTTATTTCTCCCGACCAGAGTCAAGTTTTTCTGCTTGGCTACTCGTGGTTGCCGCTTTACATATGTAAAATGGCACCTGCTCTTTGTCTTGCTTGGCTTTGTAAGGTGAGTGGAGAGAGAGGCTAGTGTCCGTGCGGTTCTCCTTATTAATTCGTTTTTTTTTTTTTTTTCTCTCCTCCAGTCAGCCTGGTGAAATTTCCCCAGTGGGGTCTCAGGCCTCTGCCTTTCTCCGTCAATGTCTCGGATTTCTGAGGTTTTTGTCTTACCTCCCGCTCCCGCGCTGGTGAGATTCTGTGGCTCGGCTCCCGCGGTTGGGCTTCCACGCAGTGGGCTCCCTGTAGGTTCTCTGTGTCACATCCACTAGATCCTGAAGTGTTTCCTCTGCAGTTTTTTTCTTGGGTCTCTTCCTGAGGCTACAGTAACTCCACTTTTATTAAACTATCTTTTCCCGGACTATTGGTGCACACCCTCACTATCCGCCATCTATGTATTTCTTTGGCATGAATTAGATATTGAGTTTATAAATTGAATTGATAGAAAGTATGATGTTCTTTCACTATTAGAAAGAATAAATTTTCAGGGCATGCCTTATCAGTCTAGGATGGTCCTTCTTAAAGTGATGCTATGGCTCTAAAGGCCTTCAAGATAGAGTAATTCCAATGAGTAAGGCTCCTCAAGCAAAGAAGGTCCTTCTGTGTAATCAGTCATTGCTTTTGTATTCTGTAAAAATCGCAAGATTACTAGACAAAAAGGTAAATAAATTTGTCTATTAAGGGTAAATAGCCTACAAGAAGTAATAAACAAAATAGGACTCCATCCTAGATATATCCAGCCAACAAACATATTTGTCAGTATATAGCATATATCTCATGCTCACTTTGGTTTTCCAGAAAAAAGACTCTGAGATGAGGATTTGTATAGAAAGGGTTTATAGGAAGTTTTTTTTGGGGGAACAACAACACAAGAAAATAAATTTTAAAAAATACAGTAGGTGAGTGGAAAGAAGTAGGAAAGGGAAAACAGAAGACCAGAAAAAAGTGAGTGAGTCAAAATAAAGTCCCACTGAGACATTTTTTTCAAGTTATTGTCCCCTAGACACAGTGTAGATCACAGTTAGTGCTATCTCAACCAGAGGGCAAAGGGGCTGGAGTATTTATACCCCTGCAACCGACTGACTAGCCTTCAGTAGTTAAGGACTACGTTTTGGGGATCCTATATTACCACTTACACAGCAGTTCTACAGTGAGGGGGAATTTTCAGTCAGAAATCAGAATGGCTAATAGGAGTGAAAGCTCATTGAGAATCCTTGTTCACACAAGTAGTAAAGAGAGCAGAACACAGATAGTAAGCTAGATTTCCAAAGTATACAAATCAAAATCATAGGAGGAATGCATATTTTTAAAAATAATACTTATTTTGTCTCACTGCATCATAGAAGGTCTAACTATCAAACAACAGGAGAGAGTAATCACATACTTGCCACATTCATACTGAGAAACACTTACAGTTACTATTTAATATTTTGGAGATTTGTGCTGTCCCTAGACTTGGCTCTTCCCATGCCCAATGCTATCAATGCCTCTGTTGTAAAGTACCTTTCAAAGAGGAAGCTTCATTCACTACCACTGACTTTTTCTCAGCAAATACTTATTTACTAACCCAAGCTTGCTTAGTCTAAATCATCTACCTACTATTTTTATAATGAAACCCAGAACCAAGTTTTTCTAGTGTCAATTCCATTACTCTTCTGTTTCTGTTTCGTAGCGTTCTTTTTAAATTTATTGTTACTACTTGTGCTGAGTTTTGTTTTACTTTATATTATTTTGTTTGTCCATTCAAGGCTTCTTAAAATCTCCATGATGTTTTTGAGCATTTCTAAATTGGTTTAATCAGGACTCTGATTTTAAGTAATAAAAACAAACCTGAAATTTGACTAAGCTAGTGATGTTTATTGGCTGGAATAACTGGAGAGGACAGAATTGGAGCTGACCTGAGAGAGCTCTGGAATTACTAAGTAAGAAGCCACTGGACTTTCCTCTCTGCCTGTCATCTCTGCTTGTCTCCAAATCATTCTCACAAAGCACTATCTCCCCATGAAGGAGGCTGTTCCTATATGTTCTTTTGAGTTTATATTTTTTTAGTGCTGTGACTAGTGCTGAAGGGCTTGTTTTATTTTTCACAGTGCCAGTTAAAGAATATCAAGTAAGGAATATGCATGGCCCAACTTGAGTTCTGTGTCCATCTCATATATCAAACACACTGGGAAGGCGATGGTATGAAGTTCTGAGATTTCCCAAATTAGTTCATGTTCTTAGTCCTAAATCCAAGGAATTATGCTATCTTGCCATAATCACAAACACGGCCACTTGGCATACTGTAATGCAGGTGGTCATACTTGTTTGTGTCTGCCACAATAATGGTAAACTCCACCATAGTCTTGTAGCTGCTTAAAAAAATAAACTTAGTTTTTCTGATACCTTTTTTTGTCATCGAAGTCATCCTCATTCTGCCTAAAATATTGCAATGTGCTTCCCATTTTACTTACTAAATCCTGAAGTAACAAGCACTTTAGTAAGAATACTCTCTGCATATGACCAATTTCTATGAGGTTTCAAAATTTAGGTTCCTCTCTTCTCCCATACTCCAAATTTGGAGCCATAAAGTGGAAGCAGTCCTGAATACACAAAAAGGAAATCATTTCTCAACAATGCAGTATACATCTATTCCATCTTCTTTTGGTATTTTCCCATCGTCATTCAGATAAGAACCTTCTTTTGATAATGTCAACTCAGAGGAAGGAGATCCAACAAAGAGAGACAATTCAATGGCAAGAAGTATTTCTGAGCTCTTGAAAGCCATTTCTGGTCTTTGCAGTTTCTTGAGGCTTTGCATGCCCATTTGCTAAGGCAAATTTTGTCTGTGTTTTCTGTCACTTTCAACTAAAATTATTCTAAGTGAAATATACAATTACACAATTACTCAGTAATAATATATTTAGGGAGCATCATTTTCAAAATAAGTCATGAAGTGAGTTCACTGAAACCTCAAAGCATGTCAGTTTTTATATCAATGAACCCAGAAGGAAGTAATGAAGTGAAATTTACATGCTACATTAAAAGAAGTTTTAATTAGTCTATCTTAACATAGAACTAAAATCTTCAGAACAAAAATAAGTTCTAAGGGAAAGTAGAATTATTCATACAGCGTTACAAATGGACATAATCTAGAACGAAGCTTGCTGAAATGTATGAAGGCAATTTCCACATGTAGAAAGATTCCTTATCAAATAGAGTGTCTGCCTTTGATTGCACTGCTGTAAAATAATCAGTTCATATTATTAGAGTGAAAATGTTCTTTGAGAGCTCCAGCTTGTATAGGTCAGCTTATCCAAAGGTGAGCATAGGCCTGGGTTATTTGGGTAATCATTTTGAACATTCCTTTGGCTATCCTAATTAATTATTCAGTGACATTTGCATCATTTCCCTGGCTTGCAATCAGTTAATATACAGCATCTGCCAAGCAGACCACTCAAGAAGATGAAGAACACTGCATTTTCTTACATACTTGCAACATAATGTTGAAGCAATTTCATTAGGTCTTAGACTTTCATTTTAAGAAACACCAACTTAAAGTTTTCACAGTCACTGCATCTTTGTAGCCTCACAAAGAGAAGAAAGTATTGCAATGCATCACAATAGGGAGGTCTAAGAAGGATAAATGGATTGAGTAGTACTGCCAGTTAATCACTTTGAGAAAATGGCCTTCACCTATAGCAGGAATAAATGAGGTTGGCAAAAAGTTATTTCTGACTAATGCAGTCTGAAAACTTGAGGCCAAGACAACTACAGGGTAAAACTTTATATTTGATAAATAAAATTCTTCAATTTCAGATAAAGTATAAGTCATGGTTATTTCCTCAAAATCACTCATGTTGCCTTTTCACATGTCAAATTTGGATTTCCAGTTGGAGTGATAAGAAAAAAAGTCTGCATATTATTTGAATTAGTTAAAAAAAATAGCGGTGGCTTCTATATTGTTAGATTGAAGAGAGATGAAATTTCTTCTCAGGACATCTTCACTTAAATGTGCAATTGAGGCCTAGAAGAGTCTCCATATGCCCTTAGAGAGTTTTGGGTAACTTCATCACCCCTCCTCTGCCATGCACAACACATGCATACTCATACATACTCATATATATATATATATATATGGCATATTTAAAGCAAGGCTGCTAGGAAGTACTCTATATTACAGGTATGTGTGTGTGTGCGTGTGTATTTAACAATGCTTTATTTTCTTGAAAGTTCTCAGGAATACAAATACCAGCATGAGACTTAGATATGACTTGAGAAATATTATTAATAAATCAATTATTAATTAAAATAATATTAACAATAATAATAACTTTTATTTAGTCCTTTTCATATAAGAAATACCTTGGGAGCCACTTTCTATATATACTGCAATGTTACTATATGCCAAGTACTTTATAGATACTTCATATGTATTGACTCACTTATTTTTTAGAACTCTTCAAGAGATATGATTTTTTTAAAAAGACTTATTTATGGCCGGCACCGTGGCTCACTAGGCTGATCCTCTGCCTGCAGTGCCAGCACCCCAGGTTCTAGTCCTGGATGGGGCTCCGGGTTCTGTCTTGGTTGCTCCTCTTCCAGTCCAGCTTTCTGCTGTGGCCCGGGGAAGGCAGTGGAGGATGGCCCAAGTGCTTGGGCCCTGCACCCACATGGGAGACCAGGAGGAAGCACCTGGCTCCTGGCTTCGGACTGGTGCAGCGCACCGGCCGTGGTGGCCATTTTGGGGGGTGAATAAACTGAAGGAAGACCTTTCTTTCTCTCTCTCTCTCACTGTCTAACTCTGCCTGTCACAAAAAAGAGACTTATTTATTTATTTATTTATTTAAAAGAGTAACACAGAGAGAGGAGAGGCAGAGAGAAAGAGAGAGGTCCTCCATCCACTAGTTCACTCCCCAATTGGCCTCAACCGCCAGGGCTGTGCCTATCCAAAGCCAGGAGCCAGGAGTTTCTTCCAGGTCTCCCATGTGGGTGCAGGGGCCCAAGGACTTGGGCCATCTTCTACTGCTTTCCCAGGCCATAGCAGAGAGCTGGATCAGAAGTAGGGCAGCCAGGACTCAAACTGGCACCCATATGGGATGCAGGCACTACAAGCATTGTATGTGTATGCTTGTTTTATACATAAGGTAGATGAGACACAGTGTTTAAATATCTTGCTCAAGATTACACAACTAGAAAATAGAATAATATTCGAAATATCAGACCAGGCAGTCTGCACTAGAATCCTACATGCTTTAATCACCAATCTTAACTTGAAATTTCCCAACTTTTATAAATATTGATGATTCTTTAAAATACAATTAGCTATTTATTTACTGAATCAGATAGTATAGTAGTTAAAAATCTAGATCTTAATGTCAGAAATACTTTCTACTTACTGTGTTAACTGACACTCAGCAGGTTGACTTCTTTGTGACCTATTTAAATTTTTTTTTTTTTTACAGGCAGAGTGGATAGTGAGAGAGAGAGACAGAGAGAAAGGTTTTCCTTTTTGCTGTTGGTTCACCCTCCAATGGCCGCCGTGGCAGGCACATCTCGCTGATCCGAAGCCAGGAGCCAGGTGCTTCTCCTGGTCTCCCATGGGGTGCAGGGCCCAAGCACTTGGGCCATCCTCCACTGCACTCCCAGGCCGTAGCAGAGAGCTGGCCTGGAAAAGGGGCAACCGGGATAGAATCCGGCACCCCAACTGGGACTAGAACCTGGTGTGCCGGCACCGCAAGGCGGAGGATTAGCCTGTTAAGCCACGGCGCCGGCCTAAAAATCTTAATTTTCTAAAACAGTAGAAGACAATTGTATCAGTATGCAAGAGATCAATGAAACAATATATGTGTGTGTAACTTACCATATTTCCAAGCATTTATTTTTAATAGATGGTATTTATTTTATTTATTATGCCATCTCTGCATGTTTCCAGGAAGAATGTAATTTACACTGTGAATTATATGAACTTTTTCTATTTAAATAAAATTCAAAATAGGGAAATACTGGAAAACTAGGGTGTAAGGCAGGGATAGAATCTTAGAATACAATCTATCAGCTATGCCAATGGAGACATAATCACAGACGTCAGCAATAGTATGTCTGGTAAATCTAGCAACAGCGTATACACTGTCTTTCTCATTTTTGCATTCAGGGAGCACTCATCCAGGGTACAATATCTGCAGTCAGGAAAAAACTTTCCTATAACTCTTATTGATTATATCTCATAATGCTTTGACACCGACAAGAGTTTAAGAATCTGAAGAAAGAATAAAAATGCTAAAAAAAAAAGGAGAAAAAATGATGCTACCCATTATTCCCTTTTGCAAATTATAGATTGTTATCTGTAGCAAGCCTAGATTATAGGGAAGGCAAAGGTTTATCTATAGATACCCTGTGACTATTAATGTTCATGCTCCTGCCAGAACACTTCAAATCCCTTTTACTTATTCAATGTATTATTTTTTATCATTTCAACTCAAACTCTAACGATGTGAAACACAGAATCTTGACCTGAAAAAGTATAGTATTTTAGTAATTGTCATGTTTATATTTGGAAGACAGAGAAGACTTGGAATACCCAAAATTCCTCCTAAATCCCACTATGTTACCTTTACCTCTACAAGTAGTTCCCTGTCTCTTGACTGAGAAAGATAACAAGTCCCTTTTGTTATCATTGTTGCTTAAATGGGAACAACATTCAAATTTAACAAGGTCTGGTAATAAATGTGAATGAAGCATAGAGCAAAAATTGTGAAAAGTATTGAAGCAAAAGTACCTGAGGGAGTTGGTTAAAAATCATTGTAAAAATCTGTCAAATAATCATTGAAATAGATTGTGAAGATGCCAGACCAAGCAAGGTGTAATATACTTTTAGATCAGACTAATTATTTTACATTTATTAATTTAATAGAGAGTATGCATCCAGCGTGCTAGTTGGGCGGCTGCCTGAAATTTTAATAGTTTTTTTTAACGTGACTAATACAAACATGGATTCACTTAAGTGAAACATCTTATATGATATCAATATAGCATAGAAGGTACTCACATTCTTTAAGGAACAGGAACGTTGTGCAATTCACATATCCATTCTCAAACCCAGAGGCCTTGAGGAGGATATAAATGATGACAACATGCAAATATTCAAAGTATAACATATTTGCTTTAGGTCAGAAATGCTGGTAGGGTGAAATGCAATTTTATTATCTTCCTGATCTCCATGGGATCATAAGTTTGCAGAATGCAGTTAACCACCAGAAACAAAGTGGACATAGTCATCACAATAGGTAGCAGAGAAAGCATGGTAATCAACTGTCAAAGGATGCCTGATTTATAAAGATCTCTGGCTATGCTTAATTAATCATAAGGCACCTTAAGTCTGATTTAATTTGCATAATCAAATGCAGAGAAAACAAAACAAAACTTTAGTTCTGCCTTAAGCCTCCAGGAAAGAGATTCACGATTTATTACCCCATTTCTTGAGTCTGTTCCCAAGCCCAGAACAATCCATCTGCAATACCACTGAAGTCTTCCCTGTAATACCTCTGAGTATTCTGTTTCTCTCTGGAGGCTTCTCAAAGTGATTTATACTGATGAAGCTGAGTCACTGGGTGCTGAGACAAGGAAATTCAAATATATCAGGCATAATTATAAAAGACATGGATTGACGTTAATTTTTGAAGACACAGAAACCACTATAGTCTAAAGTAGTAATATATGGTGCTCAAATTTCAAAGGAAGTTTTAATGTGAATCTATATGGTCTGATATAGAAATATATTTAACTATTTGTGTATGTATGCATGAATAAATATATGCCTACTTAAACAATTTTTAGATTTTAGCATAGGTTCTGTGTTACCTTGGGACATTTTAAATAGAAGCCTTTGAAGCTCCTATATCCTGCCAAAGTAGTGAATAAAACATCCCTAGGGGAGTAGCAGAGATTAGAACCACCATGAATGAATCAAAATAAGTAGGAGTGGTAATTGTCAGCAATCACTATTAGGTTCAACAGTTTGCTCAGAAATGAAATCAGCATATGAAAGTGTTATCTGTACCCCTATGTTTATTGCAGCTCAATTTACTATAGCTAAGATATGGAATCAACCCAAATGCCTGTCAACTGAAGACTGCATAAAGGCATTATGGGATATGTACACCATGGAATATTACACAGAGTTAAAAAAAAATGAATTCCTGTCATTTGCAACAAAATGGATGCAACTGTAAAACATTGTACTTAGTGAAATAAGCCAGTCCCAAAAGGACAAAATCATATATTCTCACTGATCTGTGGTAACTAATAGAGCACCTATAAGGTAATTTATAGAAGTGAAATTGACAGTTTGAAATGTGATGACTTTGAACAGCCCTTTTCTCAACTGTTGAGGAACAGTTTTTTTTCCCCATACTATTTGTTGAACTCTTTACTTAGCATAGAGTTAATCTTATGTGTATAAATTTAACTGAAAATAGATGTTAGTAAAAAACAAGAATGGCAATAAGAGCAAAAGGAAGAATGGTGGGAGTGTAGGTGGGAGTGCACGTAGGGTAGGAAGAATCACTATGTTCCTAAAGTTGTATTTATGAAATGTATGAGGTTTGCATACCTTAAATTAAAAGGTTTCTGGGAAAAAAAAAGAATGTTCAACTTGGAGGACAGTAGATTACCGTAACCTTAATGAGGCACTGACTCCAACTGTTGCTGTTGTTGCAAGATATGTTTTCTAAATTAGAGAAAAATCAGTGTAGCTCTTGTTATTCAGTATTCACCTATTGATTTTGTGAATGCATTTTTCTCCCTTTCAGGAAACTGAGACAACCAGAAGTAGTTTGCATTCACCTTGGGACAAGTTTGCCTAGACTGCCTCTCTTTCCTAGGTCTCATCAGACCTTTCTCTGCTGGTTGTAACTTCTACCTATACAAAGTGCTATACTCTTCCTCTAGGAAAAGCCAACTGCTTTGCAAGGAAGAGGGAATTAAGTTTGTAGGATTTGGAAAAAAAAAAAGAAAGAAAAACTGTAGGCAAGTGCATGCTTCTGATTAGTTTTAAAGCTATGCTGAACTTGGAATTATGGTGTTCAGTAGACATGAATGATATCTAAATGTATTAGTTATTGGAAATGCAAATATGAATAAGTCGGTGACTAATCCTTATGTGAGAAAAGAGCTTGAATTCTGTTGAGGATCGTGAAGACATAAACTGATACATTCCTTCATTCCACAAACTACTCTGTACCAGGGACTGTGATGCCTATTAAACATATGGAGGTTTGAAAAGGTAGACATGATCGATGCCCTTTTGAGAATTATTTTCTAACGGGGAAGACAGATTTCACTTAGATAACTCAGATAAATAACGTGTAAAAATGTTTATATGTTAAGTTTCAGGGAGAAAAAAAGAAGCATATTAAGGGGAGCTTGAGAGAGGAAGTTTAACCTGATATCAAGAGATTAAGGATAGCTTACATGTGGTGATGAGAAATGGGGAGGTAGGTTCCAAGTTAAAGTAAATATCATTCACCATAGTCATGTTCCAGGTAGGAAGTGATTCATTAGAAACCCAAGGAATCTCAGTATGATGAGAGATCAGATAATAAGTCAGGGTTTCATGACAGATGAAGCTTAGGAAGTAGAAGTCAGATCATGTAGGGTCTTCATGTAAAGAATTGTGGTCTTTATTCCAGCAATGTTAAACTACTGAATGTTTTTAGCAGATGAATGATATGAACATATGTGAACTTTCTAACTATGCTGTGGAGCAGCATTTGCAGAGGTGAGAAGAAATGTAGGTAAATCAGTTAGGAGGCTATTACAATATTCAGGTGAATGATAATGAATATAATTTCCAGAGAAATGGTGATAGAGAAAGAAATAAATCAATAGGTTCAAGAAATTTTAAGGGTTAAAACGGATGTGACAATGATATGAAAGGTGAGAAAGAAGGTGATATTAAGAGTAGCTTCTACTTGTAAATTATGGAGCCAGAACTGTGGCATAGCAGGTAAAGCTGCTGCCTGCAGCTTTACCCCAAATGGTGGAGTTAGAAATGTGCCAGGGGATTCCAATACAATCCCATCAAGGTGACATGTACCAATGCCATCTCACTAGTCCAAGTGATCAATTTCAGTTCACAAATGATGACTCTGATAGGTCTAAGAGTAAAAGGGATCACACAAACAAGACAAGTGTCTGCTAATACTAACTGATAGAATCAAAAAGGGAGAGAAGGATCCAACATGGGACGTGGGATACACAGCAGACTCATAGAATGGCAGATGTCCTAAACAGCACTCTGGCCTCAGAATCAGCCCTTAAGGCATTCGGATCTGGCTGAAGAGCCCATGAGAGTATTGTAGGCATGGAAAGCCAAGACACCATGGAAAAGAAAAAAAAGAAGACCTAAATGAAAGATCTCTGTGAGTGAGATCCCAGTGGAAAGAACGGGGCTATCAAAGAAGGAGTTACCTTTCTCCGAAGGAGGAGAGAACTTCCACTTTGACTATGACCCTATCGGAATAAGATCAAAGTCGGCGAACTCTAAAGGCTTCCATCACCTCGGCAACTCATGACTAGAGCCTAGGGAGATTACTGATGCCTTAAAAAAGAGTGTCAAATTGTTAAGTCAGAAATAGGAGTCACTGTGTACTTACATCTCATGTGGGATCTGTCCTTAATGTGTTGTCTAATGTGCAGTGATGCTATAACTAGTTCTGAAACAGTATTTTTACACTTTGTGTTTCTGTGTGGGTGCAAACTGATGAAATCTTTACTAATTATATACAGAATCTATGTTCTGTATATAAAGATAATTGGAAATGGAAAAAAAAGCTGGTGTTAAATTGGAAATGGCATAGAAAATTAATTAATTTTTAAAAAATATCATGTAGGATCTCTGTCTTTAATGTGCTGTACACTGTTATTTAATGCTATAACTAGTACTCCAACAGTATTTTTTCACTTTGTGTTGCTATATGGGGGCAACTGTTGAAATCTTTACTTAATATATACTAAACTGATCCTCTGTATATAAAGAGAATTGAAATTGAATCATGATGTGATTGGAAGGGGAGAGGGAGCGGGAAAGGGGAGGGTTGTGCATGGGAGGGAAGTTATGGGAGGGGGGAAGCCATTGTAATCCATAAGCTGTACTTTGGAAATTTATATTCATTAAATAAAAGTTTAATAAAAAAAGAGTAGCTTCTACTTAATACCATTGGTTGAACTCTTCAATTAACACACAATTATTCTTAGGTGTTTAAATTTAATTGAAAAGTGATGCCTGTTTAATATAAGAGTGGGAATAAGAGAGGGAGGAGATGTACAGTTTGCCACATGCTCAATCGTACTTACCCCAATGGTAGAGTTAGAAACATGCCAGGGGATTCAAATGCAATCCCATCAAGGTGGCATGTACCAATGCCATCTCACTAGTCCAAGTGATCAATTTCAGTTCACAATTGATGGCTCTGATAGGTCTAAGAGTCAAAGGGATCACACAAACAAGACAAGTGTCTGCTAATACTAACTGATAGAATCAAAAAGGGAGAGAAGGATCCAACATGGGACGTGGGATACACAGCAGAGTCATAGAATGGCAGATGTCCTAAACAGCACTCTGGCCTCAGAATGAGCCCTTAAGGCATTTGGATCTGGCTAAAAAGCCCATGAGAGTATTTAAGGCATGGAAAGCCAAGACACTCTGGCAAGAAAAAAAAAAATAACAACTAAATGAAAGATCTCTGTGAGTGAGATCCCAGTGGAAAGAACAGGCCATCAAAGAAGGAGGTACCTTTCTCTGAAGGGAGGAGAGAACTTCCACTTTGACTATGGCCTTGTCTAAATAAGATCGGAGTTGGTGAACTCAAGAGGCTTCCATAGCCTTGGCAGCTCATGACAAGAGCCTTCGGGGACTACTGACGCCATAAACAAGAATGTCAATTGTTAAATCAACAACAGGAGTCACTGTGCACTTACTCCTCATGTAGGATCTCTGTCCTTAATGTGTTGCACTATGCAAATTAATGGTATAACTAGTACTCAAACAGTACTTTATACTTTGTGTTTCTGTGTGGGTGCAAACTGTTGAAATCTTTACTTAGTATGTACTAAATTGATATTCTGTATATAAAGATAATTAAAAATGAATCTTGATGAAGAATGGGATGGGAGAGGGAGTGGGAGATGGGATGGTTGCGGGTGGGAGGGTGGTTATGGGGGGAAAAAGCAGCTATAATCCAAGCTGTACTTTGGAAATTTATATTTATTAAATAAAAGTTAAAAAAAAGAGTGGCTTCATATTTTCTAGTTTGTATATCTAACTAAGTGGCAATGTCATTCTCCAAGAGAATACTAATGGAGGGACAAGTTCTTTCAGGGGAAAAAACAATACATTTTATATTGAGGTGTCTATGTCATATTCAAATGTAAAGTACATGTAAATATTTTTTTAAAGTATACGGAATTTATTAGATAGTCAATCTAAAAACTGAACCCATCTAAAATAGATACCCAGACAGCTCCCTTTATCCATCCAGGTGCCTGCAGGCCTTCCCATCCCAACCCCAATAAAAACACCGTTTTGTATATAAAATGGTTGCCAAGACTAAAAAGTCACTAGGCTTCCAAAGCTGGCAAGTGCTCAGCTTGAGAAGGTTGATGGTGGGTCAGGTGAGGCTGCTCCCAGAGGAGCCCACGTCTGCCCAGTCACAGCCACAGTCCAGTACCCCAGCCTTTGGGACCAGAGGCCGCTCTGAGCATGGGCCCCCGGGGCAGGTGACTGGGGAGAGCCGTGGGCTGGGAAGCCGGCAGCCTACTCCCGCATGGCGTCCGCCAGCTGCTTCACTATCCAATCCTGCTTCTGCTCCTCCAGTACCTGACGGAACCAATGCATGGCCACTTGTAGCTCAGAAGGCGTCTCTGCAAAGGTGAGGCGGAACCAGCCAGGCTCCTCACACCTGAAGTTTTTGCCACGTGATAGCACCAGCTTGTTGTCTAGGAAGCACCGATGGAGGGCCAGCTCTTCATCAAACGTGCATCATTCCAGGTACGATTTCAAACTGATCCAGACAGAGAGCCCAGAGCCACCCTTGAGAAAGGGGACCTCCAATGCCTTCAGCTCGTCCGTGATGTACTTGTGAGCGTCCTGGAGCCGGGAGCAATTAGCGGGCAGGTACACTTTGTCAATCCATTCTCTGTCCTGGAGCAGTCGGTACAGCTTGTACTGGGTGATGCTGGAGGTACCATGCAGGCAGCCAAAGGAGCACACAGCAGAGGCCACGCCCTTGCTGTGGGTGTACAGAGCCCCAAAGCGAAGGCCAGAGATGCCAAAATCCTTACTAGTTCCCCAGATCACATGAGTCCTATTGGGGTGTGGCAAACTTTTTAGGCTCAGAACACTGTGGAATGTGACAGATTCATCAAACACAGAGAACATGTTGCTCTCATCCACAATCACATGGAGGCGATTCCTCTTTGCAAATTCCAGGTATTCCTGCAGCGAGTCCCGGGAGCAGACGTCACCCAGACAGTTCCGGGGGTTGATGAGCACAAGGCCTTTGACCCTTTTCCGCTCCAGCCTAGCTTCCACCAGGGCTTGCTCCAACTTGTTCACAGTGAGCTAAAAAGGATGGGTGTTCTCCCCAGTGACCTCACTCTCTAGGTGGACAGGAATCAGCTCAACTCTCGAGTACAGGTTGGAGCTAAAGACGAAGCCACCGAAGAAGGGGGTGGGGACCAGGAAGGCGTCCCCTGGATCACACAGAACCATGGCCAATGCAGAGAAGACGGAGCCGCAGCCATTGAGAATAACCACATTTTCGGGATCAAGGGAAGATGGAGCCTGGCAGTAGTCGGTCAGGAAACAAGCCACTTCTTTCCGCAGGAAGGGTTGCCCTCTCCAATCAGGATATTGCAGTAGGATGTTCTCGATGCGGTTCATGTCACTCCGGCACAACCTTTCAGTCAGCAGATAGGTGCAGAGTTTGTTCTCACTGGTGCCAAGGTTAATGAAGCCCAAGGTGTTCTTGACTTTGTGGTATTGTCTCTCTGGTAGGCTTCGTAGTCCTGGAAGTGCAGGTGGTAAGAGACAGAGATTTCGATTCCACGGCTGGAGAGGTCATGGCTGACAAGTGCAGCTTCTGAATCCCTCTGCTGGGGAACTGGCTGGTCAGCCTGCTGAGATGACGGCACCCTCCGCACACCCCTGTTAGCAGCCTGAGAATCCAGGACAGGGAGAGGCGGGCGGAGCCCCAGGCCACTCACGGCCTCAGACCCTAGCAGGTTGACCATCTGGCACATCAGGTCATCGAGGAGGTCTTCCTGCTTGCAGATGGCTCCAGAGTGCCTCTGTTCCAACAACAACAGCCCCTGCATTTGCCAGGTTGTCAGCTGCGTAATGTGCTCCTTCAGAGACTGCTGTAAGTGCCGGATCATCTCCAGAAGATCGGTGTAGACCCTCTGCTCTCTCAGGAGCTGGCTCCTTGTCTGGCCACGGGGGACAGTGGGGGTGTCTGGCCGGTGACTCACCCTCCAGGTATTTGTATTAGCCTCAGCAGGCCATCTGGAACCCTTGTCTCTTTAGTCTAAAATCCGTGGCCCAGTACAACTGCCCTTGGCCGCCAGGGCTCAGAGACCTGCTCCATAGCCCTCCTCTCGCTAAGCTCGCCTCAAGTACATGTAAATATATCAAGAGTATATGGTATGGAGGTTCCTCAAAAAACTAAACATAGAATACCATATGACTCAGCAATTCCACTTGTGGTTATATATACCAAAGAATGGAGGAGAGACTTGAGCATTTATCTACACACTAGTTTTTATATATCAACTATGTGTGTGTGTATGCATGCACATGAAATGTCATTATTCAAAAAGGGATAAAACTCTGATGCTTGTTACAACACAGAATGACCTTGAAAATACCATGCCAAATGAAATAAGTCAAACACAGAAGAGCAAATATTGTGTGAATTCACTTATATGAAGTATCTAAAACAGACAAATTCTTATACATAAAGTAGTATGGTGATTGCCAGGGGCTGAAAGGGAGTTGTTGTTTAATGAGCATATAGTTTCCGTTTGGGAAGATGGAAATGGATAGTGTTGATAGCTGCACATAACATGAACGCAACTGATGTCACTGAACTATACTTGTATGCTTCATAATGGTGAAAATGATAAATTTCATGTTATGTTTGTTTGCCACAATAAAAATTACATAGTTTTGGAGGTCAAACTCCTACACTAGAAATAAAAATGAAAGTGTCATCACCATATCTATTACAAATGAAGCCATGTAAAATTGCCTAATTTGAATGTAGGATAGAAGGAAAAGTCTAGAACTAAATATGTTGAATTCAAATAATATTGGCTACACAGAGGAAGATTGATTTTCAAAAGGGACAAGAAAGGAATAGAGCTAGAAAAGTGAGAGGAAGACAAACAGAATAAGTCAGCGAAGTTTAGGGAAGAAAAAAATTCTAGGAGGCAGAGATCAGTCATGTTTCATTGCTACTTGAATCCCTCTTGGTAGAAGGATTCCATTTCTCACTTAAAGACTCCTCCTGGGGCTGTAATGCGGTAGTGGTTCAATTTTGCTGTAAGGCAAAGCTTTCTGTAATTCTAGTTTGAGCTTTTTCTCCCCTATTTAATTTATCATAGGAAATTCCCCATCAGGCCACAGATGCGGTTTGAAGAAGGGGAAGTAATTTGGCAGGAGTAAGGCATTCTGGATGCATGAGTTATCTGCTTATGTAAATTACTTGTGCCTTTAGAACCTGCTGGGGTTCAGTGCTGTACATGTATCTTTTCACTTGATATTTAAGAGCTTCAGAGAATACCAGACTTTATGGCTAAATGTAACAGATTGCATTCAGTTCATGGTGAGCGGCTAGTGTCAGATATTCCTATGGTTCTCTGGGCCTGGGATTCAGCCTCTGTGAGCTGATCCAGAGTTGCTTCTCCAAGAGAAAATATACTTGGTAGATAGGCATAAATTCACTACAAAATTTTGAAGCCACCTTCATGATCCTTCTTTCATGGTTTACAGTAGGCACTATAGCACATTCCCACATGCTTCTGACACTTCAAGCATCACAGCACACGTTGGTTTACAAGAGTCAGTTGACAAATTCCTTTGTCCTGTACCTTAGACCAGCTAGTGAAGCCTTCTTTGCTGTGGACCCCACTGAAACAAACATGTTTTTGCTTTATCCAGTAAGCAGACCTAGCACTTTTCATGTCACACATTTTACTAATCCAATAAATAGTCCTAAAATCTTTTCATATAACTTGTACACACCACAGGGTATCTTCAAAAAGTTCATGGAAAATGTGTTAAGAAAAAAACGATGTATGGATTTTCAAAGTTTTTGCACAAAACAATCTTTTAATTCCATTTTCAATGAGCTTTTTGCAGAACTCTCATATTTCTCAAATCTCTTGAGAAATCTTCCAGGCATGTATAGTGGTAAGGAAGTAAGGATGTCTAAATGCCTCCTTTATTTTGTGTCAAATCAATGCGAATCAAGAAAAATTTCCTTGTGTTGTGAAACCTGTCCCTCAATCTCTGGCATCAAATTCAAGCATCTAGGGTCCTGTTTGCTTCTTCCTTCATAGATCTTATTGCTAGAAGTTATCTATGTATAAGTTCATCACAGTGACCTGTAGCAGGATGAGTCCATTGGAATCCCTCTGGACTAACTAATGGCACATTTCCTAAGATTTGACATATCCCTAGGGCAGAATTGTGAAAGTTTGCTTCTGCCCTTCAAATCCCAAGATAGTAAAATCATTCTACAATGTGGTTGAGCTAAGAAAAATCAACTTCATAAAGCATGTCACCCATGGTCAGCAGTCATGCAGGATCTTAATAGCAGCATTAAAGTAAGCATGAGCATGAATGTGTATGAGAAAAATCAATAAAACACTCTGTAAATCACTTCTCTCCTTTTACACAAAGTTGGCGTTAAACAATAGTAAAAAAAAAAAATCACTAGCACTGGAAATTGTATTCACTGAGCCCTGGCTTCCCTTTCAGCATTCCTCACCCTGTACTTCACAGGCTATCTACCTCCTTTTCTATTTTTCTACCTATCTGACCTCCAGTTTACTATTTCTCTCTGAAACTGGAAGTATCAAAACTCAAGAATTCAGAGCAGTTAAACAACTGGCTAATTGACCTCCCTCCATTCCCTGGTTAAGAACTGGGACTTTAATGCAACTGTTAAGTGAAATCCTGTGTTCTACAATAAAGGAATTCCAGGCACTGTCAAGAAAGTAGAAATGCATTAAAAAAGGCATTTAAAAAGCATTCATTTACTATTTGAAAGGCATAATATGAGAGAGAGAGAGAGAGAGAGAGAGAGAGAGAGAGAGAATGTCTTCTATCTGCTGATTTATTCCCCAACAGCGGGGCCTGCACCAGGCAAAAGGCAGGAGCTAAGAACTCCATGGGTTTCTCACATGGAAGACAGAGACCTAATACTTGGGCCATGATCTTCTGCCTTCCTAGCCACGTTAGTAGGGAGTGGCTTAGAAGTAGAACAGCTAGGACTTGAACCAGTATTCTGATACGGGATATGGATGTCACAAGCACTGGCTTAACTGGCTCCTTCACAACATCCACTCCTGGAAATACATTTCAGGATGTTAATATATTTGATAATTCATTTTATGTGAAAATAAATTTGATTCAGTCAGTTTTAGAAGTTTGGAGAGCTGGAAACAGGTTGAATTTGCTTTCTCATACAAAGAAACATACTCTGGGGGGATGAGATCATTATCAGATGGCATTGTTGAAGGCTGGACCCAAAATAGTGCTGGAGAAACAGCAAGAGCTTCTGTAACCAAAGATTACTGAACACAGATGCAATTCTGTCTTATAGGTAGATATCTATAGGTTGGCTGGTGCTCTTCAGTTAGTCTAATGGGGGAGCTCTCATACTCATCAGTTTGAAAGAATAAAGGAAGAAATTAAATCCTTTGTGTGGTTAAGTTTGGGAGTGAAATTGCAGTCCACAGTAAAGACAGAAATTAAACACACAGACACGTACACACACACATCTGTAAGCATAACCAGTAAGTCAGTATTGGCCTTGCAATTAGGGAAAGAACAGAAAGAGAGTAAAGTGGGGGCAAAAACAGAGATACTAAGTATTCCTAATAAGTAGGAATAGAGACAGGGAATAGTCCTGAAATAGTGTTATATCTCTGGATTGTGAAACACTAGTTCTCTCTTTTTTAAAAAGATTTATTTATTTGAAAGACAGAGTTACAAAGAGAGGTAGAAACAGAGAGGTCGGTCTTCCATATGCTGGTTCACTCCCTAGATTGCCACAAAGGCCAGAGCTGGGCTGATCCGAAGCCAGGAGCTTCTTCCGGGTCTCTCACGTGGGTGCAGGGGCCCAAGGATTTGGGCCATCTTCTACTGCTTTCCCAGGCCATAGCAGAGAGCTAGATTGGAAGAGGAGCAGCCGGGACTAGAACTGGCACCCATATGGGATGCCTGTGCTTCAGGCCAGGGCTTTAACCACTGTGCCACAGTGCCAGCCCCTCTCTTTTCTTGAATGGGGTTGCAAGGTAATCAGGTCATTGGACCTACACACTCTGAATATCAATCATGTGCAATTCTATTAACTAAAACAAACTAAAGAAAAAAAAGTCTAGTATGCCTAATTCCAACAGATCAGTCATTTATTATACATTTCATTATGTAAAAATATATCAGTCTAAGGGCCAGTGCTGTGGTGGAGTGGGTAAGGCCACTGCCGGCAGTGCCGGCATCCCATATGGGCACCGGTTTGAGTCCTGGTTGCTCTCTGCTAATGGCCTGGGAAAGCAGTGGAAGCTGGCCCAAATCCTTGGGCCCCTGCACCTGCATGGGAGACCTGGAAGAAGCTCCAGGTTCCTGGTTTCAGATTGGCCTAGCTCCAGGCTTTGTAGCCATTTGGGGAGTGAACCGGCAGATGGAAGGCCTCACTCTCTCTCTCTGTAACTCTGTCTTTCAAATAAATAAAATAAATTTAAAAATAAGTAAATAAATATTTAAATATATATCAGTCTTTAGTATTCTATTTTATTAAAATGAGCTGTATATTTACTTATGTGATTTGATTAAAATTATATAGTCATATCTGAAATAGTAAATCAATACTATACATAATTGCCTATTGAAATGTCTTACAGAAATAGTCTACATTTTGAATATTTACTCTCTGAATCTTTCTGGACCCCAAATTTCCAAATTAATAGATAAGTGATCCACACTGTATGTTCATTCAGATACTACTTCTCTTCTAACCTAAAATGCCCAGAGTCCATGGCCGTGCTACAAAAATTAATTTTATTACCTAACATACTGTAGAAATTCAAAGAGTTATTTCTGGTCACAAACTGCCACAAAATGTCACTTTTTTGGTTTAATTCTTTTTTAAAAAAATCTTCTATTTATTTATTTTATTTTATTTGAACAAGACAGAGAGAGAAGCAGATAGAGATAGAGATCTCTCATCTGTTTGCTCACTTCCCAAATGCCTGCAATAACTGGGGCCAAAGCAAAGAAAGGGAAACTCAGATCAGCATCAGGTACTCAACTATCACCCTGTCACCTCCTGCCTTCTATGCTTCACAAAATCAGGAAGCTGGAATCAGGATCAGAGGCAGGACTAGAAATCAATCACTCAAACTTGAGATGCAGACATCCAAGCAGTGTCTTAACTGTTATGTCAAACAACCCCTAATTTTGAAATGAGACTTGCCAAACACTTAAACTATTTTAAATGTTAAATTGATGATATACTTAGTAAATGAATTCCAAGAAAGTCTCTGAATATAGAAATTTCTTATGAAATTAAGGAAAGGAAAGACAGATACTTAAAAGTATATATAAGAAAGCAAAGCACAATAATTTGTTTTAAAGAATATCCAATGAGAAAGGATCATTCAGTACTACTTTAGTGACTTTTTCAACCTGGTTTAGATTTTTCTTCCTTAAAAATAAAAGAAAAAAAAAAAACCCTTTTCTGGGGCAGGCATTTTGGTGCAGCTGGTTAAGCTATGGCTTGGCAAGCTTGCATTCCATATTGGAGTGCCTAGGATAGAGTCTCACCTCTGATTCCAAACCAGCTCCCTACTAATGCACCTGGGAGGCAACAGATGATGGCCCAAGTATTTGGGTTCCTACCATTCACCTGGGAGACCTGAATGGATTTCTTGGCTCCTTACTTAGGCCTGGCCCAGAGCTGGCTATTGAGAATATTTGGGGAGTGAACCAGCAGATAGAAGATTTTCTCTCTCTGTGTCTTCCTCTCTCTCCCTTATCTACCTTTCAAATATATAAATAATTATTAAAAAAACTTTAATGAGTAAATGCCTTACATTTGTAAATAAAATTAACTTATATAATGGAATTAAATTGATTGTTCTTGTAGATAATACATAGTACATTTCCATATAACAAAAGATTGTGGGTCATTGTAATTCAGGTCAATGCAAGTTCATGATGTTGGCAGAATGTGTATTTTTATATGTTGAAGCTGCCAAGAATCTTCCCAGAGTCTTTTATTTAAAGAAAGAAAATTGTATTTCTCAATAAAAAAATCCTATAAGGTTTTATGTGCTTTATATTGACTCTTTGTCTTCCTGACATATTTAATAGTTCCTGTTAGAACCACAACATATTGAATGGGAGGTTCTCAGTTGGGTCACTGCTATATTTGAATAAACTTTAGTTTTCATTGGTAGCAATTAGTGTGTGACACAGCCACGTCTCCCATATAAGCTTGTCCAAAGGTCATTATAAACACATATGAGACTTCTTTGAAAAGGACTAATTCTTCAAAAAGGACTAATTAGTAGTTGAGCATTGAAGCTTCTATGGTTTTGTCTTCCCGACTTTGAGAATTCATAACTCAAATTTTGACTTGACATTGGCAATCTTTTTGTGCCATGCAACAAAAGGAGAAACAATTGGTTTTTTTCTGTACTGATTCATCAGTGTTCATTTTAGAGAGACTCAAAAGCCCTTCCCACTATTATTTCCTGTTCCCCACAACTGTATTTCAGGTTATTCATTCAACGGGCACAAAGAAGAGTGTGGCAACTGTAGGATTTGAACTATCACCCAGCAAAATACAGCAAATGAAGAGCATTTTCTTTGTCATGACTTCAGCTTTAGACTCACATACCAAATTAAGTTTTTACACACTTCTTAAAGTTGTGTTTAGTGAGCTTTTTGGTATTTTATCAGCATACACAGTAGCAAAAAAGCCCTCCCAACAGTCACTTTATAGGTACCATTAGTTTTTTTTTAAAGATTTATTTATTTGTAAGTCAGAGTTACACAGAGAGAGAGGAGAGGCAGAGAGAGAGAGATAGAGACAGAGAAAGAGGTCTTCCATCTGATGGTTCACTCCCCAGTTGGCTGCAACGGCCGGAGCTGTGCCGATCCAAAGCCAGGAGCCAGGAGCTTCTTCCGGGTCTCTCACGCAGGTGCAGTGGCCCAAGGACTTGGGCCATCTTGTACTGCTTTCCCAGGCTGTGGCAGAGAGCTGGATGGGAAGTGGAGCAGCTGGGTCTCAAACTGGCACCCATATCAGATGCCTGCGCTTCAGGCCGGGGCATTAACCCACTGCGCCACAGTACCAGCCCTGGTACCATTAGTTTTTAATGACCATGATCTTGCCAGAGCACTTCAAATCCCTTTTGACATCATTTATATCCTTTTCCTTCCAAGCACCAGTGCCAGTATGCAGCATTTTGGTCCTCAAACTACTGATGCTGCTTTTGGCCCCAGGTACAGAGATTTTGAAACATCTAGAAGCTAACATTATGAATTTTCAAGTTATGGATTCTCAAGGTTAATGTGCACAATCCTTAGGGTGGTCCTTAATCAATGACTAAACAGGGTAGGAATAGCACAGACTAGCCCCATTGCCTGAGATAAGGATAAATCTCCATAGTTCCCCAGGAAATCAGGCTAAAACTATCCTGTGAGGGATTTTCACTGGAGATGGTTCATTTCCTTAGCTTCCACTGTCTCTTACAAGATCCCCTTGGGAGAGCTGCCTTAAATTATCCAAACAGACATCCTCACCTCAGAGTGTGTGTCTAACTTAAGGTACACCTTGAGACCTCACTATCAGGACAAAATATCACTGCCTGGTGGCAACATTAAGAATATCAGAGCTATTTGCTTTTACTCCATGACCTTTTATAGAATATATGTTCTGCAGTGGGTACTGAGAGAGATACAAAGAAAACAATGTCACAGTTCCATGATGTCTACACTCAAAGAGCTAAGGATTCTGAAACCAAACGAGAAGTGACAGCAAATGTGACCTCAGGTAGGATTAGCACAGCTACTAGGTCATTAGGAAACAAAAGGGAAACCATATGGGAAGGCCTGAAGCTTTCTGAGTATCAGAGCCATAGAATCCCATTATCTGAGACACATTAAACATAGCACCTTTTATCATCATACATGCATAAAATAGATTTTTACATACATGAAAACTCAGTAACTTGTTACAGGCTTGAGTTATGAAGATTTGTTTTTGCCCAGTGAAAGTGAGCTTCAGGATGGCAAAAGAGGTGAAAGTATACGGGTGGATAATAAAGAGAAAGATTTGAGACTACCAGCCCAAAGACCATTTGACAGCAAATAAAATTCCTCTAATAAAGGTCAGAACCACATAATATGCTATATTTAGGGCATTCAGAATGCAATGATGAGTCCTATTATATTAGATGGAACCATGTATTATTAATATAAGTACAAAATCATAAAAAATTTCATATGGGCTCACTAATAAAATGCTCTACATGGTAGCACATCTTGATGTGAATTCAATATATAAAATTGTATAGGTAATCTAGTCCAAACTAGCCATCTAAATATTTATGGGCTCTTACACAATATTCTACAGATTTGTTTTTGGACATTTCAGTGATGCAAAGCTCTGTCACTCATTTGCTGGTTATTTTCAGTCCTACTCAATTACAAACCTGTAACTTTAATCCATTACTTTTATTGATAATATGTGAATTAGGAAGTAACAACTGTGCTCCTCTTTACTTTTTTCTTCTTAAAATCCAAACTCGTGCCTACCTTAGTATCCTCTTAAAAACGAGAACCTTCTCTTGGCAGAGCTGCCAGGGCTCTTCACAAGCTGACTTCTGCTGAAGCCCAGGCTTACCACATTGAAAGCCACTGCAGTGGAATGGCCTGTTGGGTCTCCTTGAGGGCAGATCACTGTACAGATCAGCCATTAATAGGCCTGCCACCCATTGCTTCTGATGCCGAGCTTTCTTTTCCTCCTGGTTTGTGTTCAAGCAGACCAGAGGATGCAAGTCAAGGGAGTGCCCGTATCCCATCTCTAATCTTCGGTGGCCTGAACTACAAGTCTATAGTCACAGGCATGTTCTGTAGTAGTTTTTCTAAGGTAGACAATGCCCATGAGGAAAATTATATTCTCACTTTAAAACTTTCTTTCCCTTTTGTGTGAAAAAAAGGGAGAAGTCAGCTTGTGAAGAGCCCTGGCAGCTCTGCCAAGAGTTGGATCACTGGAAATGGACCTGTCCTGGAGTCGAAGGATGCCCAGGTCAGAGCCACAGATCTTATTGGCTCTAAGCTGAAAAGCCCTTCACTCAGCCCAACTTCCAAAGTGACCACTGCAGCTGAGGGGATGGTCAAGTAGGGTCAGCAACATTGCAGGCAGAACTGTAAATTTCTTGTTAGAGATGCCCCCTGCCTTGACCTGGCCAGCTCTCCTCCCAGGCCAGCCAAGTAATGAAAGTCAACAGAGTGCCTTCCCCTAGGAGGTTCACACCTCCCTTAGGACGTACCCCATGTGAACAGATAGATAGGTCTGGGCCTCTTAACTTACAAGGCCTAAAGCCCAACAGATTATTATCAAGCCCCTTCTATCAGGTTCTATTTGCCTCTCAATCAGAAAACTTAATTGTAGCTTAGACAGCACCTTTCTTAGCACATCTAATAATGAATCTGTCCTTTGTTCTAGACCCTGTCTAGCACACTTGGGCCTCATTCCTTTGTAATCATAACCTCTACTCTACCACCAATGGCTCTACTCCCAACCTGTGTACTGATGGTCCTCTTCCCCACTTAATGCTGTATAATTGTTCAAACCTGGTAAATGCCACTCTTAAGATCATTGGTTACTATCCTCACTCTGTCTTTTATGACCTTGTCTAAATATGATCAGAGTCGGCAAACTTGGAAGGCTTCCATAGCCTTGGCAACTCATGACGACAGCCTAGGGTGGTTACTGGTGCCATAAACTAGAGTGTCAATTTGTTGGGTCAACAACAAGAGCCACTGTGCACTTGCTCCTCATGTGGGATCTCTGTACTTAATGTACTGTACATTTTGATTTAATGCTATAACTAGTACTCAAACAGTATGTTTCACTTTGTGTTTCTATGTGGGTGCAAACTGTTGAAATCTTTATACTAAATTGATCTTCTGTATATAAAGAGAATTGAAAATGAATCTTGATGTGAATGGAAGGGGAGAGGGAGCGGGAGAGGGTAGGGTTGTGGGTGGGAGGGAAGTTATGGGAGGGGGAAGCCATTGTAATCCATAAGCTGTACACTGGAAATTTATATTCATTAAATAAAAGTTAAAAAAAAAGAACAAAACAAAACAAAAAAAAACGAGAACCTTTTGATTCATATCCTCTGGGATCATTGTAAACAATCAGTTTTAGAATGGGAGCGGTGTCTTCTCATCAACATTGCACTGAACTTATACACTGTGGTTTTTCCTCTGTAAGTTAATTGCAAAGAAACTTTATTAATTATTAATTATTACTCTCTCATAGAAAAATCAAGGAGAATTTTTCAATTTTATCTTAAAATAATATGTAAAATGTAACACAAGTGGGATAACCTAAGTGACTAGATAAAGGATTTTTTATATTGCCTTTATAATTCTGAAGAAAGCAGAATAGTAGGGGTAATCTACATCAAGAGAATATTTGTTAAGAATGTGATCATGGGGACTGGCATGGCAAGTTAAACTGCTGTTGGCGACATCTGTATCCCACATCAGAATGCTGGTTCAAGTGCTGGATGCTCCACTTCTGATCCAGCTCCCTGTTGATGAGCCTGGGAAAGCAGCAGAGACAGCTCAGGTGCTTGGGCCCCTGCCCACTGATCTGGGAGATCAGATGGAGTTCCAGGCTCCTGGCTTCAGCCTGGCCTGGCTGCAGCCATTGCAGCCATTTGGGGGAGTGAACCAATGTATGGACTATCTCTTTCTCTCCCTCTCTCTCTGTCTTACTGACTTTCAAATAAATATTTTTAAAAAGAATGTGACAATAATTTGGAGTGAATGAAAAAACAATTTACGTGTAAAAAGACTTTGTCTCACAAGACAATTTCTTTGAAATTTAAATCACTGTATAAAAGAACTGAAATATGATTATCAAATGGCTTGACCATATTGTCATTTTTAGAGTAAAATGTGTGTGAACAGTTGGCAAGGCAGAACCTGTTTGGAATGAATAAATTAAATGAAGGAAAATACAAAAAGAAATTTGTAACCTCAAAATAAGATACCAAGACAAAAATAGTGCAAGTGTTGAACTTATTTTTAAATAACAACAAAAAGTAATCTTTAAACTATTGGACAATGTAACAATAAAGTCCACATGATTCTGAAATGTGTTAAAAATACAATGCTATTGATTAAAAAAAATACAATGCTCTTCAATCATTAAGAAATCATTCTTTCTTTATAATGATACTTGGCTGTAGTTCCTTAGTTAAAACTCTTATTAGAGTATTATATTTAATTTGGGTGGCTATTTTAATAAAGGACATGGAGAAATTGAAGTTTATGCCAAATAATATTTTACATAGTAAAAGGATAAGTCTAGTTGTTTTAAAATGCTAGAGTTTTTGCCTATTCAAGAAATGTAATAAAAATGTGAACTGATTATTATTTTTAAGTACAATATTTTTTGTATGCAGAGGATCAAATGAATAGAAATGGACCTAAATGAAATAAATATTTCAGTCACACATGAAGAAGTGGTTATTTATTCTTTTTTAAATATTTATTTATTTGTTTTAGAGGTAGAGGTTATAGACAGAAAGGGGGAGAGACAGAGAGAAAGATCTTCCATGCAGTGGTTGACTCCCCAAATGGCCTCAATGGACAGAGCTGGGCCGATCCAAAGCTAGGAGGAGGAGCTTCTTCTGGGTCTCCCACGCTGGTGCAGGGGCCCAAGGACTTCAGACATCTTCTGTTGCTTTCATAGGTAATTGGCAAAGAGCTGGTTCAGAAGAGGAGCAGCCCGAACCTGAACAGGCACCCATATGGGATGCCGGCACTGCAGGCGGCGGCTTTACTTGCTTTACAGTGCTGGCCCTGAAGTGGTTATTTATTTAATTGATAAGGTACAATGAGCTCATTATGATGACGTTTAGAATAGTTTTTTTTCAACAATCACATTTATAAATACAGTTGGACCTAGACATCTGCAGGTTCCACATTCACAGATCCAAAAAATCATGGATTGAAAACAATCAGAGAGGGATAGAGGATGACCAGATACAAGTACTAAGTCAGAGTTAAGATAGAAGATGTCTACCTGCCTAGTGTTACAGAGCATAGTAGGGTGGCTATAGTTCACGATAACCTATTATATATTTTATGAACAAATAGAAGAAAGGACCCCCAAGGATCCAATCATGAAGTAATGACAAGGAGGGACTGGTGCTGTGGTGTAGCAGGTAAAGCTGCCACCTGCGGTGCCAGCATCCCATATGGGTGCCGGTTTGAGTTCCAGCAGCTCCACTTCCGATCCAGCTCTCTGCTATGGCCTGTGAAAGCAGCAGAATATGGCCCAAGTCCTTGGGCCCCTGCATCCACATGGGAAATCCAGAAGAAGCTCCTGGCTCCTGGCTCCGGATCAGCACAGCTCTAGCCATTGGGGCCATTTGGGGAATGAACCAGCAGATGGAAGACCTCTTTCTCTCTACCTCTGCCTCTCTGTAACTCTGCCTATCAAATAAATAAATAAATATTTTTTTTAAAAAAGGTAATGGTAAAGAGGGATAAATATTAATTATCCTCATTTGATCAATACACATTGTATATTGTAATATCTCACTGTAAACCCATTAATATACATAATTATTCTTAGTAATTGTAAAAATATTCAGAAACAATTGTATCTATACTGAACATGTACAGACTTTTTTTCTTGTCATTCCCTAAACAATACAGAATAACAATTATTTACATAACATTTATATTTTAGGTGTTATAAATAATCTAGAGAGAATTTAAATCTACAGGAATATGTTTGTCATTTTATGTGAGGAGTTTGAGAATATATGGATTTTAGTATCCAAGCATGGTCCTGGAACTAATCTCTGTGGATACCAATGAATGATTCCATTAGGACCCAAAGGAAACAAATTGTCATCTGATCTCTCCTCTTCATGCTTTGGACCAAGAAGTACACAGAAATTTAATCACAAAATTCACCTCATCAAGTCAATACTAAATCTAGAACTAGAGCTCCCAGTTTTAAATTTCTTGACAAGATCTATGGCCTTGGGTAAGCCACTTGAAACGTTTGCACATTAGTTTGTTTTGTTTTGTTTTGTTTCCATTTATAAAATGGAGAAATAATGTATAATTCAAAAGGATGATTCCAAGTTTCAAATAAATATTTAGCATGAAGATTATCTAAAACAATTGCTCAAAATTTAGAAGCTTTTTTGTTATTGTATTGGTGTCATCGCCTAATGCTTTTTTATACTAAAACACGCTAACAATAACAAAAGAACATAATATGTAACTATCTTTTTTGAGCTATCTTTTTGTAAAAAGTCAGGTCAGAAAACTTTAAAGTGTTAAAAGCATATGATTCTTGGCTGGCGCCACGGCTCAATAGGCTAATCCTCTGCCTGCGGCGCTGGCACACCGGGTTCCAGTCCCGGTAGGGGTGCCGGATTCTGTCCTGGTTGCCCCTCTTCCAGTCCAGCTCTCCGCTGTGGCCCAGGAGTGCAGTGGAGGATGGCCCAAGTGCTTGGGCCCTGCACCTGCATGGGAGACCAGGAGAAGCACCTGGCTCCTGGCTTTGGATCAGTGTGGTGCACCAGCCGCAGCGGCCATTGGAGGGTGAACCAACGGCAAAGGAAGACCTTTCTCTCTGTCTCTCTCTCTCACTGTCCACTCTGCCTGTCAAAAATAAAAAAGTATATGATTCTTCCCATGAGATAAAATGTATAATCTTAAAGGATATCAGTAAGAAAAATGCCACTAAAATATTAATATCTAACTATATCTACTGAGTAAACATATGAAGGTCTTTTTTCATTTTCATTCTTATTTGTTGCTCGTTTTCAAATCTAAAGACAAGTTCTTTTTAGAAGTCACATTCAAGGTAGATTTTATTATCATTCTCACTTTATAGATGGAGAGACTCAAATCTCCAAGGGGTGAAATATATTGTTAATGTTCACCCGTATGTGTTTGGTTAACTCTTAGAATCAGAGGCCTCAGGCTGATGATAATAAAGGATATGAGCAAAGACATTGTTTTACTGTAATTCTAAATTAATATCCCCTTTGCAGAGTACAATTGACCATAGCTATCGAATTTGAAATCATATGTAATTTGATTTAGCAAACTTTCCTTTAGATGAATGTACTCAAAATGTACATATAACAAGTGTATTCACAAATATTATACAATAAAATTATGTATGAAAATTCATTGTCATATTAAAGCCTTTATAACAAGCAATAGAAAGATAGCTACATAAATTAGCGTTACTTATAGAACAGAATGGAGTGCAGTCATTAGGGCGAACAGGATATAGGCTGACATGAGACAATATAAATGATTTATTCATTCACACATGCAGCAAATATTTCAGTCCATACTAATTTCTAACCATTAGTGATGAAGCTGTGAACAAGACAACAGCCCTGCCTTTACAGATTTTACAGGGTAGTAAGAGAAGACATTAAACAAAAATAAGCATGCAATGTAGCGTTAACAGCCATAAAAAATAAGAAAATAGAAACAAAAAGTACATATTGCTCAGTAGAAATAAACAAACAGAATCATTTGTCTAGTACAGTCCTGGCTGTGCTACAAGTAAAAAGGGGTGGGCATTGTGGCAAAGTGGGTTAAGCCTTCATTTGGAGTACCGACATTCCATATCAGAGTGCCCAGAATTGAGTTCTGCCTCCACTTCTGCTTTGTTTTCAGGTTTATATTTGAAAGTAGAGTTACACAGAGAGAGGGGGAGAGACAGAGAGAGAGAGAGAGAGAGTGAGCGAGCAAGCTTGATATTCCATCTGCTTGTTCATTCCCCAAATGGTCACAATGGCTGGGGCTGGGCCAGGCTGAAGCCAGGAACTTGAAACTCCACTTGGGTTTCCCACGTGGGTGACAAGAGGCTCAGGTACTTGGGCCATCTCCTGCTGCTTTCCCACCAGCATTAGCAGGGACCTCGATCAGAAGTGGAGTAGCTGGGATATGAACCAGCACCCATATGGGATGCTGGCATTGCAGGCAGCGGCTTAACCAGCTGTACTACAATGCCAGCCTCCCTGCTTCCATTTCAGATGCAGTTTCATGCTAATACGCATCCTGGGAGGCAGCAGAAGACAGCTCAAGTACTTGTGTCTCTGCCACCCACTTGGGACACCCGGATTGAGTTCAAGGCTCCTGGCTTCACCCTGGCCAAACCCTGGCTGTTGAGGACTTTCGGGGACTGAACCAGTGGATGGTTCTCTCTCTCTCTCTCTCTCTCTCTCTCTCTCTCTGTGTCTCCCTCTCACATACATACACACACACACACACACACAATATCCCTTTCAAGTAGATGAAAATATATTTAACATTTTAAAAGGTAAGGAGAATATGAATATATTATTATGTATATTAATATTCAAGAGACTTTGGAGGATGCATAATATGATATTGATAAACAATATTGTTAGGTAGGAAGTCAGTTATGAGCTTATGTGTGTGTGACAGGCCTAAAGAGAAGACATCTATATGCATCTGCATCTCAAAGTCATCCTAACAATGTTCCAGGGGAAGCCCAGATTTTCGCATCCTGCCTCCCTGCCCCCTTCTACCTGGTAACCTGCCAGGTGGAGGCCCTCACCCCTCCTGCTAAATCTTCCACAATCTCCCAGGTGCAGCTCAGCATCTGCATCTCAAACACCCTGCCCCTTCCTCAGGTCTGATAACATTTGCATCCATAAAGTCCTTTGTTTCGGACCTTCCACAGGAAGAAGCTTCTTAACATTTACATCCATTAAGTCTTTCTTTCCAGGTGGAAGCATGTGAAGACAAAGACCTACTTCTTTAAAAACCCCAGCCAAAATGCAGGCTGGGCACTCTCTCTCAGGTCCTGTCTGGAGAGGTGCCCATCCGTTTTTACGGATGTCCCTACCCTAATAAACTTTGCTACTTTTACCTTCCACTACTCTCTGTCTCACGCCTGAATTCTTTCTTGCGCGAAGACAAGAACCCTGCAATTTCTCCGGTAACAATATTTCTGAAAAAGGGTTGAGGGCTAAATTACAACAGAAAAATATCAAAATAATAACATTAGTAAAGTATGACTTTTGTGATATACATCTTGTACACTGTGGATTTTTAAATGAAATACACACCTTATTTTCCAAATAATAAAACAAGATGAGGCCAGCAGTTTGGTTGCAGGCAATGACCTTTGTTGGTGTGAACATTTAACTGGGTTGTAAGCCCAAATGCCATCAGTAGCCATTGCAATAACATAACTGTAAATAAGACAGGCTACAACAGTATAGGGAATTATAGAGCATGCAATAAAGTACAGAATGCCTGCCTTGACTAAGTGCTTAATTTTTCTTTCAGACAAATTTAAAAGTTTTCAACTCTGTATCTTCTTACTAGAACTATCTCTAGTATTTGGCACTCCTGCTCACCAAGGTCCGCTCACCAGATCTTTGTAAGATGATCTTGCTGACATGTGAATTACATCAAATGGTTGATTGTTAAAAGAAAATATATACTTTTAATAGCTTTTTACTATCAGCACAATAAAATGCCAGAGTTTTATAATGACTTACAAATCCTCTATTATCTGACTCTGTCAATCTTTGTTCACTCACTAGTTCCACTTTTCCCTTTATTGGTTATGGTACTGTTAGGTAGGAAGTCAGTTATGAGCTTATGTGTGTGTGACAGGCCTAAACAGAAGACATCTATATGCATCTGCATCTCAAAGTCATCCTAACAATGTTCCAGGGGAAGCCCAGATTTTCGCATCCTGCCTGCCCTGCCCCCTTCTACCTGGTAACCTGCCAGGTGGAGGCCCTCACCCCTCCTGCTTCCTGCCTGATAAATCTTCCACAATCTCCCAGGTGCAGCCCAGCATCTGCATCTCAAACACCCTGCCCCTTCCTCAGGTCTGATAACATTTGCATCCATAAAGTTCTTTCTTTCAGACCTTCCACAGGAAGAAGCTTCTTAACATTTACATCCATTAAGTCTTTCTTTCCAGGTTGAAGCATGTGAAGACAAAGACCTACTTCTTTAAAAACCCCAGCCTAAATGCAGGCTGGGCACTCTCTCTCAGGTCCTGTCTGGAGAGGTGCCCATCCGTTTTTACGGATGTCCCTACCCTAATAAACTTTGCTACTTTTACCTTCCACTACTCTCTGTCTCACGCCTGAATTCTTTCTTGCGCGAAGACAAGAACCCTGCAATTTCTCCAGTAACAGTACATCAAACAGAGTTTTGCTCTTTTTCTCTCTTAAATCTATGCATTCAGTAATGCCTTTGATATAAACTATTCACAACTCAATTGAATTGATACAAAAAGCAATTCTATTTAGAACCACTACGATTCCTAAATTAGAAGTAGTTTCAAGTTTTTCTTAACTGAGATGGAAACTACAAATTGAGAACATAAAAGCCCATGTCTATTAATATTCCCATATGTCATCGAATATCTGAAACAAGCATTTTTTTAAATGAAGGACAAAAATGCATTTCCCTGTGCCAAGCAATTTTTCTGTATTTCTCTGCACATTTACCTGAAACTTCTTTAGATATATGCACATTTATCATTCTATCAAAGTGACATTTACTATATTAAGGAAAAAAGCTAACAAAATATCACATTTAAGATCCAAATCAAATGGTATCAGCTCATTAACTATATGAATCTAACAAGGTTATAGCTCTTCATAAAGTAACTGATTTTATACCATAAATTATTTTTATGTTAAATAGATATGGAGTTTTTTGCTTCATTTATTTCTGGAAAATCATTTTAAGAGAAATGTAGCTAATATATTCCATATATCCTAAGCATTTATAGAGTGAATTTAAACCCATGTTGGGATAGGGAAATACAGACAAAATTGCATTTCATTAGCAAATAAAACATAATTTTAAAATCCTAGCTGTATCATTTAATATATGCCAAAACTAGAGTATTGGTTATTTAAATGAAAAGATGGTTTCATGTAAGAGAAATATAAAAAAATTAAAGATAGCTAATCTTCATTGAAACATCTACTTCTTTTTCTGTGCCCTCTTTTCATTACACGTGTCAATGTTATTAAGATATTGGGCAATGGAATATCCAAGGAATTTGCATCTAATAATCTTAAGACAAGCTTACAATATGGGTCCTCTTTTTTTTAGAAAAAAAAAAAAAGTTATTTACTTATTTGAAAGTCAGAATTACAAAGAGAGAGGGAGACACACACACACACACACAGAGGGACAGAGAGAAATAGACACACAGAGAGAGAATCTTCTATTTGCTGGTTCACTCCCCAAATGATTGCAACGGCCAGGGCTGGGATAGCTTCTGCTGCCTTCCCAGGCACATTAGCAGGGAGCTGGATTTGTGAAGTAGCCTGGACTCAAACTGGTGCCGATGTGGGATGCCAGCATTGCAGATGGCCACCTAACCCATTGCGCCACAGCGCTGGCCCCGATATGGGTACTCTTACTATATTTTACAAATAAGGGATGTCTTCAGAGTGTTGTGTCCATGTTTTGAAAAAAAAAAAAAGAATTACATGACAGCAAGTGGCAAACTAAGATTGTCAAAATCTAAAACCCCTGATACTATGTGCACAAACAGAACAAGGGTAGGTGGTGCCTAGCAACAGCAAGTGAGATTTATAGGCTAGGAGATTGAAAATATGGAACTGTAATTATTATAAATAAGGTTATCAGAAGAAGAGAGTTGGGGGAAATGCCAATTCCATTGTAAAGAGACTGTGCTCCTGTTGAAGATGTAGTCAATGTGTGGAATATAGTTGAAAATGTTTTTTAAGCAGCTGAAATCGTAATAGTACTGATTTAGAAAATCATTCAGTTGAAAGGGAGTACAGTTTATTTCAAGGAGTGACTGGAATTTTCTAACTATCTTACAAAAAACATAGCCCTCCTTTTTACGATGTTTCTATGAACCTAGGTTTACTACAAAATTGCTTGTTGTCAATAGTGTTACATTAACATTTCTGGTTTCTAGGAGATAGGTACTTAAAGCTGAATATTAACTTAACATGAATGTTAAGAGGGAAAAGAATAAAAGCCTTAAATGGACTTTTCATCATGTGACTAGACAGAAATTTACTTACCTATTGGCATGCAGGATATGACTTTATTGGCAGTTGAAATGAATCCTCAGTGTACCAAGAATACAATCTAAGTACCCAAAGAACATGTGTTTTTTTTTTCTCATCTTCATAATTGTTATGCTCATTCCAATGTGTTATTTGTAAATATTCCCTAGAGAAGGTCTTTTGAACCACAGGACATGAATGGGTTTTAAAAATCTTGATCATAAGCATGTAAAAAACAATAGTGTTTCTGTTTGAAATTTTTTTGAGATAGCCAGACTGATTCCATGATTTCAAACAGTGAAGAATATGAGACTTAGACAAAAATCATCCTTCTACTTCTGTTAGGTAGGAAGTCAGTTATGAGCTTATGTGTGTGTGACAGGCCTAAACAAAAGACATCTATATGCATCTGCATCTCAAAGTCATCCTAACAATGTTTCAGGGGAAGCCCAGATTTCGCATCCTGCCTGCCCTGCCCCCTTTTACCTGATAACCTGCCAGGTGGAGGCCCTCACCCCTCCTGCTTCCTGTCTGATAAATCTTCCACAATCTCCCAGGTGCAGCCCAGTATCTGCATCTCAAACACCCTGCTCCCTTCCTCAGGTCTGATAACATTTGCATCCATAAAGTCCTTTGTTTCAGACCTTCAAGAGAAGTTTTTCTATTTACATCCAAAAAGCCCTTTGTTCCAAGAGGAGCAGAGGTGGGGAAGCAAGACCCATCTCCTTAAAACCCCCAGCCTCAACTGGACTGCGCGCTCAGCTCTCTGCATCTTTGCTGAGTTGCCCGCCTGGCCTGGCCTGGCCTGGCCGGGTGTACTCTCCACTCACCCATGCAGCCCCCCCCTCCCCCAGTCTGAGGGACTGGGCACTCTCTCTCAGGTCCTGTCTGGAGAGGTGCCCATCCGTCCTTACAGATGTTCCTTCTTAATAAACCTTGCTATTTTACCTCCCACTACTCTCTGTCTCACGCCTGAATTCTTTCTTGCGCGAAGACAAGAACCCTGCAATTTCTCCGGTAACACTTCGGTGAGTTAACTCTATCTTCCTAAGCTACTAATTCTCCATCTAGGTGATTATGATACCCAAGGGACATTTGGCAAGTATCTAGAGACATTTATGAGGTATGAGGCATGGGTTCTTATTGGCTTTTAGTGGGTAGAGACCAAGGAGTCTCCTTAACCTTCTGTAGTGTACAAGACAGTTCCCTAAACAACAAAAATTATATATGATCCCAAATATCAATAGTGCCAAGGTTGAGAAACTCTGCCTTAATCATGCAAAGTCCTAGGATAAATAAAAGGGACGGGATCCAATATTTTGTTATGCTACATATATGCTAGTGCATGAACCAATTATTTTAACCAGATCAATGATAGATACATTTCATGTGTGAGCTGTATTACGACTAACAAATGAGAAGCCTATTATTTTACTAGGATCTTCTAACAGCAAATGGCTCTTAGCCTTAAAAAGAAAACATGCATACACACACAGACAGGGGGAGAGTGAGAGGGGGAGAGAGAGACTTGAAAGGATCTTTTTGAAGCTTCTTAAAATATATGGAAATTAAACTGCCACATGCTATGTCTCGTTAGTAAAACCGTGGAGCCCATTAACAAATAACTACACAATCTAAGCTCTATAAATCAGGAAATTTATAAAGTGTAGCTGCTGCTGCATATCTATGAGTATCTGAATTAACTAGAAATTAAATGTTAGGGGGAAAAAAGAAAGCCACTACTCCATAAATTATTATTATTTTACTATAAGAATTTTTGGCACTTGGAGCAAAGGGCTTAAGGGGAAAGAAACTTATGTTTATGAAAATTGTATTGATTTTTATGTATTTTCTGATAATACCATCTTTCATTTTTCTCTCTTCTTTTCTTTCTTTGCTCTCCTTCACTTACTTTATTTCCCTAATCCTATTAAAAGCATTATTTTCCCTCATTGCCTAGTAGAATGTTTGATTGTAAAGAGATTCTCAATATTTGGAGGATTACTATAGGATGGCTAGCTTGCCTTGAGACAGTCTGTTTTCAAAATTTTAAGAGTTTCTTTAATGTACATTAAACATAAAAAATACCTAATGTTTAACTGTATTTAGTAAAGAAAAAAACATAAAAGAGCAGAATAGTTAATAAACCATTATAAAATTTGTCTGTTTTTTGGTGTGTTTCTGTTGAATTGATTTTTGGAGTGCTGGAAATATAATCTTCCAATTCTGAATTTTAGTAAATAAATTTAGATGAGCACTATAGCAGTTACTGAAAGGTACACAGGATATAGCTGTATCTGATATTATATGTTATTGGACATTACTCTCATTTTCTCAAGCCCAAAAGCTACCAGGAAAACATAAACCTTTATACAAAGTCTTTATATATCCAGATGTCTGATTTGAGGGAGAGGATTATCTTAATGATAAAAAATGTTATAGGGGCCTGCATTGTGGCATAGTGGGATTAAGCTGCTACCTACAACATTGGAATCCTGTCTGAGTGCTGGTTTGTGTCCTGGCAGCTCCACTTCTGATCCAGCTTCCTGCTAGTGGCCTGGGAAAAGCAAATGAAGATGGCCAAAGTGTTTGGGGTGCTGCCACCCATCTGGGAGACCCGGATAGAATTCCCGGCTCCTGGCTCCAGCCTGGCCCAGCCCTGGCCATCATGGCCATGTGGGGAATGAACTAGTGGATTCAAGATACCTCTCTCTTTCTCTCTCTCTCTCTCTCTCTCTTTCCATATCCTTCTCCCTCTCTCTCTCTTTCTCTCCCCCTCCCATTTTCTTCTGTAACTCTTTCAAAATAAATAAATCTTTAAAAATGTTACAAAGTACAATGAATAAAATTTCCATAAGTAGATTTTCTTTAGCATTTATTTAATCATTTAATTATTGCATATTTTTATTCACCTCTGTAAAGTTCTTTCTAGGATTTTCTTCTGTCAATCAGACAAGTGCAAAACAGTGACCTTAGGCTTTTATTGATGAAAATTTTTACCCTAGAAAAAGTGCCATTTTGCTCTTACTTGAGTATCAGGGGTTAGGTCAGGTTATGAGAAGAATATTGTGCACATTCTTTTTACAGAAAGTATTTTCAAAGTGTTTTTTAAACTTTTGTAGCACACGCAGTAGTGCCCTCCTCACCCTCCTCTGACCTGCTAAAATAATGCCAGATCGAGCTTCTCAGTGCAGTTGTGGACATCTCCTTCTGGGGATATTATCAATTCTATACTTAGAAGGAAATGTGACTGCTTCTAAAAGATGCAAGGCTTTATGACTTGACTCTAAATGTCTTCCCCACTATTGTGTTCTTTGTCTGGGTTGCCCTATGGAGTCTATTTAAAGAGAGATTCAAGAATCAAACCCACTGACAGTCTTTCAGAAAGATTTGCTGTTTCACTTGACAGGAAGCAGCTTATCAATCATTTGGAAGCCTTTTGTTTAAAAAAAAAAAAACCTAATATTTAGTAGGAAAATAAAAGTATATCTTGAGGGTCACTTGTTCACAACTTATCCATTCTAATATGCCCTGTATTACTTCTTTGGTTAAAGGACCATCTGTGTACGGACTTCAGAAAACTGTCACTATTAAACAGTAAACATGAGAAGTAGATATTTTAGAATTATAGAATCAAAACACAAAGTGGCTTGTGGAAACGTCCAGCCTGAACTCTCATTTTATTAAGAACAAATAACTGAACATGGTGTAGTATCTTCTTCAAGGCCCCAAAACTAGAATCAATCTTGGCAGTGTTCTAACATTCCATCCAATATCCTGCATTTTAATTTCGAATAGCAACATAAATCTTATTATATTGAATTTTTAAATACACTTGTATGCAAATTCAAATGTAAATTTTAAAATGTAATATTTTAAATTTGAATAATTGTTTCTGGTACACCACTGAAAATAAGTTAGAGAGAATTCTTTATAATGTATATAGGCATTAAATGTAAGTATATGTATTCATCAGGGCATAAATGTTGATTACTTTCTTTTTTAAAAAAGATTCATGTATTTATTTGAAAGGCAGAGCTACAGAGAGACAGAGAGTGAGAGAGAGATCTTCCATCTCCTGGTTTACTCCCTAAATGGCCACAATGCCTGGAGCTAGGCTGATTCTAAGCCAGGAGCCTGGAGCTTCTTCCAGGTCTCCCATGTGGGTGTAGGGATCCAAGCACTTGGGCCATCTGCTGCTGCTTTTGCAGGCCATTAACAGAGAGCTGGATCAGAAGAGGTGCAGCTAGGACTTGAACCCATATGGAATGCCAGCTCTGCAGGTGGTGGCTTCACCTGCTATGCAACAGTGCTGGTCCTGATACTTTCTTAATCATAGAAAGGGTTATAATATTTATGACTATAATTCACTATGATTATGTCATCTGCCAAGCCAGGCACTATGCCAGGCTCTAAAGATTTTATTTTGAAAAGCAAGTGTGGGTGATCCTGTGCCTGGCTTGAAGACTGCCTGCCTATCCTATGCAGGAGGTCAAGAGGGTGTGGTAAACCATGCCCAGTGGGGGAAACCCTGGTTGAGGCCTCAGCACACTGAGACCCACCCATGACCTGACTTTTGGAAGGCCGCAGGAGCCCCTGGCACATGTTCCCCACTCCACTTCCTGTTGAGGGGCCTTGTAATTATCAACTAGGTAAATAGCTCCTGGGTGTGGCCCAGGCCCATAAGACTACCTGGAAGACTACGTGATGTTCAAGTTGATTGAAGAAGCATAGCAGGTGCCAGTATCGGCTTTATCCCATAGAATTAATGTTGCTCCCCTGAGCTAGCTACTCCCCTTTACCTGCCCTATAAAAGCTTGTGCCTAACTGCTAGTAAATGGACATGTTCACTGAAACTGTCTCCAGTGCTTCTTGTCAAAGAACGCTGTCACTCCACCATCCCAACAGTGTGGGCCTTGCAGGACAAGCCCACAAGTAGTGTTATATGCATATTTTATATGAGGACACTGAGACTCAAAAAGGTAAAGGACTTCTCAAGGACATCCAGTTAACTAGTGATAGAGGACTGATTCCACTTTAGTTGATTGATTTCGAAGTCCAACTTCTTATCCTTTAACACCATAATGCTATTCTGTATCCCATCCCAATAACAAATCAGAACTCGTTTCTCTTCTGATTTAATTTAAAAGTTGTTTATACAGTTTTTTTTGTATTGGAAAGTTACATTGTTCTGCATAAATTAAATAATTACCAGAAATCTAACTTGCAAAAATAGCAGTACCCTTCATAAAAGTGATTTTTAAGTTATCCATTAGCCTTCTCTTAAAATGGAATACTAGGAAAGAACCTTAGACATTATGAAATAAAACCCAATAATTTTCACAGGGGGAAACTGGGACCTATTTGCTGTGTAGGATCATGAAGCTAATTAAGTTTTAGGAAAATGTGAGCTCACTCAGAGGATCATATCTGTAAACCAAATCTCCAAACTCTTATGTGTATTCTGTATGCTCTGCAAACTGATGTAGTTTAGTTGGAAATGAGGGGAAAACAGGCAATTAAAACCCATTATCTAGTCAGAGTTCAACTCTCTGAGGTGGCCCTTTGTGAATAAAAAAAAAAGTCCTACAGTGTAGGCAGAGTGTTATTATACTAGGCAAGTTTACATTTCAAGTATAATCATGTTTCTATTGTCATAATAATGAAAGACAAGACTGGCATGGGACACTTTAAAATCTCATAGGTGTATGACAAGAATAGCATATGTGAATCTCTCTCCAATCTACTTGATACCTTTGGATACCTAAAATTTATCTGTAGAATATTATTTTAAGACTTGAGTTTGTTTTTACTTAGTAGTAGTAAACTTACTGATACAGAGAAACAGAAAAAAAAATATGATCCTAACTCTTTAATTAGATAGAGAAATTTTTCTGTTCAAAGAGTTGAACTTTCAGTGTCAATTTTGCAGATGCTATAACTTGATGTGCCTTAAAGAAACAACAGTTAGTAACATCATCCTTCACATACACATTAAAATGTAAGAGACTGAAGAATGTGGATATTTGCAGGAAAAAATTCTTCAGGAAGAGAGATCAACGAAGGGCAAATGCACTGAGGTAGGAGTATTGGTGTGTCACTGAAAGTATAGTAATGATATCAAAGTGGGCAAAATAGTGACTAAGGGGGAAAAAGGTAATAAATGAGTTAGGAGAGGAAAGGCCTTATAGGCCTTTATGAGGAATTTGACTTCCACGCAGACAGAAAAGTCTCTGTAGAGTTTTGAGTATAATATTGACATCACTTGGCTTACATGGCAAAGAGCTTATAGATGAGCAAATATGTAAAGAAAATGAAAAATTATGATATTGTCATTACACCAGCCCCAGATTATGGTGTCTCAAGCTAAGAGCAACTATGATACAGTAGAATTCTGAGGTGTTAAGGTGATCCAACAAATAATACCTTCCTTTATACTCAGGTTGTGAGACCACTGAGAAAAAAATAGTTAAGCAGATAAGTAACAAAATAATATGTTTTTTTATATATTTAACTGATAAAGTCTAGAACTGGAGCACAAAGCCTACAATAAGTTTGAAAATGGACTGATAACTTTCTGGTCCTTTTATCTAAACCTTAGATCAACCTACCCAAAGAAAGATTGCACCTTTAAGCCAGAATAATTTATCCAAATATTTGCCTCCCATTTCTAAATTGAAGGAGGGAACAATTCTCCTGAGCACTCTAACTTTGATAGGATAGTCCAGCCAACTGAAAAAGGAAGATCAATGGTCAGGGAAAACTTCTTTTATATGTTGAGAAGTGTTAACACATCCAGAAATAAACCATACATGTTAAGGAAAAAACATTTTAATGGGAGAGGAAAAGAAAGTCAAGAGTAGGGAAAAACTTCTCTCCTTAATATTCTCTGTCTTGTGCTATTAGACATTTGGAAAAACCATGGACTTAAACACAAGCAACAGTTTTGCATTCTTGTTAGAGTTGATTGGTTATCTTTGAAGGCCATTCTTCTCCCACCTACATGTGGCTGTTTCTTTAACAACAATCATTGAACTGAAAGAAATGAAAAATACTGCACAGTATTTATTTCCTGAAAATCATAAACCAATCAATAGAGAGGAAAATAAGATGGCAGATGGCAAATACTTTCTCTAAGGGACCAGATATGAAATACTTGTGGGCCATAGGATATGTGTCATAACTATCAAGTTCTGCAATTATGGCACAAAAGCATTTATAGACAATGTGCAAATGAATATGTATGCCTGTGTTTCAGTAAAATACTGTTTTCTAGTAGGTGAAATATGGGATTTGGATTGTGGGCCAACCACAGTACAGGTCAACCCATGATATGGGAGAAATGAAGATAATATTAGAAATGAAGTTCTTGAGTAGGTGGACTTTGATAGGATCCAGTATGAAAGTGCAGAGATAATAATTTGTAAAAAGAGAAAGATGTTTCCATTTTAACAGAATCTGAGATGAACTATGTGCCCTGATACAGACAGAAAGGTAGATTGTGGCTGTAGCAGCGTGTAGAGATTTTCTTCTGATTGCTTGCATTTCCTCATGTTAGGAAATGTTAAACTGTCCATATTATCTTAATTATCCAGCATATTTCTGATGAATATCCTAAGTTCTGCTTATCCCATAGCAACTCCTGATAACAGTAACAAAAACATTTTTCCCATTTTATCTGAAAGGCACAGAGACAGACAGTGAGAGAGAGGGAGAGGGAGAGGGAGAGGAAGAGGAGACAGAGATATCTTCTATCCACTGGTTCACTCTCTCAATCCACAACACCCAGGGCAGGGTTGGACTAAAGACAGGAGCCCAGAACTCCATCTGGCTCTTCCACATGGGTGCCAGGGACCTAACTACTTAAGCCATCATCTGATGATTCCCAGAGTGTACAGGAAGTTGGGACAGAAGCAGAGTAGCTGGAACTTGAACAATGAAATCCAGTATGGCATGTAGTCATCCCAAGTGGAGAGGAGACTTAAGAACTGTGCCAAATACTCATCCCTAAATTAAAGACATTTTATACTAGGAGAAAGAGAGGAAAGTGCACTATCTCTTAATGTATAACCCTAATTTTGCTTCTTATCAAATAGTTAAAAAGATCATTCTAAGAAACCAAACTGTTGGAGTTATTTTAACCTTCAATTGTGCCAAATCAAATTCTAAATATATGTTAACCATTTTTTTCACTTGAGACTGTTTTATAGGTGACCTACCACTTCTTTTGCCTTTTTCGTATTTCACTTTAAATTCTATTATAATGGATGAATTTTATTTTTGAACCAAATTATAAATTTGTGTATTAAAATAAGAAGCTAAAGAAACCTGCCTAACAATTCCTTTAGTAGCTACATTCGTTCAACTTCAAAGAATTTTTCTCTAAATATGCCTAGTTTATTAGAGGAGTATTTATTCCCATTATATAAGATAACTATATTTTACCATCACTAAGATTTAGGAAGCATTGGCTTTTGGAGAAGGAGCTATTCTTTGGAAGCCAACATTACATTGCAGAAAGTGCCATGAACTATGGAGACTGCAAACGTCATAGTGATGAGGATAAAGATGTTTGAGAAACTTGTGTTTTCTGATAGATTGAATATACTGACAAGTGTGTTCCAGCCTGCCCATCTTCCCTACTCCTCCAATTCTGAAGCAATTGCAAATGTCAGTGCCTTGGACTCTTTCAGGTTTGAGATCCTATTACCTCGGTCTTAGGGGTAAGAATACTGCAGACATCTTATTAAACACGTTTCAAGTAGAAAGAGCATAGGCAGATTTTTTTTAAAAGGTAAAAGCAAGTGTTTCTGTATTCAGGTAGAATTTTCTGAAAATAGTTTCTCACCTGTATGCTGGATACTTAAAATGCTTTACTATGGCACGCAATTTTTTCCCCCTCCACAAGGCATGGTGTTCCATAATTTCTAAGGAAAAGAGCACATTTGAAGGGAAATAGAAGGCAAAAGGCACTGATATTAAATCTATTCTTACATCAAGGGTGTAATTTGGAAAAAGTAATAAAACATCAAAGCACTTTAACCTAATGGTTGAAAGCACAGATTCAGGATTCAGACTCACAAGCTTGGGAAAGTTACTTCACATCTCAGGATCTCAGTTTTCTCATCTGTGAAATAGAAATATCAGTAATATCTGCTTCATGGGTTATTACAAGGGGTAGTGTTTTAATATTTGTGAAAACTTCAGAATATTGCCTTGCACAACAGGCATTATGTTTAAATAAAAAATGAATACTACATAATAGGGAAGTCATTGATGTAAAGAAGGGCACAGGAAAAGAGTTTGGAGGCATCACTGCATCAAGTTATGTCATAAAAACACTGAGAGTAGTGAAACAATTGTATTTATGCTTCCAAGTCATTCTGCCTCAATCACCTTGGCTACAAGTATATACAGACTTTCAAAGATGCCTTATGCTAGATTAATGATGCCTCTTATTCAGGATGAACAAAAATATTTTTGCTTTTCTATCTCAGGTCTTTTAGTATTTTTTTTGTTGACAGGCAGAGTGGACAGTGAGAGAGAGACAGAGAGAAAGGTCTTCCTTTTTGCCGTTGGTTCACCCTCCAATGGCCACCGCGGTAGGCGCGCTGCGGCCGGCGCACCACGCTGATCCAATGGCAGGAGCCAGGTGCTTCTCCTGGTCTCCCATGGGGTGCAGGGCCCAAGCACTTGGGCCATCCTCCACTGCACTCCCTGGCCACAGCAGAGAGCTGGCCTGGAAGAGGGGCAACTGGGACAGAATCCGGTGCCCCGACTGGGACTAGAACCCGGTGTGTCGGCGCAGCAAGGCGGAGGATTAGCCTAGTGAGCCGCGGCGCCGGTCAGGTCTTTTAGTATTTCATCGAACATTTCTGAACCCCAATTGCATAACCTTACATTTAAATTTGTTATGTTCTTTTTCATTGGTATCAGAGAAATTTATTATCTTTGTTAAGAAATCTGATTAGACTTGCACTGAAACAATTTATTTGATCCTGTTAGGAAGTCATACTATTAGAGAGGCCCATTAACTCTTTCAGCATGTTGTGGAATCAGTAGGGAAAATTCCAATTGCTACTGGCACAGGTGAGTGCCGTGGGTACCAAATTATGCATGGCAGCAGCAATTTCCTAAAAGATCTGTGATTTCTTAGTGATTTTAACCAGTTTAATGTGCCTCCAGTGTCTAAGTCATTAACAGAGAATGATGCAGGCACAGAGAGTTTCTAACTAAAATGGAAAGCTATGAAGGCATTGCAAATAGTAGTGTACCTAATAAATAAAAGTGCTTGAATATTAGTTAATGTCAGATGCAAACATTTTCCATTAACTATGACATTTCAAGAAAGATATGAAGCAATTGAAAAGCACATAGAGATTCTTGTCATAAAATGGGATCAGAAACAAATCAAACATCATTTTCCTTATATGTTTACATTTTCCTCCTAGTCACCTTTTAAAGAGTTTAAAATACCACAGTCTCTACATCACTGGCTCTCCAAACCTTACCATCAGCTCCTTTGAGAAATGTGTCATTGACTGGGTGTCATTTACTCATCCACTTAATTTTATCTTTTTGTACTATCTAGAACTGAATATAATGATATAATAGTGGTAAATATTTTAAAGGTAAGAACTCTTGAAAATATTGGATACATGAGGAGGATAAAGAGAAACATAAAAAGTTAATTAATTGTACTATTGCTCATAGATGTCAATAGATACCATCTAAAGAAGGAAAAGACTAAGATTATTACATAAATCTATAAATTTAACAGTAAGCACTAGAACTAAGTCTTTTTTAAATCTTAAATATTGGGCAGGCATTTAGCCTGGCAGTTATGATGCCCATTAAGATACTTGCATTCTATATTAGAGGACCTAGCATCAATATGCAGCTCTGATTCCTAACTCCAACTTCTGGCTACTGCAGACCCTGAGAGGCAGTGGGAATGACATCTGTAATTGGATTAATGCCAGTGGTACCTGGTAGACTTGGATTGACTTGATGACTTCTAGCATCAGCCCCAGTCCAGCCTCATCTGTTGCAGGTATTTAGGGAGTGAACAAGTGGATAGGAGCTCTGTCTGTCTTTGTCTCTATCTCTCTCCTCTCAAAAAATTATTTCCATGTCCCAAATATTGACAGAACTGCAAAACATTGAAGATGTTTAAATTAATGCATGTGGATATTACTCACCTATTTTATTTTAATGTGAGAATTGAAACACAAAGTAAAATCTAGCTTAAATCTATAATCCATCTATACCTAATATAGGTGAACTCTATAATATGTATATATATATATATGTATATCAAAAGATTGAAAATGAATTGATGGACAAGAAAAATCTGAAAATAATTTTTAAAGAGCAGCTTTTAAAAATCCATAAAATAAAACATTAGCTCCTTTACAAAAGAAAGCAATAAAACACAAAATCAGAAATAATAAGAGTCAAAGTTACTAAGGGAGGTTAAAAAATCACCCACAAACTATTGTTGCAGTCCCATGCTAAAAAATGGAATGGATTATTTTCTAGGATAAAATCTATAAGAAGCATTACCAGAAGAGAAAATTGACACAGATAATTTCTCTAGATAATTGGAGAAATTTGTAAATAAAGTAATATTCTCCTCTCTGCAAATAACACCCACCTCAGATGGTTTGACATGAAATCTTACCAAATCCGTAAAGAACAGTGTCATTCTGATGGTAATTCACATATTCAAAAGTACATAAAATTAGGAAAACATTAATAAAATATGAATTAATTTCATCCATACCTGAAAAAAATCACTAAAAAGAAAAACTTCAGAGCATTCTCATCTTTCAAAGCATCTCATTGAAGCAATTCAATGCAAACCCATATGATTTGTCTCAAAAAAATGTTAAAAAGATAAGTTGACTTTTCTCAAAACTATCCCTTCTTAAAACAAAATGAAATAAACACCTCGGGGCCAGCACTGTGGAGCAGTGGGTTAATGCCTTGATCTGAAGCACCAGCATCCCATATGGGCGCCTGTTCTAGTCCCGGTTGCTCCTCTTCCAGTCCAGCTCTCTACTGTGGCCTGGGATAGCAGAAGAAGTTGACACAAGTTCTTGGGCCCCTGCACTCGCCTAGGATACCCAGAAGAAGCTCCTGGCTCCTGGCTTTGAATCAGCGCAGCTCCGGCCATTGTGGCCATCTGGGGAGTGAACCAGCTGAAGACCTCTCTCTGTCTCTCTGCCTCTCCTCTCTCTGTGTAACTCTGACTTTCAAATAAATAAATAAATCTTTTTTAAAAAAAGAAATAAACACCTCACTAAAACCGAATTAGCATGTACTTCATTAAAGTGATTTATGTAGGCCAGGATTATGGTGCACTAGCATCCCATATTAGAGCACTTGTTTGAGTCCCAGCTGTTCTGCTTCTGATCCAGCTCCCTACTAATGTGCCTAGGAAGCCAGCAGATGATGGCCGAAATGCTTAGGTCCTTGTCACCAATATGGGAGACCTGGATGGAGTTCTGGGCTTCTGGTTTTAGCCTGGCCAAGCCCAGGCTCTTGCAGGTATTTGGGAAGTGAATCACCAGACAGAAGATCGAGCGCTCTCTCTCTCTCTCTCTCTCTCTCTCTCTCTCTTACACTGTCTTGCAAATAAATAAAGTCTTTTAAAAATATTTATGCATATATAATATACACACTAGTATTAATGAAATCTCAAAGCAAACATTTTAATTATGACCTGTTGCTGATGTTAGTTAAAATCAGGAAGAGAACCAAATGCTCACTACCACAAGTACTACTTAACATTACATAAGATGCATTAACCAGTGAGATTAATGTGAGGAAGAAGTTAGAGGTACACAGAGTAAAATGGGGAGTCAAATGTATTTCATATAACAAATGATAAAAAGTATACATGTAATCCTAGGAAGGTGTTCTGAAAAGCTCCTGGCAACAATCCATTATTGGAATTATTGGAATATAAAACTAGTATTAAGAAATCTATAGACATCTACATCAACAAAATATATTAGAAATCAACTTTTTAAAAAAATACTTCATTTATATAGCAACAAAAAAGAGAATGTACCTAGAAATACACATATAAGTTCCCTGTAGGACACAAGTAGAATGTTTTATCTAGAGAAACTCAACAATATAAAGATGTCCATTCCTCTTAAAGTTAATTTATAAGATGCAACATTTATAAATAAAATTGAATGTAATCTCAAGTACTAACTTGTTTGTCTTATTTAAAAGGATAAGAAAGTATAGTTTAAAGTTCATACTAAAAACATAGAAGGTAAAAATAGATTTTAAAAAAACATTGTAAAAGTAAGTCAGTTAATGGGTACTAGCTCTACCCAAAATTAAAATATACCACTAATATGTTAATAATGAAAACCATTTTGTAGTTGTATTTAAATAAAGAAAGCAATGGGATAGTATTGGAAGTTCAGAAATAGACCAAATATAGAGAGAGTTCATGATAAAAATATCATCTAAAATCAGTGAGTAAAAGTGATATTTTGAAATGAACTTTATATAACTAGAAGCCATATAAAGGGAAGAACAGATAATTTTTGAATCTTTCTCTCACATTATATAACAGGATAAACTCCAATTGGATTAAAGGATTCAACTTTTTAAAACAAAGGAAATACCACAAATATCATAATCAACATGGTGAATTTTTAAACTTTGTAGTTAGGCAGTACTTTATACCTAAAAGCCAAAATCCAGAAAGTCCAAATTAAAAAAAAAAATTTAAATTCCACCAAGTATTATAAATAAAAATGGGTGAATTTTTGAAGTGAGTATTTATGTAGTATTTTCTCAAAAAATCAAAATCAGAAGAATTAAAAGAGTAATCATTTTTAAGAATAATAAGAAGTATAACAAAGGTTTCTAAAATTTTTTAAATAAGCAAAATTGAAAGACATATTAAAATCAGTTAAACATCTTTACACTTTTTAAAATGGACAAAAGATCAAACTTCCTAATATATAAAAAGTTCTTAGAAAACAAGAATAATAAGATAACATAAACTGACAATTTTTGGGAAAACCAATACAAAAGAATTCTTAAAATAGAAAATCATTTTCAGATTTTTCATTTATAATACAATATGCAAACACATACTACAAAGATACATTTTCTGATGAATCAGATTTTAAGTTCTTAGAAAATCATGATTGTTGAGGCCATGCGGAAACAGCATTCACATATATTTCTGGTAACAGTGAAAAATGGCACAATACTTGTACAAGGAAATCTGACATTCCTATCCTTATTTTGGATATTTGTACTACAAAAATGCATATGCATTCGAAATGGTATATCAAAAAGTTTCATCACTGAGGCATTGTATTAATAATCGACTGGAAGCAAACCAACTATGTATAAATAGGAAATTAGTACAGTAGTCCAGCCTACAACTACATAGTGGGATATTATGCACCTGTGAGAAGAATGAGTATAGCCTTTATGTACTGAGCTAGAGTAATCTAGAAAAATCTCCACTGATAGTTTAAAGTAAAAAATGCAATATTGTGTGTGCTACCTTTTATTCAAAGAAATGAAACCAGTGGATATATTTTCTTCCTTCCTTCCTTCCTTCCTTCCTTCCTTCCTTCCTTCCTTCCTTCTCTCCTTCCTTCAAGATTTACTTATTTATTTGAAAGGCAGCAATACAGCAAGGCAGAGAGAGAGAAAGAAAGTCTTCCAACCACTGGTTCACTCTCCAAGTGGCCACAGTGGCCAGAGCTGGGCCATCCCGAAGCCAGGACCAGAAGCTTCCGCTGGGTCTCCCATGTGAGTGCAGGGGACCAAGAACATGGGTGGGCCATCTTCTACTGCTTTCCCAGGCCACAGCAAAGAGCTTGAACCAAAGTGGAGAAGCTAGGACTAGAACTGGTGCCTATAAGGGATGCCGGCACTGTAGGCGGCGGCTTTAACCTCTATGCTGCAGCGCCAGTCCTGAGTGAATATAATTTCACTACTGCATTTGTTTCTATAAAGTACTGGGAGAACAAGAAAAAAATAATAAAAATATTTAATAGTATACAGTAGGATAGAATGGATTGGGGTGGGGTTGGGGGGATTGTGATAGTAACAACACTTCCTAGCCAGCATTTTATATGATTTTGAAATGAAAAATATACTGCATATTCAAAAAAATTAAATGTCAAAGAATAATAAGTAGTAATAGGTCCTTGCACTCCACGTTTGAAGTATTATTAGAAATAATAGCTTCAATTGATTTTTCTGCTTGGCTTCAGATGATATGATTACATATGGAGAAAGAGAAATTTTTATTGGATAAATCTGATATAAGATGTTTTGTATATTTCCCACCTATGAGACAAGCATTTTATTAATGATTATCTTTAACTTTTTGTGGAGAACAGTATACCTTGTTTATTTCACATGTTATTGAAAGTCAGGCTAAACTACTGGGAAACTGAGTTTGTAGCAGTTTGTATACAGAACTGATTTTTTGCTAGAAAGAACAAGAAAAATAATCCTTTTTTTTTATTCCAGCAGTAATTACATTATAATTCAGTGAGTTATCTCTCTGCTACCTTTGCTGGAATATATCAAATTCATCAGATAACAGAAAAGTGGGTTATAAAAACACATTTTGTCATTTCATATCTTAAAAAGAAAAGAAATAAGCACATTTAGTTTCTCTCTGCTACAGAATTGATTCTCAAAATAATTTACCTGTATTAATAACTTCATAAACTACTGCATGATTTTTAACTAAATACAGCATATCTGCTTGCATATTGTAGATGTCATTCATCTCACATATACTTTAAAATGGAAGAAAGTCATATTTTAGGCAAAAGAAACTGTTAATATGACTTTAATGTAAGTGTGTATGTGTGTGTGTGTGCATAGTACTTCCGAAAATGTAATAGCAACTGCATTTTTATATGTTAAAGATTTACTTATTTGAAATGTAGAATAGCACAGGGGAGAGGGAGAGGGAGAGAGAGAGAGAAAGAGAGAGAGAGAGTACACTTCCCTTTGCTGATTCCCTCCCCAAAAGGCTGCAATGGTCAGGAACAAACCAGGCTGAAGCCAGGAGCCAGGAACTCCATCCTGGTCTCCCACACAGGTGGCAGGGGCCTAAGTACTTGGAGCATCTTCCACTGCCTTCCCAGGCACTATAGCAGGAAGCTGGACTGAAAGCAGAGAAGCCAGGACATGAACTGGCATTCCCCTATGGGATATTAGCTTCACATTCCTCTATGGGATGACCACTTAACCCTCTGCACTACAATGCCAGCTGCAGCTTGTTTGTTTAAACATATTGAACTCGGGTAACTATTAAGGAAAATAAATTATTAATATTGTTCTAGGATTAATATCAATTATTCTATTCAGATTCCATGGTTGCAATTCTACTTTTATACATTTTTTAAAAAAAAATATGATATATGATAATACATGTAGTACATGCTAATTGTAGGACAGAAAGACTCCATCCACAAGAACAGACTGCATGGACCAAGTCAGAGTCTTTAGCTGAATCTTTCAGGAGCTCTGCAAGATTCATCCCCAGTGACATTTAAATTTGTATTATGTAGAACGACACAATCAAATAGTAATCTCATTTCCAAAGGACATGCAAACTGTCTAAGGAATGAATTCCCCTTCAAAAAATACTTCAAATGCTACTTAAGTATTAAGACATTGGAGGCTGCATTGAGAGTTAATGGTAACTAGGATTGGAGAGTTTTGTTTTTCTTCACACAAGAACTTACTTATTTGTGAAAATTATAAATAATAAATCTGACTTGCTGAATATAGATGCTGTTTGAACAAGATAGTATATTTACATTTTAACCCTTTATTTTCAGATTTTGTGTTTGATAAGGGTCTAGATGAGTCCAATATTTACAGAGTTGGAAATTGTAAAGATCATACCTTGCATTTCAAATGCACTTGAAAATACACACACAGAGAATAGTGTTATAGGTGGAATAATATAACTTGTAAATTAAAATTTTTATAAATAAAATAAATTGTATTTGAAATATATTTTATAAATGTAAATTATAAATTTATAAAGTTTCAACATAATAAAAAGCATATTATAAAATTGCTCTGGACAAGAAATTAGTTGCTAATGTTTTAAAAATATTTATTTATTTATTTGAAAGCAGAGCAACAGAGAGAGAGAAGGAGAAACAAAGAGAGAGACACATCTTCCACCTGCTGGCTCACTCGCCAAATGGATGCAAAAGCCAGATCTAGGCCACAGCAAATTCAGGAACCAGGAACTTTCAAATAAATCAATAAGCAAATGTTTTCAATAATAATTATTGAAAGAATAACTTACTAAATTAAAATAAATAAATTTTTATCAAGATACCATTTAATTTTTAAAAAGCAATATACTCATAATTGCCACCCATATAACTGAATTTAAGTTAAAACATGAAATAAAAATAGGTAGAATATAAACCTCCTTGGAGATACAGATAGAGTATTACAAGATGCTATATTTAACAAGATGAAAATGATAAGTCCTAAGTTTTTTTAAAATGTAAGAGGGAAGGAGACTGGGAGGAAGTAGCTCCAGTGAGGTACAATTTATATTTAATATAACACATCAATTTCAGTAGTACCATTTGATGAAATTTAATGAATGAACTCATACAAATAGGAAAGAAATCATGATATAGATTATTTCCATTATCTGCCCAAAAGTTCTGTAATATTCTTTTGTGTTCAGTCCTCTCCCTTGACTTCAGCCCGAGGACAACCAATGATTTTTTTTACCCTTGTCCTATCACTGTTCTGTCTTAGTAAATTGGGGCTGCTATAACAAAATGTAAATGGGCAGCTTAAAATGAGAGGAATCTATGTATCACAATTTTGAAAGACTAACATTAAGGCACCTGGAGATTCCCCACATCCTGAGGACCTACTTCTTTTGCTTGTAGATGACACTTTCTTGCTGTATCCTCACATGGTGGGAGGGAGTCTCGTGTGTAAGGGCACTAGTCCTACCCTCCTGACCTGATTGCCACCTGAAGCCCCTACCAACTAATACCATATCCTTAGGGGTTAGGATTTTTTTTTTTTGACAGGCAGAGTGGACAATGGGAGAGAGAGAAAGAGAGAAAGGTCTTCCTTTACCATTGGTTCACCCTCCAATGGCCGCCACGGCCGGCGCACTGTGGCCGGCGCACCGTGCTGATCCGAAGGCAGGAGCCAGGTGCTTCTCCTGGTCTCCCATGGGGTGCAGGGCCCAAGCACTTGGGCCATCCTCCACTGCACTCCCTGGCCACGGCAGAGAGCTGGCCTGGAAGAGGGGCAACTGGGACAGAATCCGGAACCCCAACCAGGAGCACAACCCGGTGTGCCAGCACCGCAAGGTGGAGGATTAGCCTAGTGAGCCACGGCACCAGCAGGGGTTAGGATTTTAACACATAGTTTTGAAGGGACATGAATCTCCCTTGAAGATTCTCACTGGTAGATTATGTAGGGATTAGCTATAAGATTTTAAGACTGGTTGTCAAAAATGTATTTATGTGATAGTGCTTGGACAAAACATTAAGAAATTTATCAGATAATCCTTGTTTGGATTTAGAAGTTGGACTGAGTCACCTTCTTCATGATTAAGACATGAACAAGAGTCCTCTAAGATGGCAGAATAGGGAGGGAGCAGACTGATAGTCTGGGAAAAGATAGTTTAATAAAAGTGGAGATACTGCAGTTTGAGGGAAAAGTTAGGGAAAATTCTGCAGAGGAAACTCTTCCAGAACTAGTGGGACAAGGTGGACCTATGTGAAGGACACGGGCGCCCACAGCTCAGGACCCCAGCCACCGAGTCTACACACCAGCGTGGAAAGGGAGGTGAGGCAAAATCTCAGTAGCCCAAGACACTGGTGGGGAAGTGGCAGGAAGAGCCTAGAGGGAATGAAGCTTGGAGCCTTGTGGAGGAAAGTTCATCAGGCTAACTAGAGGAGAGAAAAATAAATAAATAAAAGGGACCGGTACAGACATAATTCTCTCTCTCCACTCACCTTACAAAGGCAAGCAAACAAAGAGCAGGCGCCATTTTGGACATACGTAAAAGCTGCGGCCACCACCAGCCAAGCAGAAAAATCTGACTCTGGTGGGGAGAAATAACAGGAGGTTAGGACCTAGTGAATATGTGGAACTAATGAACTGAGACTGTGAAAAAAAAAAGAGCTAGAGTGTGTGAGAGGACTCACGGAGTACTGGAGAAGTGAGTACTCTGCGGAGACGCCACAATCTTGGTAACCTTGGCAACCCAGTGGGGGAGTACAGGGGAATTTGAGCTTACACTGAAGACTGCACAGATCCTTTGTGTGGTCCTTGGGACAGAGCAGACGAATATTATACCCACAGAGGCCAGAGCTCAGAGCTCAGTACTGCCTTCATCTCTGCTCAGCTGTGTGGATTTACTTCCCTTCTGAATAGAGAGAGAGAGAGAGAGAGAGAGATTTACCATGCCTAACCTAGGTGTGTCACCTTTAGCACACCCTTAACCCTGAAGAACCAAACAGAGCTCGCTGGCCACACCCATCACAAGCCTCTAAGGATCCATCAAAAGCAGGCAGTCCACTTAATCTAGAGTCATAGTATACCAAGAAAACCCACCACAGTGAGGGGAAAAAAGAAAAAGAAAAAAGCAAAGAATATCTCCACAATGCCAAGCAACAAACGCAAGAACAAGGAAGACACTGTGACGCTCCCAAATGAGCTAGACACCCCAATTCAACATTATGAAGATGATGAGATAGAAGAAATGCAAGATACAGATTTCAAAAAATTTATGATACGAACATGTAGAAGTTCTCAAAAACAAATTGTTGACCTACAAAAATCCTTACTGGACAGGATAGAAAAATCTCTCTTGTGAAAATGAAATCTTAAGGAGGAATCAAAATGAAATGAAGCAACTAGTAGAACATGAAATTGTGATAGTGAAGAGAAATCATAATGAATTGAAGAATTCAATGGATCAAATGACAAACACATTTGAGAGCCTTAAAAAGAGAATCAGTGAGATAGAAGAGAGAATATCGCACTTAGAAGACAGAGCACAGGAAAGTATACAGTCAAACCAAAGAAAAGAAGAAATTAGAAATCTAAAAAATATTGTCAAGAATCTACAGGATACTATTTAAAAAAAAAAAACAACATTTGGGTTCTAGGAGTTCCTGAAGGCATGGAGAGAGAGAAAGGATTAGAAGGCCTTTTTAGGGAGATACTAGCAGAAAACTTCCCGGGTTTGGAGAAGGACAGAGACATCTTAGTACAGGAAGCTCATAGAACCCCCAATAAACATGACCAAAAGATATCTAACGATGACACATTGTAATCAAACTCACCACAGTGAAACATAAAGTGAAGATTCCAAAATGTTCAAGAGAGAAACGTCAGATTACTCTCAGAGGATCTCCAATTAGACTCACAGCAGACTTCTCTTCAGAAACCCTACAGGCTAGGAGGGAATGGTGAGATATAGCCCAGGTACTAAGAGAGAAAAACTGCCAGGCAAGAATATTATATCCTGCAAAGTTCTCATTTTTGAATGAAGGAGAAATAACGACCTTTAATAGCAAACAGAAATTGAAAGAATTTGTCACCACTCATCCAGCCCTGCAGAAGATGCTTAAAGATGTGCAACACACAGAATCACAGAAACACGGCCATCAATATGAAAGAAGGTAAAGGAAGGAAACTTCCCAGAAAAAGATCACAGGAAGTTCAAAGCATATATTAGAAATATCTTTAGGAAAATGGCAGAGCAAAGTCACTACTTATCAATAGTCACATTGAATGTTAATGGCCTCAACTCTCCAGTTAAAAGACACAGATTGGCTGAATGGATTAAGGAACAAAACCCATCTATTTGCTGCTTACAAGAAACACATCTTTCCAACAAAGATGCATACAGACTGAAAGTGAAAGGTTGGAAAAAGATATTCCATGCCAACAGAAATGAAAAAAGAGCTGGTGTAGCCATCTTAATACCAGACAAAATAAACTTTAACACAAAAACAGTTAAGAGAGACAAAGAGGGGCACTATATAATGATTAAGGGATCAATTCAACAGGAAGATGTAACTAATATAAATGTGTATGCACCTAATTACAGGGCACCGGTTTATTTAAAAGATATGGTAAGGGACTTAAAGAGAGATTAAACTCCAATACAATAGTACTGGGGGACTTCAATACTCCACTCTAAGAAATAGACAGATCAATTGTACAGAAGATCAACAAGGAAACAGCAGATTTAATCAACACTATAGCCCAAATGGATCTAACAGATATCTACAGAACTTTCAATCCTACATATAAAGAATTTACATTCTTCTCAGCAGTGCATGAAACCTACTCTAGGATTGACCACATACTAGGCCATAAAGCAAGTCTCAGCAAATTTAAAAGAATTAGAATCATACCAGGCAGCTTCTCAGACCACAGTGGAATAAAGGTGGAAAGTAGCAACTCAGGAATCCCTAGAGCATATGCAAACACATGGAGACCAAACAACATGCTCCTGAATGAACAATGGGTCATAGAAGAAATCAAAAGAGAAATCAAAAACTTTCTGGAAGTAAATGAGGATAACAACACAACATATCAAAACTTATGGGATATAGCAAAGACAGTGTTGAGAGGAAAGTTTATATCAATAGGTGCCTACATCAAGAAATTGGAAAGGCACCAAAAATGAGCTTTCAATGCATCTCAAGGATCTAGAAGAACTGCAGCAAACCAGACCCAAGTCTAGTAGGAGAAGAGAAATAATAAATAATCAGACAAGAAATCAACAGGATTGAATAAAAAATTACAAAAAATCAGCCAAATGAAGAGCTGGTTTTTTGAAAAAATAAACCAAATTGACACACGATTGGCTCAACTAACTAAAAAAAGAAAACACCCAAATCTATAAAATCAGAAATGAAAAAGGAAATGTAACAACAGACACCACAGAAATAAAAAGAATCATCAGACATTACTACAAGCACATGTATGCCAGCAAACAGGGAAATCTATCAGAAATGGACAGATTCCTGGACACATACAACCTACATAAATTGAACCAGGAAGACATAGAAAACCTGAACAGACCCATAACTGAGACAGGAATTGAAACAGTAATAAAGGCCTTCCCAACAAAGAAAAGCCCAGGACAAGATGGATTCACTGCTGAATTCTACCAGACATTTATAGAACTAACTCCAATTCATCTCAAACTATTCAGAACAATCGAAAGAGAGGGAATCCTCCCAAATTCTTTCTATGAAGCCAGCATCACCTTAATTCCTAAGCCAGAAAAAGATGCAGCATTGAAAGAAAATTACAGACCAATACCCCTCATGAACATAGACGCAAATATCCTCAATAAAATTCTGGCCAATAGAAAGCAACAACACATCAGAAAGATCATCCACCCAGACCAAGTGGGATTTATCCTGGTATGCAGGGATGGTTCAACGTGCACAAATCAATCAACGTGATACACCACATTAAAAAATTGCAAAGGAAAAACTTTGTGATTATCTCAATAGATACAGAGAAAGCATTTGATAAAATACAACACCCTTTCATGATGAAAACTCTAAGCAAACTGGGTATGGAAGGAACATTACTCAATACAATCAAAGCAATTTATGAAAAACCCACAGCCAGCATCCTATTGAATGGGGAAAAGTTGGGAGCATTTCCACTGGGACCTGGTACCAGACAGGGATGCCCACTCTCACCACTTCTATTCAGTATAGTTCTGGACATTTTAGCCAGAGCTATTAGGCAAGAAAAAGAAATTAAAGGGATACAAATTGAGAAGGAAGAAGTCAAACTATCCCTCTTTGCAGATGATATGATTCTTTATTTAGGGGATCCAAAGAACTCTACTACGAGACTATTGGAATTCACAGAAGAGTTTTGCAAAGTAGCAGGATATAAAATCAGTGCACAAATCAACAGCCTTTGTATACACAGGCAATGCCACAGCGAAGAAATAACTTCTAAGATCAATCCCATTCACAATAGCTACAAAAACAATCAAATACCTTGGTATAAACTTAAACAAGGACGTTAAAGATCTCAAGATTGAATTACAAAATCTTAAGGAAATAAATAAAAGAGGATACCAAAAAATGGAAAATTCTTCCATGCTCATGGATTGGAAGAATCAATATCATCAAAATGTCTATTCTCCCAAAATCAATTTATAGATTCTATGTGATATCAATCAAAATACCAAAGACATTCTTCTCAGATCTGGAAAAAATGATGCTGAAATTCATATGGAGACACAGGAGACCTCGAATAGCTAAAGCAATCTTGTACAACAAAAACAAAGCCAGAGGCATAACAATCCCAGATTTCAGGACATACTACAGGGCAGTTGTTATCAAAACAGCATGGTACTGGCACAGAAACAGATGGATAGACCATTGGAATAGAATAGAAACACCAAAAATCAATCTAAAAATCTACAGCCAACTTACATTTGATCAAGGATCTAAAACTAATTCCTGGAGCAAGGACAGTCTATTCAACAAAAGGTGCTGGGAAAACTGTACTTCCACATGCAGAAGCATGAAGCAAGACCCCTACCTTACACCTTATACAAAAATCCACGCAACATGGATTAAAGATCTAAATATACGACCAGACACCATCAAATTGCTAGAGAACATTGGAGAAACCCTGCAAGATATATGCACTGGCAAAGACTTCTTGAAAAGGACCCTGGAAGCACAGGCAGTCAAAGCCAAAATTAACATTTGGGATTGCATTAAATTGAGAAGTTTCTGTACTGCAAAAGGAACAGTCAAGAAAGTGAAGAGGCATCCGACAGAATGGGAAAAAATATTTGCAAACTATGCAACAGATAAAGGTTTAATAACCAGAATCTACAAAGAAATCAAGAAACTCCATAACAAAACAAACAACCCACTTAAGAGATGGGCCAAGGATCTCAATAGACATTTTTCAAAAGAGGAAATCCAAATGGCCAACAGACACATGAAAAAATGTTCAAGATCACTAGCAATCAGGGAAATGCAAATCAAAACCACAATGAGGTTTCACCTCACCCCGGTTAGAATGGCTCACATTCAGAAATCTACCAACAACAGATGCTGGCGAGGATGTGGGGAAAAAGGGACACTAACCCACTGTTGGTGGGAATGCAAACTGGTTTAAGCCACTATGGAAGTCAGTCTGGAGATTCCTCAGAAGCCTAAATATAACCCTACCATTCAACCCAGCCATCCCCCTCCTTGGAATTTACCCAAAGGAAATTAAATTGGCAAACAAAAAAGCTGTCTGCACATTAATGTTTATTGCAGCTCAATTCACAATAGCTAAGTCCTGGAATCAACCTAAATGCCCCTCAACAGTCGACTGGATAAAGAAGTTATGGGACATGTACTCTATAGAATACTATACAGCAGTAAGAAAACAATGAAATCCGGTCACTTACAACAAAATGGAGGAATATGGAACACATCATGCTGAGTGAAATGAGGTAGTCCCAAAGGGACAAATATCATATGTTCTCCCTGATGGTTGACAACTGACTGAGCACCAAAAAGGAAACCTGTTGAAGTGAAATGGACACTATGAGAAACAGTGACTTGATCAGTCCTTGTCCTGACTGTTGATGAACAACTTAATGCTTTATCCATTTTAGTATTTTTTTGTCCTACTTAATACTATTGTTTGAACTCTGTAATTAACACACAATTATTCTTAGGTGTTTAAATTTAACTGAAAAGTGATCTCTGTTAAATATAAGAGTGGGAAGAAGAGAGGGAGGAGATGTACAATTTGGGACATGCTCAATCGGACTTGCTCCAAACGGTAGTTAGAAACGCTCCAGGGGTTCCAATTCAATCCCATCAATGTGGCATGTACCAATGCCATCTCACTAGTCCAAGTGATCAGTTTCAGTTCACAACTGATCATAGTGACAGGATTAAGCACATAAACAAGACTAGTGTCTGCTAATACTAACTGATAGAATTAAGAAGGAGACAATGATCCAACATGGGAAGCGAGATACACAGCAGACTCAAAGAATGGCAGACATCCTAAACTGCACTCTGGCCTCACAATCAGCGCTTAAGGCATTTGGATCCAGCTGAAAAGCCCATGAGAGTATTTCAGGAATGGAAAGCCAAGACACTCTGGCCAAAAAAAACACAAAAAAACAAAAAACAAACAAACCTAAATGAAAGAACTCTGCGAGTGAGATCCCAGTGGAAAGAATGGGCCATCAAAGAAGGAGGTACCTTTCTCTGAAGGGAGGAGAGAACTTCCACTTTGACAATGACGTCGTTTAAATAAGATCAGAGTCAGCGAACTCAAAAGGCTTCCATAGCCTTGGCAGCTCATGACAAGAGCCTCAGGTGATTACTGATGCCATAAACAAGAGCGTCAATTTGTTAAGTCAACAACAGGAGTCACTGTGCACTTACTCCTCATGTAGGATCTTTGTCCTTAATGCATTGTACAATGTGAATTAATGCTATAACTAGTACTCAAACAGTATTTTATGCTTTATGCTTCGGTGTAGGTGCAAACTGTTGAAATCTTTACTTAGTATATACTAAATTGATCTTCTGTATATAAAGATAATTGAAAATGAATCGTGATGTGAATGGAATGGGAGAGGGAGCGGGAGATGGGAGGGTTGTGGGTGGAAGGGAAGTTATGGGGGAAAAAGGCATTGTAATCCATAAACTGTACTTTGGAAATTTATATTTATTAAATAACAGTTAAAAAAAAGACATGAACAAATGGAAAGTTAGTAGACTGGAGCAGTAATATTGTTAAAATGTCCATAGCAAAAGCAATATAAAATTGAATGAAATTTCTATGAAAATTTCAGTAACATTTTTCGCAGGAAAAGAAATGTAATTCTTAAATTTATATGGAACCACAAATGACCTCAAAATAGTCAAAGTAGCAATGAATAAATTTGGAATAATCACATTTCCTAATGTGAAATTATATTACAAATCTATAGTCATTGAAACAGTATGATACTGGGTTCCATAGTTATAATCACCATATTTTGGGCATATATACTGTGACAATTGCAAATCTGACAACACATATAATTATAAAATTTGAATTCCTCCATTTTGACTCAAACATTTTATTTCACTATAATGATGAGCTATTTCTTTTTAAATGTTTTTATTTATTTTCATTTTATTTGAAAGGCAGAAAGAGACAAACAGATCATCCGTCCATCTGTTGGTTCTCTCCCCAAACACCTACAACAACCAGGTTTGGGCCAGGCTGAAACCAGGATCCCGAAACTCCATCTGGCTATCCTAGAGACAATGCTCCAAGTATTTGATCCATCATCTGCTTCCTCCAATGGTGTAGGTTACTAAGAAATTGAACCAGAAGCAGAGTAAGTGGGAATCGAACCAGGCACACTGAGATGGGCTGTGGTGTCTCAAGTGGTGATTTAACTGCTGAGCCACATGCCTGCCCCACCTCAAGCATTTTATAGATATTGTGAAGAGGCTTGCTGAGATTAATAAACACACCCATAGCTGTTTTAGTTTCCTGTTTCTGTTGTAATAAATAAGTTTGACTGTTTAAACATGCATAAATGTATTATCTTCCAGTTCTGCAGGTCAAAGGTTTCAAATTAGTAGGCAGGGCTGTGTTTCTTGTGGAGACGCTAGTGGAGAATCTCTTTCCTTGCCTTTCCCACCTTCTATAGATTGCCTCCATACCTTGTTTTAAAACATTCTGACTCCTGTCTCCACAGTCATATCTCTTTCTCTACTCTGACACTTCTGTCCCCTTTTTATAAGGACTCATGACATGGAACACACAAGATATTCCATAAGAATCTCCTCAGCTCGAGTTTTAAGTTAATCACATCTGCAAAGTTCCATTACCATGTAAGGCAACATATTCATGAGTTCTGTGGATTAGGATTCTGACATCTTGGGGAAGGAGAATACTGTATTTCCTATCATAATTTCTCAGTTCATGTGAAGAGTGACTTTATCACTTGGGAAAATCACATTTTCTTGTCAAGTAGTTAAAATCTTTGTGCCTCCCTAAAACTTTAAGAATATGTTACAAACATTGAACAATTTCCTCTTCAGCTGATTTTTGATTTTGTCATTCTACATGAATTATCAGCCTGATTAAAAAAAATGTATCTGCGCCGGCACCGTGGCTCAATAGGCTAATCCTCTGCCTAGCGGCGCCGGCACACCGGGTTCTAATCCCGGTCGGGGTGCCGGATTCTGTCCCGGTTGCCCCTATTCCAGACCAGCTCTCTGCTATGGCCCGGGAAGGCAGTGGAGGATGGCCCAAGTGCTTGGGCCCTGCACCCCATGGGAGATCAGGAGAAGCACCTGGCTCCTGGCTTTGGATCAGCGTGGTGCGCCGGCCGCAGCGCGCTGGCTGCGGCAGCCATTGGAAGGTGAACCAACGGCAAAGGAAGACCTTTCTCTCTGTCTCTCTCTCTCACTGTCCACTCTGCCTGTCAAAAAATAATAATAAAAAATGTATCTGCCCATATTCTAAAAGAGAGAATTCTTGTGTATTCTCAATCCTGTGGCTCTTACATCTTTACCAGGACTCTTCCTTTTCATTTTGTCAGTTTGTTTAACTGGTCTCTTTCTTTCAACTCTTGCATTTTGTTTCCCTAGCTGCCTAAAACTTTGAGACCCATCCCTCCTCTGAATCTCTTTAATTATAACTGTACAGCTCACTTGGTAATGAATGCACGCTATTTGAATGAGTTCTTGGCATGTGAATGTTAGAACTAAATGGAATGAAAATATAGGACAAGCATTTGGCACAGTGGTTAAGATGACATTTGAGATGCTCACAGCCTATACTGGAGTGCCTGGATTCCAATCCCAGGTTTGTTTCTGATTCCAACTTCCTGTTAATAGGCACTCTGGGAGGCAGCAGGTGATGACTCAAGCACTTTGGGTATCACGTGTTCCAGTCCTCTCATTTACAATTTTCGAAAACTAATTCTAAGCAACCAAATCTAGCCACTCACCTCTTTTTCCATCAAGTGGATTCATTAATTTTTAAAACACTATGTGACTCCTTCAAGACAACATGGTCCAGTAAAATCTGAAGTGGAAAACATTTAAAGTTGGAGGCTGAGTGATAATCTCCTAAGTGAAGCCTAATCTAAACCTTGGAATTGAATATTCATGGCAAGCGTCTGAGTTGTAAAAAGGGACAGGGGAGAGAAAGTCAAAAGAAAGAAAAGCACGTAAACAGAGAGCTGATGAGACTTGCGGAGCAGTGGATGCATGAACAAGATGCAAGGTCCAAATAACACACATTCAGTGGTGAGAAGGAAAACCAGGAAGAAGGATGACTGTCACTACTGAAGGCATATTGTAGGCACTGTCCCAACATGCTTACTTCACGTTAACAAGAAGAGCGATTGTGCCCATTCTGCCTGAACATACAGAGTGTAAGAGGGCAAGAGAACAAGACAGTATGTCACATGTGAGCCATGACTGCCCACTAATAAAATGTGAACTGTCAAAATTCAAAGTATGAAAGGTCATGTTAGGAGTAAAGAAAGAATTACTCTCTTCTGCATGTACATGAGCAGAGAAAGAAATTATTATGCCTTTCCAATAACATGTTTAATAAAACATACCTTTGCTAACTTTTCAACCTAATGTACCTAATTTTTTATTGAAAAGGGAAAAAATTCCACTGGATTATATCAATTTTTTTGTATTTTAGATTTACAACTTTATTTCACACATAACCCTAAATATCCACTTTGTATACCCTTAGAAATAGCCTTATGTCATTCATTTAAATTACAAAATTACATCTTAATGAGTTGCCTGAATATCTTTTTCTCTGTTCAATATGTGCTTTATTAAATGCACAGCCAATAATGAAAAGTAAATACTATATTTTTATTTTTCTGGAATGGTACAATTTCTGTACTTACTAAATAATGAAACCAATTGCAAAGAGTTGTATATATCAAGAAATCAAACTTTCACAAACACTTTTTTATATGAAATGATAAAAATAATTAGAGTTTGGGGGCTGCCTTCAGATTTTTTGACAGGTGGTAGTCATTCATTCTTTGGAGATATTGATACATTTTTGGCATAATTAAAAGAAAGACAAACAGTAATTAAAATGAAATGGCTGCTATTTTCTATCTATGCAGATGTTTCTCTTTCTAACTTTAAAATGATTCACATTCTCCTGGGACAGGACAACAATTAGGCTTGCTGAGTACACTGAAAACAAAGTGTAAAGACAGGATTGTTTTAAACAAAGAAGTACTAGATGAAATGGCAACTCTGGCAGGATGGAAAGACAAGCAGCAATAAATGACATGAGAACTAAATCCCTTTAATGTTTAAAGTGTTCTTTCCTCTCTGTTGGGGCCACTCTCTTGAAAATATGAAACCAGATTGTTTTGTTACCTTTTGAACTTCCTTTAAGTTCTCTGCAACATATTCGAGTAATACTTTATTCTCAATCACCTGATGTATATTTAATGAATTGTGAGTTGCTAGCATTCATGATTGCTGATATTCACACTCCTCAATGTGCCATCAATTCTAATTGGGGTTTGCAAAGGAGGATGGTGACAGGAGATTTGGTCAGTTTCTGTGAATGGTATGTCACATACTGTGCCTCCTATTTTCAACCAAAGATGCAAATTAAGAGCCAGGTCAGCAGATTCCTTCTCACAGTTGTACCGGTGAGTTGGCTTTCTACATTTTGAATGTAAGCTAGCAGTACATTATAGTGAATGTGAAAACAAAATAGCATCCACTGTGCAGCAGCCAAATTAATCCCACTTGGTTGGCAGCAAATCAGCATCTGCCAATAGAACTAGAAATTTAGGCAAGGAAAATTTCAAGAATTCTGATTAAATATTTATAATGTTAAAATGTTAAAAATTAAAAATAAATATGAATATATTATGATATTTGCTTAATTAGATAAGACACATATGTAACTTTAAAACAGCCTAAGGTACGAGGGAAGGCTCAGGTACCACAAGCATATCAAACTCACTACATTCGAAATGAAACCAGAAATCACCTATTCAAACTCCACCCCATTTTGTTCCTTCAATATTCTCTGGATCAGGGTTACACATGGTAGGTGAATAGCCAACATGACATTGTTACTTCTCTTTCATTCATAGTTCTTATTCATTAAGTAGGTCCATGTCATTTCTAGTAACTCAACCGTGAATTCAGTGTATCTCTTGAATTTACTGAATGAAATTACTTCTTTGTGTTGTCACTGCCATTAAATTTATGACTATATCATCATTTACCTGCACTATTCTGATGGCAACTTATTTGGCTCTTTCATTCATTTTCAGCAAATCTTTACTTGGTGCCTACTCTGTATACCATAAGCTGTAGTTATGAAGGTGAATCAAAAGCAGCACCTGCTTTCAGGTAACTTAGTCTTGAGTAGAGGGTGTTAGACACATAAACATGTATCACCAGCTTTATGTATATGTGTGTAAAACAATCATTCCTTATGTATTTTGAAAAAATGTTGAAATTTAATTAGCTTCCAATTATCTAGCCTTTACTTTCTCCAACTTATTTCCCACCCATTATGCAATAATTATACAAGGTAAATTGAATCAGTTAATCTCTTGTCTAAGATATTTAAGTATCTATATATCATCGACTAGTTAAAATTCATCTTCCCTCTATGCCTTTTTAAGAAAGCAACAAAGAGGATCCAAGATGATTGGATAAGGAAAAGGTGCACTGATTTTGACCATGGGAAGATATCAGAAAAACAGGGGAGGAATGACCTTCCAGGGGGCAGTTGGAGAGAAGTTTTCAGTGGAAAGTCTACAGAAGGGAGAGGGACTCCAGGGAACAGCAAAGACTGTACAAACACTCAACAGCTGGGAGGATGCCACCAGCGATTCCTAGATCTGGTGGGCTGGTGGAGACACAATCTTCCCAGAGGGATATGAGAGAAGCCTGCAGCAGCCTGTATGCCACGGGCAATCTTGTCTGAGGGAGAACTCCAGGGTCCCACTGATACTGAGTCTGGCTTGAAGAACAGGCAGGGGGCAGGTTGCCCACTTAACTCAGTTAAGGGAGGGTACATTACTTTCCTCCTGTCCCCTGACCAAGGCACTCAGTGTCTGGCAGGGAGAATGTGTTGTCTTCCCAGGATAAAGCAAATAGAGGCTGTTGTGGCCTAAATGCCTCTTGTTGGATTTTGTCTGAGGGAGAAATCTTTGGTCCCCACTGACTTCAAGTCCAGACTGAATAGTGGCAGGAGCCAGGTTTCCCATGAGTCACCATGAAGGAAGGGCATGTTACTCCCTTCCTTTCTCTCCTACCGAAGTGCCAGACTCCAGCTTGCCAAGGCAGAGCACTGACCAACCTCTGTTGGGCAGGTGACTGGCTCCAGTGATGGTGCAGCTCTCTCCGTGGACAGGGAGGCTCCCTGGGCATAAAGTGGATCTCCTGTACCCTGTGGCTGTGGGAATCCTGTTACTGTGTGTTAGGCCAGCAAACTGAGAAGGGTGTGGGATGTGACTGGGACTTTGGCAATCACTTGGTCTGATTCTATAAATTCATCCCTTCCCCTCTACTGAAGATAGAGGAGATCTACTACCCCCAACTCGGTGTCACAGTGGACTCTTACTCCATCCATAAACACTGGCCAGAGTTTCCTAGCCACACCCAGCACACAAATTGTATATCTGCTGAAGGTACAGCCACTCTAGTAAGCAATAAAGGTAAATTTCCAAGAACAAAGACTTCAGAGGAGATACCAACAAGTGTTTCCCCAGATGTGTAAAAATAAATGTAAAAACAGAAGAAACATGAACATGGAAAACAATATGACCCCCCACCAAAGGAACACAATAATACTTCAATATTAGACTATGAGACAAGGTTGATGAAAGGCCTGAAAAAAAATTCAGAAGAATGAATGTAAGAGTACTCAAAAATACAGAGAAGCAATTGCATAATTTAAAGAAATCCACACATGACACTGGTAAGAAATGCTACTGGGAGGGAAGAAGGCAAATTATCTCTGTTTGTAAATGGCATGATCCTATACATAGGGGAGCAAAAAGACTCCATTAAGAGACTATTAGAACTCATAACAGAGTTTGGCAAAGTTACAGGATATAAAATCAACACACAAGAATCAATAGCATTTGTATACACAATTGATGAATTTTTGGTTCAGAAAGAACTTGTAAGATCAATCCCATTCACAAAGCTACAAAAAAATTAAATACCTTGGGATAAATTTAACCAAGGAAACTAAAGATCTCTATAATGAAAATTGTAAAACATTAAGGAAAGAAATAGAGGAAGAAGTGAAAGGAATGGAAAAATCTTTCATGTTCATGAATTGGAACAACTGATATCTGTTAAATGATGTTTGGAAAATTGTATCTCTGCATGCATAAGTATAAATATGATCCCTAACTTACACTCTATGCAAAAGTAAACTCACAATGGATTAATGATATAAACCTAAGCCCTGAAATCATCAAATTACTAGAGGAAAGCAGGGGAAACACTGAGTCATTGGCATAAAGGGCGCACTATAGCACAGCAGTTGAAGCTGCTGTGTGAAACACAAGGCCTCCAATACAGGCACCAGTTCCAATCCTAACTGCTTCACTTCTGATCCAGATGCCTGATGATATGCCTGAGAAAGCAGCAGAAGGTGGCCCAAGCACTACACATCCAAATTACTGCATCCATGTGGAGACCCAGATGAAGCTTCTGGCTTTGACTTGGCCCAGCCCTGGCTGTTGCAGCCATTTAGGGAGTGAGCCAGTAGATGGAAGCTCTCTCTCTCACTCTTGCTCTCTGTCTCTCCCTCTCTCTGTGTAACTTTGACTTGCAAATAAATAAATAAATAAATATTTTAAAAGAAGACACTGGCACAGGAAAAGCTTCTTGGATAAGACCTCAGAAGCACAGGCAATAGAAGCAAAAATAGACAACTGGGATCTCATCAAGCTAAGAAGCTTCTGCACAGAAAAGGAACACTTGACAAAGTTAAGAGGCAACCTACAGAATGAGAGAAAATATTTACAAACTATACATCTGATAAAGGATTAATATCCAAATTATATAAGTAACTCAAGAAAGTAGCAACAAAACAAACAATCCAATTAGGAAATGTACAAAGGACATGAACAGGTGTTTTTTCAAAGGATGAAATACAAATGGCCAATAAACACATGAAAAATGCTAAGGATCACTAGCCATCAGGGAAATGCAAATAAAAACCACAGTGAAGCTCCACCTAACCCCAGTTAGAATGGCTAGCATCTCAAAATCAATCCTAACAAATGTCAGTAAGGATGTGGAGAAAAAGGTACCCTAAAACACTGTTGGTAAAAATGTAAAATACTACAGCCATTATGGAAGACAGTATGGAGATTCTTCAAAAATCTGAAAATTGATCTACCATATGAGCTAGCCATCTGAAGCCTGGGAATTTATACAAAGCAAATGAAAGCTGCACACGAGTTACCTGTACTCCCTCGATCCCAGATGTCTATCAACTGATGACTGGATAAAGAAAATGTGTGTGTGTGTGTGTGTGTGTGTATATATATATATATATATATATATAAAATGGGGTACTACTCAGCCATAAAAAGAATGAAATCCTCTCTTTTGTAATAAAATGAATGCAACTGGAGACCAGCATGCTTAGTGAAGTAAGTTAGACCCCAAAATATCATATATTTTATCTGATTTGTGGTAGATAGAGTACAAAAAAGTAATATGTATGAGGGAAATTGACATCTCAAGATTTGATTATTGTTTTTAGCCCTTGTCTATACTCCTGTGGAATAGTAGTCTTTTTGCTTTCTACTTGTTGAATTATTTATTTAGTGGATAATTAAACTTATGATTATAATGTATATTGAAATCATGCTATCACAAAATTTTAATTAAAAAAGGAAGAAAGAAAAGGAGGAGGAAGTGAGGATGAGAAATATCACTATGTGCTTAAAAATTCTTATATGACATATATGAAATCAGTTGATTTATATAAATTAATTAATTTTAAAAAAGAAAACATCGTTTCAGAAAGTGTGCTTGGGGACCTTAAGGGAGGGTATCTTTCAGTGGCAGGGTCAAAATTATTCTTATGATAATCCGAAAATGTTATTTGCTTATTTCAGTCTCATTCTTTCACAAGTGTACAGCTGAATTTTCCAGACACTGCACAATGTGTGATAATGCAACAGATTGCATGAAGGAGCAGATATGAGAATCCAGATGTCGTCTATTAAGCCAGACAATAAAAAATATGTGAAATTGTAAAATGCCAATCTCCTCATTAAATTTGTTTTGTTTGGCAAAAAGGAATTACCTTTCATAAAATATATTATTTATGTTAACATGCAATGAATTAACTATTGCTTTAAATAAACTAATAAACATCTAAATATCTCTCAGCTTTAATTTCTAGCATGGCAAATATCAATAGACATTCATATAAACACAGTCCTTTGAGGTTATCAATAAGTTTTAAGAGTGTAAAGGGGTCCTGAGACAAAAAGTTTAAGAACTGCTACAATAAAACACATCAAGTTAAGACACTGCTTTGTTGCATACTGCTGCTTACACTCACTCTGTGCTCCAACTACACCAAGAGTTTCCATTTTCTAGAATATGTCATGCTCTCTCTTCCTTCCTGTCACAGACCATGTGTTAACCTCCACCTGCTTCCTACCTTGCTGGATCCCACACAGAAGAGGTACTGAAGCAGAATGAGGATGAGCCAGAAGAGTGTGGGCATGCACAGCAGAGGGCCCAGGAGAAAAATTCACATTAGGTGGTGGCTGTGTGCTGCTCCTTTTTTCGTCCTTCAACATTATGCTCAAATGTCTTCCCTGGAAGCCGAGCTGAACACTATGTCTACCCTAAAACAGGATCTCCTGTCACCCTGCTTCCACAGAGCCCTCTGCTGATAATTCAATTAGCATGCATTCTGCTCTTTTAATTGTTTATAAAGGAAATTATTCCACAACACAGAAAAAAATTTTCCCTCTCTCTCTTGTGATTCTAAATGATGGATGAAGTAACTAAGCTTCCTGGAAATTTGAATAGATGTTTCTAAAAATCTAGGACTCATATTTAAATGTAAATTTTGCCAACATCTTATGAAATCATCACAGAAAATTTTCTGCAGATCTTGATATGAATTTCACTTCATGATAATTACTGATTTACAAATCTAGCTTCCTTGCTAGGGTGTTATTTCCATGAACGTAGAAAATAAGACAAACCCATTCCATGAGAGAGGTAATATAGCATTTTAGAAATGACTGTCTTTTGAATCTCTAAACACACTGTGGCAATCAGATAAGGGGACCATTTTTAAAAAATATTTATTTATTTATTTAAAAAGATTTATTTATTTTAAAAAGTATTATTTATTCATTTATTTGAGAGATTTCTTTATTTGATAGTCAGATTTACAGAGAGAGGGTGAGAGATGGAGAAAGAGAGAGAGATCTTCCATCCACTGTGTCACTCCCCAGATGGCTGCAATGGCCAGGACTTGGCCAAAGCAAAGCCAGGAGCCAGGAACTTCATCTGGGAGCCCCACATTGGTAGCAGGGTCCCAAACACTTGGACCATCCTCCACTGCTTTTCCTAAGCCATTATCTGGTAACTAGATGAGAAATGCAGCAGCCGGGACATGAACCAGTGCCCAAATGGGATGCCAGTGTTGCAGGAGGTGGTTTTACCTGCTATGCCACAACACGGGCCCCAGGGAACAATTTTTTTTCTTTGACATTTTTATTATCAGACTGTCATGTTCTACTCTCCAAGGGTAGTAATGGGAATGTCCTGTGATACGTACATTGGACGGGAAGGTTTCTTGTAAAAAGATGTTTCCCCCAGAAAAAGATGTTCCCCCTTAGAATAAGGAAATAGCTTCTGGGAAAATTAGGCTTATCAGTCATCCATATTTTTGAGTGAACTACTATAATGGTTTTGTCAAATTGCTTTTGCTTTATAGCTTGAGCACAGATGATGGTGTTCTGGATCATCCTGTTCTCTTGAATTTAATGTATATCAGATCATTTCTTTGACTTTTTTATTCACTCAGAAATAGAAGCAATTAGAAGAGAATATACACTTTCTTCCATACCAGATCTAACAGCCTATTTGCCTATTTGCCTATTTGACAAATATCTGCCTCCCCTCTTGTTACAAGTCCTGCACCTTTGTGTTGTATATTATTCCCTCTCCCCTATTTAAGAGTTATCCTCCTGAAACTTTCCCTGCCCTTCATTATGGTTTGCTTTTTCACTAATGAATCATTGTCATTAGCATGTAACATGTTGTGATAGCCTTGAAGTTTTAAAAAAATCACTGAACCCCATTTCTCGCGATGTTACTCTCATTCTTTCCTCCTCTTTGCAGCAAAATTCCTCATAAGGTTTTCTCTACACATTGTGTTCACTTTTCTCTCCTGAAACTTTACTGGCTGGGCATTTGTTTTCATAAGTGCTATAAAAAAGTTCCAAGGAGTCACTCCTTAGCCTGTTTCATATGAAAGAAAACTACTTTAAAAGGCAAGGGAATGACTGACTCACAGTTCAGGATATAACAATGGTCAGTCCCAAGGCCTTAGCTTAACCTCTCAGCAATATCTGATACACCTGACTAGTCCTTCCTTTTTGAGATGGTCTCCATACTTTATATTTTCACTTTTGTTCCTGCATGACTGGACACTTTGACTGCACCTCTCTTCTTCTCTTCTTCTTCTTTTTTTTTTTTTTGGAGATTTATTTTATTTGTTTGAAAGACAGAGTTACAGAGAGAGGTAGAGACAGAGAGGTCTTCCATCTGCTGGTTCACTCCCCAGATGGCCGCAACGGCCAGAGCTGTGCCGATCCGAAGCCAGGAGCCAGGAGCTTCTTCCAGGTCTCCCACACGGGTGCAGGGGCCCAAGGACTTGGGCCATTTTCTACTGCTTTCCCAGGCCATAATAGAGAGCTGGATCGGAAGAGGAGCAGCCGGGACTAGAACCGGCACCCATACGGGATGCCTGTGCTTCAGGCCAAGGCTTTAACCTGCTGCGCCGCAACGCCGGACCCTTTATTATTTTTTTCTTCTTTTCTTCTTAAAATTAATTTTGGAGCTTTTCAGTAGCCATCCCTCGGATTTTTGCTCTTCTCACTTTGTGTTCACTCCCTTGATGTCCAGTTTCCAGTAACTTCCAAATTTATATTTATAATCTTTCATGAAAACTCCTAGGCATGCATATCTAATTGCCAATTCCATGCTTTCATTTTTCTCAGTGTTTCATGGACATTTTTACATGTGATAAAAATGAAACATTCCCATCGTTAGCCTTCTTTGTAGTAAATGACACCACTATTCCCCATGGTTCCTGGAAAACATTTAGGAGTTACCATTGATTCCTATTTCTCTCTCCGAGGTTGGTAGCTTACTATTGCCCATCCAGATTCCCTCTCCTCCCTAATTTACATGACTCAGTGGGAAGCACCAACAGGAGAGCAGAGGTCATAGAACAAATCTAAATCATTTATTTCCTTTATTTTGTCCCAGTGGATTCACAGAAGTATGCCTACTGTCTGCTCATCTCTCCATAATGCCCTTTATGTGTCCAGGCTTTTCCTAACTCCTCTCCTCTCCTCTATACATTTAGGCTTCAGGGTGTTATACTTTCCTGCGCATAACAATGCTTAAGTCTCAATCTTCCCCTTGTGATTTCCCAACAGCTTGCTCTCAGCTTTGCAAAAATTTCACTTGTTGAACTGCTTCAAATTACACAATCGGTGTGTTTTATGCTAGTAACCTCACTAACTCACTTCACAAATTGAACTCACAAGCAGATGCTAACATTTCCATTTAGAAAATACATTGAAATCAACCAATTTTCACCGCCTAAACCATTTTCATTCCTTGTTTAAACTGCTTTATTTTTTCACTTGTATTTGTGCTATCATTTAGTACTTTCACACACTTCCCATTTCATGCTACTCTCCACACAGAAGCCAATGTCATCCGTTTAATAAGTAGATCACATAATGTAATCCCCTACTTACAAGCTTCCAAAGATTTCCCAGCACACTAGGAATAAAATAAAAATTCAAATGCCTTTAGATGGCCATCCAGGTTTTGCTTAGTTTATTTGTGGTTTCTTTCAGTCCTTTCGCCTGGCACTCTCCATTAGGCTTACCTGCTATATATCAGTCACAGTGCATCCTTGAATTTCCATGAACACTCAAGTTGTGCTACTATTTCAGAGAAGTCACACACAAAGTCTTTCTATAGAAAACATTCTTGCCTATATATTTGATGGGCCACTTCTCTTTTCGTTCAGCCCTCCACTTAAATGTCACCCCATAAAGGAGACTTTCCCTGAGTGCACTATCTAGTATAACAACCCATATTCTATATACACTTACACAGCTTTATTTCTGTCCATAGTATTCAACACTGCTTCATCTGGTCTGTTTATATATTTAAGTGAGGACCAGCATTATGGCATAGCGGGTCAAGCCACTCCTATGATACCAGCATCCTGTATCCAAGTACTGGTTCAATCCCAGCTGCTCTGTTTCAGATCCAGCTTCCTGCTAATGTGCTTAGGAAAGCAGCACAAGATGGTTCAAGCACTTGGGCCCCTGCCATTCTTGTGGGAGACTAAATTAAATAGAATTCTGGGCTCCACTGCAGCCACTTGGGGAGTGATCCAACTAATGGATGATCTCTCTTTCCCTCTCCCTGCCTCACTGCCCCCTGCCTTTCAAATAAATAAAATCTTTCTCTCTCTCTGTATGTATGTATATATATATATATATATATATATATATATATATATATCTGTGTGTGTGTGCATTATTTCTTTTCTCCACTATATATTATATACCCCATCAGTGGAAAGAGTTTCACTTATTTTTAAGATTTATCTATTTATTTGAAAGAGTTACACAGAGAGAGGAGAAGCAGGGGTGGGGGGAGAGGAGAGAGAGAGAGAGGTCTTCTTCCACCCAATGGTTCACTCCCCAATTGACCGCAACGGCTGAAGCTGTGCCGATCCGAAGCCAGGAGCCAGGAGCTTCTTCCAAGTCTACCACTTGGGTGCAGGGGCCCAAGGACTTGGGCCATCTTCTACTGCTTTCCCAGGCCATAGCAGAGAGCTGGATCAGAAGTGGAGCAGCCGGGACTTGAACCGGCACCCATATGGGATGCCGGCACTTCAGGCCAGTGCATTAACCCACTGTGTCACAACGCTGGTCCAAGAGTGTCACTTTTATTCACCAATTTAGTATCAATACCTAAAACAATTTGTAGCACATAGAAGAGAGCCCATGAGAGTATTTTAGGCATGGAAAGCCAAGACACTCTGGCAAAAAAAAAAAAGAAGACCTAAATGAAAGATCTCTGTGAGTGAGATCCCAGTGGAAAGAACGGGGCCATCAAAGAAGGAGGTACCTTTCTCTGAAGGGAGGAGAGAACTTCCACTTTGACTATGACCCTATCGGAATAAGATCAAAGTTGGCAAACCCTAAAGGCTTCCATAGCCTTGGCAACTCATGACTAGAGCCTAGGGAGATTACTGATGCCATAAACAAGAGTGTCAAATTGTTAAGTCAACAACAGGAGTCACTGTGTACTTATGTCTCAGGTGGGATCTGTCCTTAATGTGTTGTCCAATGTGAAGTGATGCTAAAACAGTATTTTTACACTTTGTGTTTCTGTGTGGGTGCAAACTGATGAAATCTTTACTTAGTATATACTGAATCGATCTTCTGTATATAAAGATAATTGAAAATGAAAAAAAAAACCTGGTGTTAAATTGGGAATTGCATAGAAAATTAATTAATTTTTAAAAAATATCATGTAGGATCTCTGTCTTTAATGTGCTGTTCACTGTTATTTAATGCTATAACTGGTACTCCAACAGTATTTTTTCACTTTGTGTTGCTATGTGGGGGCAAACTGTTGAAATCTTTACTTAATATATACTAAACTGATCTTCTGTAGATAAAGAGAATTGAAAATGAATCTTGATGTGAATGGAAGGGGAGAGGGAGCGGGAAAGGGGAGAGTTGCGGGTGGGAGGGAAGTTATGGGGGGGAAGCCATTGTAATCCATAAGATGTACTTTGGAAATTTATATTCATTAAATAAAAGTTAAAAAAAAGAAGAAGAAAATGAGAAAAAGAGGATAACAGTTAACATATAAGTAATGCTTTACAACAAAATATAAATCCTAAATTCTAATATTTTAGGGAAAAAAAATAGTAGCTAAGATATGAAATCAACAACAACAAAAAAAGATGTAGTAAATAAATGAATGAAAAGTGTGGGAAATAAGCCAAATGAATCAATTAAATGTAAAGCTAAATTTAGATGAAAAGTTCCGTAGTCAAAGTTTGCTTAATGAGCAAATACAAAGAAAAATTGGTACAATAGTATGAGGCTAAAATAATCTGATTCAGCCTCTAACACCTGAAACTTTCTTCAATAGGCAGGATATATTCAAAGTCTATTAATAAGGCTTCTTCTCCTGCATAATGCCAATAGGGCATGCCATGGTTTGATGCTCCAGATTTCCTGACTTTGTACTCCATGGTTGAGCAAGAGCCTGTGTTAATGCACATAACATCTTTAAAAAAAACCACAGTACTTTTATGCAGTATATCATACATAAAAGAGTATCTGAATATATATGCATTGTAATAAATAATAAAAAGAATAACAGTATACTTATACACAGGGCAAGCTATAAATATTTCCAAGAATTTTTGAATCACTCTCTCCCAGATTGCAACCTCCTCTTCCCTCAAAAGACAATTATTAACCCAAATAATCTCTTTGCCTTTTAAAATATTTTATTACATATGAAAACTATATAGACCTGTATAAAAATAAAGTTATTAACTATCCTTGGGCCACTTGTATTTTCACTCATCACTGTTTTTTAAGATTCATCATGCTGATGTATTCAATTTTAATTCTTTCTTTCTCACTTCTCTATATTATTCCATTATAGGAAAATATGCTGATTTATTTACCCCTGTTGCTCCTGATGGATTTTCAGATGGTTCCCAGGTTGCTATGCTGTTCTTTACAAGTTTTTATGAATATTCTTTGACATGTCTTCTCATTACTACTAGCCTTAAGACCAGATCTCTTTCTACAGAATTTATACTTCTTTTATACTTCTCCTTGTATTTACTCAATTTTATGATTATCTTGCAATTATTCTGAAGGAGATCATGTTTTTCCCACTCCTAAATTCTTAGCAGTATGCCTTAGCTGTTCTAAAATGTATTTACATCGCTTTAGATAATCCATTCCAAGAAGCTCTGAAGTTAACATAGCAGTGCCAATTAGCTGTCTCTGCAGAGCTGTTTTCTTCTCCTAAAAGGCCCAAAATAAGTTTCTCACATGTTTGGGAGATACATAAAATATTTTTATAGTTCTATTATAAAACATAATATGCTTTAATAAAATTATATTGATGTTCTCTAAGTATCTTAAATTGAATTGACTCCAAATAAATATTTAGAATCTCTGGTGGAGAAAGAAAAAGGATACATTTCTGTATCAAACTGGTAGAGCTATTACTCATTTCAGTGTCCATTTTAAATTGATTGATTTTAGCCTTGGTTACTCTTCTCACTAAGGGAGCCTGCTATATTTAACAAATAGAAACATAGGACCCCAAGTTGAATTTGAATGTCAGATAAATAATGAATACAATTTTAGTGAAAGTTTGTCTACTATTTGAAATTGGCCATACTAAAAAAATAGTATTGTTTTTTGGAAATGCACTTAGTTATGCATCATGTGTTTTATCTGGCAGCCCTGTATCAGTTTTCATAGTCTCTAAGTTTTCTCTCAAGTTATTTGAATTACTTATTGTATATCAAGAAGTCACCGCGGCGTCTTTAGCTAGCCTTTAATTGCTCTTGCCTCTATCTTCATTTCATACTACTGCATGTTATCTTCAAGCAAAGCATTGATAGGCTTATAAAAACTATTTTGCCTAAGAAGAGTCACTTTTACTGATGACTCTTTAATAAGAATATTTTCCAAAATGCAGCGTTTCAATTTTCGAAAGAAGCGCATGTACAGCCTCTCACGGCATTGAGAGGGCTTTGGGGGTGGAGCTCTGAACACCGCGAGGTGAGATGGGAAGGAGTCTTTTAAGCATCGCCAGCTTCCATACAGTCAACCGCTTCATCCGGGTATTTCTGTTCCCGCTTTGGGCTATTACGTTGGCGTTGTTCCTTACCGCTAGCCTATTCTCTTCTATTCTGGCCCATTGCCTGCCAGGGTGGGCCCGCCTGCTTTCCTGAGCTTCATAAAGTTCCACTTTTCTCTGATCCAGACCAGCCACAGCAAACGGCGTTCAGAATGTCTGGCCAAGAAAGCAGCACAGACAGCGTACCAGACTTTAGACACGGAAGCCTGATCGTCAGTCATGAGGCAAGGTCTGGAGCGGAGGCGGGCATAGATACAACATTAGATCTTGAAATGGAGCCCCCAGAACTGAATTTGGGTTTGACCAGAGATGGTGGCAGAAATATGGATGATGGTGTCCCCAGCCATGTTAGTGCAGAAAGTGACGACCCAGACCCAGAAAGTTCAAATGAAAACATCAGTTTTAACAGCGGGAGGGACTTGGGCGGGCATTTCATCATCAATGTGAGAAGTCCTGTCCATCCCCACTTAGGGAAACAGGAGGAGGAATCGGAGGAATCGGAGGAATTGGAGGAATCGGAGGAAGAAGAGGAGGAAGAAATTCCTTACCTATGTGCACAGTGCAGTGAGGCTATCCATAAGCAGTGTCAATCAAATGATGATGGGTCCCTAGAGGACTTGATGTCCTCGGAGACATCTTCTCTACCCCGACCTCACTGGCAGATCCTTACTGCTCTTCATCAGCGACAGCTGGGTTCAAGTCCCCACTTTGTGTATGAGGCCTGTGGGGCAAGAGCCTTCGTGCAGCGTTTATGCCTACAGTATGGTCTTGAAGGCCATCTTGGTTGTGTCAATACTGTGCACTTTAACCATCGTGGCACTTGGCTGGCCAGTAGCAGTGATGATCTGAGAGTAATAGTGTGGGACTGGATGAAGCAGCAACCAGTCCTGGAGTTTGAGAGTGGTCACAGAAATAATGTCTTTCAAGCTAAGTTCCTTCCTAACTGCTCAGATTCGATCATCGCCACATGTGCTCGTGATGGGCAGGTGAGGGTGGCCACATTATATACTGCACCAAGCCTCCAGAGTACTAAGTGTGTGGCCCAGCACAGAGGAGCCTCCCACAAGTTGGCTCTGGAGCCAGACTCTCCCTTTAAGTTCTTAACATCAGGTGAAGATGCAGTTGTCTTCACCATTGACCTCAGACAAGACCAACCAGCTTCCAAAGTGGTGGTAACAAAAGACAGGGAGAACAAAGTGGGTCTGTACACAATCCATACAAATCCCACTAATACCTACGAGTTTGCAGTGGGTGGACAAGATGAGTTTGTAAGGATTTATGACCAGAGGAAAATTGATGAGAATCAGAATGATGGAATACTTAAGAAATTCTGTCCTCATCACCTCATCGACTATGATTCCAGAACAAGTATCACCTGCCTTGTGTATAGCCATGATGGCACAGAGCTCCTGGCCAGCTACAACGATGAAGATATTTACCTCTTCAACCCCTCTCACAGTGATGGCGCTCAATATATTAAGAGATATAAGGGGCACAGAAATATTGCCACAGTAAAAGGTGTGAATTTCTATGGCCCCAAGAGTGAGTTTGTGGTGAGCGGTAGTGATTGTGGACACATTTTCCTCTGGGACAAATCATCTTGTCAGATCATTCAGTTCATGGAAGGGGACAAGGAAGGGACAGTAAACTGTCTTGAATCTCACCCTTACCTTCCTGTGATGGCAACCAGTGGCCTAGATCATGATGCCAAGATCTGGGCACCCACAGCTAAAACTTGCACTAAGCTTACTGGGCTGAAGAATGTGATCAAGCAGAATAAGCAGGAACGAGTTGAAGATAGCTTACACCACAGTGGCCTATTAGATAGCTACATGCTTCGGTTACTTGTGAATCGCCTGACACAGAGAGATGGTCACCAGCGCTCAAGAAGTCCTGTATTTGAGGTCATAAATGCACACCGGACTGAGTCTTCCAGCACCTCAGAGACATCTGAAGATGAGGAGAACCAAGGTGAAGTACAGCACCCACCATTCTGAAGTTCTTATATCCACTCCAGCTAGATGCTACCCTAGTAGAAAAGACTTTAAAATTCAGCTTGGCTAATGTCATCTATTTTTTCAGAACAAATGTCAAAAATATCTCTTTCATCTCCTTCCTCTCTGTCTTACTAGTTTCTTTCCACACATTCTTCCTCTACTCTTTCTTTACTCTTCTTTATTTACTCATTATCTCTATGTGAATGTCTAAGAAATTTATACCTCTTACACCCCTTTTCCTTTGTTCACTTATAGTTGACCTCTAAAGTTTCTTAACTCTGGTTAAAAAAAAATAGCTTTATTAGATTTGTTTATTACTTTACTTATCTATTCTGAAGGTCAAATGTTTTCAGAAATGTGTTTATTCTTTAGAAGAAAGGTAAACTCAAACTGTGGTTTTATTCCTTGAATGCTGACACTTGGCCCCCTCCACACATGCACCGGTTCAGGTATGGAGACATGCACGTACTCTCACAGATAAGGAAAAGTGAAGAAAAGATGGGTAGATAAATGCATAGTGAGATAATTCATTCCTTTAGAATAACTAACTTGGGGTTATCCACATTTTCGGAATACATAGTTAATAATATTAAGTTGAGTACATTTATGCTGTTATGAATTAAATTTAATCATATGACACTGTCACTTTGCAGTTTCAGTTTTCTTAAAGTTTCATAGTTGATAACACTCAAAAGGATTATCTTCCAGGTAGTCCTCTTGGAATGACCATCTCCTATAAGATGTCAGCCAGGAATATAAGAATTTCTTACATTTGAAAACATATATATTTAAGTAACTTTTAGGAATAAGCTAGTGTTGCAATAAAATTGTTTATACGTATTGATAAACATTTGATATAATATATAGCTTAGAATTTTATAGTTTATAAGAAGTTATATAAGTAGTTTATAAGAAGTTAAATTAATTTTTAAAAATTATCTGACTACGTTTTGGTACTAATTATTCAAACATCCTCTATTACATGTTAAATTTTTTTAAAAAAAATACAAGTTGATTTTAATCCTGATTTAATATAGTTTTGGATATTCAATGTCTAATTACTGTTAAATAATAATATTCATTTGGGTTTTTACATATTATTTTCATAAGTGAATGAAGAAGATTCCACCAATACCCATAAACTATAACAGAGTTTTAATGGGAAAAAAGGATGTAATGAAACATCCTATGGCCTGATAATGGTTTTTCTTTGTTCATTTAAAGACATATTCTGGAGTTAGAAATGTGCCAGGGGATTCCAATACAATCCCATCAAGGTGGCATGTACCAATGCCATCTCACTAGTCCAACTGATCAATTTCAGTTCACATTCGATGGCTCTGATAGGTCTAAGAGTCAAAGGGATCACACAAACAAGACAAGTGTCTGCTAATACTAACTGATAGAATCAAAAAGGGAGAGAATGATCCAACATGGGAAATGGGATACACAGCAGACTCATAGAATGGCAGATATCCTAAACAACACTCTGGCCTCAGAATCAGCCCTTAAGGCATTTGGATCTGGCTGAAGAGCCCATGAGAGTATTGTAGGCATGGAAAGCCAAGATACCATGAAAAAGAAAAAAAAAAAAGAAGACCTAAATGAAAGATCTCTGCGAGTGAGATCCCAGTGGAAAGAATGGGGCCATCAAAGAAGGAGGTACCTTTCTCTGAAGGGAGGAGAAAACTTCCACTTTGACTATGACCCTATCGGAATAAGATCAAAGTCAGCGAACCTTTGGCTTCCATAGCCCTGGCAACTCATGACTAGAGCCTAGGGAGATTACTGACGCCATGAACAGGAGTGTCAAATTGTTAAGTCAGCAACAGGAGTCACTGTGTACTTACATCCCATGTGGGATCTGTCCTTAATGTGTTGTCTAATGTGAAGTGATGCTATAACTAGTACTGAAACAGTATTTTTACACTTTGTGTTTCTGTGTGGGTACAAACTAATGAGATCTTTACTAATTATATATGGAATCGATCTTCTGTATATAAAGATAATTGGAAATGAAAAAAAAAACTGGTGTTAAATTGGAAATGGCATAGAAAATTAACTAATTTTTTTAAAAAATATTATGTAGGATCTCTGTCTTTAATGTGCTGTATACTGTTATTTAATGCTATACCTAGTACTCCAACGGTAGTTTTTTCACTTTGTGTTGCTATATGGGGCAAACTGTTGAAATCTTTACCTAATATATACTAAACTGATCTTCTGTATATAAAGAGAATTGAAAATGAATCTTGATGTGAATGGAAGGGGAGAGGGAGCAGGAAAGGGGAGGGTTGCAGGTGGGAGGGAAGTTATGGGAGGGGGGAAGCCATTGTAACCCATAAGCTGTACTTTGGAAATTTATATTCATTAAATAAAAGTTTAATAAAAAAGAAAAGAAAAATAACAGAAAAAAAAGAAACAGAAGAAACTAGTAAAAATTGATTTCATTAAGGCCTTGGAATAAATTATAGTACTTATAAGTACTTAAATATTAAGATAAAAAAAGACATATTCTGGCAGCCATTCCTTAATAGTAGGTGTCTAAAAGAGTAGAAATGGAAAACTATAATGGAGCACAACTGATTAAATGGCAGGTCAAAAGTTTTTGGGAGAGTTCTCATAGTCCAACAGTGAGCTTCAGTAGTATCCATTCTATGGACAATGCAACAAATTCAGAATAGACAGGAACTTAGCCATCCTGTGATCAACTTATATGATCTTACTATCTTAAATTGCCTCAATTTTAATCTCAACAGAAAATTAGAAGTTTAAAATTTCAGATTTAGTTCTCATGTCCATATGGAGCATTTAATATGTATTTGCTGGATGGTAACTGTTCAGAGATGAATGTATGAGAGTCTCCGTAGTAAAATGAGAGGTTTAGATCTTTAGATTTAGTTATCCTATCCCTATTGAGGACAGGAAATAATAAATACTTCTTCACTTCATAGTGGGAGTTCAGAGATGGATGTATGATAATCCAGGTTCACAAAGAACTTAGTACATTAGTCTCAAGCCACATTCTGGGGAGCACTAGGGATTCTTTAGAAGTTTTCACTGGGATGGGATTGAGAAAGTCCCTATCCTGCTCTTCATTCAAAATATAATGGCTATTATTCCTTCCAAACTTTAACTTCTCTTTATCTTTAGCCCTGTTAAATAAGCAACCATCTAAGGAAATTAAAGACACATATAGTGTCAAGAATATATTCAAGTGCAATATATCAATTGATCTTCATATTAACCATATGAAAATAAAGGAGAGGAAGCTTAAATTCAGAGAAATTAAATAACTTTCCAAAATGAGTCAGCTAAAAAAATACAGTGTACGAACTCAAATAGAATTTATAATTCAACCCAACAAACTGTGGTGCAAAACATCATTGTTTTGTTGCACGGTGATTTAGGCTTAATTGACAATATAAACTGAGAGCACATGATCTCAGATTTTTTCATGACATTTAAGAATCACCATTTTATCCGTTTAGTCCAGGTCTCACCTTAGACTTCCCTGACAGCTCTCTTGAGAAAGCAGAAATGGCAACCATGTTAATGACTCAAACCCCTTAAATTGAATTATAGGACTCTGAGGATAAATAAAAACAAGAGCCAAATAAAAACTAAAATAAAATGAAAATACCAAAACAGTACACAGTGCGATAGTGACAATACTTCCAATGTCAGCTACACACTGATCTGCACGTAAGCTGCAAATATTGTTCCTTTCAAATCTGTCTCTGGAATCAAACTCAAATCATAGCTGAGCCCGGGTGTTTGGTTCTTTTGATTACTGCGCTAAAAAGCTAGCATGGCCTGGATATTCTAGGGGCTATCTTCCCTACAGGAATGACCAACACTGTGAGGGACTGAGATCCATAAAAAGTAGTCATTACAATCTTAGATCATATACAGAAGCGCCTCTTCTCTACAGTGAGAGTTACTCTCTCAAAGACAAGATTTGAGCCTTAGATATTTGTTACCCTAGTAACAAACTAGTAACTGATAACTAATAGTTACATTCATTCATGAATGCTTTTTTTATAGCTGCAATTATGAGTTCTTGGTGGGCAATGGTGTGTGTCAAACTTTAAAAACTGTTTTATATTCATTAAATAAAAGTTTAATAAATGAAAAAAAAAGAAAACATAAAAAAGCTGTTTTTGGAAATATGGAAATAAACTGACCTTAACACCAACAGATAGAACTAAATGTGTGGGAGAAAATTTTTTGTTCCTTGTGCTTTCTTTTTTTTTTTTTTTTTTTTTTTTTTTTGACAGGCAGAGTGGACAGTGAGAGAGAGAGAGACAGAGAGAAAGGTCTTCCTTTGCCGTTGGTTCACCCTCTAATGGCCGCCGCGGTAGCGCGCTGCGGCCGGCGCACCGCGCTGCTCCGATGGCAGGAGCCAGGTGCTTATCCTGGTCTCCCATGGGGTGCAGAGCCCAAACACTTGGGCTATCCTCCACTGCACTCCCTGGCCACAGCAGAGAGCTGGCCTGGAAGAGGGGCAACCGGGACAGGATCGGTGCCCCGACCGGGACTAGAACCCGGTGTGCCGGCGCCGCAAGGCGGAGGATTAGCCTGTTGAGCCACGGCGCCGGCTCCTTGTGCTTTCTCACAGTAGTCCACCCTCTCAACAAAAATTTCTGTAGAATTTTAGGATGATGGGACTGATCAGTATGGTACTGGAGTAGTGAATATATGACTCACTGCATTTGTCAAAACTCATATAACTGTATGTCAGAAAGCAAATTTTAATATATATAAACTAAAAATTTTAACCAGAATGTCAAGAGATCAGGATGGGATACAGACTATTACAAATGAATCTAACTCCATTACAAATGTATGACATAAGGTGAGCGGGAAAAAGAAGCTGTCTTAAATAACTGTCAAATGGTGTTCTAAAGGGCAACTATAAAGCTAAAGGCAAAAGGAAATGTACATAAAAACTATACTCAAGGTGTTAAATTTGTTTCTCACTGATGTTCAGGTTACTAATTCTCAAGCCACTTTAAATATATGTCTGGAATTGAATATTAAGTAAATGGATGAAGGATGTTAAGAACTAGTCACAATGAGAGAGGAAGCTCATTGATAAGCAAGGAATGAAAGCTAGGTGAACCCAGTGGTACTGGATTATAGTTAGAGATGTCAGTCTGAACTCATGATTACCTTAGTATATAGAGGCCTAAATAATTATAGAAGCGTGTATATACATGGGTAAGTGTCCATATATATTTTATCATTCTCCCCATTGAGTTGCTCTGGGAACAGTAATACCTCAGGATCAACAAGCACACCCAGCACCCAGATCTTCATTCTGAAAGCATTATCTAATACAAGTAACCAGGAATCCTTGGAGAAATAGCTGATTCTAGGTCTGGGAGAGGGAATATAAAGATTATCTTGGTGCATCTTATGTACAAGATAGCAAAGAAGTTCTCATAAAATAGAAACATGAAAACATATCAAAGGGATGAACCAACTGGAAGTTCAAAGTGGACACAGCTGAAATAATTTGATTAGAAAATCAAATAATGGGGTATTATAATCTAAAGTATAAAATAAATACTCATGAATCCATACTAATATAAAGTGAATAAATAAACAGAAGAAAAAGGACACATCTCCCTACAGAATAATTCCAAATAATGTAAGTAGTTATTTCCTCCTTCAAAAGATGGAGTTTGATTTTTCTCCCTCTTTGTGACTGGATCTAGTGTCTTGCATCAAAAGAACAAAGTATAAAAAGAGGGAAAACTCACTGTTTATTAAATAAATGTAACAAACACCACTTAGCCAACTGGTGGAGCTTAACATCACCAATGTAAGTCATGTTCATATTGTAGGCCCCCAAACTGGTGCATTCACCAGCATTCACCTCTTAGATAGTTCTTCTCCAAAGCCACTAACTGCCTTCCCCCTCATCTAGCCATAAGGAAAATTTCAGACAATACAAAATTGAGGAAAAGTTGAGGAACCAAGAGTATAGGGTGTAAGCAAGAGGAGGTCACAAAAACAGGGGCAGAGACTTTGTGTTTGCTCATCAGAGCTTCATTTTCAAAGAATATTCCAGGAAGGTTTATCTTGGAAGTACTCAGAGGGGATCAGAACACCAGTCAACAAATGAAAGCTGGAAAAGCCAGTCTGAGGCAGAGGTATTTTTAACCTTTTTTATTTGTTTATTTTCATTTTTTGGAAGGCACAGAGACAGACACACAGAGACAGACAGAGGAATAATTCCTCTGCTGCTTCATTTCCCAAATGCCTGCATGGGGCTGGGCCAGATCAAAGCCAGGACACTAGAACTTGACCCAGATATCCTATCTGGATAGCAGGGACCCAGCTACTTGAGCTATCACATGTGGCTCCCAAGATGCACACGGGCAGGAAGGTAAAATCAGAAGTGGAGCTGGGACTTGAACTCACACACTCTGATATGGAATATGGGCTTCTCAAGTGGAGTCTCTGCTACCGCACCAATTCCACGCCTCTGAGTCACATTTTTCAACTTACAATGTATGAAGCTGTACACTGCTTTAACAGGAAGGGTCCTCGTACTCCCCTTCGTCTACATGTGGGATGCATATTACAAGCAAGAAAGACCCTCCCGTTTCCCCTTTTCTACTGCTGGGACACTTTCCCAACCCTTGCTATAACAGCCCTGGCAAACTGCTTCTCAAGAGAGGCAATTTCCTTGTCACAGGTATAAAAGCTTTCCTTTGAGCACCTCCCATTTGAGGCTGATTATTCAGTAACACCCGATGTGGATAGACCTCTTGTGTCTGCTAATCCCAATATAAGATGTAAATATTAGAGGGAACTGTGAAAACCACTATCTTTGGAATTTTTCTTTAGATCTAAAGTTATTCCAAAGCAATACAACATTTTAGGGGTGGGTGTTGGGTGCAGTGCTGAAGCTGCTGCCTGAAACACCAGGGTCCTATGTAAGAATGCCCGGGCCCCAGTCCTAGCCCTGCTCTAGATTCTCTTCCTGCTAATGTGTACCTGGGGAGGATGGGAGGCTCAAGTGGGGGTCCCTGCCTTCCAAGTGAGAGGCCTGGATTGAGTTCCAGACTCCAGGCTTCAGCCTGGCTCAAGCCCTGCCTATTGTGGGCATTTGGAGATTGAATCAGTAATAAAAGATATATCTCTATCTATCTATCTATCTATCTATGTTTCTCTCTTTCTGCCTTTCAAATAAATAAAAATAAACAAACAATATAAAAATGTCAGAAAATCTGTAGAAAGAATCTTTAATGGTAGTAGCTATAATAATTCTGGTAATGTTCATCTTGTGTAGAACTAATTCAGTTACCTTAGGCTTTTATTTTTTTTTAAGATTTATTTATTTGTTTTGCAAGAGTTACAGAGAGAGAGAGAGAGAGGGAGAGACAGAGTGAGAGAGCGCTTCCATCCTCTGGTTCACTCCCCAGATGGCTGCAATGATCAGTGATTGGCCAAGCTGAAGCCAGGACCACATGGGCAACAAGGGCACAGGTACTTGGACCATCTTCCACTGCTTTCCCAGGCCATTAACAGGGAGCTGGATCAAAAGTAGAACAGCCAGGACACAAACTGGTGTCCATATGGGGATGCCAGTGTCACAGGCAGCAGCTTTACCTGCTAGGTCACAACACTGGCCCCAGTTCCCTTGATTTTTGAAGTTTCTACTAATTTTTTTTTAATTCATGCTTAGTAATTTTCATTATTTGCGACCTTTTAAAAATTTACTTTACTTTATCCTTCTTTGAATATTTTGTTTGATGATGTGCTTCCGGTGAGTTGCTTCTAATAAAAATCCAAAAATAATCACTCTAAATTGAAATAAGGATGAAATTTTTAAAGGCAGACCTTTAGCAAGTTCCTAAAACAAATTTTTAAAAAGGGAAAACTATCACTAAAGTTAGTTGTAAAGTACTTAGTATTTGGGAACTATATAACATATTCATGCATAGCTGCTTTCTCTAAATCATTGATCATTTAACACAAAATTTCTCTGTCTTCACAGCTCATAAAGTCTTAGCAACATCTTGAGAATAGGGGTGGAGTGAAAGCCAGATTCGAGTTAGTTGGAGGTGATTTAGGAGAAGAAGGAGAAAAAGGAATGAGGGCAGGAAAGTCTTTCAAAAAGTGTTGCTATACAGAGGAAAAGAAAACTGGAGTGACAGCTGAATTCAGATGTACAAGTAAGGGAGCCCTGTCACACTCTGTTTTTAAGATGAAGCTTACTAGGAAAAAATATATTGACAGGAAACATCTAGATGTGATAGAGAAACTAATGATGCAGGAAACAGTAGAATACTCCAGGATTCAAGGAACTTGCAGAGATACAATCTGGAAACCAGTGAAAAAATGGCCTATCCTGGGGTCAGGCTAGATATTCTGAATTCAGAGACATGTATGTTGACAGGTTTGATAGTGGCAAGTTGCATGTTAACAGACTGATGGTATTGCTTTGATTTTCTGTCCAGTAAAATATGATATAAGGCCATCGGTTTAGACTCCAGTGGGGAAGGAATTTTGAAGTTTTGAAAAGAAAGAGGAAATTGGATGTACTTTTTGTTAGAATTTGGGAAAATGAACATCCCACAGAATGTACTCTTTTCAAGGGATTTAGTTTTTAAAACAAAATTCTGACTAGAAGAATTGGCCTTAGTCATCACCTTGATATTTGAAATGCAAATGTACATTGGAGATGAATTTAAAATGAAAGATATGCATTTAAAACTAAGTCCAGTGGAGACAAAGAGATGTCTCTGTATGATTTATATAATAGAATTTATCTGGCATCCACATGCATTGTCAAGCCAACTTCATCTAAATCTGGAGTTTGAACTTCCCACCAAAAAGTTTGTAAAGCCTCATTTTAGATTATACTCACACACATTTACAAATGCTTGGGCCCCTGCAGATCTCTCTCTGTCTCTCCCTGCCCCCCTCTCTCCGTAACTCTGCCTTTCAAATAAATCAACCAATAAAGCTTTGAAAACATTTTAAAGCAAAATTATATAATTATAACCATACTGAATACACCTTCCTTTTTTCTTTTCATATTCTAACCCTGTGACTAGTCACACATTTGAAATTGTAAAAAAAGCACATTTTCCTTTCTTTTTCACATTATAATCAACAAAAGCTAATTGCTAATTTTGTGGCTGATCAAAATGTTTGTTCAAGTAGATTAGGACTTAAAATCTTCAAGAACTGACTACAAGGATGTGGCTAGAACAGCAAATCCCAGATAAGGACAGAACTTATGACCACCAGAAAAACATGGCCAAGCCTCACATCAAAGAAGGTTCCAAGTAAGTGGAGGTCAGCACCACCCATAGAAACCTGTTTGAGAATGCTCCACCCCAACCCTTCATTTTTCTTTAAAAGTACTCCCACTAACTTGCAAATTTGGAAGAGTATAGTTGGGACTAAGGAGTCTGCTCTTCCTCCGTGTGGCCTCTCGAATAAACTTGTACTATTGCATCGACTCCTCTTTGGCGGACTGGGCCTAATTTTGACTGGCAATGTGATCAACATATTAAGTGAAATAAGCTAAATATAGACAGACAAATATCACACATCCTCCCTCATATGTGGATGATTAAAAAAAAAAAAGAAGAAGAAGAAGTTCAATGGGAACCCAGAATGGTTATTTCTAGAGGCTGGGAGGGTCAGCAGAGGTTAAGGGGAGTTTGGATAATGGTTATCAAATCAAAGTTAGATTGAAGGAATAAATTCCTAGTGTTATACCACACAGTGGGGGAGATTATAGTTCATCAGAGCCTAGTATATATCTTATGAGCAAATAGAAGAAAGGAGTCACAAACCTCTAGTCATAAAGTAATTTCAAAGGGGAAATGCTGATTACTCTGTTTTGATAGATACACATTGTATACATGTGTATACATTGTATACATACATTATATACATGTGTATACATGTATACATTGAAATATCACTCTCTAGTCCATAGATATGTACATATTGTTCATAAAAATTTAAAAATAGCACAAAAACTTTAAAAACATACAGTATGAAGATGTTAAATATGAAAAGGATAAAACCTCCTTAGTTTTAAGTGTAAAACTAGAGGGGTACAGAAAATAGGAACAAGTCAAAGAAATAAGATGTATTTCTTTTTTATCAGTGCCTACAAGAAAAACATCAGAGCACTGAATCGGTTTGCAGCCCTACACAACCACCTGAAGTGGTTGAGGCTGAGCATCCCATGTTTAGAAGTTCTAGGGGATTTTGATCTCCTACATTAGTCACAGTGGAAAAGTGAATTGCTGAGCTTCTGGCAACTTCCCTTGAGACTTAGTCCTTATTTAAAGACCTCAAGAAGATATTTCAACAGGGAGAAGATAATGCAAAAGAATCAAAATTCTTAGCTTCTCAGAAGTTAGGAGACCTGCTAGTTTTGTAGCGTGGGCAAGGCTGCTGCCTTTGTTGTTGAGGCTGCTAGGACTTCCCTGAAGGAATTCAGAAGATCATGTGGAAGGAGGCTGGTTGCCTCTATAAATAATGGTTTTCTGAAATAAATGTTGATGCATTCTTTTTTTACATCTGACAAACTAAAGTCCTAGGTCATGTTGCACTGCTAGATTTTCTTACCATTTTGTTTTGGTAAAAACAAAACAAAAAAAATTGAAGATAAAAAATGTACTCACTTTCAAATATATTCAAAAAATATGATTCCTTCAAAATACTGTAAAATTTTTATAAGATGTATAAATACTTAAAGGAAATATTGTATCACCCCATATAATTACTATTTCTCCAAGTTATTTTATCATAAATGAAAAAAATCAAAACTCTATTTCCAATATTCCCTCTGGCCTAAATATGGATAGTTGCTTTTCCCATATAAATCATAAAAATGAGATTTCATATTTATGAACTTTTAAATTTGAAACAGTTTCCTGAGACAATTTTAATTGTTATTTTAATGGCAAGCCATTTTAATAATGACTGTACATGATGTAGGAAGAAATGGTCTCTGCTCTTAAATCTCAAATTAGGTCATGTTGGCCGGCGCCGTGGCTTAACAGGCTAATCCTCTGCCTTGCGGTGCCAGCACACTGGGTTCTAGTCCCGGTTGGGGTGCCGGATTCTATCCCGGTTTCTCTTCTTCCAGGCCAGCTCTCTGCTATAGCCCGGGAAGGCAGTGGAGGATGGCCCAAGTCCTTGGGCCCTGCACCCCATGGGAGACCAGGAGAAGCACCTGGCTCCTGGCTTCGGATCAGCGCGATGTGCTGGCCACAACGGCCATTGGAGAGTGAACCAACGGCAAAAAGGAAGACCTTTCTCTCTGTCTCTCTCCCTCACTATCCACTCTGCCTATCAAAAAAAAAAAAAATCTGATCATGGTTTGCAGTAGATACAGAGAAAAATCAGAAGGTATTTCAGAGTTTCTATAAAAACAACAAGGTAATGGTTAAGCCTTTGAGAAAAGTAGTGATCCCTGCCTAGGTCTCCTGTATTTACTGTCTTCCTGGTACATAAGGATGATGTCTAAGCAGGATCTTAACCTTAATACAAGGCTCCATCCAAATAGCTTTCTTCAAAATTGTTATTTTAAGACAAGTATACAGAAACAGCATTGGTGGAAAAAACAAAATATGAAAGATTGAGGATTTTGTTATCCCTGGCTGAGAGATATCCTCCATGGACTTCTTGCAGCTAAAAATCCCACCCACCACATAAGCCATTGCTGATTTCCCCACACTGTATACAAATTATACAAACTTGGAAACCTTTGTTATAGTATCTGATTACTTTTGTTATTATTTTGCTTCTGTCTCAGTTTTTAAATAGCCAAGTAGTTCAGGCCACCAAAGATTAGGGATGGGACTTGGGCACTCCCTTGACTTGCATCCTCTGGTCTGCTTTAACAAAAACCAGGAGGAAAAGAAAGCTAGGCATCAGAAGCAATGGGTGGCAGGCCTATTAATGGCTGATCTGTACAGTGATCTGCCCTCAAGGAGACCCAACAGGCCAGTCCACTGCAGTGGCTTTCAATGTGGTAAGCCTGGGCTTCAGCAGAAGTCAGCTTGTGAAGAGCCCTGGCAGCTCTGCCAAGAGTTGGATCACTGGAAATGGACCTGCCCTGGAGTCGAAGGATGCCTAGGTCAGAGCCACAGATCTTATTGGCTCTAAGCTGAAAAGCCCTTCACTCAGCCCAACTTCCAAAGTGACCACTGCAGCTGAGGGGACAGCCAAGTAGGGTCAGCAACATTGCAGGCAGAACTGTAAATTTCTAGTTAGAGATGCCCCCTGCCTTTACCTGGCCAGCTCTCCTCCCAGGCCAGCCAAGTAAAGAAAGTCAACAGGGTGCCTTCCCCTAGGAGGTTCACACCTCCCTTAGGATATACCCATGTGAAGAGATAGATAGGTCTGGGCCTCTTAACTCACAAGGCCTAAAGCAAAACAGATTATTATCAAGCCCCTTCTATCAGGTTCTATTTGCCTCTCAATCAGAAAACTTAATTGTAGCTTAGACAGCACCTTTCTTAGCTCCTCTAATAATGACTCTGTCCTTTGTTCTAGACCCTATCTAGCGCACTTGGGCCTCATTCCTTTGTAATCATAACCTCTACTCTACCTCCAATGGCTTTACTCCCAACCTGTGTGTACTGATGGTCCTCTTCCCCACTTAATGCTGTATAATTGTTCAGACCTGGTTAATGCCACTCTTAGGATCATTGGTTACTCTCCTCACCCTGTCTTTTATGACCTTGTCTAAATATGATCAGAGTCGGGGAACTTGGAAGGCTTCCATAGCCTTGGCAACTCATGACGAGAGCCTAGGGTGGTTACTGGCACCATAAACTAGGCTGTGAAATTGTTAGGTCAACAACAGGAGTCACTGTGCACTTGCTCCTCATGTGGAATCTCTGTCTTTAATGTGCTGTACATTTTGATTTAATGCTATAACTAGTACTCAAACAGTATGTTTCACTTTGTGTTTCTATGTGGGTGCAAACTGTTGAAATCTTTACTTAATATATACTAAATTGATCTTCTGTATATAAAGAGAATTGAAAATGAATCTTTTGGGAATGGAAGGGGATAGGGAGCGCGAGAGGGGAGGGTTGCGGGTGGGAGGGAAGTTATGGAAGGGGGAAGCCATTGCAATCCATAAGCTGTACATTGGAAATTTATATTCATTAAATAAAAGTTATAAAAAACAGTGAAATAATCCATAATATGAAGTGAGGATTATTATTCTCTCATATTCATCCCCATATATACTATTTGGCTTATTAATTTCAAGGTTGGAATATGTGTGGGAAAGGAAGAGAAAGATGGAGGAGGGGAGAGACAGCAAGAAAGAGAAAGGGAGGGAGGGATAAAAAGAAAGACGGAATATAGGTCTATAAAGAATTTCATCAAAATATCTTTTCTTTAATTTTTAATGTTTTCGAGAGATTCAATATAGTTTATAAATAAAATTCTAAGAATACGATATTCCCTCCCCCTCTCCCTTTTTTTAGTTTTTGAAATAGCATTTTAAATTTACATTACAGTAAAAATTCTTAATGCTTCAATGAATAAGAAGCTTAACAAGTAAAAAGCAAAAAGACCCTAGTTTAATGGGAATAAACATCCAAGTATCTTAAATAACTAAAGGATATTTTTCCCCTAGGACTATAACACTAACATGCAAACAGTTCCTTTGATTTTCTAAACCAAGTTGTCTGCTGACTTAGCACACCAGTCTCTCCTTGTGTAAGCTGTAATCCTTAAAATCCATGGTCTCAGATATATTTAACTACTATATTTGAACAAGCAACCAAAGACATTGTCTTCTTCAAGACAGAAGAGGATGTTACATCATAGGATATTCTCAAAGGTAGATTCATCGGAAAACACCCCTGATCTTTCTCTGCAAAGATTTTTCTAGGTGGCACCATTCCCATAAGTTCAAAATGAGAAAGGACATCTAAGCTGTTTTAGTTATTGATTGCAATCACATGTTGGTTAAATAGTTCCAAACTCTCAGGGGCTTTACAGGACGCACATTTATTTTATCTCATTTAAACAAGTGCAAGGATAGGGAGTTCAAGGCTGTTATAAAAGCTACATGAGGTCTTCACTATCCAGAGCAATTTCTACCTTTATGTTCTGTCATTTTTATAATGGTGGTGAGACAATCTATGAAACTTCAATAAGTTTCAATAACCTACTGTATTCCAGAGAGAAAATTAAAATCTGTACTACAAGTTCCTAGCCATCCTTCTTGTATCTATTCCCCAAATTCAAGAGGCCTTTGTAATTTATGTTTTTGAGTTCATCACATGGTCACACCTCACTTTAGAATTTCTAATTATTAAGGATAAAGGAAAGGGAAGAATAGAAACTTGATGGACTCACTGCTGCAAAAGCTAAGAATGTTTCATAAAGCAGGGAATTCCCAACAGTGCAAAGATATCTGAAAGAGTAAATAAGAGAAAGCTGAAAAACATCCATTGAACAACAAAAAGTTTATACTGAGTATGGCAAGGAAAAATTTGATTAGTGGCGCAGCAGAAGTTAAAAGGAGTGAGTAATGTAAAGAAAAAGGAGTGAGCATGTGAAGATAATGGCTCTTAAATAAAATAAAATTTTGAAAATAATAATTTACAGAATACACATGGGCTCAAAGGAATTTTGAGGGCATGATGGACTCTTTCCAAACTGTGGTTACCTGAGTCTGCTTACCTGAGTCTAAAGTCACTAAAATAATAGAATTGACACAATGTATAAATTCATATGATGTATAAAGTTTACCCATATAAAAAAAAATAGGCACCGTTGTTGTGGCATAGTGTGTTAAGCTGCCTCTTGCAATGCCAGCGTCCCAGGTAAGAGACATAATTTGAGTCTCAGATGCTCTGCTTCCAATCCAGCACCCTGCAAATGCACCCAGAGAAAGCAGCCAATGATGGCTCAAGTACTTGGGTTCTTGCCACAAACATGAGAGATCCAGATGGAGTTCTGGGCTCCTGGTTTCAGTCTGGACCAGCTCCGGTCATTGTGGCCATTTGAACAGTGAACTAGCAAATGGAAGGTCTCTTTCATTCTCTGTCTCTCCCTCTCTCTGTCACCATTATATATTTTATTTCAAATAAATAAACTAAATCTTTAAAAAGCTGAAAAAATAAACTTAGTTGAAATATGACTGTGAAACAAAACAGGGAGGTGGGGCATTAGTGTCTTTCACTGACAAATTCAAACAATGATTTTGTTTTGCTCTGGCAACTTTTATTAAAAGCTAAGTTAATTTTCTTGTTGTTTCTCTTTATCAGGAAATTAATAATACACAGATAAAGCATGATTCACTCAGAAATTTTGGAAGTATATAAAGTCTATGAAAGTATATGAAGCAGAATTGGAAAATGTTTCCTTATCTGTCAGCACTGGTTCTGAAAGGTCAATGCACTTATCTGCCAGATGTGTGCCTTTCTAAGGTTCTCTGTATATGTCAGTGTGGGATCAAGTAAGGTGGAACTTAAAACTGATTCAATTTGAGGACTTAAGAAAAATGCTAAATTATACATTTATAATCATGTTGGAAAATATGAGGAATTTTCAAATTCATGGAAATTCATACTCTGAAAAAAGCATATAGTTTTCCAAATTTTTTGCACCATAATAAACTTAACTTTTTAGCAGTTATTATTTGAAAGGCAAAATGACAAAGATAGAGTGGGAGGAAGAGGGAGAGATGGAAAGGGAGGGAAGAAGGGGGAGAGAGAGATCAAGAGAGAGAGAGATTAAGAGAGAGGGAGAGAGAGAGAGATCAAGAGATCAAGAGATCAAGAGAGAGAATCTTCCATTCACTGGTTCATCCTCAAATGCTTGCAATAATCCTTGACTGGGCTAGGCTAAAGCCAGGAGCCAAGATCCTCATGTGGGTTTCCACATGGGTGGCAGGAACCCAAGTTCTTAAGCCATCATCTACTCTCTCCTAGATGCATCAACAGGAAGCTGGATCAGAAGCAGAGGCAGAGGCTAGACTTGATCCTAAGCGCTCTGATGCAGATGTGGGCATCCCAAGTGGCGTAGTAACCCTCTGTGCCACAACACCTGCTCCTAAACTTATCATTTAATTCCATTTGACATGAAAGTTTTGAAGTACCCTCATACATCTATGTGTGTGTGTACATATATGTGTGTGGTTTCTAGCACACACTGTAATTTCAAGTACTACCAGAAATCCAGGGACCTGGGCAAGGGAGAGGTACTGAAGCTTAAGCTTCATCCGTCTCACAGAACATCTGCCACTTGGTAGCCAGTACATAGAGTTTAGCTGTGCACAAAATAAAATTTTTTTTCTCTTATCCACTTAATGTCTACTCATGTTCCACATTCTTCTGAAGCAGTGGAAACTTGTTCTTAATCAACTGCTACCTTACCCCTTTTATTAGAGTTTTAGCCAAAGTTCCTGGTACCGGGGCTGGCGCCATGGCTCACTTGGTTAATCCTCCACCTGCGACGCCGGCATCCCTTATGGGCGCCGGGTTCTAGTCCCGGTTGCCCCTCTTCGAGTCCAGCTCTCTGCTGTGGGCCGGGGAAAGCAGTGGAGGATGGGCCAAGTGTTTGGGCCCTGCACCCACATGGGAGACCAGGAGAAGCACCTGGCTCCTGGCTTCGTAACAGCACAGCGCTGGCAATGGCGGCCATTTGGGGAGTGAACCAACGGCGAAGGAAGACCTTTCTCTCTCTCTCTCTCTCTCTCTCTCTCTCTCTCTCTCTGTCTATAACTTTACCTGTCAAATAAAAAAAAGTTCCTGGTACCTTAAAGATTTTATTAAAGAGTTAGAATAAGATAATTCTTGGTATAGTCATTGACCATCGCGGGTGTGGAGGCCCATTGTTTGGCCATGTTTTCCCCAAGCAATTTCTCCCTTCCCAGGGACAGGTGTTTTTCTCTAGAATACTCCAATATATAGACTCCTCTTTAGCAGGTTTCATCCAAAATAGCTCATACAGATTGTTTATGGTCAAGAGCAGACAGGTACTGGTTAGTTATTCTATATTTGGAGTTAACACCTTTCTTACTGTCTTCTAACCACTCCCAATTTCTGGAAATAGATTGGGTAATGAAAATCAGGGGAAAAAAGAAATGCTGCTTATTCTTGTGATTTCTTTCCATTTTGTTAATGTTCAACACATCCTCTATCTAATTACTTTACATTTTTAGATGTCTACATGTAAATAAACTTGAAGTTGCTTTTTTGTTGTCTCATTCCTTTTCCAAAGCAATGAACCAAGGCATTTGAATGAGGTGGCTAGGCATAGAGAGTGGTGAGAGAAGAGGAGATAATGATCAGGGAAAGATTTATTAAAATTTAATAAATAACCTAAACATATATTTTTCAACATATGAAAAGATGTCAAATATAATAAGAAATGACATTGATTTAATAACAGCTTTTTGTAAAAATTATATTATACAATTGATTTTTAAAATTTGTATCACTTTATTACATGAATTAGCCTATAAATAACTGATTTCTTTTTTATGCCATAATCCATAATCAAAGTGGAGTTTATTAGCTAGCCTCACATGGAGAATTTAAATATTCTACTGAGTTACTTTCAGTTGCCAGCAGTTTGTACATGGTATTACTCCTTTGATGTGTATTAACAGACAACCTATTAAGTGACAAGCAATGTCTTGGTGATGACAGTGCAGTTGTGAAGAATAATAAACTCTGTGACCTACTGAAGCTTGGATTTTAATACGGAAGAAGATAACATAGAAGCAAGCACATACCTGAATGTTGAATACAGGTAATTGCTATGGAAAAAACAAAGAAACAAATGAAAAGCAAGTGTTACAGAAACAAGACTTACAAAATGATGGGGTTAGTCAGGGATGGCCTTTATCAAGAGCTCTGAAAAAATTAAGAGTGTGAGCCATGTGAATATCTGCAGGCAATTTCCTGGTACAAGGAACCACTACTACTACTACTACAACTACAAGTGGTAGACAGATTGTGAGAAAGGTAGTATTTTGTAAAACAGTGAGCACGGGATACAGAGTGACAGGGGATGGATTTGGAGAGAAGTCAAGGAGTCAGTTAAAGTGTTGTAGGCCTGAATAAGAGCTTTGGATTTTTATTGTCAGTTAAGTGTGAGGGGGCTTTGAGAATTTTCCTTTCTTTTTGTTGCTTAGCTTTGTTCCTTTTAATCAAAGTGTCATGTTATACATTAAACACTGCACAAAGTAACTATTTTTAGGATGGACAGCTTAATTTCAAGGCATACATGCTATAGTACAACTGGGTCAAATCTGCATCCTAAATCTAACAAATTATGAATTACAAATAAAATGTGTAATGTTACTCTTAGTATCAGCCGTTTATAGAACATAAATGTAGTCACAAACATGTTTTAGCTTAAGATCTTGTGTTCTACATCAAGTAAATAGGTAATTTCCCCTGCCTTTCATCACATTATCTGACAAGCCATATCCTGTAAAAAATGTAATCTGAAATTCTTTTTAAAAACATATTAAAAATGAACTTTCTGAGTCTGTCAAGTCATTGTTGGTGTCACAGAAAAATGTTTATGAAGAATGTTTAAATAGAAATTGCAAATTCAACTATGTAGGTATTTCCTAGTTAAATAACTCAATAGAGTGACAATTGAAATATCAGGTAACTGTTTTTTGCATGACTAAGTTATATTGAAAAAATGACAACCAAGCCACAACTTACCCCTCTAAATGGCTAATGAAATTACTTATGAAAGTATCAGAAGTATTTTAGTAGGCTTCCATTTATTTGTTTATTTGAAAGTCAGAATTACATAGAGGAAGAGAGAAGGAGAGAGAGAGAGAGAGAGAGAGAGAGAGAGAGTCTTCCATCCGCTGGTTCAGTCCCCAGATGGCCAAAATGGCTGGAGCTGGGCCAGGCCAAAGCCAGGAGCCAGAAGCCTCATTTGGGCTTCCTATGTGATGCAGATACCCCAAGCACTTGTGTAATCCTCTGCCACCTTCCCAGGCACACCAGCAGGGAGCTGGATTGGAAGTGGAGCAGCCAGGACTCGACCTGTTGTTCATATGGCTTACATTCCCATGAACATTGGATTAGGGTAGCTTTTTCCCACATCCTTGCCAGAATTTGTGTTTTTTTTTTTTTTAATTTTTTTTATTTTTGTAGATAGCCACGCTAACTAGGGTGAAGTGAAACCTCATTGCATTTCCCTGGTGACTAGTGATTCTGACCATTTTTTCACATGTCTGTTAGCCATTTGAATTACAACTTTTGAAAAATGCCTGTTCAAGCCCTTTGTCCACTTCTTAACTGGATAGATTGCTTTGCTGTTGTTGAGTTTCTTGAGCTCTTTATAGATCCTGGATATTAATCCTTTATCAGCCTCATAGTTTGCGAATATTTTCTCCCATTTTGTCAGTCACCTCTTAACTTTCTTGAGTGTTTTTTTACAGAGCAGAAGTTTGTTAGACAAAATCCCATTTGTCTTTATTACCTGTACTTCTGTGTTCTTTTCCAAGAAGTTTCTGCCTCTGCCAATGTCTTGCAGAGTTTCCCTGATGTTTTCCTCTAGTAATTTGATGCTATCAGATTTAGGTCCTTGATTGATTTTAAGTTGATTTTTGTATAAGGTGTAAGATAGGAGTCTTCTGGCCAGCGCCGCGGCTCACTAGGCTAATCCTCCGCCTTGCGGCGCCGGCACACCGGGTTCTAGTCCCAGTCGGGGCACCGATCCTGTCCCGATTGCCCCTCTTCCAGGCCAGCTCTCTGCTGTGGCCAGGGAGTGCAGTGGAGGATGGCCCAAGTGCTTGGGCCCTGCACCCCATGGGAGACCAGGATAAGCAGCTGGCTCCTGCCATCAGATCAGCGTGGTATGCCGGCCGCAGCGCGCCTACCATGGTGGCCATTGGAGGGTGAACCAATGGCAAAAGGAAGACCTTTCTCTCTGTCTCTCTCTCACTGTCCACTCTGCCTGTCAAAAAATTAAAAAAAAAAAGTTAGGAGTCTTCTTTCATACTTCTGCATGTGTAGGTCCAATTTCTCCAGCACCATTTGTTGAAGAGACTGTCCTTTCTCCAGGGATTGATTTCAGTTTGTTTGTCAAAGATTAGTTGGCTGTAGATACGTGGACTGATTTCTGGGTTTTCTGTTCTGTTGGTCTGCATGTCTATTTTTTGTGCCAGTACTAGGCTGTTTTAATTATAACTGCTCTGTAGTATGTCTTTTTTTTTTTTTTTTGGACAGGTAGCATTATAGACACTGAGAGGGAGAGACAGAGAGAAAGGTCTTCCCTCCGTTGGTTCACACCCAAATGGCCACTACAGCTGGCACTGCGCCGATCTGAAGCCAGGAGCCAGGTGCTTCTTCCTGGTCTCCCATGTGGGTGCAGGAGCCCAAACACTCGGGCCATCCTCCACTGCCCTCCCAGGCCACAGCAGAGAGTGGGACTGGAAGAGGAGCAACCGGGACTAGAACCCAGTACTCATATGGGATGCTAGCGCCGCAGGCAGAGTTTTAACCTGGTGAGCCACGGCGCCGGCCCCCGTCGTATGTCTTGAAGTCTGGTATTGTAATGCCTCTAGCTTTGTTTTTATTGTTTAAAATTGCTTTAGCTATTCAGAGTCTCTTGGGCTTCCACATGAATTGTAGCATCATTTTTTAAGATCTGAGAAGAATGCCATTGGTATTTTGATTGGGATCACATTGAATTTGTACATTACTTTTGGAAGTATGGATATTTTGATTATATAAATTCTTCCAATCCACAAACATGGAAGATTTTTCCACTTTTGTGTCTTCCATTTCTTTAATGTTTTACAGTTCTCATTGTAGAGCTCTTTCATATCTTTGGTTAAATTTATTCCAAGAGGGAGAATCTACCCATGCCTCTCTCCTGGCTTCTGCAGTGAGGGCTGGGTTGGACAAATGTCTCCATGAGCTCGGCCTTCACCTCCACCTCCACAGGGTGGGCATTCTCCCTGTGTGAGAATGCATTTGGGCTCAATTTCTCCATTTTACAAGGACACTAGTCACCCTGGATTAGGGCCTGTCTTAATAACCTCATGATTATTGGATTACCTCTGCAATGACCTGATTTCCAAATAAAATCACATTCCGAGGTAAAAAAAAAAAATATTCCAGTGTATTTAAAGTTGTTTTTGCAGCTATTGTGAATGGAACTTTTAGGTTCTTTCTCAGCCATGGCATTGTCTGTGTATACAAAGGCTATTGATTTTTGTGTGTTGATTTTATATCCTGCAACTTTACCAAACTCTCAGATGAGTTCCAATAGTCTCTTAGTGGAGTCTTTTCATTCCCCTGTAAATAGCATCATGTCATCTGCAAACAGGGGTAATCTGACTTTCCACTTTCCCATTTGTAACCCTTTGATTTCTTTTTTTCCCTAATGGCTCTAGCTAAAACTTCCAGTACTATATTGAATAACATTGGTGAGAGTGGGCATCCTTGTCTGGTTCCAGATCTCAGTAGAAATGCTTCCAACTTTTCCCCATTCAGTATGATGCTGGTGGGGCCAGAGCTGTGGCATAGCCAGTAAAGTCACCGCCTGCAGCACTGACATCACATATGGGTGCCAGTTCGAGTCTTGGCTGCTCCACTTCCTATCCAGCTCCTTGATAATGTGCCTGGGAAAGAAGCAGAAGATGGCCCAATTTCTTTAGCCTCTGCACTCTTGTGGGAAACCCAGAAGAAGCTCCTGGCTCCTAGCTCCTGGCTTCAGATCTGCCCACTTCTGGCCATTGAGGCCATTTAGGGGGTGAACCAGCAGATGGAAGTGCTCTCTTTCTCTCTCTCTCTCTCCCTCTCTCTTTCTGTGTCTCTGTAACTCTGCTTTTCAAAAAAATAAGTAAGGGGCTGGTTCTGTGGTACAGCAGGTAAAGCCACTGCCTGTAGTGCTAGCATCCCATATGGGTGCCAGCTCAAGTCCCAGCTGCTCCACTTCTGAGCTCTCTGCTATGGTCTGGGAAAGCAGTAGAAGTTGACCCAAGTCCTTGGGTCCCTGCACCCGTGTGGGAGACCTGGAAGAAGCTCCTGACTCCTGGCTTCAGATCTGTGCAGCTCTGACCATTGTGCATGGAAGACCTCTGTCTCTCTCTCTGCCTCTGACTCTCTGTAATTCTGCCTTTCAAATAAAATAAATGAATCTTTAAAAACAAACAAAAAAATCTTTAAAAAATATGATGCCGGCAGTGGGTTTGTCATATATGCCTTGACTCTGTTGTGGAATTTTCCTTATACACCAAATTTGCTTAAGATTTTTATCACGAAAGGATGATCAAATGCTTTCTCTATATCTGCTGAGATAATCATGTGGTTTTTATTCTTGAAAAACATGTGAGCATTACTGAGATTGAAAATTTTGTCATGTATTTAGTAACCATCATGAACTTGGGCCACCTTCTGCTACCTTCCCAGGTGCATTAGCAGGGAGCTGGATAAGAAATGGTGCAGCTGCAATCTGAACCAGCACTCTGACATGGAATGTTGATGTTGCAAGCAGCGGCTTAACCTACTACACCACAATGTTGGCCCCCTATTCTCTGATGTTCTTTTTCTTTTCTTTTCTTTTCTTTTCTTTTCTTTTCTTTTGGAACGGTAGAGTTACAGAGGGAGAGAGAGGAGAGAGAGGAGAGAGAGAGAGAGAGAAAAAGAGAGATTCTTCCATCTGCTGGTTCACTCCCGAAATGGCTGCAACAGCTGAACCTGGATCGATCTGAAGCCAGAAGCTTCTTCTAGGTCTCCCTCGTGGGTGCAGGGGCCCAAGGACTTGGGCCATCTTCTAATGCTTTCCCAGGTCATAGCAGAGAATTGGATCGGAAATGGAGCAGCCAGGGCTCAAACCAGTGCCCATATGGGATGCTGGCACTGCATGTAGCAGCTTTAGTGGTTACACCACAGTGTTGATCCCCCCCCCCCATTCTCTGTTTCAATAGTTGCTATTTCTGTTTATAGAATTTAAAAAAAGATAAAATTTTACAATATTTACTATTTCACCACCTAATATTGTTTTCACACACGGAAAGTTTGTTTCTTGGTCAGACTTCAATACAGCTGAGGGAAACAGAAACAAACAACAAGAAGTTAATCACAAGACAGATACTATGTTTTGCTGGAAAGAAAAGTTCCTATGCTTAATTGTAATGTAGATTGTAGGATTTAGTCAAGAAGGGATTACAGGAGCAAAGACGGGAAATCTGAACAAATTTACTTACCAGGAGTTGGTTTTCAGAGGATGTTCCAGGGAAGCATCCCTTGTGACACTGCACTGAAAGAAGGCCAGCCTACCGGTTAATCAAGGCCAGCTGCAAGAAACCAGTCTGAGCAAGAGTTTCAAGCATCCACTGTATGAAGATGTGTGTTGCTTGAACAGAAAGGACCCTCCATGGGACCGGCGCTGTGGCGCAGCAGGTGGGGCCACCGCCTGCAGTGCCGGCATCCCATAAGGGCACCGGTTCGAGTCCCAGCTGCTCCATTTCCGATCCAGCTCTCTGCTGTGGCCTGGGAAAGCAGTGGAGGATGGCCCAAGTCCTTGAGCCCCTGCACCCACGTGGGAGACCCGGAAGAGACTCCTGGCTCCTGGCTTCGGTTCAGCACAGCTCTGGCTGTTGTGGCAAATTGGAGAGTGAACCAGCGGATGGAAGATCTCTCTCTCTCTCTGCTTCTCCTTCTCTCTGTGTGTAACCCTGTCTTTCAAATAAATAAATAAATCTTAAAAAAAAAAAAAGAAAGGGCACTCCTGCTACCTCTTTCCCACATCTTGGGTGTGTATTGCAAACAGCCAGGACCCTCCCTCTCCCCCTTTTCTACACTTTGGACACTCTCCTAACATTTGCTGTAGAAGCCCTAGAAAACCTCTTCTCAGGGGTGCAGGGGTTTGTTAGGAAGCTATATTTGCCCACTGTCTCCTTTACTTGTCACAGTAAATAAAGCTTTCCTTCGAGCAACTCCGGTTTGAGGCTATTTGGTGACAGCTCAAGTAAATGGACCTCTTATGTCTACTAACATTATAACTATGTTAATGCATAATAAATCAAAAAGATAGCACACAAAAAAGAAAACATTTCCTTACATAAAGAGAAAAACTCACATGTGCTTCAGGAAAAAGGCTAAATATATATTAATTTTTTAAATATTCTGGAAATATTTACTTAATACTCCCCTGGTTTTACTCCGCAAATGCCTGCAATAAGCCGGGCTAGGCTGAGGGCGAATGTGGGAGCTGTGAACTCAATCCAGGTCTCCCATGTTGGTGGTAGGAACACAGTTACTTAAACCATTGCTGCTTCTGCACAGGGTCTGCATTGGATAGAAGCTGGAGCTGGGAATTGAACCCAGGCACTCCAACGTGGGACACAGGTGTCCTAACTGGCATCTTAATCAACAGGCCTGCCTACAGATCTTTTAGATGCTATATCATGATCTTTTCTCTTGTTCTAATGGTTCATCATTGGACTGGTACTACATGCTTTCAATTCAGATGGATTTTGGTAAATTATAAGCATGTTCAAACTTTATAAAACTATTTTATTATTAATAAAATGCATACACATGTTAAGAAAAATGAAATGTTATGGAAGAGACTAAAATAAAAAAGTAAAAGCCTCTCCTTTCCAATACCACACACACACATACACACACACACACACCAATTCACAATTTAGTTATTCACAGCTAATTTTGTTTGCTTGTTTCTTTAGTTTTTATGGTACTTTCAATTGTATTTTTATCATTTTAATTTTAACTATGTTCCATTTTTAAAAGATTTATTTTTTAAAGATTTATTTTTTAAAGATGTATTTATATGAAAGGCAGTTGGAGAGGAGAGACAGAGGGAAAGACAGAAAGAGAGAGAGAGAGAGAGAGAGGTCTTCCATCACTGGTTCACTCCCCAAATGGCTGTGACTGCAGGAGCTGGGCCAAGCCAAAGCCAAGATCCTGGAACTCCAGCAGAGTCTCCCGCATGGGTGGCAGTAGCCCAAGTACTTGGGCTTTCTTCTGTTGCATTCCCAGGGGACTTAGTGGAGAGCTAGATCAGAAATGGAGCAGACAGGACTCAACCTGTGTCATGTAGAATGCTGTTGTTACAGGAGGCAGCTTAACACGCTGCAATACAATGCAGGCCTCAAATATAATTTTATAAATAGCTTTATTTATCAAATGGAAGAGAATACCGTTCCTATTGTTTCTTATCTCTCACATGTCTTAACATTATTCTTTTTAGTTCTTCTGCTGGCTGGTTTTTAAAATTTAAACAATATATTTGAACTTGAATTTCTTGATATCTCACCTGTAGAAAATAACTCTTTGGTATTAAAAGAGGAAATTAGAACTAACACACTTTCCTTCTTTATACTTCTCTTTCCTGTAATACTTTCTAATCTTCACTCATCATATATTTATGATGTGACATTTAAAATATTTATGATCTCTTTATATGTATAATTTGTAAAGATTTTCTCTATATGTTGATATTCAGTGATGAAAGGCAATAAATACTTTCCATTCAATTATTCAAATAATGTTTATCATAGAAATAAAGTGTACAATTGAGTAGACTGTGAATCATTATTTTCTGCTGCAAATAAAAAATACTCTAAATATATACTTGTTTTTCCTTTAAATTTAATTTTCTTTAATATTATAGGTCATACTCTGATACCAATGATTCATATCTTACATGTCACCTCATTTTGTTGTTGAAATGTCTTTTGTGCAATTTTTTCATGGATATTAGATGCTTTTGTTGTTAATTGTCTAAAACAACTACATTTATTTGACATTCAACACTTATTTAATAATATGACTGTGTGGAGAATTCTAGTTTCAAAATGTTGTCTTAATCAAAATTTAAAGATTCTGCTCCATTATATTTTTTATAAATTGTTTATTTTATTTTTGGAGGGAAGGAGAACGGGGAGAGACTGAGAGAGAGAGAGAGAGAGAGAGAGAGAGAGAGAGAGAGAGAAACAGAGATAGAGAGATCTCCCAGTTGCTGGTTCACTCCCCAAATGGCCACAACAGCTGGAGCCGAGCCAGGCTGAAGCCAGGAGTCAGGAACTCACTTTGGGTCTCCACATGGGTGGCAGGGACCCAAATTTTTGAGCCATCACCATTGTCTCCTGAGCAGCTTATGTTTTTGATGAGAAGTCTAGTACCTTGCAATTCTTTCTTGTAAAAAATTATTTTTGTCTATGAAATTTGTAAGATTTTTATTTTTAACCTTGCTGATGAAATTTGTTGTTATAGCTTATTATTCATCCTACTAGGCAGTGAATGGACCTTTTAAATATGAACATATGAACATTCAGAAATTTCCATAATTTGGGATCTTTTTTCTTTCAGTTGATACAGCCTCTCTTCCTTCTGGGGTAACCAGAACCTGTATACCATGTCTCATACTTTTCCTTCATTTGTCTGAATTATTCTGAAAGACTTTTATAGATTTGCAATTCAACAATAAATGTATACATTTGTAATGTAGGAAGTTCACTGAATTTTAGATTTCCAGAAATATATTCTAAGTCCCAGATATTTTTTCTTCTCATGGCCAAATATTCTTCTTTGACAGATTATCAGCTCAGTATGTGAATTGAGTTTAATTTATTTTCTATTATTTGAATTTTTGCCCTTGAATTTTTTTGTCTATTGGTTCTATTATTCTCCTTCACACTTTGTTATTCCCACAAATGTCTTTCGTATGTATTGGTCATTTCTAAATGAAGTACGACAGTGTTTGACATTAGCACATAGCATACTATATTTCACAATGTTGTGGATGTATTTCTCCAATAAGACTTTCTCATAATTAAGGCTGGCCATTGATTCTGTATGAAGTAAAGTTACACGGTGTGGCAAGTATCGACTGAGTGGATGGTGAGCAGACATGCAGGTATGAACAAAGTCTTCATAACTGCTAAACCAAAGAATTTTACTATGGGAATGAAAATACCTAACACATTTCCCGCATTTTTCCCATTTTCTTTATTTTACTCTCCTGAGAATGGTCAGTTTGATGTCTTTATCCAGCTACAGTATCCTTACCAGAAACCCTGCCCTAGAACAGACTATTTTATCCAGAGGAATTTCTTGGGCTTCATTCTGAGGGCAGAATAGCCATCTATTCTGTTTATGATCTGGAGATACAGGATCTCAACTATTCCAGGTGTTCTCAATAAAGTTCCTTAAAATGATTGTCCTATCAATTGGCCCACAGCTCTGTCTGGCTTTGATATTTGTTGATTCTCAACTGAATTTTCCCTGAGGCGTCCTCGAGAAAATCTGCTTAGTGCCACAGTTAGCTTCACTTTTGGCACTTCTGAATCTACTTTCAACCCAAATGCATGCCCTCTCTCTACCAACAACCTTCTGATTTATAAACATGAGATATTCTTTATTGATGATTTTATGATGATCTTTTGTCTACATACACACCACACACAAACATCAATATACTGTCTGTGATTTTAAATAGATTTGGGAGCCACGCAAGATAGCCAATTTCTCACCTTGTAATACGCAATCGGAAATGGATTTATATTTTAAAATTTTATACTTTCTCAAAATAGTCTTGTGTTTAATTATTAACTTCTTTTCTGGAAAGAAATTGGCATCATTTTTAATATCATCCCTCCAATATATCTCAGCAGCAACATGAATAAACTCACCTGGTAAGGAGAATTATAATATTTAAAATGTGAGGTTTTCTAATTCAAAACCGTGATATTGCTTTCTACTTACTGATCTTTATGTCTTTAAGTTGTACAGACTTTTTCCTGAAGTTTGCAATCATTTTTATGATTATTCCAAAGTATTACTTGCTTTTTGTTATTATTATGGAGTATTTTAATTATATTTCTATGTTAATTTTTAATGTGAAATGTTGTTTCTAATTTATTTGAAAGGAGAGAGAGAGTCATAGTCAGAAACAGATAAAGAGAAAGCTACCACCTACTGGTTCACTTCTTCAAATGCCTACAAAGGTCAGAGCTGGGTTAGAGTTAAAGCTGGGAGCTGGGAACACATCTAGGTCTCCCACATGGATTGTAGAAGCCCTATTACTTGAACCATCACCAATACTTTCCAGGGTCCACATTAGTAAGAAGTTGGAGTCAGGAGCCAAAGTGAGATATCAAACCCATGTACTTCAGTATGGGACATCAGTGACTTAAGTGGTGTCTAACTCACTAGGCTAAATGACCATCTTCTGTTAATTTTGAATTAACACTGAAGTTTTATTGATAACTTCCACTAAATAATTTGCTCTTGATAATAAAATGCATTTTGTAATTGTTTCAGATAATTTCCTGAGAATTTATGTAGATAGTATTACTTGCAAATAATGGTAATTTCCTTTACTACTTTCACACAGCTAGATATCATTTTATCTTCCCACATTGTTTCATAGGTCAAGCCTAGCAGAACAGCCACCAAAGAAATGGTAGCAATATCACTTTTTGTCTAATTTCAGAATGTGAATTCAGAATTTTGCAATAAAAGAGATTTAAAATATATTCTTTATCATGTTAAGTAATTATCCTTATATTTTTGTCTTATTAAATTTAAGTAAACATTAATATTTCCTTTTTCAAATGTCTTTTCTGGTAGTTTTTTTATACTCCAAAATCTTTCCCCACTCCTTCAAACTTGTGCTAAGTTTGTACTAAGTATAGTATTAAGTACTGAAAACTTGTTATTTTTAGTCATTATCTTCCAACCTCCTAAAAATTGGAGACTATGATGTTATGCTAGGAAAATTAATGGTATATCCATCGACTATTTTGAATAGATTGTTCTGCTTGTTGGCCAATATGTTAAAAGTCATTTGCTTCTTTCCTCCTGCTCTACTGTGTGCTTTGGATACTCCAGAAGTACACAACCCTTATGCATGAGCTTGCCAATTAACTCTACAAATTAGCTTCTGGCTGAGTTCTGCAAATGAAAGCCACCACCAGGATATTTGAAAGTGAGTGATGAGGAGAACCCAGGACATTTCTTCTACCTTTCTCTGCTTCAGATGGCCTTCTTGCTTGTGGCTACACCTCTGTAGTCTAGTTTACAGCAATGTTCCTCCCTCTTAATTCCCAGCTCCTACCAGAAGGATAACACTGCCTCCTATCCTTGCCCCCTGACAGCAAGGTCCACTTCCTCCTGTGGGGACAACCAGATTGCCTCATCATCCTTTGTTCACTCTTTGTGTTCTTGTAATACTTTTTGAACATAACATTCATATTCCCAATACTGAATTCCCTCTATTAACTCCCTAGCTTAAATTATCTTTTTCTATCTGACCCCTGTTGACAAATGCATACTTCAATAAAAATTGTTATTTAATAATCAGATGCACAGATGATGGGACTCAAATCATTGAAGAATTTATAAAAAATTAAAATGTAGGTTGAAATAAAGATGTTTACATTTTGGCCCGCTCCTCTTTATATATAATAATGCCATCAGTGGACTAAAAATAGCACTTTAGTATCTAGTAGATGAAATAATGTTATAAAAGAGGAGATGGGGCCAGCACTGTGGTACAGTGAGTTAAAGCCCTGGCCTGTGTCACCAGCATTCAATATGGGTGCTGGTTTGAGTCCTGGCTGCTTTACTTCCTATCCAGCTCCCAGCTAATGCACCTGGGAAAGCAGCAGAAGATGGCCCAAGTCTTCAGGCCCCTGCACCCACATGGGAGACCCGGAAGAAGCTCCTGGCTCCTGGCTTCAGATCAGCTCAGCTCCAGCCATTGTGGCCATTTAGGGAGTGAACCAGTGGATGGAAGACCGCTCTCTCTGTCTCTACCTCTCTTTGTAACTCTTTCAAATCAATATTTAAATCTTTAAAAAATAAATAAAAATATAAGGGGAGATACTCCAGTTCATACAAATATTGATTTGTGTATGTTAATTCTCAGCATAGATGTATAAACTAGATTTCCTCACATATACCTGCAAAATCAATGAGTTTAATTATATTTATTTATGATAAATAATATACAATAAATGGTACTAGAAAAGCATTTTATGGGTCCCCAAGTTGTAGGAAATCCTGCCATCTTTAAAAGAATATTTTTATCAAAAATCCTCATCATATATAAGTAAACACAAAAATATCATTTCTTGTAAAAGAGTAATTCTCAACCATATTGTTTTGACACCTCTAATATAAGGACCTGCATTTCCAACAAGCTTTCTCTAGATTAGTCATGTTCATTTATAAAGACCTGTTTTCATATAATGAATCGATCTTCTGTATATAAAGATAATTGAAAAATGAAAAAAAAACTTGGGGTTAAATTGGAAATTACATAGAAAATTAATCAATTTTTAAAAAAAATATCATGTAGGACCTCTGTCATTAATGTGCTGTACACTGTGATTTAATGCTATAACTAGTACTCCAACAGTATTTTTCACTTTGTGTTGCTATGTGAGGGCAAACTGTTGAAATCTTTACTTTATATATACTAAACTGATTTTCTGTATATAAAGAGAATTGAAAATGAATCTTGATGTGAATGGAAGGGGAGAGGGAGCGGGAAAGGGGAGGGTTGCGGGTGGAAGGGAAGTTATGGGGGGGGGGAGCCATTGTAATCCATAAGCTGTACTTTGGAAATTTATATTCATTAAATAAAAGATAAAAAATTTTTAAAAATAATAAAAATAAAGACCTGTTTTCATATTTTCTTCAGAAGACAGACTGCAATTAACAAATTAAAGCAAATTTTCAAATGATATTCATTTCCTAACATTTTTAGAATATAAAAGAAAGAAATCAATATGTAAAATACATGGGTAGCTGAAGTACCAGCATTGAACCAAGTTATTTAATTTGATTTCTTTTGTTTTCCTTTACAGTGCAGAGTTCAAATAATCTAGTTTCACATCCTTTTATTTATTGAAGTAGATTTGTTTTGAATCTACTCTCCTTAAAATGTATTTCATCTTTATTTAATTAATCCTTTTGCTAACATATCCAACTTGTCTAGGCCCAAAGCAAACTACAAATAAAATAATTCTTACAACATATGTTATAAGTCTCTGAGTTGAAGTAGTGTCACGAGTTAGTTCGTTTAAAAAATTCACTTTTATGTATAAGTTTAATTTTGTCACTATAGCACAGCAGGTTAAGCCACTGCTTGTGATACCTGCATCCCCTATCAGGGTACTGGTTAAAGTCCAGGATACTTCACTCCCCATCTAGCTTCCTGTTCATGAACCTGGGAAGCAGCAGATGATGGTTCAAGTGCTTGGGTCCCTGCAACCCATGTGAGAGACCCAGATGCAGTTCCTGTCTCCTGGCTTTAGCTTGGTCCAGTCCTGGGTGTTTTGGGAATTTGGGGAGTGAACCAGTGGATGAAGAATCTCTTTTTCTCTCAATCCCCATTTCTCTCTCTCTGCCTTTCAAATAAATAAGTACTAAAATATTTTTTAAAGTTCAACTTAAGAAAATTTGAATTCATGATATTGTGTGTGTATAGTGATAAACAACATCTAGAATTACAATTGCAGCAAATTTTAAGATGGAATCAGAATGTAATTTTTCATAATGCATAAAAGGAAATAAAATTTGAAATGTTTCAGAAATGTCTTTGAAAATTACTTTAAAGACTGTAATATTCTCAGAGAAAAGAAACAATTGCTATATTTCCTTAACATGCTGTTCTCTCATGATTTTTCAAAAAAAGTTTGTTTTTACCTCTTTCATATTTGTACATGTCATTTCTGCTCATAACTTTTTTTTTGACAGTCAGAGTTAGACAGTGAGAGAGAAAGACAGAGAAAGGTCTTCCTTTTTCTGTTGGTTCACGCCCAAATGGCCGCTACCGCCGGCACTGCGCCAATCCGAAGCCAGGAGCCAGGTGCTTCTTCCTGGTCTCCTATGCGGGTGCAGGGCCCAAGCACTTGGGCCATCCTCCACTGCCTTCCCAAGCCACAGCAGAGAGCTGGACTGGAAGAGGAGCAACCGGGACAGAATCCAGTGCCCCAACCAGGACTAGAACCCGGGGTGCCGGCGCCGCAGGCGGAGGATTAGCCTATTGAGCAGCAGCACCGGCTGCTCCTAACTTTTTTTAAAAAAAACAATTGATTTATTTACTTGAGTGGTAGGGTTATAGAGAGGCAGAGGCAGCGAGAGAAATCTTTCCTCTGCTGGTTCACTCCCCAAATGCTGCAATGGCCAAGCCGAGCAAATCCTAAGCATGGAGCCAGGAGCTTCTTCTGGGTCTCCCACATAGGTACAGGGGCCCAAGAACTTGGGCCATCTTCCACCGCTCTTCCAGACTATAGCAGAGAGCTGGAGCAGCCAGGTCAAACCAGCACCCATATGGGATGCTGGTGCTGCAGGAGGAAGCCCCACTACACCACAGTGTCGGCCTCTCTGCTCATAATATTCGTATGTTTTATGGATTCTATTCACGAATGTGACAAGTAGTGGAAAAAGCCTAGGAATAATGTCATTCTCTCTTGGAAAGCACAAGAAAAGTAAAGGAGAAATTGGCCATAGAATAGGCTTTTAGGCACATCCTTAGTTAGGATAAGGGGAGAAATACATCAACTTTTCAAAACTGTACTGCTGTCAATCAATGCTTTTATCCTCAGGACTGAGATTTTAACGTCACTGCTTCTATCAGATAACTCACAGCACTGCTTTACAAGTAGTTCTTTACTGAATAATTGCTACCATTGGACTATGGAATCTTTGAGAATAGGGACTGCATGTTTTACATCCCTACTCCATGGGATGGGGCCTGTCACATGATAGATATTTAATAGAAGTTGTTAAATAAAATCATTAAATGATCCGATGAGAAATGCAGCATGGTTCAGGTTGCTTAGTCTGTCAGTTTCTCAGTTGGTCCCCGTATGATTTTCTAGAGGCAGACATAGGTATCATCCACCCACTGGCAGCCAGATGTATTTAAGCATCTTGTTTAACCTTTCTCTTAAGTTCAAGATTCACATTTGATAGGATTGTCATTTTTAGCCCTTGTTTATAGTCCTGTGGAGATGTGGTCTTCCTACTTTTTACTTCTTGAATTTTATGGTTAGTCATGAGTTAAGCCTGTGAATATAGAGTGGATTAAAATTATGCCTTTGCAAAAACTGATGGAAGAAAGAGAGGAGGAAGGGAGGAAGAAGGGGGGGGATGGGAAGGGTGGCTGTCTTCTTGGAACTGTACTTATGCAATGCATGAAATCTGTACTCTTTATATTAATAATAAAAATATTTACATTTGAAATTATTAACATGGAAATAATATCTTTTCTCAAACTAAAATAAAGCAAACAATGTAATGGTTATCAAGAACTGACAAAGCTTTCTTAAACATTGAATACATAATCCTTGGTAAACTTGCACTAATTTCTGTTTTGTTTTCCCTAGAGAAAGTTTCAAATGTAATCTTTATCCTTAAAATTTTACACATGGGGGTCGGCGCTGTGGTGCAGTGGGTTAATGCCCTGGCCTGAAGCAATGGCGTCCCATATGGGCGCCGGTTTGAGACCTGGATGCTCCACTTCCAATCGAGCTCTCTGCTATGGCCTGGGAAAGCAGTGGAGGATGGCCCAAATTCTTGGGCCCCCGCACCTCCCTGGGAGACCCGGAGGATGCTCCTGGATCCTGGCTTCAGATCGGTGCAGCTCCAGCCGTTGTGGTCAACTGGGGAGTGAACTATCAGAGAGAGGGCCTCTCTCTCTCTCTGCCTTTCCTCTCTCTGTGTAACTCTGACTTTCAAATAGATAAATAAATCTTTAAAAAAATTTACATGTGGGGGAAAGCATTGTGGTACAACCAGTTAAGCCACTCTTTTTGACACCTACATCCCATATCACAATGCTGGCTCGGTCCAGGCTGCTCCACTTATGATCCAGTTTCCTGCTATTGTGCCTGGGAAACAGTAGAAAATGTCCCAACTTCTTGGGTCCCTGTCCACCCATGTGGGAGACCTGGATGGAATTCCTGGTTCCTGGTTATGGCTTGGTCCAGATCTGACTGTTTCAATCATTTGAGGACTGACCTGCGGATGGAAGATCTCTATCACTTGCTCTCGCTCCGTGTGTGTGAGTGTGTGTGTATGTGTCTGCCTTTCAAATAAATCTTTTTAAAAAAGTCTATGTGTGGAAGAAGACTGACTAGAGATGGAATACATTCCTTTTCAACACTTGTGTGTCAATATTATAAAATGATGTCTAATATAATTTACTGAAAGAGTGGATTGCATAATTCAGAATCTCTATACCAATAAACAGGATTAAAAAATCAACACAAATATTGTCAGAAAGATAATGAGGTAATGAGGAAGTACAAAGCAAGTAGCTTCAAGAAGACAGAAATCCAGGGAAGGGAAAGCAGTGCTTCCAGTACTTGATGCCACTTTTTGCAGATTGCTAGGAGACCAAGCAATGCTTTGGATAAATTTGAAGGCTAAGTGAAAAATCATGCTGCAGGTCCTGCCAACATGGAGAACAGTCTTGTTGAGCATGCCTTATTTAGCATGCTTTCTGGGAGCCTGTATACCACAAGTGTGATCAGAAATACACCAGATTTATGTCATTTGAGCCCTAGAAAATCTCAAACTTGAAATTGGCTTATGACAACAATAAATTGCTAGTACTTCCACATACTGAGCAGGAGGAGGAAAAAACCTCTCAAGAGGTTGTTAGCACAAATACCTAAATCAAGGCACATACAGTTATAGTAATTAAGAGACACAGACTATAAATCAGCAGCTTTAACCAAGACCACCAGGGTAAGTATTGAACTTACAATACCCAGTAAGAAACATGAATGCTGGGGAGTAATGGGTAAAGCTACCAGCAGCGATGCCAGCATCCCATATTGGGCATGGGTTCAAGTCCCGGCTGCTATGCTTCCCATCCAGCTCCCTGCTGGTGTGTCTGGGAAGGCAGTGGAGGATGGTCCAAGTGCCTGATCCCTTGCATCCACAGGAGGGGACTCTTGGCTCCTGGCTTTGGCCTGACCCAGAGCTGGTCGTTGAGCCATTTGGAGAGTGAGCCAGCAGATGGAAGATCTCTCTGTCTCTGTCTCTCCCTCTCTCTCTCTCTGTAATTCAGCCTTTCAAACAAGTAATAAATCCTTAAAAAATAATAGAGGCTAATGCTGTGGCACAGAGAGTTAAAGCCACAGCCTACAGTGCCAGCATCCCATGTCGGCACCAGTTCAAGTCCTAGCTGCTCCTCTTCCAATCCAGCTCCCTGCCAACGTGCCTGGGAAAGCAGTGGAAGATGGTCTCAGTCCTTGGGCCCCTGTGCTCACATGAGAGACCTGGAGGAAGCTCCTGGCTCCCAGCTTTGGCCTGACCCAGCCCCAGCCATTGCCGCCATTCAGTGAATGAATCAGCAGATGGAAGATCCAGCTCTCTGTCTCTCCCTCTCTCTCTGGGACTCTCACTTATAAATCAATAAATAGATCTTTAAAAAATAAATTAATTAAATTAAAAAATAAAAAGCAGGAATGTTTAAAAAGCATCAATACAATTGAAAAATGTGATTTGGAAGATGGATTAGAATAAACTTCAGAATGAATCATAAATAGAAAATATATATAACATTTACATAAGCAAATACAGCAAAATGTTACAAACTGATAAATCTATGTGTGCTCATTGAGCTCTTTATTCTTTGCTTATTATTTGAAATATTTTGAAATAAAAATTTAAAAGTAAGAAAAGAAAACTAAAGAAAATACAGAAGCTTAGAGACATAGAATACAATGAAAAGTTCTAAAATACATTTAAGTTGAGTTCAGAAGGAAAGAAAGAACAATGGAACAAAAAAGGCTACGTATTTTTCCTAAACTAATAAAACACAGAAATCCACGTATTTAAAAATACAAAAATTTTACACGAAAGATAAATATACAAAAAATCAGGCAAAGCCATATTACAGTACATGCATCTAAAACTGAAGCAAAAAAAAATAAAGAACATCTTAAAAATAGCTAATAAGGGATCACACTTAACGGATCTACAATTAAGAGGGCACAGGAATTGTGATCCAGCAGGTTAAGCTGATTGGGACACTTGCATCCCATGCTGGAGTGCCTGGGTTTCAGTCTCACCTTCACAATCAATCTAGGTTCCTGCTAATGCATCCTGGAAGGCAGCAGAAAATGGATCAAGTACCTGGGCTCCTACCACCCATATGGGAGACCTGGATGGAGTACTTGGCTCCTGTTTATCTCAAGTATTTGGGAAGTGAACCAGAAGATGAAAAATCAATCTCTCAATCTCTCTCTTTCTCTCCCCATTTGTCTTTCAAATAAATAAAAATACATACAATTTTTTAACATTTTATTTCAGAAAAGATTTAAGTGTACAAAACCGAAATTGTGAAGCAGTAATGTAATATCAACAACAAAATCCAAGAGCTTATGGATTTATAATCTCAATATGTTAAAATAAAATCACTGCCAATATAGAATTATATTCCACAAAAACATCCTTGAAGGATGAACATGAAATAAAGACAAAGATTAAAAACAAAGTGATAATCTATCACCAGCCATTTCACAGTAAAGTAAAATACTAAAGTGTATATGTAAGACAGTAATATATATTTATATGCTATAAATATATATTTATATATTATATAATATATATATATTTATATTATATATATATTTATAATAGGGAGCGGGAAAGGGGAGGGTTGCGGGTGGGAGGGAAGTTATGGGAGGGGGGAAGCCATTGTAACCCATAAGCTGTACTTTGGAAATTTATATTCATTAAATAAAAGTTTAAAAAAATATATAATATATTAATATATACTGTATAAATGTATGTTATTCTATTTTATGAATATATATTTATATAAAATATATATTATATATCTGAGATGGAAAGTCTAAGATGCAAGAGGAAATTAAGAATGAAAAAATGCAAATCAATGTTACAAAATAATAATAGCTCTGATGTTTTAATAATAAAGAATTAAAGTCTGCAAAAATAATAATATGGAAGTCAAGAAGAGAGATTACTGTAGTTAAAATAGTCTACATTTCTGGCTGGCACTGTAGCTCACTTGGCTAATCCTCTGCCTGCAGCACCGGCATCCCACATGGGTGCCGGGTTCTAGTCCTGGCTGCTCCTCTTCCAGTCCAGCTCTCTGCTATGGCCCGGGAGGGCAGTGGAGGATGGCCCAAGTGTTTGGGCCCTGCACCTGCATGGGAGACCAGGAAGAAGTACCTGGCTCCTGGCTTTGGATTGGCGCAGCTCCGGCCGTAGCGGCCATTTGGGAGGTGAACCAACGGAAGGAAGACCTTTCTCTTTGTCTCTGTCTCTCACTGTCTAACTCTATCTGTCAAATAAATAATAATAATAAAAAAACCTCTTATAAAAAAAAGTCTACATTTCTAACTTTTTCTGATAAGAGGGTAAAATAATCAACAAACATTAGATTTTGTTAATTCAATGGTATATTCTGCAGTTTCTAAAGAAAGACTAGCAAAAGAATTAAATAATGCAAAATGAAAAACATTATAGAGGAAAATAAGAATAAAGATGCTTAATTCAAGAGAATATAAACAAGGAGCGAAAATGGGACAGTAACAATAAGTTAGTATTATCAATCTGAATATATTCATTTAATAAAAAATGAAATGAAGTACAAAAATAAATAAATGCAGTTGATTTAAAAAATCAACTCTATGGTATTTTTTTAAAGATTTTACTTATTTATTTGAGAGATAGAGTTACAGACAAAGAGAGGGAGAGATAGAGAGAGAGATCTTTCATCTGCTGCTTCACTACCCAAGTGGCTGCAACTGCTGGCGCTGGGTCAATCCAACCTGAAGCCAGGAGCTAGGAGCTCCTTCTGGGTCTCCCAAGCAGGTGCAGGGGCCCAAGCACGTGGACTATCCATCACTGCTTTCCCAGGCCATACTGGAGAGCCAAATCGGAAGAGGAGCAACCAGGACTCAAACTGGCACCCATACGGGATACAGGCACTGCAGGCAGAGGCTTTACCCACTATGCTGCAGTGCCAATCTCAACTCTATGGTATTTAAAAGAGAATTATCTGATAAAATACAAAAAAAAATGAAAAAGTATAGGAAAAGTTGTATCCTGTAAATATGAATCAAATAAGTCTAGCACAGCTTTATTAATAAAAGGGAATATTGATTTTAAGGCAAAAAAGCAATATTAGATACAAAGATTACTTCTAAATGATCGAAAGGCTAATTCCCTAGAAAGCCATATCAATTCTAAATCACTTTTTACTTCAAATACCATGGACACCATACACACAGGCAAAAAGTAACAAAATTACAACAAGGAATAGAAAAATCTATAATAATAATATTTTTAAAATATTTATTTATTTGAAAGTCAGAGTTACACAGAGAGAGAGAGACACACACAGAAAGAGAGAGAGAGAGAGAGAGAGAATATCGGTCTCCCATCTGCTGGTTCACTCCCCAATTGGTTGCAGTGGCCAGAGCTGTGCCGATCTGAAGCCAGGAGCCAGGAGCTTCCTCCTGGTCTTCCCATACGGATGCAGGGGCGGCACAAAGACTTGGGCCATCTTCTACTGCTTTCCCAGGCCACAAGCAGAGAGCTGATTGGAATTGGAGCAGCCAGGTCTCGAACCAGCACCCATATGGGATGCTGGCACTGCAGGCAGCGGCTTTACCTGCTATGCCACAGTGCCAGCCCTCCTCCCCTTTTTAAATATTTATTTATTTGAAAGTCAGGGTTACAGAGAGAGAGAAGGAGAGGCAGAGAGAAAGAATAACAATATTTTAATTTACCTATTTGAATTGATAGATCAAACAGATAAAATACTTAAAAAATACAAGTTTTACCAGTTGTAACATATTTGATATAAAATACATATACAGAACACTTTGTCCAACAAATTCATAATACATATTATTTTATACAATGATGGAGGACTAAGTACTGAACCCTCAGGTGCCTCTTCCGGAACCTGAGCCCACTACTACCTTCCCCCACTTCTAAGGCCGGGAGATACCCTAGTGCAGAGGCACGAGGCAGCCACCGGGAGTTGGCAGATCTGTCCCCATTAAAGTGCAGCTCGAGAGACCAGACCCCTCGACCCAGACCCCCCCCCCCATTCGCAGGGACCCAAAAGGGATCTGCCCCCTACCCCAGCTCCCCCCAACACGACCTGGGCTCCCTGTCCCATGGACACTGCCTCCCCACTAAGCTAAGGACCAACAGGGAGGGCTGCCCTTCCCCCCAGCCCCAAGCCAGGCCCCTGGAACATCCTGGAAAAGGCTGAAGACTCAGCCCTGCCCCCGCCTCCTGCATCCTGCCCCAGCGTGGTACCAACGCTTCCTGAAGCCAGAGCCTTGCTTGTTTTCAATGTGGCCAGCACAGCAGCTTGGCTACACATGTGCGCACACATATACTCCCTTTCGTCCCTGCAGCTAGTGCAGCCCCACCCAGGGCGGCCACTCCGTCATACCCTTCACCCCCTCTCTGGGCCTTCGCTCTGGTCATGTGTGAAGGACCCCCAAGGCCTTCAGGCCCGAAATCAAAGCCAAATCAGCCCTAAGTACCACCCATCAAAGAACCAGGCCTATGATTACTTCCTTCTTTCTACCCAGCAGGCCAGACCTGGGATTCAATGCCTATCCCAGGAGGAAGTGCGCTTCTCCCTCCCTAGAGGAGCCCATTCTGTGGACCTGGAGGCTGCTGGGGGCCAGGCTGTTTCCTGAGGGCCAGCTCCACTCCCGGTTCCTCTCCCGTCTTGGGGCAGGATGGGAGGTGGTTGCAGAGGGGCACCCCCTTCTCAGGTACCCCTTTCCCTGTGCCCCAGAGGGAAGTGAGAGGATCTCACCTGGGCCCTGCTATGTGCTACCTGCACCTGGTGTCCTGAGGCTGCGAATTCTGTATCTCAGAGTTCCATTCTCTTGGCCTGTCTCTTGTGCATCTGCTAAGACTGGAATACAGGGAGCCCTCTGCCTTCCAGCCCTGCTCAGGGCTCCCAGCTTGCCTGGCCCCGCTAGTTGGTGAGATGCTGGCCTTGGCCTAAGTGATGATCCCTCCCACCAGGTAGGCTGGGGTGGCCCCAGGAGGATCAGGGGACCTCCTCATTCCTCCAATCTCCTCTCCTCTTTAATTTTTTTTTTTTTTTAAAGTGGATGCCTTACTTTTTGGATAAATATTTCTGAAGCTGGTAAAAAAAAAAAATCCAGGCCATAAGTAACCTTAATTTTTTAAAGAATCACTTTTTTTTTTGACAGGCAGAGTGGATAGTGAGAGAGAGAGACAGAGAGAAAGGTCTTCCTTTGCTGTTGGTTCACCCACCAATGGCCGCCAGGAGCCAGGTGTTTCTCCTGGTCTCCCATTAGGGTGCAGGGCCCAACCACTTGGGCCATCCTCCACTGCATTTCCGTGCCATAGCAGAGAGCTGGCCTGGAAGAGGGGCAACCGGGATAGAATCTGGCGCCCCGACCGGGACTAGAACCCAGTGTGCCGGCGCCGCAAGGCGGAGGATTAGCCTGTTGATCCACAGCGCCAGCCTAAAGAATCACTTTTGAAATGTTTAGTTGTTCATTTTCGTCTTTTTGAAAAGTATAGTGGGAGAGAGAGAGGGAGATTTTTCACCCACTGATTTACTCTCCAAATGCCTGCAACAGCCAGCACTGGGCTGGGCCCAAGCCTGGAGCTCAGAACTCCACCTGGGGTCTTTTGTGTTTGTGTCAAGGACCCAAGCACTTGAATCATCATATGGTGCTGCCTAAGATTGTATTAGCAGCAAACATTCAGATAGAGGATGCCAGCGTCCTAAGAGGCTGCTTAACATGCTGCACCACACGTCACTCCACCCCCAGAATAACTTTAATTACAAGAATACTATATGATCAATTATAGTCACTCATTTCAATACTATTAAATGAAAATATCCACAATAAATAACTAAAAATGTCCCTAACTTTAGAAATTCATAAATACTCTTTTAAATAAATCATGGAGAAAAGGGAAAAAACAAAAGGTAAATTAGAATGCATTTTGAAATGGATGAAAGTTAAAAAATACACCATAACATTTAGAGAATAATGTTCAACATGTACTTAGAGGGAAGTTTCCAGTTTAAAAGTTATATTTAGAGAATAAGAAAGGGTCAAAATTCATGAACTAATAAGAAAATAGCATACATATGGAGAAAATTGCAAAAGAAAATCAAAATAAACCCAAAGAAAACAAAATGGACTGTAAAAATTATTAAAATGAAGTTCAAATTAAAAGTCATCTAAAAAGACTAACTAAATGGATAAACTAGCAAAAATTATCAAGAAAAATAAAACGAAAGCAGAAAAGATCACTGTTAAGTATGAAATAGGAATATCATTAGAAAACACGCTTGCATATAAGTTACTAAAATATGACTTTTGGCCATGACCAATCATATACAGAAAAATTGAAAAAATAAACTAAATAAATACCTAGGGAAGTATATTTTACTATGATTGGGTGGAAGGAACCCAATTACTTAAACCATCACCACTGTGTCCCAGGATCTGTATTGGCAGGAAGCTGGAGTCATCAGACAAAGGCTTTGAACCTAGGCACTCAACTGTGAAATGCAAGTGTCTATACCACTAGGCTAAACACCTGCTCCCAGGAAGATTTAACATTGAAAGTACCAGACATTTTGGGGCGGGCATTAAAACTCAGTGTGTTAATCTGTTGCTTGAGACACCAGCATTCCATTTGGAGGGTTCATTGAGTCCCTAATGTCCAGTTCAGATCCAGCTCCCTGCTAATGCAGCTTGAGGAAACAGCAGATGATGGCCCAAGTGCTCAGGCCCCTGTCACCCACATGGGAGAACTGAATGGAATTCTGAGATCCTGACTTCAGCCTGGCCCAGCCCTGGCCATTACAGCCATTTAGAGTGTGAATCAGCAGATGGAAGATCTTTCTCTCTCTCTCTCTTTCTCTCTCTCTCTCTCTCTCTCTCTTTCTCCCTCTCCCTCCCTCCCTGTCTCTGGCACTCTGCCTTCCAAATAAATAAAATAAGTCTTCTTTAAAAAGTTTCAAACCTTTTAATTCATCAAATGAATAGAAACAAAAGGAGAAAATTATATATATAAATGCAGAATATGTATTTAATAAAATGTAACACATTATTATTAAAAAGTGTTAATGTAGAACAGGAGTAAAATATCCTGAATTGAATAAAGAGGATCTAAATTCCTATAGCAAACATCTTAGTTAATAATGAAATATTAAATTTTTCTCCTTAAAAGTAGAAATAAGACAAATGTGCCCATTAGAAACGTTATTACCACTTTCACTTGACATTTTAAAGCCCATCCAAAGAGGTGCAGTAAGACAAAAAAAATCATACATTTATAAATACATTAAGACACAGGATTCAAAATAAAGATACAAAAGGCTAGTTGTCATTAATTACAATGTACTGCTTTATATACAATTTTATAAATCTATAGAAAAATATTTGGAATTAATAAGCTAAATTATTGATGTTGTGGGGAACAAATTCAATATAGACTAATTTTATCTCTATATTCTCATTTAAATGAACAAATAAAAACAAGATTAATAAAAATACTTTCCGTAGTCACTTAACAAAACACAAAATACCCAGAAATAGAGGCAGGTGCTGTGGCATACCAGGTAAAGCCACCGCCTGTAGTGCTGGCATCCCCTATGGGCTCTGGTTTGAGTCCTGGTTGCTCCACTTCCGATCCAGCTCTCTGCTATGGCCTGGGAAAGCAGTAGAAGATGGCCCAAGTCTTGGGCCCCTGTACCCGCGGGGGAGACCCGGAAGAAGCTCCTCGCTCCTGACTTTGGATCAGCACGGCGCCAGCCTTTGCGGCCATCTGGGGAGTGGATCAGTGGATGAAAAACCTCTCCCTCTCTCTTTGCCTCTGCCTCTCTGTAACTCTGCCTTTCAACTAAATAAATCTTTTTAAAAATACACATAAATAAGGTTTACAAATATGTACAAAATGTCCCTACAAAATATTGCAGAGGTAAAGTAAAAAAGAACAATTGTTCATTGAATGAATTCAATGTTTAAAGATGTTAAAGTCTTCCCAATGCAGCATCAGATTCAGTGCACTCTCAAGTTATTTCTAAAATACATTAAAGTACATTAAAAATACATAATGAGTCAAGTAAGCCAGGGCTATCTTGAATAAGTACCATATATTTAAAAATATTACAGAACCACAGTAATTAAGACAATATATTATTAGTATTTGTGAAAGAATAGACAAATAGGCCAATGGAAAAGACTAGAGTTCTAAAATACAGTAGTCCCCCCTTATCTATGGGAGATATGTTCCAAGACCACCACTGGGAGCCTGAAACCATGAATAATACCGAACCCTATATAAACCTTGAATTTCAATTGCACTTTGCAGTCATTGTTAAGTAAAATAAGGGTTACTTAAACACAAACCCAGTGATACCGCAACAGCTGATCTGATAACGAGATGGTCACCAAGTGACTAATCGGCTGGTAGTACATACAGTGTGTATACACAGGTAAAAGCAGTGATTCAAGTCTAAGGCAGGATGGAATGGAATGACACCACATTTCATCAAGCTATTCAGAATAGCACATCATTTAAATTTTATGAATTGTTTATTTCTGGGGTTTTCCATCAAATAGTATCAGACTGCCTTGGCTATGGATAACTGAAATAATATGAAATGAAACCCTGGATAATGAGGACTACCATAAACTCAAACATATACGGTCACCTGATTTATGACAACTGCAGTACAGTTGAGAAAAAACTCTTTTCATAAATGGCTCTGGGCCAATTGGATATTTATGAGGGATAAATAGTTTGACTTAATTCACATAATAAAAATGAGTCCTGGATGAGTTAGATATCTGTGAAAGGGAAAAATAATAAATGCTTAGAAGGAAATTTGAAAGAACACAATAATCATGGAATAAGCAATAAAATTTTGACCAGGACAAAAAACTAATAAAAACTGATAAAATTTGAACAGAATATATAAGATTGAAATACCTTTACTATCAAAATAAACTATTAAGAGAATGGAAAAGCGAGTCATGAAATGCGGACAGATTCAATGCAAACTGCTAACAGGGTTCTTATTAAGAAAACATATAGAGAGCTCCTATAATAAGAAAAATGGAGATGACCCAATAAAAGGATAAGATTTTTAATAAGCACTTCACAAAACAGGATGTACAAATAGCTAATAATCATAGGAAACCCGGTCTGTGCCACTGCTTCAATTTATAAAAAGCTCAAAAACTGGCACATTGATCTTTTAGAATTTTTTAAAGTTAGGAAAGTAGTTATCTTTGGAAAAAAATAGGAACTGCAAGGAGGTGTGTGGACAATCCTTGGGCTCTAGAAATAAATGGTGTTGTCTACAACATTTTTCCCCAGTATGGTCTCTGCTGTTTATTTTTTTCCTTGATCTGGATGGTGATTACATGAGTTCTTGGTTTGTAAAACATCATCATACTCTACATTTATGACTTGTTCACATTTCTGTTTTTATGTACATTGTACTTTAATAATTTTATTAGCACACATATTAACACATTAAAAATGAACTAGTAACAACCACAAAATCTTCAGTGTGTGAATTTAAAAAAATTCCAGGAAAAATTCTGCCTGTAGATCACCTGTTTATGATTTTTGCCTGGAAAAAGTATTATAAATGTAAAGGTTAAAAAGTACTGAAATAGTATTAAAGAACATATGGGAGACAGAACAACCTTTATAATACAACTTCAAATACAGAAATCATATAAAAATAATGATAGATTTAATTACAAAGATAAAATTCTGTACTTGAATGAACAGAGGAAAAAATATATATGGGACAGTATCTGCAACTAATATTACAGAAAACTTAAAATGTTGTGAAAAAACATTCAAAAATATGTGTGTCTTCAAAATTTCATGGAAATGCATATTATGAAAAAACTGTGTGGACTGAAAATTTTACTTGCTCCCAAATAAACTTATCTTTTAATTCAATTTTCCATATACTTTTAGAGGTTCCGTCATATATGAACATAAGCTATCTCTTTATAGGAAGGTATGCATGATTTTAATTTCTACTTCGTATAATTCTTTTTTTAAAAAAAGATTTTATTTATTTGAGAGGCAGAGTCACAGAGAGAGAGAGAGACCAAGAGATGGCCACAATGCCCAGAGCTAGGCCAATCCGAAGCCAGGAGCCAAGAACTTCTTTCTGGGTCTCCCACGTGGGTGCAGGGGCCCAAGCATTTGGGCCATCTTCCACTGCATTCCCAGGCCATAGCAGAGAGCCGGATTGGAAGAGGAGCAGCCAGGACTAGAACCAGTGCCCATATAGATGATGGCACCGCAGGAGGAGGCCCAGCCCACCATACCACACCACACCACACCACACCACACTACACCACTACACCACTACACCACTACACCACAGTGCCTGCCCCTTCGCATATTTTTTTTTTTTTTTGACAGGCAGAGTTAGACAGTGAGAGAGAGAGAGAGAGACAGAGAGAAAGGTCTTCCTTTTCCGTTGGTTCACCACCCAAATGGCTGCTACGGCCGGTGCACTGCGCCAATCCAAAGCCAGGAGCCAGGTGCTTCCTCCTGGTCTCCCATGCGGGTGCAGGGCCCAAGGACCTGGGCCATCCTCCACTGCCTTCCCGGGCCACAGCAGAGAGCTGGACTGGAAGAGGAGCAACCAGGACAGAACTGGCACCCCAACCAGGACTACAACCCGGGGTGCTGGCGCCGCAAGGCGGAGGATTAGCCTAGTGAGCCACAGGGCCGGCCAATTTTTTACTTAAGAAAATAAACATCTGACAGCCAGCACTGTGGCTTAGCAGGTAAAGCTGCCTCCTGTGTGCCAGTTCACAACCCAGCTGCTGCACTTCTGATCCAGCTCCCTGCTATGGCCTGGAAAAGCAGTGGAGGATGGCCCAAGTGCCTGGGCCCCTGCACCCGCATGGGAGACCCGGAAGAAACTCCTGATTCCTGCCTGGCCCCTCCCAAGCCGTTGTAGTCATTTGGGGTGTGAACCAGCAGATGGATGATCTCTCTCTCTCTCTCTCTCTCTGTGTGTGTGTGTATGTGTGTGTCTCTCCTTCTCTCTGTAATTCTGACTTCTTTCAAATAAATAAATAAATCTTAAAAAATTTAAACATCTGAACATCAAGATCTGAATGGCATACAATGACTATTTTAAAAATAGAAGTCATATACATATATATAATATATACTCATAAATCAAGACACCTCAATTCCCCCTTGTTTTTTAATGGCAGATGACTTTTATTTCATTAAGTAGCATTTTATTTTATTGTTTAGTGTCATTCATTACCTCGTTCTACACCCACTGCCCCAATGTGGATGAATATGTATCTCAATACCAGTACACGAGCTTTCTCAAATTTTTATGTTGCCCTGAAAATCTAAATATATATATATATGAATCTAACATTTTACTCAAAATACTGTTTACTGTATTCAATAAATGGACAGTGATCTTTCTTATTTTATAAAAAAACATACCTTAAAATGATAAAAATCAGTTACTTTTATTACATGCCATAGTAGCAATCAATAAAGAGATGTGCAATCCTAGAAAATTGTCTTTTAGACAGATTTTGTGTAACATATGAAACAAACTCAACTGAAAAACTTGATCTTTCTTATACATTAAAATCATAGACGGATAATAATTTTAGAGTCTTCTAACCTTGTGAACTTTGCTCTGTTGCTGTTGTCATTGACTAAATTTTTAGTACTTCTGTGATTTCAGTATGTATTTGTTCCATTATTTAATATCAAGCCTTGGGCTCTCCCTATCCATATCTAAAGCAATTCAATGACTTTGTTTCATAGAATGTTCTTTGCAATGACTTTCCTAATACATCCTTACTGATTATGTCTGTTACATTCCATGAACCGGTATCACGTATTCATACAAGAGATTGTAGCCTTTTATCATGTCCTTTGAGACACAATCAACCAAAGATTAATTGCTTACCATTTGCAAACATGGAAATCTTTACCAATCTGAAATTCTTTCATGTGTAGTTGTATATCTCTGAGATAAAAGATTAATATATTTGTCTTGGAATTGGTATGGGAGAAAAAAAGCCACATAGATTATGAGTTTAAAACTAGGCATTCATGTATCAAATGAACCATAAAAATCATAGAGAATAAGAATTCTAGAAATAGAGAGCATGTCTGCAACATTTTTCTTGCAGAACTATCTCTGCTGTGGTTTCTTTCTCAGTTATTAATGTCATCATGACACTCAATTGACATTTTGAAATTATCAATGACAGAGCTACATGTCAATGAACAACTTTTTGTTAGAGTATTGACTAAAACTTAAGAATGTGAATGACCAGACTCTAAACTAGCTTTTTCTTTCTCCATTTTAGTTTCCACCTTATCCTTTTAAAGGACCTTAAGTCAAGTACTCTGATTTTCTGAATGAGAGCTAGGTCATTCAGTTTGTTTTTCAATGAACTCTAGCTCTCAATATGTAAACAACTCAAAAAGGAAAATTAATACGAGTCAAATTTCATAACCTAATAAATATTTAAGTATGCTATCTATGTAATGGGTAAGCATTATTCTCTGATGTATTCCAGAAGTTCTAAATAAACTTAAGAGAGTTAAGGGTCTGTGGTAGCATTTATAACTCATTCTTTCTGAGAGTATTCTATTCAGCAAATATTTATTACATGCTTACTATGTGCAAGACACAGCATCAGACATTGCAAAGAAAATAAAAGTGAGTAAGGTACACTTATTATTCTGTAGCAATGGAAGAGTGCACATTGATTTGGCTCTTACATGAAGTGCCTCTTCTAATTACTACTTTTTCCTTCTAAATCAATGGTGTAGTACCTTCAGCTATTCATATTTTTGGAATCTCTAGTTAGAAATTAGAACCAGCTGCCCTATCACATTAATATCATCTAATTAATGCATTATTTAAACAATATCTTTAATTAGCAAATGAATATTGTGTATGTCCACATTACATCAAATATTTTGTCATTTCCAAAATTTTAATTCTTAATCAGTGAGTTGTTAACTTGTTTCCAAACTACAAGCTGTTAAGAAATGTAAGTACTTAGAGGATAAAAGGACAGATTAACTATTAATGTAATGTGCCTGCAAGAGTTGACACCCTACTTAGCATGACCATTATGTACTACAGCCTACGAAATTATTCTTCATGCTCCCACAGCAGAGCTAGAGCACCATATGGCCATGCTTGTTTTTCGTCAAATCATTTTTACATAAACAGCTGGTGAACTGTTTTTATTGTAAGAGTGCACATATTTTTTGAGACAGTTGGGAAGGATTGATGTAACTCTAGTCACTGCCTGTTTTCATGTCAATGCTAAGGAGAAATTCAAATTTGTATTTTAAAAATGCGGACTTTTGTATTCTTGTCATCATGGTCAGTATATAAGTTTTTTCATTTAGTGCTGTAATTACTGGCATGTTTATAAACTAGTAGCAAGAAATAAATGTTAATCCTAAAGGATCTTTAACTTAATACAGTATATTCAGTGTTTTTATTTTTATACTCTCATGAATGTTTAGAGGCAGAGCTGATATGTTTTGGACTGTTTTACAGGCAGTTTTTATATGGCCATATTTGGTTTTGAAACATAGCTTCAACACATTCTGATAAGTGATATAATAACCAGAAGATTTTTAGCAGTTCTGTGAATATTTGTGATTTAAGCTGATTTGAAGACAGTTTCCTCCAAAAGTACCCTACTACACCTCTTCAACAAGAAGTTCCATGTGTTAAATTCACTGCTAGGTTCAAAAACAAAAGAAAGTAGAGGCATTTTCTTTTATATTCTAAAGTAATAAGGATCATTCCTCAGGTTTTTTTGTAAGGAGATTATTATAAGGCTCACAATGTTTAACTGTAAACCTTTAAATCAAATTTCATACTTCATGCTTGAAAGATTTTTCTGTAATCAGATAATATTTCCATTAGGACACTGGTAAGGATTCATGCATTATTATATTTCATTGGATATTAGAGACCACAAAATATGTTTCACTAGGGAAGAAAATGAATGCTTATTGTGCTACTGAAAAACTTAGGACCTTGAAGTCAGAGCAGAATAAGTGTGTGTAAAGTTTAAGAGAAATAAAGATTTGTCCCATTTCTACAGCTATCATTATATTTAACTATCTGTACTTTATAACTTTAATTAATCCCATTTGAGGACACACATGCTTATTTTTACAGAATATTTTTAATTGTATATACAAAATAGAAACAAAAGAATCTTATTTCCTTTTGCTTAAGCTTTAACTTCCTATTGCATAAACTCATCTGACATAATGTCCACAATAGCAAGTACATTTTGTAACTTGTCACTTAAACATACAATGCATGAAACCAACTTGTTCATGTGGATTTTAATTGATACCCTAATACTTATCTTCTTCAAAATGTGTAACATTCATGTAGATATTAAGAAAATGGATTAGATGAGATATTCACGTGCTCCCCCACTCCCAACCACATCCATTCATATTACTTAATCGAAAGTTTAGGTCTAAGAAGGACAAAATCATGTATCAAAGTGACTTTGGCAATTAAATGGATCATGTGACTCTTAGGGAACAATTCTTCATCGATTGCTTGCATTTTTGTACATCTTCCAAGTGAGATGCTAACTGTCATTTGTTCCAGACTGTCTTTTCACAGAACTTTTGTAGAGAACATCCTTGGAAGAGAAATATACCATCTCCAGAGAAGAGTGAAGGTAGGCTTATTGCCCATTGTACAAGATTCAAGTTTCCTAAGCTCTAAGTTCCTCTCCTGAAACACAGCTCACCAAATGTGCTAATGTCACCTGGGCATCATCAAGTCATCCTGCAGGACCAGGGCTTGAGAAGCCAATGTAAGAAAATGCTGAATCTCTGGCTACTACCAGCGCTATGTGTTATAACATTTTCTGTCTCTAACCCAGGAAGAGGCATGTATCTCTGCCAGCAACCATGAAACTGTGACAGGCTGCCTTGTTAGCTTGCAATAAGGGAAAAATCTTACACTCTTTGAAGTTCTCCATAGAAAACACATATATCTGTTTTCCTACTAAAAAAAGTCATAACCCATTAAGAGTCTTTAGAAAGTGTAAAGGTAGGAAATAATTAAAATCTTATATTCTCTTATTTTTTCTACAATTAAATTAATGTACATGATGAGTTTGAACTTCAATTCAACTAACAAGCATGAAATATCCATTAAAATATGTGATATGTAATATGACAGTGAAAGCAAAAAGAGACTGTATTATTGAAATCTGTTAACTTTCAAGGTGATTCTACACCACTTACTTCATCTTGTACACTAGCAATTCTACATCTAAACAGAACATCAAAATCACTGAGGTTATGAAATGATGATCCAAGTAAGCACTATATTGTTACAAATTTTGCAGATTTACCTATCTATTTAAAGGGCAGAGTTATAGAGAAAGAGAGCAAAAGACACAGAGAGAAAGAGATCTTCCATTCAGTGATTGACTCCCCAAACAGCTGCCAACAACCAGGTATGGTCCAGGCTATAGCCAGGAGCCTGAAACTCCATGTGGGTCTCCCACGTGGGCGCCAGGGGCCCAAGCACACAGGCCATCTTCAACTGCCTTGTCAGGCACATTAGCAAGGAGCTGGATCAGAAGGTAAGCAGAGACAATTTGAACTGGCACTCCAATAATGAGAAGCTGGAGTCACAAGCAGTAGCTTATCCTGCTGTGCCACAACACCAGCTCGTGTTACGAAATTTTTAATTCTTCATGTTCATTCTTTTAATTTAAATGAATGTTTTCAGGGTGTGGGGTTGCTGCAGCAGTTAAGATGCCATTTGGGATGCTTGTATTCCATATCACAGTGCCTGGTTCCAGTTTTAGCTCTGGTTCTGATTCCAGTTTACTGCACCCTGGGAGAAAGCAGGTGACAGTTCAAGTATTTGGATTCTTGCACCCATGTGAGAGACACACATTTACTTCCTGGCATTCCTGTGATCCAGAACCAGCTGCTGTTAATGTCTTCAAGTGAAACAGGGGTGGGGGGGTCTCCCTCCCTGTGGGGCATGAGCGCGGCCAGGCCAGGCCAGGCCCGGGGGCTCCGCATGCGCAGCTGCTCCAGGGTGCCCCCGCCTGAGCTGCGCGGAACGAAGCCACGCGGAGCCAAGTAAGATGGCGCCCAGAGGAAGTAAGATGGGCGGAATCCAAAGTTGTTTACCACTAAAACTAACTGGCTGCGCAACATCAGGGGAGGTAACAAAACTAGTAACAAGTGTATAGACATAGGGCTAGTCCTATAGAAATCCCCCCGTAAGGTGATTTTTTAAGTGATTGGTTGGCCCTTAGCCCTGCCCCAATGACTCTGCAGTTTTGTGTTATAAAAGGTACTATTATGTAAAAGGTGACTGAGTCCTTGCTAGACTTGGCTCCCCGCTGCATCTCCGGGACCAGGAGGCTGAGGAACGGGCGAGCGGCGCGCTTACCTTTCCTCGGACCCAGTCCATCCTTGTACGGGTGGACTAAGACCCAACATCTGGCGCCCAACGTGGGGCATGAACAGTTACTTTTCGGCCGAGGCTAAGCGGTCTCTCAGGGTAAGTGAAAACCTTAGTATGGTTTATGCAGTTTCGTCCCAAAAGGACCTGGCCTTAAAGGCCTCACGCTATATGTTAAAAAGTGTCTGGGTAGCTGTCATAACCTTGGCCCTTTGGATTCAGATGGCCAATCTCTTTTCTTGGAACACTTGGTTATGGGTGGAAAAACTCACCCTTAAGAGGGAGAGACACTTTGATACTGCCCTTAAAGCATCCTTCCACCCAGACGCTATAACCCTAGCTTCGGAGGGCGAGAGAGAAAAAGAGGAAGTGCAGGACTTGGGAGAGCCTAAAACCTCAGAGGAAGATGGCGGGGAGAGAGAATGGGCTAAGTTTGATCAGAAATGCAGAGAGCCTGTGGAGGCACGAACTGTTGAGGTAAAAACAAAAGTAAAAATCGTCCCGCCTAGCCCATCCACCCTAGAAGGGCCGGGACCACCCCCATACCTCCCCGGGGCAGAGGCGGCCTCCCCCTATGTAGAGCCATGGAGGGAGCTTTGTGATCTGGACACTTATGATTGCCCAGGAGGGGAGAAAAGAAATGAGGCGACCTTTGCGGAAGCTTATCCGGTGGACATAAAGCAGCATAGGGAAGTGAACTCTGGGCCAGGGAACCTGCTGCCTCAGGCCTACCCTGTTAATTTAGCTCCAGGCGGTAACAGAGCTCTGGAGTGGTATCCCTGGGAAGTGAAGGACTTAAAGGAGCTTCGCAAGGCAGTGGTGGAAGATGGGCCAAATTCCCCCTGGGCCCAAACCCTGCTGCAAGATATAGCCTATCACCCATGCGTCCCCAAGGACTGGTTGGACGTGGCCAAGGCAGTCCTCACAAGTTCACAGTTCATAAAGTGGTGTGCCTTCTTTAAGGAGGAGTGCCGGGTGAGTGCCGAAGCTAACCGTGCAGCCCAGCCAGCTATACCTATTACATATGCTATGCTGGCTGGGATGGGGGAAGGGTTCTCTATGGGGATCCAGCAAGCTGCACTACCTGCTCCATACCATGAACAAGTGAGGCAGGCAGGACTTAATGCTTGGTACAAGCTGGATGAGGGGCCCACTGAATCTCCCATCGCAGGGGTGCGACAAAAGCTGGGAGAGTCATTGCCAGATTTTGTAGTTAGGGTCGAACACAGTCTCCATCGTAAGTTGCTGGCTGGGGACCTTTGGGATCAGTTTGTTAAAATGCTTGTTTGGGAAGAAATGAATGCTAATCATCTGAAGGCCTGCGCTGGCCTAAGGGAGGCTCATAAATCCCCAGAGGCAGTTAAAACTAAGGTGGAACGTTCAGGTGTGGTGGCAACCCCTAAAAGCCCAACACTGCCTCAACGCACTGCGCCTCCAATTCCGCCCATGTGGCCACCCCTTTATGGTTATTCACCTCCCTTGAATCGCCCGCCGCCATCTTGTAAACAGCGTGCCTACTCAACCCCACAGCCAGTCCTGCTAGGCCCCGGCGTGCACAGTCTTCCCTGTAGATGGGGGACCATGGCCTTTCTCTGCACTCTCTTCCAGTCAGTGTAGCCTGTTGCACCCATGCAGGCCACAGCCTGATACTCTGGGGAGACTAGTCCTTGGGCTGCTTTGTTCCTCTCCATTTACAATTCAATGCTGTCCTCACTAGGAGGGGGAAGAAAAAATGCCTTTGGCTACCACTGGCCTTACCTAAAAGAACAAAAACCTCAATCCATTAACCCTTTCCAACCTAATGAGTCTTTATTTGCAATTAATAAGACTTTTTCTCCAGCACTAAGGAAGTCTCATTCCCTGCGGCTTTGTTTCAGATGTGTTTCCCTGTCCTAAGCAATGGGCTCCCATGCTGATGACCAGCTCTTTTCTGTGCTGCTGTAGTTAACTTATCTGAGAGTTTGCACGTGTCTTAAAGGTTTCCTGTTTCATTGGATTTGTCTGTCTTTAATGTTTGAGTGATTACCTAACTCTGATCAGATCTACCCCACAGCTTTGATTAAAATACTCAGGTTATACGTGCTAGTTTTTGGCTGAGTGGTTTGACTCTCTAACAGTTTAAATTCTCAAATGGAGTCTAACAACTTTGGGACTTCCAGTAGGATCCCTGGAACTCTCAAAGAATGGGACTCTAAATTTGTTAAAGTAACAACTGTTTGAGTCAATTCAAATTATGCAAAGTATATTAAAATGTTGTAAATAATGTCAGACCTGTGCTGTATTCATGTTTTTGCTTTCCAGCTAGAGTGGTCTTATAAAAGTGAGAGTAAATTCTGTGTATACAAGCCCTTATATTGTTAAGATCTTTTCAAAGTTGTTAACATGTACTAGTGTCCATGTTTGCTGTCCAGGAGGAGTTAATGGTGTGGTATTCATTAATAACTCAGTGTCTTATGTATTGTGTACTTTTCACATCTTAAATTCGATAAGAGAGTTAGCATGTATTCTCATAGATTGTCCATACATGACAATTCAAGACTATGTAAAAGTAACTACAGGTATAAAGTTTCAAAAGGTGTGAGCAAGTCATAAAAGGTTTTAAAAGGTTTACAACTTTAAAATTGTTTACAGAGTTTTCTTTAAGTTATGTGCTAATGCCAAAATTACATTGACCTAAAGTTGAAGTAAAAAATGTACACTAATGTTAGTAAATATCTAAAAATGGTCTAAGTCGTAAATCTTGGAATCTGTTTTTGCAAAAACTGTAACGTCTATTTTAACAGTGTCTGCTTAATGGGTTACTCTGCTATTTCTAAAGTTAGGTCCTTTTTAGCTCTGTTAAATAGTTCTGAGTTATGTGCGGATTTTGTGTACTAACTCTTATGTTCAAGGTGTTTATTTCTGGTTTATTCAATAACAACATAAAATTCATGTTCTGTCAAGGTAATCTATTGTGTACTCTACTGTCTCTGTTAAGTTCAAATTGATGAAAAGCATTGCTAAATACCTTTATGATTAGATTTGGTCTAAAAGTGTTAAGATCACCCTGTCTAATGAAGGGTTATCATTTCAGGATGTTAAAAAATTCTATTCTAACCAGATACTCTAAATTCTCTTGGCACCTTTAACAAACTTTCTAAAAATCAAAGTTCTAAATTCTCTAAACTTTTGGTATCTTCAAAAGGGCCCCTGGAGATATCAAAAGATATATCTCTCATCTTACAGAGATAATAACCAATTGGGGTGTTTAAAAGTGCTGCCAAGATGTAAAATGATTCAACACTCTACTAAAATTCCTTACAACCCACAGAAACAGGCTATGGTGGAAAAAAAACCATCAATGCCTCAAAAAACAGTTATTAAAACAAAAAGGGGGAGTGGCTACCCCCCATCTACAGTTACATAAGGCCTTGTTTACCATCAATATTTTAAATTTTTCAAAAGGGTCAAGGGAGTCAAGGTTCCAAAAACATGGGGGACATTTAACCCCTAAACCTCAGAGATGGAGAGACCCTCTCACCCGACTCTGGAGAGGGCCTGACCCACTGATTCAGTTGGGAAGAGGATTTGGCTGTGTGTTCCCCATAGGGGGAGTTGACTCCAATTTGAATACTGGCCAGAAATATCAGGCCTATGCCCGATGCAAGTAACAACCCACCCAGCGAGCAGTTTGCCCCTGAGGGAGATCCCCTTGTCTTTCCTCTTCCAAAAATGGATGGAGATCGAAATCCAAAGGCAGGCGATGATGTGGACGCTACTCTCCGCTGTGATCCTGAAGTGCCCAGCCTAGTGACGGGGGATTCGATGACCCAAACGAGATCATCAAAACACTTCAGGAGGACCTGAAAAAGACGAAGAGAACTCCAAGAAAGCCTCTTTTGGACGAGCCTTAATGGACTCTTTCCCTACCTCTTCTCTCTTCTTGGACTACTTCTTGCCCTGCTTTTAATCCTTGCTATTGGCCCATGCATAATAAATAGGCTTAGGCAACAAGGGTAAGACAGGTTGAGGTTCATTACTAGAGGCTGCTAGCCACAGAGGGCTACGATCCCCTGAACTAGGGAAGCGCCCCCGGTGCTCTCCACATTGCCAATGACGGGTAAGATTCCGGATGGACCGGAACAACCTAAGACAGGCGGTGGAAAAAGCTCACCACGCCCCCATAATTACAAGTCACGCGACACCCCAAGACGGGTAAAGCACCCAGCGTCCTGCACCAACCTAAGACAGGGCTCATGGCCAAGCTGCCTGGGTTACCAATGACAGGTAAGGGCAAGGACGGCTGGGGGCAACCTAAGACAGGGATCGCGTGCTAAAACAAAAAGGGGGAATCTGTGGGGCATGAGCGCGGCCAGGCCAGGCCAGGCCCGGGGGCTCCGCATGCGCAGCTGCTCCAGGGTGCCCCCGCCCGAGCTGCGCGGAACGAAGCCACGCGGAGCCAAGTAAGATGGCGCCCAGAGGAAGTAAGATGGGCGGAATCCAAAGTTGTTTACCACTAAAACTAACTGGCTGCGCAACATCAGGGGAGGTAACAAAACTAGTAACAAGTGTATAGACATAGGGCTAGTCCTATAGAAATCCCCCCATAAGGTGATTTTTTAAGTGATTGGTTGGCCCTTAGCCCTGCCCCAATGACTCTGCAGTTTTGTGTTATAAAAGGTACTATTATGTAAAAGGTGACTGAGTCCTTGCTACTAGACTTGGCTCCCCGCTGCGTCTGATTGTCTCCGGGACCAGGAGGCTGGGGAACGGGCGAGCGGCGCGCTTACCTTTCCTCGGACCCAGTCCATCCTGTACGGGTGGACTAAGACCCAACACCTCCCCCTGTCTCTCTTCTCTCTGTCTCTCTGTCTCTCTCTCTCCCTCCTCCTTTCAAATAAACAAAAATAAATCAATAAAAATCTGAAAAGGAAAACAACGTCATTACTGTAAGAAAGTTATATAATGTACAATTTATAGTCTATTATGATATAATATTTCTAAATTATGTAAATATAACATTTAAGAAATACATATGAAAATTTAAGCAATGCCAGTCTAAGCAAATTTGCTAATTACTTATACGAATTTTCCCCTCTTCTATTTTTAAGCATCATGAAAGATTTTAAGACAGGAACAGGAGCCAATAATGAGTTGTGCTGCAACTTGCAACACCAGCATCCCTTATAGGAGTGCTGGTTCAAGTCCTGGCTGCTCAAATTGCAATCTAGGTTCTTGCTCATGAATATGGAGAAGAAGATGATGGCCCAAGTACACGGGCCTCTGCTACCTATGTGTGAGATCCAGATGCAGTGCCAAATTCCTGGTTTCCACCTGGCCCAGCCACAGCATTTATAGCCATTTGGGGAGTGAGCCAAATCTCTCGCGCTCTCTCGCTCTCTCTCTCTCTCTCTCTCTCTCTGTGCATGTGTTTGTGTGTGTTACTGTCTATCTATCCTTCTCAAACTGTGTCACTGTGTCTTCAAAGCCTTCAAATACATAAATACATTTTCTAAAAGATAAGAAACAAATTAATTCTACTCAAAATTTGCATTGGATTGTTTCTCCTAGTGGTTAAGATTCAGCTTAAGGGTCTGGTGCTGTGGCATAGCGGGTAAAGCCAACGCCTTTAGTGCCAGCATCCCATATGGGCGCCGGTTCGGGATCTTCCTGCTCCACTTCCGATCCAGCTCTTTGCTGTGGCCTAGGAAGGCAGTGGAGGATGGTGAGGTGTTTGGGTCCCTGCACCTGCGTGGGAGACCCGGAGGATGCTCCTGGCTCCTGGCTTCGGATCAGCACAGCTCTGGCTGTTGTGGCCAATTGGGGAGTGAACCAGCTGATAGAAGACCTCTCTCTCTCTCTCTCTGCCTCTCCTTCTCTCTGGGTAACTCTGACTTTCAAATAAGTAAATTAAAACAAAAAAGATTCAGCTTAAGATGCCCAAGTGAAATATCAGAGTTCCTGGGTCTGATACCAGACTCTGGCTCCTGACTCTACCTTCCTGCTAATGCAGACCCCGGGGAGGCAGCAGTGATAACTCAAACTGGTTGTGCTTCTGCACCCACATGGGAAACCTGAACTGAGTTTCTGGCTCCTGGATTCAGCCCCTAGCCTAGACCAAGAATACTGTGGCACTGAGGGAATGAATTAATGAATGAGTGCTCACTCTCTCTGTCTCTGACACTCTCTCTCTCCCTTATTCACTGTAAAATAAATATTTTTAAAAAGATTCCTCTTGGAGCCGGTGCTGTAGCACAGTGGGTTAAACAGGTGTCTGCAGCACCTGCATTCCATATGGGCATGAGTTTAAACTCTGGCTTCTCCACTTCTCATCCATCTCCCTGCTAATGCTCCTAGTAAAGCAGTAGAAGATGGCCCAAGTGTTTGGGCCCCCACACCCATGTGGGAGACCTGGAAGAAGCTCCTGGTTCCTGGCTTTGGCCTGATTCTGCCCCAGCTGTTGCAGCCATTTGGGGAGTGAACCAGAGGATAGAAGATCTCTCTGCCTGTCCCTTCCTCTCTCTATATAACTCTGCCTTTCAAATAAATAAATAAAATAAATCTTTTTTTTTTTAACTTTTATTTAATGAATATAAATTTCCAGTGTACAGCTTATGGATTACAATGGCTTCCCCCCCCCATAACTTCCCTCCCACCCGCAACCCTCCCCCCTCCCGCTCCCTCTCCCCTTCCATTTGCATCAAGATTCATTTTCAATTCTCTTTATATACAGAAGATCAATTTAGTATAAAGATTTCAACAGTTTGCACCCACATAGAAACACAAAGTGAAACATACTGTTTGAGTACTAGTTATAGCATTAAATCACAATGTACAGCACATTAAGGACAGAGATCCCACATGAGGAGCAAGTGCACAGTGGCTCCTGTTGTTGACCCAACAAATTGACACTCTAGTTTATGGCGCCAGTAACCATCTTAGGCTGTCGTCATGAGTTGCCAAGGCTATGGAAGCCTTCCAAGTTTTCCGACTCTGATCATATTTAGACAAGGTCATAAAAGAGAGAGTGAGGATAGTAACCAATGATCCTAAGAGTGGCATTTACCAGGTTTGAACAATTATACAGCATTAAGTGGGGAAGAGGACCATCAGTACACACATGTTGGGAGTAGAGCCATTGGTGGTAGAGTAGAGGTTATGATTACAAAGGAATGAGGCCCAAGTGCACTAGACAGGGCCTAGAACAAAGGACAGAGTCATTATTAGAGGAGCTAAGAAAGGTGCTGTCTAAGCTACAATTAAGTTTTCTGATTGAGAGGCAAATAGAACCTGACAGAAGCGGCTTGATAATAATCTGGTGGGCTTTAGGCCTTGTAAATTCAGAGGCCCAGACCTATCTATCTCTTCACATGGGGTATATCCTAAGGGAGGTGTGAACCTCCTAGGGGAAGGCACTCTGTTGACTTTCATTACTTGGCTGGCCTGGGAGGAGAGCTGGCCAGGTAAAGGCAGGGGGCATCTCTAACAAGAAATTTACAGTTCTGCCTGCAATGTTGCTGACCCTACTTGACCATCCCCTCAGCTGCAGTGGTCACTTTGGAGGTTGGGCTGAGTGAAGGGCTTTTCAGCTTAGAGCCAATAAGATCTGTGGCTCTGACCTGGGCATCCTTCGACTCCAGGGCAGGTCCATTTCCAGTGATCCAACTCTTGGCAGAGCTGCCAGGTCTCAAACATGACTGAGACCAGCCCAAGGACATGGGCTGCTTTCCACTGCTCTTCCAGGAATAATAGCAGGGACCTGGATCAGAAGCAGAGCAGAAAAGATTCCAACAGGCACTCAGAAACGGGAAACAGATGTCACAAGCAGTGGCTGAACCGGTTGTGCCCCAATGCTGTCCTGTGTTACATATTTTTTCACTTCTTAAGCTCGTTTTTTACTTTAAATGAATTTTGTCAGGGGACAGGAATGGTTCAGTGATTAAGATGCCACTTGATGTACCTGTATCACATATCCGCGTGTCTGGCTCCAGTCTTAGCTGTGGTTGATTCCAGCTCCTACCAATGTGCTGGAACAATCAGATACTGGACCCTTGCAAACATGTGAGAGATCCACATTGACTTTGTGGCTGTGGCATGACCCAGGCACAGCTGTTGTGGGTTTCTGAAAAGTGAAACAGCAGATGGATCCCTCTCTTCCCCTCTCTCTTTCTCTCTCTCTCTCTCTCCCCCTCTCCATTTAAAATAAACTAAAACAAATAAAACTTTTAAAAGGAAAAAATACAAAGTCAATAAATGTGAGTACTATCAGCATATTCTATATAATATACAATTTATAATATATTATAGTAATATTTATAAATTATATATAAATATAGTATTTGAAAATACATGTGAGTATTTAAGCAACATCCCTCTAAGCAACTTTGCTAGCTACTTATTTGAATTTTTAACCTCTGTTCTTCTATGGTTAAGTAGCATGAAAAACTATAAGCTAGGAACCAGGGCCAGCAGAGTGGCACACTCCATTACACTGCCATTTGCAACAACAGCATCGCTTATGGGAATGCTGGTTGAGGTTCTGGGCTTGCTACTTCTGATCCAGTTTCCTGCTAAGGAACCCAGGAAGGCATCAGATGATGGGCCAAGTATATGGGCCTCTGTCAACTTGTGGGAGACCCAGATGGAATGTCCAACTGCTGGCCTCAGGCAGGCCAAGCCCCAGCATTTATGGCCATTTGAGCAATGAGGCAGTGGATGGAAGTTCTCTCTCTCTTGCTCTTGATAACTCTTGCCTCTCTATTTCTCCCTCTAAGTCTCTGACATTGAGCTTGTCAAAGAAAAAAATATGTATTTTTTAATCTTAGAATACAAATTTATGTACTCGAAACTTGCATTGAGGGGTGGGTATTTGTCCTAGAGGGTAAAATTCAAGTTAAGATGCCCAAGTTCCACATCAGACTTCCAGGGTTTGGTACCAGGCCATGACACCTCCTGACTCCACCTTCCTGTGACTGCAGACCCGGGAAGGCAGCAATAATGGCTCAAAGTGCTTGTGTTCCTGCTATCCACATCAGAGATCTGGATTGTGTTTCTGGCTCCTGCATCCAGCCCCCAGCTTGAATGAGGGCTGTTGTGGCATTTGGGAGTGAACCTGTGAATGTAAGTCCCCTATCCCTCTGTCTCTCTTCCTATATCTCTACTTCCCTGTGGAAGAATTTTTTTTAAAGATTTATTTACTTATTTGAAAGGCAGAATTACAAAGAGGCAGAGGCAGAGGTAGAGGTAGAGGCAGAGGCAGAGAGAGAGAGAGAGAGAAAGAAAGAGAATCCTCCATCCACTGGGTCACTCCCCAGATGGCTGCAATGGCCAGAGCTGGGCCTATCCGAAGCCAGGAGCCAGGAACCAGGAGCTTCTTTGGGATCTCTCACACACATGCAGGGGCCCCAGCAGAGGAGCAGCCGGGACATGAACCAGTGCCCACATGGGATGCCAGCGCCGCAGGTGGAAGATTAGCCCACTATGCCACAGCTCTGGCCCCCAGATTGGAACTTTAAAACCCAGACATACATATACATGAGAAAATAGATTTTGGAACATTCACTGCAGTCCTAGGAGTATTAGTTTTTGAGGATGTTTTAAGTCTGTAGTTCCTGTTCTATTATTCCTGTTCTTAGACTTAGAAACTTAGAAAAAGGCAATGCTAATGTGTTTCCTAATTTCTAGAAGCATACTAAAAATACAAACTAAAAATTATGACAGATGATATGCCTAAATTATAAGATGATGAAAGCATTCTTTTCCCCCTTTAAAACTACCTCTGTATTGCCACGAATCTCAACTCATCCCCAGGTCTAATAATTGGAAACAAATATGGAAACCAGTAATTGATTAACACTTTAAAAATGAGTCAGGGACAGGAAATACACACAGCAGTTAAGAACTCACTTGGTACACCCTCATCCCATATTGGAGTGCCTGGTTCAAATCCTGGCTCTGCTTCGGATTCCAGCTTCCTGATAACGCATTCCCTTCAAGGAGCAGATGATGACTCAAAAGCACGGGTCCCTGGCACCCACATGGGAGACTCAGATAAAGTTCCTGTCTCCTGACTTCCAGAAGCCTTTCCCAGCACTGGATGTTTTGTGCATCTGGGAAGTGAACCAGCAGATGGCAGATTCGTTCTCGCTTCTCTCTCTCTCTCTCTCTCTCTCTCTCTCTCTCTCTCTCTGTATGTGTGTGTGTGTTGGTATGTGTGTCCATGCATGCGCTCTGTCTCAAATACAATTAAAGTAAGTATATTTTAAATGGGGCAGAGATTAATAATGTGTAAAACTGTTAGGGCTCAAGACACTTTCAGTAAAGTAGGGACTATAAGCCCACTGATTAAATATAAATTTCAGGTGCAGCCCAAGTAGCAGAGAGGGGTAAAGATGCCTGTTGCACAAAAGACTTGCCAAAATCATCTTAGACCATAATAGCTGGTTCATGATTATAAAATCAATGTGAATATCAAAATTTGATCTCTCTGAGAATAACCACATCAGTTGCATAAATAAGCCACAGTGACTAATTTTGGGCAAAGTGCCACCTCCTTATGAAATGAACAGCTAAAAAGCTAGTCCTTCTAGACAAAGGCTAGGCAATGTATAAATTTCTCCTGTACTATATCTTACTCCCTTCTTTGAGGCTTATGCCTTATAATTTCTATGTATAATTAATTTAGTTCACATAAACATTTATTTGTCTTAAATTAGCTTATTATTCTTGTCTGTTTAACATGTTGGATATTTCTTAGACTTTTATTATAATTAGGCAGTAATGAGATTCCTTTGTGATAATAATGAATGTTTATTAGTAACATTTTATATGGGTAAACTACCAGATTATTTTGTAATAATTTGAGCTTCAAAAAGTTACTCACCTAGAACTTATATAGCCTTAATTGCAAAGCATATTTTTGTTAGGTTTGGGAATTGGTTATCTATGACCAAATATATTAGAAATCAATTACAGAATAAAGAGTAAGTGATCTCTAAAACAACTGATATTGAGATTGAGATCAATTGAAGAATATATAAAGAATGGGGCCAGCTTTGTTGTGCAGTGTGTCGAGCCACTGCCTGTGATACTGGCATCCCTTCTCTGGAGTACTGGCTCAAATCCTGGCTGCTCTGCTTCCAATCCAGCTCCCTGCTATTGTGCCTGGGAAAGCAGCAAAACATAGCCCAAGTAGTTGGACCCCTGTTACCTAAGTGGAGACCTAGAAGGAATTCCTGGCTCCTGGCTTTGACCTGGCCCAGCCTGGGTAGTTATGATCATTTGAAAGCGAACCAGCAGATGAAAGACCTCTTTCTGTCTGTCTCTCTGTCTCTCTCTCTCTGTTACTCTGTCTTTCAAATAAATAAAATGCATATTAAAAAAGAATATATAAGGGCTGGCGCTGTTGTGTAGCAGGTAAAGCCAAAACCTGCTTCACTGGCATCCCATAGGGGTGCTGGTTCGTGTCCTGGCTGCTTCACTTCCCTGCTAATGTGTCTGGAAAAGCAATGGAGGATGGCCCAAGTGCTTGGACCCCTGCACCCACGTGGGAGACCTGGAAGAAGCTCCTGGATCCTGGTTTCAGACCGGCCTAGTTCAGACTATGGCAGTCATCTGGAGAATGAACTAATGGATGCAAGATTCTCTCATTCTCTCCCTCTCTCTGTAACTCTGCCTTTCAAATAAATAAATAGATCTTTAAAAAAAGAATATATAAACAATGTCATCAATTATATGAAAAGCATAAATGCAGTATAATTATTCAAATATTTGACCTATGTTTATCAATGAATTAAAGTACATAATTAAGCATTATCAAAATAAAGCTTATTGGATATTCATTTTTTCCTTAATCTTCTTTTCATTCTATTCTTATTCTATATTTGTATTTTTACAACAAATATTCAAAAAAGTTCATTTAAAATGCATATTATGGGGGCTTGCTTTGTGGCATAGGGGGTAAAGTTGCTGCCTATGACTCTACATCCCACATGGGCACAATTTCATGTCCCAGCTGCTCCACTTCTGATGCAGCTCTCTGGTAATAGCCTAGGAAAAGCAGCGGAGGATGTGCCAAGTGTTTGGGTCTTGGCCACCCACATGGGAGACCAGATGAAGTTACAAGCTCCTGGCTTTGGCTTGGCCCAGCCCTGGCCATTGTGGCCATCTGGGGAGTAAACCAGCAGATGGAAGATCTCCCTCTCTGTCTCTCCTTCTCTCTCTGTAACTCTGACTTTCAAATAAATAAATAAACTTTTTAAAATGCTTCTTAAGAAAATGTATAGATTAAAAAATGTATAGATTAAAAAAAAGCACCAAAATAAACTTATGTCTTAATTCTATTTTCCACAAACTTTTTGAAGTACCCTCATATATTCAAACTATAAAATATTCATGCACTACACGTAAAGCTCTTTAATATGTTCTGTGAGAAACAGTTCACACAGTACTCAGAGGGATATTTATAGCTCTAAATAGATTAGAAAAAAAATCCAAAAAAATTTTAAACATGCAAAAATTCAAGAAACTAGAAAACAATAACATATTAAATCAGAAGAAGTAGAATATAGAAATTAATGAATATAAATACAGAAACTCTGAATAAGACAGTGGAGCCAAATAACAAAAACAAATTCTTTGAAAAAATATAAAGTGGACAATTTTATAGCTATCACCAATCACAAAAGAAAAAATAAGTGATACCAGTTAAATAATATTGTACAAAAAGAAAGAATTTAAAGTATATAAGAACACAAGAAATAGCATTACCACATGGCAGATAAAGAATGCTTTCTATGTGAAGATATATTTCACCTAATAAACTCAGAAGTAATGTGGTCTGTTTACTTTTTATTTCTTTAACTATTTAGTGTAACATTAAGCCTCTGGCTATAATGTAAATTAAAAACAAGTTATCTCAAAAATAAAAAGTAAAAATGAAGATTAAAAGCAACAAAAAAGAATACATATAACCATTAAATTTGAAATTGCAAATGAAAGGGGCCTGCGTTGTGGCACAATAGGTTAAGCTGCCACCTGGGACACCAGCATCCCATATGGGAGCTGGTTGGAGTCCTGGCTGCTCCACTTCTGATCCAGCTCCCAGATAATGTGCCTTGGAAAGCAGCAGCAGATGGCCTGAGTGCTTAGGCCCCTGCACCTGTGTGGGAGACCCAGCTGCAGATCTAGGCTCCTGGCTTTGACCTGGCCTGGCCCTGGCCATTGCAGCCATTTGGAGAGTGAACCAGTCTTTCAAAGAAATAAAATATAAATTTTTTGAAAAAAAAAAAAAAAAAAGGACACTTGAGCCAAGTGCATCCACACAGAGACAAAGGACATGTTACATACATGGCAATTCCAAGATAGCAGTGAATACATTCTGTGCCCAAGGAATGTAAAAATGCTATTGACGCAAAGGAAAAACTGCCTAACATGCTACCATATTAAGAGAGGAGATTTTTAAAGGCATTTGAACATTTTCTAAGGTACAGAAAAAGCTTTTGGAAAAAAACAATCAACACAAACACATTCAACAGCATTTAGCAAACTGACTCCTATTTTCCAAAATGTATATGTTAGGAGCATTTCCATTAAAGTAAAAAACACGACATAGCAGTACGCTACCAGAATACATGTGCATAATATAAAAACAAAAAAAAAGATTCCAGAAGTATCAAAAAGGAATAGAAATTATTTGGCGAAATATAATCCTTTTAGAAAACCCAAGAAAAAGCAATGAATAATTAAAATGAGTCATTTGTAATGTTTTACCATAGTAAAACTAAGAGCCTTGGTGGACAAATAATAGAGCATGTATATAATACATCTGTTGCTATAATGCGAGTGAAAATTAAAGTGAATTTCACTATATAGTACAACACAATGCTAAATAAAATCAAATCTGAGTCTCAGAAAATTATGCAAGTCTCTACAGAAAGCGTATCTTCGGGAAAATTCCCACACGTCTAAATTTGGCTAGTGAAGAGACAGGAGGGTCACTCTGAATTTTCTGTTCCGGCTCAGCATCTGTCCCGAGCCCCCTACCTTGTGCCGCAGTCTCGCCATCGCACATCACGGATGGGAAGCAACCTCATTCTTTCTAAGGGTACAAGTTTCGAAACTGTCCAGAGCTTACGGGGAGGTGACATTCCCCACAGCGGACTTTAACAGTGAGCCAGGGTACAAAACACGGACTTACCCCCGAGGAGAGAACTTATGGTACCTCCCATTCGGTAGCACAGGCTTCGCCGCAAATCCACGGGGCCACCCCCGTGGCCATCTTGGAAGGTCCCACGCAACAGCCGCCGGATATGCTGCCCCCCGACTTCCGCTCCCGGAGTTTGCTCGAGTACCGACCGCTGCGCCAGAGGGGTAGCGTCGAGTCGACGGACGGAGGAGACCAGGCCTCGCCAGCCGGTAAGACCACTGGGTGAGGTCTCAGGAGACCGTCTACCCACGGGAAGAGAGCCCTGTAGTCCCGCGGCTGCCACCAGCCTTAAAAAGCCTCAGGCAGGGGTCACTGGATTTTTTTTTTTTGCCCTCCGAAGCCCCCTTCTGGGGTCTCTGAAAAAATTGAACCAGAATACTGGCGTTAACCCAGAGGCCTATGATCAGCCGCTTATGAATTGAGTGAAACTGGCCCTCCCCGCTAGCGGAAAGATCCGCGCAGACCACGGCAACCACTGTTAGCCTGGGAAGACGCCAAACGTACGCCGCTTCTGCCCCTAGCGGCTCGGGGTCTGCCTCACGATCAGCGAAATGCCCCCTATGGGAGCTGGGTGAGAAAGTCCCGGAAGAGTGGAGAACTTTCTAGAGCGCCGCCTTTCTGTCAGCCCTGGGAGGCTCCTGGCGTGGCTGTAAGGCCTAGCTGCTCAGTTGTGGAGGCCGGCAGGGGGCAGAGGGCCACGAAGGCGTGGGGGCAGGGAACATGGCGGGGCGGGGTGGGGCGGGGCTGGCAATAGGAGGTGGGGGGTGTGACAAGAGACGGAGCGGCGGGGCGAGGAGGGGGGAGAGGTGGGAGGAGAAGCTGCGGCGGGGGTTGGGGGAGCAAGGGAGCGATGGATCGCAGTGGGGGGCAGCTGTGGGGGTAGTATCTGCAGTGCTACAAGAGGTGGGGTGGGGTAGGGGGTGGAGCCTCGGGGAGGAGGGGGTGAGAGAGTCTGGAGGGTGGATCGCTGGGAGAGGGCGGAGCAGTAGAAGGTAGGGGGACATGGAGGCATAGGGGGAGGGGGAGAAGTAAGGGGAAGGTGAGTTAGGGGACTAAGGGGAGGTGAGGCGGGAGGTACGGGAAGGGGGGGTCTGAGGGAGGGGGGTAGGAGCGAGGGGAGCTGCAAGTAGGGTTGGGGAAGAGGCGCGGGGAGAGGTGTGGGGGGAGGGGGTCCGAGGAGGGGAGGGTGGCATAGATGCGCAAGAGCCTGGGTCTAAGGCTAGACAATTCAGGCAAGCAGAAGGAGCTGTTTTGGGGCTGCCCGGGGGTTAAGTTTAGAACTCTGAGCAGAGGCTGAAGGGACTTTTTCACCCAGTACAATTGGGGCCCACAGAGTACCACTGCCCGCTAGGAGCCCTAATGGCTCATCAGCATGGCTTTCTGGTAAAGGTATACTTTATTTAATCCTTAGTAGTCAGAAGGGTGACTTGGTCTGACAGGGCAGCAGTGGGTCATTGAAGGGAGGTGATCCCAGTCTCTTCTGGGATCCCAAGTACAGACTGAGGGCTGCAGATCCTGCCTTTGTGGACAGTCTGGGGAAGCCCTGGGAATATCTCATTCTGTCAGTCAGTACCCCCCCCCCATACACACACCTGCATACTTTGTGACATCAAGTGAATGCAAGTCTTGGTCTGATTGGTAGAGACCCCCAGTCTGCAGAGGGGATGGTACCAGGCAGTATAGCTAAAGGGGGCCATGAACTTGAATATTGAGATGACCCTGGGGGTTTTGCAGAGACCTACACAAGCTGCCCTTCCTAACGGGGGCCTTAGCGAAAGTATGTTATTCTGTGGCCTCACTATTTTCCTCTTCCGGAGTCTCGGGAATATGAAGGCCTTGCTTTTAAGGGGTAGTTCTCAGGTCAGCTGGGAAAAGGAGAATCAGGTCCTATAAGGAGTGAGTGTGAGGACTGATCGGTCTAATTACCCCGGCATAAAAAGGGTCTCACAGAACTCTGCCATTGCTGCCATCCCAGAGTGTCCCCAAGCATATAGGATCAAATGAGATTTCCTCTCAAATGCTCCTAAGTGTATGTTGAAAAAAAATATCCCCAACCCCAGAACAGCAGTGTTGCCACAGGGTCTGGACCTACCAGATACTGTCAGCCCCCAGTGAAACGCAGGTCAGGCTGGACAACTGAAGCCTAAGGCACCCTGTAATTATTTCTGTAAGGAAAAGGCACATCAGAGGAGTGAAGTCTCGGGTGTTCCTTGAGAAGTGCCCTCGAGGAAACCTGTGGAGGTGGCCTCTGAGAGCCAACATAGTATCTCTCTGCTGAAGCAGGGATCACACCATCCCATCCTGTTTGTTCCAGGCCACTGCATCTCCTGCCATCTGTCCCATCCTCCTGCCTGCCATCTCTGACCAAAGTCATCATGCCCCGGGGTCAGAAGAGTAAGCAACGTGCCCGTGAGAAACGTCGCCAGGCACGAGGACAACAGGAGAGTGTGGAACACGCTCAGGCCACTGTAGTGGAGGAAGAAGAATCGCCCTCTTTCTCAGCTTCCAATACCGAAGATGTTATCGAAGAGCTACCTGGTGCTGCAGCACCCAGCAATGAGCAAGAGCCTGAAATGGCCACTGGTGCTGCTGCAGTTGTTTCATACGCAAGATCTAAAGAAGGCACCAACAACCCAGGTAGAGAAAGGCCAAGTGCCTCACAGGCCCGGGCTGCCATGAAGCACTTGCAAAGTGGCCCTCTAGCTGAGAGGGTTGCCATGCTGGTGCATTACCTGCTCTACAAGTATCAAGTGAGAGAGTCTGTTACCAAGGCAGACATGCTGAAAAATGTAATCCAGATGTACAAGCATCACTTCCCTGAGATCCTGAAGAAAGCCTCAGAACGCCTGGAGCTGGTCTTTGGCCTTGATATTAAAGAAGTGGATCCCAACAGAAGCATTTATGTCCTGGTCAACAAATTGGAGCCAAACTACAACGCAAGAGTGACTGATAACAGAGGTGTGCCGAAGACAGGCCTGCTGATGATTATCTTGGGTGTGATCTTCACAAAGGGCAACTGTGCCACCGAGGAGCAAGTCTGGGAAGTGCTGAATATGATGGGCGTATATGAAGATAGCATTCACTTCATTTTTGGGGATCCCAAGAAGCTCGTTACCGAAGATTTGGTGCAGGATAGGTACCTGGAGTACCGCCAGGTGCCCGACAGTGATCCTCCACGCTATGAGTTGCTGTGGGGTCCAAGATCTTATGCTGAAACCAGCAAGATGAGAGTCCTTGAGTTTTTGGCCAAGATTCATGATACCGTGCCCAGTGCCTTCCCAGTCTGGTATGAAGAGGCACTGCAAGATGAGGAAGAGAGAGCCCAAGCCAGAGTTGCGGCCAGGGCTCGCATTAGTGCCTTGGCCAGAGCACGTTCCAAGGCCTTGACCAGCAGCCTTCCTTGCCCCAAGTAAAGGCTAAAGAAGATACTTTACTATTTTTGAAGAGGACAGTTCATGAATTAATGTTCTCACTAGTAAAGTATCGGGAGATGCTGTGTTCCTATGTTCCTGTTTTGTGTGGTAACTTGGAAATTTGTTTAAATGTTGCATCTTTTAATTGAAAGTTTATATAACTTCTGAATTCAAATTTATGAGTGATATAAGTCATACATTTATTGATGTTTAAAATGTTTTGAAAGTATGAATTTTCCTATTTTATGTAATAAATTAGGAAAACTCCCATTTTATTTAGTGATGCCAAGCAAGATAAAATACTAATGGAAATGTGAAAGGATTAAGTAGTAAAATGGTTGGAATTAGAAAGAGAAAAAAGTAAAAGATGATAACTTTTGCATTCCATTTCACTTTCAGTCTGTTTTGTAAAAGTAAGAATTATATACTTGGATATGATTAACTTATTCAAGAATGTTGGAGAAATTAATAAATTATACTTCTTGAAAACTGTCTCATTTGTTTCGCAAACATTACTCAAGCACTTGCTTTTTGGAAGACTCAGTACTGTTAGGCAGGGAGACAGACATGGGCCTGTGTGTGAAGAAGAAAGGAAGTTTCTGAGGTTACTAGACCTGGATGCCTTGAAACCAACCCAACACTTGCATATCGGAAGTCCCGCCCAACAACATCATAGGAGAGGTCCTGCACTCTGGAATCTTCCTGTTCCTGTCTGATAACAATGTAGGGGAGATCCTGCACCCAGGGACCCTCCTGTCTGATAATACTCTAAGTGGGGTCCCATGCCTGGGAAGCTTTCTTTATGGTAGCATTCCAGACAGGAGACTGGGGAAGAAAAATCCGAAGTTCGCCCTGTATGCACAAAAAGCTCCAGTCTGTGCGAAGGCAGACACTCAGTTTTCTGCCTCAGTGCCCTTCTTTATCTGTCAGGTGTACTTCATTAGTTATCGTCTGAACTCTTTTCTTGAGAAGACCGAGATCACCAGCCAGCCTAACCAAGGATACTCTTAGCAGGTGTTCTGCTTCTCTGGAGAAATTAGGGATGGTCCTATTTGCCTAGGCAAAACTCCCTTTTAGAGCCCCCTGGTGATGCAGCCATAGCTCTTTTCACATTTAAGGAAGTGAAGCAGATTTGAGAAGTGCCAAGCTTCAACTTCCAGCTGTACTGGTAATGGTACTAGTACTGGGGATATCTGGCTAATCAAGACCCACTCGTGTACACTGAATTCTAAGAACAGCTGTCATGTAAAAAAAAAATGGTGAGATTAGACCATAAAATGTAAAGAACAAGTCAAAAGAACGTGGGAGATAATATAACAGTAACCAAGTGAAAAATGTCTTGAGGCAAGTGATTTGGGGGCCTAGGGAAACTAAACTCTTAAATGTGAGTCACTTTTAAGTTAAGCTGAATGGTGGCTTAGATGAGGCCATGGCAATGGCAGTCAGGCCAGATTCTCAAAAAGGTGTGTCTAGAGTTAAAAGATTAATGCCTGGAAGGTGTCCTGCGTCTTTTTCAAAGTGTCCTTTGCCCAGTGTAATTAAGCACAGTGCACAAACGATGTGTTTCATGCACATCAGGTTCTGGGAGTTTCTGAGAAATGTTGATACCACCCCACATGAGTGTGCTCAGAAGGCATTCTGCTGACAGTATTTGCTCTGGTGTGGAAGAGACAAAGCTCTCTACATTTAAAATGCCCACTGCATTTTATTAGATTGTCCGAAGCATGTTTTGGCAAGCTCTTTAAGTGAAGGCCAGGTTTTTAAAAGTATTCATTTATTTGAGAGACAGGGGTGGGGGAGAGAAACAGCTCCCACCCACTGGTTCATTCTCCAAATGTCTGTAAAGGTGAAGGCTAAAGGCAGGAGCCTGGAACGCAATTCAAGTATCCCACATGGGTAGCAGGGACTCAGTAATTGAGCCATCACTGGTGCTCCCCAGGGTCTGCATTGGCAAACAGGAAGCTGGGGTCAGGATCTGCAGCCTGAAACTGAACTCTGGTACTCTAGTATGGGATTTTTAAAAAAGATGTATGTATTTGAGAGGCAGAGTGATGGGGATAGAGAAAGAGGTCTTCCATCTGCTGGTTCACTCCCCAAATGGCCACAATGACCTGGGCTGATCCAGACAGAAGCCAGGAGCTGGGAACTGTATCTAAATATCCCACATAGGTGGCAGTGACCCTGCTGGGAAGGTGAAGATACCAAGTGTCCTCACCATTCTGTGTGTTCCTCTATGGCAGCCATTGTCATGGTAACAGGCTCACCTGCTTGCTAGCTGCCGACAACTGCGTTAATGTAATCATTTGGCCCTGAGCCACAATGTGTATAGGCCCATATAAACAACTGGGAGGGGGCATGGGTAAAAGTGGCTGCTGGTGGATGGATATTGACACGTGGACGTGGCTATATGTGAATGCACATAGATGTCACTGTGTGTGTGTGTGTGTGTGTGTGTGAGTCTGCTGCCACAGACATAAAGGCGGCTATGTACCATAGCCCCACTGCCATGGGGGCTAGTGGCTGTTCCTTGTGCATTTCTCACCACTACTGTGAGTAAAGCAGGTACAAACACATAAACGTCTCTGAGTTGTTCTCTGACCTGTTGGAATCTGGATCTGCTTGTCCTGGGCCCTAAGCCCTGGGCATACACTTAGATGTTGGCAAGTTTCCTTTCTGGCTAGTACAGAATCGTTTGCTCCCTTGGAGGCTAGAATTCAGGAGTGGCTAGCCACAAGTATATGGTGCTTTGTGGCTGTGGCCTTATGGGCTGACGTGACTCCCAGGAGTGGGCTAGAGTAGGTGGCCCCCACTGGTACAGAGAAGACATTACCTCGGGGGCCACCAAGTGGGTCTTCCTAATTGGCTTGTGGGCTGGAGGCAGTGGGGCCTGCTGGCTGCCTTAGAGGAAGCAGAAATGGATCAGAGGGAAACCCAGACGACAGCTGATGCTGTGGTGTGAGTCCTTCTCAATGCCTTGTGGGTAAAGGATAATGTTGAGTTGAAGACAAAACGCCAAGAAAAGAGCTGGAAAACACCTCAGGGAGAAAAAAAATGAAAAAAAATCCAAAACTGAGAGCAGCCATGAGGAGCTTCAAGGCCACACACTCCATCTCCCTTCCTTCTGAGGAAGGGGTGGGAGGAATGAAGTGGCAGCTGGAGCAGCTGTGGGAGTGGCAATGAGAGACCTTGAATCAGCCCTAATGAAGCAACAAGTAAGGGAGCTGCAACACCCGGGAAAAGGAACCAAAGACCTAGAGAAAGGTAAAAATGCCTGCTACAAGAAAAGCTGATGGCAGCTTGTGAGGGTGGGTGAGGCCGCTGATCTCAGCACCCTTGGCTGTAAGTTCCAGACTCTTGAGAATATTTGTGGGCAACAGGGAGGGATGTTCTGTCCTCTGCACATTCCTACTGGCTTTGTCCCTGCAGTAGGATCCATGGCATAACCCTTTAAGAGCCCTGGGTTCCAGCACCCAGACTTGCAGCATGTTCTCCCTCAGTGGGGCGGTTCCATTCAGTTATGCAAGGACTACAGGCTGAATTCTCCCTGGTACTGGGCACAGGGCTGGATGTACCCACTAGGGGCTTCAGTGCCAGTGCCAGGCAGGAGCCTGAGGCCTCACAAAAGTCGGCGCTGCACTCCCTCCCCATGGTGGGGATTGGATGGTGGCTACACTGGCAATGGCACAGACAGACCTGCACAAAGACCTATGTAACGGAGAGGGTGAACACTCTTCTAAGAAAACCATTTAGGTACCCAACCAGAGCATCTAAGGTGAGGACCACCTGGGCCTTCAGATCTTTGTAAGGCAGTGGGCCACGACCACCTGAGAGACAAGATCCAAAGCCTGGGCAGCACGCAGAGGGTGATGCTGCAACTGCTGCAGCCCCAAAGCAGCTGATGGAGATGGAGAAAAGGCCATACAGCTGATGGGAGGTAGAGACGGAAGAAAATGTCATCTATGTCCTGGGAGGAGGGGTCGTCAACCCTTGGCTGCATCCAGTGCTGGAGACAACCTGGCAATTGTAATGATTGAGTACTCTGGTGGTGAGGACAATACTAAACCTCTGAAGTTGTTCAAGACTTCTGAGTTCACCCACTTATGGGATATAGGGCTGGACAAAATCCTGCTCTTGGGGCTAAACCCAAAGCAATGGTTGTCACTGGTTGAGCAGTCAGCCTTGTGGCAATGGCACAGCACCACCTTATGTCATGATTTAATAAGATTAACCTGTGACTCTTTTATGGATTTGAAAGCAATTATATTCATTTTGCTGAGCCATCTAGAGTCACCTCTTGAGAGGTAGCAAATAGACTTTATTGGACTTCTGCCCCAATCAGATGGATACAGCCCGATGGCTAAAATATCCTGATGGACTGGATACCTTTGCAGTGGTGACCAACCAATCAGCTTGTTGGGTATGCACTGAGTTGCCTGCTGGCTTTGCCTTGAAAGGTAGCCATAGCCACTGACCACACTGGACTTGGTTATGAAACCACACTTAGACTCATGCAAAGACCTTAGTCCAGGAATAGTAAATAAAAACCAATCAGGTTTGGGTTAGTCTATATTATCTCTTATAGATTGTTGCTGTAACTTGTATTATTGTTATGGCTTTTGGATGTAATGTTCCACACCCCAGGTGTACTCCTTGGACAGGGACTTTTCTGGAAGATAATGTACGTGTAGATTGTGAGGTGAGGAAACTTGAAGGGGTAAAGTGTTGGAAAGGTGACACAAATTCTTGTAGCCCATACTCATTATAAATAAGATATCCTCAAAAAGTTATATATAGTATATAACTTAAGTTTTATTTTATAAGCAACATTTTGGCTGATCTGTGTGCCGCATCATAGAGTGCTGCATATTCTCTGACATATTTTTGTTTTTAAAAAGTCACAGAGCAGATTTTGGTAGGTTCTGAGGTCAAAATGACACAGTAATAATTGCCAATTATTAAAGATGCCATAAATTCCAGGTACTGTGCCAGGAACATTCTTATATTGTACACCCCAGGAATCCTTGATGACAGGCCTTCTCCAGCTCACTTCACAAAGCCCCATAGATTTTTGCATTTTTCTGACTTCACTTGAATCCTAAGTGTCAGAATTAGAAGCCTGGTCTGAATCTGCTTAGAGTTCACATTGTGCCATTCCTTCTTTCATGAGGCAAATGTTCTCTTTTGATTCAATCTCTTCTTACTGCTCCACAGTGTCTGCAGTCAGTGCCCAGGAATTGGCACATACCCTACACTCAGCAATTCACAAATTACTCTGCTGTTTGCTTGAGTCTGGCCAGTGGGCCCTTGTGCCCAAATCTGGATCTGGAGCTGCTGTCTAGCTCTTGCCTGCTTCCTTCCATAAAGGTTCTACCTGCTCCCTGTGGCAAAGAAGTCCCAGAATAACCTTCATTCCCTGATGGGAATGGGGCAGATGTCTTAGCACAGGGGGTCAAGCCCCTGTTTGGACACCTGCATCCCATATTGTAGTGCCAATTCCAGTCCAGGCACCTATAGTTCCAATCCAGCTTCTTGCTAATGCATCTTCAGAAGGCAGTAGATGATAGCTCAAGTGCTTGGGCTCTTTCCATCTGTGTGGAGGATCTGGATGTGGTTTCTGGCTCCAGGCTTTGGCCTGGTCCAATCCTGGATATTGTGGGCATTTGGGAAATAAACCAGTGGATGGAATCTCAAATCTCAATCTTTCTCTCTCCCTCTCTGTCTCTCTCTCTCCCTCTTTCAAGTAGCAGAGAAATAAATAAATTAAAAATTTTTTAAATTCCTTGCAATTGTGGTATAGCAGGTAAAGCCGCTGTCTGCAGCTCTGGGATACCATATGGCCCTAGCTGCTCCACTTCCAATCCAGCTCCCTGGTAATGCACCTGGTAAACCAGCAGAAGATGGCCTGAGTGCTTGGGCTCCTGCACCTATGTGGGAGACCTGGAAGAAGCTCCTGGCTCCTGGCTTTGGATAAGCCCAGCTCCTGCCATTGAGGCCATTTAGGGAGTGAAGCAGTAGATGGAAGATATCTCTCTCTGTAACTCTGCCTTTCAAATAAATAAATATTTTAAAAAATGTCTCTCTGGCAGATATGCCAGCTTTTCTAAGAAAAGAGAAAGTAATCATCACCATAATTCTCCTGACTCTGTCTGTATCTCTCCAAGGTAACTAACTTGGTGCCCAAGAGCACCTGCTAAAATGTTTGTGTACGTTCACTGGGGAGTGGGGCAAAGACTCACAAGTTGTGATTTCGTATATGCTCCAACAGAACAAAGAAATGTCTCTCTATTGAGATTATAGACTATTGAAAAGTTCAATGCAGAGAGATACTACTGACTGAAGAGTCAACCCTCCCTGTTGAGATTCATAATATTTAAATAAATGGGACGATCTTGGATTTGAAAACTCCTGTCATCTTATAGGCCCTAGAAAACACTGTTGAATAGAAAGGTTACTTGATAGTCTAAGAAACTCCTCAAAGAGCTAAGAAAGCTATTGTCATAACAAGAGTAACTTGTATTTGAAAGATTTATTTATTTATTTATTTGAAAAGCAGAGTTGAGAGAGAGAGAGAGAGAGAGAGAGAGAGAGAAAGAGGGAGAGAGAGAGAGAGAATCTTACTCCTGCTGGTTTACTACCCAAATGGCAGCAATGACTATGGCTGGGCTAGAATGAAGCCAGGAGCCAGGAGTTTCTTCCTTGTCTCCTATATGGATACAGGGGTCCCAGCACTTGGGCCATCTTCTGCTGCTTTCCCAGGCACATTAGCAGGGAGTTGGATTGGAAATGGAGCAGCTGGGACTTGAACTGGTGCCCATGTGGGATGCCAGCATAGAAGGTGGTGGCTTATCTCCATCTTTCTGCACATCCATTCTTTCTGTTTCATTCAGCAGCAAGCATGAAGAACCTGTGCTGAAATATGAAGCTATGTAATGAAAACAGCTTGGATCTCTGGGTCACCTTACAACAGAGACCCTCTGCCAATCCACAGAATATTTAATTTGCATAAGAGATAAAATTTGACTGTTAAGCCATTCAGATTTCAAGCTTTTTTCCCATTACATCTTATATGAACTTTATTTATATAGTACACAGCTACTATTTTTATTGCTAGTCTTAATGAAAGATTTTAATTACAAATATTCTTGTTGTCACAAAAGAGTCCAACAATACAAAACAATCTCAATTATTCGTTCTTACTATGTTCCTCCAAAATGCAGTCCCTCCTCAAAGGTAGTCATATTAAAGTATTTTGCATGCAGCATTTTAAAATGTATTCTAGGGTTTCTATTACATACATGTGCTAGCAAAATGCATTGTGAGTAGTTACCACAAATTGACAACTGTACATATTTGTCTGCTTCTTATCCTTGTCACTGAATAACATGAATTCAGAATCCTTCAGGGAGGGGACCTGCGACACTGCCATCTCAGACTGGAATGATGGTGAGTGTTAGGAAAAGAGACATAGAAACAGATAGGGAGCAGACTACTCCCAACCTGTGTGTACTGATGGTCCTCTTTCCCACTTAATGCTGTATAATTGTTCAGACCTGGTTAATGCCTCTCTTAGGATCATTGGTTACTCTCCTCACCCTGTCTTTTATGACCTTGTCTAAATATGATCAGAGTCGGCAAACTTGGAAGGCTTCCATAGCCTTGGCAACTCATGACGACAGCCTAGGGTGGTTACTGGCGCCATAAACTAGAGTGTCAATTTGTTGGGTTAACAACAGGAGGCACTGCGCACTTGCTGCTCATGTGGGATCTCTGTCCTTAATGTGCTGTACTTATTGTGATTTAATGCTATAACTAGTACTCAAACAGTATGTTTCACTTTGTGTTTTTATGTGGGTGCAAACTGTTGAAATCTTTATACTAAATTGATCTTCTGTATATAAAGAGAATTGCAAATGAATCTTGATGTGAATGGAAGGGGAGAGGGAGTGGGAGAGGGGAGGGTTGCGGGTGGGAGGGAAGTTATGGGAGGGGGAAGCCATTGTAATCCATAAACTGTACACTGGAAATTTATATTCATTAAATAAAAGTTAAAAAAAATAAAGATAGGGAGCAGAATATGAATCTACAGCCAGACCAAATTTATTCAGAGAGGATAAATCTGCAGAGGTGAGTGACCAACTGCCAGTGTGCACATTGACAGAATACACAGCAGGAGGCCCTGGCCCCAGGGGCCATGCCTTTTTATATCTTAGGAGGGCTAGAGGTGGGAGAGCCGGTAGGGGGCAGCAGGAGGAGGTGCATTCCTCAGAGCTGGTTTTTCATATGGCCACTGGGCCTCCTAACTGGGGAAGAATGGGAATGGGAATGCGGAGGTAGGGTGTAAAGACAATAGGGTGTGAGACCCAATTGAGATTCAAGGGCAAGGAATAAATTCCAATGCTATCTCTCTTTTGGACAATGAGCAAGAATGGCTGAGGCTTATGTCTTTGTTCATCAGTGAGTACTGGCTGCTCTGGCTTATGATCCAGCTCCCTGATAATGCTCCCGGGGAAAGCAGCTGAAGATTCTGTAAATGCTTGCTTGGTCTCCTGCCACCCACATGGGAGCCCCAAGTTGGAGTCCCAGGCTCCTGACTTCAGCCTGGGCCAGCCCAGGCCATTGCAACCATTTGAGGAGTGAACCAGCAGTTGGAAGATCTCTCGCTCTGCTTTTCTAATAAATCTGAAAAAAGAATCTTTCTGTCACACATATATAGACACACCTTACTCTTTCAACTATTCCCTAAAATTCTAAAGTATATAGGAGCCAAATAAACAGAACCAATCTTCTGATGGACACACAAGTTGTTTCCCATTTGTTGCTATGATTAATAGAATTATTACCTGCATAAAAGAACATCAATTCTTAGACAACCTTGCATGTTTTAGGAAAGATTAGAAAAGTGAAAATTGAATTAAAGTGGAAAGACTGATGATTATAAATTCTATGAATACTGTTGCTATTCTTTTACAATAGTGCTGTGCCAATTTTTATTTTCACATATTAATGTGTGTGAATAAATTAAGCTCTTGGGGGCATTTTATCAATCTTTTAAATTCTGGTGAAACTTGATTGAAAATATATTGTCTCATTGTTATTTTCATTTATATTTCTTCATTTTCTAAGTAGGTTGAACAGAAAAAAATAACACAATCCTACATCCATACAAAGCAAGATACCTGCAGTGGTGTCTCAAGAACCAGGATTGCTCTTGGTGCATGCTTTAAAATTCTGGCATGTCAGTAAAACATTTCTGTTACTTTGAGAAGGAAGAATTTGGTCAGAATGACCAGGTGAAGAAAACAAGCTTATACAAGACAAACTCAGCTAATGAGGGACATCAGGAGGACCAGGGATAGCACAGCCTCCAGAATCCATGAGAGATCAAGTCCAGAGAGCACAGGGCAAAGATCTGTATTCAGATTTCAGCACAAGGTAAAGAAGGGAGCAGAAGGAAAGATAGGGGCACTGGTGGCACACTGGAAAACTTTTATGGATAGGCTTGGGACTCTGAATCCTCATTATGAGCAAGAAGTTGTAGGATTATCTGAAGGGGCAGATTTATTGGATGAGAGGACCAGAGGCACACCATAGACCCCACATGCCCTTAGAATTTCCACTTCCTGCTTGTCAGACCGACTCTAGCTAGCTCTCCTGCATCACCCACAGTTGGTGTTAATGGATCTCTCCACTGCTCTGGTGATTCAGTGTATCCTTTTTCATGTACCAGGACTGAGGGCTGTGCTGATGTTTGGTAAGAAATGGTACTTTTCCTTCTGTGTACGTGGCCTTCCCTTCACTGAGATTGAGATTGTGCATGTGGGAGGGATTGGTGATGAACAATGGGTAAAAGAGGGAAAGTAGTACCAGTGAAGACCAGAGGGGAATAGGCAGCTGCAAGGACTGGGAAACTTGAGGAAGAATTCCCTGAGGCTAATTATCTCTACCTTGATCAAAGATCCTGCCATTTTCTGCAGCTCAGACTGCCTCTCATTCGTCCTGAATTCTTTGCAGAATAATGAGTGGATTTTCTGTGGCTGTGTCTGGTTCATGGGGCCTATCTTCAATGCAAGCATTTCCAAGCTGGATGGAGTACCATTGCAGATGGTGCAGTTCATTGTTCAGTTGGTTAGGGACAGGGGAATCACAAATCCAAATCTCTTTTTAAATTCATATTTATTTGAAGTGGGGAAGAGAGAAAAAGAGAGGAAAGGAGGGAGGGAGGAGTGGAAGGAGAGAGAGTGAGAAAAATCTTCCATCTGCTGGTTCACTCCCCAAATGGCCACAATCCCAGGGCTGGGCCTGGCCAGGCTGAAGCCAGGAGCCTGGAACTCCATGTGGTTCTTCCACATGGGCGGCAGTGGCCCAAGAACTTGAACCATCTTCTGCTGCTTTCCCAGGCACATTAGTAGGGAGCTAGATTGGAAATGGAACAGCCAGGACTTGAACCGGCGCTCACACAGGTTGCTGACATTGCAGGCAGTGGCTCAACCCACTGTGCCACAACCCCAGCCCCAAAATCTCTGTCTTTATTATTGCTATAACCCTGACTTAATTGAAATGAAAACAAATTTTAAAGGATTATGTACTAGTCATTCCTGAAGGTAGTACATGATAGTAGTAAAATTTGCATTCCCTTTCACTGTGAGGTGAGAGTGTTGGATCACATGTCATCTTCAGGCCCACAGAGAACGGGGATCCCAGAGTCCAAAAGAAGTGTAGGCCGGGATCTTAGGAAGTTCTGAGAGAATCACCCACCCCAGAACAGGGGGTCCAGCCCAGAGCCTATGACTGCTGTTAGCACTTCTAACCCCATGCCTGCAGATCTGACCGGAGCACCTCCTGACTTCATCCTCTGAAGACTGGGAATGGGGGAGTAAAGGGTGGAGTGGCTGGAAAGGATGACCTTGGTTTAAGGCTGGCTGACTTAGATCAGGAGGAGTCGTCCCACATCTCCCACTCATGTGTCAATGAAAGACATCTATGCGAGTTTTGTCAGAGTTTCCCACTCTCACACGACAGAGGCCACCCCATAGGAGAGCTTCATTCCTCCTCTCAGCCCTGAGAGGCCTCATATAGGGCTGGCATAAATTAGCTTCCCCAACTCCTGCCTCTGAGTTGTCAGAGAAGCTAAGACAATGATTTGAGTAGCGTGGAACATAAGGTCAGCAGAGAGTTTCAGGAATGAGTTGCAGACACTGCCCAAAATTACAGTAAAAACCTTAACAAAGTGAGATTTGAAGGTACCCCCTTTATCAGAAGAGAGAAGGCCAATAGAATCCCCTGTGTAAACCCTGGGGGACCTTGGATAGGAATTATCTCAAGTAACACTCTTTGGGTTTCAAGGATTCAGAGATAGGTTTCCTTGTCAGATAGCAAAGTTGGGGAGGCTCCCAGGCCTTCAAGCAGTAACAGCTGACCCTCAATAATATCTGAGGGAACCCCCTACCCCAGCCCGGAAGAGCCTCGCGGAATGGAATTCAAGCTTGTCTGACCTAAAAGGCCGTTGGTGGGCGTGGCCAGATAAAACCTACCCTGAGTGCGTTTCAGGAAAGCGAATCACAGAGTGAGAAGGGGCAGTGCTAAGTTGGCAGGGGGAGGAGTCCCAAGCCCTGCCAGAGGGTAAAGGACCCTTTATGAGGTGTCAGGGTGTTCACTGACCCAGCGAGAGGGTCCCACAGAGTCCCGTCCCTGCGGTCAGCGGTAGCAGACCCGGGGCAAAGAGGTTTAAGAAAAGTACAGCAGTACAGCCTCAGGCCAGCAGATGGAAGAGTCTCAAGCTTTAACAGAAGCGAAGGTAAGGACCCTGACATATGAGGGAGCCCCTCACCCCACAAAAGAGAAGGGTTTGTACAGAGTCCCGCCCCTGCCAAGGACCTAGGGAGGCCTTGGGTGGGAGTGGCCGAATGTGACGCATTCTGAATTCTCTTAGCGACCTCCCAGAAAAGTGAAGGGCTTTTGGCTGTCAAAGGAATTATTCCCCGGTCTTGAAAGGCAAGCGATATATAAATATTAGGTGAAGGGTCCCCCAGAAGATAGGGGACCCTACGGATTCCTGATAGACCTGGGCAGAGATGGCCGGATGAAGCATTCTCCAAATTGTTCTGGTGAGAGCTCAGGGATATGAGGCTGTTAGACTAGAGTGTCGGTTTCAGGCCAGCAGAAAAGGAGTCCCAGACCCCGTAGTACAAGAGTACCAAAGGGGAGGATCCTGAGTTCAGAGGGAATCATCCTCTCAAGGTCAAGAGGGGCAGGCACTGTGTCCCATCTACACTGTTAACCCTGAGTGATTCAGGGGTGGATATGTGGAGTGGTGGTGTCTCTAATGTCTTCCTTTGGGATCTCAGGGATGTGAGGGTCTTTCTCTGATGAGATAAGCCTCAGGTCAGCAGAAGGTGTAGTCCCAGGCCTTATCAGATGTCAAGGAGGGGGCCCTGTAGGAAGAATGAGAACCTCAAATACTGAGGAATAAAAGGGACTCAGGCCAGCATTGTGGCGCAGCCAGTTCATTCACTGCCTCCACCACCAGTGACCATGTGAGCACTGGTTACAGTCCCAGCTGCTCCACTTCCAATCCACCTCCCTGCTGATGCTCCTGGGAATGCAGCAGAAGATGGCCCAAGTGCCTGGGCCCCTGCCACTATGTAGGAGACCTGGTTGCAGTTCCAAGCTCCTGGTTTTCTGGCACCACCCCAGCCGTTTGCAGCCATTTGGGGAGTGGATCAGCATGTGGATATCTCTCTCTTGCTCACTCACTCGCTCTGTCTTGCTCTCTCTCACTCTCTTGCTCTCTCACTCTCTCGCTCTCTTGCTCTCTCGTTCTCTTCCTCTCTGTCACTCTGCCATTCAAATCAATAGCTAAATCTTTTTTTTTTTCATTTATTAAACTTTTATTTAATGAATATAAATTTCCAAAGTACAGCTTATGGGTTACAATGGCTTCCCCCCTCCCAAAACTTCCCTCCCACCCGCAACCCTCCCCTTTCCCGCTCCCTCTCCCCTTCCAATCACATCACGATTCATTTTCAATTCTCTTTATATACAGAAGATCAGTTTAGTATATATTAGGTAAAGATTTCAACAGTTTGCCCCCATATAGCAACACAAAGTGAAAAAAATACTGTTGGAGTACTAGTTATAGCATTAAATAACAGTGTACAGCACATTAAAGACAGAGATCCTACATAATATTTTTTAAAAATTAATTAATTTTCTATGCCATTTCCAATTTAACACCAATTTTTTATCATTTCCAATTATCTTTATATACAGAAGATCGATTCAGTATATAATTAGTAAAGATCTCATCAGTTTGTACCCACACAGAAACACAAAGTGTAAAAATACTGTTTCAGTACTAGTGATAGCATCACTGCACATTAGACAACACATTAAGGACAGATCCCACATGGGATGTAAGTACACAGTGACTCCTGTTGCTGACTTAACAATTTGACACTCCTGTTCATGGCGTCAGTAATCTCCCTAGGCTCTAGTCATGAGTTGCCAGGGCTATGGAAGCCTTTAGAGTTCGTCAATAGCTAAATCTTAAAAAAATAAAGAGAGTCTCTTTATTTTTATCCTTCATCTTCTGTCATCCCAGGTGCCCCAGGCAGATGTGGTAAGATGAGTTTCTCCTCCAGGATAAAAGGAAGATGGGGGTGTTGAAATGAGGGATCAATTTCACAACTGCAAAGTAGAAGGATTCAGAACCTTACAGAAATCAAGATGATGGTCCTGAATGTGAATTAAGAGAAATCTCCCTACCCAATAGCAAAGGGACTTCCACAAAGCCTAGACCTGCCAGACCTTGCTGTCATTCCCCTTGTAGGCCCCTAGCAGATCTGGCAGTTAGCAGTAAAATACACACCCTGCTATTTCACAGGGTAGTCAGGGCACAAACAGAGCAGAGAATAAGACCTTGTGCATTCCTTGAGTAGTGGATACAAGAAAACTTGCAGAAGAGCCATGGATAAAGCCAAAGTGCTGTCCTTTTGGTGAGTAGGTGCACACCGTCTCCTTCTCTCTCCCCCAGGTCACTGGTTCACCTGCTGTTTTGTCTGCTGCTCCTGAACAGACTCATCATGCCTAGAGGGCAGAAGAGTAAACTCCGTGCCCGGGAAAAACGCCGTCAGGCCCAAAAAGATCCCCAAAATCTGGTGGATGCTCAAAGATCTGAGTATTCCCCCTCTTCATCTGCTCATTCCAATGATATTCCCCGGAGTTCACTTACTGGAACACTCAGCAACCCCCAAGGCCCTGAGACAGTCACATTCCCCACCACTACTGCTGCAGCTGCTCCAGCTACACGATCAAATGAAAATACCACAAGGCCAGGGTCCACACAAAGCCCATCAACCATGGAGAATTTCCCCAACGGCCCTGTAGATGAGAAGGTAGTTATGCTGGTGCATTACTTGCTGTACAAGTATCAAATGAAAGAGCCAATTAGTAAGGCAGAAATCCTGAAAAACATAATCCAAGTATACAGGAGCCAGTTCCATGAGATCCTGAGAAAAGCTTCTCAGCACCTGGAGCTGATATTTGGCCTTGACTTGAAGGAAGTGGACCCCAACAAGCATATCTACGTGCTCATCAACAAATTGGAATCAAATTGTGATGCGAGTTTGAGTGATGAAATAAGAGTCCCCAAGACTGGCCTGCTGATGACAATTCTGGGTGTGATCTTTACAAATGGCAATTGTGCCACGGAGGAGAAAATCTGGGAAGTGCTAAATATGATGGGGCTATATGATGGGAGTGTGCACTTTGTCTATGGAGAGCCTAGGAAGCTCATCACCAAAGACTTGGTGAAAGAAAAGTACCTGGAGTACCGGCAGGTGCCCCATAGTGATCCTCCACGCTATGAGTTCCTGTGGGGTCCAAGAGCTCATGCTGAAACAAGCAAAATGAAAGTCCTGGAGTTTTTGGCCAAGATCCACAGTACAGTTCCCAGTGCCTTTGTATCCGAGCATGAAGAGGCTTTAAGAGATGAGGAAGAGAGAGCCCAAGCTAGAATTGCAGCCAGAGCTCGCGCAAGTGAGAGAGCCAATGCACGTTCCACAGCCATGCCTGGAAGCACCTCTAACTCCTAATAAAGTCTGAGACAGATTCTTCACTTTGTGGTTGAAAAGAGTCATGAATATTCTTTTTTTTTTTTTTTTTGACAGGCAGAGTGGACAGTGAGAGAGAGAGACAGAGAGAAAGGTCTTCCTTTGCCGTTGGTTCAGCCTCCAATGGCTGCTGCGGCTGGCGCACTGCAGCCGGCGCACCGTGCTGATCCGATGGCAGGAGCCAGGTGCTTCTCCTGGTCTCCCATGGGGTGCAGGACCCAAGTACTTGGGCCATCCTCCACTGCACTCCCGGGCCACAGCAGAGAGCTGGCCTGGAAGAGGGGCAACCGGGACAGAATCCGGTGCCCAACCGGGACTAGAACCTGGTATGCCAGCGCCGCTGGGCGGAGGATTAGCCTATTGAGCCGCGTTGCCGGCCGAGTCATGCATATTCTAAGCAGCAGAAGTTCAAGGTGGGGCTGGGGACAGCATAGTCTATAACATGTTTGTGCTCGTGTTCTATGTGGTAGCCTTGGATAATTTTTAAAAGATATTACTCCCTTTAATAGTAGCTCCAGAATCCAAGCTTATGAATGACAATGCTCAAAATTTATTCTGCATATGAGATTTGAGAGTGATTTGTTATTTTGTGAATCAAATTGGGAAACTATCTTATTTAGTGATTTGTAACAAGATAGTGTGAAAATGAATTAGGCATTTCTTTGGAAACAAAATAACTCAATAGTGTGATATCTGGGGTCATGAAACAGAGAAGAAAGGTAAAAGCTTATTATTGTAGTCTCTATTCCCCTCAACTCTATGATTCTGTGAAAGTAACAGATATATACTTGGATATGCATAGGTCATACAAAAATATAGGATTAATTACGTTGTAACAAGTTAGGTATCTTGCATACTGGTTCATTTATTCCCCAAACATTAATCTAGTATTTGTTTTTTGGAAACCTTTGTACTGGTAGTAAGAATGGCAGGATGTAATATTATTTTATATAAAGAATATGATATATCCTAAGATCTAAAGGACAAATCAGAAGACCGAGTAAGCAGGTTGCAGAAGGGATGTCTGGTGTAAATGCCTTGAGGCAGAGAGGTTTAGGGCATTGGGAAACTACAAGTCCTTCAGTGTGAGTTGATTTTTTTTTTACTTTTTAAATATTTATTTATTTATTTATCTGAAAGAGTTACAGAGAGGGTGGGGGACAGACACAGAGATCTTTGATCTGCTGGTTCACTCAGCAAATGGCTACTATGGCTCCAATGGCTGGGGCTGGGCCAGGTGGAAGCCAGGAACCTGGAACTCCAATCAGGTCTCCTCCATGGTGGCAAGGGCCCAGGTACTTGGGTCATTTGCTGCTGCTTTCCCAGGTGCATTAGCATGGAGGTGGATTGGAAGTGGAGCAGCCGGGAAACAAACAGGCACCACCACTCCCAATTCAAGCTTCTTGCTAATGTGCACCCTAGGTGGCAGCAGGTGATGATTCAAGTACTTGGGTCTCTGCCACCCATGTGGGAGACCTGGATTGAGTTCCAGGTTCCTGGCTCCTGGCTAGGCCAGCCTTAGCTCTTGTAGCACTTAGGAAATGAATCAGCAGATGGGAGAGAGTCTCTCTCTCTCTCTCTCTCTCTCTCTCTTTCTCTTTCTCTTCCTCTCTGTCTTTAAAATAAATTTTAAATACTTTAAAAAGAGAAAACTACTTATAGAAGTTGTTTCTGATAACGGATAAGCCAGGTAGAAATTTTCACCAGAGGCATGAATGGAAGGTATTTTGTGCTCCCCCTGAACACACTCCACACAAACTATGTGTCTCATTTTTTAAAGATTGAGTTTATTTATTTGAAAGAGTTAACAGAGAGAGGTAGAGCCAGAGAGAGAGAGGGGGGTCTTCCATCCGCGGGTTCACTCCCCAAATGACTGCAAAGGCCAGAGCTGAGCTGATCTGAAGCCAGGAACCAGGAGCTTCTTCTGGGTCTCCCTCATGGGTGCAGGGGCCCAAGGACTTGGGCCATCTTCTACTGCTTTCCCAGGCCATAGAGGAGAGCTGGATTGGAAGTGGAGTGGCTGCCAGAACTCGAACCGGCACCCATATGGGATGCCAGCACTGTAGGCTAGGCCTTTAACCCACTGCTTCACAGAGCCGGCCCCAAATATGTGTCTTAAACACATCATCTCCAGCAAATTTCTGAGAACTAAGGGTCATCCTATCTTGACGTGCAATACTCAGAAGCCTAAGAAACACAAAGTTTGCGTTAGTCCACTTTGTGCTGCTATAATTGAATACCAGGGATTGGGTAACTCATAAAGAAATCTGTTTTTCGGCCGGTGCCGAAATAGGCTCAATAGGCTAATCCTCTGCCTGCGGTGCCGGCACACTGGGTTCTTTTGTTTTTGTTTTGTTTTTTAAAAGATGTATTTATTTGTTTATTTACTTATGTATTTATTGGTTGAAAGTCAGAGTTACACAGAGAGAGAAGAGGCAGAGAGGGAGGTCTTACATCCGATGGTTCACTCCCCAGTTGGCCACAAAGGCCAGAGCTGCATTGATCTGACGTCAGGAGTCAGGAGCTTCTTCTCGGTCCCCCATGCAGGTGCAGGGGCCCAAGGACTTGGGCTACCTTCCACTGCTTTCCCAGGCCACAGCAGAGAGCTGGATCAGAAGTGAAGCAGCTGAGGCTCGAACCAGCGCCCGCATGGGATGCCGGTGCCACAGCCAGGGCTTCAACCTGCCTTGCCACAGCGCTGGCCCCACTCCTTTGGTTTTAACCTCTTTCTTAACTTTTATTTAATGAATATAAATTTCCAATGTACAGCTTATGGACTACAATGGCTTCTCCCTCCCATAACTTCCCTCCCACCCGTCACCCTCCCCTCTCGCGCTCCCTCTCCCCTTCCATTCACATCAAGATTCATTTTCAATTCTCTTTATATACAGAAGATCAATTTAGTATATATTAAGTAAAGATTTCAACAGTTTGCACCCACATAGAAACACAAAGTGAAACATACTGTTTGAGTACTAGTTACAGCATTAAATCACAATGTACAGCACATTAAGGACAGAGATCCCACATGAGGAGCAAGTGCACAGTGACTCCTGTTGTTGACCCAACAAATTGACACTCTAGTTTATGGTGCCAGTAACCACCCTAGGCTCTCGTCATGAGTTGCCAAGGCTATGGAAACCTCCCAAGTTCGCCGACTCTGATCATATTTAGACAAGGTCATAAAAGACAGGGTGAGGATAGTAACCAATGATCCTAAGAGAGGCATTAACCAGGTCTGAACAATTATACAGCATTAAGTGGGGAAGAGGACCATCAGTACACACAGGTTGGGAGTAGAGCCATTGGAGGTAGAGTAGAGGTTATGATTACAAAGGAATGAGGCCCAAGTGCGCTAGACAGGGTCTAGAACAAAGGACAGAGTCATTATTAGAGGAGCTAAGAAAGGTGCTGTCTAAGCTACAATTAAGTTTTCTGATTGAGAGGCAAATAGAACCTGACAGAAGGGGCTTGATAATAATCTGTTGGGCTTTAGGCCTTGTAAGTAAAGAGGCCCAGACCTGCAATGTTGCTGACCCTACTTGGCCGTCCCCTCAGCTGCAGTGGTCACTTTGGAAGTTGGGCTGAGTGAAGGGCTTTTCAGCTTAGAGCCAATAAGATCCGTGGCTCTGACCTGGGCATCCTTCGACTCCAGGGCAGGTCCATTTCCAGTGATCCAACTCTTGGCAGAGCTGCCAGGGCTCTTCACAAGCTGACTTCTGCTGAAGCCCAGGCTTACCACATTGAAAGCCACTGCAGTGGACTGGCCTGTTGGGTCTCCTTGAGGGAAGATCACTGTACAGATCAGACATTAATAGGCCTGCCACCCATTGCTTCTGATGCCTAGCTTTCTTTTCCTCCTGGTTTGTGTTAAAGCAGAGCAGAGGATGCAAGTCAAGGGAGTGCCCAAGTCCCATCTCTAATCTTTGGTGGCCTGAACTACAAGTTTATAGTCACAGGCATGTTCTGTAGTAGTTTTTCTAAGGTAGACAATGCCCATGAGGAAAAGTATATTCTCACTTACAAACTTTCTTTCCCTTTGGTCTGAAAGGGAGGTTTTTTCTACTTACTGTATACTTCGCTGATGGCGAAGTGAATCTAGCTATGAGATTATTATTTAAGTTCTTATTTTGGCTATGCTATTACAGAAAAATGTTAGCCATCTCTTTTATAAGGTCTAAAGATTAAATTGTGCATCCTACAGATTCCTTCATAATAGAATTAGTTTCCTACCTTGAAGAGAATAGAGAAATGAAAGAACAAGTTGGGCTTAGAATAGAAAAATGAGGGAGCAAGTCCTAGATCGCTTGCTGACAATAGCAATATCACATGAATACTTAGCAAACCGTTTCAACCATTAGATAACAACTTAAGAAAACATTTACCAGAAGGTCCAATGCCTTCTATAAATTTTAAGAATCATGTATTTGAAAACACCTCTTAAATATCGAACATGGTGTAGTTTGTTTAACCAGTAAACTTAAGCACAACCACATAAAATGTTGACAGTTTCTTTCTACCAACACGTTTAAAACATATGATACAGAGATTCAGGTCACACAAATTAAAATGTATCTTTGATTAATTTTAGCAGCTTAAATTTATGGACAATCTTATCTATAAGCTGATTAAAATAAAATTCTTAATAAAATTTTCCCATGTGAACATACAATATGTACACATATATAACATAACATAATAGACCCATATAGCAATTTTAATAATAGCTTTTAAAATCTTTAACTCTTGGCTGGCTCCGTGGCTCAACAGGCTAATCCTCCACCTTGCGGCGCCGGCACACCGGGGTCTAGTCCCGGTCGGGGCAGCGGATTCTATCCCTGTTGCCCCTCTTCCAGGCCATTTCTCTGCTATGGCCCAGGAAGGCAGTGGAGGATGGCCCAAGTGCTTGGGCCCTGCACCCACATGGGAGACCAGGAGAAGCACCTGCCTCCTTGCTTCAGATCAGCGAGATGCGCTGGCTGCAGTGGCCATTGGAGGGTGAACCAACGGCAAAGGAAGACCTTTCTCTCTCTCTCTCTCTCTCTCTCTCTCTCTCTCTCTCTCTCTCACTATCCACTCTGCCTGTCAAAAAAAAAAAAGAAAGAAAGAAAAAAATCTTTAACTCTTTTTGTAGATTGCCAATTGATTTGAATTGCTTTTTGTTTTTAGTAACCTCAGTTAACCATACTTTCTCTCAGTTGGTACTGTTAATACATTATTGGCTTCATCTGTTTACAGAGCCATTGCAAAGTACTGAATACAATAGAAGTGGCTGGAAAAAAAATCCATAGGAACCTATAGGAGGACAGCTACACACAGAACCAACAACGCTTTAGTTTTATGAGCAGCAGATCATATATAACTGTGGATGACAAAAGACTTTAAGTCGCCATGTTTAAAATTATAAACTCATCAACCAACAAGAGGCACTTGCTTACTTCACAGTATTTTTGAAAACACCTGTAGGATTTTACAAATATTTAACCCTTTAGGCCTCTGGGGATTTCTCATTAAGATAACTATCATGTCTAGTAACACAAGATCATTAGACTTTTTAATTCTCAAACATTTGTATTAATAGCATTTTCCATTATAGAAACTTAAAATTTAGTACCACGTCACATCTTGACAGTACTTCTAATATAATCCAAATAGCCTGATTAGTTGGTGTCTCTATAAGATGAGAGACATAGGTCCTTCGATTTTTTCAGTTGGGCCCAAACTGGAAAAACCAAAGTCCAAGATTTACTGGAAATTTTAGAGTCCAGATTGTTTGAAACTTTGATTTTTTGAATGCCTGTCAAGAATGCCAAGAAGGCTCAAAATCCAAAATATCTGGTTGAAATAAGATTCCTTAAAATCATGACATAATATAGACCAAATTTGATCATTGTTACAAGGTGGTTATTCAAATCTTTGAAAATAAGCACATATTTAAATAACCCATAGCTCTTAATAAAAATTCAGCAGTTTTTGAACAATTAGAATTTAACAGACATAAAGAGAACATAATAGATTACTTTAACACATTGCTGTAACAGAGAATCAGATTTTCATTCTATGTCAAAGAGAAATTGAGCTTCCTGTGATCTTTTGCTGTGAGGTTTCCTTCCTTTACCTTCTTTCATATTGATGACCATGTTCCTGTGTTTCTGTGTGTAACACATCTTTAAGCATCTTTTGCAGGGCAGGATGAGTGGCAACAAATTCTTTCAGTTTCTGTTTACTATGAAAAGTGTTAATTTCACCTTCATTCACAAATGAGAGCTTTGCAGGATATAATATTCTGGGCTGGCATTTTTTCTCTCTCAATACCTGGGCTATGTCTTGCCATTCCCTTCTAGCTTGTAGGGTTTCTGATGAGAAGTCTGCTGTGAGTCTAACTGGGGATCCTCTGAGAGTAATCTGATGTTTCTCTCTTACACATTTTAGAATTTTTTCTTTATGTTTCACTGTGGTTAGTTTGATTACAACATGTCGTGGTGAGGATCTCTTTTGCTCATGTTTACTAGGGGTTCTATGAGCTTCCTGTACTAGGATGTCTCTGTCCTTCTCCAGACCCGGGAAGTTTTCTGCTAGTATCTCGCTGAAAAGGCCTTCTAATCCTTTCTCCCTCTCCATGCCTTCAGGAAGTCCTAGAACCCGAATGTTGGGTTTTTTAATAGTATCCTGTAGATTCCCAACAATATTTTTTAGATTTCTAATTTCCTCTTCTTTTCTTTGGTTTGACTGTATACTTTCCTGTGCTCTTTCTTCTAAGTCCAATATTCTCTCTTCTGCTTCACCCATTCTGTTTTTAAGGCTCTCTAATGTGTTTGTCATTTGATCTATTGAATTCTTGATTTCATTATGATTTCTTGTCACTATCAGAGTTCTTGTTCTACTAGTTTTTTCATTTCACTTTCATTCCTCCTTAATATTTCATTTTCGCATGACAGATTTTCTATCTTTTCCATTAAGGATTTCTGTAGTTCAAGAATTTGTTTTTGAGAACTTCTTAATGTTCTTATCAATTTTTTGAGATCTGCTTCTTGCATTTCCTCTATCTCTTCATCTTCATAATCTTGAATTGGGGTGTCTTTTTCATTTGGGGGCATCATAGTGTCTTCCTTGTTCTTGTTACCTTGGTTTTTGCATTTGTTGTTTGACATATTGGAGATATTTGGTTTTTTCACCATCGTGTTTTTTCTTTTTATACTATGATTCTAGAATAAGTGGACTGTCTGCTTTCTATGGAGCCTTAGAGACTTGAGATGGGTGTGGCCTGAGAGCTCTGTTTGGTTCCTCAGGGTTGAGGGTGTGTCAAAAGTGACACTCCCAGGTTAGGCGTGGCAAATCTCTCTCTTTCTTTTTCTTGTCTTTTTTTTTTTTTTTGATTCAAAAGGGAAGTAATTCCGCACAGCTGAATGGAATTGGAGGTAGTTAGCAGGTGAATGATATACCCACAGGAGCCAAAGTTCGGAAGCTCTTTCCCAAGGATCACCCAGGGAATCTGTGCTGCCCTCAGTGTGGGCTCCAATTCTCCTGCAGTCTCCCACTGGGTTGCCAAGGTTACCGAACTGTAGCGTCTCTGGAGAGTACTCACGTGAGTTCTCTCCCCCACTGTCTCTTTTTTCACAGTCTCAGTTCATTAGCACCACACATTCATTAGATCCTAATCTCCTGTTATTTCACCCCCCCCCCCCACGGAGTCAGGTGTTTCTTCTAGGCTCAGGGCCGGTGCAGACCTGAGGTCGCCCTGCTTATGACGTATGTCCAAAAATGGCGCCTGCTCTTTGTCTTGCTCGCCTTTGAGAGGTGAGCGGAGAAAGAGAAACTCGTGTCTGTATGGGTCACCTTTCTCTCTGTCTGTCTCTCTCTCTCTCTCTCTCTCTTCTAGTTAGCCTGGTGAACTTTTCCCCATTGGGTTTCAAGCCTCATTCCCTCTAGTCTCCTCTTTCCACTTTCCCGCTGGTGTCTCAGGCTATTGAGGTTCAGCTCACCTCGCATTCCAGCGCCGGTGTGTTGAGTCTGCCGCTGGTGTCCTGAACTTGGGCTCCCACGCTCTCTCTACGCAGGTCCACTGTGAATCACTAGTTCTGGAAGAGTTTCCTCTGCTGTTTCTTCCCCTACTCTTCCTTGAACCTGCAGTATCTCCACTTTTATTAAACTGTCTCTTCCTGGACTATCAGTGTGCTCCCTTCCTATTCCACCATCTTGCCGCTCTCTCCACACCAGGTTCTAGTCCTGGTCAGGGTCCTGGATTCTGTCCCGGTTGCCCCTCTTTCAGGCCAGCTCTCTGCTGTGGCCCGGGAGTGCAGTGGAGGATGGCCCAAGTCCTTGGGCCCTGTACCCCATGGGAGACCAGGAGAAGCACCTGGCTCTTGCTTTGGATCAGCGTGGTGTGCCAGCCGCAGCGCGCTGGCCGTGGTAGCCATTGGAGGGTGAACCAACAGCAAAAGGAAGACCTTTCTCTCTGTCTCTCTCTCACTGTCCACTCTGCCTGTCAAAAAAAAATCTGTTTCTCACAGTCATGGGGGCTGGGAATTCCAAGGTCAAAGTACTGGATCTGCCAAGGATGATTTTGCTGGATTATTCCATGGCAAAGATCAGAGGGCATCGAGGGGGTGGGGTGGGATGGGGTGGGGTGGGCATGGAAAAAAGAAAAATGAGAGAGAGAGAGGGAGAGAGAGAGAGAGAAAACTGAACTCACTCCTTTAAAACAAACTTACTCCCACAATAATATTAATCCATTAATGAAGGCAGAATCCCTATGGCCTAACAATCTCCCTAAACTAGAGATAAAGTTTCTAACACACGGTTTTTGGGGGGCACTCGTTCAAACTACAGCAGAACCCATTCCATTAATAGGGTTTAAATTAGGTGATCTTGAGTGTAATTTGGCAAAGTCAAAGCAAAGTACAGATGTTTTGATGAGAGTAAATGAGGGCTTTCTTGGCACATTTTCTGGGAACCTTGAGTTGCATCCAGTTGAAAAAGATGCTTCCATGCCCCCCCCCACACACACACACGTATGTGTGTTTCTCAAAATGTTTCTTAGTAAGTAACTAATTTTCCAAGAAGGATTTTGGCAGATGTGCTAGAGGGCTGCGTATTCTCAACATCTCTAGGATAAAAAATAAATTAAAACTTTCCAAGAAGGGAGATTCATACTGTCTGTGATAAAAAATATAATAGTAATAACTGCTAATTGTCAAAGACCCAATATATTCCAGCATTGTTCCAGGTGACTTACATTATAACAGATTTCATGAAGTGTACATAAACCACGAAGCAATATGACTAAGTTGAGCCCATGTCACAGACAGAACCTAGGGCTTATAGAACTTTGTGATTTTCTGGGGCTGGCATTGTGGCACAGTGTGTTAAGCTGCCACCTGTAATGCCAGCATCCCAGGTGAGAGCCAGTTCCAATCCTAGCTGTTCCACTTCCAACCCAGTTACCTGCTAATGCACCTGCGAAAGCAATGGAGAATGGCCCAATTATTTGGGTCCATGCCACACACATGGGAGACCTGGATGGAATTCCAGGATCCTGGTTTCACTGTAGCCCAGTCCCATATGTTGCAGGCATTTGGGGAGTGAACCAGCAGATGGGACAGCTTCTTTCTCTCTCCCTAACTCTGCCTTTCAAATACAAACATAAATGCATACATACATACATATATAAACCTTTCTATAAAACAACATGGAAATTTTCTCTAATGTATATGGGTTCTAAGAAACAGTGCTGAGGTGAATTTCCCCCACACCCCACATTTTTCCTCTCAGTCTGAGGTGGATCTTGGATCTATTAATTCATTTCTCTTCTGACTACTCCCCAATGTCTCTGAGGGAAAAACAGAATGATCCCATGCTCAAGTACCAAAAGCAGTCCTGAAGAAGGAAGGTACAAGTGAGAATCCAACACAACTTGGAACTTCTAGAGGGCCTTGTTTGCCTGAGGTCTTCTTGCCCCTAGCCCTGGGGTTGAGATCTGATTCTTCGCTGGTCCCAACACACACATGTGCAGTCCCAGTAGTTTCCTGCATTACACACACTTCCCTGGGTCTTCCCTGCTGTGCCCTCAACTGGAGCCTGCAGCCACACACAGCAGAAAAAAAAAACAGCCCATACTCACCTGCCCTATCCCTATCATAGAGGCTTCCAACTCCCAGCCAGTCCCATCTCTTACTGTGGAACCTCTCTAAAAACCACATTCCCTTTCGTAATTATTCACCTCACACACTGAAGCTTAGAGACCTCTTCAGCTCCCTGGGTGCCTGCACCACACTCTCAAAGTGTTCTCAGATCTGCTAGTCGGGAGAGTCTGACTCAGTACAAAATCTACTGCTATTATATCTCCAAATACAGATATAATCCTGAAGTAGAGAGGAGGCTTTAGAAAGCAGATACAATTCAAAGCAAGGTGGTTTTAGTCTGATGACCTTTTCCATCTTGCTGCTGAATTCATATACTAATAAAGGAGTGTAACTAAGTGACAAAATCAAAGGCAGCCTCTTGTCTTGGAGGAGAAAAGACAGAGAGATCACATGCAAAAACTATCTGCAGAGGCTGAATCCTTACAGACCCTGTGGACTTTCCAGGCAGTTGTAGTTGTCTCTGACTTTTGTCACAAATTATTCTCACTGTGGGTGTGAAGGATGGAATGGTTCTGTCGGATTCTGTACTCAGAGTATCACAAGGCTCAAACCAAGCTTTGAGCTAGTGGTCTCTTTAGAGCCAGACCCTGACAAAACTCTCCTTCTGACATGATTCGGGTTATTGGGAAAACTCCAGCTCCTTGCAGTAATAAGAGTGAGACCTTATTTCCTTGCTGACTCTTAGCTGCAATGGTTTTTCAAGACTTCTCTCCAGTCCCTGCATATGGGCCCACACACTTTGAATCCTCACCCCACTTGTAATTTCTCTAACTTCTGCTACAACTCTCCACTGCTTCCAGCCATAGGAACTTATCTGCTTGTAAGTCCCCTTATCATATGATTGGGCTCCCCTGGATACTTCAGTATAATATCTTTAAGTTATTTCATAACATCACTGCACATTCAAAGTGTCCTTCCCCATGAAACATAACATATTCATGTTTCAGAAATAAGGGTATTAGCATCTTAAAAAATGATTATTTTTCACTGAGTTGAAATGCAGAGATTCAGAAAGAGACAGAGACAGAGAGTGAGAGATCTTGCATTCACTGGTTCACCTATCAAATAGCCACAATGTCTGGGTGCTGGGCCAGCCTGAAGCCAGGAGACTGGAACTCAGTCTTGGTCTCCACATGTGTAGCAATAGTTAAGCTATCATCCGCTGCCTCCCAGGGTGCACATTAGCAGGAAACTGGAATCAGGAGTGAAGTTGGACTCAAATCCAGACACTCCAACATAGGATGGGGGAATTCCAAGCAGCACAAAATACCCGCCCTGGTTTCGGCATCCTTAGGGAACAATAATTCAGCATATTATGGATGTAGAAAATGACTTCCTGGCAAGCATGTCAGCTTTGACAAGAGAAGAAAAAAATAATTCACCATTATTCTTACTCTTTTTTTCTATCGACCCCAGAGGAAAATCCTGACGTTTTGTTGTGCCTAAGGGCTCCTGCAGGAGTGTGTTCAGGCAGGTCATCAAGTGGTGTGTAACAGAGGCTTGAAAGTTGTGATTCAGACCAGACACTAAGTGGAAAAAGAAAATTATCCATCTATGGAGGTTATTACAAAGGCCAGTGGAGAAAGGTGCCTATTTAGTGGTAAGAGGCAAACCCTCCCTGCTGAGATTTAAGTGGTCTTTTAGAAAATGTTCGTTATACTACATTTGAAAACACCTATAACACAGTAGACACTAGAAAAAATTTGGCAAATTTTAAGGCAGTTTTATCCTTTGCAGAAAATTCTCCAAGAATAAAGAGGTTGTTGTCATAACAAACATTTGTAGTTGCTTCTTTAGTGGGCACCTACTATGTAACAGTTTGTGGGAGAGATTGCCAGTATCCATAGATTTCTTGTTTTGTTCTTCTTGGACACATGAAGAAACTACATTCCCATTCTACTTGTTATAAAGGGTCTTGTGAATACCCATGTTACTGACATAGGAACAGGACCAATGTTCACCATTTCCAGGCCAAGGCATTTGCGTGGCGTCACAGGTGGCCGCTTAATCTGCTGTGCCACAACTCCAGCTCCAGAGTCTCTTATTTTTAAACATATTCTAGACTTTTTCTTACATATATGTTCTAGGAAAACATGTTGTGATTTTTTAAACTTATCTTTATAACAATGTACATGCTGTTTTGTCTCTCACCCTGTTACCAAATAAAGTGAACACATGAGCTTTCTGTGAGAGCACACAGAAATCCACACTTTAACTACTACCAGGAATACTAAAGGGCATATATGCTATCATTAATTTAACCATTTTCCTCCTGATGGACACGTAAGTTGTTTCCCATCTGCTACCATGATTAATAAGACTGAAATAAATATCCATGAACATGAATTCATTGGCAAACATGGATGACTTCTTTGAAGGAAGATGCACAAAGGTACAAATTTAAAGAAAAAAGAGTATGATGATTGTAAATTCTAAAAAATAGTACTAGAATTTCCTTTTAAAATGTTTTTAATAAGCATTTAAACTGATCAATTTTAAAATTGGTGGAAAATTTTTGGAGAATTATATTTTCTTACTGTTATTTCTATTTTTATTTAACTGCTTTCTAAGTAACTTGAACAGAAAATGAACACAATCCTTCTTCCATACAAAACAGGATATCTGCAGTGGTGTCTTGAACACCAGAAATCGTCTGGACCCAGGTTTTAAAATTCCATGCAAGTAAAAATTTTCTCTATATTTTGAGAAGAAATAATTTGGTCAGAATGACCAGGAAAAGGAAACAAACATAAACAGGACAAATTGAGTTAATGTGGGACCTAAAAAACTGGGGATAGAAATTTCCAGGATCCACAAGAGAGATCACATGTTAAACCAAGTACAGAAAGCCCAGGGCAGATGGTAGTCAAAGATCTGTATCTAGAGTTCAGCACAAGGTAAAGAAAAGACCAGAAGAAGAAAAGATGGTGACATTGCTGCTGACTTGAGCAACTTTTACAGATAGTTTTGGGAGTCTAAATTCTCATTATTAGCATGAAGTTATAGGGATATCTGAATGGGCAGATTTATTGGATGAAAGGATAAGAGGCATACCATAGACCCCACATACCTTGAGAATTTCCCCTTCTCACTTGTCAGACCGACTCTAGCTAGCTCCCCTGCATCACCCACAGGTGGTGTTGATAGATCCTGGAAGAGCTACATCTCCACTGCTCTGGTGATTCAGTGCATCCTTTTTCATGTACCAGGGCTGAGAGCTGTGCTGATGTTTGATAAGAAATGGTATTTTGGGGGGACAGTGCTGTGGTGTAGCTCGTAAAGCTGCTTCCTGCAGTGCTGCTCCACTTTGGATCCAGCTCTCTGCTATGGCCTGGGAAAGCAGTAGAAGATGGCCCAAGACTTTGGGCCCCTGCACCTGCATGGGAGAACTGGAAGAAGCTCCCAGCTCCTGGCTTCGGATCAGCTCAGTGCTGGCCATTGTGGCCCTTTGGGGAGTGAACCAGCAGATGGAAGACTCTCTCTCTTTCTCTCCCCCTCTCTGTAACTCTGCCTTTCAAATAAATAAATAAATCTTTCTAAAAATTGTATTTTCGACCGGTGCTGTGGCTCACTTGGCTAATCCTCTGCCTGTGGCGCCAGCACCCCGGGTTCTAGTCCTGGTCGGGGCGCTGGATTCTGTCCCAGTTGCTCCTCTTCCAGTCCAGCTCTCTGCTGTGGACCGGGAGTGCAGTGGAGGATGGCCCAGGTCCTTAGGCCCTGCACCTGCATGGGAAACCAGGAGGAAGTACCTGGCTCCTGGCTTTGGATTGGCGCAGCGCCAGCCGTAGCAGCCATTAGGGGAGTGAACCAATGAAAGGAAGACCTTTCTCTCTCTCTCTCTTCCACCGTCTAACTCTGCCTGACAAAAATAAAAAAGTAAAAAATAAATAAAAAAATATAAATTGTATTTTCTTTCCTTCTGTGTATATGGTGCTCCCACCACTAAGATTAAAGCTGTATTTATGGGAGGGATTGGTGATGAGCGACAGTTAAAGCAGGAGAAAGAATATCAAAGAGTGAGGAGGCCGTTTTTCTTGGCCTGTTGCAGTCAGATATTGGGTGGAGTAGAGGATTGCCTACAGTACAGATATTTCCAGGGTGGATGAAGAGCCATTGTACATGGTATTACATTTATTCAGGGTGGGGTGGTGGATATATGTACTGTACAAAGTGATAGCTTCATTATTGTGATAATCACAACTTGAAAGGAATTAAAATAAGAAATAGATTCTAAATTAGCCGTTTTCAGTAAAGATGAAGACTACGTGGTTATTACAGAAATCACCCGCATGGAAGGCACAGCAATGCACCCCTGCTGTCAGCTCTGGGAGATTCCTGCATGGCTGTGAGGCTTGGAAGCCCCTCCACTTCAGCTTCTAGAAACTGAATGGTGAGGTGCTGGAGGGCCTTGGTTTAAGGCTGGCTAATTCAAGTTACCATAGGGAGGAGTCCCAGCTAGGAATCAATAAAAGGCCCGTATGTGCGTTCTAATAGAATTACCCGTCTTGGAACTGTGTCAATATCACCAAGCCCCACCCCTTCCTCAGCCCTGAGGGAACATCCGGCACGGTTTGGCGGAAGTGGTTAACCCGGATATCCGCCTAGACGTCTCTTCGATGTGAAGGCGTTGATTGGAGAGGCGCGATACCGAGTTGGCTGAGGAGTTCCATCACTTGCCTGGAATTAGGTAAGGACAACATTAAGTCTGAGGGGATTCTCTAGCCCAAAATGGAGGGTTCCCCAACAGTTCGGCCTCTGTTGTCAACTGTACTAGAATCGTCTCACATGCCGACCTTCGAGAACCTTCTACATTTTTCTGAGATTGAGGGGATGCGGTTATTTGACAAAGGTGTTGGCTTCAGACTAGCAGAGAGCGGGTTCCCAAGTTTTATGAAAGGAGAAGCCCCTGGATGAAATCTGGTGATCTCCCGCCAAGAATAGAGGAAGCGTTAGAGAACCGTTAGTCCTGAGGGGCTTCGTCGGGATGAACGGAAATGACGGAAGGGAGAGATTTGGTAAGGGGGGCAGCATCCGTTTAGTCGAAGGGGCAGCTCTGAACGCTGCCTGGAATTGGGTAAAAACCCAGAGTTAGGAGTGAAGAGACTTCCCAGCCCAGATTGGAGGGGTTCCTGAAACGTTTTCCCTGCTGTCAGTTCTGGCGTAGTGATCTCTAAGAATTTTCTAAATTCTAAGAAAAATGGCGGGGGCGGAGAGGGAGGGTGGGTGGTGTGGTAGGTGCCCTGGGCATAATGGGGGTGGCGAAGTGCAGGGTTGGTATCAGTATCGAATCCAGGTGTTGGCTTCAGATCGCTACAGGGGGCAGGGGTGGCGGGCGCGGACGATTCCAGGCTCTATCAGAAGTAAAGCATATACTTTTGGGCCCGCGCTGTGGCACAGCGGGTTAAAGCCCTGGCCTGAAGTGCCGGCATCCTATATGGGTGCCGGTTCTAATCCCGGATGCGGCCATCTGCGGAATGAACCAGCAGATGGAAGACCTCTCTCTCTGTCTCTACCTCTCCCTGTAACTCTTTAAAATAAATAAAATCTTTTTCAAAAAAAGCATATACTTTTGAAAATTTTATTTAACAAAATTTTTTGATTAACGTGATATTGGTAATTTTTTATTGGATGCAGTGCAATATTTTAAACAGCATAAACTGATTAAATCAAGTGACTAGTCTTTCCGATTTCTTATCTATGCATTGTGTTTAGAATCTTCCTTCTTCTGTCTTCCAGTTCTTTGTGTAGTATATATTGTTGGACTATAGTTACCCCACTGCACTGTGGAACAGAACTTGTTAATTCTGTGTTTTAGTGATTGGTATCCAACCTCCCTCTACCCTCCCTGCTTCCACCCTTACCAAACTCTAATTATCACTATTCTAAGTTCAGATGAATTTTTTTAACTTCCAGTTATGAAACAGAACATGTGGTATTTGTCTTTCTGTGTCTGGCTTATTTCATTTAATGTATTGATATCCACTTCCATCCATTTGCATAAATGTCAGATTTCATTCTTTTTATGGCAGAATAATACTCCACTGTGTATATATACCACATTTTCTGTATTTGTTAATCTGTAGATAAGCACTTAGGTTGATTCCATATCTAGGTGAACATGAGAGTGCAAGCATTTCTTTCACATGCTGATTTCAATTCCTTGGGTTATATATACCCAGAAATGGTATAGCTGAATCTTATAGTAGATCTGTGTTTAACTGTTTGTTATTCATAATTGTTGCACAAATGTACATTTCCACAAGCAGTGTATAAGGGTTTCCTTTTCTCTACAGCCTTGCTAGCATTTGTTACTTTTTGTCTTTTTTGATACTAACCATTCTAACTGGAGTGAGATAATATTTCATTGTAGCATTTCCCTGACAGTGATTTTGAGCATTTTTACATGTGTTTGTCAGCCATTTGCATTTCTTCTTCTCAGAAGAGCCTATTCAAATAATTTGCACATTTATTAACTGGATTATTTGGGCATTTTGTTCAGTTTTTTTAAAGTTCCTTATGTATTCTGGATACTAATCCTATTTCGGATGAATAATTTGCAAATATTTGATTCCAGTCTTTCAGTTTTCTCTTCATTTTCTTTCTTAAAGATTAATTTATTTACTTGAGAGGTGGAGATACAGAGAGAGAAGGAGAGAGAGAGAGAGAGAGAGAATGAATCTTGTATCCATTGGTTCACTGCCTAAATGGCCACAATGGCCAGGGCTGGGCCAGGTGGAACCAGGAGCCAGGAGAGCTTCCTCTGGGCCTCTCACATGGGTGCAGGGGCCCAAGGACTTGGGCTATCCTCTGCTGCCTTCGAGGTGCATTAGCAAGGAGCCAGATTCAAGGTGGAGCAGCCAGGACTCAAATTGTTGGCACATGGGATGCTGGCACTGCAGACAGTGGCTTAACCCTCTACACAACAGCACTAACCCCTTATCATTTTCTTGATCATTTTCTTTTGCTGTATAGAAGCTTCTTAGTTTGATATAATCCTATTTGTCTATTTTTACTTCCATTGCCTGTTTTGGGGCATTTTACCTGAAAATTTGTTGCTTATGCCAATGTTTTGAAGTGTTTCCCCTGTTTTCTTAGTATTTTCATAGTTTTAGGTCTTACACTTAGGTCTTTGATTTTTGTATAGAGAGGTTGGAGTCAAGCTTGAATATTCTGTATGCAGTTATCCAGTTTTCCCAGCACTATTTATTGAAGAGATTGTCCTTTTGCCAGTATGTGTATTCAGCACCTTTTTCAAAAATCATTTAGCTGGAAACATATAGGTTGATATCTGGGGTCTCTATTCTGTTCCATTGGCACAAGTATCTTTTGTGCTACTGCCATATTGTTTTTGGATACAATAACTCTATACAATGGTTTGAACCCTGGTACATGATGCCTCTAAGCTTTGTTTCTTTTTGTTCAAGATTGCTTTGACCATGTAGGATCTTTTGTGCTTCTGTTTAAATTTTAAGATTGTCTTGTGTAGTTCTGTGAAGAGCCTCATTGGTATTATGGAGATTGCATTGAATCTAAACTGCTTTGGGCAATATGAACGTTTTAACAATATTAATTCTTTCAAAACATGAGCATGGAAGGTCACCCCATTTTGTGTGTCTTCATTGATTTCTTTTAACAATATTTTGTATGTTTTCATTGTAGAAGTCTTTCGCACCCTTGGTTAAATTTATTCTAAGAGTTTTTAAAGAGCTCTTATAATTTCTTAGTGAGTTCATCATTGGTGTATGAAAACGCTATTGATTTTTGCTTGTTGATTTTATATACTGTGACTTTGGTGGATTCAGTTATCAGTTCTGATACTCTCTTGGTGGAGTCTTCAGGTTTCTCTTTATATAGAATTATGTTTTCTTCAAATAGGGATAATTCAACTTCTCCCTTTCTTATTTATATTACTTATATTTCTTTCTTTTGCTTAATGTCTTTGACTAAAACGTCCAGTACTATATTGACAGTAATGAGAATGGACTTTATTGTGGGGTTCCAGAATTTAGAGGAAATGCTTTCAGATTTTCCCCATTCAATGTGATGTTGGCTATGGGCTTGTCATATGCAGCCTTTATTACATTGGGGTATGTTCCTTCTGTATCTAATTTGTTCAAGTTTTTTTTAATGGATGTATGTTGAATTTTAGTAAATGTTTTTCTGTATCTATTGAGAAGATTAAATGGTTTATAGTCTCCATTCATTGATAGGACATATTACATTTTTTTTGATTTGTGTGTATTGAATTATCCCTGCTTCCCTTGAATAAATCCTCAACAGTCATAAAGAATGAGCTTTTTGATGGGTTTGGGATTCAATTGCTAATATTCTGTTGAGAATTTTTAAATCTGTGACCATTAGGGATAATTGTCCATAGTTCTCTATTTTGCTTGTATCTGTTTCTAGTTTTGGAATAAAGGTGGTGCCAATCCCAGAGAACTAGTTTGGAAGGGTTCATTCCTTTCAATTATTTGAAGTAGTTTGAGAATAATTAGTGTTAGCTATTCCTTAAGAGTTTGATGGAATTCAGCAGTGAAGTCATGTGGTCCTTAGCTTATCTCTTTGAGAGACTTTTGATTATTGATTAAATATCATTACTAAGTAATGATCTGTTAAGATTTTCTATGTCTTCTTGGTTCCATTTTTGTAAGTTATCTGTATCCATTTTCCCCTAGGCTTTCTAGTTAGTTGGTATTTCATTGGTCCCTAACTATTTTTTGTATTTTCTTAAAAAAGCTTTATTTATTTGAAAGGCAGAATTGCAGAGAGAGAGAAGGACACAAACACACACGGGGAGGGGGGCAGGGAGATCTTTCATCTGCTGGTTCACTCTCCAAATGGCTGCAATGCCTGGTGCTGGGCCAGGCTGATGTCAGGAGCCTGGAGCATCATCTGGATCTCCCATGTGGGTAGCAAAGGCCCAAGGACTCAGGCCATCTTGCATTGCTTTCCCAGGCACATTATCATGGAGATGGATCAGAAGTACAGTTGATGAGACTCAAACTGGCATTCCAATATGGGATGCTGGCATTGCAAGCAGTGGCTTAGTTCACTGCATCCAATGTTGGACCCTTTCCTTTGTATATCTGTGAAATTATCATTTCTGATTTTATTTATGTGAATCTTCTCTCTTTTTTCTTCAATCATCTAAAAGTTTATTGACTTTATTTCTCTTTTAAAAAAATCAACTCATCATTCCATATATCTTTTGTATTTTTTAGTTTCTATTTCATTTATCTCTGATCTAGTCATTTTTAAAATTTTTTATTTGTGTGTATCTCATAAATACAGCATTAGGAACATAGTAGTTCTTCCCACCATATCCACCATACCACCCCACTTTCTCCTCCCTCTTCTGTTTAGTCCAAGAAAGAAAAAGAAAAAGAAAAAAAAGAAAGAATGGAATAAAAAAAGGACAACTATTCCTCAACAGTCTAGAAAAGGGCTGTTGTTCTGTAATTGCTTCTTCAAGGTGATTTCACTTCCCCCCCTTCTTCTTTTCCCTTCCTTCCTCCCCCTTTCTTTTTAGAAACTTAATTATCTTTTTTTTTAATTTTATTTAATGAATATAAATTTCCAGTGTACAGCTTATGGATTACAATGGCTTCCCCCTCCCATAACTTCCCTCCCACCCGCAACCCTCCCCTCTCCCGCTCCCTCTCCCCTTCCATTTGCATCAAGATTCATTTGCAATTTTCTTTATATACAGAAGATCAATTTAGTATAAAGATTTCAACAGTTTGCACCCACATAGAAACACAAAGTGAAACATACTGTTTGAGTACTAGTTATAGCATTAAATCAAAATGTACAGCACATTAAGGACAGAGATCCCACATGAGGAGCAAGTGCACAGTGGCTCCTGTTGTTGACCCAACACATTGACACTCTAGTTTATGGCGCCAGTAACCACCCTAGGCTGTCGTCATGAGTTGCCAAGGCTATGGAAGCCTTCCAAGTTTGCCGACTCTGACCATATTTAGACAAGGTCATAAAAGACAGGGTGAGAATAGTAACCAATGATCCTAAGAGTGGCATTTACCAGGTTTGAACAATTATACAGCATTAAGTGGGGAAGAGGACCATCAGTACACACAGGTTGGGAGTAGAGCCATTGGTGGTAGAGTAGAGGTTATGATTACAAAGGAATGAGGCCAAAGTGTGCTAGACAGGGTCTAGAACAAAGGACAGAGTCATTATTAGAGGAGCTAAGAAAGGTGCTGTCTAAGCTACAATTAAGTTTTCTGATTGAGAGGCAAATAGAACCTGATAGAAGGGGCTTGATAATAATCTGTTTTGCTTTAGGCCTTGTGAGTTAAGAGGCCCAGACCTATCTATCTCTTCACATGGGGTACGTCCTAAGGGAGGTGTGAACCTCCTAGGGGAAGGCACTCTGTTGACTTTCTTTACTTGGCTGGCCTGGGAGGAGAGCTGGCCAGGTAAAGGCAGGTGGCATCTCTAACTAGAAATTTACAGTTCTGCCTGCAATGTTGCTGACCCTACTTGGCCGTCCCCTCAGCTGCAGTGGTCACTTTGGAAGTTGGGCTGAGTGAAGGGCTTTTCAGCTTAGAGCCAATAAGATCTGTGGCTCTGACCTGGGCATCCTTCGACTCCAGGGCAGGTCCATTTCCAGTGATCCAACTCTTGGCAGAGCTGCCAGGGCTCTTCACAAGCTGACTTCTGCTGAAGCCCAGGCCTACCACATTGAAAGCCACTGCAGTGGACTGTCCTGTTGGGTCTCCTTGAGGGCAGATCACTGTACAGATCAGCCATTAATAGGCCTGCCACCCATTGCTTCTGATGCCTAGCTTTCTTTTCCTCCTGGTTTGTGTTCAAGCAGACCAGAGGATGCAAGTCAAGGGAGTGCCCAAGTCCCATCTCTAATCTTCGGTGGCCTGAACTACAAGTCTATAGTCACAGGCATGTTCTGTAGTAGTTTTTCTGAGGTAGATAATGCCCATGAGGAAAACTATGTCCTTACTTTAAAACTTTCTTTCCCTTTGGTCTGAAAGGGAGGTTTTTTCTACTTACTGCTTACTTCGCTGATGGCGAACTGAATCTAGCTATGAGATTACTATTTAAGTTCTTATTTTGGCTATGCTATTACAGAAAAATGTTAGCCTTCTCTTTTATAAGGTCTAAAGATTAAATTGTGTGTCCTACAGATTCCTTCATAATAGAATTAGTTTCCCTTGAAGAGAATAGAGAAATGAAAGAACAAGTTGGGCTTAGAATAGAGAAATGAGGGAGCAAGTCCTAGATCGCTTGCTGACAATAGCAATATCACATGAATACTTGGCAAACCGTTTCAACCATTAGATAACAACTTAAGAAAACATTTACCAGAAGGTCCAGTGCCTTCTATAAATTTTAAGAATCATGTATTTGAAAACACCTCTTCAATATCTAACATGGTGTAGTTTGTTTAACCAGTAAACTTAGGCACAACCATATAAAATGTTTTTAGCTTCTTTCCACCAACAAGTATAAAACATATGATACACAGATTCAGGTCACACAAATTAAAATGTATCTTTGATTGATTTTAGCAACTTAAATTTATGGACAATCTTATCTATAAGCCATTTAAAATAAAACTCTTAATAAAATTTCCCCATGTGGACATACAATATGTACACACATATAACATAGTATAGTAGACCAATATAGCAATTTTAATAATAGCTTTTAAAATCTTTAACTCTTTTTGTAGATTGCCAATTGATTTGAATTGCTTTTTGTTTTTAGTAACCTCAGTTAACCATACTTTCTCTCAGTTGGTACTGTTAATACATTATTGGCTTCATCTGTTAACAGAGCCATCCCAAAGTACTGAATACAATAGAAGTGGCTGGAAAAAGTCCATAGGAACCTATAGGAGGACAGCTACACACAGAACCAACAACGCTTTAGTTTTATGAGCAGCAAATCATATATAACTGTGGATGACAAAAGACTTTAAGTTGCCATGTTTAAAATTATAAACTCATCAACCAACAAGAGGCACTTGCTTACTTCACAGTATTTTTGAAAACACCTGTAGGATTTTACAAGTATTTAACCCTTTAGGCCTCTGGGGCTTTCTCATTAAGATAACTATCATGTCTAGTAACACAAGATCATTAGACTTTTTAATTCTCAAACATTTGTATTAATAGCATTTTCCATTATAGAAACTTAAAGTCTGGTACCACATCACATCTTGACAGTACTTCTAATATAATCCAAAAACCCAACATTCAGGTTCTAGGATTTCCTGAAGGCATGGAGAGAGAGAAAGGATTAGATGGCATTTTCAGTGACATACTAGCAGAAAATTTCCCAGGTTTGGAGAAGGACAGAGACATCCTAGTACAGGAAGCTCATAGAACCCCTAGTAAACATGACCAAAAGAGATCCTCACCACGACATGTTGTAATCAAACTCACCACAGTGAAACATAAAGAAAAAATCCTAAAATGTGCAAGAGAGAAACGTCAGATCACTCTTAGAGGATCTCCAATTAGACTCACAGCAGACTTCTCATCAGAAACCCTACAAGCTAGAAGGGAATGGCAAGACATAGCCCAGGTACTAAGAGAGAGAAACTGCCAGCCCAGAATATTATATCCTGCAAAGCTCTCATTTGTGAATGAAGGTGAAATTAAGACTTTTCATAGCAAACAGAAACTGAAAGAATTTGTTGCCACTCATCCTGCCCTGCAAAAGATGCTTAAAGATGTGTTACACACAGAAACACAGGAACATGGTCATCAATATGAAAGAAGGTAAAGGAAGGAAACCTCACAGCAAAAGATCACAGGAAGCTCAATTTCTCTTTGACATAGAATTAAACTCTGATGCTCTGTTAAAGCAATGTGTTAAAGTAATCTATTATGTTGTGTTGATGTCTGTTAAATTCTAATTGTTCAAAAACAGCTGAATTTTTATTAAGAGCTATGGGTTATTTAAATATGTGCTTATTTTCAAAGATTTGAATAACCACCTTGTAACAATGATCAAATTTGGTCTATATTATGTCATGATTTTAAGGAATCTTATTTCAACCAGATATTTTGGATTTTGAGCCTTCTTGGCATTCTTGACAGGCATTCAAAAAATCAAAGTTTCAAACAATCTGGACTCTAAAATTTCCAGTAAATCTTGGACTTTGGTTTTTCCAGTTTGGGCCCAACTGAAAAAATCGAAGGACCTATGTCTCTCATCTTATAGAGACACCAACCAATCAGAAACTTAATTATCTTTAAAGAAGAACCTAAGGATGTTACATCTTTTGCAGACTCTTAGATATAACTATAACTTTTGAGATTTAATAATATCCTCCATTTAATACACTAAAAGGAATTGATACAGTAAAACTTGATCTAGTCTTTAATTATTTCTTTCCTTCTATTCTAGATTTGATTTGTTCTTGCTTTTCTGGGTCCTTAAGATGTATCATTGTGTTGTTTATTTGATATCTATTTTATTAATGTAGGTATTTATTCCTATAAACATGGTGGTGCAGTGGGTTAAGCTGCCACCTACGATGTCAGAATCCCATATTGGAATGCTGCTTCAAGTCCCAGTTGCTTTGCTTCCAATTCATCTCCTTGCTAATGCACCTGGGAACACATTCAAAGATGGCACAAGTACTTTGGCCTCCGTCACCTGTGTTGGCGTTCCAACTTCCTGGCTTCAGCCTGACCAACAGCCTGGCTGTTGCAACCATTTGAGGAGTGAACTAGTGGATGAAAGATCTCATTCTCTGTCTCTCTCTCTTAGTTACTCTGCATTGAAAATAAATAAAAATAAAATGAAAACCTTAAAGATGTATTTATTTGAAAGCCAGAGTGACACAGAGAGAGAGCGCGCGTGCGCGAGAGAGAGACAGAGAGAAATGGACAGAAAGAGGTATCTTCTGTCCACTGTTCGCTTCCCAAATGCCTGCAAACACCATGAGTGGGCCTGGCTGAAGCTGGGAGCCTGAAACTCCACCCAGGTCTCCCATGTGTAAGGCAGGGACCCAAGCACTTGGGCTATCATTTGCTGCCTTCCTTCCAGGGGTGTTGGCAGACAGCAGGATGGAAACAGAACAGCCAGGACTTGAACTGGCACTCTGATATGGGATGCCAGCATTCTAAGTGGCAGCTTAACTTGATGCTCCACAACATCAGCCTGTGACTAGGATATTTGAAAAGGCCTGTCTTCAAATTTAGATATTCTTTTTTTTTTTTTTTTCTGCTTGACCTACTCCATTGTGGCTGTTTCCAACTATGTTTTTTTTTTTTTAATTCGACTTACTGAGTTCTTCATTTTCAAGATTTCTGATTGTTTCTTTTTCAAGATCTCTTTCTTCTGAATTTCTCATTCATATCTTGCATGTTATTGCTGATTTCACTCAAATATCTGTCTGTATTGTCTTGTATCTTTTTGAACATTCATTTGCCTGATATTTCAAATTATTTATTTTGAATTATTTCATCAATGTCCTTTTCTTTAGAGTTTGTTACTAAAGCATTATTATGTTCCTTTGTGGGTGTCATATTGCCCGCTGTTTTCCTACTTCCTATGTCCCTACATTGGTATCTTCACAACTATCTCATTAGATTTTTTATGACTTTTAGTGAGTGGCTTTCATGGTAAAAGACTTTTTCCTGAAGATGTCTCTTCAGTGTTTGTTTGAGAGGCTGTTTTAGCCTTTTTTCCCAGTTGGTGCTATAATATAGTTTCCCTGGATCTTCTTCCACAGTAATTAATAGCAGAAGCAGTGGCATGGGGTGCCCCTTTCAGACCCAGCATGAGTTCCTATGTCTTGACAGCAGACCATGAGGCAGGGTCTGAGGGAGTGGGGACACCAGCCCTCAGTTCATTCTGACTGGTATTGTGGGAACACCAGCTAGAATCCTGGAGGGGTTGCTTGAGTGCCTGTGTTGACAGGGGCTTGGTATTGCAGGAAGAGATGCGTATGTCCCCACAGTGCCAGCCTCAGATTTCTATGCAATGTCTTCTTAATCACTTACCTTTTTCCCCCAAGCAGATAAGTACACCGTCTATGTTATTGTGCCTGTGATTAGAGGAGGGAAGGCGTGAACAACCCTGCCACCTATGTGGTAATGTCAGGTCACATCCAGGGCCCACAGACACCCAAGACTGGTGCAGCACAGGATAGGTCCAAGGAATAATTCGCTATGGGCTGCCTGTCGTTGAGGTGTGCTTATAGCCCAAGGCTGCTGCACTCATTGTCAGGCTAGGTAGACATCGGATGACTGGAGTCACATGTCCCAAGTTGGGATGGGGGCAGGTTCAGGGATTCCATCTATCATCCGTGACCTGGGGACAGGGTCCATTAATATCTGCCAAGTATTGTATAACCAGATCCGGTACACAATCTTGTGCTCACCTTGGTACCCTATTCTCTAGTGAATGGAGCTTTTCCTTTTGTTATGCCTGCCCATGGCTGAGGGAGCGGTGATGAAGGCAGTTAGTTCCTTGGCTGCCTAGGCTTACATTAAGCTGGGCTGCACTTGAGTATTGTAACTACAGGGCCTATGCTGTTTTGTGGATGCACACCTGGGCCCTGAGATACTGAGGGTGATGCAGGCTGAAACACTTGTCTAACACACCAGGCACCGGAGCGCAAGTCTCTGCCTGAAGCCAGGATGATCTAGAGGCTGCATCTCTGAGTACTGGCTTGGGGATAGAGACTTTTGGGTTTTATCTTGAGCTGGATCTCACCACAATGGACTCAGACCTGAGCCTCAAGGCACGGCTCTAAACTCACTTTCCTATACTACTTTCTCCTGACTGGATCCCTGATTTTCTGACTGCCCAAGGTTGGGAGAGGAGCATGGGGACAGTATTGTGGCCACCCAGGCTGATATTGAGCTGAGTCAAAACTGAGTCTCACAGGCACTAGAAACGTCACAGTCTCAGGGTGTATGCCAGACTTGCATGATGCCTGATAAATAATTCAAAATATCGGGCATATGGATGTTCAAAAAGATACAAGAGAATAGACAGATATTAGAATGAAATAAGCAATAACATGCAAAACATGAATGAGAAATTCAGAAGAAAGCGATCTTGAAAAAGAAACAATCAGAAATCTTAGAAATGAAGAATTCGGTAAGTCAAATTACAAAAAAAAAAAAAAAAAAAGTTGGATACAGCCACAATAGACTGTGATAGAGAAGTCATAGACTTTGAGTGAAGTCTCAGGCAATCACCCACTCCAGAACAGAAGAGATCTCACACACCTATGCCCATGCTTTTAGTCCTGAGAGATGGGTGAATGTGCAATTGATGTGAGAAACCCTGACTTCTAACTATGCTATCAGGGAAGTGAGCACCTTCGAATGGGAGCAGTGAGGTATCTCCCAGCTGAAATGACCTAACCACCTCACCTTTTATCTTCTAGGTTACAGAGTTAACTTGCCTAAATGCCTCGGGGTCGTAAGAGCAAGCTCCGAGCCCAGGCAAAACGCCGTCAGGCCCAGGAAGAGCCTCAGAATCTGGTGAGTGCTCAGGCCACGGCAGGAGTGACAGAACGGGCCCACTCTTCTTCATCTAATCGTGTCAGTACTCCCCAGAGATCAACTGCTTCTGGGGCCACCAGCACTACTGCTGCAGCTGTTTCACATGCAAGATACGATAACCAAGTGAGGGAAAGGCCAACATCCTCACAGGCCCAGGTTGCCTTTGGGCACTTATGTAGTGCCCCTCTGGATGAGAATGTGGTTACTTTGGTGCAATACTTGCTGCTCAAGTATCAAATGAAAGAGCCTATTTGGAAGGCAGATGTGATGAGAAATATAATCCGTTTGCCCAAGAGCCACTTCCATGAGATCTTGATGAAAGCTTCTGAGTACATGGAGCTGATCTTTGGCCTTGACATAAGGAAGCTGGATCCCAACAGGCACATCTATGTCCTCATCAACAAGTTGGATATAAGCTACGATGCAAAGCTGGGCGATGATGAAGGAATCCCCAAGACTGGCTTGCTAATGACAATCTTGGGTGTGATCTTTGCGAGGGGCAACTGTGCCACTGAGGAGCAAATATGGCAAATTTTAAATATAATGGGGATATATGATGGGAGGAGGCATTTCATTTTTGGGGATCCCAGGAAGCTTATCACCGAGGATTTGGTGAAAGCAAAATACCTGATATACCGGGAGGTTCCCAATACTATTCCTCCACGCCATGAATTCTTATGGGGCCCAAGAGCTTATGCTGAAACAAGTAAGATGAAAGTCCTTGAGTTTTTAGCCAAGGTCCATGATATTGCCCCTACTGCCTTTACATCGTGGTATGCGGAAGCTTTGAGAGATGAGGAAGAGAGAGCCCGAACCAGAGCTGCCGCTAGAGCTCGCATTAGAGCCATAGCTGATGCACGTTCCAGGGCCTTACTCATCAGGCCCTCCCACACTAGTAAAGTTTGAGTCATTCCTTGTTTTGTGGTTCATAAAAAAAAATCCACATTCTGTGTCAGGGTCGGGGGCTGTAGACAACATAATATATATGACATATTTGCTTTCCTGTTCTGTTCTTTGTTCTTAGATAAGTTTTTAAAAATATTGTTCCTTTTATCAGAAGGTTTAAGTAACTTTAGAATCTAAGTTTATGGATGATACTGCTCAAATATTCATTGCTGTGAATGAAATTTAAGAGTTTTACTATTTTGTAAAACAAACTAGGAAATGGTCCATAATATTTAGTGATTTAGAACAAGATAATATAACAGTAAATTGAGCATATTGTTGGAAATGTAAAAGAATTCACCATTGTGATGGTTGAGATCAAGAAATGGGGAAAAACAAAAGATTATAAATTGTTGTTTTCACTTAATCACTTTTGGTCTATGAATATTTTATAACATTCAAACCTGGTTATATTTACTTTATTTAAAAATGTAAGAGAAATAATAATAAAGCAGACCCCTTTTTCAGGAGCTTATTTTTTTTTAACAAATATTGACCATATATTCTTTGGAGAGCTTGTGTTAGTACCTGGAGTGCTAAGATAAACAAGAATCAGCCCTCCCACAGAAAATTTAAGTTTTTGAGAAGTCATAATGAAAGAAAGATGGTAAGGGACATAGTTCAGGTTCCTATAATGAATTATCATTGACTAGGTGAATTAAACAAGAAGCATTTATTTTCCACAATTCTAGAGGTTGGATGGCTTGAGATCAGGTTGTCAGCTGAAATTCTTGGTGAAAGGCTCTTTCTACTTACCATATCCTTAACAAGGTGGAGAGAAAAAAAGCTCTGATTTCTTTATCCCTTTCTAGGGACACTAATCCCATTCATGAGGACTCTGTTTTTATGACCTTATTACCAGAGGCTCCACCCCAAATGCCCTCACACAGAGGATTTAGGCTTCACTATAGGAATGGAGGGGGCACACAAACATGCAGACCATACAAATGAGATATCTCCTAACCAAACTGATAAGTCAAGAGAAGGTCTGAAGACTTGGAGACTTTAGTTGTAAGAGTGTAACTGCTCTATGGCAATGTAATTTGGGACTTTGGAAAATGGTAAGGCCTTCAATGTGAGCTAATTGTAAGTCAATCTGAATGGTGGGTTAGATGAACCTGTAGGAATGGCAGATAAGGGCCAAAACATCAGATGATGTGCCTCATACCAGAAAGAATTCTCTACCCAAGGAAGAAATGGACAAAGTCCTGTATTCTTGTCTCAGTGCAGGTGAACACAGTGTACAAAAGGATAATTTATACACACCATCACAAGGAAGTGTCTGAGAAATAATGGAGATAATCATATACAGTGGAGGGCTAAGAAACCAGTGTGCTGGAAACTTTTGCAGTGGGCTGAGAGGCACAGTTCACCCATTTAAATGAGGTTACCACGTATGTAGCTTGACAAACTCTAAAGCTAAAACTAGGTATTTAAATGGAGTTGAAGTAATTGCAAGTATAAGTAGTTTGGAAGGAAGGGCAGGAAGAAGGGAGGGACTAAGGTAGACCTTGATGCAATTTATAGGAGTTTTGATTTGCATCAAAGTGTGTAAGGCTCCTCCACACTGACCATAAATAATATATCTTCAAAAATGTTCTACAGTAAGTAACTTACATTTTTTTTTCCAAATTCACTTGTGAGAAGAGTCAAATTTAACACACTATCTACTGGTTCTTGGGGATATAAATCTGAAGTTAGTGATTTTAGAAAACAAATAAGGTTAGAAATGAAGGCAAATTTGGTGATTTATTTGAGACTGGCCACTGAATCCATACCCTGATGAGTGGTCAAGACCCAAAAATTCCCTTAGAAGTGGTAGATGAAGAAGGATCAAGAAGAATACTTAGTGGAACATTAAGCCTCTGATTTTAATGTAAATTAAAAATATGTAATCTCAGAAACTAGAAGAAAGCAAGAAAGGAAAGAAAGAAGGAAAAGGAAGGAAGGAAGCAAGGAAGAGAAAGAGGGAGGGAGGGAGGGAGAAAAAAGGAAGGGAGAGGGAGGGAGGGTGGGAGGGGAGTGAGGAATGGAATATCATTATATTCTTAAAATTGTATCTCTGAACTACATTCTTTTTGTTTCAATATCACACTAATGTGAAAAAACAAAGTATCAAAAAAAAAACAAAAACAAAAAAAAACAAAAACAAAGCACTGTGTAGCAATCATGCACAGTGGCTGCATTCCAACAAGCCTTGTAATCCTTCTAGGAGGTTACAATAGATTTCTATGGCTGTAGTAACAAATTACCATAAACATCATTTTACAATGGTATACATGTATTATAACACATATGTGAGTGAGAAATGCAGATTGGCTCTGTTAATCTCTGTGCTTGCATTTTACAAGGTCCATACCAAGTTATCAGAGCCTGGATCCTTCTTGTAAGGCTCTGGGAAGAATCTCTTCTCAAAATCTTTCAAGTTTTGGTAGATATCAGTCCTTTACAGTTGTAAGACTAAAATAATATTTTCTGGCTGCATTTAGCTGTAGCAACCATGATTTGTCAGTATCTCTCTCCAGTCCTTGCACAGGAATCTAGTTGTCTTGAGTGAGCAATTACATGTTTAATCCTTACCGCTGGAACCTTTATTTAAAAAAAATTTTAAATGTTTATCTTAAAATAATAACTATAAATATGCATGGTTCTGTATAACATTTCAATACCCTTATACAATGTGTGCTGGTCAAATCAGGGTTATCAAGATTTCCTGCTGTGACAATACTTTATGATTGGTGAGTTGGAGCTCCTTCCTTCTATTTGCTTATAAAACATACGATACATTATTGTGAAGTATAGTCACCTCATTCTGCTCACTACTGCTTTGATCTAACTCTAATTTGTAACCCATTATTCAAACTCCCTCTATCCCCCTAATGCTCCCAACCTGTATCAATTATTATTATTTGTTCAAATTAAGATTTTTTACCTTCCACATATGAGGGAGAGTAAGTGGTATTTGTCCTTCTGTGTCTAGCTTGTTTCACTAAACATGATGCCTTCCAGTTCCATCCATTTTGCTGCATGGAGCTGGATTAGCTGGAAGCTGGATCAGAAGCAAATTCACTGAAACTGGAACTTGAGTTGGGATGCTGATGTCACAAGTGGGATTTAACCTGCTACACCACAATGCCGGCCACTTGTGTCTTAAATATTTTAATTAAAAACTAATAGTTTATATATTTTGACACTATGAATAAATCACAATTTTACTTCCTTACTACATTCTTCCAAAATTCAACCCTCTTCAGAAGTATCCAGAATTTAAAATGATGTGCATATTGCTTTAAAATGTATTCTGAGCTTTTCCTCTGCTAGAAGTAGTAGGAAAAAGGTGTGGAATCTTGGAGGGTCCTGGACAACTAAGATGAAGAAGCTTGAGGACTGTCTGAATTATCACTACCAGTAGGGTAGTCCAAGTGGGCAGATGCACCATATAAAAAGTCTGCAGGCATTCCTGATACTCTGCCTTAGAATCTTCTCTACTCGCTGTCAGGCAGAGAGTTGCTAGCTCTCCTGTTTTACCAAGTGATGTTTTTATGGAATTTGTGACGGCTACATCTCTTCATTACTCTAGTGGGCTTTACTTCCTTACCAGTGTATTGAAGCCGTGAACCGTGTTGATGCCTACTTGAGGAAGGTATTTCTTCTCCTGTGTGAGGGTCCTTCCCACTGTGGTTGATGCTATGTGTATGGGGAAGATGGTGAATGATGACTGTTCAAACGGGCCAGGGAGTACGAGTGAGTGATGGGAGATAGATTGTAGTTGTAAGCCGTGAGAAGATGGAGAGGGAATTTCTTAAGGCTCAGTACCTTAGTGACTCTGTAAATGAAGGGCTGATTGTAGATATTTCCTGAAAAAAGTATCTAGTTGTTATCCCTGCCTGAGACTATCTCCTTCGGTTCCTCAGTGCTCTGCAGCCAGAGGTAAAATGTGCTGTGGTTTTGGTGGTCTGTGTTGCCACCAGATTCTTCTGGAGTAGGGCTTTGGCCCAATATAAATATTTTGCGGAATGGGGAGAATTATTGCAGATGGTGCAGTTCATCATCAAATTGACTGAGGGTGATGGGAATATGTAGGCCAAACCTCTTTATCCCCCACCCCTCACAGCCACCCTCAGTCTCAAGGAGGTGGAAGTGACCATCCAGGAGTCAAGTTTAGAAACCTAAGTGAGGACTGAGGCTACTTCCTCCTCCACAGTAGAAGGGGGTCGGCATAGAGCCCCACCCCTGCTGTCAGTTCTGGGAAGCTTTAAACAGGAGTGGCAGGAAGTAGCTTTGCAGCACACAATCCACCTCTTGACATTTTAAGGTAGTAAATGAAGGGTTTGGTATGAGTGAGCTGGTGACGAGTTAGCAGCTAGAGAAGTTCAAGCCCTACAAGAGGCAAAGTAAGAACTCTGCCTTGAGTTTGAGGGGACAGCCTGCCAGATTGCAGGGTGCTGTGGTGGAGGGTGGGGGTAGGGGAAGAGGCCAGGAGGAGCGAGAGGGGCACACCAGATTCTTATCCTTGATTTCAGCTCAGATGGGCCGTGGACAGTAATCACTTGATTTAATGGCTTCTGAATTTGTCCAGCGGGGAATCTGGGAGCCAGGAGTATTGGTGTTGGCCTCAGATCTGTGAGTGTAGTTCTCCAGGGCTTGCCACAGGCCAGATAAGGATCCTGAGTGAGCTCCAAAGGAACTTGCCCCTACAGAACTAAGGGAGCCAACAGAACCCTACTCCTCCTCTCAGCTTTTTTTTTTTTAATTTAATTAAGTATTTTATTTAAAGCCCTTTATTTATAAATTGATAATTAAAATAGTTTTACATTCACAAAAAAGTTGCAAAGATAGTGCAGAGACTCAGCATTCATTTCCCCTTATTGTTAATCTCTTACATTAATGATTTATTTTTCATAAGTAATGACCCAATATTAACACATTTTTATTAACTAATATCCATACATCATTCAGATTTCCTTCAGTGTTCCCAGCGTTTTTTCCTTCCTAGGATCCCATTTATGACAACACATTGCTCTAGTCATCATTTTCCCTAGGTTTCTCCAGGTTGTGACTGTTTTTCAAACGTTGCTTACTTTTAATGACCTTGATAGTTTTAGGGGATAATGGTCAGGTATTTTGTGTACTGTCCTTCACTTGTGATGTGTTTCATATTTTTCTCATTATTAGACAGTCATTATGGCCTCTAGGGAAAAAGACCTCGTGAGTAGAGTGCCGTTTTTATCATATTAATTTAAGAGTGAACACTATCAACATGACTTATCACTGACAATGTTCACCTTGACCACCTGGCAGAGGTAGTGTTTGACAGATTTTCTGCAATGTAAAGTTATTCTTTTTCTACTCTTTCCATAAAACACTCTTTCAAGAGATGGCACTATCTCAGTCTAGAAAGGCCGGGTAGTTTTGCTCCATCTCCTTGAAGGTGGAGAAATTATTTAGAATTCTTCTGTAGAAAAGATTTTTTTATTCTTCATGTTTTGTTTTTTCACTTATTTATATCAGTATGGACTAATGGATATTAATTTTATGCTTTGGATTATAATCTACTATTAGATTATTTTGTTGTTCAATTTGTTCCCTTCATCCTATAGTCTTGTTGCTTCTCAGTCCACTCAAGAGATAAAGCTTAGAAAATGAAATCTAAACACATGTGTACATACATCTCTAATTCATTCTATGTTTGTTCATCTATTGTCTATATTAAGCTAAACATGAGGCTTACTGGTTTCTCCAGGTCTAATATAATACCACATTATTTATTCTATCCCCCCTTTGCTTACCTTTATGATAAAGTATCTGTATACTATTTTTTTTTTCTATTCCATTACATTGATTTCAAATTGTTAACCCATACCCTTGTGAGCAATAACTTTACCAACTACAGTACAGTGCCTATGTACTGTTTCTTTTTATCTTTAGTCTTAACATTCTTCAATCATTTCCAGAGTTCCAAGTGCTTAGGTCGTCATCTTTTTCCTCCATCCTCTTTAGTGGCATTACTTCATATATTTGTAACAAGGTAGTTTTTTTTGTATTCCATCCTGGGATACCCAGCTGTATGAACTTGATTTTTTCTAATTTGTGTATATTAAGGCTCATTATTTATGATGTAATGTTCCATATGCTTTGAAAAATGCGTAGTATCTCATATCTACCATAACAATACTATGCAAAATAGTCTAATCATCCTGAAAAATTCCTGTGCTTCATGTACTCAACCACCCCCTTTCAAACCTCTGCAAACTACTGATCTCTTTTTGTCTCTGTAGTTGTGTCTTTTCCAGAATGTCACATATATTGAATCAGACAGTAAGTAACAATTTTCAGACTGGCTTTTTTCATTTATCAAAATGCACTTAAGATTCATATTATTGGTGCTGGCATTGTTTTGCAACTGGTTAAGCTGCCCCTTCAAATGCCAGTTCAAACCCTAGCTGCTCTGCTTCCAATACAGCTTTCTAGTAATGCACATAGGAAAGCAGTGGAAGATGGCCCAAGGAGCTCGGCCCCAGCCACCCATGTGAGAGACCCAGATGGAGTTCCTGGCTCCTAGCTTTGGTGGGTTGTGGCCATTTGGGGATGAACCAGTGGATGGAAGTTCCCTCTCTCTCTCCCTCTCTTCCCCCTTTCTCTCTGTTACTCTGCCTTTCAAGTAAATAAATACATAAATCTTTAAAAATATTTGTAAAATTGTAGGGATTGATAGTTAATTATTTTTATTGCTGAATAATATTGTATATACCATAGTTTATTTATTCACTCACATATTAAGGACATTTTGGTTTTGAGTCATGATGAATAACGCTGATATAAGCATTAATGTGAGATTATTTGTGTTGACATAAAGATTTCAGACATGTTGGATAAATATCTAGGAGCACAACTGCTGGATAATGTGATAAAAAACAATGTTTAGCTTTATAAGAAACTGCCAAATTGTTTCCATAGTGGTTGTATCATTTTGCATCCCCACCTTCAATGTGGGAGTGATCTAGTTGCACCCTCACCAACAATCGGTAACTTTGCTTCTAATAGGTATATACCAGCAAGTACTTGTTGCCTTAATTTGTATTTCTTTATGCTCTGCATGCTTTCATATGCTTTTTTGTCATCTGTATATTTTCTTTTGTGAGATATGTGTTCACATATTTTGTCCATTTTAAAAACAGTGATAGATTAGTTTCCTAGAGGGGCTTATAAGAAAATAAATTCAGGGGTCAGTGCTGTGGCCTGACAGCTTTAGTGCCAGCATCCCTTATGGATGTTGGTTCAAGTCCCAGCTGCTCCACTTCTGATCCAGCTCTCTGCCATGGCCTGGGAAAGCAGTAGAGGATGGCCCAAGTCCTTGGGCTCTGTCTCCCACATAGGAGACCCAGAGGAAGCTCCTGGCTCCTGGCTTTGGATCAGCGTAGCTTTGGCCATTGTGGCCAATTGGGGAGTGAACCAGCGGATTAAAGATCTCTCTATCTCTCTCTGTGTGTCTCTCCTTCTCTCTCTGTGTGATTCTGACTTTCAAATAAATAAATCTTTAAAAAAAGAAAATAAATTCACTCACAGTTTTGGAGACTAGACGTCTGAAATCAGTGTCAGAAGGGTTGATTTCTTTCAGAAAGTCTAAGGGTAAATCCATCCCATGTCTTGCCCCTACCTTCTGGTGGCTACCCAGCAATTGTTGGCAATCCTGGCTTATAAACCCATCACTCCAATCTGCCATATCTTCACATGGCTTCCCCTGTGTGTCTGTGTTTCAAATATTCTTCTGCCTTAGTCTTATGACACTTGTGATTGGCTTTAGGACCCAGCCTAAATCCAAGATGATCTCAGTTTGAGATTTTTAATTTAATTAAATCTGCAGACTCTCCAAATAAGGTCATGTTCACAAGTTGCAGAAGTTACAAAACAGACATACATTTTCAGAAGTCACTATTCAACCCACTAGTAGTTGCTTGTTTCATTATTGTTGAGTTCTAATGGTTCTTCATACATTCTAGATACCAGTCATTATTAGATTTGCTATTTGAAAATGTTTACTACAGTTTGTGTCTTGTCCTTTTCTTAATGGAGTCTTTCCAGAACCATATTTTTTAATGTTAATAAAACATTAACAGTCCCGGCCATTGTGGCCCTTTGGGGAATGAATCAGAAGATGGAAGGTCTCGTTCTCTGTCACTCTCCCTCTCTGTCACTCTGCCTTTCAGATAAACAAATAAATCTGCCCTGCCCCCCCCCCCCAAATAAAGCTCATCACTGAACCTGAAGTCACATGTATTTTACCCTGTGTTTTCTTCTAGAGGTTTCAGTTTTGTATTTTACATTTAGGTCTATAATTCATTTTGAGTTAATTTTTGGGTAGATGTGAGGTATTTATGTCTTTTCCATGTGGACAACCAATTTTCTAGCACCATCTGCTAACAAAAACATACCTATCATTTTCTATTTGCCTTTGCATGTTTGTAAAAAATTGGCTATATTTATATGGGCCTACATTTTGGTATTCTCTGTTTTATTAGTCTAGTTCACCAACACTATACTGTTTTGATTACTCTAGCTTTATCTTAAAGCTTGCACTTGAGCAATGTGAGCTCTTATACTTTGTCTTTTTAGTTGTATGCTGCCATTCTAGGACCTTTGCTACTCCTATCAGAGTTAGAGTCAGTTCGTTGATATCTTCAAAAAATTTGCTGGGATTTTGATTGTGATTGAGTAGAATCTATAAATCAAGATAGAAAGATCTGGTAGTTTAGAAATAGTGAGTCTTCACATCCATGAAGAGGAAATATGGCTCCATTTACTTAAACCTTCCTTGTGAGTAAGTGGTAATTTTCTGTATATGGATCTTGTACCTATCACAGCCTTATGCCTAAGCATTGTCATGTGTGCTATTATAAATGTTTGCATTTTCTTTTCTTTTCTTTCTTTTTTTTTTTTTTTTTGACAGGCAGAGTGGACAGTGAGAGAGAGACAGAGAGAAAGGTCTTCCTTTGCCGTTGGTTCACCCTCCAATGGCCGCCATGGTAGCGCGCTGCGGCCGGCGCACCGCGCTGATCCGAAGGCAGGAGCCAGGTGCTTCTCCTGGTCTCCCATGGGGTGCAGGGCCCAAGCACTTGGGCCATCCTCCACTGCACTCCCTGGCCACAGCAGAGAGCTGGCCTGGAAGAGGGGCAACCGGGACAGGATCGGCGCCCCGACTGGGACTAGAACCTGGTGTGCCGGCGCCGCAAGGCGGAGGATTAACCTAGTAAGCTGCGGCGCCGGCCTGCATTTTATTTTCTAATTCCAATTGTTTATTTCTAGCACATATGAAAGTGTTTACAACTGCTTATTAGGTTTTTTTTTTTTTTTGACAGGTAGAGTTATAGATAGTGAGACAGAGAGAAAGGTCTTCCTTCCATTGGTTCACTCCCCAAATGGCCCCCATGGCCAGTGCTGTGCTGATCCGAAGCCAGGAGCCAGGTGTCTCTTCCTGGTCTCCCATGTGGGTGCAGGGGTCCAAGCACTTGGGCCATCCTCCTCTGCTCTCCCGGGCCACAGCAGAAAGCTGGACTGGAAGAGGAGCAACTGGGACTGGAACCAGCACCCATATGGGATGCTGGCGCCCACAGGTGGAGGATTAACCAAATGAGCCACGGCACCAGCCACTGCTTATTAGTTTTTAAGGAAGGAATTTTTTTTGTGTGTGTAGATTTTGGGAGGATTTCTATACAGTCTCTTTCTCTGGCAAAAAAAGGACAATTATTATTTATCTTTTACCCATATTACACCATTTGTTTATTTGTTTATAGTTGTGTTGTACTACATAAGACACCATTATACCAAATAGGTATCATGAGAGGATAACCTTGTCTCATTTCCAGACTTAGGAGAAAATTATTCATTTCTTCATTATTAGATGGAATGTTTACTGTGGGTTTCCTTATACATTCTTTATCAGGTTAAGGAAGTTCCTTTCTACTCTTAATCTCTAAAATGTTTCATCACAAATTGTTACTCAGAATTTCAAATTATTGTTCTACATATATAGATGTAATAAATTATCTTACATTCAATCTGTTAATGTAAATAATTTCATCAATGGGGCTGGTGTTGTGGCAGAGCAGGTTAAGCCTGTGACACTGGCATCCCATATCAGATCCCTGATTCAAGTCCCAGCAGCTCCACTTCACATCCAGCTCCCTACTAATGTACCTAGGGAAGGCAACAGAAGATGGCCCAAGTGCTTGCACCCCTCCTTCCCATGTGGGAGATCAGGATGGAGTTCAAGGCTCCTGGTTTCAGCCTGGCCAAACCCTAGTCATAGTAGCCATTTGGAGAGTGAACCAGCAGACATAAGATTTGTTTCTCTCTGTTTCTCCTTCTATCTCTTTCAAATAAATAAAATAAAGCTTTTTTTAAAAGTTCACTTATTTATGAATACTGAATCAGTCTTGCATTCTTGGAATTAACCCTTCTTTGACATGATGTATTATTCTCTTTACATATTGCTGAATTCTATTTGCTATTATTTTGTTAAGGATATTTTAATTCATGAGTTATTGGTCTGTAGTAACTTTTCCTGGTAATATATTTATTTGACTTTGGTATTAGGGTGATGATAGCCTCAAGAAAGAATTGGAACTTCTCCTCTTTTCTATGTTCTGGAAAAGACTGTGGATTATTGGTAATTTTTCTTCCTTTAATGTTCAACAGTTCACCAAAGAAACCATCTGAGTCAAGTGATTCCTTTATTAGTAAGCCTTAAACTACCAATAAAATATCTTCAAAGAATCGTGAGACAGTCCCACTTCTTATGGCCAACGTGGCCACAGACTCTCTTGTCTTTCTTAGTCCAAAGGAAGGCCACAGCTGTGGACAGGGGCTATTCCAATGCCAGGCTGCCCACACTTGAAGAAATTGCCAGGAGGAAAGTTTGTCACCTTTGAAGGGACCCTGTGGGCATATCTCTTGGTTGTGGGAAAGGATTGAAGGCCAAAAGTTGGAAGGCCTGGGACCGTGCTTAGACCCATTTATTTTTAGTTGGTGTTTTCTCTGTCCCTGTTCTTCCTCTCTATTGTTAAAGATCTTGAAGGCCAGGCCAAGGAGCTCCTTTTGAAGGATTTGAGGCCCAGCTTTGAGCTTCTGAAGCTTGAGGTGAATGTCTGCGGCTGACTGAAAGATGAAATGCACATTTATCACAAGAATGTCCCCTGGGGGGTCAGAGTTTAGTAGGAGCAGGGTCGTAAGGTAATTCTATCTTTAATACTTTCAGGTGCCACTAAAATGTTTTCCATAATGTCTTCAGTTTTGTAATTTCCACCAGCAACATACAAGGGTTCCTATTTCTCCACATCTTCTCCAACACTTAATATTTACCTTAAAAAGAATCAAAGACACTCTAGTGTGTGTGAAGTAGTGCTCATTGTGGCTTTGATTTTCATGTCCTTAATGATCAATGATGTTGAATATCTTTGCGTGTGCTTGCTGACTATTTCTACTCTTCCTTGAAGAACTGTCAATTCAAATATGTTGTTCATTTATTAATTGGGTTGTCTTTTCTTGATTGTGTATAAAGGGTTCTTTATATACCCTTATCAGACAAAGGACATAAAACACTTTCTGTTTTGTGAATTATCTTTTCACATTCTTCATAACATCCTTTCTGTGTAAAAGTGTTTGCTTTTTCAACTTTTATGAAGTCCTGTGTATGTATTTTTTTCCTAATGCAGTTTGTACTTTGGTGTCTAAGACTCTAGCTTAAGCTCCAGAATGGCCTCAAAATGTTGCAGGAGAAGTAAATTTCAAAGGCCAGTTTCCTTAAATTGCCAGAGAAAAACTAATTGCCTTCTTGGGTAAATTCTACCAAAACATACAAATTAGGGAAAATTACTAAATTCATTTTAACAGGTGCATTGATCTCAATACAAGACCAAATAAGGATACCCCTGGAAAAGATCACTTGCATAAGCTCTCTCACATAGAGGCATCTATCCTAAATAAAATCATATCATGGTCACACTGCAGCAGTGAATAAGTAGTCTGTCAGAGAAATGCAAAGATGATATATAATAACATTTGGAAAAAACTTTTAATTAGAATTGCTCTAAGTTGATAGATTAAAAGAAGGCATATGATCATTTCCAGGAGTGCAGAAAATGCCTTTGGAAAAACTTTTAACACACATTCATGGAGAAAAATAACTTTTAGCAAAATAGCACTAAAAGCAAATTTCCATTTCCTAAATGTACAGTGAAATTATATAATTGTAAAATGTAATGTATTCCTAATAAAGAAGGACCAGGACACAGATCACAGATGTGTGGTACCATCCCTACTGTTTAGTAATGGGCTGGTATACATAACCATAGCAAGAAAATGCATAATAAAATATATGAGGTAGAAATATTTGAAAAGACAGAGATAATAAATGGTGACAACAGGATCTTCTAGTTTAAAAATCTAAGGGAACCGAGGCATAGACTAGTCAGATGAGTAAGACTTCAGCAGGCTGTTTTATGTATCACTATAGCAAACTCAGGGTGCAGCTGTACAAAATCAATAACTAATTAGGACAAGTAATGGAAAATACCCCAAACACAACAACAGCAAATATCAAAAATTTACCTAAAAGAAACCCAACAAATATGTACACAGTCTTTCGGAGGCGACTATAAAAAAACTTGGGAAAAGGGTATCCCAAAGGATATTGTAAAGATGTCACTTTTCCTTAAATTATTACAGATTCACTGCCTACTGTGGACTAAGTTGGTCCCCCTTAGAATTCATATACTGAAGCCTTATCCCCTTATGTGATTTTATTGGTGAAATACTTATGGGAAGTAATTGGGGTTAAATGAGGTCCTAATAGTGGAGCTGCAATCCAAACGGACTGGTTTCTTTATATGAAGAGGCAATGAAATCAGAGCTCTCACTCCACAGAAAAGAGGACATGTGAGGGCACAGCAAGAAAGTGGCTGTCTGCAAGTCAGAATAAGAGTTTCTACTGGAACCAATCCTGCTTTTACATTGATCCTGATCCTACCTGCGGAACCGTGAGAAAATGAATTTCTGTCTAAGCCACATTGTCTGTGGTGTCTTGTTATGGCAGCCAGAGTGGACTAATGCATTGCCTTATATGTAACATGCAAGATGGCAACCAGATGCAGGCTGGTGTTTCCTAAAATCAACCTGGAGAAAACTACATAAAGGAGAATGAAAGAGAACTATCAAGGGGCCAGCATGGTGGTACAGCAAGTTAAGCCACCACCTGCAATGCCAGTATCCTGTATGAATGCTGGTTTGAGTCCCGGCTGCTCCACTTCTGATCTAGATCCCTGCTAATGCACCTGGGAAAGCAGTGGAAGATGACTCAAGTGCTTGGGCCCCTGCCACCCATGTGGGACACCAGTTGGAGCTCCTGGCTCCTGCCTGGCCCAGCCTGGCCATTGTGGTTATTTGGTGAGTGAAGTAATGGATGGAATCAATTCTCTCTCTCTTCTCTCTCTCTCTCTCTCTTTCTCTCTCTGTAATTCTGTCTTTCAAATAAATAAATAAATAATCTTTTAGAAAAGAAATTGAATGAATCACACATAACAAGGGTAAGTATTCTTTCATAAAATGTAACACATACACATACATACTTGTTAGAGATATAAATATATTTCTAACTATGAAAGAAGGTTAAAACATGAAGTCATTGTCCTGGAGTAGCCAATGTTAGATTAACAGCAAAAAACAGGCCTTACGAAACCATGCATCTTAGCCTCTTCCCTTGTAAAGCACAGCTTTCAGATCAGCAGGTTCCCAAAAGTCTGCCTGGCAGACAGACTCAATAATTCAATGTATTTTTCTCTTACAAGCCACTACCTACCGTGGGGCCCTGCTTCCTGCGGCAGCTTCCCAATCTCTATCTAGTCTGAAACTTCGACCCATTCTCTGCAAGATTTGCGGTAGGGAAACAACTAGAATCTTTCGGGCAGTTCTTTCCCCGGACACCATTCAAGAAGCAGACAAAAGGAGGACTCCTTACTCCTCATACCCCATACCCAACCTTGAGGATTGACAGGAAAACTCATCCCCAACCAACGACCCGCTGGGTGCCCTGTTCTCACTCGCACCCCTGCGAAGCCCAGGGCACAGCTGTGAGCATGATGCGCTCCCTGACTTGCTCCAAGAGTCTCAGGGAGATGACAGTCTCGGTATGAGGAGGGCTGCCTTAGATCTTTGGAAGAGGGAGGTGATACTGAGTCAAAGTGAGGACCCGTAGTTAGAATGGCGCGCGCTCAGCCTGCGCACGTGCCCACAAGAGGCTGTAGAGTTCTCCCCCCAGGCTGGTCTCGCGCCACCGCGCGCCTGCTGACTGTTAAAGCCGCAGCCCCCACATTCTACAGGCGGGCATTTTGGATTAGTGGACAAAGAGCAACAGAGAGAAAAATCCTAAGGATAAAGGAGAGGATCCTGAGTAAGTACTAATGGGACCCTGAACCCTACAACAGAAAGGGACCACACAGACCCCTGCCCCTGTGGTCTAAGCGGGGAGGCTCTGGGCGGGGGTCCTGAAGCTGAGGAGTTTCCTCTTTCCTTCTGGGAGTTTCGGGGAGGTGAAGGCCTTGTTCTCCCGGAAATTGCTGCGGGTTCTCAGGGGACAGGCTGATGGGTAACACTAAGGTGCCCTCTGGCGAAGGCGCATGCACCACTTCCTTGTCCCTCCTTGCAGGTGCCTGCTCTCCTGCCCTGACTCCTTGAGCAGAGCCATCATGCCTCGGGGTCAGAAAAGTAAGCTCCGTTCCCGGGAGAAACGCCGCCAGGCCCGGAGCGAGATTCAGAGGCTCCAGGGTGCTAAGGCCACTGCTGCTGAGGAGGAAGACACTGTCTCTTCCTCCCCTACCTTTTGCGATAGCGATCCCCAGAGCTCCCTTGCTGCTTCTGGGTCCTGCAGCAAATCCAAGCAGCGGCAGAGAGGCCCAGCCGCCTCTACTTCTGCATGTCATTCAAGACAAAGATCCAATAGCAGTGCCCAGAGCCAAGATGGGGAAAGAGCAAGCACTTCCCAGGCACTGTCCACTACTGATAGTTCATTCACAAACCGTCTAGATCAGAAGGCAGTTTTGTTGGTGCAATTTATGTTGCGTAAATACAACAAGAGAGAGCTGATAACAAAGAAAGATTTGCTGAAGTATGTCACTAGAAAGTACAAGATGCACTTCCATGAGATCCTCAGGAAAGCCGCTGAGCTTATGGTGCTAGCTTTTGGTATTGATGTGAAGGAAGTTGATCCGATCAAGCATTACTATGCCCTTGTCCGCCAGTTGGATCATACCGGGGATCCAAGAATGGATGGTGAGATCATGCCCAGGAGTGGCCTCCTGATGACCATCCTGTGTGTGATCTTCATAAAAGGCAACGCTGCTCCAGAGGAAGACATCTGGGAAGTGCTTAATGTGATGGGGATATATGCCGGGAAGAACCACTTCATCCATGGTGAGCCCAAGAAGCTCATCACTGAAGATTTGGTGCAGGAAAAGTACCTGGAATATCGCCAGGTGCTCAACAGTGATCCTCCACGCTATGAGTTCCTGTGGGGCCCAAGAGCACACGCTGAAACCAGCAAAATGAAAGTCCTGGAGTTTTTGGCCAAGATGCACAATACAGTGCCCACTGCCTTCCCAGCCTGGTATGAAGATGCCGTGGTAGATGAGGAAGAGAGAGTGAGATCCAGATTTGCAGCTCTGTTCCCAGTGCACATCCCAGAGTCAGCTCCAACAGTTTCTCCAACCACTGGTGAAATCTAAGGGGACATTACCTATCATATTTGGGTTTCTGTTCTACTTAAGTGACCTATAGCATTGGCTTTTGCTGATTTTGAAAGTTTAAACATGTTTCTTTGAAAAAAGTTTAATTCGCTTCAGAATCTAAGTTCATGGATGCTATTAGTTTCATATTTACTGTTATTTAATAGGCTTAAGAGTTTTGTTAATAAAACAAATAGAGAAATCTTCCATGTTATTTAGTGATCTGCAACAAGAAAACATGGCAATAGAATAGGCATTTCCTTAGAAATGTGAAAGAAAGCAGCAGTAAAATAGAATTTAAAAATGGAGAAAAGTAAAAGATGATAAATTCTCAGTTTCCTTTATTTCCTTCTATTCTGTTCTGCAAAATAAAAGTTATTTGCCTCATATATTTGCTTCATATATTTATTTCATATATTCAGAAATGCAGCAAATCATAATAAAATCAATATTTTGTTCTCTGGCTTTTTTATTCTTCAAATATTAATTGATTATTTACTTTTTGGGAAATATTGTGGTAGTATCAGGGTGATAAGTAAAAGAATACACCACTGTCAGTAGGCTTTGAGAGTCGAGTAGTAGCTATCATATAAAAACAAGTGAAAAGGAGTGTGGTGGGGTAGGATGGGGTGAGGTGAGTGGGGTAAGGTGGGATAGAGTGTGCTGGGTGGAGTGGGGTATTTGGGTATGGGGTATGATGGGGTGGACTGGGGTATGGTGTGGGTGGGGTGGAGTGCAGAGGGGTGAGACAGAGTATGCTGGGGAGCAGGGTGGGATATGGTGAGGGGGGTGGGGTATTGTGAGGTGGGGTGTGCTGGGGTGGGAGGGAGTAGTGGGGTAGAGTGTGCTGGGTAGGGTGGGGTATTTGGGTATGGGGTATGATGGGGTGGACTGGGGTATGGTGTGGGTGGGGTGGAGTGCAGAGGGGTGAGACAGAGTATGCTGGGGAGCAGGGTGGGATATGGTGAGGGGGGTGGGGTATTGTGAGGTGGGGTGTGCTGGGGTGGGAGGGAGTAGTGGGGTAGAGTGTGCTGGGTAGGGTGGGGTATGCGGGTATGGGGTATGATGGGGTGGACTGGGATATGGTGTGGGTGGGGTGGAGAGCAGTGGGATGGGATAGAGTATGCTGGGGGGAGCAAGGTGGGATATGGTGAGGTGGGGTGGGGTATTGTGGGGTGGGGTGTGCTGGGGTGGAATGGCGTATGGTGGGGTAGAGTGTGCTGGGGTGCAGTGAGGTGAGGTGGGTTAAGTAGGGAAAGGGAGGTCCAGATGAGAGGGATCAAGGGCAAGTGCCCTGAGACAAAAGCAATTTGGGGCTGGTGCCGTGGCTTAACAGGCTAATCCTCTGCCTTGCGGCGCCAGCACACCGGGTTCTAGTCCCGGTTGGGGCGCCAGATTCTATCCCAGTTGCTCCTCTTCCAGTCCAGGTCTCTGTTGTTGCCCGGGAGGGCAGTGGAGGATGGCCCAAGTGCTTGGGCCCTGCACCCTCATGGGAGACCAGGAGAAGCACCTGGCTCCTGGCTTCAGATCAGCGAGATGCGCCGGCCACAGCGGCCATTGGAGGGTGAACCAGCGGCAAAAAGGAAGACCTTTCTCTCTGTTTCTCTCTCTCTCACTATCCACTCTGCCTGTCAAAAAAAAAAAATTTAAAAAAAGCAATTTGGGGCTTTGGAAAACCCCAAGCTCCTTAATGGGAGGGAATTTTAAATTAAGCTGAGCGGTGGGTCACAAGGGGTATGGGAGTGATGAACAGGGCTGGATTCTCAGCTAGTATATCTGAGATGAGACTCATCCTCCAATGGAGGACCACTTTGGGATCATGGATAAATCCGAGAGAATCTCCACTTGGGCCAGGGCTGGAACATGTCCTGTGTTCTGGTGCAGGTGGACGCGGTGCACACACTGAGTGTTCTATACACATCACATCCAGTAACCTCCAGAGAAATAAGGTGATACCCTCAAGGGAGAAGGAATGCCCAAAAGCCATTACATTGGCACCTTTTGCATTGGCTTGAGGAATCCAGAGCCTACTCCATTTGAAAAAGCACTGAGGTTATCATGACAAACCGTAGGCAAAGTCTAGGGTGATGGTTAAATTAATGAAAATGTTGAAAAAATTTACATATGAAACTCAGAGGGAGAGAAGTTTTAGATTCTTATAGGTTGTTTTCAGTATATTTTTTCTAAAGGAAGGCTTGATTTAGGTAGAGGTTACATGAATGAAAACTGGGATGGTTTGGATAAAATGGCAGCTAGGAGAGAAGGAAGGAGTTGCTTTTGACACACATTCTAGGAACTTTGAGCTGCATCCAGATGGTAAATATTCCTCACCATCCAAAGCAAATAATATAATATGATGCGGGGGGTGGGGGCAGGTTGCAGATGGTTTCCCACCACCACCGATAAGCAGAATTTTTGCCTGACTTGGTGTTCTGTGTCCTATAGTACTGCATATTCATGATCATATCTTGGATTAGAAAATAAAGGAAAAAGACATCCTAGTTGAAGAGGTGGTATCATATAGGCTTAAAAAATCATAGTAATAATCATAGCAATAGCTGCCATTCTTTAATGTCTCAATGCATAGCAGTCCATTTGCCAGGAGCTTTATAAGCATTGCATTCCAGCCGTCTTAGAAGACAGGGCTTATCAAACTCACTTCACTAATCACTATCAAAGCTCAGAGAGTTTAAGAGTGTGTCTAGTTCACACATCTATTAAGCAATGGGCTGAGACTATACCCCTGGTCTGCATTCTCTAGAATCCATGATGTTTGCCTCCTCTTAGCCTGAGGCAGATCTTGGATGTATTAATTCATTTCTCTTCTGACTACTCCACAATGTCTCTGAGGGAATGAAAAGAAAGATCTAATGCCCAAGCATCAAAAACAGATCTAAAGAAGGAAGGTGCAAGTGAGAATCCAACACAGTTTGGGACTTTCTGAGGGCCTTGATTGTCTAAGGGTCTTGTGCCCCTGGCCCTGGGGTCTTTGAGAGTTGACTCTGTCCTGGTTCTAGCACATATTTAGTCCCTGCACGTTCCTGCATTACAACACCCCTCCCACAACCTTCCTCACGGTGCCCTCCTCCCCTGGAGCCTGCACCCAAGTCCAGAGGAGCTGAAAGCCCATACTCACTTGCCCTATCCCCACCACAGAGGGTTCTATTTCCTAATGGGTCTCACCCCTCACAGTGGACCCTCTGTGACAACCACAGTCCCTTCCACCAATTGTTCATGTCAGCCACTTGAGCCCCCGGGCACCTCCACCACACTCTCAATGTGTTCTCAGATCTGCTAGCCAGGAAAGTCTGATTTGGTATCGAATCTACTGGTTCTTGGATTATAACCCTGAAGCTAGTGAAGAAGTTTTGTAAACCACCCCAATATTTAAGGTTGGATTTTAATGGAGTTAATTATTCAAGTCTGGGGTCAACATTGTGGTGCAGTGGCTTAAGCTGCCACCTGCAATGCCAGTATCTTTTATAAATGCCAGTCTGTGTCCCAGATGCTCCACTTTCAAAACAACTCCCTGCTGATGTGCCTGGGAAGGCAGTAAAAGACGGTTCAAGTGCTTAGGTCCCTGCCACCCACATGAGAGACCTTGATGGAGTTCCAGGCTCCTAGCTTCGACCTGGCCCAGGCCCAGGCGTTGTGACAATTTGGGTAGCAAACCAGCAGATGGGAAGATTATTCCCCCGACTTTACTCTGCCTTTCAAATAAATAAGTAAATCTTTTAAAAATTATTATTATTTTTTTGACAGGCAGAGTGGATAGTGAGAGAGAGAGAGACAGAGAGAAAAGTCTTCCTTTTTGCCGTTGTTCACCCTCCAATGGCCGCTGCAGCCGGCGCACCGTGCTGATCTGAAGCCAGGAGCCAGGTGCTTCTTCTGGTCTCCCATGGGGTGCAGGACCCAAGGACTTGGGCCATCCTCCACTGCTTCCGGTCCATAGCAGAGAGCTGGCCTGGAAGAGGGGCAACCGGGATGGAATCCGGCGCCCCGACTGGGACTAGAACCCGGTGTGCTGGCGCTGCAAGGTGTAGGATTAGCCTGTTGAGCCACAGCGTCGACCTTAAAAATTATTTGAGACTTACCATGGAACACATACACCAATACATGAGCTCATTTAGATGGTCCAAAAGCAAAGCTTCTCCAAAAAGTAGTCAATGAGGAAAGATTGTGGAGATCACTGTGTAAGTAAATATCTGTTGAGCCTAAATTCTAAAATTGCAGGAGTCTTTCAATTAGATGAACAATGGTTTCATTGTATATATGCTACCTTTTATAAGAAAAGAAGAAATAATTCAGCCATTTTCCACTGTCTCTAGTCTCTGCTCACTCCTGAGGGAAATTCTGGATTTAGGTAATAGGTAAGATATTCTTGTTGTCCCTGAATTCTGACAACATGGATAAATCATAATTCTCCCTGCTTAGTCACATGCCTCCAGAATTCATCAGAATTCAGCAAAATTAAAAATGTGCATTATTTTCATTATTTTAAAATTTATTCTACACTTTTTCTCCTATATTTGTTTTATAAAAATTACACTGTGCGTTTTTAAAGTACATAGCTAACAGTGTTGTTCCTTTTGCCATTTTCACTGAGTAAAATGAATGCAGATCTTTCTGACAGCACCTATAAATCCATCTCACCATTTTAACTACTCCCTGGAATTCTAAAGTGTGTATCTGCTATAATTAACTTAACCAATTTACTCCTGATGGACACATAAGTTGTTTTTCGTTTGTTGCTATGCTTAATTGAACTGACAGCAACATCATTGAACACCAATTCTTGGACAAGTAATGCATGTTTTCATATAGGAAAGACATAGCAAAGTGCAAATTGGATTACAGTAGAAAACATGATGATTGTAAATATTTATAATATTTCTGAAGTTCTGTTCTAATAAAGCTACTCCAATTCATATTATTCCATGTTAAAGTCCATGAATAAGCTACACCCTCACAGGCATTTTATTTTAAATTTTGGCCATTCTTTTGGATGAAAATATCTTGTCTTGCTGTTTTTAATTTTCTTATTTTCTAAATAAGTTGAGCATAAAATTAACTTCATCATCCATCCATAGAAAGTGGAGTTTCTTCAGTGATGTCTTAAGTACCACTATTCCTCTGGATGTGTTTTAAAATTCTGAAATGTCACTAAAACATTTCCCTTTTTTTTGAGGAAGAAGTGTGTGATCAAAATGAGCAGCTGCCAAGGAATGGAACCACACAGGACACCCTCAACTAATGAGGAACATCAAGAGGACGTAGGGGCACAGCAATTTCCAGAGTCCATGAGAGGGATTACCAAGTTTGGAGTGTAAGCCCTAGAAGGCTGGGGTTCCATGATGCACATTGCATCTGTTATACAGTGATGGTCAATATTTTCGACATGGGACCTCGTATCCTGATTTAAGCCTTCCCCAGCAACCCAATACTTGATTGGAAGACAGAGCAGTCTGGATTCTGTCCACTCAGTGCCACTCCATCTCACTCAGGCTTGTGCTCCCTGAGACCCACACATTTCTGACTTCCCTAAGCACTACTGGGAAAGTGCCATGCAAGAAAATTCGTCCTCAGATAAGGAGATTATCACATGCCTGCACAGGCATCTTCCTGTGTGGATTTCATTCTGGCCAATACACTGTACTCCAATTTTGCTGCTTGGCTTTCCAGCACTCTGGAAATATGCTGCCTTTTCCTGCATCCCCAGCATACCTTATCATCTCTTCTCTTGTTTCCAAAACCTCGTTTCCTACTTGACTCCCACCTGGACACACATAAGCACATGGCGTCCTCCTACTCATTCATCTATTCTCTATTTTCACCAGGGGGATGGCCACTCTCTCCTCAATCCACCATCCTCATTACTATTTGGCAGGAATTTTCCTTCCTGCTGATCCCAGTCCCTTTCTCTGCCCCTTTTGTAGCACTACAGAGAGTTTCAAACTCTCCTATGGGGAAGAGACCTTTACTACTCTTTTTACCTGACAGCATTTTAGCATCTCAGAGTGTAACAGGCTTTCTCTGCATTGGTACTCACATTTCCTGCTTTTGAAAATCTCAGTTCAGGTACACATATGTCATCCCTCAACAAGGGCAGGGGAGAGGGCTTGGCTTACTTTACTTTCATCTGTTGCCTTTGCTCCCCAACATGGCATATAATGCTCACTCATCTTGCTCAATCTTGGCCAGAGCTAGTAAAGATGGGCAGCCTAATTTCCTTCTTCGGCATATCTACATATTTAGATTGTAATCAGTTTTTGACAGACTCAGTATAGTTCTAAGAATATAATGGTATTCCCTTCCTCCCTCCCTCCCTCCTACTGGTTCTTGATTTATAACCCTAAGGCTAGAGAGGAGGCTTTGGAAAACAATCTCCCTACCTCCTCCCTCCCCACTCCTTCCCCTTTCTTTCCTCCTTTCCTTCCTTCCTTCAGTCCTTCCTTCCTTCTCCCCTCCCTCTCCCCTCCTCTCTCTCTCTTTCTCTGTGGCTCTCTCTTTTTCTTTATTTCTGTTTTTAGGTTTTAAAGTTTCACCGAATAAGAACTTTAACAAGGGAAAAACAAAAAGGCCCTAGTTTAGTGGGAATATAAACAATAGCTATAAACAATAATTGAATAGAAAAATGACCATTTCACCCAAATATAGTAAATTTAAAGTAATCACAGATCATTAAAACTATAGTAGTATAAAATTCTTGACCATTGGTTTGACAAAGATATAAAACAAGGCATTTTTAAAGATTTATTTATTTGAAAGTCAATTACTGAGAGAGGGAGAGACAGAGAGATCTTCCATCTGCTGGTTCACTCCCCAAGAGGCCACAATGGCCAGGGTGGAGAAAGGTCAAAAACAGAGCTATGAGCTTCTTCCTGGACTCCCACGTGGGTGCAGAATCCCAGGCCATTAGCAAGGAGCTGGATCAGAAGTAGAGCAGCTGGAACTTAGACCAGTGCCCACATGGGATGCTGGCACTGTAGGTGACAGCTTTACTAACTACACCACAACACTGGCCCCTAAAACAAAGTTTTACAAAACTATATTTGCAGCATACTGTTACACACAGGCATTTCTTTCTTTCTTTTTATTTATTTTTTTCTTTTTTGTTTAAATTTTAGCTCCCATATACAGGGGAGAACATGTGGCATTTGTCTTTCTGTGTCTAGCTTATTTCTTTTTTTTTATTAAACTTTTATTTAATGAATATAAATTTCCAAAGTATAGCTTGTGGGTTACAATGGCTTCCCCCCTCCCATAACTTCCCTCCCGCCCGCAACCCTCCCCTTTCCCGCTCCCTCTCCCCTTCCATTCATGTAAAGATTCATTTTCAATTCTCTTTATATACAGAAGATCAGTTTAGTATATATTAGGTAAAGATTTCAACATTTTGTCCCCAGAGCAACGTAAAGTGAATAAACTACCATTGGATTACTAATTATAGCATTAAATAGCAATGTACAGCACATTAAAGACAGAGATCCTACATAATTTTTTTTCAAATTAATTAATTTTCTATGCCATTTCCATTTTAACACCAGGTTGTTTTTTTTTTTTTTTCATTTCCAATTCTCTTTATGTACAGAAGATCAATTCGGTATATAATTAGTAAAGACCTCATCAGTTTGTGCCCACACAGAAACACATAGTATAAAAATACTGTTTCAGTACTAGTTATAGCATCACTTCGCTTTAGACGACACATTAGGGACAGATCCCACATGGGGTGTAAGTACACAGTGACTCCTGTTGCTGATTTAACAATTTGACACTCTGTTCATGGCGTCAGTAATCTCCCTAGGCTCTAGTCATGAGTTGCCAGGACTATGGAAGCCTTTAGGGTTCGCTGACTTTGATCTTATTCCGATAGGGTCATTGTGTCTAGCTTATTTCACTCAACATGATGTCCTCCAGTTGAATCAATTTTGATATAAATCATAGAATTTCATTTTTTATAGCTGAATACTGTTCCATTGCATATATATGCCACATTTTCTTTATCCATTCATCTGATGATGGACACCTAGGCTGATTCTACATTTCGGCTATTGTGAACAGTGTTGCTACAAACATGGTAGAGCAGGTATCTCTTTGATACGTATTCATGCTTTTTGGGTTATCTCCAGTAGTGGGATTGCTGGATCATTATGGCAAGTCTATTCCTAATTTTTTAAGAAATTTCCATAAAGTTTTCCACAGTGACTGCCCTAATTTACAGTCCGACCAACAGTGTATAAGTGTTCCCCTTTCAGCCAGCGCCGCGGCTCAATAGGCTAATCCTCCGCCTTGTGGCGCGCCAGCACACCAGGTTCTAGTCCCGGTTGGGGCACCGGATTCTGTCCCGGTTGCCCCTCTTCCAGGCCAGCTCTCTGCTGTGGCCCGGGAGTGCAGTGGAGGATGGCCCAAGTCTTTGGGCCCTGCACCCCATGGGAGACCAGGAGAAGCACCTGGCTCCTGCCTTTGGATCAGCGCGCTGTGCTGGCCACAGCGGCCATTGGAGGGTGAACCAATGGCAAAGGAAGACCTTTCTCTCTGTCTCTCTCTCTCTCTCTCTCACTGTCCACTCTGCCTGTCAAAAAAAAAATAAAAAATAAAAATAAAAAAAGGTGTTCCCCTTTCTGTACATCCTCTCTAGCATTTGTTACTCTCTGTGTTTTGGATTTTAGCAATTCTGACAGGGGTGACATGATAGCTCATTGTGGTTTTGATTTGCATTTCCCTGATGGCTAGTGATGTTGAGCATTTTTTTCATATATTTGTTGACCATTTGTATGTCTTCTTTTGAGAACTGTCTATTAAGGTCCTTGGCCCATTTCTTAACTGGATTAATTTTTTTGTTGGTGTTGAGTGTTTTAAGTTGCTCATGTATTCTGGGTATTAATCCTTTGTTGGATGGGTAGCTCTCAAATATTATTCCCATTCTGTTGGATGTCTCTTCCTCTATTGATCATTTCCTTTGCTGTCCAGAACCTTCTGAGTCTGATAAAATCCCATTTGTTTAGTTTTCTTTTTGTTACTTAATGCTTTAAGGGTGTTGTCCAAGAAGTCGTCCCCTACACCAGTGTTTTGGGATGTTAACCCTACATTTTATTCCTGCAACCTCATAGTCTCAGGTCTTAAATGTAGGTCTTTGATCCATCATGAGTTGATTTTTGTGTATGGTGATGTGTTTTTAAGATTTATTTACTTATTTGTTTATTTTAAAGATAAAGTGACAAGAATGAGAGAGAGAGAGAGAGAGAGAGAGAGAATCTTCCATTTGCTTGTTCAGTCCCTAAATGCCTGTGCTAAATCAGGCTCAAGCTAGGAATTTACCTTGAGACAATGCAAATATCTTCTCTTCAAATTCTTGCTTGCTGATTTTAGCACCCATCAGTGGATCATGTATGAAATTATCATCACTGTAGCATTTGTCTAATGGTGATTTCTATTTCTTACCTTTTACACAATTATGAACTGTAATTCCACTACAAGGAGAAACTGTCCAGTGTCTTCCACGTATTTATTTAATCAATTATCTTTATATCATCATGGGCTTATGGATATGTATTTTATTCTTGGGGTCATAATTAAATATTGTCATTATTTATTTTATTGCTCAAGATTTTGTCCAATTAGGAGTTCCTTCAGGATAGCTTGTGTTTTCTTCAATAACTTGCTCCCATATATTTTGAGAACAATCATTTGTCTGATTCCATAAGACATTATGACCTTCTTATGATTTGCCCTACTCCTGCCTTGGGATGAGTCACTTCACCAAGGGCCCATGTTTCCTTTCATATAGGAATGGTGCTTAGAAACCAAAATATTTGTGCTAGATATGCTAATGGTTACTGGGGTATCATTGTTTGTAAGTCCTCTTAGCATATAGAGCTAGGAAATATTTGTAGGTTAACCCATGTCTACACATATATTTATTTTTATATCTTTGTGTATGAATATATAATGAGTTTATGCTGATACCTCAAGATTCCAATTGAACACCACAGAAATCATTTTAATCTTCTGTCTTTCTTTATTTGTAACTGCTTTATAAATAGTAAGAAACTTGACTTTTACTATCCACAACATTGTTACTTATTTGCTCAATTCTAGTTTCCACGTAAATTAGTTTCAGGGTGTTTTACCAATGCCCCTTTGAGAAAAACATTTCCTGATTAGATAGCCACATTTGTGCATAGTTCGTCATTAGTCTCACAGCATCCAGGCATGTTACTGTTTTCCAAAGGTGTTTACATTTGTTCTTTTCCCCTCTGCCTACCATATGGTTGTGTTATTCATTTTTATTACAAGTAGTTTAATTTGTTAGTGTTTGCATGCTGTATTGGATTTCTCCCACATTCTGCTTGGTTTTGACTGTTCACTCAATAATGATGACAATTCTTAAGTATTTTTATTTACTAATTCCTTAACAACAAATGTCAACATACATATAACCTCATAATATTAGTTATCATAAGAATGTCAGTATGTCTGTTATCATAGAGATGTGCCAAAAATTATGTATCCTGATATTTAAGCTAGAATAAAAAAATCTATGTCACTCTTCTGCATTCCAGAGGTGTTTTGTTTATGCAAGTGAATGCATCATATTTATTGTTTCTCTTCTACATATTAATTCATATACAACAGTCAAAATATTTCAAATTACTGCTTTGCCAGGGCTTACCCTGATCAGATACATTGAGTTTGATTCTTGAAAGCAAGGAATTTAATTTCTCCATATGGCCTTTAAAACCAGCTGAGGCACTTCTATTTGTCATGATGTTGAAGATGGGCCCTTTACTGCTTGTGTCTTTTTTATTATTGTTGCCAAGTAACTGAAAAACTCATGCAGCATTGCTGAGGATAAGACCTTTCCCTATTAAGAAGAAAAAGATGACAACCTGCTGTGTGAACAATAGGGAAACTACCCTTATCATTCTCAGCACAAACACTTCATCACTAGGGGTGCTTCTTTACAAAAAAAAAAAAAAACTCTTTGAAATTTTTCTGTAAAATATTCTGTTCCTGTTCACTAACATGAAACTTTTAGAGCTTTTAAAGAAAAAAATAATATGCTAACCAGCAGAAAAAAATGGAAATAAAATTCAAAAAAATGCATTATGCATCTGTCTTTATCATGTACTTTTAGTACCTAAAGACTGCATATTAGGAGAGATAGAAGCAGTTATTACTATCGCATAGTGCCTTGCCCTACTTAATTCCAGCAGAAGAAACCTCCTCTCACTGTGTTGTAGAGAAGGATAAAGAGTCTCCAGTTAGATCAAAGGCCAACTTGTGATTACTATGAAAAGCAGAGAAGAGGATTGCTTTCACTTTTTTAGATATCTGCCCTCTGAAGATATAACGTCCCATTTGAAATATTTGCTACATGAATGTCAAAAAGTATCAGATGGCAAAATGGTATCAGTCTTTCAGCTCTGGGGAAAAAAACAGACTTTTTAAAAAATGGAGGTCCATGGATATACAGATATTAAGCTCTTACAAAAGATGTCTTCTTAGTATTCCACAGCAATTCCTCCAAGAATCAAATCACCGACTCTTATCTGACATTTAAACACTTTTTATAAGTAAGAATCAATATTTTTTGTATAACAAAGAGATATAAAAAATTCATGTTTTTAGATTTATCTTCATGTCTTGGACTTTGTTAATAGTGAGATAATCATATTCTGTTATTTAATGGACCATTTTATGCATAGGTTTTTTTTTATTAAGAAAAGAATACTACAAGAATGTAAAATGTACAGTAAAATTGATGTGCTTCTCTTTAAGATACATGTTCATCTTTAAGTGTTTCTATGTATTAAAAATTGAAATTTTGCTATTAAATTATCTGAGTTTCTTATATGTGTTGGATATTAGCCTCCTTATCAGATGTATAATTCAAAAATATTTTCTCTCTTTCTGTAGGTTTTCACTGTTTCTTTTACTGCACATAAGCTTTTTTTTTCCTGTGATTCCTTTGGTTTTATTTTGTTTTTATTGCCTATACTTTAGCATCATATCCAAAAATTTCTTTATAAAGACCAATGTAAAGAAACATTCCCTTTATGTTTTCTTCTAGTAGTTTTACAGTTTCTGGCCTTATGTTTAATTCTTTAATCCAATTTGAGTTGACTTTTGTATGTTGGGGTTTTATGGATCCAGTTTCGTTCTTCCACACATGGATGTCCAATTTCCCCGACATCATTTGAAAAACCAATAAGGTTTAGAATTTTTTTCATTTATTTTTTCTTATTTCTTTTATTTTGGTTATTTTAGCAAACATAAAAATTTGTTTTCAGCATCCTTTTGATTTTAAACCTGTTAAAGTCTTAAAAGAGGGGCCGCAGCTGTGGTGTAGTGGGTTAAAGCTGCCATCTGCAGTGCCCACATTCCATATGGACACTGGTTCAAGTCCTGTTTGCTCCACTTCTAATCCAGCTCCTTGCTAATGCTCCTGGGAAAAGCAGCGGAAGATGACCCAGTGCTTAGGCCCCTGCACTCACGTGGGAAACCTGGAAAAAGCTCCTGGCTCCTGACTTCAGATTGGCCCAGCTCCAGCCATTGCATCCATTTGGGAAGTGAACCAGAGGATGGAAAAATCTCTCTCTCTCTCTCTCTAACTCTGCCTTTCAAATCAATAATAAAATAGATCATTAAAAAGTCTTAAAATAAATTTACATACAAGTGGAATATAATGCTTCAGTGAACTGATACTGGCATGAAACCTTTGTTATTCTTTTATTATAAAAGCATTTTAGCTATTTATTATTTTATTTCTATTTATTTGTTTATATAATTTTTAAATTAGAAGTATAAGATGTAAAGTTATACATATTTATGGGGTACTATGTGATATTTCACTATGTGTATACATTGTGCAATGTTCAATCAGGTAAATATATCCTTTCAAGCATTTAACATTTATAGTGAAAACATACAAAATACTATCTTCTGATTTTTCTATAGAACACCATGGAGTACATTAGCTTTATCTATGGTCATCTCACTATGCAATAGAACTGCAGACCTTCTTACTCATATCTAGTTATGATCAAAGATTGATTGGTAGTAGATGCATGAATTCATTTTTGGTTCTTCTAATTTGCTTTCTTGGTCTTTGTATCTATTTTCGTGCCAACATCATGCAGTTTTGATTACTATAGCTTTGTGTTAAATTTTGATATCACATAGTATGGTGACTTCAATTTTATTCATTTTGCTCAAGACTGCTTTAACTATTGGGGCCTTTTTTTTAACTTCTCTTTAAACAGTTGGGGGCAGGTAGGTAAGCATTGTGGCACAACAGGTTAGGGTGCTGCTTGGGACACCTGCATCCCATATCAGAGTGGTGGTTGGTGTGCTGGCTACTCCACTGTTGCTATTGTTCTGTGCTAATGCACCTGGGAAGCAGCAGATGATGGCTCAACTGCCTGGATTCCATGTGGGAGATCTAGATGGAGTTCTAGGATCCTGGCTTCAGCCTCCTCCAACCCTGCCTGTTGCAGGCATTTGGGGAGTGAACTAGCCAGTGGAAAATCTGTCTCTTGCTCTCACTCTCACTCTCTCACTGTACTTTACAAATAGATAAACAAGTAAAATGAAGGAAAACCTGTCATTTGTGACAATGTGGGTGAACCTGGAGGGCATTGTGCTAAGTAAACTAGGAACAGAAGGACACATGTCACACAGACTCATTCAGAGAAGTGGAACTCAAAGAATCAGAGGGTGAAAGGACAGTTACCAGGGAGGAGGGTATTAGGGAGCTGTTGGTCAATTAGACAGAGAGAACAAGTTTCAGGGGATCTGTTGTACTACATGGTCATTATCATTAATAACAACCTGTAATATACTTGAAAATCACTAAGAGATTAGATTTCAAAAGTTCTTTCTGCAATACATGGCAACTATGTGAAGTAATGGAATGTTAATTGGTTTAATTTAATAATTCACTAATTCCATAATGCATGCATGTATCAAAACATAGTGCTGTATACCGTAAATACAAACAATTTTATCTGTCATTTCAAATAGTACTGACAGCATTTCTCTTGAATAGCTTAAATTATTCCTTCTCCATCCCTTCTTAAAAGGAAATTGAATACCAAGAAACTAAACTTTAGCATTAAATAAGAATAGTTTAGAATTTTGAACAATTTTACTATTTTTATCATTTCTGTACAATTTCCTAAATCATAAGAAATGGAATGCTGTTGAATGGACAAAATAGCAGTTACTTTTCCTGCTTGTGTTTATTTCCAGTCGTTCAGTTGTTGATACAATATAGACAAATTAGTCAGATTTATCATTAATATTTTTATTATTGAGGTTCATGTTACACAACCATACTGCAAAAGCAGCAAAGAATTTTCTATCTCAAGGAAAAAGTTTTTTTTCCCCTTTTCTTCCATTTATTTTTAAGGTAAAGACTTTGTTTACCTAACACATTTTAACTACATATTATGGAATACAAAGTCAAAAGGTTTGCTTCTCTTATTCAAAATAGTTTAAGGTCAAACCAGCACAAAAGTGTATGTGCAAATAATATGAGCAGTTCAAAAGCTTAGGAGGAGAGTTTTTGACAATTTAAATTCCTAGTGTGGATTGATTGATTGATTGTGTGTGTGTGTGTATGTACATACACATAAAATACCATATATACAGAACATAAGAGGGTACTTTAAAAAGCTCATGGAAAATGGAATTTAAAGATAAGCTTATGGCCAGAATTGTGGAACAGCAGGTTAAGCTGCCACTTGTGATGCTGGCATCCTATACTGGAGCTCTGGTTAAAGTCTCAATTTCTCCACTTCTGATCCAACTCCCCACTAATGTGCCTGGGAAAGCAACAGAAGATGGCCCAAGTACTTGGGCCTCTGCCACCTATAAGGGAGACCCAGATGGAGTTCTTATGGCCATTGTGGGGGTGAACCAACAGATGGAACATCTTTCTATCTCTCTCTCTCTCTCTCTGCCTTTCCAATAAATAAAATATATCTTTTTAAAAAGATAAATTCATTTGGAGGCAAATTTTTGAGATCCATGTATACTAGGGGTCTTCAAAAGGCTCAAGGAATGCACATATTATGAAAAAGCTACAGCTACTTCAATTTTTGCATGAAAATGAATGTATTTTGTAAATCTATATAGCTATTTTATGAGCGAGAGAGAGAGAGATAGACTGGGCTGATCCAAGCTGAAGCCTAAAACCAAGAACTCAGTTCAGCTGTCCTATGTGGATGGCAGGGACCCAAATATTTGACCCTTCACTTGCTGCTTCCCAGGGTCCATATTTGCAGTAAGCTAGATGCTGGAGTGGAGTCGGACTCAAACCCAGGCACCCTTATATGGGATGCAAACATCTTAACTGGCGGCTTAACAAGTAGGCCATACACCTTCCCCAAACTTATTTTTTAATTCCATTTTCCCACGAACTTTATGAAGTACCCTTATATATGGAATATTCTATTTTTCAATGCTAATCACCTTGACAAAGAAGCTCTGTGTATAAAAATGAGCACATTCGCTTATAAAGCAAACATATATTAGATATCAGAGACAAAATTTATCAAATTATCCTAAATTTAAAATATATATTTAAGAGATAAAGACAAACAGAAACAGAAAAATCTCCCATTTGCTAATTTTGTTGCCAAATATCCGCAACAACCTGAGCTGGATTGAGGCCTGAGCCAGGAGGTGGGGTCTCAGTCTAGGTCTCACACATGGGTGTTAGGGAAAGGACTACTTGAGCCATGACCTGTTGCCTCCCAGGATCTGCATCGGCTGGAAACTGGAATTGGGACCTGGAGCTGGGATTGAACCCAGGCACTCTTAAACAGCTTCTTAACTGCAAGGCTAAATGCCTACTTCTCTCCTAATTTTGTTACAGATGTCAAAACTTAAATTTCTGACATGCTAATGGCATACTTATGTGCTTTGAATACTGTTAACTTGACCTTGATATCTGTATCAGTGTGCAGTTTTATTATTAGATATTTGAAAAAATTTTATACAATATTTCCAAATGCAACCCACACACACTATTTGTTGTAGGTGTGATGAATGCAAATTAATTCTCTCCTCCATCAGGGCATTTAAGTACACACTCTTTTACATACATCACATATTAATATATACAAGATGAATATCTTTGAAAAGTTCTAACATTAAATTCGCAAAATAAAATAAATCCAGCAATAAAACATATTCAAGTCACACATTCAGAAACACTAGAATGAATGAGCGTATAGTTGTCTCTGAAGCAATATTTCATTTCTCCAAGCCAACATCTCAAATCAAAAACTTAAAGATAGATTCTTCCCCACTGAAGAACAGAGATATCTGTTAGCTCTATTTAAAATGTCATAAATGATGCTCATTAACACCAGTGAGTTTTATTTCTTTAACTATATTTTCCTAATGAATAAATGATACGTGTATCAGATATTGACATCACTCAGTCTGAGAAACCAGAAGGGTTTGTTCAAATTTTGTATGCATTGTTGTATTGTATGGTTTTCCTACATGGGAAGCAGTCAGTGCCTTTCATCATATTTAATAAAAAGAATGTAGTGACATATTGCACAACATGATGACTATGGTTAATAATAATGTACTGCATATTTCAAAATTGCTGAAAGAGTAGATTTTAAATGTCCTTATCACAAAAATTTTAAGTAGGTGAGGCGATGAATATGTTAGTTAACTTGGTTTAATTATTCCCTAGTTTGTGTATGTCTTTGTGCATCAAAACATCATAGTGTATCCAGTAAATATAAATTATTACTAACTACTTGCCCATTAAATAAAATGTGAAATGATTTAAGAAACAGTTAATGATTCTAAGAGAATTAAGAACTTTTGCTCTAGTATTTATCATACTACTACAATTTTAAGCCGAATTCTAAAATTTGTCAAATGTATTTTGTTAACATTCCTGCAAGCAAAAGTTTTTCTTGTGTGTGTCTTGGACATATACAAAGAGGAATAATGATCAATTCAAATATAAAGAAAATTTGGTTTTCAACACTAAAATATGAAGTGAAATGGTACAAATCCTTTCATTAAGCTAAAATTCTGTTAAAACCAATATTTGGCACAGCTGATTAAGCCTCTGCTTAGGACACCTGACCCATACCAGAGAGCAGACTTGAGTCTTGTCTATCCCACTCCTGATACAACTTCCTGCTATTGTGTTCTGAGAGCCAGTGGATGATGGCCCAAGTGCTTGGGCCCGGGCCACCCACGTGAGAGGCTCAAATGGAGTTCTAGGGTCCTGGTTTAAGCCTGGGCCAGAGCTGGCTATTTCATGCATTTAGGAATGAACCAGCAGATGTAAGATCTCTGTCTCTCTCCTTCTTTCATTCTAGTTCTGCCTTTCAAGTAAATAAATATAAAGAATAAACATTTAATAAAAATAATACCACAGGTCAGATCTTGTTACATGAGATGATGAATAGATATAGCATACAGATTTTTATGTGGGGGTTTCCTTAATATTTATTAGCATCTTAAATGTTTAAAATAATATACACATAGTTAAGAGTGTGTAAATGGTCACTTTGAAAGTTGGGCTGAGTGAAGGGCTTTTCATCTTAGAGCCAATAAGATCTGTGGCTCTGACCTGGGCATCCTTCGACTCCAGGGCAGGTCCATTTCCAGTGATCCAACTCTTGGCAGAGCTGCCAGGGCTCTTCACAAGCTGACTTCTGCTGAAGCCCAGGCTTACCACATTGAAAGCCACTGCAGTGGACTGGCCTGTTGGGTCTCCTTGAGGGCAGATCACTGTACAGATCAGCCATTAATAGGCCTGCCACCCATTGCTTCTGATGCCTAGCTTTCTTTTCCTCCTGCTTTTTGTTTAAGCAGACCAGAGGATGCAAGTCAAGGGAGTGCCCAAGTCCCATCTCTAATCTTCGGTGGGTGGCCTGAACTACAAGTCTATAGTCACAGGCATGTTCTGTAGTAGTTTTTCTAAGGTAGACAATGCCCATGAGGAAAATTATATTCTCACTTTAAAACTTTCTATTCCTTTGGTCTGAAAGGGAGGTTTTTTCTACTTACTGCTTACTTCGCTGATGGCGAAGTAAATCTAGCTATGAGATTATTATTTAAGCTCTTATTTTGGCTATGCTATTACAGAAAAATGTTAGCCATCTCTTTTATAAGGTCTAAAGATTAAATTGTGCGTCCTACAGATTCCTTCATAATAAAATTAGTTTCCTACCTTGAGGAGAATAGAGAAATGAAAGAACAAGTTGGGCTTAGAATAGAGAAATGAAGGAGCAAGTCCTAGATCGCTTGCTGACAATAGCAATATCACATGAATACTTAGCAAACAGTTTCAACCATTAGATAACAACTTAAGAAAACATTTACCAGAAGGTCCAATGCCTTCTATAAATTTTAAGAATCATGTATTTGAAAACACCTCTTAAATATCTAACATGGTGTAGTTTGTTTAACCAGTAAACTTAAGCACAACCATCTAAAATGTTTTTAGCTTCTTTCTACCAACAAGTATAAAACATATGATACACAGATTCAGGTCACACGAATTAAAATGTATCTTTGATTAATTTTAGCAGCTTAAATTTATGGACAATCTTATCTATAAGCCAATTAAAATAAAATTCTTAATAATTTTGGCTCTAAAATGAAAAGCCTTTCACTCAGCCAAACTTTCAAAGTGACCACTGCAGCTGAGGGGATGGCCAAGTAGGGTCAGCAACATTGCAGGCAGAACTGTAAATTTCTTGTTAGAGATGCCCCCTGGCTTTACCTGGCCAGCTCTCCTCCCAGGCCAGCCAAGTAATGAAAGTCAACAGAGTGCCTTCCCCTAGGAGGTTCACACCTCCCTTAGGATATACCCCATGTGAAGAGATAGATAGGTCTGGGCCTCTTAACTTACAAGGCCTAAAGCCCAACAGATTATTATCAAGCCCTTTCTATCAGGTTCTATTTGCCTCTCAATCAGAAAACTTAATTGTAGCTTAGACAGCATCTTTCTTAGCTCCTCTAATAATGACTCTGTCCTTTGTTCTAGACCCTGTCTAGTGCACTTGGGCCTCATTCCTTTGTAATCATAACCTCTACTCTACCACCAATGGCTTTACTCCCAACCTGTGTGTACTGATGGACCTCTTCCCCACTTAATGCTGTATAATTGTTCAGACCTGGTAAATGCCACTCTTAGGATCATTGGTTACTCTCCTCACCCTGTATTTTATGACCTTGTCTAAATATGATCAGAGTCGGCGAACTTGGAAGGCTTCCATAGCCTTGGCAACTCATGACAAGAGCCTAGGGTGGTTACTGGTGCCATAAACTAGAGTGTCAATTTGTTGGGTCAACAACAGGAGCCACTGTGCACTTGCTCCTCATGTGGGATCTCTGTCCTTAATGTGCTGTACATTGTGATTTAATGCTATAACTAGTACTCAAACAGTATGTTTCACTTTGTGTTTTTATGTGGGTGCAAACTGTTGAAATCTTTACTTAATATATACTAAATTGATCTTCTGTATATAAAGAGAATTGAAAATGAATCTTGATGCAAATGGAAGGGGAGAGGGAGCGGGAGAGGGGAGGGTTACGGGTGGGAGGGAAGTTATGGGAGGGGGAAGCCATTGTAATCCATAAGCTGTACATTGGAAATTTATATTCATTAAATAAAAGTTAAAAAAAAAGAATGTGTAAATGTTACAAGGTTGGGAAGTAATACACACACATACACACACACATACACTTGGTTCATTGTCTTAAGACGGTTTGGCATTATCAATTTATATCACTTGCCCATTTTTTTTCAGTCTGCAGGAAATAATATGTACCAATTAGCTCGGTCCAATCAAGCTTGCACCACTGAGATTTGTGGGATCAGTTTCCCTTCAGGCACATGGAATAAGAGTGTAGAGGAAATATGGCTGCAACCAGAGACAAAGAAAGAAAAGCTGACCCTTCCTCCCAACACAGACCTTGAAAAGTGGCTGCATGCAATTAAGTAGTGAAGCACTGCCCACTGTTATGTCTACCGAGGGAAGAAGTCCTAAGTTCTGCTTCTGTAAACTCCAGCCATAAAGCTGTCCTAATAAATCTGCTCCTGGTATCTCTTTAACAAACATACCAGGCCCACTGACCATTGGAAGTGTGGTCCTAAGTCACGTAGGCTGCAATTTAAACCCACCAATGCTGTAACAGCTAAGGTATGACACTGATGAACCTATAAATATTGGAAGAAGCTTGGGATTGTTGCTCCGTTCTCAAGAAATGATTCCAGCTGAGGCCGCTGGCGTAATAAACTGCTTGATCCTCTGGTGCCCGTTAGAATGGAGGGAGTTTCCCACCCCAGGTTTCTGTAATAAGAGCATTAAATGTTTCACCTAAATCAGGATACTTTTAGGGTTCAGAAAATGAGGAATGGATGCTGTGAGACCTTTAACAATGCCCACCTCAATTGTATACTGTTGTATATTTTACTATACTGATAATACTTAAAAATTTTGATCTAGTATCTGTAGCAACTTAAGTGATGAGACTATATATATATATATATATATTTTTTTTGACAGGCAGAGTGGATAGAGAGAGAGACAGAGAGAAAGGTATTCCTTTTTTGCCATTGGTTCACCCTCCAATGGCCGCTGCGGCCGGCACATTGCGCTGATCCAAAGCCAGGAGCCAGGTGCTTCTCCTGGTCTCCCATGCGGGTGCAGGGCCCAAGCACTTGGGCCATCCTCCACTGCCTTCCCGGGCCATAGCAGAGAGCTGGCCTGGAAGAGGGGCAACCGGGACAGAATCCGGCGCCCCGAACGGGACTAGAACCCAATGTGCCGGTGCAGCAAGGTGGAAGATTAGCCTGTTGAGCCACGGCACTGGCCAAGACTATATTTTACATGCATCTATCTACATCTCATTTTACTACTATTCCATATCTTTTAAAAAATGAAAAATTCACCAAGTCAAAAAGAACAAAATAATTAGAAATCGAATGAGTTTTAAATCTTTCATAGATGTATTCTGTGCAGGGAATTCTTGATGATTTCCTGTATTATGAGAGATAATATCAAGTCCAATTATTTCAAGTCAGGCTAAGTCTTTCTACATTGAAAGTGCTGAGATAAAAGCTCTTCAGTTTATAGGTGTTTTACCTAGAGCATAGGCCTTAGTCTTTGAAATGTTTAAGTGAAATTCTTTTTTTTTTTTTTTTCATTAGGCATTGCAGTTTTACAGAGTTTCTCACATGGGGCTTCCAATTTGATTTGGCTTTGCAAGATCGTCAAGTTAAAAAAGAACTTGTTCACATGTATACTCCTCTCCTTTTTCCAATTTGTGCCACCTGGGGGCTGGCCCTAGGAGAGATACTTGTAGATTACATCACCTGGCTTCTGTAAACGGGTAACACTGTCAGAATAAGGAAGAACAAAGGGTATTTTTCACCTCTGCCTGCCAATGAGGCATGTTCAGCAGCTGCTGATTCTCCTCTGTGGCTCTAGTTCCTACACGGTTTCCAACTTCCTCCAGGAGACCCAGGTGTTGTGACTTGCCGTGTTATGATTCTTGTGAATCTAAGTGAATTGGTATTTCAGTTACAATTAATGCGACTATGCTTTCATGGAACCAGCTCCATTTTGAGCTTTTTCTTGTAACACAGCTGTAACTGAGCCAAGTGACTGGCTGAGAGTCACCTTACATTGGCTGACTGACAAATCACATAGACAACTGTGTGCCGATAGGCAAAAGAGATAGTTTGGGTTCAGGACTTTTCCCTCAGAGGTTGGCATCTGGGAGCTGAGATAATACACCTTCTGGGATGATAAACATCAGTGGCTTCAGACCACTGTTTGAGTCACATCTTGCTGTGACTCCACCCTCCCATTGGCTGCCAGAGGCTAGGCTGGAAGGAAAAGTCCTTTACCTCCTTGCTGACAACTTGATAACATTCAGGACCCATCTGAGTGTCTCCTTAAAGTGGCTTCTCTCCTAGACCACTTGAACAATTTCCTCTGTTGCATGCGTTATTAGCCCTCTGTGTGTTTGGTTCATTATTAGTCCTCTGTGTCTGAGTAATTTTACCTAATTTTTGCCTATTTTTTCATAGAGTACTTTTAAAAGTTCATGGAAAATTTAAAAGTAAGCTTATTTTAGTGTAAAAATGTTGAAATCCATACATAATTTTTTCATCATATTTTCAATGAACTTTTTCGAATAGTTCTCATATTCCAAAAACATAGTATATTTCAGCTGAAAAAATAAAGACACTAACACATTGATAAATGATAGTATGTGTATTTGGTTCAGACATGGTAGGCTGGAGTCAGAATTTTTAAGTGAAAAATGGATATGTATTATGTACCATGAAGAATCACGCGTGGTTATTATATTGTTGTAGATCTTCATTATCAATATAACTGTAAGTTATTGCAGCCAGGACTACATCAGCAAGCTTGTAAAGAGGTCTGTAAATCTGTAAATCTGTAAATCTGGTCGTATTTGTAATGCTACAAATACAGCATTTCATTTTATTCTCAGTGCTAAATCAAAGATGAAGAACTCAGGTAGAATTTGCCTTTACATGTACAATTAAATTAGAAAATTCAGGGTGAAGTAACATAATTGTCAAATTTCACAGAGCTTGAGTACCCCAGATCAGACTAGAATTCACATTGTGGATTCTAAGACTTCTCTTTCCAGGACTGTATGTGACTGTTGCTTCAGTACTATGCCTATAGAGCCTCACCCTCACTGGCTGCTGCCACCATACTTATTCCTTCTTAGTTGTACTGAGCTAATTTGCTGTCATATGAGGTTGTAAATGTGACTCTGACCCCAGACAGATTTGGAATAGATTTTTATTTCTATTCTTGTCTCATTTGGGGGAGATTTTAAAGTGCTATTTAAATACTTATTAAATTAAATGTGCCAAAATAATATGATGTTAGAAATTTTTTAAATGAATGGTAATTACAAGTGATCAAACACATTAGTAAAAATAGACCAGGTCATATTGCACACTCTAAAGTGCAAGAACTCAAAGTATCTAATTTAATGTTTAGTCTTTTTAAAACATGTCTATAATGGAATTAGTCCTTTGCTTCCTTTGCCCCCCCCCCTTACACTATTTCCTCTCCACCCTTGACTAAACAGTCATATGTTAAGATAGCCCAGGGCATTGTCAATGGGCATCTTTAATTGATCCAGGTAATCTTGGAGACAGGTTGCCTAAAGAAGGACCAATATTCCACCAGGAATAGTCAGACTTAAAGGTAGTGGTCTAGTGGGTGCTCTTTTTTTAAAAAACAAAATATTTATTTTCCTGCATTTCATAAATACAACTTTAGGAACATAGTAATTCTTCCCACCATACCTGCCCTCCCAGCCACACTGCCACCCCTCTTCCTATTCCCTCTTCTGTTCCCAGGCTTGTTTGTCTGAAGTCACTTTTGTTGTCCTAAATGAGGGAGACAGGTGCTTTTGTCATCTAGGAGATGAAGACCAGGAGAACGCACAAGACAATCCTTCTCTGGTATGCATGCACACATCCAAATGGATAACAAAGAATTAGCCAACCCAAATGTCCACATGCTGATACTGGAAAATCTGATCTAGGTGGGCCTGCATCTCATTTTTCTTTATGATAAGATTGCAAACTACTTTGTACAATTGACTTCCTTGCAAGCTCTCATCTATTTGCAATAAGATAGATTTACGATTGATATTATCTAGTGCACTATCCAGTACAGTAATTACTAGCCCCCTGTGGTTAATTACATTTCACTAAAAATTATCTCAGAATAAAGATGAAACTTCCATTCCTTGATTTCCCTGGCCAGATTTTACATGCCTCATAGCCACATACAGCTAGAGTTCACTGCATTAGAATATTTCCATCATTTTAGAAAGTGTTATTGTATACTGCTAATCTACAGACTCTAGTATACATACGCATGTGATCATAACAAAACTAGGCATCAATATCTATTTCCTTCTTAATAAATTGGGTTAACAGTTAAGTAGTTGGTTTCCCTTTCTAAATATCAAAAAGTAAAAAAACAAGACAAAACAAAAAGTTACTTGGGGACTAGCCCCGCAAAATGTATACTGAGGTGTTACCTTTGTTTCACAGCTCTGATTGGGTAGAATTTACTGGGTTTTCCAAGAATAGAATTTAATCATGAGATCTATGTAATTTCTCCTTATGAAAAGCATTGCATTCCTTGATGTGTTTGCCTTAACCTTGATTATGGTCCCTAGTATAACTGCAACAACTCATCTTATTCTTCCTAACATCAAGGAAGTTTTCTATGCTCTAAAAGAAAAATTGCCTGGGGCCATTTAACCAGGTAAGGAAGAATGTATTCAAGATTTTTACAATAGAGGAGAAAGGTTAAACTTAACTGTCCTGAAACAAAAGGTAAATAAAGATTTATTTATTTGAAAGTCATAGTTATAGAGAGGGAAAGTCAGATGTTCCGTAGTCTGGTTCACTCTGCAGATGGCCTCAACGGTTGGCAGGGGCTGGGCCAGGAGCTTCTTCTAGTCTTCCATGTGGATGGTGGGGGTCTGAACCCATGGGCCATCTTCTGCTGCTTTTCCCAGGCCATTAGCAGGGAGCTGGATAGGAAGTGGAGCAGCCTGGACCAGCGCCTATATAGGAAGCAGGAGCTCCAGGAGCAGCTTGACCAGCTGGGCCCCAAAGCTGGCCTGACTCTTTGTTGCTTGATGATTATATTTCAAAGGGATGATTCCCAAGTTTTTGAGAAAGACATTCCCAGTTTGTACAAAATTTACATATCAAAGAGCCAGAGAAAGAATTTACAATTGAAAGCTTTCAGAAGAAAATACTCTAAGAAAAGGAGATTGGGGCCTACAGTGAGGAAAATACCTGTCTTAAAGTTCAATCAAACTGAGAGAAACTTTAAGGCCATCTTGGTCAATGCACAGTGAACTATGCTATTTTAAACTTTAATTGTTAGAATAATTTCTGATGTGAATTTCAGTCAGAAAATAGAATCTTTCATTGAGCAGTGTGTGCCCCCCTACCTGTAAGCAAATTCAAGTTACACATTTTATCTCCCTAAGACTTGAAATAGCGCAATTTTTTTTTTTTTTAAGTTTTGCAAGTTAGCTACTAGAGGAAACCCAATAGTGACTAATGGAAATAAGAAAGAGTGGAGAGTAGAAAGAGCAATTGCACTTGATTACGGACTCAAAAGATTTAGAACAAGAGGATTCATTTATTTTGAGATTTTCTAAGAGCGTCTTCTGAGTACATTGCTGTGCCAAGTGAATAAATTTGAAGATCAAGTCTCCATTTCAGGAACTCTGAAAAGAAGGAGTTCCTAGACAATTTGGTCAGCTCAGAGAGAATTTGCATGGTGCAGACATGCAGGGTCACCTTGTTTCTGATTAATATTTTCATTTTAACTTCATGTGCTATTCTCTTACATCCAACCATATGAGTTCTAACTTCCTTCATGTCCAGAATGAGACTAGTCTCCACATTTAATTCGTTCATAACATGTAAGACTGGACTCGGATCGTACTCAATTGATCCAATGAGAGACTTTGGTGATGCGAAAGCAAAGAGGTTTATCGTTCAAGCTTGAGCTAGGGTCCACGCTCCAACCAACGAAGCGGTGTTCTGACAAGGACTCCTCCTGTTTCCTTTGCAGGGTTTATATAGGGTTTTCAGAGACATTCTATACATTATAGCACCATTCAGCAAATCATCTCATTCCGCGGGGAATTTAAGGAACATCTCTTCTTTTTTTATTTTTTATTTTTTGACAGGCAGAGTGGACAGTGAGAGAGAGAGACAGAGAGAAAGGTCTTCCTTTGCCATTGGTTCACCCTCCAATGGCCGCCACAGCCGGCGCGCTGTGGCCGGTGCACCGCGCTGATCCGAAGCCAGGAGCCAGGTGCTTCTCCTGGTTTCCCATGGGGTGCAGGGCCCAAGCACTTGGGCCATCCTCCACTGCACTCCCGGGCCACAGCAGAGAGCTGGCCTGGAAGAGGGGCAACCGGGACAGAATCCGGCGCCCCAACCGGGACTAAAACCCGGTGTGCCGGCGCCGCAAGGCAGAGGATTAGCCTGTTAAGCCGTGGCGCCGGCCAGGAACATCTCTTAAAATTGATTAGTGCATCCAGCGGCGGGAGTGGACCTAGTAAAAGTGGTTGGATGGCTTTTGGGGTTGGCTAAAGTATAGGGCCCGAGCTGCTAGGGTACACATGCCAAACTGCAGGTTTTCGGGATGTTATCAATCACCTTAACAGCTTGAAAAGACACCTGGGACTTTAGATATTTCCCTGCTCTCTGCTGATTGGCTGTTACTAGGGGAGTTTATCGCAAGGGGAGTTTATTCTTCTTCTTTCAGAAGCTTTTGGCTTAGGGTTCAGGGCCCGGTCAGGTCCAAGTTACAAGATGGAGGTCTAGCCTAAAATAGCTGTGCCTTGATCCAGGCTCAGGTCTCTCAAACACTGCATTTTATTTTTTAACATTTTTTCCAAAATATTTTAAATGTATTTTCCTTTTATTTGAAAGGCAAAAAGACAAAGGGAAAGAATGGAGAGAGAAATTCCCCATCTGTTCATTCACTCCCCAAATACCAACAATAACCAGGGCTGAGCCAGGCCAAAGCCAGGAGCCTGGAACTCAACCCCAGGGCCTCATGCTCAGGTGGCAGGGACCCAACCACTTGAGCCATTACTTTCTGCCTCCCATGGAGTGCATCAGCAGGAAGCTAGAATCAGAAGCAGAACCAGAACTTGAACCTGGGCACTCCAATGTGGGACCTGACTTCCCAAGCAGTATTTGCAAAGCCTCTATTTTAAAACGCTAATCACAATTACAACTCTTTAATTGTCTACATACTATTTATTTAAAATGACTTGCACTAATGTCCTGTGAATTCTACAAACACATCAATGATCAGAGCTGTCCTTTTCATTACTGTGTCTCTAGCTCAGCATCAATTAAATATTAGATAATTAGTTTACATTCAATATATTTGCATTGATACTGTTTCATAGATTCTTTACTTTTTTTAAAAAAAGCTATTGCCTCTTTACTCATAATGTTTCATAAGGAAGTATTCAAAAATGTTCTATTTATTTCTTCAAAATAATAGGCATACTCAAAACAATCAACAGCACAATGGAGCATTTTGCAAGCTGTGGCCATGAACTTTTCTCCATGCTACATGTCACAGCATATATATTCAAATTTCACCATGAAGAATAAATCAAACAAACTCAATAATACTTTTTATAACAAAAGTGACGTAATCTAAATGTACCACACAAGATTTAAAGAATATTCAAAAAAATATCTATCAAACATACTTGGTTTGAGTTTCCATTGATGATGGAAAGACCATTCTAGATTTTTAAAAATAATGATATAATAATGAAAACAATTATGATATTAAACACAAGAAGGAAAATGATATTATCCTATACAAATATAGATGCTACTTGACTTAAGATAGGGTCACGTCTGATAAACCTGCTATAAGTCAGAAATGCATTTAATACATCTAACCCACCAGACATTCTACCTCAGCCACACTGCACATTGTAGAGCTTCGGTTGTTCATTGTCGTGATCATACGGCTAACTGGGAGCTGTGGCTGAGGCCCACTGCCCAGCATCTGAAGAGTATAATACTGCTTGCTAGCCCAGGAAGTGATCAAAATTCAAAATTTGAATTGTGGTTTCCACTGACTATGTATCATTTTCCCACCATTATAAAATCAAAAAATCACAGGTTGAACCAACTTGTGTGCTTAATATATCTTATACACATTATATACTATATTTAATAAAGTTTTTAAAATGATTGACTAAATAATGTCCTGAGAAGGATTTGTAGTGGATATTCAGAGAAACTAAGAGAATGTAAAATGACTTTTTGAATCTTATCCATAAAACCTAACCAGAGCCTTTAAATTTGAATTGGATGATTTCCCTAGTTGAGATTATTCAGGTATTGAATACCTTGATTTGACTTCCTAATTTATTTTGACACACATACAAAGCTGTTCTTTGGAGATCCTACACTATGTAATGTTTCACAGCTTCACTTTTATATTTTTATTATTTTAAAAAGATTCATTTATCTATTTAATTACTTATTTGAAAGGCAGAGTAGGGCCGGTGCTGTGGCTCAATAGGCTAATCCTCCGCCTTGAGGCGCCGGCACACCGGGTTTTAGTCCCAGTCAGGGCACCGGATTCTGTCCCGGTTGCCCCTCTTCCAGGCCAGCTCTCTGCTGTGGCCAGGGAGGGCAGTGGAGGATGGCCCAAGTGCTTGGGCCCTGCACCCGCATGGGAGACCAGGAGAAGCACCTGGCTCCTGGCTTCGGATCAGCACGGTGCCCCAGCCACAGCGCGCCAGCCATGGCGGCCATTGGAGGGTGAACCAATGGCACAAGGAAGACCTTTCTCTCTCTCTCTCTATCTCTCTCTCTCACTGTCCACTCTGCCTGTCAAAAAAAAAAAAAAAAAGAAAGAAAAAAGAAAAGAAAAGAAAGAAAGAAAGGCAGAGAGAGAGAGAGAATCTTTGATCCACTTGTTCACTTCCCAAATGGTCACAGTGACTAGCACTGGTCTAGGCCAAAGCCAGGAGCTTGGAACTCCATATGGGTGCCCCATGTGGGTGGCAGGGGCCCAAGTACTTGGGCTATCTTCCGCTGTTTTGTTTTCTGTTTTGTTTTCTTAGGCATATTGTCAGGGAGCTAGTTCAGAAGTTCCCTTAAATCAAACTGGTTCTATATGGGATGCAGGCATCACAAGCAGCAGCTTGACCCACTGCACTGAAGTACTGTTCCTATTCTTTAAAAAAAAAAAAACTATTTATTTATTGAACTGAAAGAGAGAGAGAGAGGGAGGGAAGAAGGGAGGAAGGGAGATATCTTCTATCCACTGTTTCACTCCCCAAATGGCCTAATGACTTGGGCTGAGCCAGACCTAAGCCAAGAGCCAGGAACTCCACTGGGGTCTCTCACGTAAACGGCAGCTACCCAAGCCCTCAGGCCTTTGCTCCAACTGGTGCTCATTGGGATGTCAGTGTTGCACGCAGTGGCTTAACCTGCTGTGCCACAAGGCTGGCCCCATTTTTACATTTTTACATAATCCTTTACCAACAACTTAATAAGGGCTCAATACAAATGATATAAAAGAATGATATTTTAATTTTAATCTTTTCCCAATTACTTTATGTTAGGATGATGTTCAAATCTTCACCAGTCTTATCATCTCATGTTATTTGACTGTAAATGTCTTGGAGTTACTTTTAAAATAACATTTTGATTTAAATTGTGTGTATTCATTTTTATATAAAGGATTTTGACCTCAAATTATTTCTGAAATGACTTTTATCAAAATTTGCTTAAGAGCAGCTTTACTTGTCATAAAGAGAATAGTCCTCCCACATCAATTTTAGATGGTCAATTAAATTTGAAATTATATTTATAATTTCTTTCTTAAAAATCTTTTTCTGTTAAATTCTATTTTCATTTTCATAGCTTACTGTATTATGTGTTATGTGTGAGGTCATTTTTTTTCTTAAAATGAATCTTTAATGTTCTGTTTTAATATATTTAATGTATGTTAATTTTAAGTTTTAGAGAAAACCACAATATTCTTTTTTATAAAATTTATTTATTTATTTGAAAGGCAGAGTTACAGAGAGGCAGAGGCAGAAAGAGAGAGAGAGGTCTTCCATCTGCTGGTTCATTCTCCAGATGGCCACAACCACCGGAGCTGTACCATTCTGAAGCCAGGAGCCAGGAGCCAGGAGCTTCTTCCAGGGCTCCCATGTGGGTGCAGGGGCTCAAGGATTTGGGCCATCTTCTACTTCTTTCCCAGGCCATAGCAGAGAGCTGGATTGGAAGTGGAGCAGCCAGGACTCAAATTGGTGCCCATATGGGATGTTGGCACTGCAGGCAGAGGCTTTACCAGCTACACCACAGCGCCGGCCTCCACAATATTTTTATATTAACAATCACACTCACTCTCATTCTTGCTCTCACTCTTTGTCTTCTTCTGTGATTCTGGCTGAAATGTAAATATACTACCTTAACAACCCTCTATTCAGATGTAGAATTCTTAACCAACTGCCAAAAGCTTTTCTTCTTGCTTGCTTAAATTCTTCTATTATCACATATATACCTGTAATTATATTTGCTTACAATGCACCATTTAGTGTTTCTTATAGTCCAAGAGTCAATTATTAATGTTTGTGAAGAACATTTAATTTCAAATCAGAAGAGTATATTAATTTTTCATTGCCTCCAGTTCTTAAAAGAACTACTGGGCAACTCAGTAAGATCATCAAGTGTGGTTAAGTTCACTGTTATCTAATTCAAGAAATTTTCATATCTCCTTATGTATCTTGAAGTAATTTCATTGTTACTTCTACCTTCACTGTGAAACTCTTAATTAGTCAAAACTGGAAATTAGCAGTCCTAATGAATTTCTTTCTAAAGGCTGCTCTCAGATTCTGAAAATAGAAGAGCTTGCAATAGTTAGGGGATTTAAAAAATCATATTATCTTTTAGTCCTCTGAAGTTTGGTTAAGTAAGAGTTGGATGGTGATGATGATGATGGTGATGATGAAGATTCGTTCTTGAAGCTTAATTTCTTGGATTTCTCAAATAGAGAGATTGTGGCCTGTAGAGGTTCCAGAGAAGAGGCTAGAGATCAGAAATTTCTACGGTTGGTTAGAAATACATTTTTTTTGGTCATCTCTGAAGCAATCTTGAGGATGGGTAAATGTACTATTTAATGAGACTGCCAGCCTTGATGTTTAAATTTTATTGCTTTTGTGGATTTAAAGCAGGTTTATAGTTTTATATTATATCTAGTATAAAAACAGAATGTATAATTGGATTCTTCAAAAACAGAAATGACATTTATATCTCATTTCCACTCTCAGAATTCCTGATTTCATTTTTTTCATTTAAATTATCTGTGTCATGCTGTTTTACATTCTTTTTATCTGCTGTTTTATTTATATTTATCTTTTCTATGAAGATAGAAAAATGCATAATAAAGGCTGTGGTTGGCAATAAATAAGCTGTGAGACTGCATATTTTGTAACAGTGGAAGCTTGGGCATGAAACAGAAGCCCTGAGCGTTAAACTTTCTCTCTCTCTGGCCGCAGGGGACCAATGCATTACCTCCTGAATAAAAGAAGACCTGGCTACAGAGCTGTGAGGACTAGAAAAATGTCTCTTTGCAAGCATAGTGCCCAATTTGCAAGTTAAAGTGGAATATAGCTGGACAATAAATTTCAGAAGCAAATATACCTGCCACAAAAAGCGTTACTGCTATTCAGTCAAAGGGCCAGAAAAAAGTAATAGTTGGGAAAGTCCTGATCTTAGAAATCAGCATTTTGAATACAAATTTTTAACATACTACCATATTCAACCATCTGGTTTGATGGATGGAGATCTCTGCCACATCTGGACATATGACATTTGCAGGACAAAAGGCAGAATATCAATCTATTGTTGGAGTTTCTTCCATTCTCACTCAAATGGTAAGATATGAGGATGAAGAGACCTTACAAATGAGGGAAATGAGACTCAGACATGGAAAATAGCTTACAACAGATGTCCTTCCTTCCTTCCTGCCTGCCTGCCTTCCTTCCTTCCTCCCTCCCTCCTTTCCTCTCCCCCTCCTTCTCTTTCTTTTATTTTCCTTTCCCTCTTCTTTCTTTTTTTCATTTATTTAAGGATTTATTTAATCAACACATGTTGAGTACCAATTAGAATCTGCTGCAATAAATAGTGAAGGTAAATGATACATAATAAAAAACATAGTAAATTGTAACAAAAATAACACAAATATGTACACACAATATTACTGGATGCCTAGAAGCAGCTATAACATCATTTAAGATGAGGAGTTCCAGAAGAAAGTACCCTGTATAGTGCATCATGTCATGAGTATGCATTGGTTATGGAATAGGGGTAAGAAAAAGATGAGGTGGAGACTGGGAAGAAGACATTCTTGAGCATTAGTACATTATAATAAAAGTCTCTGTAAAGCAAAATTACAGAGTGTAATTTTTTGTAATTTTGGAAGCATTTTAAGCAGCTGAGTTATTTGGAATATTACTTTTTAAATTGAACATTAGTGACTTTTTACAGGATGAATTTACACAGTTTGGATGAGGGATAATTAATTCTTATTTTTTAAAAACTGGACCTATAGTTGAATTGTACTTTTTTGAAATTTTATTTTATTTTAAATTTTATTTATTATTTTTTAATTTTCAATTTATTTCTATAAAAGGAACAGAGTTCATGTATTTCATTTATATAGTTTTAAGAACATGCTACTTCCAATTGTCCCTCCCTTCCTCCCACCCTCTCTCCTTCCATTCTTGTTTTTCTTTTGGTTTCATTACTCATCCACAAGCATTCTTAGGCAGATGTTGTAATAACGACATGTTATAATTTGAAAGTAGAAAGAAGTGCGCTATTAAGAGAATGAATAGAAAGGGGCTTATTCAAAATATTTGGAGGGTTAGATGACAGAATACTGTAACAAATAATTGTCTGTTGGGACAAAGAACGACTTATTGATGAGGCTTGTCTTCCTTTCCGGTTCTCTTTCCTGTCTATTTCTCTTTCCTGTCTAGTTGCTCTGGCTAGAACTGGCAGTACTATGTTGAGTAGAAATAGTGGGAGCAGGCACCCTTGCCTTGCTGCTTCTCTTAGAGGAAAAGGTTTTAGTTTTTCACCGATGACTATGATGTTAGCTATGACTTTTTTTATATGGTCTTTATCATTTTGAGGTAATATCCTTGTATTTTTAATTTATTGAGAGATTTTAATAGGAAAGAGTGTTAATTTTATCAAATGCCATAAATGTGATAATTATTTCACCATGTACACATGTATTAAAACATCAAACTGTGTAACTTAAATGTACATAATTTTTATTTGTCAATCGCATCTGAGTAAAGTTGAAAAAATGAGCCGCAAGTATCTAGCTGGAATGATTTTGTGAATGGTGGTATAACTAAATGTAAAATAATCTAGAAGGAAAAACAAAGGGATTCTAAGGGTCTTTGGTGGGAGTTACAATCTAGGTAACATCACTATCATTTGTTGGAGGAAGTAGCATGACAGAAATGAGAGGGAATGCTATACAACAGGATTCCGCTAATTTTAGTTTCCTCTCTTTTTACCATTTTATTTAAGCCTAGAGAGCTGATTCGGAATTTCCCAAGATTGTGGAACTAGTTGGTGTTTAAACATATACTTTCCTGGTGAAAGAATGAATGTTTTGGAGGCTAAAAACGGAGATTTAGGGGATAGTCTCAGGATCAACTATGCCCCAAAGTACTGAATATTATCCTAGTGAGGTGATTGTCTCAATGCTCTTTCTTTAAGAAGCACTTAGTCAAAGATTCAAAATACATGATATTTTCATTTCTGCTCAGTAAACTTTGCCACAATAATCCCGTATGCTTTCAAAACAGAAGATGAGCTCTTAAAACAGCAGGTCACAGTCTTCCTCTGAGAGCCCTTCGCTCTTCGTTCAGGGCACACAGCGCATCATCCCGGCCGATGTGGAGATGCCCACGGAGAAGCAGGGCGTCCTGCTGTGCTCTGCAAGGAGGGGGTGGCAGGAAGCCAGGCATGAGCACATAGCCACGGCTCTGACGTGGTAGGATGGCGTGTAGCAGCTCCTTCGCTCTGCCCAGAGCCGAAGTATTCACTGCACACTGCGTCCTTCAGTGCTGATCTACAGGGCACTATAAAGACAGCTCAGGAAGAGAACGAAGGCCATTTGTAGGGCAGTGATGTGTACAGATGAAAGCAAGTCGTCCGCGGCTTCCATTAACTTGGTTATAATAATCAGCCCAGGGGAGTCAGGCTTCTGGTGGGAAAACTCACAGATCTTTTTGGCATGCTTGTGAACGTCATTCTAGCCATAGTGTATCTCCAAAGAAGGCTAATACCTTCCTGGCACCATCTTCAAAGGCCTTTAAATGTTTGAGTCAGGACACTAAAATACGCTGCAGTTCAGCTGTTGTGTATAGCACCAGAAGAACATCCTTGGAAAACCCAGGACGTTAGGCACCTGGTTCATCGCAACTTGTTCTGGTGGGTTCTTTTCAGTGTTAATGGTCAGGATCCAAGCAGGGTCTCCTTATGATTAGGCCAAACAGATTGTACATTATGTGTGACTTTTGAGTTCCCAAAATGTTGAACTCATCCTCAAGCAGTGCAGTAGTTTACAGAAGTGATTTCCAAGTTATATTGTAGTAGCTTTATTGTGGACCACATATGCTAATCTCTTCACATTGCAATATGAAGCTCCTCTAGAACTTTTTTTTCTGAACCTAGGCACTGTCAACATTTTTGGTCAAATGATTTTTTTGTTGTTGGGGGACTATCCTGTCCACCATAGGATATATTTCTGTGTCTTTGGCCTCTGCCTACTATATGCCAGTAGTAAACACCCCCCACACACACACACATATACCACCTCCAGTTATGACAACCCAAAATGTCTCCAGATATTGCCAAATATCCCCCTTTAGGCAAAATTGGCCACAGTTGGGAACCAATGTTGCAGAATTCTGTTGGTAAATGTATTCCAATGAGTATGTTTTGGTTGTTTTCATTAAATCAACCCACACTTTATTTAATAAATTTTCTAATATCGATATTTTCAAAAATTTTATTATCTATAAACATATTTCTTAATCCAATTTAGCAAAAATTAATTAATAATTCCATGGATACTAAGCTTAACTAATTTTCCTCTGCCTGGGGGTTGGGGAAGACATAAGCAGGGCCGACACTGTAACATAGTGGGCTAAGTCTCCTCCTGCAGTGCTGGCATCCCATACGGGCACTGGTTTGAGTCCCAGCTACTCCTCTTCCTATCCACCTCTCTGCTATGGCCCGGGAAAGCAGTAGAAGATGGCCCAAGTGTTGTACCAATGTGGGAGAACCAGAAAAAGCTCCTGGGTCCTTGCTTCAGATAGGCTCATCTCCAGCCAGTGCAGAGTGAACCAGCGAATGGAAGATATTTCTCTCTGTCTCTCCCTCTTTTGGTAACTCTACCTCTCAAATAAATAAGTAAAATATTAAAAAAGATATAAACAAACAGAATAGGACTCAGGAAGCAGTAGTTATCATATGGAAATAAATATGTTACTATATGTGTAATAGCAAAATAAATTATGTAATTGTATTTAATAACAAAATGTGCTAGGAAATATGTTATTACATATGTGTAAATAATAACATGTAAAAGAGCAGAAACCATTCAAAATGTACCAGTTTCAATATGTTTCTGAAAACCACTTAGTCTTCTAGGAATGTTGGGCACCTTTTTAAGACTGAAATTTATGAGTATTACCTTAACATTTGTCTTCTGATTTCTTTAAGGTTCCTATATACATAATATCATTTCTTACTGATGGCAGAATGCTTTCGGCACAAACTATATAGATCCAGCTGTGTTTTGGCAATGAAATTTCCCTTCCTTCCTTCTTTCCTTCCTTTCTTTTTTCTTTCAAGATTTATTTATTATTTGAAAGGTAAAGTTACAGAAAGAGGGAGAGAGAGAGAGAGAGAGAGAGAGAGAGAGTTCATCCATCTGCTGCTTCACTCCCCAAATGGCCTCAACTGCTGGAGCTGGGTCCGTTCAAAGTCAGGAGCTTCATTTGGGCTTCCCTGGGGAGTGGTAGGGACCCAAGCACTTGGGCCATCCTCTGCTGCTTTCCCAGGCCATTAACAGGGAGCTGGATCAGAAGTGGAGCAGCTGGGACTCCAACTGGTGCTGATATAGGATGCCTTATCTGCTACACCACAATGCTGGCCCCTGGCAATGGAATTTTCAAAAAATAATAAACACCTCATTTTAAAAACATATTATCTAGATTATAGTACATTAAATAATATTAGCACACTGCTTTACATTTAATTGTTAATAGTCTTCAGATCTCAATAAATTTTCACCTGGAGTTTTTCAGTCACTGATATTGGAGAAAATTTAGGAAAGAAGATTTTAGTGATATTTCTATTTATGATTTAACATTAAATATGTAACCCTTAATTCAGATTTTTCCTTAGTGGCATCTGAATTAAAGCAGCATAAATATTTAATAAAATAATTATGTTTTATAAAATTAATAGATTTATAATATATGATATAAAAGTAGTAGCTATATAATTAAATTCTAGAGGGCTTCAAAAATTCATGAAAATAACTATTATGAAAAAACTGTGCATGGATTTTACACATTTTGCACCAAAACAAACTTACTTGTTAATTCCATTTTTCATAGTTTTTGAAGTCTCCTCATATATCACAGTTAAAATATAATTATAATAATAGCAATTAATTCTTGACAAAACAATGCCAGTTTCTAAAATATTTTCAAAATTTTGGTAATACATGATATTTACTATCTTAACCATTTTTACATATACATTTAATTAATGTTAAGTACATTCACATTGTTGAGTAGTCAATCTCCAGAAACTCTTCATCTTGCAAACCTGAAATTCTATACTCTTTAAATGATAACTCCCAATCCACCCTTCTTTGGCTCCAGTCCATAGCAACTACCATTCTAGTCTTTTGTCTCTATGACTCTGATTACAAAGACCTTATTGTATATGGAATCATGCAGTCTTTTTGGACTGGTTCAGTTATCTTAGCATAATATCTTCAAGGTTCATCCATGTTGTAGTATGTATTAGAGTATCCTTACTTTCAAGACTGAATAAAATTCAATTATATCTACATATCACATTCTATCTACCCCTGTAGCTGTTGATGTACACTTGTGTTGTTTCAATTTTTTTTAATTTTTGTGAATAATGCTGCTGTAAACACTGGTATAGAATGTTTCTTTGATACCCAACTTTCCATTATTTTGATATATACCCAGAAATGGAAATGTTGGGTCATATGGTAATTCTGTTAAATTTTTAAATTCTTATTTATTTAAAGATTTGCAGAGTTACAGAGATGGCAGAGAGAGAGAGAGAGAGAGAGAGAGAGAGAGAGAGAGAAAGAGGTCTTTCAACTTTTCAACTACTGGCTCACTCCCCAAATGGTCAGTATGCCTGGAGCTGGGCTGATCTGAAGCCAAGAGCCAGGAGCTTCTTCTGGGTGTCCCACATAGGCACAGAGGCCCAAGGACTTGGGACATCTTCTATTGCTTCCCCAGGACATAGCAGAGAGCTGCATTGGAAGTAGAGCAGTCAGGACTCAAACTGGTGCCCATATGGGATGCCGGTACTGCAGTCTGTGGCTTTACTTGCTAAGCCACACCGCCAGCCCCTCTATGTTTAATTTTGTGAGGAACTGCCACACTGTTTCCCTAGTGACTGAACTAATGCCACACAAATTTCTAACTCCTGCACATACTCACCAACATTTGTGGGGTTTTTTTGATGGGTTATCTTTTTTTTTTTTTATTTCCTCAAGCCCTTCCTCATTTTATTTACTTTTATTTTTTTCTTTTTTTAACTTTTACTTAATAAATATAAATTTCCAAAGTACAACTTTTGGATTATAGTGGCTTTTTCCCCCCTAACCTCCCTCCCACCTGCAACCATCCCATCTCCCAATCCCTCCCCCATCCCATTCACATCAAGATTCGTGGTTATCTTAATAACTATTAGGTGGTATTTCGCTGGTTTTGATTAGTGTTTCCATAATTATTATTAATATTTCTTTGGATAAATGTCTGTCCAAGTACTTTACTCACTTTTTTTCATGACTGGTAACTTTTACTTTATTTATTTGTTTACTTTTATTTAAATGTTTTAACAGACACATAAAAATTGTACATATTTATAGGGTAGCACATGGTGTTTGACACATGTATACATCATGTAATGTATAATCAGGGTAAATGCATCTGTCCTCAAACTTATTTTTGAATTGAGTTATTGCCTCTTTCATTGAGTTGCAGGGGTTCTTTATATAGTATAAATATGAATTCCATATCAAATTTGCCAAAATCATCTTTCATTCCATAGGCTGTTTTTTCACTGTGTTGACTTTGTCCTTTTGTGCAAAGAAGCTTTTTTATTTTGATGGAGTTCAATCTTTCTATTTCCAGTTTTTGTTTTCTGAGTCAAATCTAAGTACAATGACTTACATCACTGATATTCAAGCTGTGTTATGAAAAGGCTTAGTCTGGGATGGAAAACTAGTATATGGATATCTAGTTTGCCTAACTGTAATATAGTTCTTAAAAAAATGTTGCTTTGAGGCCCTGGCTAGAGACCAATCAGTTCTCCATCTTGAACTACTTCCCTTATCAGCTTTCATACTCTGGGCCACTACACACCAGCTTCAGTCACCTTGGAATTAAATACCAGACAACCATGCCTCCCAACCCTTGAAAGTACTCAAATTATCTAATGAACAAGGTCCTTGCAAAATCTAGATAACCCATCCTTCTTGAACTATATAAATTGCTCCCTACAGCTCCAGCTTGCTGTCACTCTGTTCCCATGCAACCTTCTGTGTGGCCCTGCCTAGCAGCCCTCTCTCATTTGAAACTATAGTTAGCAAAGCTTTCTACCTTTCAGAACTATTCAAGCAGCTTTGTGTTGTGTCCTGTCATCAAAGGAATATTTAAATCTTATATAACACTAACTGAGAAAAAGTAGGGTGGCATCAAACCAAAATTAATTATACAATGGTAAAGATGTGAATTCTGGCCAAGATGACAGAAAGAGAACATTCTTATTTGTCCTTACTACTTCAAACAGATAAAGTAATAGATGATATAAAAATAGAAAACAAAAACAGCAGACCCGAAATAAAGATGAATATCTTCATGGACCAAAAACAAAATAGAGATCATAAAACTCAAATATATACTTGCCAGTCTATAAGTCTGGAAGTAAGAAATAAGTATTCACATCTTGTGAAATAGTGGTATCAAAATATGTTCCACCTAGATGGATCAAATTCTGGTAAGGGCAATAATAAAAAAATATGTATTTCTAATGAATATGGTCATAAGAATCTTTAGTATCATATTAGCAAGGTGACCTCAAGTCTTTAAAAAGAAAATGTTATTTATACCAGGAATAGTCAAAAGGCAGATGAAAAGACTCCAAAATCATTAGTCACTCAGCAAATAAAAATTAACATCACGATTAAATACCATTACACCCACCATGATAGTTAAATTAAGAGTAACAACACCAAATACTGGCAGGAGTGTGCAACAGCTAAAACTCTCATTCATTGTTGGGTGATTGTGTGAGATTACCTTGGAGGAAAAGGTTTCATGTAAGTTTTAGATAAGACTAAAGACATACCTACATTGCAACCAGCAAATATTCTAGGTAGTTTTTCAAGGTATATGCAAAAATACTTTTATACAATATGAAGTACAAAAATATTCATGGAGCTTTATTCATGGAAAGTAAACTGGAAACACAGCTCAGGTGTCTGCCAATGTGTGGTATATTAATATAGTGGAATACTACTTCACATTACAGAACAATAAGCTGTATACACATGGAATGACATGGGTGAATATTTAAAAAAATCATGCTGGAAGAGACCTAACAGAAAAGAGTACATAGTCGTAATTCCACTCATGGGAATTTCTGGAACAACCAGAGAAAGACTAATTTGTGATGGAAGAACATCAGAATAGTGGTTTCCTCTGAGGAGGGGGAGGAGAGGGAGCTGACTGGAGAGGAGCAGAGGAAAATTCTCTTGTGTATTGACAATATTCTACATTGTGATAAGAATCTGGGTTATTTGTCAAAACTCATCAAACCATATGTTTAAAATCGGTACATATCATTGTAACTAAGCTATCTCAAATTTCCATGTGAAATTAAAGAGCTGTAACAAAACCCCACCTGATTTACATGCTGAAGTGTTTAGGACTGAAGTGTACTGCTATGTGTAACGTGCTTTAAAATACTATAAAAATAAGATCAATTGGTGAATGAGTAGCGGGATGCATTATAAGTATGTACGTAATAAATCAAGCAAAGTAAAATGTGAATTTTAGAATACTGGTATAGACTATGTGAGAATGCACTGTAACTTTTTAAGATTTATTTATTTATTTATGTATTTGAAAGGCAGAACTAGAGAGAGAGAAAGATCTTCCATCTGCTGGTTCACTCCCAAATGGCCACAACAGCTAGGGCTGGGCCAGGCCAAAACCAGGAGCCAGCACTCCATCCTAGTCTCCCCTATGGGTGGCAGGGGCCCAAGTACTTCTGCCATCGTCTACTGCCTTCCCAGGTGCATTGAGATTAAGTTGGATAGAAAGCAGAGCAGCTGAGACTAGAATCAGTGCTCCCACAGGAATGGTGGCTTAACCAGCTGTACCACAGTGCCTGCTCCTGTAAAAATATTTTTGCACGCATAAAATACTTTAGATGTAATGTTGGGTAATAAATGTTGGTCTAAGGCTTTGGAAGGATTTGTATACACACATTTATAAATGCATTTATTTATTTATATGAGAATGCTTCAAAATATTTGTAAAAAAAAGAAAAAAAAGATTACAAGCAGAAGATGGCACAAGTACTTGGGTTCCTGCCACCCATGGGGGAAACCTGAATGGAGTTCCTGGCTCTTGGCTTTGGCCTGGCCCAGGCCAGGCTGTTGTAGGAAGTGAACCAGAGATTAGAAGATTCTCTATCTCTCTATCTCTCTATCTCTCTATCTCTCCATCTCTTTCTGTAGTTCTGCCTTTCAAATACATAAATGAATAAACAAACAAAAGGTATGCTTGTTTTGATGCAAAAAAATTGAAAAGTGTACATAACTTTTTCAGGATACACATTCCCATGAACTTTTTGATGAACACATGAGCGTGTGTGTGTGTGTGTGTGTGTCTGGATTCTGGCTTTGTCACTAGTTCTGTATTACTCCCCATTTTTTTGGGAGCAGGAACACTGAATGGTTGATATGATGGATAATTTCTAAGGAGGCCCTGAGATGGCAATTATAAATACTCTAAAAGGAAAGAGAGGAAAAGAAGAAAAAAATCTCATTCAAAATGACACATTTTATCCAAAACAAAACAACAAAATTGTATGTTAAAATCAACCAACAATCACTATTCAAATATTAGTTTAATCAAATTAATGAGGGAGATTGCAAAGCCCTAATGAAAGAAAGTCATATACTCTAGTGGTGTTAATTGCTTCTAAGGAAAAGAAAGTATAAATTAAACACTAAATTGTTATTTTATAACATAATGAGTCCCTGGTGGGACCTTGGATTGGTAAATACTATTTTAAGTATATATGAAGAAAGGTCCTATAGAAACAAGTACAACCAATTCTTAACAATTATGACTTGGCCTTTGAATATTTCAGAGTATATTCAGCCCTTAATGTACTAAATTAATGCATTTTGTTCATTCAACAAATATTTATGAAACACTTACAATGTTCCAGGTACTGTCTTTGGTGCTGGGAAGTATAAATATAAGTAAGAGCTAATAGCAAGGCTCGCAAAGAGAATACTTACTGAAGACTCGTTTTTACCCCTGAGGCATGGTGGTAGAGAAAAACATGGGATAATGAGGTCAAGGCTAGAAATAAAATACTTCTTGGGAGAGCGGCAAGATGGCGGAATAGGCAGGGAGCACACTTAGTCCGGTTGGAGAGAAAGTTTAATATAAGTGGAAATACTGCAGGGTCAAGGAAGAGTAGGGGAAGAAACAGCAGAGGAAACTTTTCCGGAACTAGTGATTCACAGTGTACCTGCGTGGAGAGCGTGGGAGCCCAAGTTCGGGACACCAGCGGCAGACTCAACACACCAGCGCTGGAACGCGAGGTGAGCCGAACTTCCATAGCCCGAGATACCAGCAGGCAAGCGGAAAGAGGAGGCTAGAGGGAACGAGGCTTGAAACTCCGTGGGGAAAAGTTCACCAGGCTAACTAGAAGAGAGAGAGGAAAAAAATAAAAAAAGTGACCGATACGGACACAAGTTTCTCTCTCTCTGCTCACCTCTCAAAGGCGAGCAAGACAGAGCAGGCGCCATTTTGGAAATATGTCATAAGCAGGGCGACCTCAGGTCTGCACCGGCCCTGAGCCTAGCAGAAACACCTGACTCTGGGGGGAGGGGTGAAATATCTTGTGTTACTAGACGTGATAGTTATCTTAATGAGAAAGCCCCAAAGGCCTAAAGGATTAAATACTTGTAAAATCCTACAGGTGCTTTCAAAAATACTGTGAAGTAAGCAAGTGCCTCTTGTTGGTTGATGAGTTTATAATTTTAAACATGGCGACTTAAAGTCTTTTGTCATCCACAGTTATATATGATTTGCTGCTCATAAAACTAAAGCATTGTTGGTTCTGTGTTTAGCTGTCCTCCTATAGGTTCCTATGGATTTTTTCCAGCCACTTCTATTGTATTCAGTACTTTGGGATGGCTCTGTAAACAGATGAAGCCAATAATGTATTAACAGTACCAACTGAGAGAAAGTATGGTTAACTGAGGTTACTAAAAACAAAAAGCAATTCAAATCAATTGGAGTTAAAACAAAAAGAGTTAAAGATTTTAAAAGCTATTATTAAAATTGCTATATTGGTCTATTATGCTATGTTATATGTGTGTACATATTGTATGTCCACATGGGGAAATTTTATTAAGAGTTTTATTTTAAATGGCTTATAGATAAGATTGTCCATAAATTTAAGCTACTAAAATCAATCAAAGATACATTTTAATTTGTGTGACCTGAATCTCTGTATCATATGTTTTAAACGTGTTGGTAGAAAGAAACTAAAAACATTTTAGATGGTTGTGCTTAAGTTTACTGGCTAAACAAACTACACCATGTAAGATATTTAAGAGGTGTTTTCAAATACATGATTCTTAAAATTTATAGAAGGCATTGGACCTTCTGGTAAATGTTTTCTTAAGTTGTTATGTAATGGTTGAAACGGTTTGCTAAGTATTCATGTGATATTGCTATTGTCAGCAAGCGATCTAGGACTTGCTCCCTCATTTCTCTATTCTAAGCCCAACTTGTTCTTTCATTTCTCTATTCTCTTCAAGGAAGGAAACTAATTCTATTATAAAGAAATCTGTAGGACGCACAATTTAATCTTTAGACCTTATAAAAGAGATGGCTAACATTTTTCTGTAATAGCATAGCCAAAATAAGAGCTTAAATAATAATTTCATAGCTAGATTTACTTTGCCATCAGCGAAGTAAGCAGTAAGTAGAAAAAACCTCCCTTTCAGACCAAAGGGAAAGAAAGTTTGTAAGTGAGAATATACTTTTCCTCATGGGCATTGTCTACCTTAGAAAAACTACTACAGAACATGCCTGTGACTATAGACTTGCAGTTCAGGCCACCGAATATTAGAGATGGGACTTGGGCACTCCCTTGACTTGCATCCTCTGGTCTGCTTTAACACAAACCAGGAGGAAAAGAAAGCTAGGCATCAGAAGCAATGGGTGGCAGGCCTATTAATGTCTGATCTGTACAGTGATCTGCCCTCAAGGAGACCCAACAGGCCAGTCCACTGCAGTGGCTTTCAAAGTGGTAAGCCTGGGCTTCAGCAGAAGTCAACTTGTGAAGAGCCCTGGCAGCTCTGCCAAGAGTTGGATCACTGGAAATGGACCTGCCCTGGAGTCGAAGGATGCCCAGGTCAGAGCCACAGATCTTATTGGCTCTAAGCTGAAAAGCCCTTCACTCAGCCCAACTTCCAAAGTGACCACTGCAGCTGAGGGGATGGTCAAGTAGGGTCAGCAACATTGCAGGCAGAACTGTAAATTTCTTGTTAGAGATGCCCCCTGGCTTTACCTGGCCAGCTCTCCTCCCAGGCCAGCCAAGTAATGAAAGTCAACAGAGTGCCTTCCCCTAGGAGGTTCACACCTCCCTTAGGATATACCCCATGTGAAGAGATAGATAGGTCTGGGCCTCTGAATTTACAAGGCCTAAAGCCCACTAGATTATTATCAAGCCCCTTCTATCAGGTTCTATTTGCCTCTCAATCAGAAAAATTACTTGTAGCTTAGACAGCACCTCTCTTAGCTTCTCTAATAATGACTCTGTCCTTTGTTCTAGGCCCTGTCTAGCACACTTGGGCCTCATTCCTTCGTAATCATAACCTCTACTCTACCACCAATGGCTTTACTCCCAACCTGTGTGTACTGATGGTCCTCTTCCCCACTTAATGCTGTATAATTGTTCAGACCTGGTAAATGCCACTCTTAGGATCATTGGTTACTATCCTCACTCTGTCTTTTATGACCTTGTCTAAATATGATCAGAGTCGGCAAACTTGGAAGGCTTCCATAGCCTTGGCAACTCATGACGAGAGCCTAGGATGGTTACTGGTGCCATAAACTAGAGTGTCAATTTGTTGGGTCAACAACAGGAGCCACTGTGCACTTGCTCCTCATGTGGGATCTCTGTCCTTAATGTACTGTACATTTTGATTTAATGTTATAACTAGTACTCAAACAGTATGTTTCACTTTGTGTTTCTATGTGGGTGCAAACTGTTGAAATCTTTATACTAAATTGATCTTCTGTATATAAAGAGAATTGAAAATGAATCTTGATGCAAATGGAAGAGGAGAGGGAGCAGGAGAGGGGAGGGTTGCGGGTGGGAGGGAAGTTATGGGAGGGGGAAGCCATTGTAATCCATAAGCTGTACACTGGAAATTTATATTCATTAAAGAAAAGTTAAAAAAAAAGAAATAAAATACTTCTTGGGTCTCCAGGAATATCTAATTGAGTTAGCAAGAATAATATATGCAAGTTACACATGTTGGATGGTCTTTATTATTTTGTCTCTGTAAGTATTTGATGCTAAAAGGCTATATATTGTGGTGGACTTCTGACTGCCACTGCATTAAAAAAATTATTGGAAGATCTTAAGTTAGTGATTTCTTACATGAGAGCCAGGAAAAATTTTTAGGAGTGAGGAAGAAGTTTTATAAACAGTTCAAAAGTTACAGAGTTGACAAAGGTTAGAGATTCTATTAATTTAACTGAGCTGTATTTTTGGTTAAAAATTCTAGTGTACATGTTGTAAGAGAAATGTAATGCTATTTCCTCAATTATCTTTAATGCCAACCTCAGCATAACCTTATCTCCACATGCCAAAATAATGTACTAATATCAAAATAATTTTATTTGTTGAAAAATATTATTGAGGGGATGGCATGTTGGCGCAGCAGGTTAAGCCACCACCTGCAATTCCATATCAGAGTGCTAGTTTGAGCCCAGCTGCTCTGCTTTCTGATCCAGCCCCTGCTAATGCACCTGGGAAAGCAGCCAAAGATTGCAGAGCGGTTGGATCCCTGATACCCGTGTGGGAGACCCAGATGGAGTTCCAAGCTGGCCCAGCCCCAGCAATTGCAGCCATTTGGGTAGTGCACTAGTGGACGAACCTTTCTTTGTCTCTACCTCCTCTCTCACTGTCACTCTGCCTTTCCAATAAATACAATAAAATTTTAGGAAATATTATTGAACTTAAACTATATGGACATCTTTCTACCATGTGACTGGAATACTGATGTGATCAAAATGATTATGATTCCTGACTTTATGGGGCTTTTATACTTAAGAGGAAGACTGTCAATAATTAAAGAAACAAAATGCTTATGATACAGAATAATTGCTATGTAAGAAATAAATTGTATGTCTGTTGAATCTAGGGACTTTCTTACCTTGATTCAGAATTAATCCAGTGAGAGATTTTTGAGGTCCCTAATTTACAGAGAAATTCATGTTAACTAAACTGTGTTCTTTACATCTTTGATGAAATTAAGTAATATTTTGCTAAGCATATTAAATGTGAAATAGTATTTCACTGTGCTTTTAATTTGCATTTTATTGGAATTTAATTTACATTTATTCAGTTACTAGTGAGTTTCAGCATATCATCATATGTTTACTGGTTGTTTGACTTTCCATTTTGTAAACTCTCTCATTTTGAGATTTGTAATTATTTTATCTCTGGACAGTTTTAGTATGTTTTTCATTTTTTTAAACACCAAACAGTTTCTTTTCTCATCTTGTTTATAGACATCAATTTTGACTTTGTCTAAGATGCTTAAATATTCTGAAATATTCAATACATGAAAGGCACTCTAGTCTGGAATCTATACATTTTAGGAAATGTTGAGTTTTAAACTTTAAAATAAATTGGTTACATAGAATTTTTTATTATATATGTACATATATACAGACATGCAGTCTATAATCAAATATATTTCGTGTGAATTTATTCACTGCAGGGACACTGTAAACAGTATTCCACAGGAAACAAAACAAGAGGTTGAATTTCAAGTTGGAGAAACCATGGAGAGGCTATTCTATAGAATAGATATATCATTATTTCCTTTTAATTTTTCTTTGTAACTCTTTTAAATTCGCTTAAATGCCCCCATATTTTAAAAAAATTTGCTGTTCAAAAGATCTTTTCTGTAGACACAAAAAATGAGCTGAGTTCTGTATCTATGCTAGCATGACGCAGAACAGGGAAAGCACAAATGACTCTTTAGATCAGGGAAACTCCAGATTTGGTTTTTCACGTTCAGTTTTTTACTACTAAGATCACAGAGGAGTGTGGATACTCAAGTAATGTGGTAGAGTAGCTGAGTGTTTTAGAGCCATTCAAGTAAAGCTACTAAATAGCATATTCATATTGTATGGGTGTATTTGGGCAACAATCAACGCATTTGACATATACTTAGTCAAATATGCTTTTTCTAGCAGTACGTATGCTATCCAAGTTTAATGACAAGAATATACCTCACAGGCCTGGTGGGCCTCTCAGAAAAGAACTGAGAGCCCAGTTTGCATTAAGACTGGAGTTTTGATGGGTATGGGTATAGCCCACAATTTTCCCCCATTCCAGATCCCCTCTTCTGGGATATTGCTAGGTGGAGGGCTTCCCAGACTTGGAATCCATGAAATCCCTCCCAGGACTTTATCAGCCCAGTGTTACTATACCTAATAGCTCCTCTGGTGCAGGGTAGGGAAGACTCCCCTAAGCTGCCCCTCAGGGAGGCCTGGGACCCAATTAACAAGACTATCAACCAAGAGTCAGAAAATAGATGTGCAAATGTTGGTCTTCCTCCAAGATTCTATATTCTCTCATTCAACTGCACAAAATTCCTATTTTTGATCCACAGCTCCTCTCACACACTTAGGCTAATGTCTTGCTAGCTAACATTTCTTCCCCAAGAGAAATAGCCCATAATCTTATGGGGCAGAACGGGTGAAGGTCTGTCTTCTGTAGATTCTTCAAGCTGGCATATGGGTGTAGAGCTGGTTATGGGTATTCTTTAGCTGTCTGTCCTATAGCATTTTTTTTAAATTAATTAATTAATTTGAAAGGCAGAAACAGAGAGAGAGAGAAAGGATATAGAGAGAGAAAGAGAGAGAGAGAAAGAGAGAGAGAAGGAGGGAGGGAGGGAGGGAGGGAGAGAGAGAGTTGATCTGTAAATCTGTCTCTTCACATGGGCTACTGTAAGAGATATCACAAGAGAGGTGTGAATCTCCTTAGGGAAGGCACCCCATTGACTTCCATGACCTGGCTGGACCAAATAGGAGTTAGCATATAGTAGGTCAAATCTTCTTTAACTTAACAAAATTTTATTGAGGAAAGTGTAAAGAGGCTGAATTCCACATTTAATTTGGATATAAATTCAGAAAGGAAAAACGTTAAGGCACAGTGCAAAGAACAAAAAGTTACTAAAAGGGAAAACTGGTAAAATATAACCAAGAAAAAAATAAGTTCAAACCTACCCCATCCACCCCACTCAACAAAGAAGCAAATTTTTGTAAATATTAAAGGGAGAATGGGAAGTAGGTTTGAGCTATTGTATTTTACATCTTATGGGACGAGACTGCTAAACTCATATTCTTTAAAGAGTACAACACATTAGCTAAAAATTGCAACTGGCTATTGTGTAACTCAATATCAGTGATTCTCAAATCTGGTTTCATGTTAGAACCTCATAGGAGGTTTCAAAAATTCAAATAATGAGGCCCTTATACACTAGATAATTAAGTTATTTAATTTAATATTATATAATTAAATAATGTCCTCTGGTATTTGTTCTTATGCTTTTTTTTTGCTTCTCAAGTGATTAGAATATGAAGCATTGAGAAAATCTACAAACTGAGTCTATCAGCCTGATATAATCTGAGCAAGAATATAACTATTCTAGCTTTTTCTTTGCAGTTGAATATTTTGTGACTTTTTGCATAAGTTGTTTTACAGGAACATAGCTCACTGATGGCACTCAGCTGATACCTATGTGTCCCATGCCTAGAGTGAAAGACATAATTTGAGTATGGTGTTTCTCAAACTTGGGTTGCCATAACAATAGAAAGCATGCTCATTTGGGGAGCTTGTTAAAAATACACTAAGTGGCCCACCCAGAATCTATTAAATAAAAAGCTTTAGGAATCTTCTGGAGAGGATCCCAGAACTTGTATCTTTAAAAAATGTACTAGGTGATCCTTAGGGCGAAGTAAATTTGCTAGATACTTCTGGGGAGAATCACTATTACAGATTAAATTATTGAACTTTCGATATTTCTTGTCTTTCCAAGAGGGCATCTGTTATCACACAGGAAAACAGACAAAGGCTACCTTACATAAAATTTGGTGAATTTTTGAGGTGATGCTAAGACATATAGTCAAAAGGCAAATGGGATATCACATTCTGGTTGGAACTTAGCAATCTTTTCAGACTTGGTATACCCAATATGATTAATTCCATTTGTGATACCAATTATAAAAAACACAGACCAGGCTAGTTTTGTTTATAAACACTACTGAAAAATTCATTTATGTGCTTATAACTTGTGTACTGCCTGTAACAATTAAATGTCAAAAATGGTTTCAGGATGATCAAAATAAAAATGCTTATTTTTTCCCTAATTTTTCAAAACCAGGGTGATTTGCATAGCCACACATCAGGAGATCTTCTTTCAATGCTGAAGATTTTACTAGGTCTAATTTTGGATAAGTTTCTTACTCTTTTTTTGTAATAAATTGAAGCTAAATACCCAGCTAGGACTCATCATCAACATGAGTGACTACATTTAGCCAATGGTAAACTCACATGGGAGAGTGGGGAGGAGTTTTAAACACGTGGATACCTGAGCTATGAGAAAATCAGTAAGAATAAAAACTAGAAGTAAGAAGGCAAAAACTGATACTACTACTTTCTTTAGAGATCTTTAAGTATACACAGAGAAATTAGTATATTACACCTAGTCTTGGGTTTAAGAATGGTCCATTATTTGATCTCCAAAATTTTAGAAAATGAAAAATTTTTCATAAATTCCAGACATTTTGTCTATCACTTTACATGTGAGTACTTTTTTATGTCTGTATTAATGATAGACATTTTAACATGACACTTATGTTATTTTCATTCATATAAGAATTTAAAATATCTTTTAATGACATTTAGTAACCAGACAACATTCAAATATACTCATTTTCTCAAAGATGATTTTTACAGTTAGTTTGTTTTGGTTTTTCTTTCTTTTTAATTAGTTTCCTAACAACACCCACTTATCATGTGTGGCTCTTTTGTCTTTTAAGTCTCTTTTATTCTGTAAGAGCTCCTTGTCACCTCTTCTTTTTCCCTTTGTCATTGATTTTCTGAGGAAACTAGGTCATTTGTCTTATAAAGCTTCTTACATTTTTTTAGTTGTGTGTTTTGTAGTAGTATCATTTAACTTGTTCCTTTATGCCATGTATTTCCTGTAAACTCTAAATTAAATCTAGAGGCTGATTTGATTTAGGTTCAATTTTTTTAAAGCAAGAATACTTCATTCCATCACATCATGAGGCACATGATGTCTGGTTGTACCACTTATGGTGATGCTAAGATTGATCTCAGTGGGTTCAGGTGAAGCAATGAAGGAAATAATGTGAGAATGTATTTAAATCCAAATGTAGAACGTATTCTATTCCCTTCCATTATAAAAATGAGTTGAATAATGGAGAGGGATGAGGCTTCTTTGGAGATTTGTGATTCACCGCCTTCCTTTGTCATGGGGCTTATAATGGAGAGCTTGCCCTATGGACGCTCAGAAAGCTTGACGCCAGCAATTGTGAGTCATAGGAGACCAGTGCTTTACTCCTGCTTGAAAAGTTGCAGTTGCAGGATTTGGGTGGCTGTGTTGAGCTCAGCCTAAAGTCTTTGGGAACGTGAAATGCCCAAATGTGTATTGTGGAGTGGGTATGAGAAAGAGCCTGTAAGATTTTCTTTTGATCCTGGTTCATGGGTAGAATTACATAAGCCCCACTGAAAAAACTAGGCGAAGTGAGACCAAAAAAGGTTGTATTATGCTCACATACCAACTTGTGTATTTTATATTCTGTAACACATGAAGACACAGACTGGATACAAATTCAACCGCTGAAGATGACTTGCAGGTAAGTAAGTGAAGGTAAAATGGAGGAACACTGCTCAGAAATTTGGCTGCAATGTGGAACTAGTTATAGGATGCTCATTGGAGTAATATACAAATAAACTTTTTTTAAAATTTAGTAAAGAGACAGGAATAAAATGGAGGGATTAAGAGACTATCCAGAAGGGCCATCTAAAGGGAGTTAGCTTTCATCATCAAGGAGCTAGAAGTAGTTCAGATACGCAGGGCTTTGATGAAAGTTGCAAGAATCTACCTGGATGATAGAAAAATTCAATTTTCTCAAGAATAATGCAGAAGTGATCTCTCATAATAGGAATTTCCAAAGAATCCAGGACTAATGTTTCCCAAGAAAAAAGGTGAAGTTTAAAAGGAGACGACTAGATGATGAGCTGTTTGAATACATGCAGAGTAGAGGTATTAGCAGTTGTCATTCTAAAAGGCTGGATACTGGCATCACATGTTACACACTCCAGAATAACTAAAGCAGAATCTCTGGAGGCAAACCAGGCATCAGTATGATATTACAGACTCCCAAGTTATTTAAATATGCTGTGAAGGTTGAGAACCACAGTCATGACTGATGCCATCAATTCCAAGGAGAATCAAGTTTCAGTAAAGGTAGATAGGATATAGTGATTTCAGAGCCTGGAGTAGAAAGGGTAAAAGATGAAGGCTGCAGTGGGACAATATTTCAGAGACCATAATGAATGAGCCTAACAGCATCTGCATGATGACATGTTTAAAGCTCAGGCTTTGAGGTACCATAATTTCAAATTCTAACCTGGACTCTACTGACCTTTAGCTTTGTGATCATGAGCAGGTTAACTATCTTATCTCAAACTCAATTTCCTCATTTATAAAATAGTTGTATTACTCATACAATCTGATTTTTTTGTTGTTGTTGTTTTTGTAATCTGTCACTAAAATGTCAACTCTGAGAATTGGATTCTTTTCTGTCTTGGTCAAAATTGAATTCCTGGTGCCTAGAACAATGCTTGGGATTGTAGATGTTTCTTATGTATTTGCGGAGTGGATGAATGGAAACGCATTTTATTATGATTTATTTTATCCTGGGAATTTTTTTTCTAAGCACTTCACCTCCATCATTTTGTTTAATCCTTAAAAGCAGCTGAAGAGTTGGGTACTATGATTATTTCTGATTTTCAGAAGAAAATGCAGCAGTTAATTATTAGATAGTAGAGATGATGAAACTAGAAAATTCTCGCTAAATGATGGCAAATAATGAGAAAAAAGATAAATAAGAGGCAAAGTGAAATGACTGTCCTCAAAATTCTGAGTGGAGTTCAGGTGTTTGGTTTTCTCTATGAAATTGTATACATGGGAATTGGATATTGAGATATCAAAAGCAAGATGATGTTAAGAAATATGCAATCTTTGTTGACATTCTGATACAGCTTGAGTAAATGGGGAATAGAGTACCAAGCTCTGAATACCAAGCATAAGATTATTGCTCATCTTAGATTTTGACCTTTCCAAAGTGAACCACTTGTTATCCATGAAAGAACTGATTGAGTTCCTGCCAAAATTTATTCTTGTTTATTATCACATCAAAGGAAGCACTGAAGGAGGTGATGGTGTTTTGGGTCAAGAATTACAGTATTCTTGGGAAAAGTTATAATATGCAGGATTTCATTTCTGTTAATACTGTACCAAAATATACTATACAAAACTCAGCTCCTTCAGTTCCCATAAAGGTGTAATATCACCTCTCAGACTTTCTAGCTTTAACATTATTAAGCACAGGAATGAAAAGATATTTACATCCCCATATCCATCTCTAGTGTCATCATTTTGTTGTGATTGCCAATGATGCAGAGGATTACCCTTTAGAACATTTTCATGGATAGAATTTTTAAGTGTCATGTTTGTATTCTATTTAAAGTGTCAGACTTCATTGTAAATCAACAGCCTACTTTATTCGGAATTGTAGCCCTTTTCCTTTGTACAGATACTATGCCCTTAACTTGACAATTTAGCTAGATGATTTCTTTGCAGTTCATCCATATAATCACAACATAACAGATGACCATTACAGGATCAGAGTTGAAATGTAAAGGAATGCACAAGCAATCTCTAGACAGGATTAAAACTAAATTGCCTGCCAACTTGGTACCAATAGGGAAAATTGTGCGTTATGCACTGTCCAGTAAGCTGCATGCCCTATTTAGCAGAGGAAATATATAAAACTGAATTAAAAATTATATGTCTATTTATACAATTGCTTTGCTGCTCTAAGATTTCTATTTCTTGGATAATGTAAACAAAACGATAATGTTGATCAAATGAATAATTCACACCACCAGATCCTGATAATATATATTTAAATTTTAATCCTCAAAAAGCAAACATATTTTTCTAATGTAAATTTTTTTATTAGCCTATAAATAATATACTATAGTTCTAAAAATTTCATTATTTCTAAAGCTACATGTAAGTATGCAACCCTTTGAAATTAAGATGGTTGAAACAATTTCTTTTATCAAAGCATAGCTACATATCCAGTGATTGAAAAGGAATAGAGTGTATTCAACTATTGTTCCTAATTTTTCAGTCCCTCCCTCTAATTCTTCATACTTTCCTTTTGTCATTCAAATTTAAAATTTAGCTGTTCTCTTTTAATCTAAATAATTCATTGTATTGATTGATTTATTATTATTTATAACAGGGAGAGTAATTCATTTTCTTATATAAGGTACTTCAAAAAGTTTGTGGAAAGTTGAATTAAAAGATTTTTACTTTGGTGCAAAAATTTAGAAATTAACTTGTAGTTTTTCACACTACAGATTTCAACAAAACTTTTGAAGATCTCTCAAATACTTTTGTGTCTATGACATCCACAAATTGTAGCCAACTTAAACTATAAAGGAAGAGAAGTTAAAAATTAAATAGCCATTCAAGTGAACAGACAGCTTTCAGTGTACCATAACTCAGAAATGCTTGGTTTGAAATCCACATAGTGTTTTAGCATCTAATTGTACATTATTCTGCTTCTTATTTTCTCTGAACTCAGTTCATTTAATTGCTAAAAAATAATTACCACTTCTTTCCAATAGTCTGTGCAAAATATATTTTAAGTAATGTCTTAGTATGCAACAGGTTACATACACAGTATTTAATAAATGGTCTACATTAAATATAAATTAATCTTTTTAACATCATAAAATATAGTTTGAATTTAAAAATAAATTATTGCTCATTTATATTTATCATATTGTTCATGGAAATACACCAAAGTTTATCAAATATTCTCCAGAGCTCATAATCTGATCATGATTCATTAATTTAGAAGTGGAGTTGATAAAATTTTATATTCTCAAATATCCATCTATTGTTAACTGAGAGCGGAAAAAAGCTCCTTAAGAAGTATCCACTTTCCCGTTTCATTATTAAAAAGGCTATGTTAGTACAAAAAATGAATAAAGTAAAAAACAAAGAAATGAGTGTAAGGAATTTATTCCTTCTAAGTATTTTCAGAATTTTGCTATTCCTTGAAGCAATAGCTGAAGTAGTAGAGTTGCAACTATTTTTAACAATTTCTGAAATGGCTTATTGTCATTAAGTTTTATTAGAAAATGTTTGTTTTTCATAGTCAGTTAACAGGATGAAATAGTTTCACAGGAAATCTTTGTAAGGATTTTAGAAACATTTTAAAGGGAATCATCTGCTGAGCTGTATATCCATAATTTACACAACTTTTAACCTTGTAATCTATAGTACAAATATATTCCTTAAAGTTAAACCAAAGTAGTCACATGATTATATAGAATATTTACAATTGCTTAATATTATTTTTAATCGACCTGAAAATTAGTAATAAACAATAATGGATAATTCCTTAATAGAATCTTTAAGTATATATCTTCTCTATTATAAACTCTGGTGAATTGATGTTGACTAGCCAGCAAAAAGGTTCAGGCAATTTAAGTCTTAATCCTATTATTATTATTATTTTCTAGTTATATTTCCAAGTCAAGAGGTTTGCCACCAGTGAAGGGGAAAAAATGAAAATGTAGTGGCATTTCTTATACTGCTGAGGGGCTGGGAGAAGAAAGTTAACCACCTAGTGTCCTTTTGCCTTCAATAATCTCAAATATTTTAGGTGGTGAAGCAATACATTCCCAGGGAAATATTTGTTTCCTATGAGATTATTTATACAAAGCTCTATGGGAATGTCTCTGTGATTTTCACTCTAGTGAAAAGAGTGATAGCATCTATATTTAATCTGAGGCAATTGTTAAATCAATCAATTAAGTTAATAAAATTATGTTGGATATAGTTATACTTTATTGTGATATATATTGAGAAATTTATCAGTGTCATAGTCAACCATTTCCTTGACTATACTAAATAACATCATGTGTTGTAGAAAACTAGTATTTTTCCTTTTTCTCCTAAGAAAAATCAAAATTATAGTTTCATATTTTTTCTGAATATTGGGCTTGAAAAAATATTAAAAAAAAGGAAGGAAAAATAAAAATAATGTTAAAAACTGGAAATTTGAAAGATCAAAATGATGTTTATTGCTTAAAATTGGTAAAATGTAAGAATTTGGAAAAGTCTGGAAGATTTTCAGAGATCCTATGCTTTCTTCAGTGTTTGCTCTAAGACTGAGCTACCTTAATAAACCTGGAAACTTGTGAAATTATCAAAGTGCCATCTTTGTTTTGCATAGTTATGTGGAAATTCAAATTCAAATTATTAAAAAGAAAATATATGTAACTCCAATTAAAAATATTTTGAAACTAAGATTTGCAAGAAAGGTAGAGTTGAAACATTTTAATATTTTACTCTGGAATATTGTATAGATTAGATAGGTCTAGACGTGGATATAGATACAAGTTGGTGTTTATGAGTCCTCTAACCTGTCCTTTATCCCTCTCTGACATAAAATCGCCTCTAGCCACAATGAACCAGGTGTGGGTCCTACAGTTTTCATTCTGGTTAGGGCATTTATGTCTTTACTTGTGCTGTTGATTCTGCCCAGACCTCCTTTGCTGTTCATGCTGATGTTTCAATTCAAAGACCACATCCGAAATGTCCTGCCCCTAACTTCCATTTAGTGTTACATGTCCCCTTTTGAGCACTTGTTAAATCCTATTGCTCCTTTTAAAGCAATTCTGACACACAATGTATTATTGTTTTCTGGCCTCTCCCCTCTGACAAGTGCTATATAAACTTATATGATTTTCCAGTCTAAAAACTGAAAAATATCTGAATATGCACTTTCAAAAGTATATGCGTTATGACATCTATAATGCAGGTATACTAATTGATAAATGTTTTTACAATGTGTCATTCATATATATGTATGTGGTTTGTTTTGTTTTGTTTTGTTTTTTGACAGGCAGAGTTAGACAGTGAGAGAGAGAGAGACAGAGAGAAAGGTCTTCCTTCCTTTGGTTCACCCCGCAAATGGCCACTAAGGCCGGCGTGAATTCGAAGCCAGGAGCCAGGTGCTTCCTCCTGGTTTCCCATGTGGGTGCAGGGCCCAAGCACTTGGGCCATCTTCCACTGCCCTCCTGGGCCACAGCAGAGAGCTGGACTGGAAGAGGAGCAACCGGGATGGAACCCAGTGCCCTAACTGGGACTAGAACCCGGGGTGCCGGCGCTGCAGGCGGAGGATTAGCCAAGTGAGCTGCGGTGCCCGCCTATATGTATGTGATTTATAAATACTCAGCTTTCAAGGTTGTTTTATAGTAGACAATTAAAATAGAAATCTTAGCATACTATTCCTTCAGTTGGGTGATTTAACTTGGGCCCTCCTGAGGTACATGGACTCCACTTTATAGTTTACTCTAGATTATGATTCCTTTGAGAGTAGATACTCTAAACACACACACACACACACACACATGACCTCAGCATTTGTGTTTGATGCATGGAAAATGCACATCAGTCATTAAATGATATCCATGATAATTATGAGTTAATTTCAGATAGTGGAACTAAAGATTTCTAATTCATAGAATTGAGAATTACAGAAGCAGATGGGACCCGAGGGCCACTGAACACACTATTCTTGTATGGATGAGCAAATCCCATGTCTGACAGGTCAAGCGACTTACACAATGTCACACATTCAGTGACTGACTAGAAACTGGAATTTATATTCTCATTTCCAAGACTCCTCATTCCAGTAGGATGTTCTTGCCATGATCTTGCAGTGTTAAAAATGCAGAGTGGAGTGTGAGACATGTTCTACTATCTTTCCTCCTGCATTTCTAACCTATATAAATAGACTGATACTTCAGAAATAGACCAGCTGAACTGGGAATAACCCCTTGGGTTAACTAGATTTTCTCTTTCAACTGGTTATTCTGGTTCACTGAAACTGCCAGTCTGATCTAGAAGCTGGCAGTCTCAAAGCCTAACTTGGAATGCAGTAGTCTCTAGACAATCGCTACCCAACAGGACTTTCCGTAATGATGTCAATATCTGCAACATTCAATACATAATCTGTACTTTAAGTGTTATTGGAATGACTGGGGAACTTTCTTTCAAACTTGATTTGGTTTCAGTTAATTTATCTCCAAACAGCTACGAGTGGCTGGTGCTGGCTATATTGGACAGTGTAGCTCTTGAGTCAGAAAATACAATGCCACATGTAAATGTAGAAAAACTGCTTTCATAGAAATGGTATCTTTTATCTAATATCCACAAGAAAACTAGCACGTTTTTAGACATCTTGGACAGTTAGCATCCAGGCAAAGGTGTGTGTACCTGTTGTGGAGGAGGCAAATGGAAACAAGTAGTGAGTACATCATAGGAAAACTTGGATGACGAGGTGGGATTTTTATGTCATTTCAGAAAATATTTTTTGGGGGGGGCGGTGTTGTGGCACAGCAGGTTAAGTTGCCACCTGTGATGCTGGCATCTCGTATAAATGCCTTCTCAAGTCCTGGCTGCTCAGATCCAGAACCCTATTAATGTGCCTGGGAAAGCAGAAGAGGACGGGCCAAGTACTTGGGCTCCTGCCAGCCATGTGGGAAACCTGAACAGAGTTCCAGGCTCCTGGCTTCAGCCTGGTCCAGTGCCAGAAGTGGCAACCATTTGGGGAGTGAAACAGTACATGGAAGATCTGTGTGTGTGTGTATGTGTGTGTGTGTGTGTGTCTCCCTGTCTTTCTCTCTTTCTGTATTACAAAAAAACCCTTATTTTTTAAAGAAAGAAAATATTTTTCAATGTGCTTCCTAGACTTTACTGTGCATATCAATCACATATGCCCCTATGTTTTGCCCTGGTCCAAATCTCTCCAGACATTTTTGCTTAGATATCTACTACTTAGTTTTGTCTCTTAAAAATCTTGACAATAACAGTCAAACCCATGGCGGTTGGGGGAGAGGGTCTTTTGAAAACAAATATTCTGAATGTCTGGGGTGAAGTCTGAGTTTCTACCTCTCTAAAGACTTTCAGGAAATAGTGATGCTTTTGGTCTGTGGATCACAGTGCAAGTAGCAAGAATGTAGACAACAGATAAGATCTCTGGGAAAAACAAAATAATAGTTGTTGAACAAAGGGTAAATAAGGACATTACAAACCGAATTCAGAAAAGTATCCCGTGCAAACCCAAATCAAACTCTCCACAAAGCAATAAATGACTCTAAATTTCCAACATTAAACAATCAAATTACATCTTTTATGAAATAAGACAGGAGCAGAAAAATCCTTTGTTGAATCATGTATCCTGGTGTCACTGTGATCCAGAAAAGGACTTTTAAAGGGAAAATGACTTCATTTTTCCTGGAAAGGAATGGAACCAATACTAATTAAATGAAAATTTGGGCAATGATTTCAGTGTAGAGATAGCCAGAGCTGTGTCTTTGCCTAGAAACAGGATAAAAGTAGAAATCATTAGTGACATACAGAGTTTGAATGAAAATGATGAGGCTTCTTGCTTGATAAATTGACTAGAAGGGCATGACATTTAACAGTTTAGCTATTGTTGCAGACATATGAGATGGTAATCTAAAGCTTATTTCCAGGAGCAACCCAGATAGATACAACCATAGATTAGACTGTTTCTGTCAAGAATTTTAGGAGATAAAAGTAATAGATATCTAAGCAAAAATGGTTAGAGAGACTTGGACTAGCGCAAAACACACGGGCTAGTGTAGATACAAACATTTTCTAGACAAAAAATAAAAAATTCAACGAACTTCAAATTTGCTTTCATTCGTGGGTACAACTGAGCCTACAAACAAGCAGTACAATTTTAGGAGATACAGACACCACCTTCCATTCACCCACACTTGTTTCCGAATTCGAGTTTGGAAATCTGTGCATTCCACAAGGAATAAGAAGTCTTAGGTCTTAAGAAGCAAAGAGACAATGGACTTAACGCATTTTATACAGGAAGTGAACAGTTACATAATAGCACATTCTAATTCTTACTCATTGCTTTCATGACCATAACAGTCATGACAAAGCAAGAGGAAATTAAATCCGTTGATAGTCATGTCTTGCCATATTTTACTGTAAGACGTGAAGAAATGACGAACGATCCTATTGTTTTCATTACAATGTCAAAAGACCTGGTGATTTATTTGCTAAATTTAGAGTTTGTTGAAATGTGTAAATATTCACTACATTTAAGCTGCTGAGCTGCTTACTTTTCTATTGACCATTAGTCAGGAGCACTGCACACAGTGGTGTAGATATGTTCAGAACCAGCACCGTTTTCCTTTTCATTCAGCCATTCAGCACATACCTGCATGTAGCATTTAGGATGCTTGCAGTTGTTAGCAATTCCTTCAGTTTAATATCTCAAGTCAGTTCTCAAAATGAGGTCATCTTTAGAATTGCTTAAAAGATGTTATTTAGATAGTAAACCTGAAAATATGCAGAAAAAGTTTTTCTATTTCTTCTATGAGTTAGTAGAAAATGAATTTTTTGTACTTGTAAGAACTGAACTACAGGTGCTAAGATATTTGGAGAAAAACTTGTAACTTCACTATTTTTCCTTATAAGTATATGATTGGAATCTTGTAATTTGATAGGATCAAGTTCAAGTTGTTGAATTTATTTTACTTCTCTTTCATACTAATATAATATGCTCCTGAATTTTTACATTGCCAGATGAAATACAATTAAAAAGAGATACAAAGTGTTATGTATACACAATAAAATATTTTTTGGCAGTAGAAAATTGCATATCTTTATTTGGAATCTGTTCTCTTGACTTCCCTCTCTTACTATAGATTTCTTTTCAAATTTTATTTAAGTTATACAAGTTTCATGTATCTCATATGTAGAGATTCAGGAACATAGTGACACTTTTTCCCCTACCCCCACTCCTGCACATGCTCCAATTCTCTTCTCCCTCCCTTTCACATTCCCACTCTGAATTTTTACAAAACCCTATTTTCGGTATACTTAGTGATTGTATTGTTAACCTTACTCTAAGTAAAAGAGTTCAACAAGTAGTATGAAGAGAAAAAAAAAAAAACACTGTATTTCAATGGAAGAAACAGGGCTATAAACAATCATTGAATCTCAAAATCTCTATTTCGCTCCAATACATTACATTTCAGGTACTCTACTCCAGATTTCATGAAGAGAAAACCCATGCAACATACGGATATTAGAAATTCTCTGTTTAAATAAATGTGCAATAACAAAAATGTAATGAATTATGCAATAAATATAATACATCAGTATAGATCCATTACTAGGGTTCACATTATAATATAAATTAAATTGAAAACTGTAAAAAATTCCTTCCTCTCCACATGTGTATTTGTGGTTGTGTCTTCATATGTGCAGAAGCAGACAATAGGAAATTGTAAAAATACAGAGATTATTTTGTTTTGTCCTCTATCTTCTTATATATCTTCAAAATTTCAGTCATGCTTTTGTCACACAATGAATATATTTGACTACCCTGGGAATTTTGTGTGTTGGTTTGTTTTCTAAAAGTAAAAGTAAGAGAATTGCCAAGGAAGATGTTTGAAGTATAGAAAAGCAGAAATACAAAGAGGAAATATATTTGTATTTTCTACAAAATTTAAGAGATGAAAAGTAATCATGTTATCTTATTTCTAAGATATGACTTATTCTTGTATTGCTTTATTTGCTGGGCAGAGAGACAGAGAGACAGATAGAAAGAGCTCTGATAGGTTGTTTCATTCTCCAGATATCCACAGCACGTGGGACAGGGGAGCTGGTAGCCCAGAACTCAGTCTGGGTCTCCCATGTGGGTGGCAGGAACTGAATTACTTGAGCTGTGCCCTCCCCACACCCCAGTGTAATCATTTTAATGTTTTTAAAATTTGCTATTTCTCAGCGAGAAAAGAAAAAATATCTAGAAACAGTAATTTCTTCCATTTTTCCACTATAAATTCCTTTATTTTAACATAAACTATTTACATCTTAAGGATTACTCTTTTTTTAAAAGTATTTATTTTATTTATTTGAAAGACAGAGTTACAGAAAGAGGTAGAGACAGAGAGAGAGGTCTTCCACCCACTGGTTCACTCCCCAGATGGCCGCAACTGCTGGAGCTGCGCCGATCGGAAGCCAGGAGCCAGGTGCTTCCTCCTGGTCTCCCATGTGGGTGCAAGGTGCAAGGGCCCAAGGACTTGGGCCATCCTCCACTGCCCTCCCGGGCCACAGCAGAGAGCTGGACTGGAAGAGGAGCAACTGGGTCTCCAACCGGTGCCCATATGGGATGCTGGCGCTGCAGGCCAGGGCTTTAACCCTCTGTGCCACAGCGGCAGCCCCACAGATTATTCTTATAAGATCTCCAATTACTATTATCCTTTTCTCTACCACTTTGAAATTTTTTCTTTTTTTTTTTTAAGATTTATTATTTATTTATTTGAAAGGCAGAGTCACAGAGAGGAAGAGACAGAAAGAAATGTCTTATATTTGCTGGTTCATTCCCCGGTTGGCTGCAAAGGCTGGAGCTACGCCGATCCAAAGCCAGGAGCCAGGAGCTTCCTCTGGGTTTCCCATGTGGGTGCAAGTGCCCGAAGACTTGGGCCATCTTCTACTGCTTTCCCAGGCCATAGCAGAGAGCTGGATTGGAAGCGGAGCAGTTTAGACTCGAACCGGCGCTCATATGGGATGCTGGTGCTGCAGACTGGGGCTTTAACCCACTGTGCCACAATGTCGGCCCCAGCAGCTTTTCATTTATAAATAGTGCTTGGCACATGGCATCTATTATTATTATGATTTCTTATCCACCCAACAACCTGATTTTTGTCCCCCACTTATCTAGGAGGAAGTTCACCTCATACTAGAAAAACACTTTACTGGCCATCAACATGCCACACAAAGCCAAAAGTTTGATCACTGCATATGTCTATGTTGGGGGGGGGGGGGTGCACATACACATGCGTGCATGAAGGGCACTCATTTTTACGTGATATCCTCTATTAAATATATTATTATTTATTTCCTAACACTTGACAATTTAGCTGAAGCATAACAAGGATATAAAAAGAAGCCAAAAGACATGCCTCTGCATTTGCTATTTTTTTTTCAAAATCTAACTTGCTATTACAAACATCTTATTACTTCCATCTTTTCACCTTAGTGGAACAATTTTGAGTTGGCATAACTAGTTTAAAAATTCTTGGGCTGAATTGGCCCTCATTCTTTGTCTAGAATCTACATGTGCATTTTGAGAAGGTGGAAGAACTGCAGACTTCAATGATCCACATTAATAGAGAAGAGTGATCTAATGAGTCACATGAATAAAATCAATATTTTTGTTCCTACTGTAATAGGCCAATTGAAATTATAATTAGAAGTACCCAAGAGCTCCACCAGAATTAAGGACCTGTCACTATTTTCACTCAATGTTCCTCTTTTCCAGAGGTTAACATTTGGCTATTAAAAGAAAATAATCCCTCAGACGCATAGTAAATATTTGAAGTCATTTTAAATTACGTTTTCTTCTTAACAAATTTGGTTGGTGACATTGATCATTTGTAACATGCAGACAAGTGGGATCAACTTGTACATTTAAGGGCTTTTTTCGTTTAATTGCAGCTAATACTGCCCTCCTTAGGTAATTCTAAATATACCTATAGAAAAATATTTCAAACCTATGATTCCTTTTGATAAGTATTCTGTATTATATGATAATTAATATATAGTTTTTATATTTTAGAAACATAGGAAAACAAGTTTTTTTTTACTTTTTTCTCATTTTTATGGATTTTCAGTTTTCATTTTATAATGCATATAGAATATAAATTGATATCCAATTCTTCATCCATTCTTGAATGCATATCCTTTGCAATGTAACTTCAGTATTTCATCCATTAATAGACATGATGCATTTTCCTGCTTCAAATCTGAGCTGACCTCCTGACTTGCTTTGAACTATGGAATGTGGTAGGTGAGGCACTGTGCTATTTCCAAGCATGGGCCTCAACGAAGCCATCAGTGTCTCTGCTCTTTCTCTCGGAACCCTCCTACAGCTACAAGAACAAGCCTGAATTAGTTTTCTGGAGGATGTAGAGTTGAGATACATGATCCCATTCAAGGACATGGTAAGTCAGCCAGCCTCTAGCTAATCTGCCAGCTAATCACAAACCCATGAAGAAACTCTGCTGAAAACCAGAAGTGCCCAGCTAAACCCAGTCTAAATTGATGGGATTCAGAATTGTGAGCCAGATAAACAGTTCTTGTTTTAGGTCACTAGGTTTTAGAGTGAAAGCTAATTCATACAGACATAACTATTAAAGGCAAGGCATACACAATTAAAAATATTTGATTTATTAGAATTGGGGAAAGAGAGAGAGAGATCAATCTAGTCTGCTGATTCACTCCCCAAATGTCCACGATAAGCTGAGACTGGACCAGGGCAAAGCCAGGAGCCAGCAACTCAATCTAGATGTCCCACATAGGTAGCATGGACCCAACTACGTCAGCCATCATCTACTGCCTCCCAGAGCTCACACTAGTAGAAAACTGCAAACCAAGTCCCTGAGGCCAAAAAGTATAAATTCTGGAGGTGGCAGTTTAAAGCCCACAGGTACGAACAGGGCTGATGAGGGTGAGAGGATATGAGCAGGATACGAACTGTGTCTCCTAAAACTATCATTTTAAAGAATCAGTTTATAGCTTGATTCAACCTATCCAGGTTAAAAAGAAAACCAAGTGAACATTTTTCACTGCATCAACTTCTGAAATCTTTTCTTAACCTTTCAAAAACAGTGCAGAATCAGCATGTTTAATGCAAGTAAATCTATATCCCGCATTGATTTTAGATTTCCTATAGAGTTCCCATTACAAAGAAAATGCCACTAAATCATGGCCTTTGCTTATGAAAAGGCACAATTTGTATTCTTTATTATATTTCATTACAATAACTTTGCTTCACGTTACTGTCACTTTGCACATTTAATCTAGAATACAGCTCTAAGGGTCTTAGTTTAGGCCCCAGTCCCCTAGTGTCTTGCACACAAATCACTTCTAACAGCTTCTTCTTCTTCATTTTTCTTTGACTTAAACATGAACCTTGAAATCCATTTCTATTGCCTTTAACCAAACCTTTTTCTCACCTGAATTAATCGATTTGACCAGTCCTTTTTTCCTGAAATCAATGAATTTGTTGTTATTTCCTGAAGAATTACTTTTCAATCCCATGATTTCTTTAGGTCACAAAGTTATGAGAGTGATGGCAGCAAAGAGCCTGCACATCTAGGAAGTGGAGTGGGGTGGGTGATATTCATAATAAGGAGAAGTGTGAAGGAGTATGTTGTTGCCACAAACTTTCAAGGTGATCAATATAAAAGGTGCAGCCAAAGTTTCCTTTCTGTCTTTCCTAAAGTTGTGATATTATTTCTTACTACAATATATCCATGATTCATTAGTTTTTGATTCAATAGATTTCACAAAAAACTGGGTTTTTAAATTTCTTCCATCCATGTGTCCATTCCTATCCTCATGAAAAAGCTGTCCAATACATGTGTAGTACAAGGCTTTCTAAGTATTGTTCTCTAATTCTCCATATTCGTTTCGTAAAACCACTCTTAGTACAGCCTAGAGGAAAAACATTGGTCCATGATCAGATATGCCCCATTGTGTGAAGTCTTCATTCCTCACATCATTAAACAGACTCTCCTGCTGGGATGTGATATTCCACACATCTACATGAGTGAAATATGACCTTTTGACTTCAATATTACTATTCACCTCCTTGGCAGGACTTTTCTCAGCATTGATGTGTTGAGCAAATCATTTACTTTCCTTTGTATTCCTTATTTATCATGTTTTGTGCCTGAATGGTTTACTGTATAGCATTAATTCATTTCAATATTAGTTTTCTAATCAGACTTCAAAGTCCCTATGAGACAAAACTAGTCTTATTTTCTTTTAACACACAACCATGTATCTAGTACATGGTAAGAATGCAGTAAGTGGGGTTCATCATTTAATTATCATTTCATTTGATGCTTAACTAGAATACCTTATGACTCTCTGACTTTCTGATCTAACAGTCACATAGAAATCTCCAATTAAATTCTTCCTATTCTTCCAAAAGGAAGAGCATACTGAATTTTACCTGATCCTTCTTTGAGTTCATATCTTTCAAATAAAAAAAACTCTACCACTATTTTTTAATAAAGCAAATGCTTACTTACATAATTTGAAAATGCTTCATAAATTGATAAATTTCTGAAAATTATTTATATGATATGCATGATCATATTTTCCTTATGAATTACTGTGAGACAACAGTTATATCTGTTTAAATGCTTTTTACTTTATTCAGTAATTTGCGGTAAAAGAAAGAATAAATGGCATATCTGAGGCATTTCTTAGTAATACAATTGTCATAAACACAATATTGTTTTAAAAAACTTATTTATTTATTTTGAAAGTCAAAGTTACGAAGAGAAAAGAAGAGACAGAGATCTTCCATCCGCTGGTTCATTCCCCAGGTGGCTGTAATGCCTAGCACTGGGCCAGGCCAAAGCCAGGAGCCAGGAGCTCATCCAGGTCTACCATCTGTGTGGTGAGGACTCAGGCATTTGGGCCATCTTCCACTGCCTTTCCCTGTGCATTGGCAGGGAGCTGGGTGGGAAGTGGAGCAGCTGGCATTCAAACCAGCTTAACCTGTGATACCACAGTGTAGGCCCTGATCAGCATAATTTTAATTCTCCCCATTTTCTACATACTGTTTCATTATACTGTTGCTATGACTATGTACAAAAATGAAATCATTGAAGTGCAGTACCAGAAAAATCAAATGGCAGTCAAGATACCAATGCTCCAATTCAGTGCTTGCACTTCGTTGTATATCCTGTATATTGTCACCTAACTTCTCAGGCCTTTGGTTTCCTTAAAAATAAAATAAAAGGAATTATTTTAAAAATCTGGAAGCCTCATTTCAACTCTAATTTAGAGCATATCATAGGACACAGAGTAGCTAGAATTACTTCTCCCAAGACCTCTTTCTTGTGCGGGTGTCAAACTCTTCATCCAAGCACATGTGTTTTCTTCTTTGGTTCTAGATGGGAAACACTGGGTGAAGTCTGGGAGCCCAGTCAATTTCCTGGATGTCTCCCAGAATCCTTGTGACTCCCTGAAACCCCTGAAGGCATGCTTGACTCCTGATCCATGATGGCTGTCAGCCTGGTAGCAGGTGCTTTGATTCCCAGTGGAGACAGGACTCCTCCAGATACCCAAGACTAGGAGAATTACACCTCCAAATCCTCGGGCCAGGTGACAGGTGCACACTGGGGCCCAGACAAACCTTCTGAGGCAAATTCCCTTGCCTTAGGCAGTGAGGGAACCAGAGCCAGCCTCAGCTTGGCCCCTTTGATTCCCTGCTGAAGAAAGTTGTTGTAATTGGGAAATAATTAGCAAATGCTGTTTGTAGACAGGTTGCCGACACGCGCCTCTGTGCCTCTTCTTTCATCCTGGGTATTTGGGAGTGTGTATTCCTTTGACTTTTCTGATGATACCATGAGGTCTATATGCTGTAAGTTATGTCAAGTGAGTGAATTTATGGCAAAAGGACCTAAGTTTTTCTGATAAAGGAAGGAAGGAGGGAAGGAAGGAAGGAAGGAAGGAAGGAAGGAAGGAAGGAAGGAAAAGAAAGAAAGAAAGAAAGAAAGAAAGAAAGAAAGAAAGAAAGAAAGAAAGAAAGAAAGAGAAAGAGGGAAAGAGAGAGAAAGAAAGAGAGAAAGAGAAAGAGAGAAAGAAAGGAAGGAAGGAAGGGGGAAGGAAGGAAGAAAGGGGAAAGGAGAGAGGGAAGGAGGAAGGGAAGGAGGAATGCAAGGAGGGAGGAAGTGAAGTATTGTTACCTAAGAACTGCATTGAGTTTTTTCCATTTGTATTAATATCACATTAACATGAGTACTGATGAGAAAAAATAAATTGAATAATTATAACAAAATATTAGAAAAAATCAAAATATCTAGGTGTGAAATTAAAGAAATGGAAGCCTAAAAGATGATAACTTTTAATTTGGACCAGTCTTATTTATATTGTGATCATGGAGATATCAATGACATCTTTATTTATTTATTTTTTTTTGACAGGCAGAGTTAGACAATGAGAGAGAGAGAGAAAGAGAGAAAGGTCTTCCTTCCGTTAGTTCACCCCCCAAATGGCCGCTATGGCCAGCGCGCTGCACCAATCTGAAGCCAGGAGCCAGGTGCTTCCTCCTGGTCTCCCATGCGGGTGCGGGGCCCAAGCACTTGGGCCATCCTCCACTGCCCTCCCGGGCCACAACAGAGACCTGGACTGGAAGAGGAGCAACCGGGACAGACTCTGGCGCCCCGACTGGGACTAGAACCTGGTGTGCCAGCGCCACAGGCAGAGGATTAGCCTAGTGAGCCGTGGCGCCAGCCCAATAACATCTTTATTTAGTCATTCTTATTGTTAAATCTATGGTAAAGCTGAGAGTAGGATCTAGATTCTTACAGACATTGGTAATAGGAGAAATCAAAAAAGGATGTGAGAGCTGGGAGAAAATAGAAGAAAAAGAAAAGGGAAAGTCAGATGCTAATTCTCAAGTACTCAATAATGTGAAAATAAGTTCACATAATTCACTAAAGAGCAAGTTTTTCCTTAAGAAATGAGTGCCACACAAGAATACTGAATTACATGAATGAATTTACTAAGATCTGTGATTTTAAGTGCCTATAATAGTCCTTCAATTAGGGATGAAACAAATAGTGGATTCTGTGAGGGCAATGAGAAATTTAAAAGTGACAAAAGAGATCTCCACACGTATTTTGATTTATTCTAACATTAAACAGGGGAAACATTTTTAAACATGTATTTTCTTCCGAAGGTTTCAGTTAGTCATTTCAAAGTTAATAAAGTATAAAGATCAGAGGTATTACATTTCAGATCTCAGTACTACTGTAACAAGATTTGAAAGATGTTTAGATAGATTTTTCCTTGACATAAAAAGGAATTTGAAAGATACTAAAAAACTGAAGAATCAGGTGTTATAACAGTCACTTGACAAAAATGAAAATGCCATGCAGAAAAATATGGCTGAATCTGTGAAAGATATTTTCCAGATGTTTATTAGTGGACCGATACTTATTTCAGTAATAGCTGAGAAAATGGCAAATGATTTTTAAATCAAGTTTTTTGCATTCTTATGCAGATAGAAATTTGCTGCGGTACATCTCTCCTTAATCATAGTCCCAAATGCTATTACAAAGTGAATTTAAATGTGCAAATTCTGTCTTTCACCCTGAATATTGTCTACTTGGTAAGCTATCACGCAAATTCTTATTTGAAAAACATAGCTCAGAGGGTACTTACTGACTCATTCTGTCATGGTCTCAGCTATCCTAAGCAAATGTGAAGTGATTTTTTACAGGAAATGTCAATGGAGTAGTTCCTAAGCAAGTGCCTTTCTGATGTATCAAAGTCAATATGTTCTATTCACATGGTGTTATAAATCGAAGTCACTATAATTCCTGTAAAAAAATCAGAATTTTTTTTAGAAAAAGTAATTTTAAAACTATAACAGCAAGGCAAAATGAAAATGTTTTCTCCGATTTTGTACCATTAAATCAGCTAAATTGCTATCTGGTCTCTCTGCTCCTTCCTGAGCTCCACCAGAGTGAGCCAGAGTGAATTTTTTATAGTGATTCAGAGGGAATATTTTTTAAATGATCGCATTACTCCTCATCAAATCCTGAAGTTCTGATCTCACTTGCAAGGCTGTCAATAACCTGACCCCTCTGGACTCCCTTTCCTCCTCCATGCAGCTCCAAATACTTCTTTCCTGTTATTTGAGTACATATAGTCTGTCTCAACAATTTTTTACTTCGTCTTCCCTTGTTTACATGCTCTTTTCTCAGATATCATCATAGCTCACTCTTAGATCTCATCATGTCTCTGCGAAACAAACAAGAAAACACACACACACACACAAAAGAGAGAGAGAAAGAGAGAGAGAGAGAGAGACTTCCCCATTCACTGGTTCATTCCCCAAATGCTTGCAATGACTGCTGACTGGGCCAGGGCAAAGCCAGGAGCCAGAAATTCAATCCAGATTTCTCATATGGATAGCAAGAACCCAATTACTTGACCTATCACTGCCGCCTCCTAAGGGTCTGCATTAAGATGAAACTGGAGACTGCAGGTGGATGTTGAACCTAAGCACTCTGATAACTTAACTGTTAGGCCAAACACATTGCCTATTTTTAAATTTGTTCTTTCTTCCACCCACTAGAATATAAGTTATCTGTGAAGAAGGATTTTATCACTTTGGATACCACTGCTTTTTCAGCACCTAGAATGATGAACGATATATAATAGTCATTTATTAAATGTTTACTGAAGGAGAGAATGAAGTTGGACGATGCATAATGACAATAAATATAGCAGAAATATTAATGTCATTGGCCCCTTGGCTTTCAACCAAATGATTCGTCAGTTGAACTAGTCAATCATTGATGTACTTAATATAGCTAGATTATATGTCTTAAAAGTTCATTGTGGCCACCAATTGTGCATATGTGCATTGTTTTCCTTCTGAAAATAAACTCCAGGTCTCAAAATACATGCTTTTGAGAAGGCAGTCTAGAACGGCAGGCCTGGAGGTGGCATTAGAGAAGCTGAATTTGAGGTTTTGGTTTTATGTCTCCTTAGAATTATGCAGTTGGGCAAATCAACTGGCTTCTCTGAGTCTCATCTACTAAATCAGACCAATGGCAATAATGATTTCCTGTCTCATGTCATAGGATCACTATGAAATTCAAGTAAACCCAAGCATTAAATATATTAGTATAAATTTTTTGTGGGCTAAGTGTTCCTGACATTTACAAATATGAGGAAAGCAAATTAAAAATCAGAAAAATTAAGAAAAAATTAAAACTAAGAAAAAATAATTCTACCACGTTTAAACAAATAAATAGGCTTCCTTCTATTCCCTTGGAATATTTACTAAAGAAAACTTTTCATTGTAAGTTCTGTCTTTGCCTCTTTGAAATCTACATGCATCTTTTCAAAAGCTAAATAAGCTCTTGCAGTTTTAAACCCCAGGATGTTTCCTCAAGGACCTGAGAGTCACCTCTTTGAAATGTAAGCGTTAAGGAAAGATGGCATCCCTATCTTCCAGTTTCCACATGAAGATAACTTAGGCTCCTGCCTGGTTCTAAGTTTCAAACCTAACTCTGGTCATAAAGATCTGAGAAATTGTATTTCCCTTGGTAAAGAAAATCAGAAAACACAAATGCTCACTTCAATTACTAGATGAATTTAAGATGAGCCATGTGTGGCAAAGCAGGCTGTCAAGAATTCTTACTTGAGGACTTGTTATCATTTATCTTGAGAATAATGGCTTGTATCCGATTGGCAGCATACAAGGGTGAGCTTCTTTCTGTCTTTTTAATCTCTTTAGATTGCCTGCGATGTGCATCATGTTCCAGTTTAATGCTTATTAATAAATCTGTCCATTTTCTCTTCTAATTTTTGGACAAATTTTCTTAGTTGGCAAGAAATTTTTGTTGTTGATTATATTTCTGTGACATGGGGACATGGAAAGTCAAATTAAAAACAAAATGGGAGGAGGGGGGACTTTTTGCTACTTAATAAGTAAAGAGCACAAAAGAACATTATTCTCACCCTTGCATCAACAACAAAGACAACAAAATCTAGACAAACTACACATTGACAACTTTTCTGTAATTCATAATTAAGCTTTAATCACAAGGCAACCGACTATCCCCAAATCTAAAATGAATCCAAGTTGAATTGTTAACAGATTGGTAGACTATCAAGAGAGTGGCGACTGTCAGGAGTGTGTGGAGTTTCTGAGGGTCACAGACAGCAGGACGTGCAAATTCATTCCCAAGACATAGTCTTCTCCACAGATCTCACTGTCGTTCCCCTTCAACACACACCCCATACAGACACGCACAAATTGGAAGGAGACCTGAGAGGGAAAAAACACACACTGTCAAAAAAATGAACAATCACAGACAGGGCAAAGATATTAGTCAGATACCTAGCAAAAGATTTGTTTCTAGACACACACACACACACACAAGCATATATATATATGTAAATTTCAAAACTCATCAATGAGAAAATACACAACTCAGTAAAAGTATGAACACAAGACTTGAACAGACAATCAAAGAATATATATGAGTGGCAGATAAGCAGATGGAATGATGCTCAACATTCCTACTCATTAGGAAAATTCAAATTAAAATCATTATGATATCATATGTTTTTTAGAGTGATTTAAAAAATCAGTTGCTGGCAAGGATGCAGAGTAACTAGATTATATGTTTCACAATGTTTTGGTTACTTTGGAAAGCAGAAATAGTTCAGTTTCTTACAAAGGTAAACATACATATAACATGCTATCCAGAAATCCCACTTTTCCCCAAAAAAGAAAAAAAAATATGACAAAACCTATATGTGGATGTGTATAGCAACTTTATTTTTGGTCATCAAATACTGAAAACAATCCAAATATCCTTCAACTATGAGTTGAATGAGTAAAGTGAATTGTAGTACATTCATACAAATAGACATTACTTAGCAACAACAATGAAAAAATCCAGCTACTGATACTTAAAACAATATGAACAAATCTGAAATGCATTTTCTAACCGAAAAAAAGCCATATCAAAACAACATTCTGGAAGAGGCAAAGCTATAGGAATGGGAAAGAGAAAGGGACTGGTGCTGTAACATAGTAGGCTAAGCTTCCTCCTGGAGCACCGGCATCCCATATGGAAACCAGTTCAAGTCCAGGCTGCTCCACTTCTGATCTAGCTCCCTGCTAAAGGCCTGGGAAAGCAATGGAAGATGGCCCAAGAGGTTGGACCATACATCTATGTTGGAGACCTGAAAGAAGCTGCTGGATCCTGGCTTCCAATCACCCAGCTCCAGCCACTGTGGCCATTTGGGGAGTGAACCAGAGAATGGAAGATCTCTCTCTCTCTCTCTCTTTCTCTGATCCTCTCCCTGTATGTAATTGTCTTTCAAGTAAAATAAATAAATCTTTTTTAAAAAAAAATGATGGAGGAAAGAGTTTATTACAAAAGAAAACCACAGGGGCGGCGCTGTGGCTCACTTGGCTAATCCTGCACCTGCAGCACCAGCACCCCGGGGTTCTAGTCACCGCTGGGTACTAGTCCCGGTTGCTCCTCTTCCAGTCCAGCTCTCTGCTGTGGTCCGGGAGGGCAGTGGAGGATGGCCCAAGGGCTTGGGTCCCTGCACCCGCATGGGAAACCGGTAGGAGTACCCGGCTCCTGGCTTTGGATTGGCGCAGCCATGGTGGCCATTAGGGGAGTGAACTAACATAGGGAAGACCTTTCTCTCTGTCTCTCTCTCACTGTCTGTAACTCTCTGTCTCTCTGTCTCTCTCTCTCTGTCTAACTCTGCCTGTCAAAAAAAAAAAAAAAAGAAAAGAAAGAAAACCACAGGAACATTTTTCATATTGATGTAACTATTCTGTATCATGATTTGGTGGTAGATACAAGACTCTATATTTGTCAAAACTCATATAGTTGTATAACACAAAGTGAGTTTTACTGTATATAATGTAAAAATGCTTAAAAGAATAAAATGTGATTTTATAATTTGTCACCAGTTGCTAATAAATCTTCCTTGTGGCATATTATATCATATAACCATTTCAGACTTGTTAAGCATTAGCTTATTTGATTTTAGTGTATCAACAATGGGTCAAACAAAAGCCAAAATATTTCCAAACTGAGGAAAACATGTAAAAGGAACAAAGTACATTTTATAATAAAATTATTAGGTATGTCCCACTAAGGGGAGGTAGTATCATATTTAAAATATCAGGTTACCTCAAATCTTCTTAAGCTAGAGATAGAATATTAGAGATTAAAATGGTTGAATTGGAAGGCACAGGAATAGTTCAAGGTTGTGGGTATGAAATATAAGGAGAGATTAGTCAGAGTTGACTGGTAGAGTCAAAGAAATGAAATTGTAAGATCACCGCATGGTACAGAGATTTGAAATAGAAAGGAATGCATGATTGATTCCAATAAGCTGTTTGAGCCATGGTAATAACTAATTAGAAAAACAAGAGGTTTATTGATTAAATTTGAGTAGGGGATTATTTTGTAAGCAATTCAAGCAAAGTTTCTTTACAAAATGGTATTTAGACTATAGAATTAACTGTCAAGATGTTCTTCAAAAGCAAAATAACTAGACAAATATATATTTATTGCAACAAGGGCTTAAAATGAAAATACTTGATAGGTAATGTGCAATTATTCAATACACAACAACTGAGAAGTGGGAATTAGAATTCAGCTTGAAGCACACTACAGACTTGACATGTAGACTGTACAGTAGTTTGTCAATCAGAGAGCAGGTTTATTCAGCAAGTACTGAGGTTTGCACAGCATTGAATTGATTTGATCAGTGTAAGAAGCTAAGTTCAAAGTGACAAAGTGGAGGGCTGAATTGTCCCTTGAAATGTAAAATACAAGTAAAGATTTTGCTTTTGACAATACAGAGTTAAATTCAAAATTGTTTATGAAAAAAGTGAACATGTTCAAATGAAAATTCATTAATTTAATTCAATTTATACTCACATAAAAACCAAATGTCTATTTTGATAAGGCATTATGTTTATCCCATTTGTCAAATGTTTATATAAATTTTATTTTCACAGTAAATACTTTTATCTAACTGTTGAAGCTCTTGAAATATGACTCCATTTGACTTTTGGACAACATGCAATAGTTACTTATTAAAAGCATTCTCAAAAATTATTGGTGGGATTTTAATCAGCACAGTAAATAAGATTCTACTATTTGTTTAAAAAAGAAGAAGGAGACAGATGTGCCCTCAAATATCTTCTCAAATCTGAAATAGGTGGATACATACAAATATGAAATGATATTAGAAGTTTATAATGGAATGAAGTATAACCATGACCTAGATGGAAAATGAACTTATTCTCACAGGTGTAATAGAACCTAGAGCTCCACAGTTTACCTCAGCATATGGAAACTCTTTAATAGGTAAAAGGGAAGAAAATTACTCAGAACTTCAGTTCTGAAATTACTCAGAATTTCAGGGGAAAAATGTTTCTTTGTCTTTCCCACCATCAATTCAATCTTCAGTTATTACTTTTTCTGAAAAAAAAAATCCTTCTTTATTGGGTTGTTTATTTAGCATACATATCCTAGATAACTTCTATAAGTCTGACTCTGTTTTAGATTTGGGGATAAAATGATGAATAAGAAAGACAAAAGTCTTTCCCATCATGGATCTCATTTAACTAGAAAAGAAGTCCATCTATATACATGTGTGTCAATACATAAAGAATGTGAGATACTTTAGAGATATGTGTAAAATTGTAAGTAGGATTTAATTAATTAATTTATTAGAGAAGCAAAGAGACAATGAGACAGACAGAAAGGGCTATCTCATCTGCTGGTTCACTCTCCAAATGCCTGCAACAACCAGGAGCAGGCTAGGCTGAAGCCAGGAGCCTGGAACTCAATCTGCATCTCCCAGTTGGGTGGCAGGGACCTAAGTACTTGAGCTATCATCTGCTGCCTCCCAGGGTGTGCGTTAGCAGAAAACAGGAATCAGGAGCCAGAGACAGGGGTTGAATTTAGGTACTCTGACGTGGGATGTCCTATCCTGAGTTTTACCAACTAGACCAAACATTTGCTCCCCATGTAGAATTTTAAATTGCTGTCTATAAAATGTCCAGCAGGGAGCCAAATCTTAGAAACCATCCCAAGTTATTATTTTCAAAATGGAGCTACATGTATATGTATATAAACAAACAAAATATTGTCTTGTTAGTTTCTTTTGAAATAGTTTACATCTCCATTTTTAGGTGTTTTCCCAATTATCTTCACCTTGAATGATCTCTAGACTGAGGTTGTGTAATAAACCGAGACATTTCACAGGTGTAAGCATTTACAGACATCCATATTAGTGTCAAAGAGTTTAGATGATTAATCATGATTCACAGCATTGATCTCCACTCCAGCCAAAGCCCATTTTGTTCTCTTAACTATCAACATTAAAATCTCTGCCTCATCTTCAGTGTACTCTCACACACTATCACTCATCTCTGAACAGATACATATTACCTAATCTTGATGCATTTTCTCTGTAAATCCACATCCTTATATTCTTTCAAGATTTTACCTAAAATGAATCTCCCTTTTATGGCTACCATTTCAGAAACTACTTAAGATCTATTCTTCTTGATTCTCTCTCTCTCTTTCTCTCTCTTCTCTCTCTCTCTCTCTCTCTCTTTCTCTCTCTTTCTCTCTCTTTCTCCCTCTCCTCTCATCTCTTAACACTTCATCACGTGTACAACACTTAGTTCTTTCTTGGAACAGCTGCATACAGTTGGTAATGTACATGCTTATATGTTCCTGTCAGTGTGCTTAAAGGCATTTTTCTACATATCCATTGTCACTTTCTGATTGCTTTGTCTGGCAGATGGCAGTTTTAAGGAGTGTCATCAATTGCTCAAAATATGCTGAAATCTACAGTAGTAAATAATGCAAGACAGTCACTGTTTAAAAGCACAGTTCCCCCTTTAACATGAAAGGGAAAATCATAAACTTTTAAGAATTTTATAAGGAAGGTATTTATTCAGTGTGTTCTAGAAAATAATCCTAGTATGTTTAGTAAAAAATTTTTGATGAATATTGTTCTTTATGTCACATAAAAGATATTTGTCACATGAATTTTTAAAAGATTTATTTCATTTGAAAGGTAGAGTTACAGAGAGGCAGAGGAGAGAGATGTCTTCCATCCACTGGTTCACTCCCCAGATGTCTGCAATGGCCAGAGCTGTGCTGATTCAAAGCCAAGAACCAGGAGCTTCTCCTGGGTTTCCCCCATGGATGCAGGGGCCCAAGGATTTGGGCCATCTTCGACTGCTTTTCTAGGCCATAGCAGAGAGCTGGAACGGAAGTGGAGCAGCTGGGAGTCGAACCGGCGCCCATAGGGGATGCTGGTACTGCAGGTGGCGGTTTTACCCGCTACACCACAGCAACAACCCCACTACATAAATTTTAATCACTGTTCAAGGGCACTCAGGGAGTTATGATGAATAAGAAGCATAAGGACCTCTTTTTTTTTTAAATGAAATTCATACCCTTGGTAGGGAGAACAAAAATAAATAGGCCAAAATAGTTAACATATGAAGAAGATAATTTTGATAATGTTAAATGAAAGGAAATAGAGATGTACTAATAAGAGACCATTTGTATAGGTACATATGATGTGTATGTGTTTGTAGGGCAAGGATATGTGGCGACACTATTAATGTTGTTCCATGTATCTCCTAGGCCTAACACTCAGTGTACCTGCAGCTGTGGTAGACCACCCCCTGGAATCCGAAGCACCAACACATTCTGCTTCTTCCCTAATGCAGGCAGGGGAACCTCTTTTCTGCCAAGGGCCATTTGTGTATTTATAACATCCTGGCAGGCCATACAAAACATCAACTTGAAAATTAGCCTGCTATAGATTTCATGAATTTTGGTCCTGCCTTCAGTTGCTTTAGCAGGGGCAGACCAAATGTTTGCAGGCCTTTTACAGGCCACAGGGTGGATATTCCTCACCCTTGGCCCAAGAGGTGGTCTGCCAATGTAGGGCATGCTTGATTAAGCACAAGTGAGAAGCACAGGAGTTGAGGTTGACCTCAACCCTCAGTCACTAGGGAAAGAGCGTTAGTTGGGAAACACCACAGCCTCCTTCTCCGGTGAAGCAATTCCACATCTTTAGAGTTTCCCAGAGTGATTTTGCCTCAGCTTCTCAAAGTAGAAACCTGGTGATTCAGGCATTTTTACAGGCTTTTTTCACCTCCCTGCCTCGTTTTCCCCACTCCCTCAGGAATCACCTCCTACATAAAACACTTGTGCGCAAATCATTGTCTCAAGATTTGCTTGTGAGTAAAATTGAAGCTGAGAAATTAGAAGAACGTTACATATTTGAAATGATGATTAAGAAAGATCACTCTAAGCTAGTTGCATTCAAAATAGGATCCAAACAACAAGTAATTACCACCCATGAGAAGATCTGGAGAACAGAGCTCCTTATAAAAGCAAGAGCAACTGCAAAGTCCCAGAGGAGAAAACGAGCTGTCTGTGTTCAGTGACAAGCATGGAAATCAGAGGGGCTGGACTAGAGCAAGTGATGGTAGGCAATGAGGTTAAAAGGACAAGTAAGGGGCTGACACTGTGGCATCCCATATCCCTGCAGTGCCAACATCCCATATGGATGCCAGTTTGAGTGCTGGCTGCTCCACTTCTGATCCAGCTTCCTGCTAACGTGCCTAGGAAAGCAGTGGAAGATGATCACTCCTGGCTCCTAGCTCCTGGCTCCTGGCTCCTGGCTTTGGTCTGGCCTAACTCTGGCCATTGCAGCCATTTGGGGAATGAACCACTGGATGAAAGATCTCTGCCTCTCCCTGTCTCTCTGTAACTCTGACTTTCTGATTTTTTTTTTTTTGCAAGTAAAGTAGGATTTATTTAGGTTGGAAACCTCTTGCCAGAGCGGCAAAGAGAGGGGGTTCCAAGAGAGGAAGACCCAAAGGGGACTGGTGGCAGTTGCTTTAAGTACAATTTCAAAAGAAAAAAAAAACTGACAATCAGATTGGCACTCAGTTACCAGGCTGGGACAAAAACCATAAAGAGACCTCATTTACAATTCTCCATCATATCTGGCCTGCTAAGGGTAGGAGCTCAGGAAGAGCTCCCTTGCTATTCTCATGGTAAATTGGAGATTCCTAAGGAAGGAGGGTGGCCTGTTTGTTCTTGCTAAAGATAAAGTTTTTGGGAAGGAAGCAAATATTTTACACCCCAAATTCCACTGGAATCCCCTGACTATCTATTAACACACCTGACTGCTCACTTCCCTCTCCTGGAGATGGAAGCCCTAACATCTGTTAGTGGGAACTGGGCAATGATCATAGCTCTGGCTGCTTCATGCTGAAAAGGCGTGTCTTTGGGAAGGGAGTCAAGGCAGGGGTGCACCAGGAGGTGGCTTCTCAGCAGGAGGTGGCTTCTCCAGGGAGGTGCAGTGCCAGCATGCAGAAGCTGCTTCCATTGGAGGTTTCTTGTGCATGGCCACCCAGAATTTTACTTTAAGTCTGGAGAAAATGAATCTAACAAGCAGTTTAAACTCATAGGATCTAAAACCACAGGATCTAAAACTGAGGACAGAGTCATTATTAGAGGCCCTAAGAAAAGTGTCTAAACCATGAGCAAGTTTTCTTCATTGAGAGGCAAATGCAAACTGACAGAAAGGGCTTGAAAATAATCAGGTGGGCTTAAGGCCTTTGTAACTCTGACTTTCAATTAAATAAATAAATCTTTAAAAAAGGACCAGTAAGAGATACATATTGTAGGACTAAGTAGATATATTAAGGAATTCAGGTTTACAATTATAAGCAGGCTTTGTGAAACTAAGCAAGATGTGATTCAATATTTAAATAACTATTTTTGTGGGGGTGATAAATTTTATGAGAAAAGACTTATCAACTATAACAGGAATAAAACAAAATTAGTTATGAATTACCATATAGGGTTAGATGAGAGAAAAAAACATTTATTTTAGTGAAGAACAGTGGAGATAGAAAGGTTTACACTTGTTACACTTTCTGGGAGAAAGCAGTAGAACTCACTGATGAATTCCACGAAAGGGCAGTAAAGAGAAAGGAAAGAAATCAAATCCTTTTAATTGTGAAAATTCAAATTAAAATGAGGATGCAATAGGAGATACAAATGTAGGAGTCAGTGGCATTTAACAATTTAAATTCTTGAAACCAGATGTCATCCTGCAGGAGCGGAAAGTAGAACACTTAGGAATAACACTAGAGAAAGAGTTAAAAGAACTATCAAGGAAACTACCATGGAGAAGTCTGCAAGATAGGTGGAAGACAAAAACGATGGTTTCATGGACACCAGAAATTATATGTATCAGGGAATATAGCTGAGACTACAACTGAGAGGAGGATAGAGATTCAACCATTGCTTTTTGCCATCTTTCAGGTCATTGACAAGATTAGCACGGATTACTGGGCATGGAAAACAGATTGTTATATATTGAAGAGAAAGTAGAATCTGAGGATGTTAAAAGAGATAATGGAGAAAGAATTTTTAAAAATCTTTATTTTTAAGAAGAGCAGAGAGACATAGCGAAATAGCTTGTTGGGGTATATGACATCAGTACTGCTATGCTGGAGAATATGTTATATGTTTACCACAGAATTTCCTCTTCCTGAGCATAGGAAGAATGTTTTTCCGTCTCTTTTGTAGTTAACTTTCTACTACAAAGCTACAACTGGACAATGGGGTATTGATAGAAATTACATATGCCATTTCCTGGCATGGAGCTTGAAAAATATTTCATGTAGGCTTCTATTTATTTTTTCCCTAAAATTTGCAAATCAGGCTGTGGAAGAGGATGCTGCATCAGTCTTGAGGCAAACCCCCAAGAAGAGCCAAGCTACTCATGTTGCACTGTGATGTAAAGAGGAAATAAACCTTTGTTGTGTCTGGCCACTGAGTTATCCAGTTGCATTTGCTACCTCCTCATAGCTAAGGCTATCCTGACTAATTATCTCAATGATGTTTTTATGATGGCAGTTACACACCATTTTGCATGTTTTAGAAAATGCATGGTAGATAGACTGGACATTCCAGGGCAGAGCGTGTGTAAGGGTTAATATCATCCCTGAGACGATAAAGTCTGGCATCAGGAATAGCAATTTTTGACATTAGCCTTAGAAGTAGGAGCACTGCAGAAGAATGCCGTGGGTGTAAGTACAAAAGCAGTCAAAATAATAGATTTGACCAAAAGAAGCTGAAGGAATTTTCTCATTTGTTATTTCTGTTTGGTCAAAAGAGTGACATTAGATAAGAATACAGCTGACGAAAAGTAAGAATAGATGGAAAAATATTAGCTATTTGAGTAAAGTAGAAAAATTAGGAACATACTAATGTGAGGAGTGGGAAATCAGTCAGATTAAGAAGAGCAAAGAATCATCTGCCAATGTTGTGTGTTGGAATGTGTCGGAATGTGTCATCATGAATGTAAGATATATATACAGAATACTTGTGTGCATTTTTGTGCTTATTTCAGCTTCTTGGCTGAAGGCATAAAGTATTTGGATAGATGGTTCTTATTTTTTATTTTTAAGATTTATTTATTTGAAAGGCAGAGTTAGAGAGAGAGAGAGGGAAAAGAGAAGAGAGAGAGGGAGAGAGCACGAGAGCTCTTCTACCCACTGGTTCACTCTCCAAATGGCCACAGCGGCTGGAGCTGGGCCAATCTGAAGCCAGGAACTAGGAGACAGGAGCTTCTTCTCGGTCTCCAACATTGGTACAGGGTCCTGAATATTTGGGCCATCTTCTGAGGTTTTACCAGGCACATTAGCAGGGAGCTGGATTGGAAGCAGAGCAGCTGGGACTGAGATCAGTGCCCATATGGAATGCTGGCATCACAGGCAGAGGCTTTACCTACTATACCACAGCACTGGCCCCCAGATAGGTAGCTTTTAGTTGAGCATAAATAATTGAAAAATAACAGAATGAGAAAATTGCAGGTAAATGAAAATGAGAGATTTTAATGATGGATCAAGGAATCTTAGCTGAATAAGAGAATAATATAGACAGCCTTAGGCAAAGGGCAATAGACCATCTGTAGATGAGAGGTCTCTGTAGATAAAAAATTGCCATCAAACGTACTGGTATAAGTGATCTTTAGAAGGATAAGAAATTGTGGTCCTCATGTAGAATGCTTCAAATATAGGATTTTAGAATAGTTCACTTACTGATGATTAAGAAGTCAAATGTATTGCACAATAAAGGGACAAAACACTGTTTTCCTTATGGGAGCTCTTGGGGGAGATGATCCTCACTCTCACACCAGAAAATTTTTTCACCTTCTGAGAAATCCTTATTGTTGTTTTGATGGCTCATGGTGATGATATGAGTTATGGGAGAGAGTTATATACATGGCAGAGACACAAAAGGCATTTCTGCCAGATGTGGTCAAGATGACAAGAAATCTAGGAAAGAGGCCAAGACATGATCTGCTTCTTATCTTATAAAACATGGATCTTTGGGAACAAATATTAAAAAGAGAGCATAGGAGTACAAGGGCGGAGAGAAGCAACATGCTATTAGGCAGATTCAGAGGGCAGTACTAGGGTAAGGCATTGTACAGTACGTAAAGATGCTGCATCCTATATCAGAATGCCTGATTCAAATCCTGGTTCAATCTTGAAGGAGTATTTGGAGATGAATAAGAAAAGGGAAGATTGACAGAGATGATTAATTTGCTATAGTAAAAATGTAATTTTATATAATTATTATGTGGCCATAGAGAGAAATCAAAAGCATTTTCAAGTTTTAAATTAACAAGAAAAACAGAAACGAAATAATGTTTACAATTAAGATTCTAGGGGTGAGTGGCACAGTGGTTGAGGTGCTGTTTGAGGTGCCTACATCCCTCGTCAGAGTACCTGGGTTAAAGTCCTGGCTTCACTCCTGATTCTAGCTTCCCACTAATGCACATCCTGAGAGGAAGTAGGTGATACCGCAAGTGGCTGGATCCTTAGTACCCACATGGGAAACCTAGATTGAGCTCCAGGCTTCCAGGCATTTAGGGAGTGAAGCAGTGGCTGGGATTCTCCCTCCATCTATGTATCTCTTCCTCTCAAATAAAAAATAAAAATGTAACAATAAAATTAAGGTATCAGACTAAACCAACAACATATAGAAAAAGATAGCAATTTCTTTTCACGTATGAAGATAGAAAATATCAAAGTCTAATTTGATACTTAACATTTGTCAAATAAGTAAATATATACTCAGTAATTCTTGATATCTATATTTAACCACCAGTATATTTTTTGTGAATTGAGGAGTCAAAATAAAAATACACAAATATTTATTCCTCTTTATTTCTTTTATTCACATATGGAACCACATTTTTGTATATGTCCACACTGTAACCAGATGAACTTACACAACAACTGCTGCGCTGCAGAAGACTCTCCTAGGCCCCTGCCCAGCAAGCCGCTTCCCCATATAAGGATGAACCCTATTCTGATTTTTATTATCACAGGCTAATTTGGCCTTTTTAACTTCATATAAACGGAATCATATAATGTGCATTCTTTTTTGCCTTTTTTCTCTCAGCTTTGTGTTGCTCTGTCTTTCATAAACATACATACTTACATATAAAACATAGTGTAGAGGACACACTTGAGGCACATTGTTGTGTGTGTTCATAGTCTGCTCTTTTTTCTTATTTTGCAGTATCCCATTGAATGAAAATATCAAAATCTGCCCATACAACTTCTGATGGACAATTGAATTGTTTCTAGCTTTTGGCTATTCTGAATACAACTTCTATAATCATTTCTGTATATGCCTTGTACATTGTTAGGAATTTAATTCTGTTGAGTATAAATCCTGAAATAAAATTAGTTGTTGGAGTTGCTGTGTAGCTTCAGTAACTACTGCTAGGTATCTTTTTGCAAAAGAATTGTACAAATTTAAATCATCATGAGCAATGTGTACATGTTCTAATATCTCTATATCCTAGATAACACTTGATAATGTCAAACATTTTAGTCATCTAAATGTCATCCAAATTTAGAATTTCTGAAAAGATTTTTCCCTTTGAAATAACATAAAGAACATAGAAAAAGCAGCTTAGTCTAGCTAAAAAAAAGAGGAAAAAATAAAACAGAAAAATTGGATAAATAAATACAAATATCATCAATTAAAATAATAATAAGTAAAAGTGCCAACATAACATTTATTTCAATGATTGTGATATCCTATTAAACCTTGTGTTAAATACATCAGACAATTCTATTCCTGTTTTTTTTTTTTTTTTAGAAGGGCAAACTTTATTGAGCCCGTCACCCCTAGTTCTCTTTCTCCTGTACAGTCTTGGTTCCACGGAGACGCCCTGTCCTGCGGGCAGCCATGAGACCCACTTTGCGACCAGCAGGGGCATCCCTGCAGATAGTAGAGGGTTTGCCTATATGCTGGTGGTTGCCACCTCCAAAAGGATGTTCCACAGGATTCATGGCCACCCCCTGCACACGTGGCCACAGTTCCTCTTTGCCTTATATTTGTGGTAGGCACGGCCAGCCTTCAAAATGGGCTTGTCAATGCGGCCACCTCCGGCCACCACACCGACCACAGCTCTGTTGGCAGAAGAGATGACTTTCTTGGAGCCCAAGGGCAGCTCCATGCGGGTCTTCTTGGTCTCGGGTTGTGGGAGATGACGGTGGCGTAGTTCCCGGACGCCCGGGCCAACCTGCCTCGGTCCCCAGGCTTCTCCTCCAGACAGCACACGATCGTCCCCTCGGGCATGGTGCCCACGGGGAGGACATTGCCGAGGTTGAGCTGGGCCTTCTTGCCGCAATACACGAACTGGCCCGTGTGGATGCCCTCAGCGGCGATGAACAGCTCCGTCCGCTTCTTAAACCGGCACGGATCCTGGAAGACCACCTTGGCGAGGGGCGTGCTGTGCCCCGGGTCGTGGATGTTGTCCTTCACGGTACCCTTGATGCAGCCGTGCCCCTCGGCGAAGTCCACGGTGCTCAGGCGAGCGGCACCCTTGTGGTGCTTCACATGCACACGGAACACGGAGCCCGCTCCCTTCCTCTGCCCACGGATCCCACGGCCCATGGTGACGCGGCTGCAGGAGTTTCCAAGTCAGTGCCCAGCTGGCCCGGCACCCCCCATCCCGGCTTCAGGACCCCTAACCCCCGAGCCCGGGCACGCCAGCATGTTCTCAGGAGACTCGGCCGGGATCCCGGGAGGGCCCCCAAGGGACAGATGGAGGCGGATGGTACCAGGCCGCACCACCTCACACACCTCTATTCCTGTTTTGGAATGGCACTGTAGAACATGTATTGACGGCTCATCTCTCTTTATAGTTAACTACCAGTTATGTATGAACTTATTGGCTAGATTTATAAGAAATATACTCTTAATTGTCACAATAGTGAAACAAACAAATTTTAAAAACGCCAATAAGAAAAAAATCAGCAAATGGAGAGCCTCTGAAAGTGGATTTCAGAGCATAGCATTAATATACAATCACAGAAGTGTTTAGGGAAACCAAATCTTGGCACTGAGTGCACACAGCCAAAGCAGAATAACTACTGCAATAAAGCCATGCAATATTCATTGGGAATTTTGGAGCTCTTAATTTTGATTGCTCTTTCTGCTCAGTATCATCAATTGTAGAATTGATTAATGTGATAAAAGATCACTCACTTTCACTATGGAATTTGTTATTATACCACCAATTCCTCTAACTTTTGCATATATATATAGCTAAAATCATTTAAGATTTCTATAATAGAAAAATAGGAGTGAGCATTTGGCTTAGCAGTTAAGATACCCACATCCAAATTGAAGTACCTGGATTCAATTCTGGGTTTCAGCTTTTGGTCCCAGCTCCATGATGATGCAGACCCCAGAAGGCAACGGTGATGCTTCAAGTAGTTGGATTCCTACTACTCAGTTGAAAGACCTGCATTGTGTTCCTGGCTCTTGTATTTGGATCTGGCCCAGCCCTGGCCATTGTGGGCACTTGGGGAGTCAGCCAGCAGATAGGAGTGCGCTCTCTCTCCCACATCAAATTAAAAAAATAATTAAAATAATAAAGTGATAATAAAAGAAAAACTGGGGTTGTGAATAGGTGAGTACAACTCCAAATTTAATGGGCATCAGTATTCAGGTTTGTTCCATTATCATGAATAATTGAAAATGTATATCAAGTAATGTAAAGTAGTATTTCTGTGGTCTGTTGTCATTTCTATATCCAAATTAAATGCAAAAGAACTTCAAAAGTTTTATGGAAAATAAAAAGATAAGCTTATTTTGTTGCAAAAAATTTTGAAATTCATGCAGTTTTTCATAACACTTATTTTCCATGAATTGTTCCCATAAGCTTTTTGAAGATCCCTGTGATATTGAACTTAGATTTCAAAACACTATAGTGAAGTCATTTCAGTTTATAGAACATAGATAAAATTACGTACAGCTCTGCTCTATTTCCTGCCAACATACAGTATTTATATTGTTTAACACTGAAAGTATTTTAAAGTATTTGTGCTTCATAATCCTATTTATCTTTTGAAAAACAGGTCATGTACCAACGATACAACCAGGTGATTAAGCATATTTTTACAACACTGGGGAATGTCCAAAAAGACTGCATCTGCCTAATTACTCCTCTTAATGCACTTAATACAGTGATTACATGCTTGTTGCTCCTCTCTCTCCCTCTCTTGGTCTCTGTCTCTCTCCATATATAAAAAAAATATATATATATGTATATATATATGTATAAATTTCTGAAACAGTAAAATTTACCATCGCATGAATATATGTTACATTCAATGCCAAAAACATTATTATCTTGGATAATGCCACAAACTCAGCTTTCTATTGTGGTATCTAATAAATATCTGTGCTAATTTTAATGTATTCCTTCTGTATTTACAATGCAATACCTTTATTTAATCTTTAGCAGTAATATCGAGTACACACACAGGGAAACTGAATATGATTTTCTTTTGTCACTGACAGTAACAGATAGTTCTTGATAATTATGATCCATGTGTAGGTCCTTCTTTCATTAGAGGAGAAGAGCACACAATGCCAAATCAACTGCTGGAGCAGTTTTGTGTCATCAATCTCAAACCACTTGCCAATGTCGTGAAAGCACATATCTCCACAGAGTAATATATCTGTGTCATCTCATTGTCAAATATCCTGAATTGTTTATAAAAGCAAAGCAGAAAGGAAAAAATGTATTATTCTGCCCTATATGAAATGTGAGATAAATGGGTATTATCTCAGTCTGCATTTTCCTGTATGTATGTGTGTATTAATGTGTGTGCATACATGTTGTAGGGGAGGTATGCTTGCTAGTGTATACATGTACTGTGTTTATCATATACCATACTACTACATATGTAATTTAGATATCAAAAATCATGTAGATAAAAAAGAGAAGTATTTCTGTTTCTTCTTCCCTGTAAATGTTATAAGTAAGAGTCACTTTCTTCAGAAATAATCAAATGATCACTGCTTCATTATTTTAGATAGTGAGTAAAGATCATGTAATATAGGCATCATTACTGCAGCTATTATCACCACCAGGACCAATTTGCCCTAATTAAACTCTCTCAGGGGTACTATTTGGGGTTCAAACCACATGTTTTGGTAGACCCACTGGATTACCACTTGGAATGCATAGCAAAGCTGTAAGCAACATCTCTATAGTATATGTAAGAGATTAATACCATTTAAAAACATTTGTGAAAAATCCTTTATTAATGGATAGTAAAATAAATAGTAAAATTGAAGGAATACAGAACAAGATCTATCTGCACTCTACCTCTTTCTGAGACTTTGGACAAAACCACTTAAATTTTCTATGCCTGATTCTTCATTCAATTTTTATTTTTATTTTTTATTTTTTATTTTTTGACAGGCAGAGTAGATAGTGAGAGAGAGAGAGAGAGACAGAGAGAAAGGTCTTCCTTTTTGCCGCTGGTTCACCCTCCAATGGCCACTGCGGCCGGCACATCGTGCTGATCCAAAGCCAGGAGCCAGGTGTTTCTCCTGGTCTCCCATGTGGGTGCAGGGCCCAGGGACTTGGGCCATCCTCCACTGCCTTCCCGGGCCATAGCAGAGAGCTGGCCTGGAATAGGGGCAACCGGGATAGAATCCAGCGCCCCCACCGGGACTAGAACCTGGTGTGCCGGTGCCGCAAGGCGGAGGATTAGCCTGTTAAGCCACGGCGCTGGCCCTTCATTCAATTTTTATAAAAATGAGCATCAAATGGCATAATTTCTTTGAAATAATTTTGTAAAATAATGATATATATGCAAGTAATGTAATTGCTATTTTTAAGTTTTAGATCTTACTAGACATTCAAAACAGAAGAATCATCACAAATAGCCAAGATTATATGGAGAAAAGTGCTTGCAGAATTATAAAATATCTCTTGAAATAGGTATTGAACAGGATAGATTAGTTAGGGTGCATTACACACATCTTACAGTCTCAGAGGTTCAACAAAATTTGCAAATTTCCTTGTAAATCTCGGTAACTCTTTCAGGTCAGCAATATGTCATGAGTGACACAGAAGCTAACAGAAGCTCTGTTATCCTCTCTGTACCATCTGTGACTCATTGCTTCATTGGTTAATCAGGAAAGAAAAGCACCAGGGAGTTTCACTCTGAAAATTAAATTCTTCACTCTTGAAGTGCCTCGAGATACAAGTGAGTTCAACTCACAATCCAGCAACAACTAGTCACAACAGTTCCATGTAACTGCAGATGAGTAAAGATGCACACCTCTTCTGTTACTTGAAGAAAGAGAACTGGATATTGTAGAGCACAAGAAGTTTCTGCTACAAGCTTCATTAATAATGCTAACTTTTCAGTAGCCTTGTAATTTCAATTTCCTACTGAATGACTTATTATAAATGTTTCCTGTACAGGTGATTCAATAGGAAAAGATTGAACCACCTGTAAAGAAAAAATGAAGATGACATATTAAACCATAAATATAATTCAACTGTACCAACTTACTCTATTATCAACCAGGTCTAGGAGTCCTGGGTAACTCAGATACTTTATTGTCGCAAGTAACAGCACAAAACCTTTTCTGTTTCCCAAAGTCCTATGACTACATACACTTGCTTGCTCATACGCATACACACACAGTTGCAGACACACACATGCCAATTTAAACAGAATGGTGTAAAACATCTCCTGAAGGCACCATTACAGAAAGGACTGTTAACAGTGCTGGCAGAGAAATTACCATTCCATCATGTAAATTTAAAGAAATTGTTCAATTTTTCCAAGTGTGGATGGGCAACACACCAGAGGGATATCGAGATGAGGTTATATTCCACATGAAGAAGATTATGACCAATACTGCATAACAAGAATGTAGAGTTATGTGTTTGTTCAGAATAGCTGAGTGAGAATTGGCAGTGCAATTTCCATGTTATCAAAATTGTGTAAATAGATACTATTGTATAATACTTAAAATTTTATGTGGCTAATTTTTGCTGTCTTGACATACGAAGGTAGAACATGAGTGCTGTAGATTCTTGATGTTAGCAATGAAAATCTTTATTAATTTTTATCTTAAAGCCACGTAATTTTAGAGAGGAAATCTGAAAGGAGACTTTGCTGAGGATGCAGGCAGAATTGGGGGTCTTACTATTTGTCTGTGCTCTCTGGCACATATTATATACGGCACCTCGGATATCTCACTTTAATTTATTTGAAAAGTCAGAGAGGCATGAAGAGATCTTCCAGCCATTGATTCTCTCCTCACATGCTTACAACAGCTGGGGCTGGGCCAGGCCAAAACCAGGAGCTCAGAAATCAACCCAAGTTGCCATATGGGTGACACAGGACTACTTGAGTCCCACCTGCTGTCTCCTAGGGTACACATTAGTAGGAAGCTGGAATTAGCAGTGGAGCAGGCCTTAAACTCAAACACTGCAACATGGGATGTAGATATCCCAAGTAAAATCTTAACTACTGCGCCAAATTGCTGCCCCTGACCTGCTTTTTAAATAGTTGGCATGTCCTAATAGACTGTTAGCTCCTTGAAGGCACAAGCTCAATTTTATTTGTATTCTTAACCTTGAAGTTTCAAATAATCCTCAAAACATAGTGGACTCTCCTTAAATATTTGTTGAATGAATTAATGTGCGGGGAAAATAAAGACATGTGACAGACAATAATTAAGGCTAAATACTTTGCTCCTAGATTTAACTTGAGATCCAGTCAATAGTAATAATTTCTTAGTAGGAAGACAAAACTAAGAAGAAGGGTTAACCATCTTTCTATAGTTATGGGACATATAAATCATAAGAGTAAGGGCTCTGGAATCAGACTGTCTGGTTTCAAATCTGATTTCCATTAGTTAGTTTACTGTTTTGTAATGCTAGATATGCTATTTAAATTTTATTTGTCCCAATTACATTATTTTTAAAATGAGGATACTAATACCCACCTCATAGGTTTGTGCAGAATATAAAGAGAGTCCATATATGTAGGTTACCTACAAAAGTACATAGGACATTGAAGCACTGAATACATACACTAATTCTTATTTGTTTTTGTTCTTTTCCAAGATGATGCCACTGACACATATCTAGGGCATTCTTAGTTTTTAGGTTTAAAACCGTCAAGGAAAATATCCCAATGGGAGCAATGCTACTAATTGAAGATATGGTATTTTCTGTTGGATAGAAAGTATTTGAGGTGCTGGTGCCGTGGCTCACTTGGCTAATCCTCCGTCTGCGGCACTGGCATCCCATATGGGTGCTGGGTTCTAGCCCCGGTTGCTCCTCTTCCAGTCCAGCTCTCTGCTGTGGTACGGGAAGGCAGTGGAGGATGGCCTGGGTGCTTGGGCGCCTGCACCCGCGTGGGCGACCAGGAGGAAGCACCTGGCTTCTGGCTTCGAATTGGTGCAGCATCAGCTGTAGTGGCCATTTGGGGGATGAACCAATGGAAGGAAGACCTTTCTCTCTCTCTCCCTCTCTCACTCTCTAACTCTGCCTGTCCAAAAAAAAAAAAAAAAGTCTCAGTTACACAGTGGCACTCCCTTGTCCAAAAAAAAAAAAAAAAAAAAAGCATTGGGAAGAAAGACCCAGATTAATTGCAATTACCCTTGCAACAGTTTGAAAGAGTCAATTTTGGAGGGAACAATTTTTTTTTCACTAGACTAAGCCTTCTGTTGCATATTAATTCTCTCCCTCACACAAGAGACCCTTAATTTTGGAAGAAAAGGAAGTTGGGGACCATACACTCTGGTGATCAACAATATGATATTACTACGAAAATTTGACACATTTATTAGGTAAAGATCTCTTTAGATTTAGGGAACCAATATGGAACTTGAATAAAAGAACACTCTGGAAACTTCAGAAAGTGAAGCAAGTATAAACTTAACTCCTTAATGAGTTTTGTTAGCAAAGGTAGGCTATATCATTTTCCTTTGTTCTATCTATGAAAGCAAAATGTACTCAACTATTTGGTATCAGGTATGTCCAATCTAAAATGTTGGTGTGTTTGATTCTAAAAAGACCAAAAATTATTATCCTCCTAATTGTTGCCTGAGGACAATTGAAAAATCACTTAGCAGTATTTGCTGAACTGTGCCGAGAAGTTCCAATTAATTGGATCTGCTGAATAGCACCCAACTGGAAATCAAATCATCAATGTGATGTGAGTGATAATAAACTAGCCTACCATTTTCCTTGTATGAAGTAAACCTAGATTTATAATCTATAAGTATTTAATATGAAGTTGAAAAATGAAAAATAGGTTCTCTTCCTATACAGAAAGTCACAGCTAGAATTAAGGCTGAAATATTACATTACATCTCTTATGAAGAGGTTATACAGAAACTGGCTTGTAGTTTGGCTTCTTGAAACATTTCTGCACTATGATTAAAATTACATATGCAATTTCATGAGATTTTTCCAAAAGTTCAAGACAGACCCAAAGGAAATAACTTCCTCTGTAATATGCCCCATTTATAATCTACATATTTCATATCAATAAAAGGGACTTTTTGATGGTTATTATTAGATATATTTATTAACTTGTTCCAGAGAATAAACTAAAGAATACTTGGTTCATTTTTCTGGTCGTCTCATTTTTAAGGTAAAATATGGGAATTTCTTTCAGCAAAGCTATGACAGCTAATAGCAACTTAGTTATAAAGCTTGTATGGTAAAATTTGGAGAACAGTATGTCTCTCTCTTTTAGCACTTCTACCCAAGCACAGTGCCCAAACCAGAGCACATATTAATGTCAATAAGCAAGGAAAGGGTTGCAACACTGCCAAATATTTGCCAAGCACTCATTTGCACATTTTGCACATGACCCCTCATTTAACTTTTCCAAAAATCCTTACATATATGCAGTTATATATCTAAAGTAGTTTTGTGAGACACAGCAAACTACAGAATGCCCAGTTAAATTTGAATTTCAGATCAACAATAAATAATTTTTGTGTAGTTATATCCCTGTTATTCTAGGAGACATAGTTAGTCATACAAATAATTCACTTTTTGGAACTGGCATTATGGCACAGTGGGTTAAGCTGCTGCCTGAGATGCCAGCATCCCATATTGGAGCAGGGATTTGAGACCTGGTAACTCTGCTTCTGATCCAGCTTCCTGCTAATGAAGCTGGGAAGGCAGTGGAAAATGGCTCAAGTGCTTGGGCTCCTGCCATTTACATGGGAGACACAAATAAAGTTCCTGCCCCCTGGCTTTGACTTGACCCAGCCCAGGCAGGCCTTTGCAGCCATTTGGGGAGTGATCCAGCAGTTGGGAGATCTCTCTATCTCGCTTTCTCTCTTGCTCTCTCTGTAATTGTGTTTCTAATCAATCTTTCCTTAAAATAATTCAGTTTATCTGAAATTCTATTTTAACTGAATATCCTTTATCTGGAATGTCTACCATAAAGGGCAAGAGAAGTTTGTTGTTAAAAAAACTGAGATATATAGGGATTGAATGTAAATCTGTACAATATCACAATTCAGTTTCAGTTCTATCCGTCTCCAAAACCCAAACTTTTCTATGTTACTCCACTGGGTTATGCCACAGCAATTCTCTAGACTTAATTTGTTTATCTTATGAGGAATTTCAAAAAGTTTGTGGAAAAATGGAATTAGAACACAGGTTTATTTTGGTTAAATTTTTGAAATTTGTGCATATTTTTTTCTTTTTCTTTTTCTTTTTTTAAAAGATTTATTTATTTATTTGAAAGTCAGAGTCACACAGAGAGAAGGAGAGGCATAGAGAGAGGTCTTCCATCCACTGATTCACTCCCCAATTGGCCGCAATGGCCGGAGCTGTGCCAATCTGAAGCCAGGAGCCAGGAGCCAGGAGCCTCCTCCTGGTTTCCCATGTGGGTTCAGGGGCCCAAGGACCCGGGCCATCCTCTACTTCCTTCCCAGGCCACAGCAGAGAGCTGGATTGGAAGTGGAGCAGCCAGGTCTCGAACTGGCAGCCATATGGGATGATGGTGCTTCAGGTCAGGGCGTTAATTTACTGCACCACAGCGCTGGCCCCCATAATTTTTTCATATTATACATTTTCATGAACTTTTTGAAGACCTGTGTGTGTATTTTATTATATAATCACCTATATTTTTCATATATAAAATAAATATATGCAAACTCACCTCTTGACTTTTGAGGGGTTCCTTTAACCCATGGTTACCAAAGTTAATCATCTTTATATTTCCAGAAGTTTCATGCCAATCCTATGATCTCATGACTTATTTCAATAGAATTTGCATTGAAACTTACTGTGCACTGGAAAGCCACTAGCTTTTCAGTATTTTTCTTATTTTTGTTAAAGAAAACAATGTGATATCCTGAAGCATACAGACTTCTTAGCATCTTAACTCAGGGTAAAATATTGATATATTCAAAAAGTATTCTATATGATTTATTCTCCTGAGTAAAAATGAGAGAAATTGGAAAGAATTCTAAGACTCGAGACAAGTTGGAAATAGTCCCTTAATTGAGGTATGTTGTTGACAGAGGGTAAAAATCCATTCAATAGACAGGTAAGATTTCTCACTGTAGGGACCATGAAGGTAAACCTCATGAAGTTCATAAGACAGGGAATGCTACAGCTGAACGAGTTTGAGTACTACTTTGCAAACAAACAAACAAAAACAAAAGCAAAACAATTGCACTTCTTGCCTTCCATTTATCACTGTTTCTTCAACTGGATGTTTCTAAGTATCTAGTAGAGAGATTCTATAACGTAAACTCATGGGCCCTAAAATCAAAGATTCTAACTGAAGTGAGGCCAAGACGGGCATTTTAGTAATTTTTCTGGAAGATTCTGATGTGGATGATTGACGGGACAGTCTTAAGAAACACCAGTGTGTGTGCTTAAGAGAGAATTTTCTAGAGATAGCAATTCGTATACCAAGAGTTGACTATCAATATTAATCCCATAGACAAAATGGGTAAATCCATAGGTACTTACTAATTTTATCTTATAGGCGATTGATCAAAATAATTATTAGCTATCCTTAGTGTCCTCTATCACTGTTTTCTCCAATATATTTTCTTTTTTTAAAAGATTTTTTTATTTGAAAGACAGAGTTACAGAGAGTGGCAGAGAGAGAGAGAGAGAGAGAGAGAGAGAGGCTCTCCATCTGCTGGTTCACTCCCCAGATAGCTGCAACGACTGGAGCTGTGCCGATCTGAAGCCAGGATCCAGGAACTTCTTCAAGGTCTCCCACATGGGTGCAGGGGCTCAAGGACTTGGGCCATCCTCTATTGCTTTCCCAGGCAATAGCAGAGAGCTGGATCGGAAGTGGAGCAGCTGGGATTAGAACCAGCGCCCATATGGGATGCCGGCACCTCAGACCAGGACTGTAACCTGCTGCTCCACAGCACCGGCCCCTCCAATATATTTTCAAAGACAGATCAATGTACCAGCTTCAGTAAGATCAAATTGAAGAATTATTAAAATATGAATTCATGGGTGTTGAGAAATAATATAATTAACCATATGTGTGTATAATATTGCTGTTAGAAGATTTACAAGTGATTGAGAAGAAATAGAAAATATTTAGCTTTCTGATAATTGCAGTGCCTCTGATATTAAAGCAGAATGGCTTTTAAGAAGCACAGTGTTTAATATGACCTCTTATTGTTTCTTGACTTTTCAGGTAATTGAGTTGAATAGATACATTGTAGGGACTTTCATCACTCCCAGTAAAAATAACAGTAATAACAATAAATCTATATATTTAGAAGTATAACTTAGGACTAAACTATCGTATACACAGCCAAAGATCGCAAGTAACCTGGTCATGTACAATTTTGGAAAAATAGATGTTTCAAAACACAGATACCTCTGTGACAAAGTTATCTTCATTTTCTATCCTCCAGAATATTATAGGTTATTACAGTTTTGAATGTAAGATTAAAGATTTTTAAGATGGCTAATTGACACTTAATTACCACAAATGTGTGTGCATCATTAAGTCACTTTTGAGGAGTATTAGTTGACTCTCCTGCTGCATATCCATAAAATCTCACCAATTCATTTTATATGCCAAATGATCTTGTTTTTAATTGTTTCTGTAGAACCATATACAGATATTCCCTGGTAACCCAATTACAGGCCACATCTCAAAACTTACTGAATTAGAGCCCAGGAATCATTGTCTACTCAATGTAGACTTTTCCTCTTTATCTCTTCTTAATCCGGAGGAATTGAACCACACTGAGGGGCCAGCTTGTGGCACAGAAAGTTGAACCACTGCTTAAGATGCCAGCATCTCATATGAGCACTGGTTTGAGTTCTGGCTGCCCCATTTCTGATCAAATTCACTGCTAATACACCTGGGAAAGCAAGGGAAGATGACCCAAGTGCTTTGGCTCCTGCCGCTTACCTGAAAGGCCCAGATGAAACTCCTGGCTTCTGATTTAAACCTGGCCAGCCCCAGCTATTGCGGCCATGTGGGGAGTGCACAAGTGGATGGAAGCTCTCTCTTTCTCTCTTTTGCCTTTCAAATAAATAATAAATCTTTAAAAAGAACTACATTGTTTATAAATAACATACTATGACTTGAAAGACAAGATTTTAAAATGTTGCTGTTAAACTATCTCTTACTCTCAAGTAGTAAAAAGCAACTCTCTATGTGATGGTCCATTGTATTAATTTTCCATTTTCTATTACAAATTACCACAAACCTAACTGCTTAAAACATCAGCACTTTATTAGTTCGCAGTTTCTCTATAGTAGAAGGTAGACATGGCATGGCTGGGTTCTTAGCTCAGAATCTCACAAGCCTGATATCAAAGTATCATACAATTGCATTCTCATCTGGAGTTTGAGGTCCTCTTAAATGCTCTTTCAAGTTGTTAACAGAAGTCAGTTCCATGGATTGTACGACTGAGGTCCCCCTTCACTTGTTGGCTATCATCTACAGATAATATTAGTTCCAAGAAGGCTCCCACATCCCTTGCCATGTAGCCTCCTCTGTCTTCAATGCCAGCAACAAAGATCATCCCTCCCAATGAATCCCTCATTCTCCAGATAAGTGCCTTGAAGGGCTCAGCTGATTAGGTGTGATCTACTTCGGATAATCTCCCTTTTTAACATCAACTGACTTGTGATCTTAATGATGTCTGCAAAATGCCGTTTGCCATGAGATGTAACATAGTTATAGGAATAATTATTATATTCAAAATTTCCACCCATAATCAAGGGCAGGGGGACACATAGAGCAGATGACAGACTTTGAGGGTCATCTGAGAATCAAATCCATTCCTCTTATATTTCTAAACAAAATAGGTGAAGCTTTAAAAGGCCAGAATCATTGTTTATCTTTGCCTAGCACCACAATAGTGCACTGAGTTGACAGTCCTATTTCACAGAGAGGAAGACGAGAATTTCTGGGATTTCACTACCATACTTTCTATTGAAGCAATTTATCAGCTTCTCTTCAAAATTAGATGAACTTTTAACATGAGGAAAATGCAATACACAGAATTTGCATAAGTATTGACAGTTCACAAGACATTCTTCATGGCTTCTTCACAACAATCTTAACAGTTCTATGAGTATTTTGTAAACAAAGCGCAGAGATCCAAGATGTCATTGAATGCCACAGAAGAGTAGTAAAGTGAGGACATGGACATATAGCATTCCTTATAGGAACTTATAGCCCCCTGCTCTCTAGTATTCATAAGCTAAATAGCACCATAGAAAGAAAGCAAAAGATTATCCAAGCAGATTTAGAAAAAAAAAAAAGTTAAATTGATGGTTTTACTGGCTTCCTAAATAGTATATAGCTCTGCTTCCCATCAGCCCCTTCCAACATTCCAGGATCAAAATATATTCTATTCTTTTACTTTTCTCTATTATCCTCATCCTCAAAACAGAACATCAGGAAACCGAAAAATTTCTATATAATTAAAACATGTAAGGGATAATCTTCCACAGTGAGTATGCCTTTAAACTGGATCCAAGCCTTAAAAGGTTAGTTTTTATACATGAGCTACTGAATGAGAGAATTGTGTGTGTGTGTGTGAGTGTATTTGTGTTCATGAGCACACGCAGATACTCCAAGATGGAGAGAGATGATAAAGAATGATAAGTGCCTGAATTTACACTAGAGATGGATCTTCTATCTCTGGTTATGCAAAAGGCTGGCTTTGGTTTAGGCTACATAAAAAATAAAGGAAGATTCTCCTTAACAATCCAGAAGGACTGCCTTTAGTGTATGAGGTGTTCTTCTCTGCCCAGTCCTGTAGTCACTAACTACTTGTGGATATTTAGCAATAAAACATAGCTGTGTGACTGAGGAACTCAGCTTTTTTTTTTTATAAAATAATTAAGTTAAATAGACTCCTGTGCCTAATAGCTTACTGTATTGTATAGTAAAGACCTAGGCTCAAGGATAAAGTTAACAAATAAGTGGGAGAAATAACTTTTTAAAGACAATTGTGTTTCTTTATTCATAACAGTTTTTGAGTTCAAAGGGCTTTAGGTGAGTTTTAGTTTGCAAATCTCAAAATATCATCTATATTATTTCTAATTTTTAAAATGTATTTGAGAACCCATTCCCTGGTTCACTCCCCAAATATCCATAGGTTCAGGGTGGGACCAGGAACTCTATCTAGGTCTTCCACATGGGTGTTTGACAGGAACGCTATCACTCGGGCCATCATCATTGTCCTCCAGGGTCTTCATTAGCAGGAAGCCAGTGTTTTAATTGCTAGACCAAATGCACACTCCTACCTATGATTTAGACCAATGATTCTCTATTTGTGGTTCATCTCTAAGTGATGCATCCTCTAGGAACTTGCTAGAAATGCAAATTACCAAGCATCACCCCAAATTTCTATCAGAGACTTGAAGATAAGTATCAGGAATGTGCTGCTGCTGAGCCCCTTCTTACATAATCCCAATGTATGTCTGAAAATTGTTGTATAGCAATGTGTATTAAATACTTAATTAAATAATTATTTAAACAAAAAGTCATTTTCTTTACTAAATTTCTAACTAAATAATTTTGTAATGCTTCAAACATATTTCCAATATCATTGATTCACATTTATTTTGACTCTGTTTAAAATAGAATAAAAGAAAGATCCAAGATAGTGGAATAGGGTTTAGCCAAAACAACTTAAGCTGCTCTGGGCTAGGAAAAGTACAAAGAAAGACTACACTTCCAGGGGTCTGACTGATGGAAATTGTCAGTGAAGAAGTGACAAAAAAAAAAAAAAAACCCAGAAAGCAAAACAAAGAAAACAACAACAGAAAAACAAAGACTTCGTGGGACAAGAGGAGAGAAGACAGAGACACCGCTGCAACCTGCCTTGTGACAGAATGCCACAGCTAACTGCTGGATGTGCGCTGCCATCTTACCACGCCAAGGTAGCAGAAATCAGCGCACGCCCTGCCGCTCGTTGTTTTAGCTGAGAGGAAGTTCCACAGTTGCCTACACTGATTTTTACTTCGTCTTTGAGACTTGACTGCGGTCTGAGCAGCTGCCCGGCTTGAAGCAGGGAAGTTGACTAGCTTCCTTCTCCTCTCCTACTCTCCTACTCTCTAAGTGCACCATACAGCAAGCTTCTGTTCTTTTTTTTTTTTTTTTTTTTTTTTTTTTTTTTTTTTTGAGAGACAGAGAGAAAGGTCTTCCTTTGCCGTTGGTTCACCCTCCAATGGCTGCTGCGGATGGTGCCCTGTGGCCGGCACACCGCGCTCATCCAAAGTCAGGAGCCAGGTGCTTCTCCTGGTCACCCATGTGGGTGCAGGGCCCAAGCACTCCCAGGCCACAGCAGAGAGCTGGCCTGGAAGAGGGGCAACCGGGACAGAATCCGGCGCCTCGACCGGGACTAGAACCCAGTGTGCTGGTGCCTGTGGCGCCGGCCTCTTCTGTTCTTCTACCAGCACCACAGTCAAAGTCAGGGCAATGTGTGGACAAGGGATACATCCCCTGTACCCTGCAACGGTGGCAGTTTTGAGGCATTAGCCCCAGAGCTATACTCCCTCAATGTATGTGAATAAGGGGGATACACCTTAGCTTCTGGGGGCAAACACCAGAAGTAGCCCATAAAAAGATCTCCTCCCACACTGGCAGATCTGGGTAATGATCCCACTATTACCTTGCAACACCAGGACTGTAGCAATTCATTCTAAATTTCTTGGTGCCACTGAAAACTGCCTGCTGGACATAGGGAAGAACCTACCTACATTCTGCCTCTCTGGACTCATACCTTCCAGGGTAAAATCTCCTATATGCCTTGTAGTCACCCTGTAGGACTGAAACAAAGTCCAGTTCACATCCTCTAGTCCTAGGACTGTGGCTATTTTTTTTTGACAGGCAGAGTGGATAGTGAGAGAGAGAGACAGAGAGAAAGGTCTTCCTTTTTGCCGCTGGTTCACCCTCCAATGGCCGCTGCGGCTGGCGCATCTCGCTTATCCGAAGCCAGGAGCCAGGTGTTTCTCCTGGTCTCCCATGCGGGTACAGGGCCCAAGGACTTGAGCCATCCTCCACTGCCTTCCCGGGCCATAGCAGAGAGCTGGCCTGGAAGAGGGGCAACCGGGATAGAATCCGGCGCCCCGACTGGGACTAGAACCCGGTGTGCTGGCGCCGCAAGGTGGAGGATTAGCCTGTTAAGCCATGGTGCCGGCCAAGGTATAAGCCACAGCACCAGTTGGACTCTCCCAGCAGGCCCTGTGGAAGGATACATTCATATCACACAGTCCACCAACAGATGAATGGCTGAAGAAAATGTAGTATACATACACAATGGAATATTATTCAGCTATTTAAAAAAAGAAGGACATTCTATTTGCAGCAAAATGAGTGCAACTGCAGGCCATCATGTTGAGTGAAATAAGCCAGACCCAGAAAGACAAATACTGCATGTTCTCCCGTATATGTGGGAGATAAAATTTAAAAAGGAAACAAAATAAGAAAAAAAGTAGGAAATGTCTGTATGTATCAGTATTTCTGCAAATATAGTTTTGTGAAGCTTTGTGAAGCCAATGGTTAAGAATGTTATATCATTATAGATTAATGATTTGTGATTACTTTAAAATTTACTCTGTATAGATGAAATGGTCATTTTTCCATTCAGTTATTGTTTATAACACTTGTCTATGTTCCCACTAAACTACAGTCTTTTTTGCTTGTTAAACTTCTTATTTTGTAATGTATTAAGCCTTTTTACTGTAATGCGATTTTAAAATGTTATCTAAAAATAAGAAAAAAAGGGAAAAGGAAAGAGGGTGGGAGGGAGAGAGGAGGAGGGAAGGAGGGAATATTATTATGTTCTTAGAATTGTATCTACAAATCACATTGCATCTGTAAAAACTAATTAAAATTAAAATTAAAAAATGTAAAAGAAAACAATAAATAGAATGAAAAAGCCAAGGAGCTCTATCTTCCTAGGCTGATGGATTGCTTGGTCTATTGGCATATTTCCTAGGTTTCTAATGGCATTCCCAGTGAGAGGAGTTCCTGTCAGATATTTTGTCATACAAAACACTGCAGCAGCTTTGAAGCTCCTGCCAACAAGGGTTTCTTAAGGTGCATTGCTGCTTTGGGGGTAGAAAAGGGTCTCAGAGGAATCATTTGGTTTTAAGCCAATGGTGTCTGAAACTGCTCAGTATCAGAGCAACTGTGTGAGAGGTGAAAATTTTCAATTATTCAAGCACTTTATGTCTAGTACATTATTGAATTAAAGCAGTATTCCTTGTGTTCTTTCTTTCCATTTTTAGTCTTTTTTTTCTTTCAATAAACTTACTGAAAATAGCCATTGTTTAAAGATCAAACTTCCAATTTGTAAAGGGCTAGCATTTCATAACAAAAGCAACCAAGAAGAATCCCATCTCATTTTTCACTGAAAATGGTCTAGCCTGTTTCAATTTTTTTTTACATATTTTAATGAATCACTTCTCAGCAAATGCCACAGGACTGTGGTAGAAAAAATATAGTATTAAAATCAGGCTGGTGTGGGTGCGAACTCCAAGAGGCCTACTACCTATGTGCCCTTGAGCACATTATTGAATTTCTCCAATCCTCAGTTTCCTTGGGAAATAATAACATGTAATACAGAGAATGATTATGTGAATTAAAACAATAATAAAAATGAAAGTGCCCAATTTATTCAACAATGTTACCAAAGCAGAAGTCTACAAGAAAGGAAACATTCTTAGAGTTAAAATGGATATTTTCTGTGAGAGAAGCCAACATATTTTAATAATATTATTAGTTGGAATATATTATTTTATCCTCTTGATACTTTTTTCATTAGAAAACAATTAAACTAATATATCCCATTTCTCTATTTAACTGAAGGCTTTTTTTACTTTCAAACACTTATTCTCAGATAATTACATTCTTGATGAAGATACTTAGTTTCAATTCCATTGGATCTTTAGTGCCTCCTTTAATCTTTGGTGGTTTATTAATATATATTTTTATAAGCTTATGAATTAAATAATTGAAAATGTATTTTTCTTTGTTCCATTTTCTTAGCCCTAAAAAATTTTGATTTTTGGGCTGGCATTGTGGCACAGTGGGTTAAGCCAGTGCCCGTGAAGCAGCCATCCCATATGAGTGCTGGTTCAAGTCTCGGTTGCTCCATTTCCAGTCCAGCTCCCTGCTAATGTGCCTGGGAGGCAGTGGAAAATGGCCTAAGTGCTTGGGCCCCTGCCACCCACATGGGAGACCCTGATGGAGTTCTCAGCTCTGGGCTTTGACCTAGCCCGGTGCTGGCCACTGCAGGTATTTGGAGAGTAAACCAGCACATGGAAGATTCTCTCTCTCTCCTCTCTCTCTCTCCCTGTGTGTGTGTATAATTCTGCCTTTCAAATAAAAAAATTAAAAATTATATTTATCCTTTTTTTTTTCATTTCAGAGACAGAGAGCCCCCACCAATGATTATTCCTCAAATGCCATGATGTCTTGGGTCAGGCTGGGGTCAGAACCAGGAGCAAGGAACTCATTCCAGGTCACTTGAGTTATCATGGTTGCCTTCCAAGGTCTGTATTAATAGGAAATTGGAATCAGGAGCCAGATCCAGGTACTCCAATACAGGGCACAGGTGTATTAACTAGCATCTTAACCACTAGTCCAGAAGCTGCTCCTTAGTTTAATTTTTATATGATTTCAAACTTGCAAAATGTTGCAAAGAAAATCCCCTTTCCCCCTTCATTGGATGCATCAATTATTTATGTTTGTATTTACTGCACTTGCTTTATCACTCTCCTTTTACACCTCCCTGCCAACATACATGTGCAAGGGAACTTAAAAAAAGTTCTTGCAAATGGAATTAAAAGATGTTTGTGAGGCAGTCATTTGCCACAGTAGTTAAGATGTCACTTGAGATGCCCCGGGAGTCTGGGCTCCTGTTTCCAATCCAGCTTCCCGATGATGTATACTAGGAGGCAGCGGGTGATGACTCATAGCTGGGTCTATGTCGTGCACATGGGAGACCTGGATTGAGTTCCAGGCACCTGGCTTTGGCCTTGGATGTTGTAGGTATTTGGGAAAGAACAGCAGATGGAAGATCTCTTTGTCTCTCTGAACTTCAAATAAAATGAAAATAAATATTTTTTACAAGCATTGTTTTTTGGTGCAAAGAAATTTAAAATCCATGAATAATTTTTATATAATACTCATTTTCCATGATCTTTTTGAAAATTCTCTCTACAGAAACACACATACACATACACACACACACTTCAGTGTACATTTTCTAAAAACAAAGAAATTCACTTATAACTACAGTAGCAGAATACAGAAAATTTAATATTAATACAATAGTATTGTCTGAACTTAAGCCCATATTCCAATCTTTTCAGTTTTCCTAATAATCTTCATATTTATCCCCCTTCACTCTGAGTCTAGGATCTAATCCAAGATCATGCTTTGCATTTAGTCGTCATGTTTCTTTAGTCTTCTCTATTCTGGAGCAGTTTCTCAGCTTTTCCTTTTTATTTTTTGACCTTGACATTTTGGAAGATTACAATTATTTTGTCCCATGCTTGTCTCTTGTTTCTTCGTGGTTATGTTCTGCTTGTACATTTTTGGCAGGAATAGAAAAGAAGTATGATAAAAATTTACTTACATCCATACACAAAAGGTATAACATTTATTAAGACTTTATTTTTTCTATTTATGAATCACATAACTGATGCACCAATTTTACCGGAAATAGTCAAATATGGTAGTAAGAACCCAGATTTTGGAAGTCAAACTGGGGGTCCATAATTTTGTAATTTATGATCTTGGCATGAAATCTCTGTGCCTCAGGATCAATATGTATAAAACAGCATGTTAGTTGCAACTACTTCATTTCCTTGGTGTGAGGATTTATTGTGATACTCTATATACAGATCCCTGAGTCTGGCGCTTGGCATGTAGTGAAATTCAATAATGCTATCACATGTTGGTGAGACATATATATAATATACATAATATCTATTATATATACTCTATATATGTTTAATATATATGTACACATATGCATAAGTATTATAAGCCCTTTTATTTTGATTTGTGCCCAAACCTTGCTAAATACAAATAGATTAGATTCCTAAAGATCTTTAATTCCTGTAGCACGCATTTGGCACAGCAGTTAAAATTCTGTTGGGTCTCTGTCACACGTGTGGGAGACTGGATTGAGTTCCCAGAGTCCAGCATCAGCCAGGTCCATCCCAATTGTAGTGGACATTTGGGGAGTGAACCAAAGGATGGGATCTCTTACTCACTCTTTCTCAAGTGAATAAAACCAATTTAGGAATTAAAAAATATTTAATTCCTGATTTTTCAACAGAGAAGTATAATTTGAAGAATACAAAAATTGCAATTGAATTTTAGAGGAATAGTCATATCTAAAAACATTTCCAAATCTAATGTGATATCTGTTTTTGATTACTTTTACTTTGCCCTAACTTATTCCTACTTAGAAAAATAAATTCGTATTCACCTGTGTTCTTAATGTATTTTTTTTTTGACAGGCAGAGTGGATAGTGAGAGAGAGAGAGAGACAGAGAGAAAGGTCTTCCTTTTTGCCGCTGGTTCACCCTCCAATGGCCGCTGTGGCTGGCGCATCGTGCTGATCCGAAGCCAGGAGCCAGGCACTTCTCCTGGTCTCCCATGCGGGTACAGGGCCCAAGGACTTGGGCCATCCTCCACTGCCTTCCCGGGCCATAGCAGAGAGCTGGCCTGGAAGAGGGGCAACCAGGATAGAATCCGGCGCCCCAACCGGAACTAGAACCCGGAGTGCCGGCGCCGCAAGGCGGAGGATTAGCCTGTTAAGCCACGGCGCCGGCCACTTAATGTATTTTTATTAAAAAAAAAAAAAAAAACTAACAAACCTGGTCACAAAACTAATAGCATAAACTCATCACTGTTGCTGAATTCTAGCTGCATGTTGAAATATTTATAATTTTCCTTTTTACAGTTCTTTCTCAATTGATTTTCACTTTTTGGATACATATTATGATCATAATAAAAGACCGACTCTTGAAACAATGACAGCCTTCTCTGGACTTTCATGGTTTCTTGACTGTCCATATGGAAGGCATCCCATGGAGGACTAGAAGTCTCCAAGAGGAAGTGAAGCCTCAAAGTGGAACCTGGCTGCCTTAGTTCCAGCCTGGCAGAAACCCTTGTTAGCCATGCGATCCTCATTAAACAGCATATAAGGAAAACACAATATATTGTTCTCAAGTGCTTCCCTCACTCACAAATTTTAACATTTCCGTAATCAAGATAAACCGGAATATTTAGGTGATAAGCAAGCCCTGTGCCGTAGTTTAATTGAAATAATTTATTTCTCCTCTTTAAAACTACTCAAAATGATGCATCTTAAAAAAGATAAGAGCTTAGCGTTAATGAAATGCAGTAAATCTTCACACATTAAGACAAGTTGGGGTGGGTGTTTGGTTTCATTTTGTTATAGCAGAGAGCATTAATTGCTCTACTAAAAGTGGAATGTGGGGGCTGGCGCTGTGCTACAGTAGGTTAATCCTCTGCCTGTGGCGCCAGCATCCCACATGGGTGCCGGTTCGAGTCCCGGCTGCTTCACTTTCAATCCAGCTCTCTGCTATGGCCTGGGAAAGCAGCAGAAGATGGCCCAAGTCCTTGGGCCCCTGCACCCATGTGGGACACCTGGAAGAAGCTTCTGGCTCCTGGCTTCGGATCAGCACAGCTCTGGCCATTGTAGCCATTTGGGAAGTGAACCAGTGGATGGAAGACCTCTCTCTCTGCCTCTCCCTCTCAGTGTCTGTAACTCTGTCTCTCAGATAAATAAATAAAATCTTTATTAAAACAAAGTGGAATGTGGTTTCCAGAGGAAAAGAACAGTATCATCAGGTGCCCAAGACTTAAACAGTTTTGTTTAAGCAGTTAGGTCTGAGTAGAGTGCAAATTATGGAATGTCAGATGGCAGGATCTATGATCCGGCAGAATGTCTGTGGAACTAGCAAATGCTCTTATACTTAATAATACATTTTCTTTTGATTGCGAACTGCATGACCAGGAATATTTATTTGAATGATGTTTGTGGGTTTTTCAGTTATGCTTTTTGTAATGGATGCACATTGTAAGAAATATTTTGAAGGGGATAAACCATCAATATGCTGCTATTTTACTCGATTGCTTTTAAAGAATAGTTGTACATGTGTTGTAAAATTATCACTGAAAATAATGACATGTAAATATTTTATTTGGCTTATGTGGTTATTTTCTTTTTTATTTATATAAAGGGAGCAAATATCATGTATTGCATATATGAAGTTTTATGAGCATAATGATACTCCCACCCTACCCTCCCTCACTCATTCTCATTCTCCTGCCTCCTTCTTTTCTTATTTTTCTTTTAACTTTTACAATGACATATTTTCAATTTTATTTAGTCTCTTTGCGAACTCTATTTTTAACCTTAGCTTTTGCCTGTAAGAAATGCCAAATTAACAGATTTGTTGATCATTCCTTTAATACAATGTAGAATCTTAGTTGTGTGCAAAGTTTGATACACAAGCATCAGTGGTAACAGATGCAATTCAAACCTTATCCCTCTGGACCTTAAGGAAAGTTCATTTCAGTGAAAGAAGCAACATATTTACACTTAAGAAAACACCGGAGGCAACTGACCCTAACCATGTATTCATAACGGTAGAAATATTGATATACTTTCAACATACTTCAAAATTTTTTAAAAAATGTATTTAACATATACCTGCTTAGCCAAAAATATTAGACCAAGCAATCATGCTATTTATTACATTTGAGTTTTCCAATGATTCTATCAATAAATACATGGGAAAGATAGATTTAGAGGAAACATTGGAACAATAAGTTAAAATATTTCCAGGTAAGATTTTGATTTGGTTGTATCAATGTTACCTTGAAGTTTTGAATAATTAGTTCCTTTTGTTGTCTATAGTTTTCATCCAGAAAATGAAATTGTGTATTTTTGTACTCCAATATACAAGCGGAGTTCAAAAAGTTTGTGGAAATGGAATTTAAAGATAAGTTTATTTTGGGAAAAAAAATTTAAATCCATGTACACGAGGAGTCTTCAAAAAGTTCGTGGAAGATATGCATTATGGGAAGAAGCATAAAGTAGATTTCAATTTTTCTATGAACTTTTAAAATGTCCTCATATATCTTGATGATTGTCTTACTCCATTTGTATTACTATAACAGAATAATAATTTCTTAACTGGATTGTTAGTTTTGTAGTTGAATTTCTTGAACTCTATAGATTCTAGATATTAATCCTTTATCAGTTTTATAGTTTGCAAATATTTTCTCCCATTCTGTCAGTTATCTTTTAATTTTGTTGAGTGTTTCCTTTGCAGTGCTGAAGTTTCTCAGCTTGATGCAATCCCATTTGTCTATTTGGCTTTTATTGCCTGTGCTTCTGGGGTCTTTCCCAAGGAATCTTCCCCTATGCCATTGTTGTGCTGTTTCCTTGATGTTTTCCTCTATTATTGTGATGGTATAAGATCACAGATTTAGATAATTGATATATTGTGATTTGCTTTTTCTTATTTCTGCAATCATAGATCCAATTTTCCCAACACCATTTGTTGAAGAGACTGTCCTTTCTCTAAGCAGTGACTTTAGCTCATTTGTCAAAGATAGACTGGTTTTAGTTGCATGGTTCAATTTCTGGGATTTCTATTCTGTTCCATGGGTCTGCATGTCTATTTTTGTGCCAGTACCAAACTGTTTTGTTATAATTGCCCTGTAGTACATTTTGAAATCTGGTATTGTGATGCCTCTGTGTGTGTTTCCATTGTTTAAGATTGCATTAGCAATTTGGGGATTCTTGTGTTTCCATATGAATGTTATCATTGTTTTTTTCTAGACCTGAGAAGAATTTCCTGCGTATTTTGAGAGGGTTCATATTGAATGTGTAAATTTCTTTGGGTAGTATGAACATTTTGATGATACTAATTCTTCCAATCCACAAACATGGAAGAGTTTACCCTTTGTTTGTGTCTTCTTCTATTTCTTCCTTTAATGTTTTTAATTTTTTTTTTTTGACAGGCAGAGTGAGAGAGAGAGAGAGAGACAGAGAGAGAGAGTTATAGACAGTGAGAGAGAGACAGAGAGAAAGGTCTTCCTTCCGTTGGTTCACTCCCCAATGGCCACTACAGCCGGCACTGCGCTGATCCGAAGCCAGGAGCTGGGTGCTTCCTCCTGGTCTCCCATGTGGGTGCAGGGGCCCAAGGACTTGGGCCATCCTCCACTGCCCTCCCGGGCCACAGCAGAGAGCTGGACTGGAAGAGGAGCAACCAGGACTAGTATCTGGTGCCCCAACCGGCACTAGAACCCGGGGTGCTGGCGCCGCAGGTGGAGGATTAGCCTAGTGAGCCACGGTGCTGGCCCAATGTTTTTAATTCTTATTGTAAAGATCTTTCACATCCATAGTCAAATTTTCTGCAAGATGTTTAAAACTTTTTTGTAGCTATTGTGAATGGTACATATAGGGAAACCAAATGACTTCATTAAGAGACTATTCAAACTCATAAGTTTGATAAAGGGGGCTGGCACTGTGGCATAGTGGGTAAAGCCTCCATCTGCAGTGCCAGCATCCCACATGGGTGCCAGTTCAAGTCCTGGCTACTCCACTTCCAATCAGCTCTTTGCTATGGCTTGGGAAAGCAGTAGAAGATGGCCCAAATGCTTGGGGCCTTGCAACTATGTGGGAGACCAGGAGGAAATGCCTGGCTCCCAGTTTCAGATCAGCTCACCTTGGGCTGTTGCAGCCATTTGGGGATTGAACTGGTGGACGGAAGACCTCTCTCTCCCTCTCTCTGCTTCTGCCTCTCTGTAACTCTGACTTTCAAATACATAAATTAATTAAAAAAAAACTTTGGTAAAGCTGCAGGATATAATATCAAGCACTCAAAAATCAGTAACCATTTTATACACAAACAATACCATCACTGAGAAAGAACTTGTTTTTTTTTTCTTTTGAAACTTTAACTCCCACATATAAGGGAGAACATACATATTTGACATTCTATGTCCAGCTTATTTTATGCAACATCATGTCCTCTAGGTGCATCCATTTTGATGCAAACGGTATAATTTCATCCTTTTTATAGCTGAATAATTTTCTGTATTTTATATATATATATATATATATATATGTATACATTGCATTTTCTTTACCTATTCATCTGATGATGAACACCGTGGTACATTCCATATTTTGGCCATTGTGAACAGTGCTGCTATAAACACAGTGAGGCGGGTATCTCTTTGATATAATGTGTTCAAGTCTTTTGTGCATATACCTAGTAGTGGGGTTGCTGGATCCTATGACTAGTCTGTTTCTACTTTTTAAGAAATGCTCACACTGTTTTCCACAGTTGGTGCACTAATCTACATTCCCACCAACAGTGTATAAGAGTTCCCCTTTCTCCACATCCTTGCCATCATTGGTTACTTTTCTGTATTTTGGATAATAGCCATTCTGATAGAAGTGAGGTAATATCTTATTGTTGTATTGATTTGCATTTCTCTGGTGGGTAGTGATGTTGAGCATTTTTTCACATACTTGTTGGCCATTTGTATTTCTTCTTCTTTGGAGAACTGTTTATTGAGCTCCTTTACTCATTTCTTAATTGGATTGGTTGCTTTTTTAATTGTTGAGGTTTTTTTTTATTTTTAGTTACTGATATTTAAATTTAAATTCTAGATTTTAAGCATGTTTTGGATAGGAAGCTTGCAAATATATTATCCTATTTTGTTGGATACTTCTTGACTCTGCTGATTGTTTTCTTGCAGTGTCTTTCTCACTTTGTCTATACCTCCGAGACCTTTTTCCTGAGACCCGAGTTTTGGGGAAATGCCCCTAACCTCTTATTTTCTTCACTGAATATGCTGCCCACTTCCCTGTCTTATATGTAAGTGGGATACTTATAGCTAAATAAATCAAGACAGCTATCCTATAATACCTTCTCATGGTGTACTACTTATATTTTTCAAGTTTACATGTTAGAGAACACAGTGTATTCTAACCATTACTTTCAGGATAGACTTGCCCAATTGCCAAGCAGTATCTCTTTTTCATAATCATGCCCTCCACTACACTGCCATTTGCCATCATCTTGGTAAATCTGTCTTATTTTATTAAAGTCTTTAGCACTTGCCCCACTTTTGCCCTCTCCATCATAGATCCTGTTGTAATCATGATTGATTTCCATACCAACTTATCCAAAAGTTTAGTATGTCAGATACTTAATATTCTTCTCTCCAGTGATCTTCAACTCATCATTACTTCAACTATCCACTCCAGTAGAGGAACATTTCCTGAACTCCATCATTACTCAAAAAGCTCTAGTAGTGAAATCTTCAGTTTAAATATTCTATTAATGAACTCACTACCCTCTATGTCTAATAGACTCATAATAAATCTCATTACTTCTACACTTAGACCTCATTGAACCCTGTCTGACCTATTTGCTTCCTTAATTCTTCTCAGTAACACCTAATCCACACCATCATCTTTCCATTGACATTTTCAGTTGCTTGATTTAACATTTCAATAACTCATTCCCAAACACTGTAATGTATTTTTTGCCATTATTCCATCATTTCACCTCCCTAATAGGCCTAGGGTTTTGCCTTTTCTGTACCTACAATCTGGCTGAAAGTTTCTGGCAATTATAGACACTAGGATATCCTCCAATCCAGTGAAGGCAGGACAGTGAAACATCAGTTAAGAGAGCAGTTAGCCCAGCCAGGAAAACTTTAGACTTCCTTTTCAAAATACTGATTTAGGGAGATTTCTCTTTATTCAAGATTTAAGAATGAAACAAAAAGTCTCCATGAAGTTTTTTTTTTTCATTTTTATTTTTATGTTGTAACTCAATTTCAGTCATTATATGCCTAAATGAAATTTTGTATATTTTGACTGACATTGGCCAAATAGCCTTCATCCCCTCTCCCTTGGTAACCACTCTTGTATTTTCTGTTTCTATTAGTTCTTTTTTTATATTTACAAGTGATATCATATGATATTTTTCTTTCTGTGTCTGATTTATTTTTCTCAGCATAATACACTCCATATTCATACATATTCCCACAAATTATCAATAGGATTTGATTCTTATTTAAGACTGTTTTATACGTATGTGAAGGTACTTCAAAAAGTTCATGGATAATGCAATTAAAATATAGGTTTATTTTGTTGCAACAAATTGAAATCCATACACAATTTTTATTTATGTATATTTCCATGAACTTTACTTGAGATTCCTTGGTATTGTTAAACACTTACAGGTGATTTTTTTTTTTTAAAGATTATTTACTTGGAAGGCAGAGAGACAGAGACAAAGAGATCTTCCATTTGCCGGTTCACTACCCCAAAATGGCCACAAAAGCTAGAGTTGGGCCAAGCCAAAGCCAGGAGTCAGGACCTCCATTCTGGTCTCCCACGTGGGTAGGAAGAATGCAAGCACTCCGGCCATCTTGTGCTGCCCTCTCCAGCACAGTAGCAGGGAGCTGGATTGGAAGCAGAGCAGCTAAGAGCAGCATTTATTGGGATGCAGGTGTTTAAGCTGCTGTGCCACAATGCTGGCCCCACTTACAGGTGCTTTTGTGAACATTGGTGTGCTGCCCAGATTCCCCTTCAGGAACAACGGGTTCATTATGTTAGCTATCAGAATTCTTTCACTGATAGACTTCAAGCTGCCAAGCCGTCTTCGACAATCGTCTCACCTGAAGAAAAAATTCAATCAAGGTCATTTCTTCCTTCCATATGGCCCATAACTAATGACTGATCTATCTGGGAGTATAAAGACCCATTCCTCTCACTCCCAACTCAAGACTCCTCTGCAAATTCATCCCATGCCAGAACATGCCATGAATCAGCTGACCCTTCCACTGTGTCTGCCTTGTGCTTCAACTTCTCCCTCTGCCTGATCCTATTTCTCTCTCTTCCCTCCCCCGTGATGACTCCAGGAATGTTCCCTAATAAACTTCATCTTCCAGTCATAGGTAGTTTCCTGGGGAGCCCAATCTACTACAGTGAGACTTACAACTTAGCTGTTATCTCATCACATCATCTCAAAGACCCTAAAAGGAAGGCATTGCTATCATTCTTAGAAGAAAACTGGGACATAGAGGGGTTAAGCAACTTGCCCAATGTCATGAAATTGCTATGCAAGATTTAAATCTACATTTCATGTCAGACATAAAGAACCATGCCAATACAATATACATTCTGTCTGCACTTTTCTCTTGATCATAAGCGCTCTCAAATATCAGAGAGAATACAATATTTAAGCTTCTCTCCTAGGGATCACTGTATTTAAAAGTGAGTAACTGTACCAAGGAAATTTTCTAGGACAAAGTCCTGTGTTTGTCATATACTAAATTAAAAAAATAAAAATAAACAGAGAAAAGAGTTTATGTAAGATGAAATTATCATTTTATGCGTCAGTCTGTAAAGCCATGATTAATATTTGCATTATTCTCTTAGGACTCTTTCCCAGTTAGTATCAAACTTCAGCTTCAATATTTTGAATCTGAGGTTGTTCTAATAACATTTTCTCCAATTATGATTTCTGACTAAAACATTTAAATTATTAGAATATTACAATACATTAAATGCTAGAATATTACAATACAAGTTGCATTTACAGTAGCTCTATATGTTACTAGAGGCATTAAAAATTTGATGAAAAATCTGTCCTTGTGAGTCTTGCCACTATTACCTAACCTGCTCACACTATTTTAAAAACTTAACTAGTATGGTAACTTTAAGCTGTTTTCCTGAGTGATGCAGCTAGTTAAGACACCCATGGAGACTTGGTTTGGCTGGAAGTGATCATGTTTCAAATGCTAGTTAATATCAGAATGTGTGCTTACTCAGAAAGACATATGCAGTGGCTGGGAAACGGGTCCTCAGAACACAACATGGTGACTTGAGTCATTTAAATATTTGAGATCAATGTTCACCATCAAAGTTCTTCTCAGTGACCTCATAGCAGCAGCCTACATTTGGGAAATGAAATTCTTGGTCCAAAAAGTAAAAATACTATTTTTAGTTATCATGTTAAAAATGAATAGGTTAATGGGTACTTAAACCTTTTTGCCCTTTTAAGATTTCTCTTATGAGAGAGCTTGTAATATCACTGGAAGTAAAATCTGCTTTGTTTTTAATGTATCTCACTACAGTTAACTCCTCAATGTGCAGAGAACAGCTCCAGTATGCTGAATGCTTCGTATACCTCACAAAAAATAACCTCTGCAGCACAACAACTCTGTGAGGATTATTTTTCTCTTTTTCAGATAGAAAACCTGAGGCTCAAAGAGCTTAAATGATTTATATCATGTATATTTTAAGAGGCATTTGATCACACTTGCTAACTTGAATTTATTACACTTAATCTTGATTTCCCAAGAAAAATATGATGCTATATGCAATTAAATATTGCATATATTATCACACATACAGGCAAAACACAAATTCGTTTGGTAGCATATGAACAAACATAAGGTAATGCATCCATCTATTCTTCATATATCCCCTATGCCACATCATAAAGAACGATTTTCCTTTCCTGAATTTTACATATATTGTTGTGCTTCCTTTTTTTTTTTTTTTTTTTTTTTGCAAATGCTGATAACTCAGTATGCAATGCCAGGCCCTTACTTTATCTGTCTCTGTCTTCTCATTTAAACTGCAATTAAGCATCACTTCTTTCAGGAAGGATTCCCTGGTCGCTTCTCATTTTTTCTTGGGCTCTCGCCTTCTTGAAGTCTGTTATTTGTTTTACTTTACTTATCTTTTTTTAAACTTTTATTTAATAAATAAAAATTTCCAAAGTACAATTTTGGGATTATAGCGGCTTTTCCCCCCATAACCCTCCCACCTGCAGCCATCGCATCTCCCACTCCCTCTCCCATCCCATTCTTTATCAAGATTCATTTTCAATTATCTTTATATACAGAAGATCAACTTAATATATACTAAGTGAAGATTTCAACAAATTGCACCCACACAGACACACAAAGTATAAAGTACTGTTTGAGTACTAGTTATACTGTTAATTCATGTAGTACAACACATTAAGGACAGAGATCCTACATGGGGAGTAAGTGCACAGTGACTCCTGTTGTTGATTAAACAATTGACATTGTTTTATTTATCTTTAATATCCAACTTCAAGGATGATTATCAAAAAGCCATATATATGTTGTGCACATATGTATTATGTGCACAATAATTCCAGATGTATCCTCTATTTATTCCATAGGAATTTGACTTTGTGTTTAAAATGCTAATGATTACTATGTGAATCTACCAGAATTGCAGAGATGAATAAAAAGAACACACAAAGCCAAGTGTTGGCAAGCATTTGGAACACAAAGAGGACGTTCATTGACTGATAATGGGAATGAGCAATCTCTGCAATTCATGTTGGATAATTGATGGGCAGTGTCTGTTAAATCCAAACATGCTGAACTTATGAAACAGAAATTCCATTCCCATGTATAAACCCAACAAATACATCCATATCTATCTATGTATATCTGCCTATATTCATAGCAGCATTATTTATATTAACTCAAAACTGAAGACTATCAAAATAGCCATAAATAGTAGAAAGAATAAACATACTCTGATATGAATGCACTTCAAAACAGTCATGAAACATGGAATTAAAACATGTTTATTTGGTGTCAAAATTTCGAAATTCATGTATATGAAAGATCTTCAAGAAGTTCATGTAAATGCATATTGTGATAAAACTATGTGTGGCTTTCAAGTTTTTGCATGGAAAAAAAACCCTTATCCTTTCATTCCAGTTTTCCACACTCATATATTCACCTAGTTTAATACTACAAAGCAAACTGAATCCATTACATTCAACGGCACACAACAATTTTGGATGAAACTTACAAAATACAGGTTGAAGGAAATAAAAATGACACAAAGTACATGTTGCATTATTTCATTCATATGAAAAATCTAAGTAGTACCATTAAATGTCAGGAAAATAATAATTCCAATAAAAGGGGAAGAGAGGACAAGGGGAGACTTGGAGTAGCTAGTGATGTATTTTTTCCTCATTTGGGAACTGATAACACAGGAGTGTATGAATAGTGTACTGCATTTAGCTATATTGTCATGTTTCCTGTTCTCTTGGACCATTATTCTGTTTTAAAGGTTGATTTATTTATTTGAAAAGCAGAGCAACAGAGAGAGGGAGGGGGACAGAGAGAGAAAGAGAGAGTGAGAGAGATAGAGAGAGAGATCTTGCATCTGCTGATTCACTCCCCAAATAGCTGTAAGAGCCAGATCTGGGCCCAGGCAAAACCAGGAGCCAGGAATTTCATCTGGGTCTCCCATGTGGGAGCAGGGGGCTCAAGCACTTGGATTATCTCTGGTGCCTTCTCAGGTACATTAGCAGGAAGCTGGATTAGAAATGGAGAAGCTGAGACTTGAACTGGCACTCCAACACGGGATGCTGGTGTTGCAAGTTGTGCCTTAATCTGTTGTACCACAACACCAGTCCCTTGAGCATCATCATTCTCAATAGTATAAAAACAACCCTTGTTTTATGTTCAACTTACCTGGCTTAATTTTACCACAAGAATCTGGCTGAGCATTGTGAAAAGTCTGAGATTTTACCCGACTTCAAGCTAACAAGTTAGCACAAAATAGTTTCATATGTGCTGGCAGAAAACATAAGACTCCAAGGTCAGAGTCAAAGCACTTTGCTACCCATAGCAAGAGTAGTAGCCAGTGTGTTGATTCCCTGAACCTGGATTTCCAAAGCCTGAAGACAAAGTGCTTTAATGGGTTTCTTTAACAGGAAAGGGATCCTGAAATGAGGAAATCCAAATCTTTTGTTCTGGGCTGTAACCATACTTCCCCTGTGCTCCAGAAGGAGACACTATCTCTATATTTTAAGGATGTTTGCTACACAAACATCTCTGAAAAGATGATCCAGAGCAAAAGCAGTCAGAGCCTGTGCTTTCAAGTCATGCAGAAACACACACACACACACACACAAAACAAATTGGGAATTGTCTCCCAGCCCTCTTTTTTTTCTTGTCTTCAAATGTCAATTTGTTTCACCCTCTCTATGCTTGATACTCTATGTCAATCTCCAAGATATTCCCTTGAGCCACACCCCCATTGTTTTAGACCTAAAGTCTTATTTCAGTTTTCAGTACTTCTCCATATCCAATTTTGGCATTATTACCTCTCAAAAATTTTGCTGATTCTTTAATTGCTTCTGACAAATTATTGATGCATTACAAGAAACTTGTCCTAAAAAGCCCCGGGTTGTTCTCTGACTCAGCTCGAGTGCTTCACTCCTTTAGTTTCTCTCTTGAAATCCTCAACACTGAATGTGTACATGTATGTATTCATACAAACACTAAAGGGAAAACAGTGAGCACACTTAGAAAGTCAGATATTTTTACTGAAGATCCACTGCCTCTGGATATACATTGGCTATCCTGGGACATAGAATGTTGACTCATTCCAGCTCACTTGATACACAAACAGAAAGGAATGTGAAACTGGTTAGATAATTGTTTCTTTCTCCCACTAGCACCATCAAATAGGGATGAGTGTCATAACCTAGCTATTGGGAGTGAAGAGGGAAAGGTAGAGGTCCCAAAGTCACCAGAAACCACCCCCACCCTGCCCTGCCACAATCCCTTCACAGGCTACAAAAGATGTTGTTCACCTTTCTTTCTTTAATGATAGCACATGAGGAACAAAAAGACCCATTCATCTTTTCCTAAAATCTCAACTTTGGGAGACAATATGCGTTTTTGCTGAAGAAATCTCAGTATTGCTATTACAAAGAGGGACAGAATGGTTCCCATCCAGTCTACGTGGGTCTGCTGTTGATTGAGCTGAAATTTATATTGGGAAAAGTCATATTTCTTAGCTATGGAAAGAGTAAGACGGGATGAACGTCATCCACCTCTTCACAAATAATTGGGAACCTAGACAATGATGTCTAGCGATTGATTGTCCAGTTCTTCATTTAAGTCCCCACTGGCTCCTGAGGTTGTCTAGGAAGGTGACAAGGTTAAGGTTAGGTATCAAGGTCTGGCGCACACAGTTTTCTACTAAAATGAAAGCAGTAGCAGGCCTGAGGAACAGGCAAATCCAAAACTGACACTAGAGCATTAATATTTGCAAAAGGTAGGAGGTTAATCTGAGCACCTTTGAGCTGAAAGAAAAACAGAGACTGCCACAAAGAATAAAGTTCACCAAAAAAGATGTTTTCCTATGAGAAATGCTGCCTGAAATTGAGTCTTTAGGCAGGTAATGAAATCTTTAAACCACACAGGTTTTAGTGTGGAAGACATTTAGACTTTAGATATTATAGTATAGAAATAAATGTATAATTATGAATTTTGATGGTGCCATGAGTGAACCACACAGAAAGGATAGAGTGAACCCAACTTGTTTTAGAAGGAAGTCTTGAAGGGCTCTCTGAAGAAGTAATATTTGATTTGAGACCTGGAGGCAAAGAAATTAACCAGAAGAAGGACTATGACCTGAGATGGGAAAAGAGTTTCCTGGAAAAAGAACTTTCAGAGGACATGAAAAAGATAGTGAGAGTGGCATCAAACAAGAGTGGAGAAATGAAGAATTTAGGAATATGTTTAAGCCTTTCCATTTTATTCCAAGGGAAACTGGAATTGAATGAGGAATTTAAGCAAAAAAAGTTAAATAATCTAATCTCCTCTCGTAGCCATTGATTCGACAAAGATATAGAGCAAAGTTTGACAAAACTGTATTTGCAACAATACTGATGCACACAGGCATTTCTTTCTCTTTTTTATTGATTTTTCTTTTTAAATTTTAGCTCACACATATAAGGACAGATATACTATTATACTTTTAGTGATCTGTGATTATTTTAAAATTTACTCCGGGTTCTAGTCCCGGTTGGGGCGCCATATTCTGTCCTGGTTGCTCCTCTTCCAGTCCAGCTCTCTGCTGTGGCCCCGGGAAGGCGGTGGAGGATGGCCCAAGTGCTTGGGCCCTGCACCCGCATGGGAGACCAGGAAGAAGCACCTGGCTCCTGGCTTCGGATCGGCTCAGTGCCGGCCGTGGTGGCCATTTGGGGGGGTGAACCAAGGGAAGGAAGACTTTTCTCTCTGTCTCTCTCTCTCTCTCACTGTCTAACTCTGCCTGTCAAAAAAAAAAATTTACTGTGTATAAGTGAAATGGACATTTTTCACTTGATTACAGTTTATAGCTCTGTCTACATTCCTGTTGAACTTGCTGAACTTTTTATTTAGTGGACTATTAAGCCCTTGACTATATGTAAATTAAAAATAGGTTATCTCAAAAATTTAAGAAGAAAGGAAGGTAGGAAGGAAGAAGTGAAGAGGGATGGAGGGAGGGTATTAGAATTGTATCTAGGAACTATATTGAGTCTGTTCTTTGTTATTAATATCATATTAATATGAGAAAAAATAAATCTTATTTGAATTTTAAACTGTGACTTTGACTAGTAAGTGAAGAATGGCTTGATGAGAGTTGAATCAAAATTAAAATAGAGGCAGGAAAGAACTTTTTTTTGTATCTTTTATAGTTTTATTTCTTTTTTTTTAAACTTTTATTTAATGAATATAAATTTCCAAAGTACAGCTTATGGATTACAATGGCTTCCCCTCTCATAACTTCCCTCCCACCTGCAACCCTCCCCTTTCCCACTCCCTCTCCCCTTCCATTCACATCAAGATTCATTTTCAATTCTCTTTATATACAGAAGGTCAATTTAGTATATATTAAGTATAGATTTCAACAGTTTGCCCCCACATAGTAACATAAAGTGAAAAATACTGTTGGAGTACTAGTTATAGCATTAAATCACAATGTACAGCACATTAAGGACAGAGATCCTAAATGATATTTTTTAAAAATTGATTAATTTGCTATGCAATAGGAAATAATTTTTTAAGAATACATAAGATTCTCTAATAGTATCAATGGTGGATAATAGAGAAAAACCACTATTATAATACACAAACTAGTCAGGTAATAAAATTGTAAATGTAAAATACCCAAATAAAAGAAAATTATGTTTTGAAAAATGACAGTGTGGGCTAATTTTTAAATAAGCCATACAAATGCCAGAGATATGTAGACAAATATTATGAAAATTTTGCTTTTCCTACAGAGGTATCCCTCTCAATGTACTAAACCTTCACCATAGCTTATCTAGGAACTAAATTCTGGGCCTCCCTTTGCAAAATGGTGGTGGGATTAACCTGAATAAAGGAATGAGGAAGCTAATGTTTTCACTTACAGCTCCGATTGAATTGGTTCATTTTATAACTAATACATGTTATAAAGAATAAAGAGAGTTTTGAGATGCCATCAATCTGCGCCCAATTTTCTGTTAAGTTTCACAAGTAGTGGAAGAACATGTCTGAAAGGATCAAAATAAAGACGAATATGCTTTACTCTATTTCCATTTTGTACACTTTTTTAAAGTTCCAGAAATATATCTTCCTCCACACAATGCAAAATAGAAAGTAACACTGAGCTAAAGAAAATACTAAGACTAAGGACCTGGGTGTTGAAGAGAAAATCTTAGACAAACAGTCAGCTTGTATAAATCATTGTAAGGAGATTCAAGAAAACCACAGCAAAAGAGACAAGTATAACATCTCCACTGATTGTTTATGTTGTTCAAGATATTCTTCATGGAATCATGTTAGTTAAAAACAATGGATACATCTAACAAAACCCAACAAGCTTGAGAGGGAATTTAATATACTTCAAGAGAAAATATTATTATTTACTTGCGCCTGAAAAAATCAAATATTTTCAAGCCTAGCTTCAGGAAAAAGTAACTTGAAGAATTATAAAGAATAGTGAAAACTTTTTTCCATATGCCTCACTCTGTCATTTACCAATTGCCATTACAGTCTCATAACACAAAATTTCGGTGCCACAAAACATTACCCATAGATTTCTTATGCATCAGTGAGTACGCAGGGGATTCATTTAATCTCAGCTGGGTGTGGTTGGAGCAGCTCTGCTCCATGTTTGCCTCTTGCGCCTTCTTGAATTGACAGACTAGCCCAGAAAGTCCCACAAGCATAAAAACACAAGACTTCCTAATAGCAAGGCTGAAATCAGACAAGCTGTTATGTTCACCGCATTTTAATTAGTCAAAGGGAGTCACAAAGACAAACGCCCAAAATCAAAGGGTAGGGCAATATACTCCACCTCTTGAATGGGGGAGGCAGTGATAAAATCTACCACACCCCTTTCCTCTCTGCTTCTCTTCCTAAGGCCCCTTGTTTTAGCTCCGGGAGAAAATCAAGTAAGAACACACTGAGTACCAATGAGAGAGACTTGATGTAGTTTTTTTAATACATTTGTATTTTGACCAAAAAATAGGACAAGTGTAACTGCTGATAGTGTCATTTAAAATATCTCATGGGAGCTACATATTGCATCAGATACAGATTAGCCCTGAATATCAGGAAAGCTTGCTTTGTTTTGTTTTGATCCCCTTCTCTATTTCACTCCAGATTACATTATTTAAATGAATTTTCTTTTCCTTTGTTTATCCTTCAGAAGCACTCAAACTCTTCTGAAAATACAGAAGCAAATCAAACGTTATGCCCTCCATAACTGGCACACCACCAACTTATTAGGATCTACTGGCCTAGTGAATTGTGGGTATTTTCATAAACATCATAACATCATAATTATAAAATAATCTAAAACTCAGCCTACTGAAACTGCAACATTATCTTTTTCATTTGTGTTCTTTATTAGCTATGGGGATTCAAATTTCCAAAGACCTCTGGGCTTTTAACATATATACCATACCCACTAACAGCCGCAAAATGTCATGAATGCTATTTTACAGTGAATAGGGTGACACAGATAATGTCTTGCTTTATCTTTCATGGGGCAATTTATTTTCTATGTCACATTTCCCAAATACACAAACATGCTACCAAATGCACAAATATACCGAGAACTAAGCTATTTCCTTAAGAACTTTTGAATTCTAAATTCCTTGCTAGCTCCCCCTACCCCTACCATGCATGCATTTTCCCATAAGGCTCACCTTCACACCAGTGCCTGATGGACATGGACACACACCCTCTTTGATGGTGAGATCTCACTTTAATGTTTAAAATAATTCTCTGATGTGATCTGCATTTTATAGATAAAGACTACCAGGGCTGTGAAAACGGAATAACTAACTTATCCAGAATCTATACACTTAATAGCTTGTAGCAGCAGATTTCAATAAACCGTCTAGCAGGAAGATGAGGTAGAAATTATTGGATGGGCAGTGGAACAGCCCCCACAATAATAATAATAATCACAGCTAAATTTTATCGCATGCTACTCTTTATCAGACCAAATGTTAAAGTTGTCAAATTAATTCCTGGGGCTTTTTTCTCTTAAAGATCTGAGCTTTGTGTTTTATTATCATCCTATTTGATGGGGAAACAGGCACATAACTCTCAAGATATTCTCTCAAGATCACATGCTAGATTTGAACCCATAGTTTGAACTCCTTGATAGTTACATCCCAGAACTATAATGTCATCCTGGGTCTATGTGTGGCAGTAGATTAGAAATCATCTGAAGGACTAGAATCCCATCTACTGACCGCCCCCTACCCCTAATCCAGGCCACATCCTTGGGCCACACTGCCAGTGGCTGGGAATACTTTATTTACTAATTTTTAATGACAGAAGTTAGAGCATAAAGTTATGAGATATGAAAAGTCAGCCCATGGCATAAATGATTAAAACAACAGAAGACCATCCTGAGGGAGAAAAATCCAACCTGAATTTTCTTGCCATCCTGTGTATTAGGCAAGGATGGAGTCCAAGATACAGGCATCCCCTAGTAAGTGACTGTGTATGACGAGTAGGACAAAAGAGAAGGTCCTGGCGTGTGGTACCTGGATTTTACTCATTTCTCCCTTAGAACTCATAGGACTATGTATAACCTTGACATCCTGGACACAGCCATGACAACTGGGAATTATCTGGAAAACCAAATATGCATGCTTGGTTATATAATCTTGCTGTCCAGTAAGCAATGAAGAGATGAATTACATAAAATATACAAGAAAAAAAAGAAAAGCTGAATATTGGAGTCAGTACAGTGAGGAAGAAAAGCCAAGGGCAGAGTATTACAAGATTAAATTCCAGCCCTGCGATGCACTAAGACGAATCTTTGGTCTGGTCATTTATGCTTCCAGAGCCTCTGTTTCCAGAGCTTTAAAGTGGGGGCAAAGAGAGCTGGAGGGTGGTCAAATGGCATTCAGTTGTATTTCTATCATTAAAGTTCTATTGTCCATGTTTCTTTCTAAGTTTTCAGGATTCTGATAAAAGAAAATGATTAATTTCTCATCCTTAGATTAAAAAAAATGTAAAAATGAACCATCCTATCCTTGTACGTATATAGCTCCATGTTTTATCACGTTTTCAAAGCATGCATGAATTGAGTTAACCACTTTGAGCAGAGTTTTATATTAGGACTTTAGACTCTGGCTATGTACACGGTAGGACTTTGTAATGATACAGGCCCTTAGAATTTCAAGTAAAATGTGTGACTCTGAGGGGTTAAAATTCAGACATTAAAACATATAATTGTGTGATAATAATAACAAAACCTCTTTTTGTCTTTATTATTTCCATTATTTATTTCTAACCATGGAGAGTCAGTTAGATTTCCAAGCTACACTGTTTCCCCCCGTGTTCCTAGGATTCCCCTGCCTTCTAAGACGAGCAAACACCGGAACCAGTGTTCCCCAGGCTTGAAATGACCGCAGCTGCAAGCTGGGCGTGCACACGGCACCTTCCTTCCAAATCCTTGCTTCAGCGATGTGCTGCAAAAAATTACTTTTGGGGGCTGAAATTTCTTGCTTACTCTTGGCCCAAAAGAGAATTATTTTAAGAAATTTAACTAAAATACACCCAGATAACATTTATGTGCTCACCATATGTCATTTTAAATAGGTAGAACAATCCCTCCCATTTCTTTTGTGCTATATAGGTGAACAAAAAGATCAGTTGACTGTGAGGAGAAAATAAAACATTTTTCTGAGATAAAGCTCAGAAAAGCATTCCAGAGAAACTGCACCTGCAAATTTAATAATTTTTGTTACTGTTTTTGCAACTTAAAAATGAGATTTGGATGTTCTGTATACGAATACTATAAGAACACAATCTTATTAATAGCAATTAGTCACAAACATTAACTTGCACAGTGTTTTAAACCAATTCCCAGTCCTTCGGGAACCATTACAAACACTGAATTTAGAAACAGAAATTCCCTTTATTGAGTGTCAACGTTGTGGCACAGTGGGTTAAGCCACCACTTGCAACACTGGCATCCCACATTAGAGTGTTGGTTTGAACCCCAGAGGCTCTGCTTTCGATCTGGCTTCCTGCTAATGAGCCTGGGAAGGAAGCAAATGATGGTCCAACTGCTTGGGCCCCTGCCATCCACATGGGAAAAAAGCACAGAAGACATTGCTGGCTCCTGGCTTCAGCTTGGCCCAGACCTAGCTGTTGTGGCCAATTGGGAAGTGAACCAGTGGATGGAAAATCTCTGTCTTTGCCTTTCTCTCTCTCTCTCTGTTGCCATGCTTTCAAATAAATAAATAATTTTTAAAAGAAGAAATTCCCTTTATTTTTATAACTTGCACACTTTCTATATACTCATTATACATGTTTAAAAAGCAATTGGCGGCCAGCACCATGGCTTAACAGGCTAATCCTCTGCCTTACGGCGCCGGCACACCAGGTTCTAGTCCCGGTTGGGGCGTTGGATTCTATCTCAATTGCCCCTCTTCCAGGCCAGCTCTCTGCTATGGCCCGGGAAGGCAGTGGAGGATGGCTCAAGTCCTTGGGCCCTGCACCCACATGGGAGACCAGGAGAAGCATCTGGCTCCTGGCTTCGGATCAGCGAGATGCGCCGGCCACAGCGGCCATTGGAGGGTGAACCAACAGCAAAAAGGAAGACCTTTCTCTCTGTCTCTCTCTCTCACTATCCACTCTGCCTGTCAAAAAAAAAAAGCAATTGGCACTTTTTTCTTACATAGTTGCAAAATAAAAATAAAATTAATAGCAATAAAATATGCTTTCTTGAAAGTAAAATAGAGAAAACAGTGGACTACAAGGGATATGACCAAATAATTTATTTTTGTTGCGTATTACAGATATTGTGAACTAAGTATAAATGTTTTTCTGTTTATCACCACAAAACCCAGGTTATCTAATGAACTTGTTTTGTTTCAGTAAGACTCACAGAAATTCAGAATGTGAGAAATGGAAGGAAAATCTAACCCAAATTCCTGATCTTTTTAATGAGGAAATTGAGGCTTAGACTGATTAAATGAATTGTTCCAGGTCCACCAGTACTTTCAAATTTACATTCAAATTGTGAGCATGCTTACTCAAGTGACGCTATGGTGCCATTTTTCTGTAAATGGACATGCACATTTAATTATGTATTAAGCCTGTCCAAAGTCATGGTACGCATATAGCAATGCATTTGTTCATTGTTGGGGTATCATTTATACTTAATTTAAATAATTTTACTCTGGAGCTCCTTCTTCTTTAGAGCCCCACAAAGTTCATTCATCCAATATTTAGTAAACATATTTTATGTACCAGGTTGTGTTCTAGATGACAAAAATGAGATAAATGCAAGCTGTTCATCACACTCAAGTTTGTAAATGAATATAGTTTCAATTACTGATCTCTCTAATTTTTAGAAAATAATTTATGGTCTTTTCCTATTTTATCTTCTGAAAATGTTAAATTTTAAATTCCCTTTGTTAGACTTAAGCTGGGGATGTCAACATAAGGGATAATTGACATTAAGACATATGCCAATATTATGTTTATTTAAGATAAAAATGAATTCTAATTTCTTTCACTGTAGAAAAGAGTAAACCTCTCAGGCCCCTGCCTTGATTTCCTCAGTAATTTAGATAGATTTTATTAACTAAACATTTGATAGTAAAGAAGCTAAATAATAATATCATTACTAATCCCAGAGGAGATGAAAATAATCATTTTATAAAGATTTACAATTCACTGGCCTCCTGCAAATACAATGAAAACCAGTTGCAAATATAGCTTAAATATGGGTTGTGATGGATGATTACCATTGCATTCTTTGGATATCTAGGAATTTAAGGCTACATTGATATCTGCTATCTATATTTATACAACCTAGTTTATAAATAAGTAGATATATGTACATATATCTATAGTTTATAAATAAGTACACATATGTATATGTTTCATATATTTTATCATTTATGTTTAAATGCTAAATTGTGTGGCAGCTGCTGCTGATTTTTGCTGTTCATGATAACAAAGAAGAGAAATGCATAATGAGGATGTGAGGAATCAGGGAAACTCAAGAAATAATTTTGTCAGATTCAGCCGCAATAGGATGATAGATGCTATTATAGACAGTTGCAAGGGAAACAAATGAACTTGAAATTGGACTGGGGCAGAAGTGCTGTGAGCTTTAGAGAAACGGTGATTCCTAAGTTGATTGCTGAGGGTGTATAGGAATCAGAAACCGAAAAAGAAAAAGGATATTCAAGGCAGAAAGAAAACCATGAATTTAGATAAGGAGATGCAAAGAGCCGGGAATAATCTAGGGATGGAAAGTGATTGGGTAGTGTCTGAATGTCTATCTGGATATGGGAAGTAGCTGTTGATGAGGCTGGAGAGAGGACAAGAGGAGATATAATGGAGGTCTTTGTATATCTTCTTGAGAAGTTTGATTTTTTTAGCTTTAACTTTAATTTGAAAAAGTACAAACTGTCATAAATGAAGAAAAGCAAGGCTTGTTGAAAAGAATAACACATGAATATAAAAGGTAGGGAGAATACTAACTTAAAATTGTGCATGGCTAGAAATTGCCAACATAGTCTTTTCTCATATTCTTTCCAAATAGTATCTACTAGCCAAAGACAAAAGGAAAAGGAAAACAAAATGTCACCATATCTCAAATTAAATTAGCTGAAACTGAGAGAACCTAGAAACAATCTGACTAGTTACAAAAGGTAATAGAGCATCATTGGAAATATAATTTGTAGCCTGAGCTTAACTTCTTTGATATTATTCTCACCTATAGAAGTTTGAATATATCTACAGAAGCAAAAAGAAAGGTCCAAAGGGATATTAAACCACCAGATAACATTGGAAATCTTTAGGTGAGGATGATATCAACATTTATTTATGAATTTTTGTTCCTTTAATTGTTACAATAATGCATTATTTTAGTATTTTACTTATGTAAATTGGAAAAGCATAGGAAAATATAGCTATGGATAATTCAGAATATAGTGAGAATATTGTTTATCTAAACATAGAAAATAGGTCAAAGCACTACTTGTTCAAAAAAGTTTGTAGGTTTGAATGTTCTTTATTGAAAAAATAATTTAAATTAATTTTTTTAAGTTATATTTTAGGGCAGATATTTGGCATAGCAGTTAAGGTGTTGCTTGATGATCACATCCCATATCAAAGTGCCTGGGTTTGAGTCCCAGCTCTACTTCCGATTCTACCTTATTGTTAATGCAGACCCTGGAAGGCAGCAGGTGATAGCTCAAGAATCCACATTCCTGCCACCCGTGTGGGAGACTCAGCCTTCTCATTTCAGCTTGACCCTACTCCAACTACTTGTGGGCATTTGAAGGGCGAACCAGTGGGTGGAAGATCTCTCTTATCTTTGTCTGTCTCTGTTTCTCTCTCTCTCTGCCTCTCCAATAAAATGAAAACAAATATTTTTTAAAGACTTATTTGTTTAAAAGGCAGAGTTACCAGGGGAGGTGGAGAGGAGAGAGAGAGATCTTTCATCTACTGGTTCAGTGCACTCCCCAGATGGCTGCAAAGGCCTGGGCTGAGCCAGGTCAAACCCAGGAGAAAGGAGCTTCCTCTGGGTCTCCAACATGGGTGTTAGAGGCCAAACACTTAGGTCATTAGCAGGGAGCTGGATCTGAAGTGGAGAAGCCGGGACTCAAACTCAAAACCGGATGGGATGCTGGCATTACAGGTGATGGCTCAACCAGATGCAGTATAATGCCAGCACCCAAAACAAATAATTTTTAAAGTTCAATTTTAGAAAAAAAAAAGAAAATCACTTAAAATTAAACACATTTAAATAAATTAATTTGTAAGTTATAACATGCCCAATCTATTATAATACAATAAATATGATACTTTGTTTTATTAGGTATTATAAAAAACATTGGCAAAATAAATGATATAAAAGACTGATAAAAGGGCTGGTATTGTGGCACAGCAGGTTAAGCTGTCACATGTGATACCAGTGTCCCATATTCCATACCCCAGATTGAGTCTTGACTGTTCCACTGTGGAAGATGACACAAGTAATTGGGTTCCTGCTATCCGTTGGACTTCCTGGCTCCTGACTAGAACCTGGCCCAGCTCTGACTATTATAGCCAATTAGGAATGAACTAATGGATGGAAGATTTATATTCTCTCTCTCTCTCTCTCCTTTTCCATCTCTATCTACCAATCTGCCTTCCAAATAAATAAATACATAAATCCTTAAGAAAATCTGATTAATATAATTTGAAGCAAGATGTGAAAAAACTTACAGGCTTTTAAAAAATTTAGAGACAAAATACATACCTTCAGTCAATCTGAAAAAAATATTTTTGGAAAATAAGAATTACTCAATTAATATAAATAGACAAAGTCTGAGCCATGTAATTAGCATGGAGGTTGAAAAATACATTGAAGTTCTCAAAAAGTTTCTTAGTTATGATGTGTTGCTTTTCTTTTATGACGAATTTCATGTTAAATTATTTAAGAGAAAATAGTGGAAAGATAAGCAATTTGCATTTGAACATAGCATAGCTAGGCTAACGATTGACAAAGGTGATGGACATGCATCATTGCATTTGCACACACATACACACCTACACACAACCATGTTTCCACAATAGTTCAAGCTCTAGTAAATTCGAATGAGAATACCTAATTTCATGAAAACAAACTCAGTCATTAAATAGTTATCTTCTGAGAGAAAAAATGCATCAATGAACAGAAAGCTTAATATCAAGAATTCTATGAATAAAATATTAGGATTCATTTGTATCATGAGAAGCAATACCATGATGAAGCCCAATTACCTTTTTTAGGTGAGGGTGAAACAATGAGCAAGTGTTCAAATGTGACCCTGGCAGCTCACTTCAGGTTGCCAGACAATGAGTAAGCTGAGACTTCGAGTGCTCCCTTCTCCCAGGAGGAGCAGTTGTACTTTCCCTCAGCGTTCCCCAGGATGGAAGATTTTCTGCCAGTGAAAGAGAAGTCCGTGTCTCTAAAGACAAAGCATCTGGCCTTTCCCAGAAAACCTTGATACTTCAGCGTCACAACATTCCATTCCCACACTGATGGGTTTGTTCTCACATTTACCCCCTCATAAGGAAAAGCAGGAAATAGGCAGTGTTCCTACACCTGACTCAAGCGTGGTTCTTTGTGAAAAGGTGGGAAAATTGGGATATACATGCTTTCTCTTGCTACTCCTGTGAAAACTCATTCCCTAACTTATTCCTTGTGATACTGGATATCCTAAGCAATCACACGGGACATGGAAAACATCCAGAATCCTGACCATCAAAATCTGAAACAAGAAAGCAAAGAATAAAGCATTCTTTTTCCCATGTAAAGAGAATAGAAACGTGGGGGGTGGGGTGGGGAGGGGTATATGATAGCTTTGGTTCCATAAGAGGCAGATGCCAAGATAGGATTAGATGTGCAAGAGATTTCTTGGAGAACACACGCATGAAGGAAACAAGGGAAGAGAACCTGAGGGGGCTGAAAGAGCCCTCACACCAGGATGCATGTCTAACCCTAGTGAATTAGAAAAGAAAGTGGGGCCAGTGCTCTGGCATAGCAGTTTAAAGCCGCCTGCAGTGCTGGCATCCTATATGGGTACAGGTTCAAGTCCCGGCTGCTCCACTTCTGATGCAGCTCTCTGCTGTGGCCTGGGAAAGCAGTGGAAGATGGCCCAAGTCCTTGGGCCCCTGCACCACATGGGAGACCTGGAAGAGGCTCCTGGCTCCTGGCTTCAGATCAGTTTAGCTCTAGCCATTGTCATTTGGGGAGTGAACCAGCGGATGGAAGATCTCTCTCTCTCTTTCTCTCTCTCTCTCTCTCTGGCGCTACCTCTGTCCATAACTTTATCTTTCAAATAAATAAAATAAATCTTTACAACCAAAAAAAAAAAAAAGAAAGAAAGAAAAGAAGGTTAATTTGGGCAGAACATTTTTTTAGACTGTATTGAACTTCTAAGAATGGTTGAACAAAGCAAATGTGGAGTCCTTGGGCCAAAATGAGCCATCAGAGAAGCCCTGTGTTTTCCAGAATGAGTTTGCCTTGGTATCCCCGCCACACTCATTCATTGCCTGGAGCAACTCATGAGAAGCATGGCCTCTATGCCAATGCTGTGAAGGATTTTAGAGGACAGTAGCCAGAGAACTCTGAAAGTCCTGCAGTCGGAGGCCTGGAAGTTCATCTCATGGTTGCCAAAATATAGATTCCCAGTAAGAGAAAACCATAAGGATGTGTAGATAATATAATGGCGTGCTTGGCAATCCCAAGAACATCAACAGCAAAACATTTATTATTTAGGAAATGTTTTAAAATTCATCTGTGAGACTGGTGATGCTATGGAATTAAGAAGAAATTGAATTGCAGGTAAAAACACCCTATTGCTGTAGGATGTGGTGAAGCAAGAGCTCTAATTATGGTTGCACATATCCAGGAATAAACAACGTATAAACGTTCAGATTCTCACGACAGTCTTTCCAGGTTTTATATGCTATGCTAGTAAGTAAAAAAATATTTTAATAGATTATAGCATAACAGTTCTTAATGGTAGAATATGAAAAACCATCATATAGCTAAGAAAAATATAAATATTTTGCATATACATGATGAAATAATAATCAATTACTTAGCAAACCAATGATTTCAAAGAATTTGTGTTGAAATGAAGAGATTTTCACAGTAAGTGAAATTTAGCAACATGTAAATCTGCTTCTGCAGTATGGTCCTGTTTACACACACATACACACACACAGAAAAACAATGCAAGCAAATCAACATCACCATTCATGCACAATTTTAAAAAAGAATTATTTGTTTATTTGAAAGGCAGAATTACAGAGAGAGGGAGGGAGAGAGGGAGGAGGAGGAGGAAGAGCAGGAAGAGAGAGAGAGAGAGAGAGAGAGAGAGAGATACCTTTCACCACTGGTTCACTCCACAAATGGACACAATGGCCAGTGCTGGGCCAGGCCAATGCCAGAAGCCTGGAATTCCATATGGATCTCCCATGTGGATACAAAGGCTCAAGAACTTGGGCCATCTTCTGCTGCTTTCCAGGCACATTAGCAGGGAGCTGGATCAGAAGTGGAGCAGCCAAGACTTGAACTCTGGGATGCCAGCATCGCAAGGGGTGACTTAACCCACCACACCAAAATGCAGACCCCACTCATGAATAATTTTGAGCGGTAAGTTAGGAATAACTGGATATTGTTTCTTGATATTTTTAGTTATTTTCAAATTACTCATTATATTTGAAGTACAAACTCAGAATACAATTTTGTAAAATAATTTTAAGAGATAAGGTGTTATGGTAGAAATGTGGTTATTGCAGATACTGCTTGTCAAATATTTCTGATCTTTACCTCCCAAACACACGGTATGAATGTATTTCTTGGTGTCATCATGGTTAAGTGGTGCCTTGTGACTAGGTTCAACAATGAGCTAGGATCAAGAGCATGGTGTGTCTCTTCCAGTCTGATGCATTTATTGGCCGATGTAAAATACCCTAGCATTCTCTCCCCTTTCTGCCATAATGAGCAGAAACATTGAGAGTGGTGGCTGCTTCATCAGCCCGAAGGCATGAAAAGCTGCCCTGAGCAGAACCTCTCTACCGACCTGTGATTGACATGTAGCATGAGTAAAAAATCAACTGGTTTCTTTAAGCACTGAGATATACAGGCTGTAGTTTTGGTGACAAAACATAGTGCACCAAAACATGACTGCCACCAAGCTGATTATTAGAAAAAGGATGCTGCCATAACAAAATCACAAATACAAAGGCATTAACTGTGGTACTAAGTGTCGTATGGGGAAAAACTATTATAGCAAAGTGCCCACAATTAAGTTTCTTCACAATACTAAATTTCCAAGCACTTTCTGAAGGCTTATCATATGCATGGATTTCAAAAGTTTCTGCACCAAAATATTTTAATTCCTTTTTCTGTTAACTTTTGGAAGTCCCCCTAATACATTCCACCCACTGCCTGACCAGTCCCAAAGTGTCCAAGTCAAGGAGATATTCAGCCTAGTAGTTAAGATTTCTTTTTAAAGATTTATTTATTTATTTGAAAATCAGAGTTACACACAGAGAGAGAAGGAGAGGCAGAGAGAGAGGTCTTCCATCTGCTGGTTCACTCCCCAGTTGGCTGCAACGACTGGAGCTGCACAGATTCGAAACCAGGAGCCAGGAGCTTCTTCTGGGTCTCCCACATGGGTTCAGGGGCCTAAAGACTTGGGCCATCTTCTACTGTTTTCCCAGGCCACAGCAGAGAGCTGGATTGGAAGTGGAGCAGCTGGGTCTTGAACCGGCACCCATATAGGTTGCTGGCGCTTCAGGCCAGGGCATTAACTCACTGTGCCACAGCTCCGGCCCCAGTAGTTAAGACGTTTTAACACTCACGCTACATCCACACCTGGCTTTGGCTCCTGACTTCAGTGTCCTACCAAAGCAGACTCTGAGAGGCACCAGGGAAAATGCTCAAGTAATTGTGTTCCTGCCACCCATATGGGTGACCTGAATTGAATTTCCAGCTCCTGGTTTCAACCCAGCCCAGTCAGGGTAGTTGTAGGCATTTGGAGAGTGAACCAGCAGGTGGGAGTGCGCATGCTGTCTCTCCCCCTAACCTTCTCTCTATAAAATAAATAAATACGAAGGTGGTTTTGAGGAATCTTTATTTTATTTATTTGAAAGACAGAGTTAGAGAGAAGGGGAAAGAGAATCTTATATTAATTTGCTCCCTCTCCAAATTGCTGCAACAGCCAGGGCTAGCCCAGGCTGAAGCCAGGAGCCTAGAACTCCATCTCAATCTGAGCCATATTTTGCTGCTTTCCCAGGCACATTAGCAGGGAGCTGGATTAGAGACAGAGCAGCTAGGTCTAACCAGCGCTCAGATATGGGATGCCAGCATCAGAGGCAGCAGCTTAACCTGCTGTGCCACAATGCCATACTCAAATCAGAAATTTTCGTTACTGCAAACCAAACTAGTCTGAGTCAAATTAAGCTTCAAATTGCCATAACATGTTCCTATTATTTAAATATTTAGTACTTGGTTTATTTGGGTGCAGGGGCCCAAACACTTGGACTATCTTCCACTGCTTTCCCAGGTACAGCAGCAGGAGCTGGACTGGAAGTAGGGCAGCCAGGACATGAACTGGTGCCTATAGGAGATGCCAGTATCACTGATTGTGGTTTAGCCTGCTACATCACAATGCTGGATCCAAATACAAAGTTTTTAAAGTATCTGAGTCATGAAAGACTTTTTGCATATTAAAAGAGGCTAAGGAGGTGTAGCAATTAGCATAATATTGGATTCTGGAAAATAAGAAATACAATAGTGGGAACCCTCATGAAATTTGCACTATGACTGCAATCTAGTTAATATTATAATTTCCTAGTTTTAATCATTATACTATTGTTGTATAAGATATTAAAATAGAGGAATCTGGATGAAAGGAATATGAAAACTCCATATTATTTTTTGTAACTTTCTTTCTATTTAATTTATTTCAAAAGTAAAAGTTAAAGGAAATGATGTAGTGGAAGGAAAATTGTGTAGCTTTGTCAAACATGTCATGCAAAGGTAAGCAAAGAATTCTTCATGCAAAAAATCTAAAGGAATTTGTGTATTTGCATGCTTACACATGGAACAAACTGGAATAGAACAGAAATCACAGACTTGTAGTACAATTTTTTGTATTTCTCACAGGCATAGAGCAATATTTGAGCTTCCAAATTTCTAAACACATGAAACTAAATGAGAAAGCTGCACAACCACTAGAAAGGGTGAAATCTCAAATGTCACTTCAAATATGGACAAAATTGATGATAAAAAGGGAAAGACCCATCAAGCAGCACAGAAAAGAATCTTAAAAATCAATAGCCGGGGAGCATCTCATCAGGAGTGAATTCAGAGTCTAATCAAGGAACAGTCCCCATACTCTAATGTCTGCCCAACAGCATTTCAGAATTGTTAACCATGACTCTACGTGTGTCCTATTCCATCCTTTCTCCAAATAGGACTGTTTAGTTTAGTTCTATGGAACCTCTGCCTCCATTGCATATGGGGGTATATGAGATGAGGAGATAACCTGAGTTTGCTTTGTTTTGGGTCATAGATTCTGCCAAAACAGAACACAGTGCAAGCCACATGTTTTTTTCTGTGATGGAGATAATTCTGTGATCTTGGGTATGGAGATTGATGCTTTGATGAGAAGAGTCCTTTGGTTTATCTTCTCAGGAAAGAGATATAGATGTATTTTGTATGAGAGAAAGAGGATGATTTAAATATTCAGTGATCAGTAAGTGTGACTATTTGTCAAATACTACCACCAGTTCTTTAATAATCGGTACTCTGATAAATATTTCTGGTTCTTCTCTCACATTAATGTACATGCTAGGCCTTTGCTTTCTGCTTGTCATATGGCTAAATTGGAACTGTGTGATTAGATTTATCTGCTTAGTTGTAAGAAGTAATGTTTGTCATTATTGAGCTGGTTCATTTAATTGCTAATGTGTGGCTATTCATAGATCCTTCTCCCCATTTTGTTCATAACCTGCAATATACCATTGGCAGCTGCTCTTTGTCTTTGCTGAACACTTCTGCTACCCTTCCTCAAAGACCTATCAAAGATAAGTAGCATAAGCAAGTAATCAGCTTTGTCATCATCTAGAGAACTATAGAATAAACAAATTTATTTATTTACGTGAAAAAGAAAGAGATAGAGTGAGAGAGAGAGAGAGCGACATCTTCCATCTGCTAGTTCACTCCCCAAACGGCCACAAGGGCCAAGGCTGGGCCAGGACAAAGCCAGGAGCCTAAAACTCCATCCAGGTCTTCCACATGGGTGGCAGGGGCCAAGCACCTGAGCCATATTCTGCTGCTTTCCCAGGCACATTAGCAGGGAGCTGGATTAGAGACAGAGCAGCTAGGTCTAACCAGCGCTCAGATATGGGATGCCAGCATCAGAGGCAGCAGCTTAACCTGCTGTGCCACAATGCCATACTCAAACCGGAAATTTTCGTTACCACAAACCAAACTAGTCTGAGTCAAATTAAGCTTCAAATTGCCATAACATGTTCTTATTATTTAAATATATAGTACTTAGTTTAAAATAGTAAGTTAGTCTCTGTTTATATGGAGACAAAACATTCAAGATGAAAAAGTTTCTGGATATCCATTTGCAAGAGAATCATGGTTATTGTTACTAAATTCAAAGTACTCAGCTCAGGATAGGTCTTTAATAAATAGTTTTGGTTTTTTTTTTTTGACAGGCAGAGTGGACAGTAAGAGAGAGACAGAGAGAAATGTCTTCCTTTTCCGTTGGTTCACCCCCTAATGGCCGCTGCGGCCGGCGCACCGTGCTGATCCAAAGGCAGGAGGCAGGTGCTTCTCCTGGTCTCCCATGGGGTGCAGGGCCCAAGCACTTGGGCCATCCTACACTGCACTCCCGGAAAACAGCAGAGAGCTGGACTGGAAAAGGGGCAACCGGGATAGAATCCGGCGCCCCGACCGGGACTAGAACCCGGGGTGCCAGCGCCTCAGGCGGAGGATTAGCCTGTTGAGCTGCCCAATAAATAGTTTTAATGAGATCATCTATTAAAGCTGTATATTCATGAGTAAATATATAGAACAATGAAGCAAAAGCAAAATATTGACTATCACATGGAGAATGAATAGTAGTGAATAGTCCAAGAGAGATATCCATTTTGAGGTTAATATCAGTGTAAAACTATAACAGGGAGCAATTTCACCTAAAGGTGACACAGATAATAATGCCCAGTACTCAGGCTCAAGATCATGTCTTGACATTTTTATAAAGAATAGCAATTTTATATAATTTTCGTTAAGAGTCCAGCAAGTGGAGGCAAGTTAGAAGACATGTTTAAAATGTTAAGTGAAGATAGGAAAGCTGAATCAAAATGAAAATGTGTTTATGTGTTCACAACCGGGCTTTCCTTTTTATCATATATTGGGGTTAAATTTGGGACTCCAGATAAAATTGCTTGTAGGAAATTACATTTACCCCACAATGTAAGAGAAACCTCTTTGACTGCATTACATCCTTTTCAAAAGAAGTAGATTACTTTCCACCTTTGTGTGTTAGTACAAAATACCGGTAGAATTGAGAAAAGTAGGTCATTGACCATATCCAGATGGGCAAAGAAATTTAGCCTGCAGAAAACTAGGCCAATTGCACCACAGTTAAGATGTCTGCCTACATAATTACTGCTACATTAAAAAGATAACCTTCAAATTTTCTTGTGGTCCTACTGTCACTGGGAAGTTTCATTATGATGTAATTTGTCGGTCCAGAGGGTTCAAATGTTAATGCTTATGTCTTGATAAATGGAGTATTTGTCCATTTTACATATTTAGTAAGTGAAAATCTCATGTAAAAATTAAATCATAAAATTATGGTCTCTGTTGAAAATTATATTTCAATGTATATTCTATCTGTAATTGATTCAATTTCAACCTGATGTTGTATTTTAAGAACAATTTGCTTCTTTCATATTATCTTTTCCATTTTTTTCCTTTCCATGTTTCTGAGAGAAAGAGTTATGCAGTCAGCAGGAAACATTCTTGAATATCAAATATTTAAAACTATGGATCCACACATTTCAAATGGTAGTGATATTAGGCCTTTGCAAATAATACAGAATTTCAGTCATTAGGTACATTTTTGTAATTTGCTCACAGGTTCCTGAACATTAACACAATTGTAAGGAATTCAGTATGCTTTGAAATTTGTAAAGTGTACATAAAATATTACCACATATGTATGCCTTCTCTATTTACAATCAGAATTCCTTCTGAAAATTGTAAAGATGTTACTTTAAAATAGAAAAAAAAGAAAAAAAGGGAAAATGAAATATCATGTATGTTAGTCTACCTTTTAATAAAAGTACAGATAAATAACACAAGACTGAACATATAGTATATTCTATAGAAATATCAATAATATAAGGTTAAAGTTTAAGCATTAATAAATTCTCTCATTAGTATTTATACTTTGACATTTTATTTACTTCTGTTTAAAAAGCACAGGACCTAGCTTAGTTCTTTCTATATAGTAAATGTGTAGTAAATATTTTCTGAACTGATGTAAGTGAATTTTTAATTTTTCACTAAACACATATGAACTTTCTCTTTCTTCAGGATTTACATCAATGCATTAAGTTACATCTTGGAATGTTATAGTAGCAAAATATGTTTCCCTAGAAAAAATATCTTAAGGAAATGCTTAGACTCCCTCAGAGATTAAAAACAAGTGCTCTAAATCTCTACAAGAATAACTCCCCCAAAATTAAGTCATGTCTCTTCCCTCACCACCCAGCTCCACATACAAAAATGATGTGTCCAGTGTTGTTAGTAATTTGTATGCCTATTTTAGCTCCTGACAGAAACGGCTCTCAGCATACACTACATTTTTATTAAGTGTATTCCAGGGGTCATTTGCATATTAGCAGGCTGAAGGTGGGAACTTTCATTTTTAGCCCAATTTGTATAGCAGTAGTTTGTATTTAAAACCTGAGTCTTTATTTCGATATAAAATAAGTGAGGGGTAACAATACCAGTGACCTTGCCATCTTACAAGGAAATCAGTCTACTGGTGCTGCTCATGTTGACCAGTTGACATAATTCGCTCCACTTTTTATGTGGGAAATGATGCTAGACACTGAGGAAGTGAAGGAATAGCAAGGGGATATTTTGCCCTTCAGAAACTTCCGACACCTGTTTGAGGAGCTGGAAAATAAGAATGCGACTGGCCCCACATAACTCAGAGAGTATTTAGAGAAACCTTTATGATCATTCCCATTTTGTAGCCTCAATATGCTTTCATCTTCATTTTTGATACAAAATTTATTTTTAAAGATTAATTCATTTATTTGAAAGACAGAATTATAGAGAGAGAGGAGGAGGAGAAGGGGGAGGAGAAGGAGAGAGAGAGAGATCAATCTTCTGTCAGCTGGCTCACTCCTCAGATGGCCACAACGAGCAGGGCTGGGCCAGGTCAAAGCCAGGAGCCTGGAACTCCATCTGGGTCTCCCAGGAGGATGGGAGAGGCCCAAGAACTTGGGCTCTCTTCTGCTGCTTTCCAAGGCACATTAGTATGGAGCTGGAGCAGAAGTAGAGTAGCCAGGACTCAAACAAGCACTCATATGGGGTGCCAGTGTCACAGGCAGCAGCTTAATCTGCTGCACCACGGTGTCAGCCCCACAACATTTATATTTAGTTATCATATTGATTTTATCTGCATCATGCCATATCATTTTCATTAGATTGCAAAATTCTTGAAGTAGTATATTATGAAACACTTGTTTTCATTTCTTTCTTTCTTTTTTTTTTTTTTTTTTTTTGACAGGCAGAGTTAGACAGTGAGAGAGAGAGACAGAGAGACAGAGAGAAAGGTCTTCCTTCTGTTGGTTCATCCCCCAAATGGCCGCTACGGCCGGCACTGCGCTGATCCGAAGCCAGGAGCCAGGTGCTTCCTCCTGGTCTCCCATGTGGGTGCAGGGCCCAAGCACTTGGGCCATCCTCCACTGCCTTCCCGGCCCACAGCAGAGAGCTGGACTGGAAGAGGAGCAACCAGGACTAGAACCCGGGGTGCCAGCGCCGCAGGTGGAGGATTAGCCAAGTGAGCCGCGGCGCCAGCCGAAACACTTGTTTTCACGATTTGTATAGTTGATCGTAAGGGGAAGCTTTTCCAAATTCAGAGTGGTCAAGAAATGTAATGAGGGGCTGGCACTGTGGCATAGCAGGTAAAGCTGCTGCCTCCAGTGCTGGCATCCCATGTGGGTGCTCGTTCGAGTCCTGGCTGTTCCACTTCCCATCAAGATCTCTGCTGTGGCCTGGAAAACTGTGGAAGATGGTTCAAGTACTTGAGCCCCTGCACCCGTGTGGGAGACCTAGAAGAAGCTCCTGGCTCCTGGCTCCTGGCTCCAGATAAGCCCAGCTCCGACTATTGCGGCCATCTGGGGAGTAAACCAGCAGATGGAAGACCTCTCTCTCTCTTTCTCTTTTTCTGCCTCTTCTTCTATCTCTGTGTAACTCTGACTTTCAAATAAATAACTCTTAAAAAAAAGAAATGTAATGAGCCATCTATGAAATTCTTTGCTTTAGCACGAAATTGTCTTCCTACTTCACCTCCTCCCTCTTTTGTCTTTTCTTTAATCCCTGAAGTTATCTGATATTTTTAGGACAAAAAGCACAAAGAGGCAGGGATGAAATAAAATATTGCTTTGTAGTTATGCTATAATAAGCTACTAATATTAGCAAAAAGGATGGGGGATTTCTTCACTCTGAAAACATTTAAAGGACCTAAACCACTCCCACCACCTTTAAAATATTTTCTTTTATTACACCTTTGAGACTTTGTAAGCATAAATAAAGGAGTATGAGGACCACCAATGAATGTTAGACCTGGAAAAGGGCATAAAACCGAATGTTTGGAAGACTCCTTTAGTTAATAACATGAGATTAGGAAAGAGACCAGGAACATTTTTATTTCTTACAAATTAGAAAACATTTATGGTTATAGAAGACTAAGGACAAATAGCCGATAACCACATTCATACAACATTTCTTTTCCACAAGGTGTTTTATTACTATAGCTTTAATCTCTTTTACAAAACACACATGGATAAAACAGATGCTTCTTCATATACCTATTTTCCCCTGAAATTAAATCTAATATCCAGTGATGAGGGTAAAGGACAAACAAAAAGCAAAAATCACTTCCTTTTTCTAAAAATTTTGTCCCCTCATGTTCTTTGTTCAGAAGTGATCAATGATAAAACAGTCAGATCTGTTTGTTTAATATTAAAAATTGTTTTCTTCTATGATTTTATTTTTGTTTGCTTTGATAAAGGTTTAGTGTATGTTTTGGCTGATAATATTTTTAATTAAGGGCCTAATCCATACATGAAGGTACTTCAGAAAACATGAAAATGGAATTAAAAGATAAGCTTAAATTGGTGCAAAAATGTTAAAATTGTTGAAATACAAACATAATTTTTTCACAATGCACATTTTCATGAATTTTTTTTAAAAAGCACTCATATATACAGTTTCAGAATTTGGTTTACACTAAAGTAAGCCTTTTTAACTCCATATTTCTGTTAATGTTTTGAAGTATTCTCGTAGTAAGTTCATCATAGTAATTGGACTAAAAGTGCATGTATGTATGTACTGTAGTGCTTGCTTATAGATACATTATCATAAATTCTCTATATCCTTCCTTGTGAATTTATTCACAGTAGGGTTCATATACTTTTTCTTTTGAAGAATTAAGTACTGTACCTCTGCAGAACAATTTCATATATGAAGGCTGAATATTTTAAATGCACATTGTTATCCCTAGAAATGCATATATTAATATTTAACAAACTTTTTCTATTCTTTATACTTATAAGTAGTTTAAAAAGATCTCTCTCTTTGGTTTTTACGTCAATGACTTATTTTGATGTTTACACAGATAAGGAATAGGGATATCTACCCTGTATTTATCTTAGGGAATGGAATGCATCCTTTTCTACGTTGTTAACTTTTCCTCTTAAGCCCATCACTTTGAAATTAGTCTGCCTTTCCAATAAAAAAAATTCCCATCATTATATATATAAATATATAAGCAGTTAAAATTCATGGTATTATATTATTTTACACATTCACCCAGGCCAAGTTTAGATCTATTCCAAATACAATAATCACTAGAAATTTTTGTTTTTTTAAGATTTACTTTTATTTATTTGAAAGGCAGAGTTAGAGAGAGGTAGAGACACAGAGAGAGGTCTTCCATCCGCTGGTTCACTCTCTAGATGGCTGCAATGGCCGGAGCTGTGCTGGTCAGAAGCCAGCAGCCAGGAGATTCTTCTGGATCTCCCACGTGGTTGCAGGGGCCCAAGGACTTGGACCATCTTCTACTGCTTTCCCAGGCCATAGCAGAGAGCTGGATAGGAAGAGGAGCAGCCAGGACTAGAACCGGCCTCCAGATGGGATGCTGGCGCTTCAGGCCAGGGTTTTACCCCACTGCGCCACAACGCCGGCCCCTAGAAATGTTATTAAACAACTACAATTAAGTATAGTCGATCTTCTATTTAACCAAAACTTTTCTGTGTTTATATTGTATTTTTTAAATAAATATTATTTATTTATTTGAAAGGCAGATTGACACAGAGAGGAAGAGAGAGAGAGATCTTCCATCTGGTGTTTCATTACCTAAATGCCCACAAAAGCCAGAGCTTGTCAGACTGGAGCCAGGAGCCTGGAAACTATCTGGATTTCACACATGGGTGGCAGGAGCCCAAGTACTTGCGCCATATCCATTGCCTTCCCAGGCACATCGCAGGAAGCCAGATCTGGACTCTAACTAGGCAATGTGATATGGGATGAGGACTTCGCAAGCCTCCACTTAACCCACTGCGCAAGGCCCACACCACTTAAGTTATCTTTACTGGGGAAAAAAAGTCCTAAATACACAAAGTTGCATATACAAACTTTCAGTCCTCTTTCTTCACAGAAAGCTAAACTTTTACTTTAAATGACCATTATGCAAACTCTTTACATGTGTGTGTGTGTGTGTGTGTTTATGGTTCATTTTATATTTTCTTATAATGTCTTTTATGTGTTTCAAAATCAGCATATAAGAGCAGAAGCTGGATTTGTTTTAGTAGCTAATATTACATCTAAAATTATTACAATTTTTAAGTTTTATTTATTTTAAAGCAGAGTGGGGGGGTGGGGAAGAGAGAGAGGCAGATAAAGAGACAGAGAGAGATTGATTGATTGATTTTCTATCTACTGGTTCACTACTCAAATGCCTGTAACAGATGAGACTGAGCCAAGGGAAAGCTAGGAATCAGAAACTCCATGGAAACCAAGAACTTGGGCCAACATGTGCTGCCTCCCAGGCGTGTTAGCAGGAAGCTGGATGGAAAGCAGAGAGTAACCAGAACTCTAACCAGGCATTTCCAATATAGTATGTGGCTGTCTCTAGTAGTGGCTTAATCTGCTGTTGCACATGCCCACCCCATTAAAATATTTTAAAAGCCAGACTGTGGCTAAACAACCTTTAGATCAATTGCAAGATTTTGCCATTAATTAATCATGCTGAGATGACAAACATTTTACATACTTGAGTGTGTTTTAGATGTATGTGTAGGATAAAAAAAAATGACTAGATTAAAAATATGTGCATTTAAGATTTTGTTTAAAATTTACTATATATGAGTGTAGTTGAACATCTTTTAATTTCTTTATTGTTTCTAGCCCATGCCTATTTTCCTTCTGGACTGTGGTCTTTTTCCTTTTTCCTTTTTGAACTCCATTCCTGTCTGCAACTCTTATTTAGTAGAGCTGTTAAGCCTTCTACCATAATGTTATCTCAAAAATAATAAATAAAACATTAAGTTGAAAATATTTCCTGTAATGCCAAAGTGCACTCCAAATGATTGCTTCCTTTCTTTGCTTTTGTCTTATTTTTTTTCCTCACAGAGTCTTTAATAAATTACGAACTTTATGGGGTGGGAGCTGTGGTGCAGTGGGTTAACGCCCTGGCCTGCGGCGCCAGCATCCCATATGGGTGCCTATTTTAGTCCCGGCCGCTCCTCTTCTGATCCAGCTCTCTGCTATGGCCTGGGATAGCAGTAGAAGATGGCCCAAGTCCTTGGGCCCCTGCACCTGTGTGGGAGACCTGGAAGAAGTTCCTGGCTCCTGGCTTCGGATCATCACAGTTCCAGCTGTTTTGGCCATCTGGGGAGTGAACCAGCAGATGGAAGACCTCTCTCTCTGTTGCGACCTCTCTCTGTAACTCTGTTTTTCAAATAAATAAATAAATCTTAAATAAAATAAATTAAAAACTTTCAGGTTTCTGTCAGCATAAAATCTGATCTCAACTTTTTGTTCTATATTCTTTTATTTAGGATTTGTCTCTTAAAAGTGTGTGTTCATATGTTTCATATTTTCTCTTTAAATTGCATATTGTTACATTTGCTCCTTTCTTATTGGTTTATTGTCTTTTTATTATTTATCATTACTATGAAAGGACTCATCATATGTCAGAAAAGTAAGATCGTCTCCTTGAAGCTAGCCAGAGCTTTTTGCATGTTTTATTTTTATATTGAGACAATATATTTTTATATAGTCTCATATATATATATATATGTGTGTGTGTGTGTGTGTGTGTGTTTTATTTTATCACAAAATCAAGTCCTCTGCTACTTCCTCTCTGACCTCCCTGTGCTAGATCCCTCTCTGTAAGATGAGGGCAGGGCTAGTATCAGAGACTTCAGAAGGATTTGGAGAGCGAATCCTCTGAAATTTTCTGTGGAACACACAGCATACACTTAACGATTTCTAAGTAAAGGCTATGGTCAGCATCACCAATCATGGTTGTTTTGGTTGTTTAGTCAAATTTGTCAGATTTTTTAGTTTTTCTAGGTTTTGGGCTTTTTTAGGAAGTTCTTGCTCAATGCAAGATTACTAAATAGATATTTTAAAACTATCTTTTGTTTGACTCTAGTTGTTCTTAAGTGTTGTTTTGGATTATTTACTTTAGCTGAAACACTAAATTTAATATATGATACAGTTTCATAATTTGGAAATCTCATTTAGGACTCAATATTTTCTTTGATCAGCCAGTTTCATTTACTAATGTCAATATGTTTTAATAACTGCAATTCATTCAGCATTCATGATTTTTACATGAAATTTAAATATACCAAAAATAATTATGTTGATTATTTTATAGGCTCTTACTAACTTTCTAGATTAAAATGGGGAGAAAAGATATATTTATATGAGTTTATCTTCAATGCTAGAGTTTTTCACATAAATCTTAACACCTTTCTTAACTTTAGCTTCCTTTTTTTCTTGTTATAAGTGAGATTACTTTATGATTTTTTTTACTGGATACTGTTCAAATCTAGGAGAGATGCTGATAATTATTCAAGACTCAGCAAACTGAGGCCCTCGCCTCATGTTTGTCCCTCTTTCTGTTTTTGTGACTAAGGTGTTATTAGGAGTCATCCATGTCCATTTTTTCACATATTGTCAGTGGCTTCTTTGATGCACTGACAGCAGAATTCAGTGTTGAAACAAAGGCTGCCTGACCCTGAAAGCCAAAAATATTTACCTTCTGGTCCTTTACAGGAAAAGAGTGCTGACTCCACCTTCAGTTGACTTTATGACCACTTCTAGTAGTAGTTTTTCAGCAGATTTTCTTGGGTCTTTAGGCACATAATCACATTACCAATAATAAAACATTTCAAAGTCCCCGTGAGTTCATGTAGCTCTTACTCCATTCTCTTGCTTAATTCCATTCGTTAGTGCTATAACAAGAATGAAACATAATGATCATAATAGTAAAAACTATGTTTTCGTGTTCCCAAATTAAAGAACCTTTCAACTAGAAGTTTATAAAATAATCTTATATTTGACTTTCGATCTTCTGATGAAGGACTCTCCTTGTTATTACTGTTTAAAAATGTCCTTCTGCAAATTAATACTGGTTTTTTAAAATCTATGAAATCCATTGGGATCCTACAGAGAAAATTTTATTTATATTTCTCCTTTCTTTAATTAATATTGCCAATATATTGGTAAATATTTTTATCATTTTATATTGTTCTAATAGCACTAGCCATTGGAATGAAGCAAGTTTCTATCTTTCTATTCTATCGTACTCATCATATCAGAGTTAGCACCACTCATGTCTTTCAGGTAGAAACAACAGTTCTCAGCTTCATATGCAAATTCAACTATCTCCAACAAAGCTTTTGCTATTTTAAGCCCAAAGTGTGGAAAGCAATTTCTTCCAGCAAGTAATTAGAAAGTAGGGAGCTGTTGGTTAGGAAACTAACAATATCTGCCACACTTACTAAGACTTGAAATATTTGAAGTTATTGGAACCTGGAACATGGCTTTAGCCATATCATATTTGTAATGATATATAGTGTTTGCTCATGAGTTTTTGTTAGTTATGACTGTTAATTTTTGTTTCATTAGTTACATAATTACGAGTGTTAAAAGTTATTTGTATTTTCATTTAGTTTCTGTGTCATAGTGCTTTTTTCTTATTATTAATTTATTGTTTTATGACATTATAGAAAGAAAATATAGTATGCCTATTTTTAAATATTTTCAGTTATTAAGGAAACTTTTTCTGTGTATGATCAAATATACAGTCAATTTTGAAAGATTGTCATGTGGGCATTTTTAATGAAGATATATTCTCTGGTTTTAGAGTATAGATTTTTGTATATATCTTTTGAGGCTTTCCCAATTTGTGTTTACTTGATTGGACAGGAATTGAAGAACTTTTTATTCTTGTAGTCCCAACTTTTTCCTACTTTGAATTAATTTTCTTTTTTTTTTAATTTTTCCAGTTTATATTTCTCATGTTTTCATTTCGCTCCTTTCAAATATTGGACCACATCTTGTAACCCTTGTTTCAGAGAATTTAAATTTTCTTTCAAAAGGTTTATTTTATTTATTTGATAAGCAGAGTTAAAGAGAGAGTAAAGGTGGGAGGGAGAGACACAGATAGAGATGAGAGCGAGACACACACACACACACACACAGAGAGAGAGAGAGAGAGAGAGAGAGAGAGAGAGAATCTTCTGTCTTCTTGTTTAGTCAGATGTCTGCAACACGTAGGGCTGGGACAGTCCAAATTCAGGAACCTGGTTCTTCATCCATGTGTGTGACTTCTAAAATAGTCTTTGTCTTTTATTTTGAATGTTTTGAACTTCTTGTTTATTTTCAGTGCGTTTGCATATGTCTTTTTCTGATTATGGTATAATTACCATAATTAACCTTTAAATAGCTAAGTGATTTTGGGGTCAATGTTATAATCAGATTTTAGCTATATGGAACAGAAATCCTTCTGGTTATTTTAAGAATACTTTTAAAGAAAATTAGAAGATTTGTGTGAATGGGCTGACAGGCATTATTCCATGACAAGCAACACAACACCAATGGAGATGCTATGTTTCCTATTGTGTTGGCTTCAAGATCACATTCATCTTAGCTTCAATCCATTGGTCATTAAGTGACTTCAGTTCTGGGCGCTAGTGCTATGCCATTTAACATAGATGCAAACCAGCACAGCTAGGAGATAATGTTGAATATTGCTGGGAGTGTTGGGGTAGAGATGCAGATATAACCTTGCTTGACAACATAAAATGAGGAAACAACATTTCCTCATTCCAAAATTCATATGAATTCATCTAATTGGCAGAATGTATATTAATGCCTTGCCTACAAGGGAACAAAGAAACAAGACTTTTAGCTTTCTGAACTCTGAAATACAGAACAGCAAACAAAAATGAAATTGAAATGAGCACTGAGTACCAATCAACCAGATCTACTACAACCAAGCTTTCTTCAGATACTGTGAGGAAGAAGGACTCAAGGGATGATGAGTTAAGGCAATGAGTATCTTAGATTTAAATCAACAGAATTAAAAATCTTTCTCTCTCAATGCTAAAAGAATTTTCTACTCCCTCCCTGAGCTGAGCTGATGGAAGGTCTGACTCAGAGTGAATCCAACACTTTTATTATCTGAACAAGAAATATGGGGGCATTGAGCTTAAATCATAGAATTTAATTTTTAAAGATTTATTTATTTATTTGAAAGCCAGAATTACACAGAGAGAGGAGAGGCAGAGAGAGAGACAGAGAGGTCTTCCATCCGATGGTTCACTCCCCAATTGGCTGCAATGGTTGGAGCTGTGCCGATCTGAAGCCAGGAGCCAGGAGCTTCTTCCAGGTCTCCCACGCAGGTGCAGGGGCCCAAGGACTTGAACCATCTTCTACTGCTTTCCCAGGCCACAGCAGAGAGCTGGATTGGAAGCAGAGCAGCCAGGCACCAAACCGGCACCCACATGGGATGCTAGCGCTTCAGGCCAGGGCGTTTACCCACTGCACCACAGCGCCGGCCCCGGAATTTTTTTAAAGTTTTAAATTAGTTTATACCTTCTTTATTTCATAGATTAGGATACTGATAGAAACACATTTGTTTGTGCTAGGCCTTGTCAACTGGAATTTCAGGAGAGGAGAAAACTCAAACTTGAAGTATATAAAAACAATACTCTCAAGTGAAAAGCAAAATTATTTCCGGTATACATACCAAGTATTACATTTGAAGTAGAATTAGTTAAGTTTTAGAGTCCAAAGTAAAATTGTTGCAACAACTAGTTTTTATTGTCTCAGTAGAATCTCATAAATATCAGCCACTCATCTGAAATGTGGATCTGTATAGAAGGGCACAGATGAAAAACAGCTACTGTGATCAAAAGTCTTCAATTTCTTTGAGTGAATCTGTCTGTATCAGTGTGTTCATCGTAGTGGTATCAATTTTTCTGAATATAATTGATCCAGAAATGGGAAAGAAAGTAATAAAATAAGGTATGGGAAAGAACAGAAGTTGATATTGTGGGCATAGGACTTCTAACAAGATAATTTTTCAATCATGTGCTTTCTTAATACCTGGAATAGTCACAAAGCAATGATTAAAGAAGCCATACCTGATCTTAAAGGCATAATGTATCCATGTTTATTTTTGATTATGTGAGCAAGGATATCCCAGGAAGAAACTGGAATGAAAACATAAAGGCAAGGTTGATAAGATGGACACTTAATAGGAATGCTCTAGCTGGAGATTTTAGCTTAGTTCAGAAGATGTGCAGAAACTGATTTCCCTCAACACTGCAAGTAAGTGTTAAAATCTCCCATGCTAGTTAACTACGGTGCTCATTCTCCTACTGTGTTCAGCCTATGAGCAGTGAAGGTGGAATTAAAGACCAATCGCCTTACAAAAAGAGCTTAATGTAGTTTACAGTTCTAATTTATATCATCTTCTTAAATGCTGAAATGCTTCATTCAATATAGTATAGTGCAGACTGTTTTTATAAGTCTTGCTTATAAAACTGCAATCACTGTGCAATTAAAATACCACTGCAATTAAAGTGTGCGTAATAGAACGTTCAGAAATGTACACATGCCTTTCCTTTATAACCACCAAGGGAGATATTTTATACTGAAGTCTCCCAACTTATAAGATTCACTTGGCTAACAAGGGAACTTTTTTATTCATGCAGTAGCTTTACACACACACACACACACAGGTATAACTATAGTGAGGATGTTACATGTTTATAAATATCTTTTCAGAAGATTATATGTCCAAAGTTTGAATTGCTATATAGGAATAAAATTAATTTGCCATTGTTTTTAGATTGTTCTTTTATTTTTTTCTAAATGAGAAGAGAAACTGAACAATATCATAGAACCAGACATTATACTAATTGCTTTATGTAAATTATTTTGAGTCCCAAATTCAGTTGGCAAGGTAATTCTCTCTTTTTAGTTTCAGAGGGGAAGAGACTTAGGTTCAAAGAGGCAAAAACACTTGCAGCTAATAAACTTTAAATATGGAATGCAAACTAGGTCTGTCTGGTAGCAAAAACTTTGCCCAAATGTGAATGCAGCTCACATAGCATTATTTCTCCTACATATGCAGTCAACCTATTTGGAAATATTTCTTGGTTATTAGATGGATCTTGTGTGAAAAATCTCCCCATGCATTTTGAATGGGCTTTGCTTAAATACAGAAAAATATAGATGATCTAGTTCCAAATTCTTATTTTAAAGGAAAAGTTGTAGTGATCCAATAATTTGAGATTATCAGTTCAAGTTCTCAGTAAGTGAAAAGGTAGGGTCAAGTTTAGAAAGGTAGAATACCTAACAACCAGCTTACCTTCTATCTATTACAACTTGAAGAGAACATTTGGTTTAATGACTACATAAGTTTTGTAGATGCCAAGTGTTAATCGTGAATATTTCCGAGTATTAGTTCAAGTCTATATTGAGCAACTACTTACTTACCACAGTAGGCACTGAGGGCACAGATATCACTAAACACTCCTATGCTGACCTTCCAAATGACCTCATTTGTCACTCATATAATAGCGCTACCCACTTCATATAGTGATGATTAAAGAATTCATGTCGATATCTTAGAATAATACATGGCACATAGTTAATAAGTGTTATTACTGCCAATATCAACAACCTAGCCCTCATATTCTCTCCACCCAGTGCATGCATGCACTAACCATGTCCTCTGAAGGGATGCTGTTCTATCTGATGAAGTTTCTTACAAAACAAAAATAACTATATTAGAGATGTTAAGAAAATGACATACTGCATGTGGTAAAAAGTAGAATCAAATTTAGACTTTTTAAAATAAAAGCATTTCTCTGATTTCTTTTCAAGACTGTAGTAGACACCCCTGTATAATCCCCTCCCCTTGAACGTGGACAGAAACTGATTTGCTCCAGCCATAGTACATGACAAAGGTGAAGGGACTTTGCAGATGTAATTAAGATCCCAACTCAGTACATACTGAATTAATCATAAGAGAGATTATCCAGGGTAGTTTTGACTTAATTGAATGAAATACCTTTAGAAAGGGCCTGGATTCTCCTGGAACTGGCTTAATGAAATATGTGGTGGTCATATTGGCAAAGCCCATGTGGCAAGGAAATGTGGGGAACATCTAGGAATTGAGGATGATCTGCAGCTGACAGAAAAAAAAATAAATAAAAAATAAAAACAACCAGGATTCTTGTTCATATAAGTGTAAGAAAATTAGTTATACCTGTAGGCTGAACAAGCTTAGAAGCAAGTTTGTCCATAAGAAGAAAGGGTTTTGGATGTCTTCACTATGAAGAAATGGTAACTGTTTGAGGCTATAGATACATTTACCCTATTGAATATTACACAATGTATACATGTATTAAAAATCACATGGTACTTCCTAAATAAGAACAAGTTTTTTATGATTGCGAATTTTTAATTAAAAATAAAACAAAAATGCATAGTGGTATTATAGACAGAAATACGAATACAAGCAGGCAGGAAAGTATAGCCTTTTGATTTGCATGCTGATGAATAAAACTATAGAGAAAATAATCCTTTGGTTTGGGAAATAATTTCCTTATAGTTAATGTAAAATTACTAAGTAAGGCACTTCTGGACAGGCATTTCTCCATGTTTTATTGATTTCTTTCCTGAAATGCCCTCTCTTATGTTTTCTTATGGTTGAACACAATGAAGGACACATGCTGCTATCCTAATGATAACACTGAATTGTCCAATTTTTTTAATCTAAGTGGTCTAGTTTGAGTTTTATAACAATTTTGTTAGGCAAGAACAAAGGAACTGTGAGATTTTCAAATTCAAGAGGATAGTTGTGGATTCAGTGGTTATCCATGGTCCTGAAAACATCAAAGGCCTTCAGGAGGTGCTTAGATGAATCAAGATTACTTTTTTCAGATGATCAAATTGTGGTTCCAAGAGAATAAACGACTTGCCCAGAAAAGCATGCACACAGAAGTGTAATCATTAAAACTCAGGCCATTTGAGGCTAGGAGTTACTTTCTGTGATAGTATTTTATTTTATCTCTGAGAAGGAAATACATTTAGCTATTAACAGCCATCAGCTTTTTTGTTCAATTTGGCAAAAAAACCCTAAAGGATGAAGCTCAAGGAGAGATGAAAGGAACCATCATGGGTATGGAGTGCTGTCCAGCCGATGGAATGCCTGGAATATCTTAGAAACAGTAGGATGACAACGGATTCTTCTAGGCACATGTGGCACCCAACAAAAGGAAGATAGGTTTGTAATGACTTGTTAAGGTTTCAAGGAAAATTTTTAATTATAATAAAAATAGAATAAAATAAAATAATTATAATAAAAATAGAATAAAATAAAATTATAATAAAAATAAAATTATAATTAATCCAAGCATGGCCTTTCAAAATGCAAACCATATTTTTGTTTCTGGAAATGAACTCCCCAGAGCTTTGAAACATGATTTTACTTACCAAACTTTATCATATTCTGATGTAACCTGAAGCAAGTCTTCATCATTTAAATCCCTGATCAATGAGAACAATGGATTGCTTTGGAGATTACACCAGTAGATGCTGAAGAAAATGACAACTGAAGCTGAATCTGAATAGTATTGTCATGCTGTCATGAATAGGAGGCCATCTGTGTTCTATTACTCTAAGGCTTCTTGTGGCCACTGAAGAGAAGCCAAGGTTCCCTAAGACAGAAATATTGTTTCAGTTTTTACCAAAGGGCACCAAAACACATACCTGGCTTTATTACTTGTTGCAACAAGGAAGACTGTACGACAAGGCAGCATGTCTGCAAGTGGCCATTAGGAGGGCCTTGTAGGATTTGGCCTTGTGATCGTTTTGATGAATTTTCAAGGAAGTGGATGGGCATTTGGATGCTCTCAGAAAGTAAAGACAATTTGGTGACTGGGTATCTTAATAATTTTTATTCAAGAGGTATAAGACATTAAGTAGGTCTATAATTAGTGAAGAAGTGGTAGCCTCCCTTGTAAACTGGGAGAGGAGCAGGTTTGGGCATGTTTTCTGGTTTCTACAGTATTATTATTTCTGTCCGAACTCAGAAATGATTATGGAATGGCCATATTTTGCTTCACTCCATTACGGACACAGGATGAACTTGTCTGATGTGGGTTTCCGTGAATTTATGTTCATGTTCATCAAGAAAAGACAATAACCAACTATCAGATGATAGCTGTCAGGGCTGTTTTTCTTTTCTTTCTCAGTGGACATCCATGTTGTTAATAGAAAGCCACCACTCTATCATTCTCAAACTGTGGTTCAGATGAGATTATGTCCCCCTCCCTATGAGCACTTGGCTTAGGTCTGGTTGATGAAAGTTCTGTACCTCTCAGTCCACAACAGTTGGTTGAGAGATGAGTACTTGACATAAGGTGGACCTAAGACAGCCACCATCCCCAGAAATTGTGCTGAAACTACCTGGAAAGAGGTGTACTCTTTTAATGAGACCACATAGTTGTAGACATTATAAAGGGTTAAGATATTTTTGTTGTATCAACACCAAGAGTTGCAAGCTCCTAGCACAAAGCAACCAATCTTCCTGCTAAACATGGAATTATGTTTTCTAAGACTGTCTCTTTCTCTTGCTAAATTTGAAATGGGGTATGTACTTCCCAGAACTGCTTATCCATAGAACATCTACTTCAGATAATTGACAACTGTCTATTTGCTTTGCTTCACATATCACATTTTTAGTGGTTTTCCTTTTCATTTTCTTCTAACCATCTGAGTACCTGTGACACATAAAACCTCAGCTGACTGACAGAAGGCAGGGAAGTTTCATTTCATACCAATTCCACTACAAGCTACCAATAAAGGCTTTGCCTTTTGTTACTCCACTTTGGAGGTCTTTATTTCAGAATCTTTTAAGAAAGCGTTGGTGGCCATTTTTTATGCCTATGTGTGAAGAATTTTCATAAGAATGGAATAAATTGGAAAACAGAGTCAAAACATTGTGAAAGATCATATTATGATAATGTTATTTGATCTTGTGAATATGTCCTCAATTTTATGCCAACAGCTTTTATGAAATTTCTAATAACATTAATTGACAAATTGCTTTCTATCTTTCTTTTCTTTTTTTCTTTTTTTGAAAGGCAGAGTGGACAGTGAGAGAGAGAGACAGAGAGAAAGGTCTTCCATTTCTGTTGGTTCACCCTCCAATGGCCGCTGCAGCCAGTACACTGCTGCTGGCGCACCGCACTGATCCAAAGCCAGGAGCCAGGTGCTTCTCCTGGTCTTCCATGGGGTGCAGGGCCCAAGCACTTGGGCCATCCTCCACTGCACTCCCGGGCCACAGCAGAGAGCTGGACTGGAAGAGAAGCAACCGGGACAGAATCCGGCGCCCCAACCGGGACTAGAACCTGGGGTGCCGGCGCCACAGCGGAGGATTAGCCTAGTGAGCTGCGGTTCCGGCTGACAAATTGCTTTCTTGTATGAGGTATTTTGGAGGGCCAGCATCATGGCAGAGCAGGTTAAGCCACCACGTGTGATGCTGCTATCCCCTATGAGCACTAGGGTTTGAGTCCTGGTTCCCTCACTGCCAATCCAGCTCCCTGCTAATAATTCTCCTGGGAAAGCAACCAGAGGATGGCTCAAGTACTTAGGCCCCGGCCACCCACACTGAAGTCTTGGATGGAGCTTCAGGCTCCTGGCTTCCAGCTTGGCCCAGCTATTGCAGCCATTTGGGGGAGTGAATTAGTAAAAGATCTCTCTCTCTCTCTCTTGCTCTCTCCCTCCCTCTCTGTAACTTTGCCTTTCAAATAAATGAAACAAATCTTTAAAAAATAACATATTAGATATTTTTCATTGGGTTTCTGTTACCTTCAACACGAATGTACTTCCCCTACCTCCTCATGTAAATGTTTTCAAGTACGTGAAGTGTCTCAAACATTTTTTACGGCCAGACTTAGGGAGTGTTATGTATTCAGCAGGATTTTTCTTTCTCGAAAACTCATGCAACTGTTCAAACTCTGATGTCTTAATTTTAATGACTGTTTGATTAAGGGTGGAGACTTGATCTAATGATGGTCTCTGAGAGGTGGAACCTGCGGGAAGTCTTTGAGTCATTGGGGGTTTGCCTTGGAGGGCGGCTGTCTTGGGAGTTTTGAGTATTTTAGTTCAAGTTCAGCCTAAGTTCTCTCTGTGTTTTCTGCCTCACAATGTAATCGCTGCCACCATATCCACCATAGCCAGACTCCGTCAGATGCCAGACTGTGGGCTTGCCCACCTGAACCAGTAACCTCAACTGTAATCTGACATAAACCTCTTTCCCCAAGAAAGTCTTCTCAGGCATTTTAGTTAAAGCAATGAAAAGTAGACTAACATAGGGAAAAACTTTAATCAGAATGAAAGACTATTGCAATACTCTACTCTCAGAAATCTGCTTCTCAAAATCACACAGAAGGAGTGGTCCTAGCAGTTAAGATGCTTGTTAAGATGTTGGCATTGACAGAGTTCCTGGGTTCCCCGGCTCTGGCTCCTGATTCTCGCTTCCTGCTTACAGAAACCATAGGAGGCAACAGTGATGGCTTAACTATGTGGGAAATCTGAACTGCATATCATGCTCCTCACTCTGGCCCAGACCCAACCGTGGAAGTTGCAGGTGTTTGGGAAGTGAACCAAAAGATAGCTAGGATCTCTCTCTCTCCCTCCCTCTTCTCAAAGAAATAAATATATCTTAAATATCAAACAGAAATATTTTTCTTCTGTAGTATAACAGAGGGATGGGCAAAAATAATAATGATTTTTTTAAGGAGAAGCTGGACATGGGAAGACAAGTAATTGGAGAGAGCTCACTAGAAAACTGTCTTTCTGTGGTTAATTGATTCCACGGAGAAGACGATAAAGCAGACGCAGTCAACCTTTTAATGTTTGCTAAGGCTTTGAGGTAATCAGAGCTCAGGTGCCTAGAGGAAGACAAGTCTAAGATTTGGTGGGGAAAAATGGTGGGAAATTCACTTGGTGAAGAATAACGTGACAATCTTGAGTACTGAGGATTTACCAGTGTTTTGTAGAAGAATAATGATGATCCCTTTTATTTCTAATGTTTTATTACTTTAGGCTGCCGGTAAGAGATTTGGTGCTTAATCTCTAGTTCCTTTAATTTAACAGATGTGTCTGTTGTTATGGAATAACCTGTTTTAGGTGTTATCTTTCCTTTAATATAGTGTGAAATGGCTTAACACTTGATTCCATGTACAACCAGAAACAAAGTCATCAGCAAAAATCTATAAGGCTTTCTAAGAAGAGATGGGGAAGATAGGAGAGCTCATTTTCCCAGATTCCATCCACACTACAGTCTACTTATTCACCACTCTCTGGCTACCTGTTGGTAATCTGAGCTCCAGAGATTCAGTCCTACCTTAGGGGAGAGAGAAAATGCCTTCCAATTTTCCACATGATGTTGTCTTGCTATTATTCCTGTTTCTGAAGCCTCAGTTCAATAATATACTGAATTTGGTGAACAAGTAGTGTTGAAAACTTGTGTTTGCATACCTCCCTCACAGGTCCTATGTAGATGATTCTCTGCTAACTTTGGAATAGGAGAATATTAGTGCTTCTCTGCTTACAGCCTGACACAAATGAGATTAAAATAGCTCCATTCAACATCTTGCTCTTACATTCTTCATATTATTGATTGATTATTCTTGCAGAATCAAAATAGTAAGATAAATATAAACTAGGAAAAATTATAGTTCAGTTATCAGATTCAGTAATTTTAAAGTTGCACAGCTAATAAATGTGTAGAGTGCTGTGATAAGAACAGGACAGAGTAATGGGAAAGATTACAAAGAAACAAAATTAGTTGGCACTTTATTTTCGGTATGTCAATCATTGGGTTTTTTGAAACATACTTTTTGTATTATTAATTCCCAAACCAACAAATTCATACTAAGGATGATTGTGCTGAACTGCACACCACAGAGAGTTTCTCATGTTGATAACAATGTATTTTCCTTTCAGATCTACACTCACTACAAGCATGCTTTTAGGATGCATTTTTGTTCCCATTCACCAACCTTGAGCTATCTTAGTAGGCAAATTAATGAGAGATTTGTCAATTTTCTTAAATGACAATCATGAAAACTTTAACACAGAATGCTGATTGCTAGAGGTTAGGCAGGGAGGATGGATAGAAGGAATGTGAATTAAAAAAAATAGGGAAAGGTGAGTGCAGTTCATTAATTGTGACAAATATATCATTCTAATGTGAGTTGTTAATAATAGGGGAAGCTGAATGTGGAATATAAGGGAAATCTTTGTTCTGATTCACAATTTTTGTTTTGTATATTTACAGATATTTTGAAATAAAAAGTTCAAAAATTAACTCACAAACAATGATCAGCATTTCTGAATTGTTATAAGAGAAAGAAATATTTTATTCATAATGAATAAAAGGAGATTTGGTTTATTTTAAAAGATAAGTGTAAATTTGAAACATTTTAAAATAGCATTATTTACCATCATATGGTACTACATAAAAAGTCAGCAAAAAGTGTATTTAGCAAATGCTCAAAATAATACTCATAGAAATATGAGCATAATTTGTATCAGATATTAGAGCCACTAAAATATCTTTGTTTCAATGAGCCATCCTTTGAACATTTTTGTTTAGAGTAATGACTATGTTCCTATTTCCCAAATGATAGAGAATTAATACACTCTCATAGCAGTTAAGACCGCATTCAAGTAAAATGCACATATCCAACATATCCCACAACAGAGTACCTGGTTGGGATTCCCAGCTCAGGCTCTTGACTCCAGCTTCCTGCTAATGCAGTCCTTGGGAGGCAGCAGTGATGGCTTAAGTAGTTGGGTCCTGCCACCCTTGTGGGAGACCTGAATTGAGTCCCCAGCTGCTTGGCTTTGGTCCCAGCCTAGCCTCAGCTATTTTCTGCATTTGCAAATTGAAACACCATATGGACGCTCTCAATATATATTTGTCCCGCAATGTGTGTATCTCTCTCTGATTCTCAAATAAATAAGTACATTATTTCTTAAAGCTTGTGAAAAATGTACTTGAAAGATAAGCTTATTCTGCTGCAAAAACATTGAAAACCATGCATAAGTGGGATCTTAAAAAAGTTCATGGAAAATATCTATTCTGGAAGAACTACGCATGGATTTCAAATGTCTCATGCCAAAATGAACATCTTTTAATTCAATTTTCCACAACCTTTCTGAAGTACTCCCACATATGCACAATAGAATATTAATCAGTCTTAAAAAGGAGGGCAGTCCTGTCATTTTTGACAACATGGATGAATTTGAAGGGCATTGTGCTAAGTGAAGTAAGTCAACCACAGAATGACAAATACCACATGATGTGGATTCTAATAAAGTTGGTGTCATAGAGGTAGGGAGTAGAATAATAGTTGTCAGAGACTGGGGAGTGGGGTGGAAAGGAAAGGAATGGAGAGTTATCAAGCATATACTATTAATGGAGGGTTGCTGATCAAAGATACAACATTTCACATAGACAAGAGGAATAGATTTTGGATTTTTTGTACAGCAGGTAACCGTAGTCATAAATATGTATATATTTCAATGTAACTAATAGTGAATTTTCAGTGTCTCACCATAAACATGATAACTGAGATGAAAAATATGTTAATCAGCTTGATGTAATGATGCCACATGTACCAAAACTTTATGCTGCACACCATAGATGTATATAATTATAATATGCCCATCAAAAATCATGAGCAAATATTTTTAAAACAAGTTTTATTTATTTACTTATTTGAAAGGCAGAGTTACAGAGAGGGAAGAAGAGACAGAGAGAGAGGTCTTCTGTGGGGAACCGCAGGCTGGCCACCTGTGAGAACCTCCTCATCTGCATAGCTTGCAGCAATCGGTGGACCACAAGGCCCACGAAAACAGCCAGGTGAAACAGATGAAACAGAATGGACTCTGCATAAACAACTAGGAGGAACCCGGTGAAACAGATGAAGTTGAGGCAGGACAGACTCTGCGTAAACAACTAGGAAGAACCCGGTGAAACAGATGAACTTTCGACCTGAGACTATACGCGTCCTTTCATCTGATTGGACGATACCAGCGTGAACTGCATATGAAGAGAGCCACTATTGGCTGTGGAGCGGATGCTCCATGGGACTTGGGGGTATAAAGGGACATTGGGAATTGGGCTTGGAGCTCCTCCTTCTCTTTTCTTCTCTCCCCCTCACTCTTTCCTTCTGCCCCCACAAGTAAAAGTTCCTTGAGAACTGAGAAACAGTGACCGTGTCGTGATTGCGTTGGACCCTTGCGTTGGACAGTCTTCCATTTGCTGGTTCACTCCCCAGATGACCTCAATGGCCATTGCTGAGCCAGGGCAAAGCCATGAGCCAAGAGCTTCATCCATATCTCCCACGTGGGTTGCAGGAGCCCAGCCATTTGGGCCATGTTTAGCTGCTCTTCCCAGGCCGTTAGCAGGGAGTTGGATCAGAAGTGAAGCAGCTGAGACTCTAACTAGTGCTCATATGGTATACCGGCATCACAGACAGAGGCTTTACTCACTATGCCACAATACCAGCCCTGCTAATACATTTTTTTAAATTTCTGTTTTAGGCCTGAGGATACCTCCTCATAGAGCAGAAACAGAATTTCTCCCCCACAGGAGCCAGTGCAATAAAAACAAAACACATGAAATTATTTGAAGAAAAATTCTAAGCCTGTGCTAGAAGTTCTCATAATATTTTTTTTTCTGTTCATCTGTTTTCAGCCCTTCAGCTCATGGTCTAAGGGGAAAATCATTCAGCAAAGAGTGAAATGAATGGAGAGAAGGAAGGTGGGACCAGACAAAGGAGAGAGAAATGGAGCACACCATAGAAGTATTCTGTTAAAAAATAAGAGAAATGAAATGAAATCTGGTTTAAAAAATTCTTCATAGCATCAAAGAAATTTTAAAAAGTTGTCTATTAAAATGAGGCTATGCATTATGAGATTAAAAAACGAATGATAGAACAAGAGAACTTCCAGAGTTAAGGGATTGAATAGAAGAGAAAATGTGCAGAAATTTAAAATGCACAAAAAGTAGCAAAGAGCAAAACTGATGATACAAAGAAGTGAATCAGTTGTCTAACAGTGAGCACTGGTAAGTCACAGAGGAAGTACAGAAAATGTATAATGACTAGCCTTAAAAAAAGAATAGAGGAGACTGTGTTGTGGCAAAGTAGTTTAAACCACCACCTGCGACACTAGCATCCTATATCAGAGCAATGGTTCAACTCCTGGCTGCTCCACTTCTGATCCAGCTCCCTGCTAATGCACTTGGGAAAGCAGTGGAGAATGCCCCAAGAACTTGGGCCCCTGCCACTCCTGTGGGAGAGACCCAGGTTCCTTACTGGGTCTGGCTTGGCCCAGCCCTGACTGTTGCTGCAATTTGGGAAGTGAACCAGCATATGAAGAATCTCCTTCTCACTGTCCCTCTCTCTCTCTCTGTATCATTCTGCCTTTCAAATAAATAATATAAATCTTAAAAAAAGAATAGAATATGTGAAATAGAAAACCAATATATTTTAAAATATGAGACAAGGGGAGTTTTTCTATAATGAAGAAAGAGTTAATATTGAATTTGAAAGAGCTCACCATATGCTACAACAATCCACAATGAGTGTTAGTGTTAACACATATCCTAGTAAAATCATAAAAACAACAAGCATATCACCTAGAAGCCATTAGATAAATTAAGGCATTAAGTTGGGGAAAAATGTTTACATGGGCTACTATTTCTCTTCAAGAATATTAGATGTAGGAAGCAAAAACAGCAATACCTACTGGATTTTCTAAAAATAGTATTTCAACTTTTAAACGTTAACATGTGCATTCTAGAAAACTAAAAAATACAAGAAACAAAGAACACGTAAGCATCCATAATCACAAGCAGTTTACAGTTCAACGCGACCTTCCAGTTCTGTTTGTGGCTGTGTTTGTTCTGTATATGTACATACACACAATGAATACACGTTTATGTGGTTTACCAATTAAAAACCTGGAGGTCATGACTATTTTGATAATCAAGAATGCAATACACTAACCCCATTGGGAAAGAAATGCAATCCTGACTTTCTCATGGTCAAAAAATGCTTAAAAACAAAAATTAGAATCCTCTGGATATAAAATGCTGGCAGAGTTATAATTAAAATACTACATTCTCTTAATGTTCAATTTAAAATGAGACACAAAGCAATGGAGTGTAATAAGTATAATGCTTCTAAAATAATTCGTTATCAAGTATACACTATTAAAATGATGGCTAGAAGTTATTTCTATTGGATACATCTATAGTATATTAATATGCTACAGAAAAAAGAAATGCACACATACATCAGTGGCTACATGTTATTTACTTTTAATATATGTTAAGCACTTCTAACATCTATGATTTCAAATTAAAACATAGGTTTGTTCACTATATACACAGTAACACTGAAAAAGCTGTATATGTATAACAAGGGCTATAATTGGAAATTTCTCTCTATAAAGAGACAATCTTACCTAGAAAGATTCTTCTTCATACTCTTTTTTACCTTTATCTACCTAGTGTACAATTATAATCATCTATAACACTAAGAGATAATTTTAGCAATTATTCTTCCATATGTTATTTTTATTTTCAGGAGATTTCATTCATATTAACTTCAAACAGAAATGTAGAAAAGTTCAATAACTCTACTTTTGTCATAACTGGCAACCTCTGAATTTTAGAAAGACTAATGTAAAATCAAAACTAGTTTATCCATTATAAACATTATACATTAACGAAGGGAAGCAACATGCATAGAACACAGAGGGCAAGGGCTTGTCTGAAACTGTCCGACTATCAACACTATAAACACTGCTCTCTCTTTGATCAATTCAACATATACAGACAATGGGTACTGTCCAATGAGGAGGTTTAGCCAGGTGCATCCTGAAAAGCAAGAAATCATCTGAATTTTATTTGAAAGTATTGTTGGATCAGCATTACTATAAATCAATTGGACATTTCTGAAGATGTAGAAAATCTACCTATCAAAAATAAGAAATTACCTGTCCATTTTGTACACAGTCCCATTAAACAAAACTGCTTATACATAATGGTGCTTACATTTGAAGATGTTTTCTAATTGTGACCATTCTGATTCTCAATCCTATCCTCCTCACTTCTCCCTGTTCACCACCAATCCAGTGGACAATTATAGGTGACTGTACTGCTCAGAGGTGGATGAATGAATTCAAATTCATTTTCAAAAGAATTTTCCAAAGAAAAAATTTACCAAGTTTCAACACAAGATATACAAATGTGTTAGTTTTATTCACACAATTAAGAATCCACTCAACACTGAAACAAGATACTTACTGGCTATTGCAATATTGGGGACTTGTTTGTCCATAATGTAGCAAAAAAAAAAAAAAAAGCAACTAAAAGGGGAAGTTTAGTGATTTAATTCCAAAAAGATAAAATTTTATAAGAATGTTAATAATAGTTAACAAATGTATTTTTTTAAAGATTTATTTATTTATTTGAAAGTCAGAGTTACACAGAAAGAGAAGAGGCAGAAAGAGAGAGAAAGGTCTTCCATCGAATGGTTCACTCCCCAATTGGCTGCAAAGGCCAGAGCTGAGCCAATCTGAAGCCAGGAGCCAAGAGCTTCTTCCGGGTCTCCCATGTGGGTGCAGGGGCCCAAGGACTTGGGCCATCTTCTACTGCTTTCCCAGGCCATAGCAGAGAGCTGGATCAGAAGAGGAGTAGCTGGGTCTCCAACCGGCGCCCATATGGGATGCTGGCGCTTCAGGCCAAGGCATTAACACACTGTGCCACAGCGCCGGCATGTTTTTCTCTCACCTACTCTCCACTACTAGCAGCAGGCTAACTATCCACTTGCTGGCCACTGATTTCTCCTTTGGCCTCATCCAAAACGCTGCTCTTCTGTTGGGCCCGCCAAGGAAGGCATTGCTCTGTCTGGTCACGGTGAGGCAGGATCTACTTCCTTTGGGACATAGAGGTTGCACCAAGTCCTGTGATTTACATGTCTCCATGAGGCCGAGGTGGCCAAGCTCACATCTCCGTAGGCCACTTCTCACACCTTTGGAGTGCCTATGGCCCTGCATGGCATTCGGACATCTAGCAACTTCTGAACTCCACTTACTGCAGGAAACAAGTGGAAAGACCTCATCAGGATTCTGGGAGACCAGGGTCACAGAGGCTGCCACTGTAATAATCAGGTCACCAGGACAAGTTGTTGCCAACTCGAAACCTGGCAGGGTCCCAAGTGCACAGAAAGACTGGCACAAGATTCTCAGTTCCCTGCTACTAGCAGATGGTGGCCTCAGAACCCTAGTGATGAGCCATTGGTGGCCAAAAGAGCTCCTAGGGGAACCAGCACAAAGGATGAAAGTGGGAGGAAGGCCTCTGAGGCAATAGTACGAGGTACAAACAGTGGATGGACGAATGCTTATTTCCACAGCACAGGAGCAGGTAAATGGTCAGTAGGGTCTCAGTTCCACAACAAACAGCCATGGTAGTGGCAAGAAAGGCTCTCTAGGTCCCCAGAGAAAAGACCATACAGGGGTTGAAAGGGCAACTGGATCCCGAGCCCATGGGTAGGCAGCTGGTTACAAAGGGCTGCCTGGGAATCAGTGTATGGCATGGATGTTTGCTAATAGGGCCTGAGGTTCCAGGGTGCAGAAAGGGCTAAAGTGAATCTGAAAGAGGAAGTGGCTAGCAAAACAGTTCTAAGAGTCAGCAGGAAAAGAACCCTGGTTTCAGCATAGGAGAGATGGTGACTGGAATGGCAAAGAGGTCTGAATGCATATACTAGGTTACTGGAAGGGGCCCTGAGGCACTGACCTGCTGGACAGATGGCTGCTATTGGGCCCTAGGTTTCATACCACTCAGGCATGTTAGTGACCCCAGGCACCAGCATATGAGAAGAACCATTGCTGACACCCTTATTCCCCAGCATGCGGCAGGAAGGTGGAAGAGCCCTGGTTTCCCAATGTGGGATGGAAGGTGGCGGGAAGGGGCTGTATTTTCCCAGCCTGGGACACACGGATTACTGAAAGGTCTTGTACAGAAAAAAAAAAAAAAAAAGACACGTCTGGAAATTAGTAAGGAAAGACTTTCTGATGGACTATTGAAATAGGAGAAGGAAGACAGACTAAGCAGACCCAAAATTTAAGCCAGAAACATCTCAGGGAAGAGCTGGGTGAGCACAGCTTTTCATTGAAGACACCATGGAGTAAGTGGCTGTGGAAGAAAGCAGAAAATGCTAAAAATTGCTAGCAGGAGAGCTTGAAATTTCATAAATTTTTCTAATATTGCAATAAAGGGACGTCTGAGGCAAGACATGTTTGTGTTTAAGTACATGAGGCAGAGGTTTGAGGGTGAGATGAGTAAACATTTTGTAGTGAAAGAAATTCCCATAAAGATTAGGATCTAGCAGTACTAGTCAAGACAGTCCAAAGATTTGTCCAGCATAATGTTTGATATTGTTATTCCTGTCTCTGTGCAAGACAGGTGGGGCAAGAGACTAGCCTTGAACAGATCAGGGATAAAGGGAATATAAAAGATGGAATGGCTAAGCAAAACAGACCTCAGGGTGAGGGTTTTCTTGGTGTTGTTGTCCCTGTAGGAACAATCAGATCATTTGTTGGGCCAGCTGGCAGAACCCAAGTTTTTCAGGATTCTATAGTAGAGACATCTTGAAAGAGTGTTGCACCAAATGAAAAGGATAATTATTTTTAAAAAAGTGAATATTAAAATATGGAGCCAGGAATTGAACACTAAGGTCTTCAGTTCAGCAAATCCCAAGATGTCAAAGGATGGAAATCTTTCTTTTTTTTTTTCTTTTTTTTTTAACTTTTATTTAATGAATATAAATTTCCACTATACAGCTTATGGATTACAATGGCTTCCCCTTCCCATAATTTCCCTCCCACCCGCAACCCTCCCCTCTCCCGCTCCCTCTCCCCTTCCATTCACATTAAGATTCATTTTCAATTCTCTTTATATACAGAAGATCAATTTAGTATACATTAAGTAAAGATTTCAACAGTTTGCACCCACATAGAAACACAAAGTGAAACATACTGTTTGAGTACTAGTTATAGCATTAAATCAAAATGTACAGTACATTAAGGACAGAGATCCCACATCAGGAGCAAGCGCACAGTGGCTCCTGTTGTTGACCCAACAAATTGACACTCTAGTTTATGGCACCAGTAACCACCCTAGGCTGTCGTCATGAGTTGCCAAGGCTATGGAAGCCTTCCAAGTTCCCCGACTCTGATCATATTTAGACAAGGTCATAAAAGACAGGGTGAGGATAGTAACCAATGATCCTAAGAGTGGCATTAACCAGGTCTGAACAATTATACAGCATTAAGTGGGGAAGAGGACCATCAGTACACACAGGTTGGGAGTAGAGCCATTGGTGGTAGAGTAGAGGTTATGATTACAAAGGAATGAGGCCCAAGTGCACTAGACAGGGTCTAGAACAAAGGACAGAGTCATTATTAGAGGAGCTAAGAAAGGTGCTGTCTAAGCTACAATTAAGTTTTCTGATTGAGAGGCAAATAGAACCTGATAGAAGGGGCTTGATAATAATCTGGTGGGCTTTAGGCCTTGTAAGTTAAGAGGCCTAGACCTATCTATCTCTTCACATGGGGTATATCCTAAGGGAGGTGTGAACCTCCTAGGGGAAGGCACTCTGTTGACTTTCATTACTTGGTCGGCCTGGGAGGAGAGCTGGCCAGGTAAAGGCAGGTAGCATCTCTAACAAGAAATTTACAGTTCTGCCTGCAATGTTGCTGACCCTACTTGACCATGCCTTCAGCTGCAGTGGTCACTTTGGAAGTTGGGCTGAGTGAAGGGCTTTTCAGCTTGGAGCCAATAAGATCTGTGGCTCTGACCTGGGCATCTTTCGACTCCAGGGCAGGTCCATTTCCAGTGACCCAACTCTTGGCAGAGCTGCCAGGGCTCTTCACAAGCTGACTTCTGCTGAAGCCCAGACTTACCACATTGAAAGCCACTGCAGTGGACTGGCCTGTTGGGTCTCCTTGAGGGCAGATCACCGTACAGATCAGCCATTAATAGGCCTGCCACCCATTGCTTCTGATGCCAAGCTTTCTTTTCCTCCTGGTTTGTGTTAAAGCAGACCAGAGGATGCAAGTCAAGGGAGTGCCCGTGTCCCATCTCTAATCTTCGGTGGCCTGAACTACAAGTCTATAGTCACAGGCATGTTCTGTAGTAGTTTTTCTAAGGTAGACAATGCCCATGAGGAAAATTATATTCTCACTTTAAAACTTTCTTTCCCTTTGCGCAGCATTGCTCAGCGAGTTTTTGTTGCGGTTAGTGATGTCATCCATAGTCTTTACTTACCTTTCTTACAGGGATATGTGTGGCCTGATTATTTCACCAGACTGCCTTAGGATCTCAAACACTTGTCCAGGGAAAATCCCAGCCACCCACAGTCTGTTATAGTGGAGAATACCTTAAGGTGTATATAACGTTGTTGGACTCTAGCTCAACAATGCTCCGTCAGACTCCGGAAAGTCAACTACAAGACTAATGATACTACCTAAAAGGATCTGCATGGTCATGTTTTAGTTTTTGGTATTTCTAAAGTAGGAGAGAGGGAGTCAAGTTGGGAATGTAAGATTGGAGTAATACAGCCAGATACCGACGGAAATTGAAAGAATTGAAAATTTGGTCTGAGATACCATTTCAGAATCCAGTCCAATTTACAGTTAGGCACTATATAAATATATATATTTCATATATATATGTAAGGTAGAGTTACACAGAGTGAGAGGGGGAAACAGAAAGGGAGAGAGAGATCTTCCATCTGCTGGTTCACTCCCCAATGGCTGCAACAGTTGGCGCTGGACCAGGCTGAAGTCTATCCCTAGGCATTTTATTATTTTAGATGACGTTACAAATAAAATTGCTTTCTTCTGATTTTTTTACTATTACTGTGTAGTAACACAAGTGAATTTTATGTTTTGATTTTGTACACTGAAACTTTGTTGAATTTAATTTTTTTAGCTGTGATTCTTTTTTTGTATGTGAAATCTTTAGGATTTTCTATATATAGGATCATGTCGTCTGTGAATAGAGATAGTTTTAGTTATACCTTTCTATTATGGATCCTTTGTATTTCTGTTTCTTGTCGAATTTTCTGGGTTGAAAATTCAAGCACAATGCAAAAGGAATTGTAGAAGAATACATTCGTGTCTTGTTCTTGATCTTCAAGGAAAGCTTTATCATTCATTCCCATTGAGTATGACATTACTTGTGATTTTCTTAGACATGCCCTTTATTGTGGAGAAATTTCCCTTTTATTCCCAGTTTCCTCAGAGTTCTTATTGTGAAAGGGTTTTATTGAATGCTTTTCCATGTCAATTGAGATAATCATGTATTTTCTCCTTTGTTCTGTTGATTGATTTTCTTATGCTGAGTCACCCTTACATTCCTGGGTTAAATCCCATTTGATAACAGTGTAAAATCCTTTTAGTATGCTGTTGGATTTGGTTTGTTAGTATTCCATTGATGATTATTGCATCTATATTCATACAGGATGTTGGCTTGTAATTATCTTTCTTGGTGATGCCTTTACCTGGCTTTGTTATCAAGGTAATCCTCATCTCATAGAAGGAGTTAGGAAGTAATTCTTTCTTTTTCTATCACCTGGAAACTTTTTTTAAAAAGAATAATGTAACACTTTCATTTACATACAACACTATTTTAATATGCAGAAGTTGCCCATATGTGGCTTTTTAAAATTTGTATTAATTTTAGTTTAAATGCAGTGAGACAAACAGAGAGAAAGAGTAACAAAGATATGTTTAAACTTATGATGGAGAACATAAAATGTCAATTTAAAACTGAGGGAGTAGGACTGATGTTGCAAAGCAGGTTAAGCTACCCACTATGATGGGGCAGGGTCCCATAGAAGCCTCTGTTTCTCCATTTCTCTTCCTATCCAGCTCCCTGCTGATGCGCCTGGGAAAGTAGCAGCAGATGACCAAGTACTTGTGACCCTGTCACCCATAGATGAGATCTGGGTGGAGTTCCAGGTTCCTGGCTTTGGCCTGGCCCATCTGTGGCCATTGTGGTCATTTGGGGAGTGAATGGTAGAGATCTCTCTCTCTCTTTCTCTCCCACTCCTCTCCATCTCTCTGCAAATCTGTCTTTCAAATAAATAAATAAATCTTAAAACAAATAAATAAAAAAATGTAGAGGGGGCGCACATACTCAAAACTGATTTATGCAGAACAGAGAAATTTGAAGATGCTTCGGTAATTTAACTAGAACTTTCATAAACCATAGGAAAGGGTATGCAAGTTCCATACATTAATTCAAATGTTTATTGAATACCTGAGCTATTCCGGGCAAGGTTCAACATGCTAGTGACAGAGCAGGAGACAAAATAAAGACTTTAACTTACAAATTTATATTCCAATGAGAAAAGACAATGAACAAATACATGTAAATGAATGCTATTTCAGATAGTGAGTGCTAGGGAGAAAATAAAGAATATAGGATGAGGGGTAGTTGGTAGAGGAATGCAATTCTATATAAGGTGAGGAAGGAAAGTTCAACTGCTAAGGTGGCTTTTGGACAGAGACCTAAGGAAGTCTTCTAGTTAGTTGATTATCTACTGTTCCTGGGGAGAGGGGGGAGGGGTCAGTGTGGCATTTTACTCTGAGTGAAAACAAAAAACCACTGAAAGATGTAAACAGAGAGTGTTCTTTTAACAAAATCACTATAAAAGAAGGGATGAGAGTTAAAAATGAGTTTTTGTTTAGAGTAGTATCTTCAAAAATAAAGCTATTTTAATTCAGGCTTATAAAAATGTATTTTTGTCTATTACATATAAGGCCATGAGTTACTCCTTAATCAATTCACTATACAGATAAATATTTATGTTTATTTTAGATTTTTATTTTTATTTATAAAAATATCAGTTCCTATTATTTCTGCTTTCAATTGCTAATCCCTGGGGATAGTCAATTTACAGGAAACAATGCACACTTGAAGAGTAGCAACCAGGCTGGCGCCATGGCTCACTTGGCTAATCCTCCGCCTGTGGCGCCGGCACCCTGGGTTCTAGTCCTGGTTGGGGCGCCGGGTTCTGCCCCAGTTGCTCCTCTTCCAGTCCAGCTCTCTGCTGTGGCCCGGGAAGGCAGTGGAGGATGGCCCAAGTGCTTGGGCCCTGCACCCACATGGGAGACCAGGAGGGGGGACCTGGCTCCTGGCTTCAGATCAGTGCAGCGCCGGCCATAGCAGCCATTTGGAGGATGAACCAACGGAAGAAAGACCTTTCTCTCTGTCTCTCTCTCTCTCACTGTCTAACTCTGCCTGTCAAAAAAAAAAAAAAAAAAAGAGTAGCAACCTATAACAATTTTTAGAATTCCAGGACCAATATCTAGGATAAGTGTCACAATTCAAATTTAAGACTTATAAGGAACCAGAATAAATCAGTGCAATGTTCTATAAACTTATCTTTAGTAACAGAATCTTTCAAATAAATCTAAACTTCAGCTAAGCAGATAATACAGATATTTTCCCAATATCCACTTATTGTATAAGGTCAGATATATGATTTTTACTAACATAAAGTAGATAAATGAGAACAATCCAACTTCTCTGATGAATCATAAAAATTTTAAATTTGTTATTAATATTATATCAATCTCAACATCCAGTGTACTTCTAAATTTTTTTAATATATCTACTGTTGAGAAAATCATGCTCAAAGAGCTAAGAAACTACCTTTTGTGGTGTAGTGGGTTAGATTGCTGTCTGCTAGACCAGCATCCCATATGGGCTGGTTCATGTCCCAGCTGCTCCAATTTTGATCCAGCTCTGTGCTAATGGCCTAACAAAGCAGCACAGGTTGGCCCCTAAACCCATGTAGGAGACCTGGAAGAAACTCTTGACTCCTGGCTTTGGCTTGGCTCAGCCCTGGCTATTGTGGCCATTTCAGGAGTAAACCAGTGGATAAAAGACCTCTCTTTCTGCCTCTCCATTTCTTTTTTTCTTGTAATTCTTTCAAATAAATTAAAATAAATCTTAAAAATATAGAAAAAAGAAATTACCTTATTACATCTAGTTGTTACTACAGTTATTTGTTTGCCTTTTGATTTAAGACAATTCATTCCTTAAATATGTCCTCTACTTTTGAAGAAAAGTTACAAAAATTTGTTTTAGAAATTACTGTTGCTGCATCTAACTGCATGCATTCTTTCAGGGTGATTATCCACTCCAAGAAAGTAGATTTTGGAAGATCTTTAAATGAACTGGTATTAATTCTTCTTTAAACGTTTAAGCGTTTAATTGAATTGATTGAATTAAGCTATATTGGCCTGGAGTAGACTTTGTTGGGAGGTTTTGATATCTGATTCAATCTCTTTACCAGTGTAGGTCTGTCAAAAGTTCTACTTCCTTATATCAATTTAGGTAATTTGTGGGTTTCTAAGAGTTTGTCCATTCCATCCAGGTTATTTAATTTATTGGCATGCAATTTCTTCATAGCATTATAATCTATCTTTTCCTTCAGTGGTGATTAGAAATGTCTCCACTTTCATTTCTGATCCTAATCCTAATTATTTGCATCTACTTCTTTTTTCAGTCTGATTAAAGGATTACCAATTTTGCTGATCTTTCCCAAGAACCAATTTAGTTTCATTGATTTTTTTTCTTTCTTTTTTTTTTTCTGCTCTCTGCTTCATCTATTTCTCTCCAATCTTAGTATTTTCTCTCTTCTCATGGCTTTGGTTTCAGTTTGATCTTCTTTTTCTGGTTGCTCAAGGCATAAAGTTAGGCTATTAATTTTCCTTTTTCTCTCTCTTCTTTTTAATAAGTACACTTCATTTTTAGAGCAAATTTAGGTATATAAATAAATTGATCAGAAAGTACTGAGTTCTCACCCCCATGTACGTGCTTTCCCTTGTTCTTAACAACTTGCATTGCTTCTATATATTTGTTACCATTGATGAGTCAATATTGATACATTATTATTAACTATGATCCATCATTTGTTTTAGGGCTCACTCTTGGTGTTATACATGCTATGGGTTTTAACAAATGTGAACTGACACATAAACCATTGCAATGTTACACAGAATAATTTAATTGCCCTAAAAATCTTCTGTTCTCCACCTATTCACCCCTTTCTACCATTCTTCAAAACCCTTGGCAGCCTCTGACTTTTTTTTACTGTTTCCACAGTTTTGTCTTTTTTAGAATGTTACTTGATATTATATAGTAAATAGCTTTATTTCACTTAACCAATGTGCATATAAGGTTCTTCCATGTCCTTTCAAGACTTTTGTCCTTTGCATTATGGGATGATATGGATGTGTCACATATTTTTTTTTCATTCATTTATTGAGGGACATTTTCATGGCTTCCAAATTTTAGCAGCTGTGAATAAAACTGTTATAAACAATTGTCTACAGATATTTGTACAATTTTTTTTTCTCCAGATCCAATCCCCAACTTAAGACAAGACCCTGCATTGAAAAAAAAAATTCTAAAACATGCTTTTGGATATGGAAAGGGTCAGTCTGGTTTTGAGGGGATCTTAAGCTCCCATTGTATATGGCACACTCTAGACTCTAGAGCATCACTATCCAAAATAAAACATACAAAGGTACTTCTAAAAGTTCATGGAAAATATTCATTATGAAAAAACTATACATGGATTTAAAAAAACATTTCTGCACCAAAATAAACTTATCTTTTAACTATTTTCTATGAACTTTTGGGAGTACCCTTGAATCATTTGAGCCACATATATAATTTAAAGCTTTCTAGAAGCCACATTTTTTTAAACTTTTATTTAGTAAATATAAATTTCCAAAGTACGGTTTATGGGTTACAATGGGTTTTTCCACCCCATAACTTCCCTGCCACCCACAACCCTCCCATCTCTCACTTCCTCTCCCATTCCATTCACATCAAGATTCATTTTCAATTATCTTTATATACAGAAGATCAATTTAGTATATATTAAGTAAAGATTTCATCAGTTTGCACCCACACAGAACATAAAGTGTAAAATACTGTTTGAGTACTAGTTATAGCATCAATTCACATTGAACAACACATTAAGGACAGAGATCCTACATGAGGAGTAAGTGCACAGTGACCCCTGTTGTTGACTTAACAATTTGACACTCTTGTTTATGGCGTCAGTAATCTCCCTAGGCTCTTGTCATAAGTTGCCAAGGCTACGGGAGCCTTTTGAGTTCGAGGACTTCGATCTTATTCAGACAAGGTCATAGTCAAAGTGGAAGTTCTCTCCTCCCTTCAGAGAAAGGTACCTCCTTCTTTGATGGCCCGTTCTTTCCACTGGGATCTCACTCACAGAGATCTTTCATTTAGTTTTTTTTTTTCCAGAGTGTCTTGGTTTTCCATGCCTTAAATACTCTCATGGGCTCTTCAGCCAGATCCGAATGCCTTAAGGGCTGATTCTGAGGCCAGAGTGCTATTTAGGACAACTGCCATTCTATGAGTCTGCTGTGTCTCCCGCTTACCATGTTGGATCATTCTCTCCCTTTTTGATTCTATCAGTTAGTATTAGCAGACACTAGTCTTGTTTATGTGATCTCTTTGACTCTTAGACCTATCAGTATGATCAGTTGTGAACTGAAATTGATCACTTGGACTAGTGAGATGGCATTGGTACATGCCATCTTGATGGGATTGAATTGGAATCCCCTGGCACATTTCTAACTCCACCATTTGGGGCAAGTCAGCATGTCAAGTCAGCAAGTGAAGCGTGTCCCAAATTGTACATTTCCTCCCTCTCTTATTTCTACTCTTATATTTAACAGAGATCACTTTTCAGTTAAATTTAAACACCAAAGAATAATTGTGTGTTAATTACAGAGTTCAACCAATAGTATTAAGTAGAACAAAAAAAAATACTAAAAGGGATAAAGCACTAAATTGCACATCAACAGTCGGGACAAAGGCTGATCAATTGTCTACAGATGTTTGTACAACTTTAACTTTTCAATTCATTTGGATATATACCAAGTAAGTGTAATTGCTGGACTACATGGTAAGAGTATGCTTAGTTTTGTAAGAAACTGCCAACCTGTCTTCCAAAGTCTCTATATAATTTTAAGTTCCTACTATCAATGAACAAAAAATTCCTGTTGCTCAATGCCCTCTACAGCATTTTGTGTCAGTGTTTTGTATTTTAACATTCTGGTAACTGTCTCATGGTATTTTTGAATTTATAATTCCTTAATAACATATGATATTGAGCATCTTTAATATGCTTACTAGCCATCTTCTTTGGTGAGGTTTCTATTCATCTCATTTGCCTATTTTCTTTTCTTAATGTAAAATATTCTTTGTATCTTTTGGATGTTGGTCGTTTATCAAATATGGTTTGCAGAGATTTTTCTTCCAGTCTGTGGCTTATCTTTGCATTCTTATAACAGTGTCTTATCAATCAGAAATTTTTAATTCTAATGAGATTCAACTTGCCTATTTTTTTCTTCCATGATTCATGCTTTTGTGTTGCATGTACAAATGCCACTCTCAAAACCAGGGTTATGTAGATTCTCTCCTAGGTTATTTTCTAAACGTTTCTTATATTTCTGTGTTTTGTATTTAGCTCATTGATCCATAACCAAATTACTGTGGTTTGCATAGCAGGCAACAGGCTGATGACAGAAAATCTCTTGAATTAGCAGCACGCCAGCAGGGTGCAGCAGGAGGAAGGCTGGAACAGTAGCTGGTATAATGTCTGGTGGTAGAATTTTCCCTGGGGCTCTAGCTCTGTGAACTGAGGCCAAATGGGCTCTTGCATCATTAGCTTATAGGCCGACTGGGGTCCAAAAGGCCTTATGGTACCTCTGGGTTGGGCCAACACTGTGACCTAAAATGCTCTCATGTCTATTGTGAGCTGTTTGGTAGCCAATGAACCCTTGGTTCCCCTGCCAAAGGATGAGTTGCAAGTGTGCAAAAGCACCCCAATCATAGATGATGAGGACTCTGGTGGCCAGAAGTTTCCCCAATGCACTAGGTAAGGTGGCAGAAAGGATCCTTGAGGCACACCATGCTGTAAGAATGATTGCCTATACTCCATAGTATGGGATCTAGGGTCCACATGACTTTCTGGAATCCAGTATGTAAGAAATCTTCTTTCAAAAAGGGTCCATAGGTGATGAGTATAAGGGGAGAAGGTATCTAAATGTTCTCCAGCATACCAGTGCACTGGTCAATATATGTGTGGAAGAACTCTGGGATTCTGCAGGTAGGAAAAAACTCAATTTCCAACACATTCTGTTTTACAGTCTCTAAGAAGAGTGATGGTCCAAAAGCTGTGTAGTTTCCACAGCTCATACACTGGCTGAGGGGCATAAAGACATAGGACCCTTAGGGTCTGGGCTCTCTGATGTCTGGAACATCCCCAAGTAGAGAATGCATAGGAAGGTCAGTGATCAAATTCTTTCAGGTTACATTGCACAAGAGCTAGCTAAGGGCTGAAAAAGTCATTGGCTCCCCAGCATCATGCCACCTTGTGACCAGAGGGTTATTTTCTGCATAACACAGGTAGGCTGGTGGCAGAAGAACCTTTGGTATTCAGGATAACTTGGGGCCAGTAGGAGACTTAGAACTCTGCTGAGTGTGCAGGTTGGTAGTCAGAAGCTTGCACTGAGGGGATGTGCTGTAGCACAGTGGATTAAGCTGCCAGCTGCAAAGATAGCATCCCATATGATTGCCGGTTCAAACCCTGACTACTCCACTTCCTACTCAGTTCCCAGCTAATATCCCTGGGAAAGCAGCAGAGGGTTGCTCAAGAACTTGGGCTCCTGCCACCCATGTGGGGAGTTCTAGGCTTCCGACTTTGGCCACATGGGGAGTGAATGAGTTGATGGATTACCTCTCTCACTCACTTGTTTGTTCTCACTCGAACTCATCCTCCATTCCTCCCTCTCTCTCTCTGTAACTCTGTCCTTCAAAAAATAAATAAATCTCTAAAAAAAAAAGCTTCCACTGGGCACCAGGGGAGGGTAGAGTAAAAAGACAGATGGTGGTCAGAATGACTGTTGGTTTCCCAGTGGTGATTTTTACCATAATCAGTTGTTTTCCAGTTTCAACAATAGTCATGCAAAATAATGGCTGGAAAAACCCCACATCCCAGCATACCAGTGCACTGTGGTATAAAAGGACCATGAAAAACATGTAGAGCTAGAAGGACCTTGATGAAAGAAGTGATAGATGTACAGGACCAAAAGAAACATCATTGTGCTGAAAATATAGTTCTCAAAGGGGCTGAATATTCCACAGCACAGGATCTGTGTTAGTGCTGTTAGCAGCCCATGGAACTCCAGTGCATGGACAATTTGTCCACCAAAAAGGGTCACCAGACAGCAATGCCCGGTCACCAGACATCTGGAAGTGCCCTCCAAGGCACAAAGAGAGGTGGCAGGCAACGGTCAGGAAGAGTACTGGATCTTGAAAGGGCACAATAGTCCCAGGCATAAAAGCTTAATCCTAATGACAGGCTACTGTGAGAAGCCTGGAGTTATAGTGCACAAAGACTTTTTGGGACCTAAAGAATCACTGGAGCCCTATTGAGAAGCAGGTTTCTGTAAAAGAAGGTTCACCAAGTCACTCAAGTGAAGTACAGACGGTGACCAAGAATGATCAACAATCCTGGACCATCATGCTTACTGAAAGCTTAGTGCTCTGGAATTCCTTGTGGGGAGCCAGTGCCATAACTGAAAATGGTCACCCACACAGGCAGACAGACAAGCTCTTGGGCAGGCCAGTGATCTAAAGGGTTTGAAGTTAAATTGAAAACTGAGTGGCTAAGGATTAAAGAAGTATTATATTCCCAGTGTAGGCATGTTTGGTGATAGGAAATGTTCTTTTCTGTATCAACCCAACAGATTATTGGCAGAAGACCTAGGGATCCAAGGCATATGAGGTGATTCCAGGCTGGAAGGCATCACAGAAACCCTGCAAGGGATGACACTGTTGGTTAGAAGGTTCATCAGGGCACACACTGGATAAAGGAATGGAAAGGACAGAGGCCAAAACAGATCCAGATCCTGAGAAAAAATGCGAATGTCTGGAAGGAAACTTGCAACAAAATCAGAACACCAAACTGGTGGTGGGAACGTGCACCAGGGCATAACAGGAGTACAGGGGAGGGAAGAAACAGTGAGGATTGTGGCCTTAAGAGCCCAGATTCCTAAGAAGAACATGCCCAAGGCCCAAAGAGGCACCGCATTGGTAGTCAGAGGGTTCACCCAGGTGCTCAATGACTGGATTGGTCTAGATGTCTAACATGAAAGTGAGCAAGGCCAGAAGAAAAACCAGAACTCTATTACTAGACTGAAAGTTCATATAGGCACCCACAACAGTGGGAAAGGTGAGAGAAAAGGAAAGGACCACAGCAAAATGGATCCAATGCCTGAGATGAATGTGCCACCACTGAAAGAAAACTAGAATCTATTGAGGCACCATAGCTTGGTAGAAATGTTCATCCAGGCATCCGCAGAAGCACAGACAGCCGAGGGCGAGGTGGAGGATGATAAAAGATAGGACTCTGATACTAGAGAGAAACGCTACAAAGCTGGAAGGAATCCTGGAAGCCCATGGCTGCACTGCTTTGGTGATCAAGGGGGTACCACGTTTTTCTTGTAGTGGTGGAGAGGATGTGAGGAAAATGAGTGTGGCCAAAGTAGCTCTGATGTCTGAGATGAACGTGTCAAAGCCAGAAGGAATCTGCAACCTCATGCAGGCACCCTACACTTGGTGGAAACGTTCATCCTAGAACACACAAGAGGGGCACAAGAGCACAGAGGTAAAGGACTGTCACAGAAAGGGCTCACTTCTGAAAGGTCGAAGGAACCCTGGAGCCCTATTGATATGGGCGATTGGTGATCACTACCTATATCTGGTTTAATCACAGGAGTAGGTAGGAAGAGGGTTAAAGGCTAAGACTTATGGCAAAAATCGTTTGCCATATGATTTGAAAATGTAGAAGGCCAAAAGGAAACCCAGAACCACAGTGAGCAGCAAAACAGTGATCAGAAGATTCACGAGGGTACTCACTGCAGTGGGGATGAGACGAAAGGGAGGCCAAGAAACCCCAAAACAGTGTGATTGTGGAGCACACAGGTGGAGGAAAGTTCATGCAGGCATTCAAGAAGTAGAAAGAACATGTGAATGGGACAGCACTGTGGCAAGGAGGGTTGTAATGTTTTGTAGTTAAGTGCCCCCAAACCGGAAAAAGCAAAACAAAACAAAACTAAAAACAGGAATCCTATTGCGGCTACACACTCCAGGCAAATGTTCACACTAGCAGCCACGGAAGTCAGGAGGGTTGGGTACAAAAGGGAAGGACGGTGGCTGACAGGGATCAGATGCCAAAAAGAAAGTATACAAAAGTGGAACCAAGCTTAGTGGTGGAGAGGGTGGGAGAGAAATAAATGAGTGTGGTCTAAGGGGTTCTGATGTGTGAGGTGACAGGGACAAACGGTGGAAGCAACCCGAACCCTGTAGCAGTGCCCTCACTAAGGGCGACTGTGCATCCTGGCATATACGGAGTGACATGGGAGGGCAAAGGGCAAGAATGGTGGCAACAGGGTTTGTTTTCCAGCGGGGAACCTGCACACGATATTAAGGAACCCTAGAACCTTAGTGATATAGGTGAATAATGATAGCAACGTGTGACGAGTTTAAAACAGTAGCATGCAGGAAGAGCGTAAAGGCTAAGGCTCTTGGCGAAAATCCATCATTTGATGTTTTATTTGAAAATATGCAAGGCAAGAAGGTACCCGGAACCCTAGTGAGCAGTGGCTTGGAGGCCGGAAGAGTCACCAGGGTACCCACGGAAGTGGGGAAGAGAGCGAAGGGAGCGCAACGATGGGGGTGGGAAGAAACCCTGATGCTATGTGGCTGCGGCACATTGGCGGTGGAAAGGTAAGTCCTCCAGACATTCAGGGGAGTAGGAAGAGGGTGTGAACCGGTCACCAGTGTGGCCAAGAGGGTTGCAGCATCTGTGATGAAAGTGTTTCAAACTGTTAGAAACCGGGAACCTTTTTCTGGTTACACCGTCGGGGCGAACGTTCATCCTGGCACCCAGGGAAGTGAGACAGGGTGGGGGCAAAGGGCCAGGACGGTGGCTGACATGGGTCAGATGCCGGACGGAAACTTTAAAAAGCTGCAAAGAACTCTGAAACCTTATGGCTTCACCACAGTGGTGACGGTGGGTGGTTCTGGTTTTCCCCAACCGTAGTGGTGGACAGGGTGGGAGAGAAATGTGTGTGGCCGAAGGGGTTCTGATGTGTGAGATGACAGGGACAAAAACCGGAAGCGACCCGAATGCTATAGAGGCACCCTCACTAGGGGTGAATGTGCATTCTGGCATCCACGGAATGACGTGGGAGGGCAACAACGGTGACAACAGGGTTTATTTTCCAGCGGGGAACTGGCATACTGCCCTAAGGAACCCTGGAACCCTAGTATTCAGGCAGATAATGATTGTTTCATGTGACAAGTTTATCACTCGGGGTGGATGATCATCTTGGCACCCAGGGAAGCAAGACAGAATGGGGGCAAAGGACGAGGACGGTGGCTGACAGGGGTCAGATGCTAGAGGAAATGTACAAAGCTAGAAGGAGCCCTGAAAGGCCATAGCTGCACTGCATTAGTGATGATGAGGTACTTCTGATTTTCCCCAGATTTAGTGATTTAGAGAGTGGGTGAGAAATGATTGTGGCTAAAGTGGTTTTTGATGGGTGAGACGACATGGAGAAAAGGCAGAAGCAACCCAAACACTATAGTGATGCCCTTGCTAGGGGCGAATGTGCATCCTGGCATCCACAAAATGACGTGGGTGTGCGAAGGGCAAGAATGTGACACCAGGGTTTATTTTCCAGGGAATGGGGGTTCGTGCACAAGATAGTAAAGAACCCTGGAACACTAGTGATACAGATGAATGATGATTGCTGTGTGTGATCGGTTTATTATAGGATTAGGCAGGAGAGGGTTAAAGGCTAAGGCTTGGGACAAAAATAAATTGTTAGATGTTTTATTTGAAAACACACAAGCTGAAGAGGTAACCCAGAGCCCTAGTGAGCACTGAACTGTTGGCTGGAAGATTCACTGGGGCACTCATGGACGTGGGGATGAGAGGGAAGGGTGGCCCCAGATGGGTTGGTTAGAAGTTACCCCGGCACAATTTGAATACAGAATATTGGTGATGGAAATTTCATACAAACAGAAAAATGGTGTGAATGGGACAACATTCTTGCCAGAAGGATTGTAATTTCTGTGATTAAAATGTCCCAAACTGGAGGTACCCAGGAACCCTATTGCAGTTATATACTCATGCCAAATATTTGTCCTGGTTCCCATAGATATGAGGAGGGGTGGGAGCAATTCAGAAGCATGATCCCTGACGTGGTTCAGATGTCAGAGAGAAAATGTGCAAAGCTGGAAGGATCACTGAAAGCCCATGGCTGATGGCCGTTGCATCTGGCTTTCCTCACGCTTAGTGGTGGAGAGATGGGAAGGTAATAAGTGTGGCCAAAGTAGTTCAGATACGTAAAATGAGAATGCCAAAAGCAGGAAGGAACATGAACCTTATAGATGTTCCCTGACTATGGGCAAATATTCATCCTGGCATCCACAGAATGACATGGAAAGGCAAGGGGCATTATCTGTGGTGGGTAGGACTCAGTTTTCTGATGGGAATATGTGCGTGGTCTTAAGGAACTAGGGAATGCTATTCATATAGTTGATTCATAGTCACTGTTTGTACGTGGTCTATCACAGGTATCTGGGCGAAAGAGGAATAAAGGATAAGGTTTGTGGCAAAAATCATTGGATGTCTGTTTCAAAAGTCAAAAGACTTCACCAGGGTACCCACAGTAGTGGGCGTGAGATGGAAGAGGGCCAATAATGGGGGGGCAGAAAGGAGCCCCAATGGCATGTGAAGGGGACACATTCAGTAGAAAATTCATGCAGGCATTCATGGGAGTAGAGAGAGGACTGTGACCAGTTGGGTTGACCCCTGAGATGAAATTGTCCCAAACCAGAAGCATTGAAACTCTATCAAAGCAGCAGGCACTTGGCAGTAATGTTCAGTCAGGCACCCCTATAAGTGTGGGTGATAGACATGGCTTTGTTGGTGTGGTTGACAGGGCTCAGATTCCTGAGAGGAAAGTGCACAGGGGTGTACAGAATCCTCAACTCAATTGTTACACCACGTTGGTGATTGTAAGGTGCTCCTAGGTTTTGTGTTGTTTGTTTGTTTGTTTGTTTGTAGGAGTATAGTGAGAAAGAGGTTGAAGTGGGCAGGCCGTTGGTCAAGATGGTTCTGAAGTCTGAGATGAAAGTTTCTAAACCATGGAACCCTACTGAGCACTGTGTTGGTGTTCAAAACATTTACCCAAGGTATCGATGGAAGAGGGGAGCAGAGGGAAGAAGGTGACTGAAAGGACTCCTGTGAGGAGAGTACACAAAGCGAGTAGGAACCCCACTACCATGTGGATGCATCATATTTGTTGTAGTGATTGTGATGTACCCAAAAGAGTGTGGAGGGTGGTAGATGGAAAAGGACTGTGTTCAGAAGTGTTCCAATGCCTGAGATAAAAGTGCCCAGAGTTGGAAGGAACCCCATAACTGTCACCAGGTACCACAGTGATGGTTGGCATGTTCACCCACTCACCCCTGTAAACAGGGAGCAGAGGAGACAGGGAACGGGCTCTGATGCCTGAGATGAAAGTGTCTAAAGCCAGAAGGAACCCCAAAACCCTATTGAGACACTACATTGCTAGCTAAAATGTTCATGTAGGTATTTACAGAATTGGAGGGATGCAGAGATATGCAATGTTTTCTGCTCAAAAGGATTCCAATACCTGAGTCCAAAGTGCGCAGAAGGTCAGGTTGAAACCCAGAACTCCTTTGATGCACTAGATTGGTGCTAGGAACAATAACCAAGCACCTATGGAAGTGGGAAGGGAAAGAAAGAAAGGGTAAAGATAATGGCCCAAAGTCACATTGGTGGTGAAGTTAACCAAGACATACAGAAAAAAGAAAAGATTCAGATTCCTAAGAAGAAAGCACTCAAAGCCAGAAGGAGCACTGGAACCCTGTGAAGGTACTTCATTAGTGATCTGAAGGTGTACCAGCTTAATCGTGTGTAGGAGGGAAGGGGGTAGAAAAAGGAAAGTATTGCAGGCTAGTGTTTGAGATGAAGGTGAAGAAGGCCTAAAGTAACCCCAGAACCCTACCTAGTACTACATTGATGGTCAGAAGATCCACCAGGGCACCCATGGAGTCGAGAAGGGAGGGAAAAATAAGGGATTTAAATGATATCTGAAAGACTCAAATTAATGATCCAAAAAGGTCCAGTTTATCCTTGCATGAGGGTGTACTTTGAATGTGCTTTGGTTCAATGACAGGTGGGCAAATTGGTGACACCATGGTTCCCATTATGCTGGTATACTATGGGCAGGAAGAATCCCTGGAAAGTTTTATGGCCAAAAGGGTCCTCATAACAGCAATATGATGGGAGTACCAGGCCCAAAGGCAACTCTAAAGCATCAGCGAGCTGGAAAGATGATTCCCAACAGAGACATACGGAATCTGACCAGGGTCCATGGGACTCCAGTACATGGGTCTTACTACCAAAAAGATTGTCCAAGAAGTAGTGTCAGGGAAAAAGCACACCAAAAGTGCTCTACTCTGCCAGCTAGACACCACTGAGTGGCAGAGAAATGACTGGAAGCATTTAGGAACATGAGAAGGTGAGAAAATCCTCTTGCCCTGTTCTTGTTCAGCTTGTGTTTTGCTGAAGGCCTACTTGGAGAAATCCAGATTTCTGCCACAGAGTTTGAAGGTTTGAAGAAGCCCAGGAATCGTCTAGTTGGCAAGCAAGTTTGTGGTAAACTTGTTCCTTAATGTAGACAGGGGCCTAGATGTTTCATTGTTCCTGGTCTGGAAGCACCAGCAATACTCTAATACTAGCCATGCACTGAAACAAAATATGCTCTGGTGTCAACAAGAAGTAGGCAAACCTAAGGCTGTAAAACCCATGGATTCTCAGCTTACCAGCAGACTCTGGGAAGGATCTTTTAGACAAGGGGGTTGCTCTGACACTAAAATTAAGGAGAATACTCTGTTGGGCTGGCATTGTGGCTTATGAGGCTAAGCCTTTGCCTATGGTGCCAGCATCCCATATGGGCACTGGTTCCTGTCCCTGCTGCTCCTATTCCAATCCAGCTCTCTGCTATGGCCTGGGAAAGCAGTGGAAAATGGCCCAAGTGCTTGGCCCCTGCACCTGCATGAGAGACCCAAGGAAGCTTCTGGCTCCTGGGTTCGGATTGGCCCAACTCTGGCTGCTGTGGCTATTGGGGGAGCAAACCAGCAGATGGAAGACCTTTCTCTCTGTCTCTCCCTCTATCTGTAAATCTACCTTTCAAATAATTAAATAAAATATTTTTTAAAAAGGAATATGCTGGACAAAAGTGACCCTAGCACACAAGAATGTTGGAGGTATTTTTTTTTCCAAACTGGCCATATATTTCATAGCACAGGGTCATACTTGGGCTCCAGTGGACCCATGACATCCCAGTGTGTAGGCAGTGGTTCCCAAAAATCTCATGGCAAGCAACTGTCAGGAAAGATGGTATATGGAAGTAACCACTGCAGCATCAGTGAGGTAGAAGAAAGTTCTGACAAAGTACGACTGTGAGGGTGCAATCGACTCAATCAGAAGTGCCTAATCCTGCTGACATTGTAGTAAGAGAAACCTAGCGTTCCACTGTATAAGCACAGTGTGGGGACTGGAAGGATTCACAGAACCCTTGTCAGCAGTCAAGTTGGTGTCAAGAAGGCTAACCAGGAACTCCTGTGAGGGATAAAAGGCAGCCTGCAGGCCTCATCACTCCCAAGATTTCAGGTTTCTTGAAGGTCTGCAGGGCTTTGTGGTTCCTGTGGTAGATCCCAGTCCTGTGACAGTAATCACTCTCCTGTCAGTGCAGGTAGGCAGACAGGGAGCTGAAGAATCCTAGGTTCCATAGTACACAGATAGCTAGGGCCAGAAGGAATTTTAGAACTCAAAGTGTCAGGAAGTTGGTAGCCAAAAACTTCAATGGTTACAGTGAGGGATGTATACTGACCGAAGATGTTCCGAATCACCAGAATCCAGGTAGGTTGTTGATAATATGGGCCTAGAGTTCATAGAAAGAGAGCAGCTTGTAACCTACTGTGAAGTTGTTTGGTAACTGAGAGGTAGTTCAAATGTCTAGGAGTGCCCCGGGGGTAAGTGTCCCGCCAGATACATGTCTCTAAGAGTCATGGAGTACAGAGGTTGAGATGGACCAATTCTGAAAAAGCTTTCAGTTCCAAATCTCCCTGTCTTTTTTTTTTTTTTTTAAAGATTTATTTATTTTTTTTTTGAAACAGAGAAGGAGAGAGAGAGAGAAAGAATCTTACATTTGTTGATTCACTCCCCAAATGGCTGCAATGGCTGCAGCTGGACTGATCCGAAGCCAGGAGCCAGGAGCTTCTTCTAGGTCTCCCATGTGGGTGCAGGGGCCCAAGGACTTGGGCCATCTTCTACTGCTTTCCAAGGCACATTAGCAGGGAGCTGGATTGGAAGTGGAGCAACCAGGACTGGAACCGGCACCCATATCGGATGCTGGCACTCCAGGAGGCAGCTTAACCTTGTACTCCATGGTGCTGGCCCCTCAGTTCCACAACTCACAAGACATTTGATGTACCATAAAGTCTCGTTGTCCCAAGACAGAGGCAGACTGGGAACATTAGAACCCTCAGAACTTTAGTGGGCAGGCCTTCTTGTGGCTGACAGTTTCCCCAGGACACCAGCTTGATGGATGGACAGTGACCCAAATAGTTCATGCTTTCTTTGCTTGTGTGCTGGATGAGGGTTAACAGAATTCATGGTTCCCCTGTGGGTGGTCGGTACCATGAGAAAAACGCTCATTTCCACAGAGTGAAGTAGCTGATTACAGAAACTTCTAGGTTCCCCATGACATGGCAAGGTTTTTTCTGTAGGAACCCTGTAACCATGGCTACAAGTGGCTAGAAATTTGGTGGTCTGAAGATTCCCCAGGGCATAGTGCAATGGAGAAGTGGTGGAAAGGAGTTCCTGACACCAGCATGCTGGAAACGTGACTGTTAAAGTGCCTGTATATTTCACAGCGCTCTAGCAGGCTAGTGCCCATAAGTGTCCCAGGGAACCTATTTTAAGGGCTTCCTTTTCTCCAAAAGGGCACCCACTGCTGCAGTGCAAGGACAAAAGTTTCTAGAAGGTACAGAGAATGGGATGATGGAAAGCTGAAAGAGTTTCATAGCAGAAAGTATGACTAATAGTGGATGAGCTCTCTGCTAGCAAACACATAGAACATAGTAGAGAGCAAAAGGTCCCCTTGCACACCAACACATTGAAGTACCTTGGCCAAAAGGATACTAGGTACTGTTGGGTCTTAGTCCACCCGTACAAGGATGGACTGGGTCCGAGGAAAGGTAAGTGTGCGCCGCTCACCCGTTCCCCAGCCTCCTGGTCCCGGAGACAATCAGACACAGCGGGGAGCCAAGTCTAGCAAGGACTCATTTACCTTTTGCATAATAGTACCTTTTATAACACAAAACTGCAGAGTCATTGGGGCAGGGCTAAGGACCAACCAATCACTTAAAAAATCACCTTATGGGGGGATTTCTATAGGACTAGCCCCTATGTCTATACACTTGTTACTAGTTTTGTTACCTCCCCTGATGTTGCACAGCCAATTAGCTTTAGTGGTAAACAACTTTGGATTTCGCCCATCTTACTTCCTCTGGGCGCCATCTTACTTGGCTCCGCACGGCTCTGTTCCGCGCAGCTCGGGCGGGAGCACCCGGGGGCAGCTGCACATGCGGAGCCCCCCCCCCCCCCCCGCCAGGCCGGGCCTGGCCTGGCCGCGCTCATGCCCCACAGATTCCCCCTTTTTGTTTTAGCACGCGGTCCCTGTCTTAGGTTGCCCCCAGCCGTCCTTGCCCTTACCCGTCATTGGTAACCCAGGCAGCTTGGCCATGAGCCCTGTCTTAGGTTGGTGCAGGACGCTGGGTGCTTTACCCGTCTTGGGGTGTCGCGTGACTTGTAATTATGGGGGCGTGGTGAGTTTTTTCCACCGCCTGTCTTAGGTTGTTCCGGTCCATCCGGAATCTTACCCGTCATTGGCAATGTGGAGAGCACCGGGGGCGCTTCCCCAGTTCAGGGGATCGTAGCCCTCTGTGGCTAGCAGCCTCTGGTAATGAACCTCAACCTGTCTTACCCTAGTTGCCTCTATGCGCTGTTGTATAAACTGTATAAGCCTATTCATTATGCATGGGCCAATAGCAAGGATTAAAAGCAGGGCAAGAAGCAGTCCAAGAAGAGAGAAGAGGTAGGGAAAGAGTCCATTAAGGCTCGTCTAAAAGAGGCTTTTTTGGAGTTTTCTTTATCTTTTTCAGGTCCTCCTGAAGTGTTTTGATGATCTGGTTTGGGTCATTGAATCCCCCGTCACTGGGCTGGGCACTTCAGGATCACAGCGAAGAGTAGCGTCCACATCATCACCTGCCTCTGGATCTCTGTCCGTTTCTGGAAGAGGAAAGACAAGGGGATCTCCCTCAGGGGCAAACTGCTCCCTGGGTGGGTTGTTACTTGCATCGGGCATAGGCCTGATATTTTTGGCCGGTATTCAAATTGGAGTCAACTCCCTTATGGGGAACACACAGCCAAATCCTCTTCCCAACTGAATCAGTGGGTCAGGCCCTCTCCAGAGTCGGGTGAGAGGGTCTCTCCATCTAACGAGCATCTGAGGTTTAGCGGTTAAATGTCCCCAATGTTTTTGGAACCTTGACTCCCTTGACCCTTTTGAAAAATTTAAAATATTGATAGTAAACAAGGCCTTATGTAACTGTAGATGGGGGGTAGCCACTCCCCCCCCCTTTTTTTTTGAGGCATTGATGTTTTTTTTCCACCATAGCCTGTTTCTGTGGGTTGTGAAGGATTTTAGTAGAGTGTTGAATCATTTTACATCTTGGCAGCACTTTTAAACATCCCAATTGGTTATTATCTCTGTAAGATGAGAGATATATCTTTTGATATCTCCAGGGGCCCTTTTGAAGATACCAAAAGTTTAGAGAATTTAGAACTTTGATTTTTAAAAAGTTTGTTAAAGGTGCCAAGAGAACTTAGAGTATCTGGTTAGAATAGAATTTTTTAACATCCTGAAATGATAGCCCTTTATTAGACAGGGTGATCTTAACACTTTTAGAGCAGATCTAATCATAATGATATTTAGCAATGCTTTTTATCAATTTGAACTTAACAGAGACAGTAGAGTACACAATAGATTACCTTGACAGAACATGAATTTTATGTTTTTTGTTACTGAATAAACCAGAAATAAACACCTTGAACATAAGAGTTAGTATACAAAATTATAACTACTTAACAGAGCTAAAAAGAGCTTACATGACCTAACTTTAGAAATGGCAGAGTAACCCATTAAGCAGACACTGTTAAAATAGACGTTACAGTTTTTGCAAAAACAGATTCCAAGATTTACGATTGAGACCATTTTCAGATATTTGCCAACATTAGTACACATTTTTTTACTTCAACTTTAGGTCAATGTAATTTTGGCATTAGCACATAACTTAAAGAAAACTTTGTAAACAATTCTAAAGTTGTAAACCTTTTAAAACCTTTCATGACTTGCTTACACCTTTTGAAACTTTATACCTGTAGTTACTTTTACATAGTCTTGAATTGTCATGTATGGACAATCTATGAGAATACATGCTAACTCTCTTATCGAATTTAAGATGTGAAAAGTACACAATACATAAGACACTGAGTTATTAATGAATACCACACCATTAACTCCTCCTGGACAGCAAACATGGACACTAGTACATGTTTACAACTTTGAAAAGATCTTTATCGTTAAGAGAAACAAGTTTAAAGCATAAAACCAAGCAAGTGAGCTACCAAGCAAACCGAAGGGCTTTGGCATTAACTTAATTTTCTGAACCAATCTGTATTGGCTTACTTTAGTTAACAATATAAGGGCTTGTATACACAGAATTTACTCTCATTTTTATAAGACCACTCTAGCTGGAAAGCAAAAACATGAATACAGCACAGGTCTGACATTATTCACAACATTTTAATATACTTTGCGTAATTTGAATTGACTCAAACAGTTGTTACTTTAACAAATTTAGAGTCCCATTCTTTGAGAGTTCCAGGGATCCTACTGGAAGTCCCAAAGTTGTTAGACTCCATTTGAGAATTTAAACTGTTAGAGAGTCAAACCACTCATCCAAAAACCAGTACGTATACCCTGAGTATTTTAACCAAGGCTGTGGGGTAGATCTGATCAGAGTTAGGTAATCACTCAAACATTAAAGACAGACAAAATCCAATAAAACATGAAACCTTTAAGACACGTGCAAACTCTCAGATAAGTTAACTACAGCAGCACAGAAAAGAGCTGGTCATCAGCATAGGAGCCCATTGCTTAGGACAGGGAAACACATCTGAAACAAAGCGGCAGAGAATGAGAGACTTCTGTAGTGCTGGAGAAAAAGTTTTAACTGTAAGGAAAGACTCATTAGGTTGGAAAGGGTTAATGGATTGAGGTTTTTGTTCTTTTCGGTAAGGCCAGTGGTAGCCAAAGGCATTTTTTCTTTCCCCTCCTAGTGAGGACAGCATTGAATTGTAAATGGAGAGGAACAAAAAGCAGTCCTAGGGACTAGTCTCCCTAGCAGTATCTGGCCACGGCCTGCACCGGTGCAACAGGCTACACTGACTGGAAGAGAGTGCAGAGAAAAGCCATGGTCCCCCATTTACAGGGAAGACTGTGCATGTCGAGGCCTAGCAGGACTGGCTGTGGGGTTGGGTAGGCAAGCTGTTTACAAGATGGCGGCGGGCGATTCAAGGGAGGTGAATAACCATAAAGGGGTGGCCACATGGGCGGAATTGGAGGCGCAGTGCGTTGAGGCAGTGTTGGGCTTTTAGGGGTTGCCACCACACCTGAAAGTTCCACCTTAGTTTTAACTGCCTCTGGGGATTTATGAGCCTCCCTCAGGCCAGCGCAGGCCTTCAGATGATTAGCATTCATTTCTTCCCAAACAAGCATTTTAACAAACTGATCCCGAAGGTCCCCAGCTGGCAACTTACGATGGAGACTGTATTCGACCCTAGCTACAAAATCTGGCAATGACTCTCCTGGCTTTTGTCGCACCCCCGCGATGGGAGATTCGGTGGGCCCCTCATCCAGCTTGTACCAAGCATTAAGTCCTGCCTGCCTCACTTGTTCACGGTATGGAGCAGGCAGCACAGCTTGCTGGATCCCCGTAGAGAACCCTTCCCCCATCCCAGCCAGCATAGCATATGTAATAGGGATAGCTGGCTGGGCTGGTCGGTTAGCTTCGGCTCTCACCCGGCACTCCTCCTTAAAGAAGGCGCACCACTTTATGAACTGGAAACTCGCGGGGACTGCCTTGGCCACGTCCAACCAGTCCTTGGGGACACATGGTTGATAAGCTATGTGTTGTAGCAGAGTTTGGGCCCAGGGGGAATTTGGCCCGTCTTCTGCCACTGCCTTGCGAAGCTCCTTTAAGTCCTTCGCTTCCCAGGGATACCACTCCAGAGCTCTGTTGCTGCCTGGAGCTAAATTAACAGGGTAGGCCTGAGGCAGCAGGTTTCCTGGCCCAGAGTTCACTTCCCTATGCTGCTTTATGACCACCGGATAAGCTTCCGCAAAGGTCGCCTCATTTCTCCTCTCCCCTCCTGGGCAATCATAAGTGCCCAGATCACAAAGCTCCCCCCATGGCTCTACATAGGGGGAGGCTGCCTCTGCCCCGGGGAGGTATGGGGGTGGTCCCGGCCCTTCTAGGGTGGATGGGCTAGGCGGGATGATTTTTACTTTCGTTTTTACCTTAACAGTTCGTGCCTCCACAGGCTCTCTGCATTCCTGACCAAACTTAGCCCATTTTCTCTCCCCGCCATCTTCCTCTGAGGCTTTAAGCTCTCCCAAGTCCTGCACTTCCTCTTTCTCCCTCTCACCCTCCGAAGCTAGGGTTATAGCGTCTGGGTGGAAGGATGCTTTAAGGGCAGTATCAAAGTGTCTCTCCCTCTTAAGGGTGAGTTTTTCCACCCATGACCAAGTGTTCCAAGAAAAGAGATTGGCCGTCTGAATCCAAAGGGCCAAGGTTATGACAGCTACCCAGACACTTTTTAACATATAGCGTAAGGCCTTTAAGGCCAGGTCCTTTTGGGACGAAACTGCATAAACCATACTAAGGTTTTCACTTACCCTGAGAGACCGCTTAGCCTCGGCTAAAAAGTAACTGTTCCTGCCGCACGTTGGGCGCCAGATGCTGGGTCTTAGTCCATCCGTACAAGGATGGACTGGGTCCGAGGAAAGGTAAGCGCGCCGCTCACCCGTTCCCCAGCCTCCTGGTCCCGGAGACAATCAGACACAGCGGGGAGCCAAGTCTAGCAAGGACTCATTTACCTTTTGCATAATAGTACCTTTTATAACACAAAACTACAGAGTCATTGGGGCAGGGCTAAGGACCAACCAATCACTTAAAAAATCACCTTATGGGGGGATTTCTATAGGACTAGCCCCTATGTCTATACACTTGTTACTAGTTTTGTTACCTCCCCTGATGTTGCACAGCCAATTAGCTTTAGTAGTAAACAACTTTGGATTTCGCCCATCTTACTTCCTCTGGGCGCCATCTTACTTGGCTCCGCGCGGCTCTGTTCCGCGCAGCTCGGGCGGGAGCACCCGGGGGCAGCTGCACATGCGGAGCCCTCCCCCCCCCCCAGGCCGGGCCTGGCCTGGCTGCGCTCGTGCCCCACAGGTACCACAACATGTAGGCAGGTTTATGGACAGAAGGTCCCTCAGTTCCTCTAGTGTAAGACCTATTCGGTAATGGACAGTATTCTGGCTGCTAAGACACATGGGCATACTTATGGCTGAAGACCTTTCGGTTTCTTAGTACTCAGGCTGGTGTGGGGCCAAAGGGACTCCAGAAATCTCACTGTAAGTAAGTGGTGGGCTGGATGGTACACTGAGTTAGAAGTGCTCTGGAGGTATGGTGACCAAAATGTACACCAGTGTGCTGGATGGATGGCTGCCAGTAGGTCCCACATTCTACAGTACAAAAGCATAATATTACCTGCAAGGGACCATGAGACACCAGTGTACAGGCAACCTGTTCCCCAAATGAGCATTCAGGAAGTACTTGCATTGGTAAACTTTGGCTAGAACTATCCCCAGATTTCCAGAATTCTGCTTGGCACCCATCCAGAATATAGGACCACATAGGGTGGGACAGAAAGTTGCCCAAAGGACTCCATGTTCCATACTAGATCAAACTTCTGAGAGCCTCTGAAATCCTCAGATTCCCAGCACAAATACAGGCTGGACTACAGACAGACCCTTAGGATCCTAGATAGTAGCCTGGCTGCTAGTGAAAAGGTTCTCCAGGGTAGTGTTGCATGACCAAAAAGGTTCTAATTTCTGCATTATTCCAGAGACCCCAGTTCCCTGGCTAGAGGACAGAATGGGAGCTAGAAAGAGACAGGGAACCCTAAATTCTGACACCAGTGACACTGAAAGAACATCTAGAACATTAGTGCCTTGGGCAAATTGTACTTGGAAGTGACCATAGGGCACCAACACTCTACCAAGTATTTGTCCCTTAAGTGCCCTGGCATGCAATGGATGATTTGTATCAAGGCTGAAAGGACTATCGGTTTCACTTCTGATAGCTTATGAATCCTTATATCCCAGTAGAAAGGCAGATTGGAGAGGAGGTGATGGAAAATCCTCAGAACCCCTGGTGAACAGGCTCATTGGTGTTGGCCAGAAGTTTTCCCAGTGCTGTGGAAAGACCACAGATGAACACACTTTTGATTTTTCAATTTATGGGCTAGTGGGGGATTCATAGGGCCCATAGTTCTTCTGCAAGAGGCTAGTGATGTAACCAAAAGTGTCCTCTTTCCCACATACACATCAGGCTGATCCACAAAGAAACCTTGGTTCTCCACAAAACAGAAAAGCTGACTGCCAGAAGGAAGCTAGTCACCCTTGGTTGCAGAATGTCTGATTGCCCAGATTCCCCAAGGTGAAGGCATGCTGGAGTTTCAGTGATAGAATGGGGCCCCAGTTTAGTTTCCTAGGCCTGCCATAACAAAGTATCATTGACTAAATGGCTTTAATGTAAGAAATTTATTTTATCGTAGTATCAAAGATCAAAGTGTTGGTAGATTTGATTTCTTCTGCTGCCTCCTTGCTAGGCTTGCAGAATTCTTGGCTTACAGCCTTATCACTGTGTGATCACTTAATCTTTTATCTGTACACACATGCTTGTGTTCTAATATCCTTTTCTTATAAGGACATCACCATGTTATATGAAATTAGTCACACTGTGTTAGAGCCCACTCTTAGGATTTTATCTTAATTACCTCTTTAAAGATCCTGTCTCCACCTATAACCACATTCTGAGGGGCTGAAAGTTTGGATTTAAGCATGAATTTGGGGGACAAAATTGAGCTCATAACACGCCCTGTGCACTGACAATAGGTACAAATGATTGCTGTTAAGTTCCTATATTCTACAGCATGCGAGTAGGGTAGTGCCCATAAGGGCCCCCAAGACCCTGGTGAATAGACAGTCTGGTCACTGAAAAAGCATTCAGGGCACAGGATAGGGGAAAACTTTGACTGGAAGCGCTCTCCCTGGAAGCACCCTAACAGTAACTAGACCTAGACCTGAAGAAGGCAAGGCAGAATGATGATGAAATTATAGTTGGTTCAACAGCAGGTAGGGGCTGATCAGAAGGGTACTTGGTTTCTCAGCACATAGATAATGCTTAGGCCTAATAGGACTGACAGACCCTAAGGTTCAGGCTGGCTGGTATTTTAAAAGTTCCCAAGGATACTAATGAAGGAAGGCTAATGGCTAAAAGGGTATTAATTTTCATTGTATATGGGCTAGTTAAGGTTGGAAAAGGCCATCCATTCCCCAGCACAAGGCCTGTTCAATGACCCAAGATTCTGGTTTCTTCACCACACAGGCAAATTAATGATAGAAGAACCTTCAGTTCTATTGCACATACTCAAGTAGAAGCAGAAATGACTTTCATAAATCAAGCTGATGGGAGGTTGCTGGCTGGAGGATTCCCCTGAGCAAGAATATTGTAGGTTTGGTGGCCAAAGGGGAACTACTATGCTAGACAGATGACCGCCAAGTGTAAAAACATTTCACACCATAGAAACATGCCAGTGACCCATAAAGGTCCTTTTGACACCAGAGTGTGAGTGGTCTTCTTGCTGATGGGGCATCCAGGGCACCAGAGCGTGGTCAAATTGTGTTTAGACATTGCCTCAGTCACCAGCATTCTGGTAAGCAAGTGTTCAGACAGCACCAGGCTGTTTGACATGGGCTGGATTTCTGCTACCCTAAGAACTCTTACATCACCAGCACCGAGGTTGGTGAAGATAGAGTTGTGGAAACAAGCGTGGCATCCTAGAGAGAAGCTGACTCTTGGTCAGAAGGTGCCCTAGGGTAACAGCTGCACAGACAAATGGGATCCCAAACGACTTTTGCATTCTCAGTGTAAGAGTTGAGTAAGGGTTGGTAGCAATCACAATTCCTGCTAAGTAAGTAAGTAATCACACTTCCCAGGCCAGAAAATTCATGGAAAATATATATTAAGAAAACTGCATAGATTTCAAAGTAGTTTGCACCATAATAAACCCACACTTTAATTCCATTGTTCATGAGGTTTTTGAAGTCCCCTCAGATAACTGAATCTGCTCTTGTTTCCACAACAAGTAGTGGTAAATCTGGGAAGACCCTTAAGTTCCTAAGCATGCAGAGAAGCTCTGATCCAGAAGAAAGCCAGAACTCTAGGGAACTCTAGGAAATAGGGTGGCCAGATGGTTTCTGCAAGGACACATTCTACATGGAGGTGCACTGCTAAAAAGGGGCCCGTGCACTGTGTTGTGACACTGCTGTGGAGAGGAGTTCACTGCTGCGCTGGGGACCCTTTTTGTGGCCAGAATGCCTGTGAGCTGTGGTCCTAAGGGCCCTAGCCAGATCTCATGCAGTAGAATATATGGCCTACTGGGAACCAAAGTTTTGCCATGTTGGTGCCCTTGGGACCCTTTTTAAGCAACTGTAGTGCTCCATGGCACTCACCTAAAAGTCTCTGAGATGATTCTTACCGCAAGTTCAAAAGCATGCTTAGAACCTATGATATGTCTATTAGTTTGCTTGCTATTGAAACCTGAGCGTGTTTGATCACAGTATAGACTGTGCTGAGGTATGATGAACATTTGATACTCAGGAGTTACAGTCATTTTGGCCTCACTCCATACAGAGAAGCAGAACCAGGAAGGTATACATGTATAGAGAGGTACATGAAACTGGCAAGTGTTTATTCTTTAAAAACATAAAAAGAAGAGGATAATTGCTATATTAATTCAAGAGATAATCCTTTGATATATTAAACAAAATAATCTATTAACCAAAATTAGAGTCAAGAAAGGGGGAAATAGCAAATGTGTGTGAAAATAGAAGGACTATAGGAGACTATTTTCTGGCATTCGAAGGCTAATAGTTTGTATAGTGTTATATAAAACCTTAAAATTGGCTCAAGTACAGTAAGAAAACCAGGGTAAACCAATTAACAATGGAGGAATTAGAGCTTCTGGTCAAAGGAACTACTTTCAAAACATATACTGCTTTTGTATATGCCACTTCACTCAAATTATTGGGACTATATTCTATGGCATTAACTATTCAAATCATAAATACTATAGAAGAAATTAAAGATGCTTCTATAAAGTCAGAAAATGGCAAAATAAAAAGACCTACTGGATTTGGTTTCTTTGTATGCACACAAATCTTTTGTAAAATATTACCCAATGTGATCTAGAGTCACATTTAAAAAATAAAGCTTCAAGACAATCTTGTACTCATACTATCAGAATGATTAATATGAGGATTATGATATACCAAAAATAATCATAAGACCCTTTTGATAAAACTTGATAATGCATCCAATAAACTTCAATAGTCATTCCTAAACATAAAATTCCTCACCAAAAGAGAAATACAGAATACTTTCTTAATCCTCAAAAATGTACATTTTCTTCATACTTACATACACATTTATGTAAACATACATATAACAGAAACATACTAAATGATAAAGGACCAGAAACATTTCTATTAAATTCAAAACAAGAGGGGTGGGCTTTTGGCACAGTAGTTAGACCACTGCTTGGAATGACTGCGTCCTATATTGCATGGTACTGCCTGGGCTCAAGTCCTGGCTCTGCTCTCTATTCCAGCTTCCTGCTAATATACACATGTTCAGGGAGTGAGGGCAGGCGGAATGTGATGGCTGAAGTACTTAGGTCCCTGGCACCTATGTAGGATACCTAACTTGACTTGTGAGTTTCTGGTTTTGACCTGGACCAGCCCTCACTCTGTGAGCATTTGGGCAGTGAACCAACAGATGGGAGATCTGTCTGTCCCTCTGCGTTTTTAAAATATGTTTTTTAAAAGTCAGAACAAGAAAAAGAGGCCTAAAATTGCTATTTATGGATATTTGGGGAATGCTAGCAGAATCAATTAAGCAAGGAAACAGTAGGAGATATAAATATGGAAATGTTGAAAAATATATATTTTGTACATGGAAAAGTTCAGATTTCACAGAATGCACAAACCCCTCAAATTTTAGAAATTATGATGTTTATAAAAGTGAGTAATTAAAATTAAAATGTAAAATTTAATAGTTTGTTTGATACCAAACTCTTTCTTTTTTTAAATATTTACTTATTTATTTGAAAGTCAGAGTTACACAGAGAGAGGAGAGGCAGAGAGAGAGAGAGGTCTTCCATCCGATGGTTCACTCCCCAAATGGCTGCAACGTCTGGAGCTGTGCCGATCCGAAGCCAGGAACCAGGAGCTTCCTCCAGGTCTCCCACACAGGTGCAGGGACCCAAGCACTTGGGCCATCTTCTGCTGTTTTCCCAGGCCATAGCAGAGAGCTAGATCGAAAGTGGAGCAGCCGGTCTCGAACCAGCGCCCATATGGGATGTCAGCGCTTCAGGCCAGGGCGTTAACCCAGTGCGCCACAGCGCCGGCCCCTATACCAAACTCTTTTGACATTTACAGAAAAAACATTTTTAAAAGGACCAAGAGAAATTTGCATTAATATTGGATGGGAACTCCAAAGATTCAAAATTGTAGGGTCTGGCTTTTGTTGCAGTGCAGCAGGTTAAGCCTCTGCTTATGATACCATCATCCCATATTATAGTGCCAATTTGAGTTCTAGTTGCTCTGCTTCCAACCCAGCTCCAAGCTAATGCACCTAGGAAGGCAGCAGATGGTGGTTCAAGAACTTGGGTCCCTGACACTGATGTGGGACACAAGGATGGAGTTCCTGGCTCTTGGCGTCAGCCTGTCCCATACCTGGCTATTGTGCCCATTTGGGGATTGAACACAGATGAACTCTGTTTCTACATCTCTCCCTCTCTCTGTCACTCTGTGTTTCAAATAAATAGTCCTTTTATTAAAAAAAAAAAAAAAGATTCCAGGAGTCAGCATAGTGGCACAGCAGGCTAACCTGCTGCTTAGTATGCTGGCATTGCATATTGGAACACCAGTTCACATCCTGGCTGCTCTGCTTCCAATCCAGCTTCTTGCTAATGTGCTTGCCTAAGAGGCAGCAGATGATGACCCAAGTGCTTGAGCCCCTCCTACCCATGTGGGAGATCCAGATGGAGTTCTGGGATCCTGCTTCAGCCATTTAGAAGGTGAACTATCAGGTAGAAGATCTGCATCTCTATCTGTTTCTTTCCCTCTCTGTCTGCCACTCAGGCTTTCAAATAAATAAAATAATTCTAACAACAAAAATTCCAAATTATGAATCATTTTATACATAATTCAATGCCAATTAGAATCTTAAAAGTACTAATATAGTTCATATATGTCTTTTCATTTGTTCTAGAGAGAGGAGAAAGGCCATTTTGTGATGATTTTAAGCATCTGGGAGAAATTTACCTTAGAGACAGGTAAAAAAGTAGGACAAAGCAGAGCACAGATGATTCCCTTCATTTTCCTGTACTTCAATTACCTCTGTTATCTGTAATCAATAGTATCTGAAATATTCTGAGTATTACAGTGAGTAGAGCATGTGAAAAATGGATACCCTATTTAGTTACATAGCAGCTTCCTTCTTTTGATTCTTCTTAGATGAGCTGGTTGTCTAAATGAGATGATTCAGTTGGCTATGAGTTGGGCCGGTCTATTTTGATACCAAGTCAGGGTTCATAATTTATTGCTATATAAAAGAATTTAAAACCATCATATTATTACCTCATGCATCCTGAGGTGATTTGAGGACTAATACTGTCTTTGGAATCATGTTTAATCTTCCTGTAACCCCAAGGTGCAAACTTCAGGTATTGGGCCAATTAAGGTAAGTTCCCAAAGCCTTAACTTGGTAGGTTTCTGAATCAGTTACTGTTGCCATTTAATTCTGTCTTCCATTGACTGGCAAAAACTGTAGAGCTAGAGCTTAAATCATTATCACTAAATCTCCCCTTTCTGTTTAGAATCCCTATGGGATTTCATTACCTCTCCCACATGGTGTTTCATTTCTTGGTTTCAGAGAAAAAGAAATGATCTTTGTCCTGTAGACAAGTTAGTGAATCATTTCCTAGTTCACATACTGTCATCGTGGCTTATGATAAATATCAGGTTAAGTGTCAGCATAAGGCTGGGGATTATCTCAGATATAAATAAAATGTTTTTTCCATGGTGTAGCTCTTTTCTGATAACAAGGATTTGATTGGAGATTCAGTTTCTTAATCATAAAACACAATTTCCACTGCTAAGATGCTGTGATCAGATCCTTAGCATAGCAGTCAAGCCCTTTCCTTTGGTACACTTATGTTAGCTGCCAAGTATCTTTAAGCATCCGACCAGGCTTTTCTTGAATGTTTATTTGAAGTAGATTTTTTGTTAGCAGATATTTGGCATTTCAAAGTCCTGTTTGAGAATTATTCTTTTCATTAGTTTAATAAATATCTTTACATGTCAGATCTAGCTGAATATCTTATAGGACATAACTAATTAATACTTCCTTGGAGAGAAGAAAACAATAAATGACAATTCAATTATGGCAGTTTAGATTAAAAGGATGCAGAACTTATACACTAACAGCCTCTAAAAGGAAAAAAAAAGGTGACAATGTCTCCTATAATATAAACGTATATATATATATAGTAATTTTAATATCAATCTTAATAAAAGAGTATATTATGTAATACATTTTAAATATAAATGGGTCATGAAATAAACAATCTAATATCTGTGTCTTAAAGCAGAAAGTGATTATAATTCATTTTTTACCCTCAAAAGTGTTTTGAGGGGAGTTCTAGTAAACTTACATACAATGAGACTAACAAATAAAATAACTTTTGGATCAATGGCGATATTATATCAGAAAATGCAAACTATAGCAACTGAGCTCCAACTTTCACCCAAAGCATCTAAGATGTTTTATTGCCTTGTACAAAGAGAAGCAGAGAGAATTTTTTTTTCAAGATGAATTGGTCATGGAGGTATGTATATTTAAATGAAAATGCTTTAATATTCAAAGGTGAGGAAATAGAGATGCAAAACATGGAATGTTTGGCATTTAATAGTGACCCCTATTACACAAAAACTCTCATTGTGCCACCAAATTTAATTCTGGAATCTTGAAAAGATAAATATTTTAAAAATAGCTAGTTACAATTAAATAAATAGCCCGTGGCTGATGATTTGAAATTTTATATAGTATTGTTTATTTTTAAAAATCTGTGAAAGAACATGTTACAATGATGACAACTAAAGTCCCTGGAAATATCTTTTTGATCATGTTGTAAGTATGACATAATCAGTGTTGCAAAATGTTTTTGAGAACATATTGATGTGTATCCCCCTAAAATTTCAAAAGCAAGTGAAAACACCCAGTATTTTGCAATTTTCAGACTTGTTTTATTGCTTAAAGGGAAAAGGAGTGTGTTAAAGATAGTGGGGTGAGGTCAAAACCAAGGAGAAAGAAAATCAGACTATCCATTGAGAGTGGTTTGCCAGATGATGCTGTATACATTAAAGAAGGACCAAACAATACACCTGTGTAAAGAATGATGAAATCCCATCTATCCAAACGCCTTACTGAGGGACATATTTGGGCTAATTTACTGTTGTGAGGGTTCAGATCTACAGGTTTACTGGGTCAGATACTAGAGTTTTAGACCTGAACAAGAACAAGTTCATCACTGCAAATCAGATTTATGTACATCAAGCTTATAGATAACTGTGTGCAAAGTTATAATAAAAGTGTGTATCTTTAAAATAAAAATTACTGACCCATCAATATCTATAAACCAGAGTTGGCATGATTAATGTATTATCTTCCATTAGAGAGGTCTATAGTGAGAAGCCAAACCAAAAAACAAAATGCTGATAAGGAAGCATGGAATGATGCGAGAAGACAGTCTTAGGTTGTATCCTACAAGTGTAAGGCAATTTAAACACTCTTTCCCATACTGACACCATAATATTTATGATCGAGACTCTATTCCCTAAATAGTGCTTCAGTGAGTTCTATATAAATTTCCTTCGTTTTCATTGCCAATTAACCCCAACCGAACCCATTCTTTTCCTTATGTAGTATGATACTTTCAGTCAAGTCTCTTTAATAAAAAATGATATGGTTAATTAATAGTAGGATCTATACTAATATTTGAAGTGATTTTATATATCCCTTCTGTTTTTCTTTCTGAGCTTAATTTATAGATTAAATTTCAGGACAGCAGTTATTTCCAAGTTTTTTTTTTTTTTTCCCACAATAAGCTACTTACCAACCAAATTAAGATGTATCTTGATTCATGTATGAGACTTGCTAACATATCTGGAAGTGAAGGGCTTTCCTTGGTCAGTAAACCCTATTTTGGGAAAGGAAAATTGAGGTCTCCATGTACACTAGAATTAAAGTCAGCATCTTTAGTTTTGTAGCATCTTGTTTTTGAAATAAGTGCAAATGGAGAGATTCTTATATTTTATTAAAACCATTAATTTATTGAAGTCTCAATTTTGCACCTGAATATATCTTTGTGTTTAAATTATGATTTTTTTCTCTCCATAAATAAATGATAGAAGAATAAAAATATAAGAAGTTATTGGGTTCATATCTTGAAAAAATAATAGCAATAAAATTCTGATAGTACTGCAGAGGTTGTACATTTTTTGCATGTAACAGCAATCATATTTTAGTTCATACTCATGGACATGAATTGAAAGAATGAATTGAAATGGATATAATACCTTCATCTATTATTCAGCACACTATCAAATGAGGTGTTATGACTTACAGTGAGCAACTTCAACCTATCATTTTTGCCAATCTAAAAATCTGATTAAATGTCAAGCAAGTGCAGTGTGAATGTGCCTTCTAGAAATGTTCTAAATCAGTACAAATGGTTACTTCTGTAGTTTTTCTGATTTAAGCCATGCTTTTTTGAGACATCAAGTTATTAGAACTTAGATGAGTATGGGTGCCTCAAAGTGAAAATAACTGGCTATCAACCGGTCAGCCTACTTCATAATTCAGTTCCTCTTTGCATTCATCCTCTATTTTGCTCCAGTCCTGTTGATCATCTTTTGGTCTCTTCTGCCTACTTTAAATACTAAGACGCATTGTCCTTTTGAGACCCTTTACATTGTGCTTCCTAAGACTGGTTATCTGAACCCAGAACTTTGCATGACTGCAGTCATGTGCAAGATTAACAGAGTTAGAAGATTTGCTTCTGGTGTAACTCACTCATAGAAGCCAATTTGATGCTAGCTATTGGCAGAGGGACTTACTACCTGTCCACATAGCTGCTTGAGTATACTCGTAACATGGAGACTGACTTTTCCAAGAGTGAACTATGCAAGATATGGAGAGCCAGACAGAATCTATGTTTTATAAGACCTAAGCTTGGAAGTCAAAGAGAATCACTTCCAATATGTTTTATATTTTAGAAGTGTTCACTTAGACAATCTCACATTAAAGGTGCATGCGATAAGATTCCACATTTTGAAGAGAACGGTGTGAAAGAATTTTTATCATATTTTAAAACTACCACACTAACAGTCATTATTTTCTTGAATCTCAGCAGTTACCCCTCACTTAATATAATAGGTATTGTATTGTTTATAATATTAATACAGTAACAATAATAGTAACTAAAATCTATTTGACTATTATCTTCTTTCCTTTAAATGTGATTTTTTCATACTCTTAGATTTTTACAATTAGTTAGCATTATTCTATCAACTGTTTCAAGTATTCAGAAATTTTTCTCCAATTTTATAATGTAAATATATAGAAAACCATAATTCATTTACAAATTAATTCACAACAGAGTATATGGGGAACTTGTATATATATATATATATCCTATATAATAGTATCTATAAAATATCTATAAAATACATATGAATTTTAGATGACTTTAAAAGTTGATTTATAATAAGATAGTAAACTGTATTATGTATAAGATTCATGCATCTACATTTCACTTCATCCAATTAAATAAAGTAAAATTATTTTCAGATTCTATGATCTACTTAAATTTTCAAAGACTTAAAAAAACATTGAAAAGAAGGAAAAGAGATACTGTAATATATAAAAGTATGTATAATTTAACAATGATCAGAGTGATTCAAATGAATATCTTAATTGAAGTGGGTAAATGTTACTTCATTTATTCTAAACTCTTAGTCTTTAAAACAACTAATTTGATAGGGAACTTTCTATAAAACCAGAAGTTAAAATGTGCTTATCACTGTTTTCTGATGTTCAAGTCATTAAACAGAAGAGAGTCTACCAGTACTACTAAGTACTTGCACCCTATAGTTAATCAAATCTTGAAACAGAAAAGTGAATTTCTCAAGCAAACACATGTATAAAACTCTAAAGATTAAATGCCTTATTGTTATCCAGTATGTATATTTAAAATAGACTGTGGACCACTGTAACTCCTTGACATGCAAGCAAGAGAAGTTTAAAATTGCTAAAGGTATTTCTGTTCTTTAGCTAGAACAACTCTGCTCTTTAGCTAGATCACCAGCTGCAATCTACACATAACACATAGCCTAGTGTTGAGTGGAATTAGCAACTTAGAAAGTGTCTTTTGGTAACAGTTAATGGTAACCATAACCATTTTCTTAACCAAATCACTTGGTGTTTTTTTTTTCTTTATGCCTTTTTTTTAAAAGACATTATTCATTTATTTTGAAAGTCAATATTAGAGAGAGAGAGAGAGTGAGAGAGAGAGAGAGAGAGAGAGATCTTGCATTTGTTAGTTCACTCCCTAGATGGCCACAACAGCCAGGGCTAGACCAGTATAAAGCTGGGAGCCAGGAACTTCATCTGGGTCTCCCACATGAGTGGCAGGGGTCCAAACACATAGACCATCCTCTTCTGCTTTTCCCAGGCAATTATCAGGAAGCTGGATCAGAAGTGGAGCAGTCAGGATACAAACTGGCATCCATATGGATGCTAGCATTACAGGCAATCGCTTTACCTGCTATGCCACAATGCCAGCCCCTATTTATCCTTTTAGTGATTTTATTTCATTAGGATTAGTGGTGTTTGTGTGAATTATTTTAAATAGAGGGTAAATCTGCTTTGTCTTTTCCTGAAAGCAGCATTTTTTTTTAAAAGATGAGTTTTACAATGAATCAGACCTCTTTGAATTTCATTTCTGCTTTTCATTTACTTGTGATCTTTTTTAAAAAGATTTATTTATTTTATTTGAAAGACAGAGTTACAGAGAGGCAGACGCAGAGAGAGAGAGAGAGAGAGAGAGAGAGAGAGATCTTCCAACCAGTGGTTCATTTCCCAGATGGCCGCAATGACCAGGGCAGGGCCAATCCAAAGCCAGGAGCTTCTTCTGGGTCTCCCACACAGGTACAGGCACCCACGCACTTGGGCCATCTTCTGCTGTTCTCCCAGGTCATAGCAGAGAGCTGGATTGGAAGTAGAGCAACCAGGACTCGAACTGGTGCCCATATGGGATGCCGGCACTGCAGCCGGCGGCTTTACCTGCTACGCCACAGCGCCAGCCCCTACTCATGATCTTGACAAGTTACTGATCTTTCCTCAGTTTTAGTGTTATTTGAAAAAAAAAAAGGGCTAATATCCAATATCCTGTATCATTATAATGAGTCAGTTAGGTAACGTGCCAAACGTGGTTACAATTAACAAATATTGTCAATATTTGAATGTTAGATTCAAGCCACGTTATGGGATAATGGGTGCATTAAGAAAAAGAACTAAAAAACTTTTCCAAATAATATTAACTGAATATAAATGGACTGTTTATTTTTAAAACATTTATTGGAATTTGTTCAGTTGCTCTTTGTAATAATCACTTGATGTAGACACTGTTTTATTATATTTATTTTTATTTATTTGAAAGTCAGAGTTAGAGAGAGAGAGAGAGAATGAGAGGGAATGAGAATCTTCCATCCACTGGTCACTCTCCCGATGACTGCATTGTTCAAGGACTGGGCCAGGCTGAAGCCATAGGCACTGTTTTTAATTCCTACAAATGAAACTGAGGCTCAGAGAGATCAAGCAACTTATTCAAGTTCATGACAAGTAAATGATGGAGTCTGCCAGGTGATAGTGCAAAAGGAAGAGGGTTTGTTGAAGCAGATTCAGAAGGAAATCCGAGGTTTGTTTCTGTTGTTTCACCATTTTTGTGAAAACCAAACCACAAATTCTATCCATGTGTAATATGTCTTTGCAAAGATTTGCAAGGGGGGGGGTTATTTTATTTATTGATTTAACAAAAATAATAGCAGAGCACAGACTTTTTTGAAATAAAATTGAAGAACTTACACTTACTGAGCATCAGCCATGCAAATCTTTTCCAAAGACAATTATGTGTAAATATAACCTATGGTCTGTTTTGACAAAATGGCAGGACAACTCAAATAAACCTCTGCTTTCTTCTGAATCTGCTGTGAGAAGCCCTCTGCCTTTTCACCACCACCCGGCAGACTCTACTGTTTACTTGTTGCAACCTCAAATAAGTTACTTAATTTCCTTGCTCCGATTTCCTCATTTGTGAATTGGAGATAGTGCCTGCATGCCTTGATTGTTATGAGGGACATTTGGATTATTTCAAACAAATGCTTTAAAATAATAAAGAGGGCATTTATATTATCTATCAACATTATTTGAACAGTTCTGTCATTCTTTTTCCTAATACTCCTGACCCCCATAATCTGGCTTGAATTTAACTTTCAAATATTCATATATTCCCACCACTATCAACATTCTATATAATTCTGCTAAATTCTAGTGCAGATGGCGCACTATAATTTCAGGAGGTTCCCATACCCCTTGAAGACCATTCTTAAATCCTTTAGCTTATTTACCAAAATTCTAAATTGAGACTTATACAAATAAATTTATAATATTTTTAAGCACAGAAGCATAACAGCTCCAAATACATAACCTAACATTTGGAGTTATATAAAATTGTTAAATTTATTTATAAATCTTTAATATGCCTTTATTTCTACATTTTCCAAACGTAGTCTCTTAAACTTCATGGGTGCTTTTTTCTGGTGTTTCCAAGCAAGTTCGTAGCATCCATTTTACTACAAAGGCATTCTAATGTATGTGTCCTCGTTTTGCTGTTTATAGCTCGGATGAGAATTTCCATTATGTTGAACATGGCGATTATTCCACTAGCTTTTTAAAAAAGTACTCATTTTATTCCCTTCAAAGACATGCAAAACAGAAATCTTTCATAATTCTATTTACATAATGGGGTCCTATTGTGTGAGTCAACATTAACAAGACACATCCCCCAGTGAAGCATTATTTCCTCCTGTAACTAAAGGTAACAAGTCTTTTTCATTTACTGATAGGTCCAAATTTCATCTCCCAGGTTATTGATTAAGGATGAATCATTGGAGAGTTGTCACAATTCAAATAGACAAACTATATAAATAATAGGTCTGCAATATGAAATCTGACAAGAGAGGAAGGAGAACGGAAATAGCCTCAGAGAAATAGGCGTTTCATTTTAGAATATTTTGTTTGGTTTATTTCAGAACTGTGCATCTTGTCAGAGATGATGAGTAAGCAAAAACATCAATAAATGGGAAACTCAAATCCTGACAACTTGTTTTCTGAGAGTTTTTATTTTAAAATAGTTCATTTTAGTCTCCAAATTTACAAATTATGGTCTGAGGAATGCTTAAACGAGCATTTTTCATGTATTGGTGACAGAATTCCCAAAATGTATGATTTACATACATTTAGCCTTTTCTTCTTTGCTATAGACATGGAGAGGGAATTAGGACTTGATCTTTTCCTGAAAAAATGAGGATGGTTTCTGGTGAGGGAGAGAAAAGAATTCAAGACAGTTTCCTATGGTAAAAAGACATATAAATGGCCAACAGTTATATGACAGAGGGCTCAGCATCATTAACCATCATGAAAAGGCTAATAAAAACTGAAATGAAATATATCTCACCTGTTACAGTGGCTGTTCTCAAAATGACAAGAAAAAAACAAGTGTTGGCAAGGACGTAGGCAAAATTGAACACTTATACACTGTTGATGTAACTTTTGGTTACTAGATGAATAAATTATAGAGATCTAATATACAGCATAGGGACTATAGTTAACAAAACTGTGTACTGAAAATTTGTTTTGCCAAGAGAATAGACCTTAGCACATGCACACACACACACACACACACGAAAGGTAACTTAATTTGCTTGATGGTAGTAATCATTAACTATGTATATGCGTATCAGAGCATGTTCTGTACCTTAAATATGTACAATAAAAAATAAAAATTGAACTACAATATGGTTAAACAATCCCTCTTCTGGGTATATTCATATGTCTCAAAGAAATTAAATTAGTACCTCAAAGAAGATATGGAAACCACCTACATGTCCATCAATGTATTAAAAAGCTGTGGTTCATATGTACAATTTGAAAGAGTTACACAGAGAGAGAGAGAGAGAGGCGAGGCAGAGGGAGAGAGAGAGAGAGAGAGAGAGGTCTTCCATCTGATGGTTCACTCATTTGGCCACAACGGCTGGAGCTGCGCCGATCCGAAGCCAGGAGCCAGGAGCTTCTTTCAGGTCTCCCACGTGGATGCAGGGGCTCATGGACTTGAGCCATCTTCTACTGCTTTCCCAGGCCATAGCAGAGAGCTGAATCAGAAGTGGAGCAGCCGGGACCTGAACTGGCGACCATATGGGATGCTGGCGCTTCAGGCCAGGGCGTTAACCCACTGCACCACAGTGCCGACCCCTGTGTTTCAGTCCTAATGCCAACTCTGACCTCAAGAGTTGTAGAATATATATACTCAGATATATGAGAGTTTATTATGTGAATGAATTTGAATTTTTAAGTATATATGAATATCTACATATATTCATAAAGATATACCATTATATATGAAAATAGCAGATAGATCAGTGGTGCTGATGAGTCAGTGGTCTTGTTATTATATTATTAAGTCCTAGAAAATAGATCTGCTTTCTCCTTCCAATGAAGAGCTCCAGATTTCCTAACATTGAATTATATGTAAGTTGAAAAACAGTTTATTTGAACTGAGCAAAGTATAATGCTTACCAGATTTTAAATTTGGAAATTTTCAATATTTACTTTTTAATTAGCAATAAAATAGAATTAAAAGTACTAATTTTTTGTACCATTTTGTATGTCTCTGTCCTTAATGTGCTGTACGTTGTGATTTAATGCTATAACTAGTACTCAAACAGTATGTTTCACTTTGTGTTTCTATGTGGGTGCAAACTGTTGAAATTTTTACTTAATATATACTAAACTGATCTTCTGTATATAAAGAGAATTGAAAATGAATCTTTATGTGGATGGAAGGGGAGAGGGAGCGGGAAAGGGGAGGGTTGCGGGTGGGAGGGAAGTTATGTGGGGGGGGGGGAAGTCATTGTAATCCATAAGCTGTACTTTGGAAATTTATATGCATTTAATAAAAGTTAAAAAAACATAAATTTCTTTTTAAAAATATTTATTTACTTGAAAGTCAGAGTTACATAGAGAGAGGTGAGGCAGAGAGAGAGAGGGAGAGAGAGAGGTCTTCCATCTGATGGTTCACTCCCCAGATGGCCTCAATGGCCAGAGCTGTGCCGATCCAAAGCCAGGAGCCAGGAGCTTGTCATTTGTATATGTGCATTTTTTTTAATGCTTTTGGTGGTTAAAAACAAATAATATATAGGAATTATTTTAACTTTAGAAACAGAAGTAATTGCTCTTAAGGCCTAAGGCACTACAGGCCTGTGGCAGGGAGGAGGGTGACTACTGGCATTCTGCAGATCAACAAATGCCATGCAACAATAAGTGTAAGTCTGCATGTTACCGGAATCAGGGCTTCTGTCAGCTGTCGTGGCCTATTGCCAATTAGTAGAGTCAATGGTTATATTTTATCATCCTAAGGAAAACTCATTCAGCAAACTATAGAACATAACTGCTGGCCTGTGACTTGTTCATTTTTTAAAAAAATAAACATGCAGCCCATGGAGGGAATCACCATTCTGTGCCTTTTATTTACTTTTGAGTCAAAAAGCAATAGTCTTTTGTTTGCAGTGTATTTGAAAAGAGAGTATAGGGGAGGCATAACTGCAGCTGCATGTAGCTTGCATAATATTTATGGCATTCCTTCTCTGGGAAAGTACCAAGGTTTGTATTTTTGTGAACTTTGAATTTTGTACACAACATGTGGAGACTCTTTGCTACTGAATTTTAAGAAGAAATCATGGCTGAATGAAATACAACTCATTAAAGACCTTCAGGAATTCTGCTACCTGATCTTCAACATCACTAGTTTTGTAGGATCATGTTGCCTGAGTATACATATGATATTATATGGTGAAAACTACTAAAAACACAACTACTGGACATCTCTTGAAAATATGTAAAACAAAACATTATTGTAGGCTTCAATTCAAGTGTAAAGAAATGCCTACTACGTACGCTGATAGAGAGTAAAGGATGCCAAATAATGCGTTATTCCAACCCTTAACTATGTTAAACTTGACCATATAAAGTGAAGATTTGCCAAGTTAAAAGGGAACATATAAGAGAAACATAATATGGTAGCTGATTCTTCTCTGGAACAACAAGAAATTTGTCTAGGATTCCCTTGTTAAATGGCAACCTTAAGAGCAGCGATTTAGTGTTTTTGGTTTGGTGGCCAAACTGTAAGGGATGATAAGCCCACCTCAGAGTCTGTGTAAATCTCTGTGACAGTTTCATGATACAATATTATAGTAGTTGAATCTGGTCCATTACTCAAATGAAGAATCCCAAATGAATTTAATGTACTTTCTTTTATCCATGCTTCTTTCATTGATTCTGGCCAGAAGATTTAAGATAACAAATGTGCCAAAATACTGCATCATGTTGGCACATAGAAAGGATATTAAGAGAACAGAAATAGCCTGTGACATTTAGCCAGTAAGTGTTGTAGGCAAAAACAAACTCTAAAAACAATAACCCAATAACCTTGATAGGTTAAATCAAAATTTCCACAAAACACTAAACTGACACTTGTAGCCCTTTATCAAGATGGCATTCATTAATATGTCCTTTCTAATATTTTTACTTATATAAGGTGAACAAATTTCATGTTTTTCATATATGCAAATTTAGGAGCCCAGTGATACTTCCCACCCTAGCCTCACTCCTGCCCACAATCCCATCCTCTCTCCTCCTTTTCTTATTCATTCTTTGAATTTTTACAATGGAATTCTTTCAGTCTGTTTTACAATCATAACCTCCTATTAAGTAAAGAATTCAACATCTAGTAGGAAGAAAAAACATTGTTCTTCCACAGTAGAGACTAGGGCTGTAAACAATAATCAAATTTCAAAAATGTCTTTTAGATATGTATTAAGTGCCAAGTATATGCCAGGTGGAAGTGGTTCACCGTCTTGTAGAATGTGTACTTTGAATAAATTTTCTGAGAGGTAACACATTTACTAGCACAAACTGTAGTCTCTTGCTGGCCTATTTTATAACCAAAGCTAAATACTTATTATGAAATGGCTACTCAGAGTAGAGTTAATGGACTATAGAAAAAGTTGACAGTAGAGTATTTATGGAATATTATTATAGATTCACTAATACTACTTTATAATGATGTAGCCTCCTGCTCTCTTAGTAATCTTATGTTTATTATTATTTTCTTTATATAGTCTTAGAATTTTTACTGGATCCTTCCTATTAGATAATAAAATGATTTTATTTTGCTCTCCTATAGTTGTTAACATTATCTCCTTACTTATCCTTCATATTTCACTAACTGTCCTGTTCCAACAGTTTCAGTATTATCCTGGGTAAAGTAAATGAAAATTCCCATTTGTATCAATGCAGTGGTTTCAGTCTTCCTCTAAACTTTCCTCTCAGTAACATTAGACAAGAAATTTCAGAATCAAGGAAAATAGTCATCTCTGAGTTATAAATGAGGTTAAGTGGGTACCATCAAATGTTTATTGTGAATGAAAGTGTCAAAGATGAGTAATGTTTTAACTTAATTACTGAAAGATCATGATGCCTTAAAGCTAAAACATAAATGGAGAAAGGCAGCAATTTCTTTTCACAGTATTTTTTATTAGGTTTTTCTTTTTTTTTTTTTTAGCAATTTTTAAAATGAATAATTAGCTAGCTTTAAAGTGTGCTGAGTGATTTGGAAACATGGACCTTTCTATCGGAAGAAATATTAAAATAATTGCACATATATCTATTTGGGAATGGAGTATAAGGAATAAATGGAAGATAGACAGCTGAGGCCAAGGTGTACAATGAAAAGAAGGATAAATGGCTGGGACCCTGGAAGGATACTGAAATAGAGATAGGAAGAGGAAACCACTGGAAAATGGAGCAGTGATGAGAAAGATACAAAAGTGAAGAGATGGGCATGGTGCAGACTACCTGACACACACACACTGGTTGGAGATGTTATAGATCTCTTAGACCTGGGTCTGCTCATGTGACACACAGAAAGTCAATCACTGGGGCCAGTGCTATGGTGCAGCAGGTTAAAAGCCCTGGTCTGCAGTGCCAACATCCCATATGGGCACCGGTTCTAGTCCTGGCTGCTCCTCTTCTGATCCAGCTCCCTGCTATGGCCTGGGAAGGCAGAGGAAGGTGGCCCAAGTCCTTGGACCCTTGCATCCATGTAGAGATTTAATGAAGATTTTTTCAATGCAGTGATTACATCTTGATTGTAAGCTATTTGAGAGCAGTTTCTTTTTTTTTTCTCATTAAAAATCAGTTTCTTTTTCCTTTATTTTTTAAGTTTCAGATAAAATTTATGCATTTCTTATGTACAGTCTGATATTTGAAGTATATATATCATGGATTAACTAAATCTAGCTAATTAACATATGCAATATTTCACAGTTATTTTTGTGATGAGAATACTTGCTATCCATTTTCGTAGCATTTTTCAAGAATACAATATATTGTTGCTAGTAATAATTGCTAAGTTGTACAAAAGGCCTCTTGAACTTATTTCTCCTATGTACCTGAAATCTTGTGTCCTTTAACCAACATGTCCCCAAACTCACCCTCTCAATTTCCCCCACCTGTGGTAATCACATTCTACTATCTGGTTCTATAATGTCAATTTTTTTAGATCTCACATATGCATGAAATCAAATGGCATTTATTTTTCTGTGCTTGGCTTATTTCACTTAGCATAATGACCTCCAGAATCATTCATGTTATCACAAATTACAGATTTTCCTTTTTTTTTTATTCCAGAAAATTATTCCATTGTGTGTATTTACCATATTTTCTTTATCCATTTGTCCATGGATGGACACTTAGTTTAATTCCATACCATGACTATTGTGCATAAAGCTGCAGTAAAACTGGGGGTACAGATACCGCTTTGCCATGCAGATTTCATTCCCTTTGGATATATGAGGGTATTTAAAAATGTTTGTGGAAAACAGAATTAAAAGGTATGGTTATTTAGGTGCAGAATAATTGAAATCCGTGCTTATGAAGAATCTTCAAGATGTGCATGACAAATGTGTATTATGAAAAAACTATGCATGATTTCTTCAGTGAATCTTTTTTATTATTGTGATACAGATTCTGTGATTTCTCACCTTTTTCTTTGGCTCTTATGAAGGTATTTTCACATACGGATAGTTTCTGTGGGGGGATGATTACTGGAGTTATTTTACCATCTTGCTTTGCCCATGTCTTTAGAGTTCAGAGAGCAAGTCAGTGAGAAAGACAAATTTTAAAATGTGGATGATTCTTTTAACAATATTTAAAAATTAAATACAGGAGAATGAAAAGGAGCAGTGGATTTAAGGAAAATCATCATGCAGGGAATTTGTTTTGTTATGTTTTTAAATCTGAATGGTGCAAGGTTGCGTCATTTTGCCGCAAGTATATTCAGATTTTGTACATAAAAATGCAATTGTATTTAAATTTTATTTTGAATCCTTTGCTTTATTGTCAAAGACAAAAATAATGTGAATTTAATGATTTTAGCAACATAAGTGATTTTGTAGAAATGCTAGGAAAAAATAAATTTGATGGATTCATAGAGATTTATGATTTCTTTTATGTGAAAGACCTAAAACACACAAAATTAAGACATTTATTTTTGATTGTTACATCTTTGGGGTGTTAGTAATGGCGTCTAATGAATAGAGGCCAGCGATACCACTAAGCATTTTATAATGTACAGGATAGTACTTCATAACGGAGAATTCTTTGGCCTGAAATGGCAGTAGAGCCAAAACTGAGAAGCCCTATCTTAGAACTACATATATGCTTGGTTCGTAGCTGTCATATGGGGATCTTTCTTCACTATTATCTTTGATAGTTCCTCTGCCTCTTTCATGTTAGTGGGAGTCTCTATTTCATTCTATTCTCAAGTTTTCCCAGGGTTTCCCTTTTTATAAACTAATTTTTTATTTAAACATTTGTTTAACATGCAATACAATACTTGTATATTTTAGTGGGGTACTAAGCAATGTTTCAACGCATGTTCACAGCATACACTGATCAAATCAGGCAATTCGTATTTTCATTTTCTTTTCTTTGGAAGCTACTAGCACCTTTGTTTTTTTATTATTTTTATTTTTTTCAAGATTTATTTATCTGGAAGATAGAGAGTGGGAGTGGGAGTGGGAGAGGGAGAGGGAGAGGGAGAGAGAGGGAGAGAGAGGAGAGAGATCTTCCATCTGTTGGTTCACTCACCAAGTGGCCACAACAGCCAGGTGTGGACCAGGTCAAAGCTAGGAGTTGGGAACTCCATCCTGGTCTCCTACATGGGTGGCAAGGGCCCAAGTGCTTGAGGCTACCCTTCACTGCCTCAGGCACATTGGCAGGGAGCCGGATGGGAAGCAGAGTGGCTGGAACTTGAACTGGTGCTCAGATATGGGATGCTGGCATCGCAGGTGTCAGCTTAATGAACTGTGCCATGACACAGGCCTCTGATTACTACTTTTAAAATTCTTTTTGATTGAGCACATCCTCTAGTGGGATGCTAAGAAAGAAAAAACTATTTAATAAAGATTTCCAACATAGTACTGGAGACACTGTTAACTATCTGTTTGGGGTGATTAATACCTGTTCATGTTTTACATGTCAACTGAAATCTATACTTTGCCTTTATGGATCAAGTAAGCTTATCCTTAGTATGTTGGTATTTTGTAGTACTCAATACCTTTCCTGGATATCATTGCATTGTATATTTATCTATTTGTGATTTTTTTTTCAATGCTTTCTTTCCTGCTATACCATAAATTCCATGATGGCAGGAATCATCTCTGTTTTATTATCTACAATGTCTATCATGAAGACTGAATATTTGTAGATATTAGCAGGCCGAATGATTGAGTAGATTATTTGCAGAATGGTAATAATCCTAGAAGACTTCCAAATAAAAAATGTCAAGTTTTAAATATCTATTGTCCTAATAGTACTTGAAATTTATTTCAACTATAAATATATCTCCATCTGGTATTTTTAGACATTTGCCATTATTAACACAGTTTATGAATATTTTATACAGTAACAATTCCCCAAATTGACATTAAGCTGAAATGGCAGGGCCTTTCTAACCCTGGCTGACTCCTCTGACAAGGCAACTCACAGTAATTGAGACTGACCTGAAGGAGCTGCCACCAGGACACAGACTACTGATCACACTCCATAGCAGGTACCAAACCATTCCCATACTGACTGGATATAAATTCAGCATGCTGAGTGCTTGAGAGTTTTAACTCATTTATTTTTAGTTTTAAAAATTTTAAAGATTTATTTATTTGATAGTTACAGAGAGAGAGGGAGAGACAGAGAGAGATATCTTGCATTTGCTGGTTCACTTTCCAGGGGCTGCAAAAGCTGGGTCTGGCCCAGACCAAAGCCAGCAGCCAGGAGCTTCTTCCAAGTCTCCCATGTGTGTAGCAGGGGCCCAAGTACTTGGGCCATCCTCCGCTGCTTTAACCAGCCATTATCAGGGAACTGGATCGGAAGTGGAAAAGTCAGGACTCAAGCCGGTGCCCATATGGGATGCCAGTATTGCAGGCGGTGGCTTTAACCGCTATGCCACAATGCAGCTCTGCGGTTTACCTAATTTTGCTCACAAATCCACAGTATTCAATTAAAAGCATAGTAAGTAGGAGGTCTGAGACTCAAACCCAGTCAGTTCAGCTCCATAGTTCACATTTTGAACCACTCTTCTGTGTAGTAGAAAGCTATATGCACAGTATGAACAAATTAGCTACTTCAAAAGTTTTGAAATCCATGAATACAAGTGTTACCAGTATGGCTGGAAGTTGAAGGCTGGTGCTTCATGCTATCAGTGAGGCAGAGACAGTTATCAGTCCTTGTTTCCCCATAAGAAAAGAATTCAGGAGCCGGCGCTGTGGCATAGTGAGTAAAGCTCTTCCTGCAGCTCTGCCATTCCACTTCCGCTGATCCATCTCCCTGCTAATGCACCTGGGGAAGCAGTGGAGGATGGCCCAAGTGCTTGTGTCCCTGACACCCATGTGGGAGACCCAGAAAAAGCTCCTGGCTCCTGGCTTTGGCCTGGCCCAGCCCTGACCATTGCAGCCATCTTGGGGGTGAACCAGTGGATGAAAGATCTCGCTCTCTCTGCCTTTGTATTTCCTTCTCTGTAACTCTGACTTTCAAATAAATAAATACGTTTTGAAAAAAGAAAAGAAAAGAATTCAGATCAGAGATAGAGTCTGGCAGAAAGCAAGCTAGTGAAGTTTAATGAGGAAGTGCATCTGATAGACCAGGTGAGCAGCCTGGCAAGAAACCGAGTGCCCTGTCTGCGCATAGACTGGGGTTTGTATGGGTACAGGGCAAACTTCTTTCCCCCATTTCTCCTCCCACTGCCTTCTTCTGGGATGTTGCTGGGGAGAATGATATCCAGGCATGAAATTCTTCCCCTGGGAATGTTGTCCTGGTATGTTATCAGGCAGGAAGGAACCTGGTGCTAGGCCTCCCCTGGAATGTTCCTGGCGGGGGTGGGGATTGGATCTCCCTCCCCTGGAGTGTTGTTGAACAGGAAGATTCCGAGGCACTGGATCTTCCCTACAATGTTATTGGATGGGGCACAATGATTACTGGGTGCAGGACGTCCCCTACAGTGTTGTCAGGTGGGACTTCTGATGTGCAAATATCAGCTTGCTTTCAAGGCCTGCTTCTGAGACAGACAAGTCCCTTTCCTCATTCAACTACATGAACTGCCCTGTGTTTTGTTGTTTTTTCTCTCTCACAAACACTTGGGCTCCTGTTTGTCTCTCTACTTCACAGAAGGGTCTTCCAAAAGTTCATAGAAAATGAACTATGAAAACATTATCCATAGGTTTTACATATTTTGTACCATTAGAATAAATTTATATTGTAATTCCACTTTTCCAAAAACTTTCTGAAGTATCCTAGTGTATGTGGGGAAAAAGAGGGAGAAAGAAATAGTGAAAGAGAGAAAATGCAGATTGAGTTCTTGTTACACTGTGAACCCCAAAATTATATTAATCCTCAAAAGATACCAAGACAGCTCTCAATTATGGAAGGTTAAAGCACTATTTTGACTATCAATGCAATGAAATTATTCTCTGATTCAAGTAGTTTCCTCTATTCCAAGCCGGCCTACTATAATTTGGTCACTTCTGGCTTTTGAGCTAATCTATTAAAGCAGATATTCTCCCCATTAGTAAATCCTGGATCTTCCAAAATGGCGATCCAAGGCAGTGGTTCATATCCATCACATCGTACCCATGACATAATTCTGTCCCACTACTTATACTCCAAGAGTGAGTGCTGTCATGTTTGCGACTTCAGATGAAAAGGTTGGACAGTGAATAATATCAGAGGGCTTTTAGAACTGCCTTTATCTACTATCATGAGGCACTTACTGGATCAAGCTGCCTGTCTGGTTGGTTCTCTTCCCTCTCAGACTGAATTTTCTCTTAAAGTTTCAGATCCTAATCCACATAGATGTCTGTTTATCTATTTCCATCAGTTTACTGGAGTGTTATAACATTGGCAACTATTGCTAGGTTCATGCTCTATGTCATATGTTACATTTCCTGAAATTTGATTAGACTCAAATGGCTCCCATAGTTAACATCTCAGTACTAGCCTTTATTCTGAGAGCTTTGGAAGAACTCACAAGCCCTGATCAAAGTAACATCTACCCTACCATTAGACCCAGACAGAATGGAGCCAGCTTTTGCCATTCCAAAGGAAACACTCTGGTCCTTATCTCTGACCAATAAAGGCAAGACCCCCTGCATTGTGGACCAACTAGAGGTCCAAGCATGAACTAATCATACAGGGCTCGTCTCCAGCTTTGAACTGTAAGAATTACTGGATTTCATTCCTCCTGCTAGTTGTGCATTGGGCAAGTATATCCAGTTTGGGGGTTCTATAGCAACCCTTCCATTCAGTTTTGAGGATATTCTCTTTTTGTAAAGATTTATTTATTTATTTGAAAGAGTGAGGGGTAGGGGGAGAGAGAGATCAATCTTCCATCTGCTGGTTCACTCCTCAAAGGGCCTTAATAGCCAGGGCTGGGCCATAGCAAACACCGGAGCCTGGAACTCCATCCAAGTCTCCCATATGGATGCAGGGACCCAAGAACTTGGGCCACCTTTCGCTGCTTTCCTGGGTGCATTACCAGAGAGCTGGATCAGTAGCAGAGCAACTGGAGGTCAGAGTGGAGCAGCTGGGAGCTGGAGCCAGCATCGGCCTTGCAGGCAGCAGTTCTACCCACTGTGCTATTACACAGGCCCTGAGAGTATCTATAACCAGGAGCAACACCTGTGCTGATGTGAGGGCAGCCACAAGAGTGGAGGGAAAGGTTAAAGTGTGGTGCATTCACAAGAGAAGCCTTATCATAGTTGGGGAGTTCTGGAGCTTGGACAGCTCTTCAGTATTGTCTTGTATCTTTTATCCCTGCGTTGACTGAGCATTAATTGTTGGATGCCCCAGCTATAACCTTAGTTGTGGCCTTTCCCTTTGGCTGAGGAAAATTCCTGCAGAATCTCTGCTGTTAACTCTCATCGAGTAACACTCCTAGGCAGCAAGAAAAATGATTGCCTTAGTCCTGAAGGGAGCATGTGAGTGTGTGAGTGGCACCTCATACCATCCAAGGCGTTTTCCAGATTATTTGTGCCACTGATCAAAATTTCATCTTTGATGTTATAAGACTGTCTCACAATATTCATTAGCTCTTTATTTCTGGGTAGGTTTTTTCTATTTCCTAAGGACACACACACAAGATTGTTATTACTAGGATCCTTTTACTCTGCCCAGCCCGAATATAGTGTTTTTCACTTGCAAAAGATTACAAAACGTGCAGACTTCAGTCAAATAGCAGTATTATCTTGCTGAGATGAAAGTTATCCTGAAAATTCTCTGTGAAACTGTATACTTCTTTATATGCTTGGTTCCTTTCAACAGAGCTGTTTACTTGGGACAGAATGGTTAATAACCAAATGCTACCTCATTGAAGCCACTGAATGTAACAAAATTCCCAACAGAAACAGTTCTAAATGAGGTATTTGAATGCTGTCTTCCAAAAAATCAAAATGAATACCTATCTAACTACCTTTCTATCTATGCAATCTATGTATCTATGCGTCTACCATTGGAACGTTAAAAAAGCTCATGGAGAACGCATATTGTGAAAAACTATGCATACATTTCAAAATTTTGGAATCAAAATAAGCTTACCCTTAATTTTCCAAAATGTTTTTGAAGTGTCCATACACACACCCATATATCCTGCCCAGATATAAAAAATAAGCAATGCATAGATATACTACAGATGTTGTAGGGACACTCTTAAGTATTTCCAGCATATCTACGGTGTTAGACAGAATCTGTTATGTTTGATTTGTTAGTAAGTGTGCCCAAGTCTTCTGCAAACGCCTTACAGTGAACAGTTATTTGTTTACCAGAGGGTTGCTAGGGTGACTTTGTAGTAGGCAGTTTCTTTCCTGCATTCATTCACTCACTCTCCTATGTTCACCATCCTCCCATGACTTCCAGCAACATGCCAAAACCAGGGTGACTAATCATTTGCTCCCCATTGCCCTATTTCTGTCCCTTGTTTCCATGCCTCACAGATACAGATTTCTGGAAAGTATTAGGCCAATGATGAAATCAAATACAGACTAGGTTGGAACAATTTATTTAATCCTTCTAAATATTTGCATATGAACATATGAAACTCTGATGAAACATAGGGCTGAGTCCACAATGAATGAAGCATTTAGAGAAGTTAGATTGGGAGAAGGAAGAGGCCATTCCCAAAATCCTTTAAAAGGCTCAATTAAGGTAAATTCTAATCCCCATATACAATCAATCTGCTAATTTCTGATAAAGAGCAGGCCAGTGTGTGTTGTAGGACACTAGACATGTAGCAACACTTATTTTCAGGAAGCAGTGAAAAGAAAATAACTACTTATCCCTGTGCAGTATCACAGATTGATATTGGTGCACTAAGGATTAAGCACTGATTGATCTTGTCTATTGGTTGAGTATATACAATTTTAGTTTTAAATGGTAAATTATTTATTAGAAATTATAGTAGCACATACTTTCTGTGAACTGAGATAATGGCATAGCTGCTCAACTGATTCACACAGAACTTACCCCCATCTGTTTTATAAAGTTTCAAAGAAAAACATGGAGAAGAGGATCAAATAAATGTTTTGCCTATAATACAATAATAGGAAGAGGTAAATTAACTCTTCCCACTGCCATATCAGTGATTTTCCTATCACTTTTAAATTATGTACTAAAAGAGTAATTCCCTTTAGCATAAATGTGCATGTTAAATGTGTTATAGATAGCCCGAGAGTTCTCTTTATTTATAACTCTTTGCAAGTTGCAACCAACTGCAAGCTAATTATTAATACTAAAATATTGAAGTCACACTTATTTATGTCATAACTGTAGGTCATGTCAGTCAACTTAACCCTGTGGTGTTCAAGGGTTAAGTGTTAGTTATTCTGTACCTAATAATTTTCCCTTGATTAAAGTGATAAGAAGTCATAAAGTCATCACAAATAATAACCGTGACCCAAGGCTTCAGTGGCTTTCCTTATGAATCTAGGTCATTGAAATAGTAGATCTCATCTTCAGAACTATGCTACCATGGTTGCTACAGCATTTGTAGAAACTACTTCAGCAGCATTTTAGCTTTTTAACTGGGGGCTTCACAGGTAAAATGTCTCTCTATCTGTATCTGTATCTCTATCTTTTTTTTAAACTTTTATTTAATGAATATAAATTTCCAGTGTACAGTTTATGGATTACAATGGCTTCCCCCTCCCATAACTTCCCTCCCACCCGCAACCCTCCCCTCTCCCGCTCCCTCTCCCCTTCCATTCACATCAAGATTCATTTTCAATTCTCTTTATATACATATTCTCTATCTTTATATATATATATATATATATATATCACAACAATAATTTAGTATTGTAAAAGACATAGAGGATTAAGACAGTAACCTTGGAAGTATATATATATTTATAAATATGTACACATTTTTATATATATATTTATACAAATGCATGCATATATTTATATATGCATATATTTTACATATGCATATATTTATATAAATATATGTATAAATCCATAACAGTTTTATTTAGGTTGCATCTAATATAACCTAACAATGTAGTTTTTATATATAATAAAATCGAAATATATTGGGGAAGGCATTGTGGTGCAGCAGATGAAGATGCTGCTTGGGACCCCTGCATCCCATATTGGAGTGCCTGACACTGAGTCCCATCTCTGCTTCCAGTTCAGCTTTCTGCAAGTACTTGGGTCCCTGCCACACATGTGGGAAAACCTGGATGTCTTATGGGAATGTGTTTTCCAGTTTTCTGTTTATTTCCATGTTCTTGCCCCATATGAGATAAGAATTCAAATTGAAGGCTTAAATAATGTGCAAAAATGACAGCAGGACTTATTTAAAGTGAGAGTGAATATACATTCATACATGAACGCAGGTAACCCCAAGAGGAGAAAAGCTCCCCATGTGAAGGGCCTGAGAATTTCCGATGAACAGAGTTAGTTCAGGAGAGGGAAAGAGAAGGAAGGCCAAAAAGTGATGTGCCCAGCAGTCCTCTTTAAGGGATAAGTGGTGGTGCCTTAATTGAATACACAAATAGAGTTTGGGTGGGGCTTAGTGTGTGTGAGATTTTCTGGGGGTCTCATGGCACCTCCATGTGGAGTTTAGCTCACATGTGTTCATCATGCCGTCTTCTTTCCAGTCCCCAATGAGATGCATTATGGGAAAATGGGTATGCTGGATTGATATGTAAGGGGGTGGAGTTACAGTGTAGGGATATGAAAGACAGAAATTGTGAGAAAATCTCCCAATTCGTGTGTTCCAATCTAACTTCCTGCCATGATCCCCCCATATCAGATAGAGTTTCTGGCTCCTGGCTTTAAGTGTGGTCCAGCCCTAGCTGTTGCAGGCATTTGGGGAGTGACCTGGCAGACAGAAAATCTTTTCTTTCTCTGCCTTTCAAATAAATACAAAGAAATAAACTTAAAAACAGTATATTTATTCAGTTTATTTTATTTGGTTATATCTTACCAAAGGAGTATATGAATTGCACTTACTAATGTTGAGATGTATTTCTTATAGCATAGCTTTTAGTGCTTTGATAAATGATATTATACACTTTCAACCACTTTTAATTATCCCTAATAACCCCAAAAGGTTTAAAAGTGTTTTCCGCCCTATTCAAAGTGTCTTGCTGGCTATTAAAGGCTGAGTGCCTCTGGCTGAGAGGCATCTTGGCTGCTAACATGGGTAATTATAGACATTCCTAAGGCTATTAAATTCGTAAGGCTATTAAAACATCTAGTGTTTCTTAGCTTTGATTATAAGACATCTGAAACTGTATGGCTGGGTTAGGAGTGTCTTATATTAAGTATTTAGGTCATGAGGTCTCTAGATCAAGTCTTATCTATGTTATATGAAGTAAAACTACATTTTGGCTACTCCATGAACATTACCTAATAGCTACTTTCTGAGGACTTACTGTGTATTCCCATGTTATATTGAGTTCTTTATTTATGTAGCACTTCTATGCAGGTACTTCAAAATGTTCATGGAAAATGAAAATAGAAACATATTTTGTTCCAAAAAGCTTTTCAGATCTCTGTATACATTTATTATAATATCAGTTTCAAAAAGTTTTTGATGATCCCTTGCACAGGCAAAGAAGAATTAAAACTCACAGTTGAATTGCATTACCTCTGGAATTTTGTAGTGTGGGTAAAATTGTATACACACCCAGGGTATTGCTGTTTTTACATCATATCAAATATATAGAGCACTAGGTGATTTTTTACTAGGAGGGATCTTAGAGATAATCTAGACTAATCCTCTAAGTTTATAGTTGATACAGGTGAGGCAGATGGAGTTTATGTGGTTTATACCGTCACACAGCAGGTTACTGGCAATATTGAAGTTACATGGAACTACATTTGCCAATTCCCAATAGAGAAAGCTAAACTATAATGTAATGAAATCCATTCTTTGTAAAATAACAAGCTCTTCCTTTTTTATTTCCTCTGAAACAAATTTATTACAGTGGATGATTCAATTGTTTATCTGAATAAACCTGATAGTTGTTATTCAGATGGTTACAAATACAAACTAAAATTAATTAATTTCTGACAGTTCTATCCTGTCACATCGCCCAGTCTCTTTTAGAACATAAGTACTTTTAAAGCACTCAAGTCATCTTTCCTCAAAATAATCTATACATGAAATGTTGCAGGAAGAAAATAGTTTGGTATAATATAGGGACATATCTTCCATTAGCTATCTTCATTAGGCCAGATTCTGAAAATGACTGGACCATTTACCTAAATTTTAATGATACATATAATTGGCAAGAAATAAATCAAATTTTATTGACTAATAAATTATAAAGTCAGACAGAAACTTCAAAAATCCTAGTTCTTTCCCTTTTATCATTTTGGGATAGCTTTTACCTCACTGAAACCCAGCTTCTTCATCTGTCAAAATGGGGATAATGCTACATTAAACTTATCTAATTTATGAGGATTAAATGAAATAATGATTAGAAAGTAAGTATTACACAGGAAGTACCCCATGCATGAAGGTTCTGTGGCCGTTATTTACTTGTTCCAGGTCTGCATAAGTAGTTTTTCTGACCTTGGAAGAACTGCTCCTTAACTTTTGGAGACCCAGAGTAAAATGGGCACCAAATACCACCACAGAGCACCAGGAATAGATGGATCCAGCAAGCTTTTTCTGGAAAGAAAGAGTAATTTAGTCAAAATTAGTAACCACGTTTTGTCCATTCGGGAGATAAAATGAACTGAAACTATATATTAGAATGAGTATACACCAAATCAGTAATTTAGAAGATGTAGAATAAGGGAAACTGAAAACCAGACTACGATCCATATCAGAATTTCACTCACTGGACTTTACAGAAGACCCAATTCAAAGCAAATGTCTCTAATTGCTGAAGTCCTTATCATGTATAACTGCACAATATCTGATTATTTCTGAAAAACCCTAATTTGGAAGTAAGCGGTTATATTTCCTATTAGGTATTTGATGCCTCTTGCCCTCTCCCACCAACTTTGGTTTTGACATCAATTCCTTTTTTCCTAGTTTTTTTTTTTTTTTCTCCTTAATTGCCGCAGGTCATCTTGTCTTGTATTTTCAAGACATTTATAATAAGGCTGATAATTAATGGTGTTAACAAAACTATATTGAAGACTGACGGCAGGGAATAATGAAGGTCATGGAGACATGGTAGATAAAACTTAAAAACTGAATACCAGAACTTTCCCTTCAAGATATAATAGAGTTAGCTGGATAAAACACATACACATGCAAACCCATACACACACAATGATATAAGACATCAGAGAACAATAATAATTGTGGCCAATAATTGAGAGACAGTGGTCTTGAAGAGAGGGGAAATACATTTAAGTGAGTATTACAATCCCCAGTGCTTTGCTACTAGGTGATTTAAAGACTTTTATCATAAACACTGAGACTAAAAAGCAGCAGGATAGGCATTTGGCCTGACAGTTAAGATGCCACTTGGGATAATGACATCCTGTGTCAGAATGCCTGGGTTTGAGTCCTGCCTCCACTCTGAATTCCAGCTTCCTGCTAATGCCTACATTGGGAGGCAGCTCAAGTGCCTGGGTCCCTGTTACCCATTTGAGAGACATGGATTAAGTTTCAAGTTCCTGGCTGCAGCCTGTCCGAACTCTTTTAGGTGACTTGTCTAACCAATTATACACTGGTTATTTTTCAGTTTTGCCTATTTTTTTTAAGGTTTATTTCATTTATTTGAAAGAGAATTACAGAGAGAAGTAGAGACAGAGAAAGAGGTCTTCCATCCACTGGTTCACTCCCCAGATAGCAGCAATGGCTGGAGCTGCGTTGATCTGAAGCCAGCAGCCAGGAGTTTCTTCTGGGTCTCCCATGCAGGTGCAGGGGCCCAAGGACTTGAGTCATCTTTCACTGCTTTCCCAAGCCATAGCAGAGAGCCGGATCGGGAGAGGAGCAACCAGGACTAGAACCAGCATCCATATGGGATGCTGGCACTTCAGGCTAGGGCTTTAACCCACTGCGCCACAGTGCCGGCCCTGAGTTTTGCCTGTTTTTAAATTTATTACTTTTAAATTGCATATAGTCATGGGCTATAATATGATAATTTGATACATGTATATAATGTGTAATGACACTTGTTTATTATTTATAAATTTGAGAAAAGCCTTCTGATATACTGATGATATAAAGAGCCAAGCATTATGAAGGACCACTGAAACTTGAAATGTGTTTTTTTATCCCCTTTGAACAACAGGAAGTTCTATAAATTCTTCTTACCAAAGGAGGGAAAAGAAAAAGTTATTTTGAAGCATGCAGGCTCTTTTTGAAGAGTTCAAATTCATATATAAATTAATTCATTCAATAGTTCAATAAATGCTCTTAGAGAAATATGCACTAGGCACTAGGAACAAGGAGATGCAGTGCATAGGGCACTCTGTGAGTACTCACTGTCTTTAAAGTGAACAGAAAAATAATCACAAAGCTCACTTCCAAATTCATCGACTGCATATTAAGAGATAGATAATTCCTTTTTTGTTTAATAAATATTATGAAATAGACATTAATGGACATATAAAGGAGCATAGAAAGTTATATTCCTTACTACAGCCTTAAATAGAGGATGAGAAGTATATCCAAAGCTATAATTATGGAAAATGTAAAAAAAAAATGAAAGAGAAGATGGAAGAATATTTGATAAAACCATTTCTCTAAGCAGACCAGGCTAAAAGTTTGTTTTAAAATAATTGGTATGTACATAGGGGTACAGATAATTATGGATCTGTATGCATAGGAGGTTTTTTTTTTTTTTTCCTGATAGCTGCTACCATTTTTGAAATTCAGAACAGGTAACTTTTTTGAAAGTGAAGTTGAAAAACAGTGGTGAGCCCAGGTGTGTTTGAGGGCCACAGTTTTATGATAAGAACCAATATAAAGAATTGAATGTAATTCTCTAACAACCATCAGAAGCCCAAGTAGAAAGAAGAGAATGTTTAAATTATCCAGGCTTGGGATTGTAAAAGTCATGTATGCTGAAGAAAAAAGGGAAGGAGGATGACAGCAATGATGGCTCATATCTTATCTGTAAGAAGCTGCATATTAGAGTGGGGGCAAACTAAGAGGCACAGAAGTAGCAGTCGCTCATATTAACCAAGAATGAAATTAGAAGGGAGCTAATAGATGAGGATGAATTGGAAACTAAATATCTATTGGTAAAATAAAATGAACTTTGGAGTTTTTGAAGTTTTTAAAATAGTTTGTGGGTCGCCAATGATCTTGTTTATACTTAAGACCTATTAGTTGGTAATCATTGGTGTCATATTTGTTTTTATTTATTAAACAAACATCAGTGTCATCCTGCCAAAGACCATCAGGACAATAACTGGAGTGGAACAAAGTGGTTTGTTACTCATTGCAGTGAGTGAGAACACACAAAATGAAGTGTGTAGTATGTCAGGAAGAGTGTTAGAAAATAGTTATTATAGGATTTAAGTTTTGGTTAGGAAATCTTGGAAAATGTCTAAGGAAGTGGCGCCTCACTCTAGATTGGATACTGTCAGTAAGTCAAGGCAGTTCTATCACTGGGTATCTCAAAGCATCTTATCTGCAGGGAGGCTCAGCAACACTCACTAATCAACAAAATATGTTTGGTATTTTGGAGGTAACATTTATATATCACTTTGTCATGGTCTCCAAGTGATCTAGGTTGATATTTGTGTTCTGTGATATTGTTTATATCCAACAAAAGAACACCATGACCTACCATTGAGCATTAGACCAATTTGTAATGACAAGGAGACCTGGGTCACTCTGGTTACAAATACTAGTCTTTCGATGTTTTTCATCCCTGTCTCATCAATAGTACTGGTTAATCTTACAGAATTCCAGAGCCTTCCCACAATTATTGCATCAGAAATCTGAAGTTTGATTTTGACATGCAAATGTTATGTACATTAAAGGATGGGAATTATTATATTAAAATAATTATTGGGGGGGCAGAGCCAAGATGGCGGATAGTGAGGACATGCACCGATAGTTTGGGAAAATAAAGTTTCATAAAAGTGGAATTACTGTAGCCTCAGGAAAAGACTCAAGAAAAAAACTGCAGAGGAAATGCTTCCGGATCTAGTGGATGTGACACAGAGGACCTACAGGGAGCCCACCGCTTGGAAAACCAACCGCGGGAGACTAGCAGCAGAATCTCGCCAGCGCGGGAACGAACGGAAGGTAAGACAAAGGCATCAGAAACCCAAGACATTGGGGAGGAAAAGCAGAGGCCTCTCTCTTCACTCACCGAGAAAAACAAAGAGCAGGTGCCATTTTACATATGTAAAGCGCCGCCAAGGACCTCAAGAGACATTTTTCGAAAGAGGAAATCCAAATGGCCAACAGACACATGAAAAAATGTTCAAAATCACTAGCAATCAGAGAAATGCAAATCAAAACCACAATGAGGTTTCACCTCACCCCAGTGAGAATGGCTCACATTCAGAAATCTACCAACAATAGATGCTGGAGAGGATGTGGGACACTAACCCACTGTTGGTGGGAATGCAAACTGGTTAAGCCACTATGGAAGTCAGTCTGGAGATTCCTCAGAAACCTGAACATAACCCTACCATACAACCCAGCCATCCCACTCCTTGGAATTTACCCAAAGGAAATTAATTTGGCAAATAAAAAAGCCATCTGCACATAAATGTTTATTGCAGCTCAATTCACAATAGCTAAGACCTGGAACCAATCCAAATGCCCATCAACAGTAGACTGGATAAAGAAATTATGGGACATGTACTCCGTAGAATACTATACAGCAATAAGAAACAATGAAACTCAGTCATTTGCAACAAGATGGAGGAATCTGGAAAACATCATGCTGAGTGAATTAAGCCAATCCCAGAGAGACAAATATCATTTGTTTTCCCTGATCAGCGACAACTGAGCACCAAAGGGGAAACCTGTTGAAGTGAAATGGACACTATAAGAAACAATGACCTGATCAGCTCTTGTCCTGACTCTAGATGTACAATGAAATACTTTATCCTTTTTAGTATTTGTTGTTGTTGTTGTTGTTGTTCTAGTACTAGTGGTTGAACTCTGTAATTAACACACAATTATTCTTAGGTGTTTAAATTTCAACTGAAAAGTGATCCCTGTTAAATTTCAGAGTAGGAAAAGAGAGGGAGGAGATGTACAATTTGGGACTTGCTCAATCGGACTTGCCCCAAATGGTGGAGTTAGAAATGTGCCAGGGGATTCCAATACAATCCCATCAAGGTGGCATGTACCAATGCCAGCTCACTAATCTAAGTGATCAATTTCAGTTCACAATTGATGGCTCTGATAGGTCTAAGAGTCAAAGGGATCACACAAACGAGACAAGTGTCTGCTAATACTAACTGATAGAATCAAAAAGGGAGAGAAAGATCCAACATGGGAAGCGGGATATACAGCAGACTCATAGAATGGCAGATGTCCTAAATAGCACTCTGGCCTCAGAATCAGCCCTTAAGGCATTTGGATCTGGCTGAAGAGCCCATGAGAGTATTGTAGGCATGGAAAGCCAAGATACCATGGAAAAGAAAAAAAAGAAGAAGACCTAAATGAAAGATCTCTGCGAGTGAGATCCCAGTGGAAAGAATGGGCCATCAAAGAAGGAGGTACCTTTCTCTGAAGGGAGGAGAGAACTTTCACTTTGACTATGACCCTATCGGAATAAGATCAAAGTCAGCGAACTCTAAAGGCTTCCATAGCCCTGGCAACTCATGACTAGAGCCTAGGGAGATTACTGACGCCATGAACAGGAATGTCAACTTGTTAAGTCAGCAACAGAAGTCACTGTGTACTTACATCTCATGTGGGATCTGTCCTTAATGTGTTGTCTAATGTGCAGTGATGCTATAACTAGTACTGAAACAGTATTTTTACACTTTGTGTTTCTGCGTGGGTACAAACTGATGAGATCTTTACTAATTATATACTGAGTCGATCTTCTGTATATAAAGATAATTGGAAATGAAAAAAAACCCCTGGTGTTAAATTGGAAATGGCATAGAAAATTAATTAATTTAAAAAAAAACTATTATGTAGGATCTCTGTCTTTAATGTGCTGTACACTGTTATTTAATGCTATAACTAGTACTCCAACAGTATTTTTTTTCACTTTGTGTTGCTCTATGGGGGCAAACTGTTGAAATCTTTACCTAATATATACTAAACTGATCTTCTTTATATAAAGAGAATTGAAAATGAATCTTGATGTGATTGGAAGGGGAGAGGGAGCGGGAAAGGGGAGGGTTGTGGGTGGGAGGGAAGTTTTGGGAGGGGGGAAGCCATTGTAACCCATAAGCTGTACTTTGGAAATTTATATTCATTACATAAAAGTTTAATAATAAAAAATAATTATTAATGTTAAAAGCTTGCTTGTTTGTGATTACTATATTTAGATGTTATTTTCTGATGTTTTAATTTTTCATTTATAATTCACAAACTATGATGAAACTTTTATTTATGTATGACCCTTTGTGAAATATTCCTTGGGAATGGCTGAGCTGTGAGATATCTTAGGAAAAAACAAAATAAAGATGCATTTTTGAATAATTTAATACTAGGCTCTAATGATACTTCTGCCGATTTAATCTCGACATTTCAGTCTTGTCATTTCACAGTTTGCCAATATGTTGAGTGGATATCACCTGAAATCAGCGCTGCAAAACCCAGCAGGACTGAGCAAAGCATTCCTGTTCAGTTTCCTAATGTGCACTGCACCATCTTCCCCCTGCATCATCTTCCTGTTGACAAGCTTTCCCATGTGCTTTAAACTTGAAACCACTTAAGCCTTACAACCTCACTCTGATGAGCATGCCCTTTAAAATCTAAGCTAAGGGTCTTTTCCTTCTCCCCACATGACATATGAGAGAATGCAGAACCAACGGGAGGAGTCTGTGCCTTCAAAATAGCATGGATGACACCTGTATCCTATTTCTTTTATTTTCTTTTTTAGTAACAATATAAATATGCACAATAGGAAGATAAAAGCAAGATGTATTCTCTTTAGTACAATCTAACATAATTATTAACACTCTGAAGTATGGCTTCAAGACCTGAAAATAAATTTTTCTGAGACAAGTAATTTCAATATCCTGTTTTAAGTATGTTTACAGCTAAGTTTAGAAAAATGAATGTTCATAGAGAACATGTTGAGGCTCAATGTCAATTATGGAAGAGAAGACAGACAGTGTGTATTTAGCCATAATTTGTTGTAACTTGCACTTCCTTTAGAAAATCAGAATTAAACGTTCTGAAAAGAGTAGCAGTGGAAGATTGCCACATTCTAGTGTCAAAAAAGTGTCTTATATCAGTGCTTCTTTTTAAAAAGATTTATTTATTTATTTCAAAGGCATATTTACAGAGAAAGAAGGAGAGATAGAGATGAGAGAGAGAGGGAGGGAGAGGGGGAGGGAGGGGAAGAGAGTGAATGTTGAGTTTTCATATGCTTGTTCATGAAGCCAGGGCTGAAACGGCCAGGGCTAGGCCAGACTGAAGCCAGGAACATCATCCAGGTCTCCCACGTGGGTGTAGGAGCCCAAGTACTTGGGTTGCCCTCTGTTGCTTTTCCACGAGTGGGGAGCTAGATGGGAAGTAGAGCAGCTGGGACTTGTATCAGCTCACATATGGGATGTTGTTGAATGTTCAAATGAATGTGTGTCACAATGTCATGGTTTTTGCTGTCTTTGTAATTTTGTATCTCTGTATATAATGTTGTTCATATCTAAAATACTTGAAGACAGTCTCCATCCACATGTCTATTCCTCTCTGAGCTTTTCACAAATCCCTGGAAAAAGGCTTTCTTAACTCTTCTGTGAGCCTAGATGTATTATTTCTTTGCAATATATATGTCCTCCACAGTAGAATAAATAATCTTGGGGACAAAAATTATGTCATTATTCAAACTTTCTTATCCAGTGCTGAACAAACTGCTTTACAATCCCAAATATGTTCTATGGATGAATAAGTCAATTACTAATGAGATAAAGAGAAATTATAAAAATGATTTTAACTTCATTTATCACACAGAATTTTTGTCTTGCCTCTCTATGTAAAGCTTCATGTTCTTAAAGTCTAAGTTATATTTTTCACTTTAATTGATAAGAAATATACTAGAATACTTCAGTCCTTTTATTATGTTGTCATTTGTTTGATTGTTTGCTTATTCTTCAGAAACAGGGAAGAATTTAACCAAATATATAGGGCATTCAAAAATATATGGTTCTCTCTCCTGGAAATATCTTAGGCTATCTACTTAGGGATTTTCTGTGTACTGGGTTGCTCTTCTAAATACTAAAAATTTCTTGCCTCAGTACTGACCCCAATTTTATCAGAAGTTTACAATTGGCATACTCAACTGATCCCAAATCTATGTCAAGATTATTCCTCTAAGGTTAATTACCCACTACTTAACTCTTACATTTGACCCTCACACAGAGCATATTCAAAAGGACTCCCACTCTGCTGAGGTAATGGATTGCATTGTTTCATATTTATCTACTATTTGGATAGTAAAGTACTTTTTAACAAAATCTAATCTCTTCCCAACTTTATTTCATTCTTCACAACATCACCAGAGATAAGCTTCCTTGAAGATGACTTGTATAAGGTCAGACATTTTGTGGAAGTTTGTTGCACTAATTTTTTGTACTAACCCTCATGCTTTCATTTTATCACTTGCTGAGTAAACAGTACAAGGATAAATAGAGTCACAGTCCATTATCTACTTCAGATATTTGACTATAAAACTTGGTGGGGGCGGAGAATCCTCTTTATTTTCTAATACATTCCTTGCCCAATTGTATCACCAAATCACACATTTGGAGTTTTTAGTTTAATTTTTCCTCAGAGAACATTTCCAAATCAATGTTGAAGCAACCCAATCTATTTTGATATATGGCCAACCTACAAACTGCAAAAATACCAATTAACAAAAGTTCTTAGGCTCATTCAATACTTTTTGAAAATGTACTGTGGTCTAGGTCTCCAGTTTAGAAAAATACAAACAAGTTTCCCACGTTGGACCTTATATTCCAGTAGGTAAAGATAAACAGTTAAAATAAGATAACTCCATAAACAAGGTAATTTCTTACCATTCTGTGCTGTGGAGTATATACATAGGCACTTGTGATAGTAACTTAACATTTTCTTTGCTTTATATACAGCTTTTAAAGAAGGCATTTTAAAGAGGCCTGAGGTATGAAAAAAGGCAACTATAGAAAAGAAAAAAAAATCCAACAAATGCAAAGGATCTAAGGGGGGTGTGGATTTCCTTCCTATATTCAGTGACATCAAGAATGCCAGTGTGGCTGGAATGTAGTAAGCAGGGGTTACAGTGAATGGAGTGTATGAATTGATGTCTAGGTTTCAACAAGAACTGGATGACATAGGGGCTTTAAATATCAAGGGAAATCATGGAATGATTGTTAGCAAGGGGATGACACAGATTTTTATTTTGAAAATTGCTCATTACTGTTGTAAGTAGAATGAATTGTAAGGGGTGGAAGCAGGGATTCTAGAAATAGGACATACGGCAAGAGTCCAAGAATAAGATGATGGTCACCAAGCATAGGAAAGAAATGGATTGATTAGAGGTAAATGCTGGAAGTAGAATAGACAGCATTTTCCGATGGATTGGTTTACTAGATGAATGAACATAAAAGAGTGCTGTGCTTTTTACTTGAATAAAGAACTATACCTGTTAATGACACATGTGTTTTGAGGGAGTACAAAGGATAACTTAGTATTTTCCTGTTCATCTTCCATGCCCACTTCTAAATATAGCATTCTGATTTTTCATTGGGAATTCTCCCTTTTCCTATTCAATCATATTGGTGTTTTGTAGATTGCCTCAAATTCCCAACTCCAGATATGTATATATGAAATGTAAGCCTAGCTGATAAACATTTTCAATCTTGAGACTTATTGACAACTCTTGGCCCTGCCAGACAAAACCCTAAGACTTTAGGTGGGACTATTAGGGAAAAAAGATATAGTTTTATTTCAAAGTAATTGGCAAGTTAGTAGGATTTCAGTTTGGAACAGCTAGAGGTTACCATGCTGAGAGAGCAGGCCAGGTAATGAGGTCATTGTAGGGCAAACCAGGCCAAGTGGTAGAAAAAGACAAGTCCTGGTGATTTTAGGCCCATAATGTCTCATGCCTGAAGCCATGTTTCCTCCAGCATTTCCTCCCATGTAACCAAGAATTCTTATTCACACAAGTGTGATATGTGTTTTGGGTATGTTAAGTTGGAAATGCCTATTTAGGTTTTATAAATTAAAATATGGGGTTCCCTGTTAAACTTGAATTTCAGAAAAAGTATGAATAATTTTTTTAGCTTGTGGCCCAAATGTTGCTAGATATGGTGAGCCTATGTCTATTAGACATCCAAGTGGAGATATCAAATGGACAGTTGTATGTACAGACCTGGCACTCCCAAGAGAGGTCAGGGATTTGGGTATGTATTTGAAATTTTTCACAATAGCAATAGTATTTAAAGCTGTGTTAACAAAGGAGTACAAGTAGGGATATGAGGCAGGTGGAGTTGAGAGAATGACCAGCATAAAGCTGACAGCAACCCTCTCCATCAAGTCCAAGTTTAGTAAACCTGGAAAACTCTGGAAATGATTGGGAAGGAACAACCAGTGAAGGTATAACTCTAGCATCAAGGGAAGCTAGAAAGAAACGAGCTTCCAGATGGGATTCCTCAATATCTCCAACAAACATCAACAAATGTCCCTGTAAAAATGATGGGTAACTGCGGCTAGCATTGTGGCATAGCAGGTAGGGCCATCACCTGTGGCTCTGGCACTCTACATGGGTGCCAGTTTATGTCCCAGCTGCTCCACTTCCAATTCAGCTCCTTATTGTTTAGCCTGGGAAAAACAGCAGAGGATGGTCCAAGTTCTTGGGTCCCTGCCACTTATGTGGGAGACCTGGAAGAAGCTCCTGCTCCTGGCTTCAGCCTGGACCAGCATTGGCCATTGTAGCCATCAGTGGTGTGAACCAGCAGGTGGAAGATTGATTCTCTCTCTCTCTCTCTCTCTTTCTCTCTCCATCTCTCTTTGTAGCTCTGGCTTTTGCATAAACAAATCTTTAAAAAAAAGTTGAGTATTCTTTTTTCCCTGATCACTCACCTACTGACCCTTTTCAAAATTTCCATAATTTCCTGTGACTATTCAGATGCCCAGACCCCTTTGGTTATTGTTGGAGACATCTAGATAGTCACTACTTCCCTGTAGGCACTGAGATGTGAACTATGCTGCCTTTGACATCTGGGGACTTAAACATCCTTTTCTGTTTGTATCAAACAGCTTCAGACTTTAAAGCTTTCAACATAAAGAAAAGGTAGAATGGATATATAGAATGATTTTTTTTTTTAATTTCAAATGTGCTATTCGTGTGTGAGAGCATGGAAAGAGCTCTAGTGAGCTGCTCATGACCACACTTTTACCAACATTGCAGAAACTACTGGCTTCTTTTTCCCTCCACCTCACTAAATCTGACTGCTCTTCCATCTTCTCTCTGCTTCTCTGGGAAGCCACCAGATGCTCTCCTTGTCTCTCTGTAGTGCCTTCATTTCTTCCTTTAACCCCTTTAATCAATGGTGGTATTGACATATATTGTGGATGAAAGGTTTTTTTTTTTGTGCGTGTTATTTAAACATTATACCCAGATTATTATTGTTAACTAACAAAAAATTGTAGACAAAAGGAAAAGAATTATGACAGTACAGAAACAACAAAAACTAAGAATTAAAATTTCCTTTCTTCTCTCCTATCCCCAGCCTCATATCCACAGGATCAGTTGAAATATGCATATGTATATACAGACACATGTATAATATTTACTAACATGTATTGAGTACTTACATGTGCCATAAATCATTATAATTCCTCCAAATACACTAGTTTATTTAGTCCTGATAAAAGCCCCTTGTTCAGTAAGGCAAATGGGTTACAAAGAAGATAAGTCACAAAACTGTTAGGTATGTAGTATGCATGCCTTAATAAATATGATATAAAATATCCTTTGACTAAAGACTAATGAGAAGATCTTCTCAGTGAAATCTATCTAGAAAACTGTGCTGCCTTATCCATACTGCTTATTGATACTAACACTAACTCCACTTTCCAGTCTGGAATTTGTATTGTGGCATTAGACATCCAAATTTGTTGTTCTTTTTGTCTGTGAACTTATCATCTGCTAAAGTTAGCCTTCTACAGAATTATTCTTGCTTGTGTGATCTGAATGACAATCTTATCTTTGGGAATAGTCTGAGACACTTAGAAGTCTCATTTTTGTTAATATTCAGGCCTACGGTTTCCACAGAAAGTGGACGGGGCTTGTTGGTTTACACCCAAAGTGTTCACACAAACTCAGAATTCCTATCATCCCACAGTAACTTTTCCCGCTCATATTAGGAAGATAAACCACTCAGCGAGCTGGCAAAGACTTACAGATTTCTTCTAAGGAACAAAAATCGTAGCCTGGGATTCCAGCTTCCCACACAGTTATGTTCTGGTTTCCAGAAGCACTGGGGCTTGTGGCTTCTATTTCTATCATGAAGTAGGCATTTACAGCACATTCATCAATTTCTGTTATGTGTTACCTAGTTATTTCCTCTACTCTGAATAATCACATCCTTGCTTTTTCATTCATTATTTTATTTTATTTACTATTCTCTGCGTACTTTGTGTAGAATTTTAAATGTGTTTGGAACAAAAGACGAACTAATTGATGTGCTCAAATGTCTACTAAAATTTTTTGGTATCATTTGTATCTTGAAGGTACATACATTTTAAAAGTATATAACCCACTGAATCTTTTTTGAATTGCTCTTTGATTTTAGCAATTGATAATTTCTAAAAGTGTTTCCCGAATCTCTTGCCCTTCTTTTGTCATGCTCCATTCATAAACTTCAAACTTCATATTTTAATTTAGGCAAAATAGGAGAAGACTTAACAAAAACTGCCAATTTCTTCACTTTGTTTTGCTAAGTTTAATTATAGTTTTGCTTATGCAAAAATATTTATCTACAGTGCCTGCATATATTCCCTCATTTTGTTCACTAGGAAAACAACTTAAACTGAAGAAAGTTCACTTGTATGGAGGGAATGTAGAAAACAGCACCTACTTCAAAACAAAAATAGTTATTTCAAGGTCAAATAAATTTCCAATGCAGTCTGAATATTCTTGTTTGTGAAGTGTGGGAGTTTTAATAATTTACTTGCATTAAGAAACAAGAGAGAAAAACCTAGATCTTGAGGAAGATGGACAATGGAAACTTTCGACAAGTGGAAATTTGATTCTAAGTTGGGCAAACTGCATGACACCTTTGTTAGATAGCATTAATATATTTGTTTCTAAGGGAGCTTACCAGCTATTATACTTCTTTTTCATGGCCCACTATTAAGGCAAGGTTAGAATTTGGGTCACTGATTTAATACTTAATGCTTCCCTATCATCATGATAAAACAAAAAGATATTTTGAGGCCTAATGCATTCAACATTAGTTGAGCACCTACTACAAGAAAAGTACAACACTAATTAATTTCAATTTTTTTCTTACTAGTTTTTCCAATTCTGATTTCTCTTTTGATCCAGGACATTTTGCTTCTTAACGATTGTGACTTAAAGATTGTAACTTCCAGTAAATGCCTGTTAAGCCATTTCTCAGGTTTTGGCAAATGATCAATAATAATGTTCTGTTGGTACAGAGGAGGTCCTTGCTTGCTGAGGTATTAGAAAACAACTAAAGGGAGAAAAGTCGGTGGCCTGAAAAGGAACTGGAGAGAGACAATGAGATCAACTACTGCACAATTATAAAGATCATCAAATAATATTGCTGACAAATTCCCTAGAAATGGAATCCTTAAAAGGATTTAATTCTTCATAGAAAAATTCCATGCATATTTTGAGACTATAAAGCCTTGGTATTTATTGTGAAAGATCTCTGAAAACTTCCACACAAAGGCATAGAGGTTGTTCACAAGTCTCTTATTAGCCTTAAGATTTACTCATGTTATATATTTTGACTGTTTAAAAAAATTAAGCACATTTCTATGCTAAAGCAAATGTTGAACATCTTTTGTCTGTTTCTGGTTTATTTTTCCACCCAAACTTAGTAAGTTGGTACTATTTTTAACTTTTGTGCATATAATTCCAATATGTACACAGTTTTTATTAAATTCTAGGATTTCTTGAATGATTATCAACTGGTATTGTCATAAAAATGTTTTCCAGAAATGTTTGACTGCTTCCTAAGTTAGTACTCAAATATCTATATGTTTTTATTGACGACACCACAGTATTATTTGACCTGAGATAACAGATATTTTATATTTTATAGTTTTTCTCTCATTTTCTTACAGTTGAAAAGCTTAGAAAATGATTCTTTATTGCATTGTCCTATATTCTAACATAACTTTGACTAAAACTTTTAAAAGCATATATTATGTTCCAAAGTCAAAGTGCCAAAGTTCCCCAGGATGACTCGATGATCCCTGTTCCTAAATATTTGCATTCATTTCAGGGCTTAGGAAAATTGTCACAAAATAATGGCTGCAATTATTACAGTACATTTGTTCCCTAAATCGACTTTAGGAAGAAAATGTTATGCTGTTATTTTTAGCGATGATATAAACTAGGCAGTTGAATTGAGGGATTGCTTCCGAACTGACCTGGAAAGGAGACACAGCTACTGCTGCTTCTATTATATTAATATGGAATACCAGGTTATTTTGAGAACTATTTAGTCTTCAATTTTTTTGGCCAGGGATCACAAAGATGTCACCTCCTCAACAATTTGAATGCCCAAATAAATAAGGAATTCTAACATTTATTTTATATTATTATTATTATTATTATTATTGCTATTTTAACAATCCATTTTAATTGCTTTGCTAAAATTTTATTCGGACTTTGAAAGGTTAAAACTAAATGAATTCAGAATTTAAGTCATGTAATTAAGGTATTCTTATGTACACTCTTTTGTATCAATAAAATCAAACCTCTTTTAGCCAACTAAAATTGTTTATATCTTTCAACAAAGTCCTAAATTGATAGCTTTATTGTCTGTGTCAACTCTTGAAGAGCAACCTAACAAAAAATGGTGATAATAATTGGATTTTAAAATTGAATTTTAGTATTCTTCTTGATTACAATATTAAATTCCTTTTTCCCAATATATTAGTATCTGAGTTAAAACAAAATGTAATATGGATGTTGTTTGCTTATAAACTGTGCTTCCTTTAATTTTTATTTGTCATATTTTGTCATTGTTATTTTTGTTTGAGGGTAGTTTTGTGTTTTCTCTCCAAATTATATGTATGAAACTGAACTATGACACTTAGTGGCTGCAAATAATTTGAATTTCTGCAATTAGATAATATTTCAGAGAGTAAATAAAAAGTGCATACCATGAGGAGAATAACACCAAAAAGGAGGAGAAATAGTTATTTATATGGTTATACCATTAAGCAACAACAGTAATAAAATTAGAAGTTGCCACTAATATAGCATTTATCAAGAGCTCTACACTATTCCGAGTGCTTCATGTATATTGACTCTTATTCTCACAACAATTGTAAAAACAAAGTAAAAAAGAGGTTAAGTAATTTGCTGAAGGTCACAATGGAAAAGTCAGATACAAAAAAAAGTACAAACAAAATAAAGTCAGAAAATTAAAAACAAATCTCAGGAATAATGTTAAGTATATATTCTGAGAAATCAAAAAATGAAAACTAGGAAGTTATTAGGAAGCATCAGGGGAATAATTTTCAGGGAAAAATGTTTCAGGGACATGACTAAAAAAGAATGATGATATCATGGCTTGCTAGAAGTAAATTGGATCATTCTATGAATGGATTTTATGTAGAAAGACTTGATTTTGAGGTTCAGTTGTAATTCTATGTTGCTTTGGCTCATTGAGCAAGTAAGTCATGTTAACTCTAGGCCTGAGTATCTTTCACTGTAACACAGAGGAATTAATGAATTTCTAAAATTATCCCATGAAACAAAATCAGTTACATTTATTTAACACTATTTTCCATCCATAATTTTTTTCATCTGAAATCTATTAAAAACAGTAGGGTCACCTAATTGTAACACATTGCAAGCATGTTGAAAATTAATAGTCTTAAGGGGAAAGGCGTAGAACCATGTGTGGTCCAGATTGGGATTTGGTAGTTCTCCAAGGCCTTGGTAATGGCTGTGTGGCCATCCCACCACACTTCACCACTAGACAATATATCCTAACAGTTTCTTACAGCTTTGGATCACACTCACTCTATCTCTAGGTGGTATAGTTAAGTTGGTCAAAATTGTGTTGTGTGTCCAGGTATTGGCAACATTGAAGCATTGAAGTGAGACAGAAAAAAAAATGGTAGAAGACTTGCATAGAAGAAACACAGTTTCACCCAGTGGAAGAAAGGCAATTCTCTTTTGTCTATTCTGACTTAATAACTAAGAATTAAGTCAGAATGTGGTACTATATTTTTAATGTGTGGCTTTAATATGCAATTCTACTTTCCCTTGAGATAATTAAAATCTCAATAGGAAAAATACATTAAGAATGAAAAGTCAAGATATTATATAAATATCTTACATTTCTTATTGTTGCAGATTTATATTGAAAGATTGTAAAATAAATATCTCTTAAAGAACTATTCCCTTCAGTTTTTAAGTCCAAGTACTTAACCATTGGTACAAAATTATAAGAATATTTATAAAATTTAGTAGCTGACACGCTGAACATAATTACTAATATCTCCCCAGAATTTCTAAATTGGATAAACTTAGGAGGTTTTTCTCAATATATACACAAATGAAAAAAAATCACAAAACGAATATGTTTTTTAAATATGAAGATAATAACTGAGTGGGAAACCACAGACATTAATTGAGAAGTTTCATATTATTACAAATTAAGTGAATGGTTAAAAATGCTAGAGGAACAGAGTATTATTTCATATGGCTTTCTGTTCAGTGTGGATTGCCAATGTGGGAGAAAATTCTTGTAAATCTCAGCATTGCTCCCACACAACCACCTACACAGATGATCACTTGACTTTCACGCTAACAATAGATGTGTTAGTAGAGCTTTCACCATCTGCAAAATGAAGTGCACTTTAAAAAAAGTAACTGCAGCAGACAGTAGTAATTGCTTATATATTGTGATTAGCATGTTTATTTACATTTATAAGAAAAAAATTAAAACTGTGAGAGCTCTCTCAGTTTAAGATCAGTCCCTGTGTTACTGCTTAGATTAAATAAGGTCAGTCCTAGATACTGGATGAAATTACATTAGAAAATGTGATTTTGAATTTCTTTCTTTTTTATGGAGGGATATAACAGGCCATTTTATTTATTTATTTATTTATTTATTTTTTTTGACAGGCAGAGTGGACAGTGAGAGAGAGAGAGACAAGAGAAAGGTCTTCCTTTTGCCGTTGGTTCACCCTCCAATGGCCGCCGCGGTAGCGCGCTGCGGCCAGCGCACCGCGCTGTTCCGATGGCAGGAGCCAGGTGCTTATCCTGGTCTCCCATGGGGTGCAGAGCCCAAACTCTTGGGCCATCCTCCACTGCACTCCCTGGCCACAGCAGAGAGCTGGCCTGGAAGCGGGGCAACCGGGACAGGATCGGTGCCCCGACCGGGACTAGAACCCGGTGTGCCGGCGCCGCAAGGCGGAGGATTAGCCTGTTGAGCCACGGCGCCGGCCATTTTATTTATTTTTAAAAATTTTTATTGACAAATAGTAATTGTACATTTTTATGGGGTATCAGATCTAAGAATAAAGGTATGGATTCTAATGTATTCACTTCTTCTCAAGTAATAATTCTCAAAATCATGTAAATTAGTGAAAACTCCCTGTACAAATTCTGTAGAATGCCTTCAATGGCACATTTGTTTAGCTGTGCATTCTTGTAAACTATTTTATCATCATTGAATAATGAATATTGTAGAAAACAAGTTTTATATTATTGTAAAGTATAGTTTTTATTCCTCTTTAATTGAATTTTGTCAAGATTATAAAGGGCCCCTGATTCCATTATTGTGACTTAGTAGAAAATTCAAAGAAAAAGTGTTAGAAAATGAATTATCTAGAGACTTGAAGGATAACAGAGTGGCTTACAGGCTCACAGGTAGGAGCTGCTCATACTCAGAGGGCTAACAGTAATAGAGAAGAAAGCAGGCATGTAGCTGATTGAAGGCAGGGTGAGGACCATTTTTCTCAACCCAACACAAACAAGTGTGATGCCACTGTGCACTGGCAAAGATCCCAAACATTTCCATCCATCCCACATATTTCTAACATGTGGCCTGAATAATCTTGTCCTTTCATATAGATGAATGAAGCAGTCTATATGAGCCATGAGAGCCACTGTAACCTCAAAATATCATCCAACTAACATTGCCTAAAATTTAATGATGAAATTTGCACTTATTTTTATAAATATGACCTTTTTCAAACCATATTTTAATTCAGAATATGTTAGAATGGGTAGTATGCTAAAGCAAATATAACTGAGTACATTTTAGCTGTATTTACTTTCTCTCTTAAAATAAATTGTAGTTTTAGAAATTTAATATGAGAAGGGAATTTAGGAAAGTAAAATATCATCTAGTCCAAGCACTTCATTTTCCAAATGATAAAATTGAGACTCAATAAAGGCTCATACACCTAGTTAAGCACAAATCCAGAACTAATCCCAAAGACTCCTGCCTTCGCTCCAGTGCTTTTTCCATTATACATAATAAAACATTAAGAGAACAGTGGTCCCTTGGGTTGAGGGTGAAAGGGTGTTGGAAAAGAATGGAAAGCAAAATGAGAATAGAGAAAAGGAGGTACGGTGACCTCCAATTATTTTCCTAGAGTTGATCCACATTATAGAGTCATTAGCAGGACTGAAGTTAATTAAATCAATGAGTTTAGTTGTATAGGGTTGTTAACACCACAACTCAATGATACTTCTTCGCTAATGTTTAGTAAGAGGAAAATATCTCATAATATCCGTCCTAGGGAAATTTGTAATCCTGTGATTTACATCCTAAAAGCTATGAACTTAGAAGTTTCAAAAAGATGTTTAAAAATCTCCTGTAGTAGTAAATTATGCTACAAAAGAAAATTGCTTAGGATTGGGAGGTATATAGATGGAAGTACGTCTTTCTCTCTCTTTTTTTTCAAACAGAGAGAGAGAGAGAGAGAGAGACACAGAGAAAGGGTCAGGGACATAGAAAGATCTTCCATCTGCTGGTTCACTCCCCAAATGGCTGCAACAGCTAGAGCCGGGCCTATTCAAAGCCAGGAGCTAGGAGCTTCTTCTGGGTCTCCCATGTGGGTGCATGGGCCCAAGGACTTGGGCCAACCTAGGCTTCTTTCCCAGGTACATTAGCAGGGAGCTGGATTGGAAGAAGAGCCACCAGCATGCAAACTGACCAACACATGGGATGCTAGCATCTCAGGCAGCAGCTTTACCTGCTATGCCACAGTGCCAGTTCCTAGAAGAACAGATAACCAGTGGAATAGACTAGAGACCACAGAAACTGTGGTCTACATCTACAACCAACTGATCATTGACAAACAATCTAAAACTGCTCCCTAGTGAAAGGGCAGTCTCTCGAACAAATGGAGCTGGGAAAACTGGACTTCTGCATACGAAAGTGTAAAACAAGATCCCTGCCTTATAGCCTATACAAAAATCAACTCACAATGAATCAGGAATCCAAATCTAAGACCTGAAATCATCAAATTACTACAGGAAAACATTGGGGAAACAGTGCAAGACATTGGCATAGGCAAAAACTTCTTGGATAAGACCTGAGAAGCAGGCCAGTGCTGAGGTGCAGCAGGTTAAAACTCTGACCTGTAGTGCCGACATCCCATATGGGTTCCGGTTCTAGTCTCAGCTGCTCCTCTTCCAATCCAGCTCCCTGCTGTAGCCTAGGAAAACAGTAGAGGATGGCCTTGGGCCCCTGCACCCACGTGGGAGACCCAGAGAAAGCTCCTGGCTCCTGAGTTTGGATCGGCGCAGCTCTGGCTGTTGCAGCTATCTGGGGAGTTAACCAGTGGATGGAAAATTCTCTCTCTCTCTCTCTCTCTCTCTCTCTCTGTCTCTGCCTTACTCTGTAACTCTGTTGTTCAAATAAATAAAAAATAAATCTTAAAAAAAAAGACCCGGCTAGTGCTGCGGCTCAATAGGCTAAGCCTTCACCTGCGGCACTGGCACACTGGGTTCTAGTCCCAGTTGGGGTGCCGGATTCTGTCCCGGTTGCTCCTCTTCCAGTCTAGCTCTCTGCTGTGGCCCAGGAAGGCAGTGGAGGATGGCCCAAGTCCTTGGGCCCTGCAAGAATGGCAGACTAGGAGAAGCACCTGGCTCCTGGCTTCAGATCAGTGTGGTACACCGGCCACAGCGGCCATTGTGGGATGAACCAATGGAAAAAGGAAGACCTTTCTCTCTGTCTCTCTCTCTCACTGTCTAGCTCTGCCTGTCAAGAGAGAGAGAGAGAGAGAGAGAGAGAGAGAGACCTGAGAAGCACAAGCAATAAAGGCAAAAATAGACAAAGGGGCTTACATAAAGCTAAGAAGCTTCTGCAAGCAAAACAAATACTCAGCAAAGTAAAGAGGCAGCTGGCAGAATGGGAGAAAATATTTGCAAACTATACATCTGATAAAAGATTAATATCCACAATATATAAAAAGCTCAAGAAACTCACCACCAACAATATAAGCAATCCAGTTAAGAAATGGGCTAAGGATATGAACAGGTATTTTTCAAAGATGAGATACAAATGGCCAATAGATACATGAAAAGATGTTCAGGATCATTAGCCATCAGGGAGATGTAAATAAAAACCATAATGAGGTTTCACCTATCAGATTAGAATGTATATCATCCCCAAATCAAAAGGTAACAAATGCTGGCAAGGATGTGGGGAAAAATGTACCTTAATACACTGTTGGTGGGAATGTAAACTCATACAACCAGTATGGAAGACAATATAGAGATTCCTCAGAAATCTGAAAATTAGATCTATTATATGAAGCAACCATTCTCCTCCTGGCAGTTTCCCAAAGGAAGTGAAATCAGTATATGAAAGAGTTATCTGTATCCCCATGTTTATAACAGCTTATCTCACAATAGTAAAGATACAGAGTTATTCCAGATGTCCACCAACTCTTGACTGGATAGAGAAATTATGGTATTTATACATTATTGGATACTACTCAGTGGTCAGAATCAGTGAAATCTGTGTTACTCAACAAAATGGACATAACTGGTGACCATTATGTTTATTGACATAATCAACTGATGACTGTGTAAAGAAAATGTGGTATATATACACTGTGGAATACTACTTAGCCATAAAAAGAATGAAATTCCATCTTTTGCAAGAAAATAAATGCTTATGCTTAGTGAAATAAGCTAGTGCTAAAAGACAAACACTATGTTTTCCTTGATTTGTGGTAACTTATATACAAAGTACAAAAAGTACTGTACATGAGCAAAATAAATGCCAGTTACAAAAATACAAATAATATGACTTTCCTGATTTGTGGTGAATTATAAAGTACAAAAAACATATAATATATATGAGCTAAATTGACCTTTTGAGATTTGATTATTGTTTACAGCCATTGTCTATACTCTTGAGGAGCAATGGTTTTCTGCTAAGTACTTACTGAATTCTTTATTTAGTGGAAGGTTAAGCTTGTAATTATAAAGAAAACTGAAAATATGTAATTGTAAAAATTAAAAGAAATTGTAAAAATTAAAAGAAAAGAAGGGAGGGAGGATAGGATGGAGGGAGGCAAGTATCATTTTGCTGTTAAAGCTATGTATATAAAATACATGAAATTTGTTCCCTTTTTAAATAAATTTTTAAAAATAAAAATTAAAAATTCCATGTGTAAATCCTATAAGTAAGAGTAGCAAGAAAACTTGAAATATGAAAGTGATGACTAATATATTTCCATATATTTGTTAAACTTAATGCAATTGAGATAATAAAATATCTACTTTTTTCTCATGGTGGATTATTCTGTTATTAATCTATTTTATTCTAAGACAAGTCTGACCCATAGGGTCTGAGGAAATTTATTTCACCATCAGTGGTCAGATCCAGTTACAGACTGTGTATGTTATTAAAAATAACCTCATAAATTGTTCATAAAAAGTACATTGTGTGTAGTACAATAGACACTTATTAAAAAACTTTAGGTAAAATGTATCTTAACATTTAAAACAAAATTTACTTTTTATTTTTTTTCCTAATTGGGAATCATATCTATTGTTTTCTCTTCTTGGGAAATGGACTTCTAATAATGCTATTAGATTCAGAATAGTCTACAGTATACTAAGGCATCACCTTATATATTTCAGTGACCTAACTTTAGCTGGGAAGATGTCCTCAGAGCTCAGAAGGAAGCTGCAGTACACTCATCTGTAATGAGGCAGTGTGAGTCAGTGCCCACTAATGTTAGGATGGTAACAATAGGGTCCAGTGAGAAACTCAAGTTATCTACCTTCCTGGACCTCTTGCTAAGTCTCAGTGGAAGATTGGCTACTCAAAAAAAAATTAAATAGGATCCAGAATCTCACCATATTCAAAATATGCAGGATATATTTATTTATTTTGTAAAGGATAGTTCTTTGGTTTTTGGTTGTCTGTTTTTAAAGCTTTTTTTATTCATTTGGAAGGCAGGGGGAGAGGGAGAGGAGAGAATTTGCTAATTCACTCCCCAGATGGCTGTAACAGACAGGGGCTTGGCCAGGCCAAAGCCAGGAGCCATGATCTTCCTCCAGGTCTCCCACATGGGTGCAGGGGCCCAATCACTTGGGCCATCTTCTGTTGCCTTTCCAGGTGCATTACCAGGGACCTGGATCAAAAGTGTAGCAGCCGGGACTCCAACTGGAGCCCATTTGGGATGCTAGCATCCAGGCAGTAGCTTAATTTGCTATCCCACAAGGACTCCCAGGAAACATTTTTCTAAAATATTTATTTATTTTAATTGAAAGGCAGAGTTACAAAGATGCAGAGGCAGAGAGAGAGAAAAAGGTCTTCCATCCACTGGTTTACTCCCCAAATGGCCACAATGGCTGGGACTGGGCCAATCTGAAGCCAAGAGCCAGGAGCATCTTCTGAGTCTCCCATGTGGATGCAGGGGCAGAAAGACTTGGGCCATCTTCCACTGCTTTCTCAGGCCATAGCAGAGAGCTGGATCAGAAGTGGAGCAGCTGGGACTCAAACCAGCGCCCATGTGGAATGCCAGCAGTGCACTTGGCGGCTTAACCCAATAAGCCACAATGCTGCCCCCCAGGATATATTTTAATAATCACTTGCTTTGCAAAGAACCATATTTGGTTCCCAATTTGAATGAGAAAAATAAGCAATAAACACCAAAACTAATATGGACTGATAATCCATTAAAATGTTCTTTAAGCAACTCAAATTTATAGAAAATCTCAGTAAATTAATAGAAATTATAAAAACGAAAAAGAACCAAACAAATCTTTATTCACCATTAAACTGGGGGCACTAAGAGTTCAATGTGATAATATTTATATACAATATATGAGGGAGCTCAAAAAAGTTTGTAGAGAAATAGAATTAAAATATAATACACATTTTCCTTGTATCCTTTGAGGCCCCCTTGTATTTGAGGGTTTAGAAGTATGTGTGGAATTCTTTAAATATAGATGAATATAAATCAGACAACTTAATATTGGTGGTCATTTTTGATATTAAGAAATAAATGGCTGTATTTGAAATTGGCAACCAATAAAAATTAAATTGAAACAGAATATTTCAAATCAGTTGCAATTGTCTTACTCTTACTGAACCCCCACCTAAAGTAAAATAATAAAATAAAATAATAAAATAAAATAAAGTAAAATAATATCACTGCCAGTGATCTTAGGCCTGAAGTCAAGAGACTGAATTCACCTGTTATTTTGTATGAAATACTCAGGAAAGATGCTTCAGTTCAAAGCATGTATTTGTCCATACAAGCCTGACCACAATGAGCTCCTTCTCTCAAAACCTGAGAATGTCTATTATGGACTAAAACTACATAACTGTAAATACAGAACAGAAATCAAGAAATAAGTTTCATTACATTAGTAAAAAAACAGAAATAATCATCTGTGTGACCTTTGATCAGTTGACATCATGCTTTGTAAATGCTGATATCTAACTAGATGATCTCACGTTTTCCATTCTGTGTCAACATTTAATTTGATGATACCTAAATGAATGATTCTTAAGTGTGCGCATTCTTCAGAGAGGTTACAAAGTCACAGAACTAGAGAGTCAAAGAGACTAGATTCAAACTCAACTCCAGAAACCATACTTTAATCAATGTGATATGATGATTGAAGAACTTATCAGTAAGTATTTTGTTAATATCAATTATGTTTACGTAGTTAATATTTTATCACTTAAAAGTATTAAACAACTTTTTAATAGTCTCCAACACTACGGAAATCATTAGTCACCTGATCCCTCTCAATTCTGCCACCACACTGTTGGTCTTTTTTTTTTTTTTCTTTTTTTTTTTTTTTTTGACAGGCAGAGTGGATAGTGAGAGAGAGAGACAGAGAGAAAGGTCTTCCTTTTTGCCGTTGGTTCACCCTCCAATGGCCACTGCAGCCGGCTCAACGCGCTGATCCAAAGCCAGGAGCCAGGTGCTTCTCCTGGTCTCCCATGCAGGTGCAGGGCCCAAGGACTTGGGCCATCCTCCACTGCCCTTTTGGGCCATAGCAGAGAGCTGGCCTGGAAGAGGGGCAACCGGGACAGAATCCGGCGCCCCAACCTGGACTAGAACTCGGTGAGCCGGCGCCGCAAGGCGGAGGATTAGCCTGTTAAGCCACGGCGTCAGCCCGCACTGTTGGTCTTAAGTGGTTCTTCATTCAATTTAGTTCTTGGACCCATCTCCTTAAAACCAGTTTATTCAAAGCCTCACCAATATAGCAATCATAACTTTAAATATTCACTTTCTTTGCTTTTGTCCTGGGGCTGCCAAAACTTGCTAAGAAAAGGAATCAAATAATTGCTAATTGACAATATTAAACTCTTGATTTCCTGTCTTTTCTGGATCTTCAACATCACTTAACAATAATTTCATTTGACCCTAAACAACTGCCTCCCACTTTCTTTGTGTTGACGGCCACGTTTTTGCCACTTTCCTCCATCCTCCTTTCCTTTAAGTAAGTAATTTGTCACATTAAAGAGAAAGTGAAGGACATGATTTAACTGAATATTTTACATTAATCTGCGCTGAGCACTGAAGGTATAAGAATCCTCCCTTTCATATGGTCTGTCTGTTCTGGAAAAGGTGAGCTTTGTCCTCACCAAAGACAAACCTTCTATCTGCATTCGTATTACTTCTTGGGTCCTGGCCCCATGGATTATTACTTGTTCTCTTTGGCATTTTAAATGTCTCTCTTATTCATTCAGTGCTGTATCACCAAATGTCCTTGCATATCTTTCAGGGAACAAACACTCAAAACATATGTGGCTAATTTTAATATCTTTATTCCTAATAGATACTTTTGTCTATTTTCACTATCTTATTTAGAGATTTCATTTCAACTCAGTCTCCCAGAAAAACTTGGTGTAATCATTGACTTCTGTCTCCCTCATTCTCACTATGAGCTTTATGCAAGTTGGCAAGTTGTCTGTTCTATTTACCATTGCATCCCTATACATTGGAAGAGTGTCTGCCTTTTTTTGGTACTCAATAAATTCTTATTGAATGAATCTAAATGTTCCTGCACAGAGGCTCTCCCCATGAAATAATTCAATCCCGTCAACTGTGCTTTCACAGTTTTACAATTTCCCCTGAATTTATCTCTTTTTTTTTTCAAAAATTTATTTTTTGAAAGAGAGGGGAGAAAAAGAGACTTCATATACTTCTTTGTTCCCCCAAATGTCCCGAACAGCCAAACTCTGGGCTATGTTGAAGCTGGAAGCTAGGAATTCAATCCGCATTTCTCACTTGGCTGGCAGGGACTCAAGTTCTTGAGGTATTATCTGCTGTCTGCTATGGTGTGCATTAGCAAGAAGTGAAATGGAGAGCAAATCCAGGTCTTAAATCCAGGCTATCCAGTATGGGGTGAGGGCATACAAAGCAGTGGCTTAGTAATTGCCCCAAATGCCTTCCTCAAGTTAAACCCTTATTTGTAATCAATTTCTACATGTTGTGACAAGGTTTTAATCATTGGTAATCTGTATTATCCACCAGCCTAGGAATAAGACAACTACCTCAGGACTTTTCCACTTCTATCTTTTCTCCAGGGTTATTTCTTGAGAGTACAAATGTGACTGTGTCCTTAAATATAGGGACTTCTCCTTGCCAAGAAGTATAAAGTCAGTGATTTTTTACCTCTTTTCCTTTGTTTCAAAAATGGCTTTTCCTTCCTCTGTGCCAAATTTTAACTCAGATTTCTAATTGCTTGAATCTAGAGTTCCTTTAAACATATGTTTTCCTCTCTGAATTCATGTTTATTTTTTCCTAATACATGTAGCTTGTTTACATGGTTATAATCAATGTGTCTATTTTCTTTTCAGTCCAACATTTTTATTTTTTGCTTTAAAATTATTTCATATATATATATATATGTGGATTATATATATATATATGGATATATATACACATATATATATATGGATTATCAGTATAGCCCATATATGGCTTAGTAGTCTGTCCAGTTAGTCTTCTAACATGCTTTAGAAAGAGATAAAATTGGTGTTGACACTGTAGTATAGCAGGTTAAGCCACTGCCTGCAGCATCATCATCCCATATGGGCGCTGGTTGAGTCTCAGCTGCTCCACTTCCTATCCAATTTCCTGCTAATGTGCCTGACAGAGCAGCAGAAAATGATCCCTGCACAAACATGGAAAACCAGAAAGAAGTTTCTGGCTCCTGACTTCAGTCTGGCCCAGTTCTGGCCATTGCAGCCATTTGGGGAGTGAACCAGCAGATGGAAGATTTTTCCCTCTCCCTCTCCCTCTCCCTCTCCCTCTCCCTCTCCCTCTCCCTCTCCTTCCCCCTCTCCCTCTCCCTCTCCTTCCCCCTCTCCCTCTCCCTCTCCCTCTCCCTCTCCTTCCCCCTCCCCCTCCCCCTCCCCCTCCTCCTCCCCCTCTCCCTCTCCCTCTGTGTTTGTGTGTGTGTGTGAGACTCTGCCTTTCAAATAAATAAATATTTAAAAGGAGATAAAATAATCATAATCAAGTAATATCTTTGCATGATACACATGCATATTCTAGACAAAAAGGTAATTAGCAAGCACTGGAAATACTAATCGAGATAGATCATCAGCTCCATGAAATAAAGTAGACACATTATTTTTGTTATCCCATGCTTTTTAAATGTCATTTGACCAAATTAACTATTTTAAACTGGATTTTTTCTACTATGTAGATGCCACCTAACTCATTTACAGAGTTAAAGCCATATCCTTCACAAAATGAGAAAGTACATATAAAAAGAAGTAATCATTTTAACGTTTTGCCTTCAATTACAGTCAATATCTTTTATATTCTCTAAATAGTTATGATGTAGCCTTTAGCAGTATAATGTTGCTTTGAGTTATTTTCTTAGAGTTTGCCCTGGGAAATAAAATTAGCCCTTTAATTTAAAACAATCTAATTCAAGTTAATGTTAACTTAATCTCAATGGAATATAGGAAGTTTGCTCCAAGATAGCTCTGTTTTCCCTTCCTCCTTTCTGCCATCATCACATAAAGTATTGTTGGGTCTTAGTCCACCCGTACAAGGATGGACTGGGTCCGAGGAAAGGTAAGTGCGCCGCTCGCCCGTTCCCCAGCCTCCTGGTCCGGTCCCGGAGACAATCAGACGCAGCGGGGAGCCAAGTCTAGCAAGGACTCAGTCACCTTTTACATAATAGTACCTTTTATAACACAAAACTGCAGAGTCATTGGGGCAGGGCTAAGGGCCAACCAATCACTTAAAAAATCACCTTATGGGGGGATTTCTATAGGACTAGCCCTATGTCTATACACTTGTTACTAGTTACTGATGTTGCACAGCCAATTAGCTTTAGTGGTAAACAACTTTGGATTCCGCCCATCTTACTTCCTCTGGGCGCCATCTTACTTGGCTCCGCATGGCTTCGTTCCGCACAGCTCGGGCGGGGGCACCCTGGAGCAACTGCGCATGCGGAGCCTCCGGGCCTGGCCTGGCCTGGCCTGGCCGCGCTCATGCCCCACAAAGTATAACTTTATTGTATGTTATGTTGTATCATGCATATATTTCTCATTATATTTATTATACCTTATATGTCTGTCAACACAATTCTATAACCATTGCTTTATGAAATTGTCTTTTAAATCATATAGGAGAAGAAAAGAGTTACAAAGTAAAATACACTTATACTGTATCTTTAAAGTTTTTAAATATATTTCTTTCATTCATTTGAAAAGCAGAGAAAGGCAGAGACAGAAAAAGACATATTTCTTATCTGCTGGTTTACTCCTCAAGTGCCCACCACAGCTGGGACTGGGCTAGGCCAAAGCCAGGAGCTGGGAACTCAATTTGGGTCTCCCATATGGGTGGCAGAAATCAAACAATCCTTACCTGTTGCCTCCAAGTTTGCATATTACCTGGAAGCTGGAATTGAGAATGGAGCCAGGATTCAAATCCAGGCACTTCTGTACGGGATTTAGAGCTTCCCAAGTGGCGTCTCAACAGCTGTGCCAAATGCCTACCCCATCCTGTCTTTTATATTTACTTATATAGTTTTTATGACATGTGATCCTTATTTCTTCCTGTAGATTCAAATTACTAGATGGTGTTCTTTCATGTAAGTCTAAAAGACTTCTTTTAGTATTTCCTGTGCAGAAGATCTACTAGTGATGAAGCATCTCAGTTTTTGTTTGTCTTGGATGCCTTAATCTCCTTTATTTTTATAGATTTGTCAAATATAGGACTCTTGATTGACAGTCTCTTTCTTTTAGAACTTCAATCCTACTGCCTGTTGTCCTTCATGGCTTCTAAGACTTTTGACAAGGTACAATACATACTTTTTCAAAGGTATAGAGCTATACAAAATTATTGTCATAGATTGGAAAATAGGCCTGACTTCTAGGGGATTGCTTTAGTCCCAGAAGTGATGTAATACTTTTCAAATGTGATTCCAGTAAACTGAAAGTTTATGTCAAGCAGCAGGGTGTCCCTTGAGGTATTCAATTCTACTTAAATACATCAGAGAAGATTCTTAGAAGATGAAATATTCTGAAAAGATTAAATACTTTGAAAGGAGTGGATATTTATCAAGAAGATGCATTGTGAGTAAAAGAAATGCAAGATGGAGGGCACTTTATGCAAATAAAGTCCAGAAAAGGGTGTGGCCCCATTAGGAAGTGTGAAGGGCTTAGCTGTGGTGCAGAAGGGCTACAGGAGTGGAAGATGCTGAGAGGCTGGCAGCAAACACATCAGGGAGGACTCCTCAGATAACCCCACAGGAAGTGAACACAGCACTGAGTTATATGGGAAAAGAAAAATTAGATTTTTCCCAGGCATGAGTTAAAGCAAGGGGATTAAAGATACTTTTGTAGATCATTCATTAGCACTGTAGACTTAATCTCAAATCAGCATGAGACCAAGACTGAGGGATGTATACAATGTCAACAGTAGTACCAGATTAGGCCTCTTGGTGGGTAAGCAGGAGGATAGTAAACCCACACCATGAAAAGGATGTCAGTAAAGGAAAGTCTCTCTATGTCTTATCTCATCATTAACCGTCTATAAGTTACATGACCAAAGAATATAGCACAGCTAAAAACATGAAAGAAAAGTGAGAAAACTATGGATATGAGGTAGGTACTTAAAAACAGAAGTTAAAGGAAAACTCTTCCTAGTGGAGAAGAAAAGAACAGCTTTGGAATCACGTTGAATTGATTTTATAATTTGACTTTTTTACTTTGTCACTTTACTAGCTTATTCATAGTTGTGAGAATTAGTTTTAAAAACTTTTGCATATCATTTATTGCTTTGTCTCACATAGCAGACAACAAATTATCATTGTTATTATTTTCAATTATAGAATATCTCATTGGAATAAGGGATAAAGTAAAGGTTTCACTGGAAGAAACAGATTATTTTTTCCCTGGCAATTATTTCTAGACCCTCTGAGGGATTTTGTGCTGGATAAAGAACAGAAACTCCTGCAGGAATCAATGTGGGTGAGTCACCACATCATTAAAGTCCAAATCATGGTGGGAAGGGAAGTCAAAGGAATATATAATGCAGTTATTCAATTTTACAAATGAAACTCTGACAAAATATAATAATTAGGCAAAATTTGCAAAATAAAATATAAAGTCAGCAACCCACAGAAAACTGGGTGGACTTTTGAAGACCATTTTATTGAAAAAGTTGAGATAAATATATTTTGAAAATCAAAACGACCAGTTATCCAAGATAGTTTCCTGTATCCTTCACATCTTCCCATTCCTATGTTTGATATCCTAGTTCTTGATTTTACACTCCTCTCACATGAACAACTCTGATTATAATTAGCTGTTCACCTCTGCGGTCCAGCCAACACACTGCTGCCTTCCCCTTTCTGTCTGTCTGTTCAAGTATGTATCCATCCACCTAAGCACTTTGTTAAATGTCGAGGATCTATTAAAAACAGATCTAATGTAATCAAATGAACAAATATCTCTAGAATTCTCTATTCTTAAAACATACTTTTGTGAAAATGGAGCATAATGATAAATTACAATGCAATATGATAAAATAACCCCTTTAAAGAATTGGTTGAATAAATTATGGTATTCCTATAAGTTGAGTGATTATGCAGCCATATGTATTAGTAAGTGAAAAGGTAGATAACCAATGCCATATTACACTGATATCAAAATATCTACTATGTAGTTAATATGTATATGAATTATAGAAATATATTTTAGGTAATCATTTCCACGTGTATGTATGTACATGGAAATATCAAAAATGTTGTACATCTGAATGCTAACAGTACTCTAGTACTCTTCTGGACTTTCAGAGTTGGAGTAATTTCAATCTGCTTCTTCACTCTTTTGTATATTGTTTACTTTTTAAAAAAATATTTTATTTATTTGAAAGAGTTACAGAAAGAGTGATAGAGAAAAACAGATATCTTTCAGCTGAAGTCTCTTGAGATAGTGTCCACATTTATACTGCCTCAGCTTTCTTTTTTTTTTTTTCCATTTTTTTTATTAAACTTTTATTTAATGAATATAAATATCCAAAGTATAGCTTATGGGTTACAATGGCTTCCCCCCCTCCCATAACTTCCCTCCCGCCCGCAACCCTCCCCCCTCCCGCTCCCTTTCCCCTTCCATTCGTGTAAAGATTCATTTTCAATTCTTTTTGTATACAGAAGGTCAGTTTAGTATATATTAGGTAAAGATTTCAACATTTTGCCCATATAGCAACATCAAGTGAAAAAACTACCATTGGATTACTAATTATAGCATAAAATAGCAATGTACAGCACATTAAAGACAGAGATCCTACATAATTTTTTTTTTCAAAATAATTAATTTTCTATGCCATTTCCATTTTAACACCAGGTTGTTTTTTTTTTTTTTCATTTCCAATTCTCTTTATATACAGAAGATCACTTCAGTATATAATTAGCAAAGACCTCATCAGTCTGCGCCCACACAGAAACGCAAAGTATAAAAATACTGTTTCAGTACCAGTCGTAGCATCACTTGGCTTTAGACGACACATTGGGGACAGATCCCGCATGGGGTGTAAGTACACAGTGACTCCTGTTGCTGACTTAACAATTTGACACTCCTGTTCATGGCGTCAGTAATCTCCCCAGGCTCTAGTCATGAGTTGCCAGGGCTATGGAAGCCTTTAGGGTTCGCTGACTTTGATCTTATTCCGATAGGGTCATAGTCAAAGTGGATGTTCTCTCCTCCCTTCGGAGAAGGGTACCTCCTTCTTTGATGGCCCCGTTCTTTCCACTGGGATCTCACTCACAGAGATCATTCACTTAGGTCTTTTTTTTTTTTTCCCATGGTATCTTGGCTTTCCATGCCTGCTATACTCTCATGGGCTCTTCAGCCAGATCTGAATGCCTTGAGGGCTGATTCTGAGGCCGGAGTGTTGTTTAGGACATCTGCCATCCTATGAGTCTGCTGTGTATCCCACTTCCCATGTTGGATCTTTCTCTCCCTTTTTGATTCTATCAGTATTAGCAGATACTTATCTTGTTTGTGTGATCTCTTTGACTCTTAGACCTATCAGAGCTATCAATTGTGAGCTGAAATTGATCACTTGGACTAGTGCGGTGGCATTGGTACATGCCATCTTGATGGAATTGTGTTGGAATCCCCTGCACATTTCTGACTCCACCATTTACGGCCAGTCCGATTGAGCATGTTCCTAATTGTTCATCTCCTCCCCCTCTTTTTCCACTCTTAGATTTAACAGGGATCACTTTTCAGTTAAAATTTAAACACCTGAGAATAATTGTGTGTTAATTACTGAGTTCAACCAATAGTACTAGAACAACAACAACAACAACGAATACTAAAAAGGATAGAGTATTACATTGTACATCTAAAGTCAGGACAGGAGCTGATCAGTTCATTGTTGCTTATAGTGTCCATTTCACTTAACAGGTTTTCTCTTTGGCGCTCAGTTGTCACCGATCAGGGAAAACAAATGATATTTTTCTCTTTGGGACTGGCTTAATTCACTGAGCATGATGTTTTCCAGATTGCTCCATCTTGTTGCAAATGACTGGGTTTCATTGTTTCTTACTGCTGTATAGTATTCTATGGAGTACATGTCCCATAATTTCTTTATCCAGTCTACTGTTGATGGGCATTTGGGTTGGTTCCAGGTCTTAGCTATTGTGAATTGAGCTGCAATAAACATTAATGTGCAGATGGCTTTTTTATTTGCCAAATTAAATTCCTTTGGGTAAATTCCAAGGAGTGGGATGGCTGGGTTGTATGGTAGGGTTATGTTCAGGTTTCTGAGGAATCTCCAGACAGACTTCCATAGTGGCTTAACCAGTTTGCATTCCCACCAACAGTGGGTTAGTGTCCCTTTTTCCCCACATCCTCTCCAGCATCTGTTGTTGGTAGATTTCTGAATGTGAGCTATTCTCACCGGGGTGAGATGGAACCTCATTGTGGTTTTGATTTGCATTTCTCTGATTGCTAGTGATCTTGAACATTTTTTCATGTGTCTGTTGGACATTTGGATTTCCTCTTTCGAAAAATGTCTATTGAGGTCCTTGGCCCATCTCTTAAGTGGGTTGTTTGTTTTGTTGTTGTGGTTTTTCTTGATTTCTTTGTAGATTCTGGTTATCAATCCTTTATCTGTAGTATAGTTTGCGAATATTTTTTCCCATTCTGTTGGTTGCCTCTTCACTTTCCTGACTGTTTCTTTCGAGGTACAGAAGCTTCTCAATTTGATGCAATCCCAAATGTTAATTTTGGTTTTGACTGCCTGTGCTTTTGGAGTATTTTCCAGGAAGTCTTTGCCTGTGCCTATATCTTGCAGGGTTTCTCCAATGCTCTCTAATAATTTGATGGTTTCGGGTCGTAGATTTAAGTCTTTAATCCATGTTGAGTGAATTTTTGTGTAAGGTGATAGGTATGGGTCTTGCTTCAAGCTTCTGCATGTGGAAATCCAATTTTTCCAGCACCATTTATTGAATAGACTGTCCTTATTCCAGGGATTAGATTTGGATCTTTGGTCAAATATAAGTTGGCTGTAGATGTTTGGATTGATTTCTGGTGTTTCTATTCTGTTCCATTGGTCTATCCATCTGTTTCTGTACCAGTACCATGCTGTTTTGATAACAACTGCCCTGTAGTATGTCCTAAAATCAGGTATTGTGATGCCTCCGGCTTTGTTTTTGTTGTACAGGATTGCTTTGGCTATTCGAGGTCTTCTGTGTCTCCATATGAATTTCAGCATCATTTTTTCTAGATCTGTGAAGAAGGACTTCGGGATCTTGATGGGTATTGCATTGAATGTATAAATTGCTTTTGGGAGGATAGACATTTTGATGATATTGATTCTTCCAATCCATGAGCATGGAAGATTTCTCCATTTTTTGGTATCCTCTTCTATTTCTTTCTGTAAGGTTTTGTAGTTTTCATCGTAGAGATCTTTAACGTCTTTGGTTAAGTTTATTCCAAGGTATTTGATTGTTTTTGTAGCTATTGTGAATGGGATTGATTTTAGAAGTTCTTCCTCAGCCGTGGCATTGCCTGTGTATACAAAGGCTGTTGATTTTTGTGCATTGATTTTATATCCTGCTACTTTGCCAAACTCTTCGATGAGTTCCAGCAGTCTCTTAGTAGAGTTCTTTGGGTCCCCTAAATAAAGAATCATATCATCTGCAAAGAGGGATAGTTTGAGTTCGTCCTTCCCGATTTGTATCCCTTTAATTTCTTTTTCTTGCCTAATAGCTCTGGCCAAAACTTCCAGAACTATATTGAATAGCAGTGGTGAGAGAGGGCATCCCTGTCTGGTACCAGATTTCAGTGGAAATGCTTCCAACCTTTCCCCATTCAATAGGATGTTGGCCGTGGGTTTTTCATATATTGCTTTGATTGTATTAAGGAATGTTCCTTCCATACCCAGTTTGCTTAGAGTTTTCATCATGAAAGGGTGTTGTATTTTATCAAATGCTTTCTCTGCGTCTATTGAGAGAATCATATGGTTTTTCTTCTGCAGTCTGTTAATGTAGTGTATTACGTTGATTGTTTTGCGAATGTTGAACCATCCCTGCATACCGGGGATGAATCCCACTTGGTCTGGGTGGATGATCTTTCTGATGTGTTGTTGCATTCTATTGGCCAGAATTTTATTGAGAATTTTTGCATCTATGTTCATCAGGGATATTGGTCTGTAATTCTCTTTCAGTGTTGCGTCTCTTTCTGGCTTAGGAATTAAGGTGATGGTGGCTTCATAGAAGGAATTTGGGAGGATTCCCTCTTTTTCGATTGCTCTGAATAGTTTGAGAAGAATTGGAGTTAGTTCTTCTCTAAATGTCTGGTAGAACTCAGCAGTGAATCCATCTGGCCCTGGGCTTTTCTTTGTTGGGAGGGCCTTTATTACTGTTTCAATTTCTGTGTCAGTTATTGGTCTGTTTAGGTTTTCTATGTCTTCCTGGCTCAATTTAGGGAGGTTGTATGTGTCCAAGAATCTGTCCATTTCTGATAGATTTTCCTGTTTGCTGGCATACAAGTCCTTGTAGTAATTTCTGATGATTCTTTTTATTTCTGTGGCGTCTGTTGTTACGTTTCCCATTTCATCTCTGATCCTATTGATTTGGGTCTTTTCTCTTCTTTTTTTAGTTAGTTGGGCCAATGGGGTGTCAATTTTGTTTATTTTTTCAAAAAACCAGCTCCTCGTTTGGCTGATTTTTTGTAATGTTTTTTTGGATTCAATCTTGTTGATTTCTTCTCGGATTTTAATTATTTCTCTTCTCCTACTAGGTTTGGTTTTGGTTTGCTGCAGATTTTCTAGATCCTTGAGATGACTTGAAAGCTCATCTATTTGGTGCCTTTCCAATTTCTTGATGTAGGCACCTATTGATATACACTTTCCTCTTAACACTGCTTTTGTTGTATCCCATAGGTTTTGGTATGTTGTGCTGTTATCCTCATTTACTTCCAGAAAATTTTTGATTTCTCTTTTAATTTCTTCTATGACCCATTGTTCATTCAGGAGCATGTTGTTCAATCTCCATGTGTTTGCACGTGCTCTAGGGATTCCTGAGTTGCCAATTTCCAATTTCATTCCTTTGTGGTCTGAGAAGCTGCATGGTATGATTCTAATTCTTTTGAATTTGCTGAGACTTGCTTTATGGCCTAGTATGTGGTCAATCCTAGAGAGGGTTCCATGTACTGCTGAGAAGAATGTAAAGTCCTTAGATGTAGGATGAAATGTTCTGTAGATGTCTGTTAGATCCATTTGGGCTATAGTGTCATTTAAATCTACTGTCTCCTTGTTGATCTTCTGTCCTGTTGATCTGTCTATCTCTGAGAGTGGAGTATTGAAGTCCCCCAGTACTATTGTATTGGGGTCTAAGTCTCCCTTTAGGTCCCTTAACAAGTCTTTTAAATAGGCTGGTGCCCTGTAATTAGGTGCATATACGTTGATAATCGTTATATCTTCCTGTTGAATGGATCCCTTAATCATTATATAGTGCCCCTCTTTGTCTCTCCTAACAGTTTTTGTGGTAAAGTTTATGTTGTCCGATATTAAGATGGCTACGCCCGCTCTCTTTTCATTTCTGTTGGCGTGGTATATCTTTTTCCAGCCTTTCACTCTCAGCTTGTATGGATCATTGTTGGATAGATGGGTTTCTTGTAAGCAGCAAAAGGATGGGTTTTGGTCCTTAACCCAATCGGCCAATCGGTGTCTTTTAACTGGACAGTTCAAGCCATTAACATTCAATGTGACTATTGAGAAGGAGTAACTTTGCCCTGCCATTTACCAAAGATATTTTCTAATATCTGGTTTGAGCTTCCTGTGATCTTTTGCTCTGAGGTTTCCTTCCTTTACCTTCTTTCATATTGGTGACCGTGTTTCTGTGTTTCTGTATGTAACACATCTTTAAGCATCTTTTGCAGGGCTGGACGAGTGGCGACAAATTCTTTCAATTTCTGTTTGCTGTGAAAGGTCTTAATTTCACCTTCATTCACAAATGAGAGCTTTGCAGGATATAATATTCTGGGCTGGCAGTTTTTCTCTCTTAGTACCTGGGCTATATCTCGCCATTCTCTCCTGGCTTGTAGGGTTTCTGATGAGAAATCAGCTGTAAGTCTAATTGGAGATCCTCTGAGAGTAATCTGGCGTTTCTCTCTTGCACATTTTAGGATCTTTTCTTTGTGTTTCACTGTGGTGAGTTTGATTACGACGTGTCTTGGTGAGGATCTCTTTTGATCATGTTTATTAGGGGTTCTCTGAGCTTCCTGTACTAGGATGTCTCTGTCCTTCTCCAAACCTGGGAAATTTTCTGCTAGTATCTCACTAAAAAGGCCTTCTAATCCTTTCTCCCTTTCCATGCCTTCAGGAACTCCTAGAACCCGAATGTTGGGTTTTTTAATAGTATCCTGTAGATTCCTGACAGTATTTTTTAGATTACTGATTTCTTCTTCTTTCTTTTGATTTGACTGTTTCCTTTCCTGTTCTCTGTCTTCTAATTCCGATATTCTCTCTTCTGCTTCATCCATTCTGTTTTTAAGGCTCTCTAATGTGTTTGCCATTTGATCTATTGAGTTCTTCATTTCATTGAGATTTTTTGCCAGTACTGCAGTTTCCTGTTCCACTAATTTTTTCATTTCATTTTGATTCCTCCTTAATATTTCATTTTCACGGGAGAGATTTTCTATCTTGTCCATTAAGGATTTCTGTAGTTCAAGAATTTGTTTTTGAGAACTTCTTAATGTTCTTATGAAATTTTTGCAATCTGCTTCGTGCATTTGCTCTAACTCTTCATCTTCATAATCTTGCATTGGCGTGTCTTGTTCACTTGGGGGCGTCATAGTGCTATCCTTATCTTTGGTACTTCCGCTTCTATGTTTCTTGCTTGGCATGTTAGAGATAATTTGTGGTGTTTTTGTTTTTGTTTTTGTTTTTGTTTTTCTCTCGTTATACTGTGCCTCTGAGTGAGCTGTCTGTTTTGTTGGAGCCTTAGGGGCTGTGATGGGTGTGGCTAGAGAGCTATGCTTGTTTCTTGAGGTTTAAGGCTGTGTAAAGAGCGACTCTCCCGGATTACTTGCTCCTTGCTGGGACGCTCTCTCTCTCTCTCTCTCTCTCTCTCTTTTTTTTTTTTTTCTTTTGACTCAGTTGGGAGTGGAGTTGAGGGTAGTTGAAATCTAGCCTCTGTGGGTATTCGTTTGATCTATGCCGACCTCCATTCCCGCGTTGGCGAGATTCTGTGGCTCTGGCTCCTCTCCCGCTCGGCTCGTCTCGGTTGGTTTTCCACGCGGTGGGTTCCCTGTAAGTCCTCTGTGTCTCATCCACAAGATCCGGAAGCGTTTCCTCTGTAGTTTTTTTTTTTTTTGAGTCTTTTCCTGAGGCTACAGTAATTCCACTTTTATGAAAGTTTATTTTCCCAAACTAAGGCACACGTCCTCACTATCCGCCATCTTGGCTCCGCCCCCTCAGCTTTCTAATTTTATATAAGCTCTCTCTATGGCTATCATTCCCAAAATAGCTTTCTCAGATGGCAGCTATCCGATGCTGAATTAAAATTCTCTTTCTCAATTCCTTCTCCTTGCTTCCTCTACGCTCATCAGTTTCAGCAAATTGACCTCTTTGTTTCTGCCCTTGCTCTCTTGCTCAACTCTGTTTTAAGTTTGTATTCTGTCTTACACTATTCTACTAGTCATGTGTTCCCTCTTTCATTCAAATTTCATGAGGCTTCCTATTTCTCTGGGGCCAACACCACCACTGTCTTATCCATACAGATTTGTTAAGGCCACAAACATAACAACAAAAGCAACAACATAGTATTGATACTTCAAACAGGTAATGTCAAAGGATCCTATGAAGATTGCTTACTTAAAGAAAAATGCTTGTGAACTGGATTTTGATGAAGAATTGAAGCATATGGAAAGTGTGGATTTGGAATACTGAGGAGGCCTAGGATGTAATGTGATTTAACCATACCTGTTACTAGCTATTGCTAAAAGGTGAAGTCAGCGAGGTTCCCTGTGCCACTGTTCTGCTTAAAACAATTAAGAAGGAACAATAATAACTCATATAATACATGTAATTAATATGTGGCTGTAATGTATTTTCTGTATGCATTGCATTGGACTAAATGCTTTACATTCAGTATCTCAAGTACCCTGGCTATTCTCACTTCTGAGCCTTTAATCTCAATCACTACGTTACAGGGCAGTCATCAGAAACAACATCCTATCAGCAATAGTATGGTAAAAATGTTTAATACCTAGCTTTATGGTAGAAAAATACTGTTTGGAATTTTTTTTTAATTTTTATGCTGCAAATATTTCAGTCATGGTTGATTTCAAGCTACCAACATTATATCACTGAATGTGGATCTGGGAGGAGTTGTGTACAATGGACTCTCATGAGCTGGAAAGAGCAATCTCCAGTACTCCACTGGTATCAGATTTCAAAGCTGTTGTGAAATCAATAGTTCAATAGTCTGCAACTAGAATATCTATTTAGGTAGGGAAAAAGGCCATTCGTAGCAGCTTCAAGCTTTCTATTCTTGCAGCAAAATTCCTGCTACAATTCCAACTGTCATATCCTTTCTGTGTCTTCCCTCTCCCTTAACCCCCACCCTCACCATGTATTTCTTCTTTAGAAGAAAAATTATAATCTTTCTCCTTGTATCGTATTGGCTATGAATCCATTATGTGTGCTTCCTTAAACTAATCCCAGTGGCTAGGAAAGTAGATATAATCAGGGCTGTCACCTGGTCCAGGTGCCCAAAATCAGGTGTGGTTCACAGAAGGAACAGATGTCAGAGCACAAGCAAATTGTCCATTATTCATTCATTTCTGAGTTGGGCTTTAAGTGATGACTTTATTCTTATGGGGTTGAGTGTCTTGAAGCATTAAAGGAGACAGTTTGGAATTGGGAAAAAAATCACTTTCTCTCAGCTTAGATTAAGCATATCCTTGAAAGCGGAAGTCTGTACCACTTTCTAGTACCTTTCAGGTAGTTCTTGTTACAGTTACAGTAGAACCAAGTGATAAAGTTGTCACATAGAAACAATAGAGTGATGGAAAATGGAGTGCAAGAATCATAGGCCATGTCAAAATCAGTCTTACCTCAAATAGCCCCAGGGATCAAACCCTAATTTCACAAATAAAATGGAAGTGGGTGTGTGAAATGTTTCCCAGAAAAATGTCCCATCCTCAGGTCTGCTACAAGTTGATGTTTTCTGGGTGGCCACTTAATACTCCTGAGGGAATCCAGGTATCTTTTTTGTTTGTTTGTCTTTGAGCAGATGAAACTTGATGGCAGTATGTCTATCTGGGCTATCAAGACAGTGGGGAAATAGCAAGAATGGGAGTAGAGTTCTGGCAAAAGAATTCTGTGAAAGTAAGGGTGTAGTGACTCATTGTAGTTAGTTTTTGCTATGAGGAATCAGGGAAACAGCGATGTTGTTGAAGGCAAAATAACACTAACATACTCTTCACAATCAAGTTTATGTGATTTTCTTGTCATTGGAATACAGTCTTGGAGCAGGATGTGTATCAAGCAAGAAAGCTGTGGTACTCATAGATCTGAAGCAGCTCCTGGGTGTGAGTGTGTTTTAGGGCAGGAGGTGGGGGGATATGAATATCTCAGAAGCAAGCCATGAAAATGGAGGCGACTGATAACCTAAGCCTTGTTGCTGTGTAAGAAGCCAATGCTATCAAGTGTTACTTTTTGAGGGAGGAGAGTAATTAATGACTAGATCTGAATATCCCTCTCGACAGTGATGAGATGGAGGCTTAATTAGGAGGTACATTTTTGTTTATGAAAATGACATTAAAGGATTTGTTATCTTTTATGTTCATGAGTTTTGGATGGAGATTCTTGCACATCGTGTATAGATATCTCATTCAGACTTAATAAAACTTCTTGTACTATGCACATATATGTACAGTGGGCCAATTTATACCTCTAGTATAGGAGCTAATTCACTTTGAGACAATAATCATGATCATATTTTTAAAAAATCATGCATAGCTATAACTATGGACTCTCAGAAATACTTTAAAATATGTAAGAAAATTGTACTCTGATGAGAATAAGTTCAAAAGGATACTAGAGATTGCTTTAGGACCTCTGGTAATGCATAATGTAGTCAGAAGGAAGAGAGAAAAGAGAAATGCCTCTTTGATTGATTTTGTTGGCGATTTCATTTCTCTGTGATTCCCAGAGGATACATAGAAGTGGAGGAACATGGATGGTGACACTTAAGGTGCTTATTTCAAACTATTAACAAACGCAAACACAAGACTTTTTTCTAGAGCTGCCAAGACATAGTAAACCTCTTTTGGCAGTGATGAAAATGATGACTCATCAAAATTTAAAGGTGTTTTCTAACATTGATAAGAACTTTTTCCTGCAGAAAAAGAGATATATATGAATTTTTTTGCTCAAAACAAAATGTATTTGATGCCAAATGCCAGGTGCCTGCGACTTTCAGATATTTGTAGATAATGGACATTAGGGATCTCAAAGCAAGCGATGCTATAGGAACTATAAATTATAGAACATAAGAAATACAACAGGCTGACATTCAAATCAGAGTGAACACTTGGTAAATTTGGTAAAAAAAAAATTAAAAAACTTTCCTGCAAGCAGGCAAATATGAGTGAAATTATACAAAGATTGAAAATTTTGAGTGAGAAGACACGGCCTTTGAGAACTTCAGAATCAGAAATCCTGGATCTTGCCCTTAAAACATACCTAAGAAGCATAGAATTGAACTTGACTACCTGCAAATATTTTTCCAGATGATGACACTGTTACAGGGAGGGGAGAGGGTTAAGGTAGTTGCTCTCCTCCATGGATCCAGGGAAGCCAAGCATGAAGGATGGATTTCAGTGATACCAACCCAGATGCGGATAGCTGGGGTGGGCCAAAACTAAGGGAGCATATGAAAGCCCAGGCAAGCATTGTTTTAGAAAGCCAGATAAAATTACCCTTCCACAGGCTGCCAATGATCACTTCTTATTTAGACTTGCTAGTGTAGTAGACTAGATTACCTAGGTGACTTGGTGATTTGAAAGATGAACCAAACCTTGTAAAGACTAAAGAAAGTAATATCCAGGGGCTGGTGCGGTGGCTCAATTGGCTAATCCTCCACCTGCGGCGCTGGCATCTCATATGGGCCCCGGGTTTTAGTCCCGGTTGCTCCTCTTCCAGTCAAGCTCTCTGCTGTGGCCCCGGAGGGCAGTAGAGGATGTCCCAAATGCTTGGTCCTTGCACCTGCATGGGAGACTAGGAAGAAGCACCTGGCTCCTGGCTTCAGATTGGCACAGTGCCAGTCGTAGCAGCCATTTAGGGGGTGAACCAACGGAAGGAAGACCTCTCTCTCTCTCTCTCTCTCTCTCTCTCTCACTGTCTATAACTTTACCTGTCAAATAAAATAAAAGTAATATCCAGTCTCAGAATACATATTTTCTAAAGATTTGTTTATCTATCTGAAAGTAAGAGTTACAGAGAAAGAGAGGGGAGAGAGAGAGAGAGAGAGAAAATCTTTCATCTGCTGGTTCATTCCCAAATGGCTAAAAAAGTCGGGGCTGGGCCAGGTTGAAGCCAGAAGCCAGGAGCCTCTTCTGGGTTTCCCACGTGGGTGCAGGGGCCCAAGCACTTGGACCATCTTCTGCTGCTTTCGCAGGCACACTAGCAGGGAGCTGGATCAGAAGCAGAGCTGCTGGGACTAGAACTGACATCCATACAGGATGCTGGCAACAGTGCTGGTCCTGAATACATATTTTTAATTCAGCTTCTTAGGATTTGGAAAATTGTGAGTGCTTCTCTGTGTGACCTGCTTATTAAAAAAAAAAAATCTGTGGCATACTGCCCCATAGAGAGAAATGCCATTAACAGTAGGAAGTCTAAACTTCACTTGAGTGAGCTTGAAAAAAATCAGAGAGGAGCTTTCCTATTGCATTAGATTCTATGTTCAACTGCCATTCTTTGCCTAGGAAAGCATTGAGACTGAGACATCCTCTCCGTGGGAGCCTACAGGACTTGAAAAAAGTACACTCTTCAGCAACAGTCACTCAACTTTGGAGAAAAGTGATTCTTCAGTACATGGGCTTACCTATTCAACTACTTGCAAAGTGCAGCTGTACCTGTGTGTGGTGAGCAGAATAATGCCTCTCCACACACCAGAGATGTGGACATCCTAATCCCTGCAACATGTGACTATGTTACTTTACATGGTAAAAGGATATCACAGATCTAATTAAATAAAGGGGTTTGAGATAAGGAGATAGCCTGAATTATTCAAGTGGGCCCAATCTAATTACAGTTGGAGACAGGAAAGCAGCAGGTTCAGAGTAAAAGAAGGCAATTTGTAAATAAGAGACAGGGGCCAGTGCTGTGGCTTAGTGGATAAAGCCACTGCCTGTGCCACTGGCATCCAGTATAGATGCCAATTCGAGTCCCTGCTGCTCCATTTACAGTCCAACACCCTGTTAATGGCCTTGGAAATCAACAGAAGGTGGTCCAAATCCTCGGGCCCCTGCACCTATATGAGTGACCCGGAAGAAGCTCCTGCCTCCTGGCTTTGGCCTGGCCCAGACCCAGCATTGCTGCCATTTGGGGAGTGAACCAGAAGGTGGAAGATCTTTCTCTGTCTCACCCACTCTCTTTCTGTAACTCTGCCTTTCAAAATAAATAAAATAAATCTTAAAAAAAATAAAAATAAAAATAGAGGCAGAGATCACAATGATGAGGCCACCAGGCGAGGAATGCAGATGGCTTCTAGAAGGTGGTAAAGACAAGAGGAGATTACTACCCTCAGTGCTCCTGAAGCAGTGCAGCTCTGCCAGCACCTTTACTCCAGCCTAGCAATAACCATTTACTTCTCACCTCCAGAACTGTGAAGTGATACATTTGTGTTTTAAGATAATACATGTATTACAGCAGCAACAGGAAACTGACACCCTCTCCAAGGCAACAGATACCAGACTCATTCTCCCAATTAGAGACGGGAGCAGTAGGGCATTTCCTCTTGAGAACACAAAGATTTAAAAGGGAGATATGGGACTGAGTAATTTGTTGAGAAACAATTGTAGTTTCTTTTTGCATTTTCCTGTCTCCCTTCCAAACTGGTGAACACACTTGCTTCAAAGAGAAAAAAGATAGGCGTCAGGGATGGACAATCTGTGCAGTTGCATAGGGAGCTGCACTGAGAAGGGTCTCACGGTTGTTTTAATGCTCTGTTGACTCTGCCTTGCAATTCTGAATAATTTCCTAACAAGATAACTTGTTTGTTCGTTTTGCAGGAGACTCTGAAAATTTTGTAACGACTTAAAATAAAGGTTTATATTTCAGGGTGTTAAGAAAAGGTTTCCTACAAGATATTTCTCTCCCTCAATAATAGCACAGAGACTGCAGAGTTGCAAAACCAAAGAGACAACAGACATCTCACTGGTGGTAAGTCTGATTGGCCCAAGCTTTTGTACTCAAGTGATTTTTGAACATTACACGACAATGAAGACTTTTGTAGCGGGAGTCCTGGGCTCAACACTACATGTTGTACAATCTTGCCCAAAACAATTTAAAAACAGAATTTGATCTGCATATGGGTAACTCATTTCATTTTGGAGTCTGTTTCTTAGAGTCTAAAGAAATATTTAAATGTATTTTATAAATTTTATAAATTTAAAGCAGAGGTACTGTTACCCTGAGTTGATTCTTGAGGCTATACGTGAGAGATAAAATTAAACTCATGGACATTAAAGTGGTAGAATGGCAGTGTGATAAGAGCATTTCAAAGTATTTTAAATATTGTACTGCTCCTCATGAATGTGTGCAAGTATTACATGTTATTTGAACACATTAAAAAATAAAAAAAGATATTTTAAAGGTCGCATTGTGAAAAGATACTGATTAATTCACGCTGAACTTTATAACATAATAAAAATAATGCCATAAAATAATGCAACTGACCTATTCATCACATTCTTGAGTGATAGAAAAAGGAAGCATTTTTTAAAGTACACCTGAAGTATATTTTGTGTAAATGGTGAGAAACTCTAATTTGAAGATGAGACAGTAATTTATGGAGTTCATCAACGCTAGCAAATGTGGAAACTGAAAAATGAAAAAGATCCAAACTGATTTGAGATGAATCAGTAGTAATAAATGACTAAGAACACTACAGACATCCCAAAATACTGGGTTTATACTCTTAAACTATGACAATAATCTCAAAAGGGAAAATCATTGGATTTTGCTGCTTTTGCATACCACCTAATAGGGAGAATACTTATCTGAAAGGGTAATGGGTTTTGATGTTTCTTTTTTTTAAAAAATGGGCTTTACTTTGTAGAGTACTTTTGGATTCACAGCAAAATTGAGCAGAATGTACGGAGATTCCCATACACCACCTACTTCCCTCACATCCTCTGTCATTATCAACATCCTCACCAGAGTGGTACATGGGTTACAACTAATGAATCTACAATTACCATCACTATCACTCCAAGGCCACAGTGTACTTTAGGGTTCACTCTTGGTGTTATGTATTCTTTGGATTTGGACAAATATATATTGATATGTACCACCATTATAGATAGTATTATACAGAGGAGTTTTATTGCCCTAAGCATCCTGTATTTCACCTAATCACTGTTGCTTGATGACTCTTAAACTTTTACATTGTGATCCCTCTGAATAAAGGTATACTCAGCAAAGTACATTTCATCCCAGTTACCAATACTTATCTGCCCCATCTTTAATTTTTAGCAGAAATTAGCTTTCCATCTTCAAGGAGCAGGTATACATTTAATATAGTTGTTAACATGCATCCCCTCTTGTAGCAACTGTGATGAATTGCTGGTTTCAGTCAGCAATTCCAGCTTCCTGCTAATGCAGACCCTAGGAGGCAGGAGGTGATGGCTCAAATGGTGGGGTCCCTGCTACCCACATGGGAGACCTGGATTGAGTTCCCAGTAACCAGCTTCAGCCCCAGCCCAATCCTAGCCTGACTCAGCCCCAACTGCTGTGCATTAGAGTAGTGGACCAAGGGATGGCAACTTTCTCTATCTTTCTCTCTCCCCACCTCTCAAATAAATAAATAGAAGGGATTTTTAAAGATTTATTTTATTTTTAAAGATTTTTTATTTATTTATTTGACAGGTAGAGTTACAGACAGTGAAAGAGAGAGAGAGACAGAGAGAAAGGTCTTCCTTCCGTTGGTTCACTCCCCAAATGGCCGCAAAGGCCAGAGCTACACTGAGCCAGGAGCCAGGTGCTTCCTCCTGGTCTCCCATGCGGGTGCAGGGGCCCAAGGACTTGGGCAATCTTCTACTGCTTTCCCAGGTCACAGCAGAGAGCTGGACTGGAAGAGGGGCAGCTGGGACTAGAACCGGCGTCCATATGGGATGCCGGCGCCGCAGGCGGAGAATTAACCAAGTGAGCCACAGTGCTGGCCCCTAAAGATTTATTTTATTTATTTGAAAGTCAGAGTTACACAGAGAGAGAAGGAGAGGCAGAGAGAGAGGTATCTTCCATTCACTGGTTCACTCCCCCAAATGATTGCAGTGGCTAAGACTGAGCTGATCTGAAGCCAGGAGCCAGAAGCTTCTTCGGGTGCTCCATGTGGGTGCAGGGCCCAAGCACTTGGCCATCTTCCACTGCTTTCCCAGGCCACAGCAGAGAGCTGGATTGGAAGTGGAGCAGCCGGGACTCGAACTGGCGCCCATATGGGATGCTGGTGCTGCAGGCCAGGGCTTTAACCAACCCAGTGAACCACAGCACCGGCCCCATAAATAAAAGTTTAAAAAGAAGCTCAGAATTAGCACTTTAATTCAATAACAACTGATATTTACAAATTGAGTGTTAGTATTTATCAATGTCATATATATATATATATATGTATATGGGACAGGCAGAGTTAGACAGTGAGAGAGACAGAGAGAAAGGTCTTCATTCTGTTGGTTCACCCCCCAAAATGGCCGCTACGGCCAGTGCGCTGCACCGATCTGAAGCCAGGAGCCAGGTGCTTCCTCCTGGTCTCCCATGCGGGTGCAGGGCCCAAGCACTTGGGCCATCCTCCACTGCACTCCCGGGCCACAGCAGAGAGCTGGGCTGGAAGAGGGGCAACCGGGACAGAATCCGGCGCCCCGACCAGGACTAGAACCCAGTGCCAGCGCTGCAGGCGGAGGATTAGCCAAGTGAGCCACGGCACTGGCCCATCAATATCATATTAAAGTTTATATAACCTGATGTTTTTATTCTCTTCAAAGAAAAATAAGCAAAAGCTCAGTGAGTTAAATGGTTTTCTGAGGGAATTTGCATCTTCTTACTCTGAGCCAAGTGTTGTAAGGTGCTCACTAACCCCAGTCTGGAGTCAATTACACTGTAGCTTTCTGTGGCTTTGTTTTAATCTATTCAGTCCCTCTTGTACCTGTCACCCTTCTTCTTAGAAAAGCCCCTGGCTTCCCTAATGGATGCTGTGGTACGTTGCTCAAATCTCTACACCCTTCCCTCCAGAAGCAGAGAACACTCTTAGCTCTTGGGAGTGTTGGCACAGGACTGCTTACAGCTGAGCCCTCCTGTGGTGATTACCCGAGGTGAAGAGCACCACAGACTTTTGGTCGGTAGTGATCCTCAGTTCATGACTAGTAGATCTGGGGGTAAAAATTTCCTCTTCCAATTCCGAACCACTCTATAGAGACCTCACTCGTCCATTGTTGTCTTTGGGAATGCTGTGACTACATCTCAGCCAGAAATCCCCTGCTGTCCAATTCTCTCTCTCTCTCTCTCTTTCTTTCCTCCCTCCCTTTCCTCCCTTTTTTTTTTTTTTTTTTTTTGGACAGGAAGAGTTAGACAGTAAGAGAGAGAGACAGAGAGAAAGGTCTTCCTTCCGTTGGTTCACCCCCCAAATGGCCGCCACGACCAGAACAACGCTGATGTGAAGCCAGGAGCCAGGTGCCTCCTCCTGGTTTCCCATGTGGGTGCAGGGCCCAAGTACTTGGGCCATCCTCCACTGCCCTCCTGGGCCACAGTAGAGACCTGGACTGGAAGAGGAGCAACCGGGACTAGAACCCGGCACCCATATGGGATGCCGGCACCGCAGGCGAAGGATTAGCCAAGTAAGCCAAGGCGCTGGCCCTCCAATTCTTTCTAAGCTCTGTTACAGATAGTGATTTTAAGAATATTTTCTAATATACTTTGTGCACACAAATCTCCAACTCAGATCCTGGTTTCCAGGTCTCTAGATTTCCGGAGACTCTAACCTGGAACAATATTCTTACTTCAGGGTTGAACACAAATCCAGACTGACCTGATCATGATATCTCTCACCTAAACATCGTGATTGCTCTAAGGATAAGCATATGACCCAAGTCAGACTAACCAAAATTTCCCTTAAACTTGTTTTTCAAATTTGGGTAGAGTGAAAGAACTTCCTTATTCCTTGATCACAACCTATAAGGGCAGGGAGCCTGAACTACTGGCTGTAATGTCTAGTGAAAGTAGTATGAGAGAATCAAAGAAGCAGACAGGGACTGGCATTTAGTTCACCAGTTACGATGCCCATAACCTGCACTGGAGTATCTCCTTTCAACTCCTAACTCAGGCTCTTGATTCCAGTTTCCTGCTAATGCAACCCTGGAAGGTAGTGGTGATGGCTCAAGTAGTTTTGTTCTTTCCACCTGTGTAGAAGATCTGTATTGAGTTCCTGGCTCTCAGCTTCTGCCCCAGCCCATCCCACGGCCATTGGAGGCATTTGGGCAGATGGGAACTCTCTCTCTATTTCTCTCTCAAATAGCATAGACAGAAAGAATTATTTACCCTTCCTTTTATATCATAGTGAATAATTGAGCCCATGCATACGCTTAAGTTAGTTCAAGCTGAATTTCTGTCCATGAAAACGAATGACTCTGTATACTGTATATTCAAGGTATATAAAACAAAAAGATAAATTTTTTATTAAGGTCATTGGAAAAATTTAGGTCTCTTCATATATTCACCATTAAGAGAAAGGAAATGAACTATTATTCCCTAGAAAATCTTATAAAAGGAATCCAGAATTATCTTAATTGATTTCAGACCTTCACAAGCTGAAAACAGACTATTGTAATATGACAGAATGGATATAAACTGCAGGTAGATGAGATAATTTGGCCCTTTGTCTCCTATTTGGGGATTTATCTTTGCATTCATTTGAGTAGTGGCCATTGCACAAATGCTTATTTCATTGAAACTGTATGTAGGCCTGTTTCAATCACTTCTGGAAAGCAAATATTCTTTCCATGAATGGTTTTCCACTTAAGAGTGAACAACAGAAGCCTGTGCCCTTAATACATTAATGATTTTTGTGTACTTGATATAAAAGAGATTTTGGTGTCCTGGGCATTTGATATCATTTAATTCCTCTCCATAAATCTGACAGACATTTTCCTTGGCTAAAATCTAAATCATTGACATACCAAAAAGTGTATATCAATAAAGAAAGTCATATTGGATTAGAGGACAGGAGCCTGTAAATATGACTCATTTAGATTGTACCTTTTATTTGGTCCCTGTGTTTCAAACCCATAGCTTTCCAGTTCCTAGGGACATTTTCTCCTTCAATAATTGTCATCTCAGTTTATATTAGCTCAAGAAATATTTATAGCAAGCCTATTATATGTCAAGGACTTTTAAGTATATCTTTGATTTTTTCTCAAATGCATTTTTTTTTTTTTTGGACAGGCAGAGTGGACAGTGAGAGAGAGAGAGGGAAAGGTCTTCCTTTTCTGTTGGTTCATCCCCCAATGGCCGCCGTGGCCGGCGCACCGTGGCCAGCGCACTGCGCTGATCCGATGGCAGGAGCCAGGTGCTTCTCCTGGTCTCCTATGGGGTGCAGGGCCCAAGCACTTGGGCCATCCTCCACTGCACTCCCTGGCCACAGCAGAGAGCTGGCCTGGAAGAGGAGCAACCGGGACAGAATCCAGCGCCCTGACCAGGACTAGAACCCGCGGTGCTGGCGCTGCAGGCGGAGGATTAGACTATTGAGCCACGGTGCCGGCCTCAAATGCATGTTTTTTATGGAAAATCATCTGTAAGTTTTTAAAATATCTGATAACATATTTACTACACTCTCACATACAAATTTAATTTGTAGGGTGGGCATTGGGCCCAGTTTTTAAGATGCCTACATCCCACATCAGAGTGCCTGTGCTAGAATCCTGGCTCCAGTTTGGATTCCAGCTTCCTGCTACTGTGCACCCTGGGAGGCTGCAGGTGATATGAAAGACTTACGTATGAGGCAGCTGTGTCCCTGCCTTCAGTGTGGGAGTTCCAGATTTCAGTTCTGGGCTCTTGATTTGGCCTGGCCAGTCTCTGGCTTTTGCAGAGATTTCGGGAGTGAATTGATGGATGGGAAATCTCTGTCTCTTTCAAATAAATAAAAATAGCCAAATAACTAATTAAACAAATAAATAAAAATTCTAGTAGTCAATTTGGTTATAAATCTGCATGAAAGCATCCTTTCCTTTACTAACTTACTAATCCCCTTGTGTTCTAGTGTCCAAAGATACTATGTTGTCTACCTGATTTTTCTTTAAAAATCATCTGCACTCTCTTTCTGGAATTTTAGTGTATTTTCACTATTATTTGTTTATGTGTAGGGTCTTATTATCCTTTTTAGCATTTAATGTGTTTTTCTATATAAAGTATTTATTTCATTTCTTTTTTGGCAGTCTTTCCTTTATTATTTCTTCAAATCTCTCTCTCCCCTTCCATTCCTCCACCTATCCACCTTCTTCCCTCTTCTTCTCTGTTGTAGTTGTCCGGTACTTCTACTTTAAGATCTCATTATGAGATGTCATGACTCTATCTCATGTATTTTTAAACTTGTCATTAACATTTATTATTCATTCCTGCTACTTTCAGGAGAGATACTTCCATTTATTGTTCTGTCTCACAATCACACTTAGTGTGTTCTTTATATCGACAGTAATAGAGTTCATGCCCTAGTACTTCTACAATGTTTATGACTGCTATTCTTGTTTTATCTTATGGAAATGTTTGCTAATTTACAGTTCAGTTATATGAAAACTCTTTTTGCAAAATTTTCAGATTTTTTGCTTTCTCCTGGAATTCTGAATGTTCCCAATTGTTTGACATGGTGTGGAGTCCCTTCTAATCATTTTCCATTCTCTTGGGGGATCATTTTAATCTGGGAACTTACTTTGGGAACTGCTTTTGGTCTTTGATAACTTACCTCTATCCATGTGCCCTGTTCTCTCAATTATTTCAATTGGTCATATTTGGGGATTAATCAATTGTTAAGTTATTTTCTTGTCTTGGTGTTCTGCTTTTTGTAACACTTTTCTCAGCTTGATCTTCTAAAACTCCTGTTGGACTTTCAATTCTGAGTATCTGTATTGTCAAGAACTCTTTGATGCTTCTTTTTCTTATTTTAATAGAATTCTATTTTTATATTTTGAATGAGATATTTTTTCTTGTTTCTCTGTGAATACAATTATTTTCAGTTTTCTTTTATTGTATATGTTGTGTATGTTTCCTCTATGTTCCTTTTTTTTTCAAGTTTGAGGCTCATCAAATGCCTACTAATTTGGTGATGTCTATTTAATTTAAGAATGTAATGCTACGTAAGTCTTCCTTCCAGGGTTATTGGATGTCCATTCCAGCTTTTATTAAGAGATCTATCATATCACAGTATTAGCATCCTTTTTCTCTGAGGAAATTTTAAAAAAATTCCTCCACTTCATGCATGGTAAGTACCTGCCTAGCTAGCCATGTTTGGGAAGCGTGAGGGAGGAAAGGGACTGAGAGTTTCCACAGTTCAGTGTTCAGACTTATACTTAATTCCTCCTTTTTCAGCCCTGCTTCTCAGACATAAACCATGTTTTTTACTGAGGCTAGTGTCCCCAAACCAGAGTCTGTGTGATTCAATTTCTACAGAAATGAATCCTATTCCCTCTATCCCCATGTTGGCAGAGCCACCTGATGGAAACGTGGAGAAAGGATTCAGGAAGGCAGTCAAACTCTGAATAAAGAAAGCATCGACACACTGCCAGGTTTGTCCCTCAGCCCCATCTGCCAGTTTCTCATCTGCATACTTTCTCTGGAATTTTAGTGTTATTTTCACTATTATTCATTGATGCATAGGGTTTTATTTTATTGTTCTTTTCTGAGATGCTCTTGGAATTTTTCAGGAAAATATGGTCCCATTTTTCTCTTCTCTCTCTTTTCTTATTATATATTGGCCAAATATTCCCTGCTATGGAGTTATAGAAACCATGATTATATTTATACTTCTATTATTTGAATGTCTATTTCTCACCAACATCTCTAATGTATCAATATCATACTCATCAGTAGGTTAAGATAAAGCATAATTATATTATCCACAACCCTCTTATTTGATTGACCTGATTTTTTTGAGGGAGACTTTATCTTTTTGCTTTGTTAATTTGTTCTTTATAAAATTCTAGTTATATTTTTGAAATCTGTTAATAAAGTACTTTCTTAGATATTCATTTTTAAGTTAGTATGTGAATGGTTATTGCCACTTATTCTATTTTCCTCGTGCTTGAAATATTTAACCATAGTCATTTCTCAATTGGCTGAAGTACTGCTGTGAGTATTTCTTCTCAGGCAAGGTACATGAATGGATAAATTCTCAATTCCTGAGACTGTTTCTCTCTTGCCTTCACATAAAAATATAGCAAAACTTTACTGCAGAGTAGATTCATAGATGACAATTTCTCCCTCAAAATTCTGTGCCCTTTTTTTTAAAAAAAATTAATTTGTTTATTTCAAAGGCATGACAAAGAAGAAGAGATCTTCCATCCACTGGTTCACTCCCCAAATGGCCACAATGGCCAGGGCTGGGCCAGGCTGAAGCCAGGAACAAAGAACTCTATTTGAGTCTCCAACATGGATGGCAAGTACTCAAGTACTTGAGCCATTGTCTATTCCTTTCCCAGGCACATTAGCAGGATGCTGGACCAGAAGCAGAATGGCTAGGACTCAAACCAGTTGTCTTATATGAGTTGGGGACAGTCCCCAAGTGGCAGCTTAACCCACTGCACCACAGTGATCACCTCCCCCCACCCAATTCTGTGTTTTTGTTACAGCTGATAGTGGAGGGGAGAATTCCCCATCAGAGAACCGAAATGATGAAGCTGTTAGCTGTAGTAGAGGAGAGAATTCCTGGCCAACACACCAAAATGTTACAAATGGTTTGAACCGCAGGAACTTGTTTTATCTAAGATGAAGTATGAAGCAGATGAACAAACCGAGGAGCCAGTTTTTTGCAAAAGCCTTTCATTGAAAAGAGCAGAGAGAAATTAAAAGAACAGAGGGAAAGCTCCCGGGAATGCAGCCAGGAGGGGCTTCTTCAGAAAGAAAAAGCTAGTGAAAGGAAGTGATCTGGGGGTTTTATGTCTTTCAGAAAATTTGTACAAGGTCCTTTATGAAGAGCATTTCTTGGGGCTGGTGTTGCTGCATAATGGGTAAAGCAGCACCCCATATGGGTGCTGGCTTGTGTCCAAGACACTCCACTTCTAATCCAGCTCCCTGCTAATGCATCTGGGAAAGCAGTAGAAGATGGCCCAAGTGCTTGGGCCCCTGCACCCACATGGGAGACCTGGAAGAAGCTTCCAGCTCCTGGCTTCGGGGTGGCCCAGCCCTGGATGTTTTGGCCATCTGGGGAGTGAACCAGCAGATAGAAACTGTCTGTCTGTGTCTCCCTTCCTCCGTGTAACTCTTTCAAATAAATAGAATTTTTTAAAAGCATTTCCTGTGTGGTGAGCTCATCTTATCTTCTTGTCTCCCATTCCTTCAATTTGTGATAAAGTTCTGTCTTGGGGCCTGTTAGGGAACTGTTTGTCTTCACTATACTCCCAAGCTTGGGCAGACAACTCCAGCCACCTGGCCTTCCGGGTGACCTTGGAACCAGAGCCTGCTTTTCTCTTCACTTATCAACAGAGTTCTTTATTTCTCTTTTACCACACTTGCTTTGTAGCTCAGACTGGTGTGCAGATAGGCTAAGAAAATGTCCCACACCATAGGAAGGGCCCATTTGTTCTCTTTGTACCGTCCCCGCGCCTACTGACTCCTTTCACCTTCAGCTCCACTTGGGTGTCTAGGATATAAGAATGACTTTCAGACTTCCTGATCCATGGAAAATTACCAGTTCGTTGTTTGAATGAGTAAATGCACCTTTTTTTAGGGAAAGAATCCATAATTAGTCAAAGATATCCATTTCTCCCAAACACTGTTTATAGTCTATGTATCATTATTTTCTGGTATTGAGTATTGTCGACCTCCTTTTTTTTCCTTTGCTAATAATTTATTAGAAGCTTGTAAGAATTTCACTTAGTGTTTTACATTCATAAATTTCATCTCTGGTATTCCTGAGTGTTTTTCTTTCTTCATCGACTTTGCTGGGTCCTCGAATCCTTTTGACACATGTAAACTCTGCAAATAACTCCTGTTATTTCTTTGGTGCATCTTCTCTGTCATCTACATTTCTTCTGAGATTTTTGCAATGCAGGTGGGAGTTTCCTTCCTTATCTTTTTCTTCCTTTTTTTTAAAAAATAAATATTTACTTATTATTTGGAAGTCAGAGTTATAGTGAGAAGAGAGGGAGAGACAGATCTTCCATGCGCTGGTTCACTCCCCAAATGGCTACAACTGCCAGGACAGCCCTCCAAATTACTTTAACACTGTATGCTGTGATCTGTGGATTAATGAATAAGTTCAAGTAGTATTATTGTTATTTATGGTATTGATTTTAGTAGTCCTCTAGTCATTAAGGAAATAGTGTTACTCTGATAGTTAAGTATTACAGTAAGTAAGTTAAGTAGATGATAAGTAGTTATGTTAAACTAAGTAATTCAGTAAGTGTGTTAAGTTAGCTATAAGTTATGATAAGTAATATTATTGATATTATTGATAGTGATATTTGTGGTATTGATAAGTATGTTAAGTAATTATGTTAAGTTAGGTGATTAGGCCAAGTAGTTAAGCTAAGTAGTTACGTTAAGCTAAGTAGCTAAGTTAAGTAGTTAAGTCATGATTAAGTAGTGGTGTTAAGTTTATTGATAAGTGTATTAAATAGTATAGATTGATAAATGTATTGATACTGATAAGTATATTGACCTCAGTGAGTATGCTGATGAGTAGTGCGATAAAAAAAACCCTGGTGTGTAAGCAATAAAATCTCTCATTGGAAAGACAGTCTTGTGTCCTGGTGTTCCTTTCTTCCCCGTGACTGACAAGTCCTACGTCACACTTGCTACTGCGTGACAGTAGGCGCTTGCGACACCCTTTTTGTTAACCATTTCCACACAGCAGAGCTGTTAATTCTCTACTAAAGCCAAGTGTGTGTCTGTGTGTGTGTGTGTTTGTGTTCTATTTTAAATCTCCTATTCTTGTAGCAGGATGAATTTAACTTTTTTTTTTTTTTTGACAGGCAAAGTGGATAGTGAGAGAGAGAGACAGAGAGAAAGGTCTTCCTTTTTGCCGTTGGTTCACCCTCCAATGGCCACTGCGGCTGGCGCATCTCGCTGATCCGAAGCCAGGAGCCAGGTGCTTCTCCTGGTCTCCCATGTGGGTGCAGGGCCCAAGGACTTGGGCCATCCTCCACTGCACTCCCAGGCCATAGCAGAGAGCTGGCCTGGAAGAGGGGCAACCGGGACAGAATCCGGTGCCCCGACCGGGACTAGAACCCGGTGTGCCGGCGCCGCAAGGCAGAGGATTAGCCTGTTAAGCCACAGCGCCGGCCAGCAGGATGAATTTAACTAAAACATTAAGCACTCTGTCTTACATAACTACACACCTGAGAATAGTGTTATCATTCAATCCCCATTTTTTAGAATGCCAAATATTCTAAGGGAAGTATAACGCCTGGTTTCTGTTTTCTTGTTCTGCTTTTTATACACATTTTTTCAAATAATTTTTTTCCTGGTTGTTTGCTTTCTTTTTTTAAACTTTTATTTAATAAATATAAATTTCCAAAGTATAGCTGTTGGATTACAGTGGCTTTTTCCCCCCATAACCTCCCTCCCGCCCGCAACCATCCCATCTCCCACTCCCTTTCCCATCCCATTCACCTCAAGATTCATTTTCAATTCTCTTTATCTACAGAAGATCAATTTAGTATACTAAGTAAAGATTTCAACAGTTTGCACCCACACAGAAACACAAAGTGTAAAGTACTGTTTGAGTACTTGTTATACCATTAATTCACATTGTACAACACATTAAGGACAGAGATCCTACATGGGGAGTAAGTGCACAGTGACTCCTGTTGTTGATTTAACAGTTGACACTCTTGTTTATGGCGTCAGTAATCACCCGAAGGCTCTTGTCATGAGCTGCCAAGGCTGTGGAAGCCTTTTGAGTTCGCTAACTCCGATCTTATTTAGACAAGGCCATAGTCAAAGTGGAAGAAGGAGGTACCTTTCAAATACTTTTTTAATAATTCAAAATTTTTAAAAAGATTTATTTAGCAGAGACACAATTAAAGAGAGGGAGGGGAGGGAGGGAGAGAGAGAGAGAGAGAGAGAGAGAGAATTTTCCATCAGCTGGTTCACTCCCCAGATGGCTGCAACCACTGGGGCTGAGCCAAGATGAACTAGAAGCCAAGAGCTTCTTCCTGGTCTCCATTGTGGGTGCAGAGGCCCAAGCACTTGGGCCATCTTCTGCTGCATTAGCAGGGAGGTGGATTGGAAGTGCAGCTGCCAGGACTTGAAGCAGTGCCCATATGAGATGCCAGTGCTGGAGGCAGTGGCTCAGTCTAATGCTGTACAGTAGCAACTCCAGGATTATGCTGGTTGGCAGGGTTGTGAAGTATGTTTTTGCTCCCCTTTCTGTTCAGTCCATCATTTGAAAGTTCACTATTGAGTGATGAAGTTTTTTTTTCCCCCCTATTCTTCTCTGTAATCAAAAAGTGTAGTAGAACTCCTAAAATCTTGTGCATTGTCCCACTGGAAGCATAGAGTGGCCTTCCCCTAATTCTCTGTGCCCAGGAGCTAGGGATTTTCCCAGAACTTTCTTGGCACATACTTGCTGGAAGGTTACCAGTGTTGTTCCATTATTGAATTGGAGATTTATTCATAATAGATTATTCTTCAAATAGATCCCATTTAATTCATTTTCAAAAAAATTCAAATGACTCTGATTCACTTCTCTCATTATTATGTGTTTCACTGCAATTTTTTTTTTCATTTAATAGGTTTTGGTAAGAATTGGAAAGTAAATAGTTGGGTTCACATCACTATCTCAAAATTCAAATATGAAGTCGACTTCTAAAATGCTGTTTTTAGAATAATTTATCCTTACCCTGTACTCTCTGTTATTCCCCAATCTTTATTGTGCTCAAAAACCCTTAGTGGCTCAACATTTCCCTCTAAATGATGGAATCCAGGAGACTTTGCATTTATTAGATCTTTAAATATAGCCACTTCTCATTTCTCCAATTTTAACTCCCCACATAAAAAATCTATCAGTTTCAACCAAACAAGTCTGTTCCTTTTTTTCCCAGACAGCCCTGCCTCTGATATTTTAATTGAGCTACCCTTATGTCCAGCATGCCTTCTTTTGTTTCTGTCTACATAAATCTTTAAAAACTGATTAGACACCCAGGATGCTACATTATGGTCTAACTCAGTGAAGAAGAGTTGAAAAATTAAAGTTTCTTTTATTTGATCAGCAATACAATTCTTGATGAAATTAGGCAGGTAAGCTAGGAATTGAAAGAAGTTATATTTCCATTCAAAGTTGTCAATAAATGTCATGAATATAAAAGAATATACCAATACCTGGAAGTTATTTAGATAGATACAAACCCTAGATTGGTGAGACTTAGTAGCATAAAATAATAAAAATTTAGTATCTTCATGATCACAGAAATGGCCTAAGAAGCACAAGACAAAACAAGATGAAAAACCCTACAACTCATGTAGTAAACTCCCTTGAGGTTAGATAGACCTGCACTGGATCTAGCTCATTCCACATGGAAAAATTCTAACACTTCAGTTTTTGTTGAATTCACCTAAAAGCAAGTAAACAAAAGTAACAAAATAAAATACAGTTACTTTTGGTGCCATATGTGTAGTGCTAGTAGGGTATTATGAAAGTATCATTTTTCCCCTCTGGAAAAATTCCGAATACATCTATGCAAGTTCCTTTGGGCTCCTCATCCATAAAAGTTTAATGGAATATGTTGAGAAGGCTACAAATAAAAAAAAAACTTTAAATATACCATAATTTGTTTACTCTATAGTACCACCAATTTCAGAGATACTTATTTTCCTAAATAAATATGGCAATGGAAAAAGTAATATTTATTGTAAGATAATTCTGTAGTTTGGAGATACTTCAATGTGGGATAAATGAGCATATTAAGGAATTAATGTAATTCAGATGTCCCAGTTATTTTCAATGAATACTGCTATTTCAGGCCTTCATATTAAATAGTGTCCTCAATTCTTCCTTGAATGTCCTTTAACTTCTTGAAACACCTGAATTCAATTGATGTCCCTGTATGAGCACATTTTTTAAAGGAAACTACCTGAGCTGCTTCTCATCACCTTGATTTGAACCAAGAGAAGTTGGACTGTAAGTTTTATGCAGGATAATAAAAAGCATCAGATAAACTCTTTAAGATTTCTTTCCAAACAGGATGTGAATATGGTTATAGCTAATATTTAAGAAATGAAGGGGAAAAGGTAAAATTCATGTGTTTTTACATTGTGGAAATTCTCTGTAAATATGAAGTGTGCCTGTGTACTTATGAATGCAGTCAAACAATTCAGAATTCAGATAAAACCTAGGTATCAAAACTGGAAAACGCTTTGCATAGTGAGCTATAATGTTTGATATGCTTTAGTGCAAAGGGTACTTTTAGAATACTTGTTATAATTAGCTTTATTATGATTTGAAGGAGATAGGGTGGGGTATGGTATACTATATTTTCTGTATACAGAAGAAAACACATGACATTAGTAAATATTGTAAGATATAATAAATGAATCAGCAAGATATACTTAACATACTCTGTAAAACACTGATATAACACAATCAAAGAATAAATTACAGGAAACATACATGTCTTCAGTGACAACATAAAATCTCCTATGTAGTAATTATTTTTAAACTGTAGCATAAACTATATAAGTAATAGTTATAGGAATTAGAGAGCTGGTGGGGAAATAAAATCAAAGCTACAGGATTCATGATTTTACCGTGGGCAACCTCAAATATAATATTTGGGTTAGGGAGTTGAGAAGCCACATGGAAAATGTTTCTGCTGTTTTAAGTAGGTTACTCCTCAAACTATTTAGGAGTAACTCAGACTTATTCTATCCCCAGACATCAATACACTCAACTCTAATTGTATTTTATTGCTTTTGAGATAAGTTTATCTATCTCTAGTCTTCATGTCATTCCCAGGTCTTAACCTCTTGGCCCCTAATTCATCTTCACTCTTCATGGAGCATTTTGCTATTATAACTCTGTACTGTGGTCTTGATTTAACTTGCAGTGTATGTCTCCGAGTTTTCTTCTCCTTTCACTTTTCTCCTTTGGTAATTTCATTGTCTTTTCATGTGGAATGTACATTGAAAGAAAGTTAAGTCTCTGAATAATACCACATCTGCAAGCAAAACAGTACTGCCAATGGCACATAGGGAAACACAAAAACCTTTGCATGGCAGATATGGCCAATCCCCAAGGTTTTGGCCAAGGTAGTCTTAATGTTTCCCACAGCTTGACTAAGCTTTAAAAAGGCTTATTCCTGATTCTGAGCCCTGACTTTCTTTTAAGAGTGTTTACTTAAAAAAAATTGCAATTCTTTTTTCTGTGCCCCTTTGAGTTGTAAATATCTTTAAAAGCCTCTTGCTAGTTTCACACCCCCTGGAAAGTCTTTCTCAATGACCTAGAAGCTGTTCCTTTGGAATGTAATCATAAAAAGATAGTGCCCCTATCTCCCAGTCTAATAGAGTAGAAGCCAACTGCAATAGCCCCAATTAGTTCACACAGATGACCTAATCACAGAGACAAATATTTGCATTCTGATGTCATTGACCCCTGTGCTCCTTTGATCACCCTTCCATCCCAGTCCTCAGGTACTCTTCAGCTCATCCCTAACCCTTTAAGCCCCTCCAGACCTTTGCTCCGGTGGAACTAAGTTTAGCCTGAATACTAGTTTCTCTTCTCAATTCCAATAGCCTTGTCTGTTTAACTTTATTGAAAATTTTGCTTTGACAGTTTAAATTTCTTACTCTAGTCCAGCACAGAAACAAATAGGAGGGGGCTTCAAACTTGTGGGAAAATGAAATGATAATGCTCACTCCCATGAAATTTCTGAAGCTCTCTTGTATATTATCATAGACTGCAATTATTAATATTTGATTAACTTTCCATGAAAAATTTTTTAAATCTATTAAATTACATAAAAATGAACTCTCCAAATGGTAAACAACCTATATGAATTTAATACTTAGCTCTGTGTTAGTTTCCTATTACTATTGCAAAAAATGATAACAGATTTAATATCTTAAGACAGCACAAATCTACTGTGCTCAAGAGGTCAGCAGTCCAAAATCGGTCTCTCTGGACTAAAGACAGGGTGTTGGTAGTGCCGGTTCTTTCTGGAGGCTTTAGGGGAGCATCCATTCCCCTGTGTTTTTTTTCCAGCCAAATTCATTGGTTCCTGACTCCACATCTTCCGAATGTCTCCCTTATCATCACATCTTTCCTGACTCCTCTCTCTTTGCCTTATAAAGACCTTTATACATTGGGCCCACGCAGATAATCTAAGACAGTCCCTCCAGCTCAAGGTCCTTAACTTAATCACAATTGCAAAGTCTCCTTTTCACCATGTAAACAAGCATATTCAGTTTCTAGGGATTGGGATGTGCATTTTGCTGAGATGTATTATCCTACCTACCATATTACTCCAATGGAGAGTGTGCATGCTGTATTTTTACAAGATCAGAAAATACTGATTGTGTGACTAAAATTAGAAGTAACATTACTAGGTATAATAAATGTGTGAGAATTAACAAAGAAGTGAAAGGAATGAAGTATTAATTGTCTTGTTTGGGATATGAACTTTCAAAATCTAGATGAAGGGGAGAAAGCTGAGCTATATTAAGACATCCAAGAAATGAGTAGCTGTGGTACCCAAATAGAGTCTCTGATAGCATGGCAGTACATATATTTTTTTATTGTTTTTCAAAATGATAAAATCCTCCTTGATTAGTTTGCCTATGCACTGCTTCCAACTTCATGCACCCATGTTTTGTGTCCACAAGAACACAAGAATGCACCCTTAATTTCAAATATTTGACTTCTACCTTAATTAGAATGTTTAATGCAAGTTACTTGCCTTGGACTCAGGCCTTCTCAGTCTATTTTGTCTTAGTATTTAAACTGATCTTCTGTATATAAAGAGAATTGAAAATGAATCTTTACATGAATGGAAGGGGAAAGGGAGCGGGAAAGGGGAGGGTTGCGGGCAGGAGGGAAGTTATGGGAGGGGGGAAGCCATTGTAACCCATAAGATATACCATGAAAAAGTGAAAAAGATTTTAAATAATTTACTTACAGATGTTTTATTTAAGCAGGTAGCACAATCTACTAATGTTGTTTGATCTGTTTGTTATATTGGTTGTAATTAATTTTTTAATTCATGAACTAGCATAAAGTTTATTAAATTAACTATTAACTACAGTCACCTTGTAAATTACTGTATAAAACTTGTTGACAGTGCACTGACTTTAGAAAGATGTTAATGTACATACATAGAATGTAAATAAAATAGTGTTGATGTACTGAAATATGAACTGTATAAAAATGTATTGGTAATTGTATATGGAGTGTACCTGTTTATCTGTAACTATTATCCAAACAAATTAAATACTGTGGATGCCTCTCTGTGCTGTTTTTCCTCATAAAAAAAAAAAATTAATAAAAAAATTCCTTAGTATTTATGAAAATTCTGAGAAAAACCAAAATTATTATCTCTATTGTTTGGCTAAGAAAACTCTAAACACTTTTCCTTTTGCTGAGAAATATCTTTTCACACAGTGACATACACATATTTCTTTGAACTGATTTGATTCATTTATGGTGAAATTAAATTTCAGCCTCTTTCCATGTTTCTTTCTTCTGTACAATGGAAATAAAGTGAATAAAGATATTGAAAGGACACATGTTTTATTATTATTATATTTTAATATTTAATAATTGAGCAAGAGAAAACTCTATCATTAAAACTTTGAAAGTCCTAATGATTGAATATATTTTAAAAGTAAAATACAAGTTGTATAACTTTAGTATTTAGTTTCAAAAAGTAAACCTCACAAACATGCTAAAAATTAAAACAATGCATAATTATAACATATTTCAACTGAAACTAATGCAAATTTGTTGCCTAGTTCTTGATTTCAAGTGGGTCACATTATAAACTCTTCTGTATATGGTCATTTAAAACATTTTATTGTATATATGTTAATTTTACCAAAAATCAACTTGGGAGAATTTTTTTCTAGAAGTAGCTTCATTTATGGATGCATATTTTAAACTTGCATGAATATGTGATTTATTTGAATGACCTGCTAATAACAGACATTTTGATGGTTTGCAAAGTTCACTATCATAAGGCAGTAATTTAATGGTCATCCATATAGTTGCACCATGAGTTATTTTTGTCATTATATTTGTAGGGTTAACTATTGTAGTGCAATTTCTAAATAAAAGAGAATATGGTAGGCATATTTAAATTTTAGTGAAGGGCCCTGTCATTGTGGCACAGTGGGTTAAGCTTCTGTCTGTGACAGTAGCATCCCATTTGAGTGTCGTTTCAAGTCCTGGCTGCTCCACTTTTGATCCTTGCTAATGTGCCTGGAAAAGCAGCAGAAGATGGCCCAGGTTATTGAGCCCCTGCACCCACTTGGGAGAGTCAGATGGTGACTGACTTCGGCCTAGACCATCCTTGGCTGTTGGGACTATTTGGAGAGTAAACCAGCAGATGGAAAATCAATCTCTCTCTCTCTCCCTCTCTCTGCCTTAAAAAGTGGTGAATTTACCAAATTATATTTCAGACTGGGGGCACAATGTACCTTCCAACCAATAGTGATTGAGAATAACTCTCATTGGATCCTTACCAAAACTATTGTAATTTTATAAATAATTAAATGAATTAAATATTCTTTTTGTTTATCTCTGGTTCTGATATGTGTATTCCCTCCTTGTGCCAATATTATAAGTGAAATGTATTTGATTTTTTGTGTATATTCATGTTTTCTTTATGTTTAAATGTTTGACCCAAATATAAATTGGGTGTTTGAATATAGGTTGGGATAATTTTACAAATGATTATCCAATTGGGACAATACTCTATTAAATATACCATCATTTCTGATGTGAATTGAAATGCATATAGATACTTGCTTATGTTTATAAATATATATTCTATTTGTCCTTCCTTGTCGTTTACTTTTAAAAATTCCTCATTGTTTCTTTTTAACTTCTACATTATTTGTTTTATACATCCAAATAAATTTTAGCATTTTAATTGAAAATTTACTAATAAGTACTGATATGGTATAACTAACTAAAAGTTTAGGCGAGCTGGAACCCTTTGTTTCTCTGAAAACTGGTGCTGTCTTTCTACCATGAATTTGATACCCGCCCCCCCTTCACAGGTTGCAGCTGTTGCACCAGGGGCCAGGGAGCATGCTCACACCTTACACCAGTTGTATGTCTGATTGGAGTACCTCCCCCTTTTTTATAAAAAGAGGTGGAAGGAGAGAAACAGCTCTCTTTATGCTGCTATCTTGGATGTGCTTTTTCTACACTGGCTTGGAGGTACTGTTTTCAATTTGCTTTTTCTTTCTCTCTTTTACCAGCAACTCTTTAGCCCATTTATGTTGGATATTTCTCAGGTTGGAGTGGCCCATACTCAAGCATGAATGTGTGTTTATTCCCTCACTGTTAAATACATTCTGTCCCTATTTGCACGCAATTCTAGTCTCCACTTAGTGTTTTTAACTCTGCAGTAGACAAGACCCTGGACTGAAAATTAATATATTCATTGCTTACATCAATATTATTATAATTTTAATTTAGATTACATTTATTTCACAAATTGCTTTAGGGAGATTTGATTTTCAAATTGTTTTCCAACCAGTAACAAGATAGAGCATTCTGTTGTAGAATTTTATATTCTTTAATAGTGTTTCATCTCTTTGCTCTATGTAAGTTGAGCATGTTTCATGTTAAATTTTTCCTAGATATTTTATCTTCCTGTTTGCTTATGAAACATTTTCATTTCATTATATTTGTAATTAGTTATTATTTGTTGCCTAATTACAGTAGTCTGAAGTCCAAGCAGGGTTCATGTATAACATTGATAAATTCCAAAAAACCCACCCAAAAGTCCTGTTGGGAGAGACACATGAAAGCTTGGCTTTCAGTAATCTACACTGCCCAGAGTACACAGCATTAAATAGTAAACATGTGTAATTGGATTCACAAGGTTATCAGCTCAAAGATACAAGCTGCAGCTGTGTTCAGCTTAACTTCTCCCTCCCCACCAGATTCTACACTGAAGATTTTTAGCCCGGAAGGGGGGAGGTTATCCTAGAGCCCACCCCAGGCCATTGAATGCTCTGTTCATAGGATAAGGGCAGTGTTATGAGCCTTCCTTACATTTGTATATAAGAATTAATATGTCTTTATATAGGTTTTGCAACTAACCACCTTACCAAAATCATGTTTCAAATTACTTTCTATTTGACTCCATCCAGTACTTTGTAATACTTTTGAAAAGTGGTATCAATTACCATTTCAATAGTAATGTTAAGGAATAGAACATCCCTTCTTGTTTTTATTATTTCAGTGTAAGAGACAGAAAGTGCTCCTATCCTATATAGCTCACTCCCCAAATGCCTGCGGTTTTCAGGAGGTCAAAGTCAGAAACTGCTAGACCAAATGTCCATCCCATGAATAGAATGTTAATTCTTGATTTTTAATGGGAATATTGGTAGGATTGAGCATGATACTGAGTCTGAAATATGCACTGTTTATTTTAACAGGGAGAGAGTCCTCTATTGTTGCTTCTGTAAACCTTTAAATCAGAAATGGATAATGGCTTTAGGCAGATGCTCTTAGGTTTTTGTTTGGAATGAGATGACATATTATGATGTTATATACTTTTGGTATACTAAATGATAGTAACTTTGGATAACTTTTAAATTACTTGTATTGATATTTATAAGAAGCAATTGTTTACATTTGCTTTCCTCCTGTTTTAAACTGTATTGGTTTTTTTGTGTGTGTCTGCACATTGGTGTTTTTTAAAAAAATATATTAAGTGTATCTTTTCTGTTTGCTCTAGAAATTTTTTTAGTGGTTTGGAATTATATCCTTGGAAGTTTGAAATCATAATTCATATGTGCAACTGTCACCTCTGATAACTGGTAAGTTTCAAAGTTTTGTTCTTATTAGGCTATTCTTGGGGCAACCATGGAAATTCATACTTGTTCTAGTTAATTATTCATTTCATCTAGCTGTCACTATTCATTTGCCATTTCCCAACAGAAGTGATTGAAAAACATGCATCTACCGTTGTGTTACTTACAGTCTGTTTTTTCTTTTTGGTTCTATCTTAGAGTTGTATTGCTTGTTGAATACCTAGGTTGCCAAGATAATTTATTACCTAAATCAGGACTTCATTAATGAGTCACTACTAATCAATTATATGAGGGGAACAGGCACAAATTGGGACATACAGACATACTCTCTATAATGTGTTTTGCTTTCTGTCTTTGTAAGGATGTGTGTGCATGCATGTTTCTACTCATAATACTAAAGGCTTACAGTCCAATTTTAGTTCCTTTAAAAATTAAACTTTGAAAAGTATATAATATGCTTGAAGCTCCATAGCTCATATATGAATTTTAGGATAACTTGACAAAAAGAGGAATAAATCAGTGTACTTTTCTTAATTCCATCATCCTTCCCTTTAATCTTCCTTTCAAATTCATATTTTTTCATGTTGTCTTTGAAAGCTTCTAATTTTCACTTTATGTGACTGTGTCCTCAAAGGCTATTTAGGCTTAGCTCTATCTCTTAACGACTTCAAAAATTTCTACTAATTTTTGCAAATGTTCCCAGTTAGATAAATGGTTTACATTATTTTATTTTGCTTTTGTTTAAAACAGTCAGATAGGGATTCATGGATTCTTACCAGTTTAAGAGTATTTATTGGGGCTGGCACTGTGGCTTAGCAGGTAAAGCTATCCCCTACAGTGCCAGCATCCAGTATGGGCTCTGGTTGGAGTCCTGGCTGCTCCACTTCCAATCCAGCTCTCTGCTGGATTTCCCTGCTTGGGAAAGCGGCTGCAGAGGATGGCCCAAGGAGTTGGGCCCCTACAGCCACGTGGGAGACCCGGATGAAGCTCCTGCCTTCTGCCTGACAGCTGTGGCCATTTGGGGAGTGAACTGGTGGATGGAAAAACAAGTTTCTCTGTCTCTCCGTCCCTTCCTCTCTGCCTCTGACTCTGTTTCACTAACTCTGCCTTTCAAGTAAATAAATCTTTATTAATAGTGGAGTAACATCTAGGTTATCATGCCATTCATGAAAATATATGTAGCAATAGCTCTACTTTCTTCGTGCACTGAATGCTACTTTGAAGATGACTGAGGCCAGTCTGATACTCGGATTTTGGAATCAGTTTGTCTCAGTTTCACCTGCATGTCTACGGATTTTTGTACTTTAGTTTTGAAATCCCAAGCATTACTAAGATAAGTGTTGCTCTTTCATTTGGTCTATTCCAGTTTGTCTTAGAACATTGTACACATTTTGGTTTGTATACTCATTATTCCTTTATTTCTTAATATTTTCAATTTCATCTTAGAACTACATTTCTGTTGTACTTGTCAACCTTAAGATATCTAATTACCATTTTCCAAAGATCATCCCTGCTTATATCCTCTATAAAAATTATCTCCTCCATAAATATTATCCGCTATTTAAAGAATCTTTAAATACATATGTAAGTATATAGTATAATATAATCCCCATCCTCTTCATCAATATTTTATACTTCTAGGCATACTAATCATGCATGTGTTTTGTTAGATTTAAATCTTACTATGAAATTGTTTAATGATTGTTAATGGTATTGCATTTTAAAATATTCTGGGTGTTCATTGATAATATATATTTGGCTTTTTAAAATTTTTTTAATTTGAATAATAGACTGTGAATATATTTGGCTTTTATATGCTGATCTTGTATCCTCTGCCCTTGCTGAATTCATTTATTTTAGAAATTTTAAAAATTTAAGAAATTGTTTGTAGTGCTTTGTATATTTCTTGTGAATTTATATGTAAACTATGTCATCTGTGAATAGCAACAGTTTTATTTCTTCCTTTGTCATTTGTATGCTTTTTATTTCCTGTTATTTGCTTTTTATGCTGGTTAATATTTACAACACTGTGTTGAGTAACAGATGTGAGAGAAAACATCTTTGACTTGTTTCTGCTGTTTTTGGGAATACATTCAGTATTTTATCATTAAATATGAAGCTAGCTTTGGAGGTTTTTTTTTTTTTTTAATTTATTTGACAGAATTAGAGAGACAGAAAGGTCTTCCTTCCGTTGGTTCACTCTCCAAATGGCTGCTACAGCCGGCACTATGCCGATCCAAAGCCAGGAGCCAGGTGCTTCTTCCTGGTCTCCCAAGGGGTGCAGGGCCCAAGCACTTGGGCCATCCTCCACTGCCTTCCCGGGCCACAGCAGGGAGCTGGACTGGGAGAGGAGCAACCAGGACTAGAACCTGGTGCCCATATGGGATGCTGACACTGCAGGCAGAGGACTAACCAAGTGAGCCACGGCCGGCCCCAGCTTTGGAATTTTTTATAGATAATCTTCTACAAGTTGAGGAAGTTCTCTTCCAGTCTTAGTTTGCTGACAGTTTTTTCCTGAAAAAAGTGTTTAATTTTGACGTAGAGTATATCCATCAATTAATATAATAATGGATTTTTTCTTCTTTAGCTTTTGATATGGTAGATTACATTGATTAATTTCCAAATGATGAGCTAGCCTGGAAACTAACAGTCACTTGATCATGGTGTAGGGTTTGTTTTATACTTTGCTGCATTCTAGTTGCTAGTAGGTGGTTGAGGATTTGTGTGTTCCAATTCATGACAGAAATTCATAGTCAATTTTTTATATTGTTTGATTTTGGTATTAAGGCCTTATAAAATGAGTTGAGCAGTGTCCTTTTTCCTGTAAGAGTGTGTAAAATTGGTATTAATTTTTCTTTAAATGTTGTGTTTCTTTAGTTACACCATCTGGTCCAGGGAATTTCTTTTTGAGAGCAAATTTAATTTCACTAAGGTTTGTAGGACTACTCATGTCAGTTATTTCATCATGGTTTGGTTTGGTAGTTTGCAGTTTTTCAAAAAGTTATCTCTTTTTTTCTAAAATGTGTAATTTATAAATGTAAGTTGATATACTATTTCCTTATTTTGTTAATGGTTGTAGACCCTTTGGTAATATACCCTGGTTCATTTCTTATCTTGTCTTCTCTCCATGTTTGTCAGAGTTGCTAATGATTAATTTTACTGACTTAAAACACACCTTTTTGTTTCATTGAAGTTCTCTATTTTCTTGTTTTTAATTTCATTGACTTGTAACTTTATTTTCTCTTTTCTTCCTTCTGCTTGCTTCGGGCTTATTTCACTCTTCCATTTTCTTGTGGTGGGATCTTAAGTATTTGAGATATTCATTATTGATGTGAAAAGTAATTTTTGAATCAAATGTATTTTAAATCTAATTTAAAATTGTGTTTTAGTCGGCTTTCTCCTATACAGAAAGAGTAGCATCACCTTGTTATTTCCAGGTGGGGAGGGAACATCGAGGTCCTCCCCGTGGTCTCTGTTGATGTCTAATGAGGGGCACCCCACTACTGCTGGCCTCTGTTGTTAGCATTTTGGGTTGGAAGTGAGGTATGCTCTTTACTGCTTCCCTCTACTTACATTGCAGCAGAAGGACCTCGTTACCACTGAGTGGTCTCAAAAGTCCTGACCCTCCACTAGACTGCTTCCAAACAACAGCAGCGAGGAGGGGGAAGAAATGTGCTGTTGTGTTCAGGTTGGAATACAAGCCCCAACTTTCCACTCGGTGTTTTCTGACAACACCATGGCGAGGGGAGGGGGAGGGTTCCTTACTATAGGCTGGCCAGAGTAGAATTCTGATTGGGGGCTACGTTTCTTTTTCTGTGGTGTATGGCTGTAATAGAACAATTTTAGTCTTTAAAAAAATCTGTCTCAGCCAGGCTGTCACATCCTTGGTTGTTTGGCTAAGAGCAAATTTTTTTTGGACTTATATTTGTCTGAGGCCATCGGCATTTCTCAGCTGACAGCTTCATTAGTACCTAGTCTGGTATATACGAGACAAAAAGAGAACCCAAGGCACTCAACCTCAGTATTGTTCCTTGTGTACTGAGATCTGTAGTCATTCCGTTTCTCTCCATATTTCAGTGTCCTGAAATACATTTTATGTATAGTGTCTAGGATTTTTAGCTATTTAAGGTAGGAGGACTGGGGAAAACTATGTTAATTCAATCTTTCCAGAAGTGCAAGTCCAGATTTCTAATTGTTTTCTCTTGGGGTAGGCATTTGGCACAGCAGTTAAGATACTGGTTGAGTTGTCTGTGTTCCATGTCTGAGTGCCTTGCTTCATTGTTCAGCTCAAGTTCCTGACTCCAGCTTCCTGCTAATGGAGCTCCTAGGAGGTGGTGCTAGTGACGGTTTAAGTGATTGTGTTCCTGTCACTCATGTAGGCCACCTGGATTGAGTTCTTGGTTTTTTGATTTGGGACTGACCTGGCTGAGTCATTGCCAGCATTTGGGGAATGAAACAGCAGATGGGTGTGTGGCATCTGTTTTTTCTTGCTTATTCTCTTTGCTTCTCAAATAAATAAATCTTAAAAATGTAAAAAGACCTCTGGCTTCTGTATTAACCTCTAAAAAGAATAATATTGTTACCCTCTCAATTTTGTTATTTGTGATTATATGAAGTTTTACTTTGCTAAAACATCTTGCTATAGTTTCTTATAAGCTGCTTATAATTTACTTACTCTGTCAGAATGTTGGCTTGAATTGCCATTCTGTCCTTAATGTATGTGAAGTATCATTGATTTCTTCCCAAAATATGAGACTTGCTTGTGTCAGTTGGATATGAGGCTTTCTATTCATATTTTTCTTGTCTTATCTGATTACCTGTAAAAACAGATACTCATGGTGGTCACAGAGAAAGGAGGATGAGGAGAATAGAAGCAGTAATTGGTATAGATCCAAAGGGTTTTTTTGTATTTTTTTTTATAATTTTGTAGCTGGCCTTAACAGGGCCTTGTGGTGTTAGAGAGTGTGAAGAAGTTAATATTTCTTCTTTATAAAAAAAGACATTCATTTATTTGAAAGGCAGGGAGATGGAGAGAGAAGAGAGAGAAATCTTACATCTGCTGATTCACTCCCAAAATGGCCACAATGGCTGGAGATGGGCCAACCCAAAACCAGCAGCATGGGCCCAAGTGCTTAGACCATCTTCTGTTGCTTTCCCAGGTGTACTATCAAGGAGCTGAATCAGAAGTGGGGCAGCTGTGGCTCAAACTGGTGCCCATATGGGATGCCAGTGACGTAGGCAGTGGCTTTACCTGCTACAACACAGTGCCAGCCCCAGAGGTTATTATTTCAATGCATACTATTTCCGAAGAAGCATAATTAATGTAATTGTATTTTGTGACTATCAGATTTTTTTAACTTTCTTTAAATCAAAAGAGGATACATTAATTTATGAAATGATAGTCTTCCTTTAATTTGCTAGGCAGATTGAGCTGTGGGAACTGTTACATGAGGGGGTTGCTCTCATGCTTTAAATTGTTTCTGCAAAACCACATGCTGTCTTGGAAACTTTGCTTTAGATATAGACAGTCACCTCAAGTTTGTTCTGTGCTTCCTCAGGCTGTACCCTGAAGTTTTCTTAGTTCTCTCTGCCAGAGGAAAAATAGGTGAAATTGATCACCAGAGTTCCCTGAAAATTGAAAATAGAAAAAAAAAATACTGGCCTTGATTTCCTATTGTCTGGGCTATTCTACAGTTCTGTAAAGCACATGTTAACTTGTGTATATTTTTGTAGTAGAGATGAAAATAATTTATATTCACCAGAACAGATAATCCCAAGGGTTTATGGACCAGCTAGGCATTAACCAATTTTATATTTAGCCCAAGGATCTAGCTGCACTATTTCTTTGGTAAATTGCCTATACTGGTATATGTAACTTTTCAAATAATTTTTGGACTTTTTACAAAACTTAAGACTTGTTTCCTAATTAATGAAAAATAACTTTGACATTGTTGACCTTATATTTTTCTGAATTTCATGATTTTACCTCTTGAAAATTATACCATTTTGGAAGTTTCACTGATATGCCCCATTGGAATTATCTGATGAAGCCAAGTAAACTAAACCCTGTGGGCTGATTAAGCCCAAATATGTCTTCTCCTGGCCTTTGGCATGCCTGTGTAGCTGAAATTTTCACTTTGCTGACCCTAGTTTTCTAAGTTGCTTCCCCTCCCCCATCCCTTTTCCATTGATCTTACGTTTTTACATTTGCTTCTGTTTTACACTTAACTGATAAGTTATTTTCTGTTGCTGGCAGCAGTGATTGGAAATTTGGGTTTATGATCTATTTGGTGATATCTGTCTGATGAAGGATGAGACCTATTTTCAGCTCTAAGAGAAGACAGAGTGGGCTGGCGCTGTTTTGTAATAGAGTAAACCTCTGCCTATGGCACCAGCATATCCCTTCTGTGCGCTGATTCTAGTCCCAGCTGCTCCGCTTCTGATCCAGCTCTCTGCTATGGCCTGGGAAAGCAATAGAAGATGGCCCAAGTGCTTCGGGCCCTCCACCCATGTAGAAGACCTTGAAGAAGCTCCTAGCTCCTGGCTTTGGATCAGCTCAGCTTCGACCATTGCAGCCATTTGGAGAGTGAACCAGTGGTGGAGGACCTTTTTTCTCTGGTTCTCCCTCTCTCTGTCTATAACTCTACCTCTCTAATAAGTAAATAAATCTTTAAAAAAAGAGATGACAGAGTATAGAGTATGGTTTGTTAATATTTTTGTTTTTTGTCTATTTGACGTTATATCAATTATGAATTTTGTGCCTATAGTAATATAGAAATCCCTTTGAGATTTCAACTGGGGAATTAAATTGTTTAATTTGGAACTGAGACTGAAGTTGTAGAACAGAACCTATAGTTACCTAGACAAAAAGAGAGCCAATACTTGATAAAAGAACTCATGATGTCAGTGTGAAATGTTTTCCTACTTCTATATAGTATAAAATGTTAGACTACATGTCCCTTAAACTTAAATGAATTTTATTCTGATTTGTTTATGGAGACAAATGAGCCCATATATAATCTAATAGCCTTATCAAAATTATAGGAAATGCATTTTTAAAAATCTCTGACCCAATATTTATAAATATTCCACATTTTAAATTTTACATCACAGAAATTGATAGCTCAAAAACATTTTTAATCCAGGTTGACATAAATAAGGTGAATATTTGTACAAAGTAGACTGGTTTAGTAGTTTTTGTCAAAATAATAAATAGTAATTCTGTGTGTTTTCCATGGATCCATTAGTACCATGTAGACTATAAGCATCTTATTTCTGTTTTTCTTAATTTGAATTTACTACATCTTTAAGTGATGAGTTAATCAGAACTTCTAGATTTATACTGGTTTACTAATCAAGTAAGTCAGTAGTACTCAAAGAAAACAGTTAAGATTGTAAAAGAATGTTAATTTGTGTTAAACTGTGCGGAATCATTATTTTGACTCATTTTATATCAATAGTGATTGTGTTTTGTAGTGTTGTGGTTTAAATAAAGTTTCCAAAACTAGTACAACCATTGTAGAAGATAGTACAGAAATTCCTCAGATCTGAAAATAAATCAATCATATGATCCAGCCATCCCGCACCTGGGAATTTACCCAAACCAGGTGAAATCAGATGAAATATGACATAGTTATCTGTACCTCCCCATATCTATTGCATCTCAATTCACAATAGCTAAGATATGGAATCAACCCAGATACCTATCAACTGATGACCAGATAAATGTGGTATATACACATTATGGAATACTACTCAGCCATAAAAAATATCCTGTATTTTCCAACAAAATGGACACAATTGGAAACCGTTATGCTTAGTGAAATAAGCCAGTCCCAAAAAGACAAATGTCATGTTTTCCCTGATTTTGGTTAACTAATATACAGAGTATAAAAAATGTAATACATATGAGCAAAATTGACATTATGAGAGTTGATTATTGTTTATAGCCCTTGTCTAAACTCTTTAGGAACATTAGTTTTTCTATTTACCACTTGGTGAATTCTTTGTTTAGTAGAGGGTTGTGCCTATGATAATAAAATTAACAGTATCATCAAAATTAAAAGAAAATTACAAGAAAGGAAGGAGGAGGGAGGGTAGGGTGGGAAGTACTATTATACTCTTAAATCACAAAGGTTTGTCATTTACCTATATAGAAAAAAGGTGCTAGAAATAGGTTTGTTTGATAACTCTAAAATTTTAAATGGTTCAGCACTATTGTAAGAACTACATAAAAATATTGTATCAGAAGAGATACTCAGTGTTCTCAAGATTTAGTTTGTATAGGTAAAAATATCAGTATAAATATTCTGAAGATTATATGTTTTATGGGATGGCCCCTTGGGGTTTGTCAATGTCAACACTGCCATAAAACCTTCCTATTCTTAGAGAAAGCATTGATCAAATCCTTAAAAATAATTGTTTACTGTACTCCAATGGAAAATTGTGATATTTTTACCATTTAGAAAAATTAACAACATTGTTTTCTACTTTCTGGTGTTTGCCAGAGCCTTTGGTATAATTTAGAAGTAAACTATGACTTCAGCAAAGGAGAATCTCAGAGCATGTTAGAAAGGATTGGAACAGGTACTATAAATTACTGATATTTCAAAGAATAGATTTAACTATAGGTTTCCCAGATGATATGGTTTAAACCACTCACTCTGTACCATGAATTTCCTTTCCTCTTTATTTTTGTTGAAATAATGAAGACTGGAATTTACTATTTTATAATTTTTAAAAATATACAATTCAAGAAACTGTTTTTAAAAAGCCCTCTGGTAAAATGTTTTTTAATGTACAAATAAAAGCACATTTACTAATTTTTTTTAAATGACCAATTAAGATGATGCAGCTTGGAAGAACATCTCCTAGTTTTCCACATATAGGGACTTTGGAAAATTGAACTAGGTAAGACATTACCCTGAGATGCTGGCACTGTGGCATCGCCAGTACCCATGTAAGTTCTGGTTGGAGTCTTGGCTGCTATGCTGCCCCATCCAGCCCCCCACTAATGTGCTTGGGAAAGCAATGAAGATACCCCAAGTGCTTGGGCCCTTGCCACTCATGTAGGAGACTAGGATAGAATTCCAGGCTCCTGAATTTGACCTGACCCAGCCCTGGCCATTTTGGCTTTGGGGAGTAAACCAGCAGATGGATGATTCTGTCTCTCTCTACCTTCCCCACTTGACTTATGTCTCACAAGTATAATTGTGAAATTCATCAATTCATGGCAGCATAAGAATCATTGTAATCAAAGAATTATGATTTTCAAAATTACAGGTGTTGATTTATAAACAATTTATGCATTAGTAATTTCCATTTTAATTGTATGATATGACAAATTTACTTCCATTGGATTCATCTTTAAATGTCTATCAGCAAGAAAGTCTGTTTTGGATTTTTATAAATTATTTCGTCACATAGATTTGGAAAAGCTTCCTATTCCTGGAATTGAGGAATTTAAAACTATAAGCAACATAGTACTCTTTATTGGATGCATTCTTCAAACTAACCAGTTAGTTCCATTTTCTTAGGCTAAATGTTTCAATCTCTTTAATTTTGCTTAAATACATTTTCCAAAGAAAGTATTGTTCATTAATTTTATTAGAATTCCTTCCATCTAATTAAATAGTTGTAAAGGCCAAAGAGACTCTTTTCCCCAAGAACATTCTCATTAATTTGAATACTAGTGAGTTAAATATCTTGCCACAAAGGAATTTGATCATTCATGCCAAAATTTCTCTCAATTTACTACCACATTTACAAGCAGCTAAAATGGATGTTCTTCCATTGCTTTGTCTTTGTGAATTAAATCACTTTTCTTAAATAACAATTTTACAACCCTGAGTTTTATAAGTTTCTAAATGCTTATGCAAGTAAAATATTCTCATCCTAAAAACTGATGTTACTTGTGTGTGTAACATTTCTGAATTTGGTCATAAAATGTAACTTAATATCCTCCATTCATGTAATATAAGTTTCATATTTCTTGAGATTAAGACCAAAATGTTTTGCAGTGTTTTGCATCCATGTATAATTGTTAGTTGCAATGCCACCACTACTAGGGACCACTGAAAAGATAGTTTTCAGTAAAAACTAGGTGCGGAGCAATGTCCGTTGGCGCATTATCGTTTTTTTTTTTTAAGATTTATTTATTTATTTTAAAGAGTTACATAGAGAAGGAGAGGCAGAAAGAGAGAGAGGTCTTTCATCCGCTGATTCACTCTCCAATTGGCCGCAATGGTCAGAGCTGCGCCAATACAAAACCAGGAGCCAGAAGCTTCTTCTGGGTCTCCCACACGGGTGCAGGGGCCCAAGGATTTGGGCCATCTTCCACTGCTTTCCCAGGCCATAGCAGAGAGCTGGATGGGAAGAGGAGCAGCCGGGACTCGAACTGGCACCCATGTGGGATGCCGGTGCTTCAGGCCAGGGCATTAACCCGCTGCACCACAGCGCCGGCCCCTGTAGGTATAAATTTAAAATATATGCCGTGAATACACTGAGGATTAAACTAACACGTGTAGAGCATCTGAAATAATGTAAGGCTTGGATTCAGTACCTGTGTGTTCATTCTGGTTTTATCATATGCCTTTCACTGATTTAATTTTTGTCACAAAATATGTAAATTTAGGGAGATTTTACCAATGATACATATGTAAATGTATTGTAATAATATACATATAAGCATATTTATATATACAACTGAGTTATAAACATACCATATTTTTACCTTTGCTTGACCCATTAATTTGCAAAGCTTCATTTTGACTCTGCCTTTTTTTTTTTTTTTTTTTTAACGCCACTGTCTCTGACATCAAAATGTCACTCTATGGCCTTTTAAAACTACACTTTCCTCCAGATAACTTCCAAATAGTTTTAAATTTTTTTTAAATGTAAAGAGAACTGATTTAGTGTAGTTCAGATACAATTCCAAGAATGTAATTATACAAATAGTTTTTGATTACCAAAACTGTTCTGCTGAAGTAATATGTAGCTATTTTAGTGTAAAGTAACTTCTTGTCCTTAGTCTTTAAGAAAAATGAACTTGCTATTCATTCCTATTCAAATACTGTTAATAAAATTGCATCAATATTAATTAATTCATCCCTTTGTACTACTAACAGTAATAAACCAAGTGTCAGAGAAACGGTATCACGATCCAATACTGTATCATTAGTTATACTTTGAAACAATGGTAAAATAGAATTTCAATGAACTTGTTTGTAAAGGACTCAAATTAAGATGTTTGAAATGGATTATATTTAGAAAGCATGAAGAAATAAAAATGATTGAAAGGAAAAAGAGGAAGAGAGAAACAATTTCATTCAAAGAAACCATTGTTTATATTCTATTTGGATTTGAATGCACAAAGAATATTTTCAAACTGTAAGCATCATACCTGACAAGAGTCATTGAAAAATTGGAATATATTGCCAAGGCAAATAACTGGATATCATATTCTTGGACTTATGCCCTCAATGCTTTAGAACTGTACCTAGGTTTAAATGTAGTAGTGTAGTTTGATAGCCATAGTCCTATGGATGGTGAAGCCTAAAAGAATAATCACAACTAAAAAAATACTTGTGATCATCACAGGAGAGTAAATCATCTAGTTTTACTCATAGTTGGTAGTTTTATATTTTATTTATATGCATTTAATTGATTGACCCCTCTGTGATTAATTACATGAGCATACAAGTTCAGTGTTCCCCAAGATATAAAATGTATTGTGTGATAGAAAATGTTCTGACTCTACTTTGGAAATCTTGGTCTAAGCAATAACAAGTCTCTACTGTATTATTTTTTCAGAACATTATTCTGATAATGTATGCAGTAAAGCTCTAAGAAAAGGGTGTAGTCTGTGGCATTTTCTATAGTTATATGATAGAATCCTTTGGAATATTTCTTAAGGCTGATTTGGTTTTCTAGTTTAATCATGGCAAGCTTTTTAGTTAATGTTTTTTGATAACTCAATATCCCTTATTTACATCTTTTTATTTATATTTTGACAATACTTTCCATTCTGATCTGATATTTTCTCATCATGATATATTTAAATTCCTTGAATTTGAAACTACCAAACCAAGTTTATTTTTTTAAAACCAAAATCTGAGTATTCTGACTTTAATGTATGCCCTCAGACCTTGTTTTCTCCACCATGACCACTCTACTTTGGATAAGAGGTTGTAAGTGGCCAGGTTTGGTGGGAGCTGGAGGTGGAAGTTTGCAGGCAGCAATCCCATTTGTCTATGGAGTTCGTATAAAAGGCCTAAGACTCCCTTCTTAAATGCTGTCATCATTCATCCCCATTCCATCACATAAAAGTGCTAATAAGAATGCTCCTTAAAGCAAAATGCTTGTAAGTGGGAGATGCAAACTATGTGAACTAGCTCTTACTCCTCTGGGACTTCAACTCCAAAGCACGCAGAGCTTAACAGAATATCACATATATCCTCGACTAACGCTGATTGCTCCTAAGCTGGAAAAGAAGCCGGGGAGCCAGGGAGTTCTCTTCTACAGTGAGAGGGTCTCAGCAGGTAGCTGATCAACTCACATACCTGAAAGCCTTTATCATCTCATTAGTATCCAATTGTCTGCTCTTCAGTGCTCTCACACATCATTTAGCTAAAGCCTCAGCTGGTCTTTGTCAGCTCTCATCAGGAGATCTGCATCCTGGTGATATCAAATCGATTTTATATCACAATATAAGTCAAATTATAAGTTTACTTGGCCAGCATCTATGAACTAGTTTGTAATAACTGAAATTCAGCATTTCTAAAACCTGTGTTTTGAAAATACTGCCAGGTGAAGGCCATAATGGACGTAGGAAGACCAATTAATTAAGATACTGTTTCATCTGTCAGGATTGTTTAGAATATCCAAGTTAACAGCAGTGTGTTGCTTCCAGGTGTATTGCTCAATTTCCAAACTTTCTTGTTGGCAATTTTAGAGGAGTTTAAAGCATCTGTTCTCAATCCTGGCTTTGTATTAAAATTACCTATGGAGCTTTAAAAAATCCAATTGCCCAAGTTTCACCTGGATATACTGACTTGATTTGGGGTGAGCCCCAGGCATTGGTATCATTTAAAACTCATCCCATGTGATTCTGTATAGCTAGGATTGAAAACCACTGCTTTATAATAATAGCAGTTGCTGTACTTCATATGAAATTTCTGCTAGGTCAATTAAAGTATTCTATCAAGAAAATAACTTAAAATCGAGTGCTTTAATTTTGTTTTATAAACCAACTCAGTTCTATAGTATTCCTAGAAAAATCTACCTTTGAAAATTCTTTTTAGCCTTAATTACCTTTAATCCTTGATATGACAGTTTCTATCTGCATTAGAAGTGACAAGTACATTAAACAGTCACTGATTATTTGCTGAACACCTACTATGACTAGGTTAGCCCCTATGAAAAAAAATTACAATATTTAAAATATGTCCTTGACCTCAAGGTGTATCCTTTTTAAAGTTTGGTTTATTTCTTATTTAAGGTATACAAATTTCATGTAGTCGGATACAGGAACATAGTGATACTTCCTAACCTACCCTCTCTCCCACCCACACTCTCAACTTTCTTCCTCCTTCCTCTCCTATTCCCTTTCAGTTTTTACAATGATCTACTTTCAGTTTACTTTATACTCATAAGATTAACCCTACACTAACTAGTGAATTCAATAAATAGTAAGAATCAAAAAAAAAAAAAAAAAAAAAACCTGTTCAACAGCAGAGACAAGGGCTGTAAACCATCATTGATTCTCAAAATGTTCATTTCACTCCTATACATTACAGTTTGGGTACTCTATTAGTTACCACAGATTAAGGAAAACATATGGTATTGGTATTGGGGACTGGCTTACCTTACTAAGTTTAATGAAATTTATTTGTTTGAAAGGCAGAGTTAGAGAGATATTCCATCTGCTGTTTGACTCTCCAAATGACTGCAGGGCTGGGTAAGGCCAGAGCCAGGAACCAGGAGCTTGTTCTGTGTCTCCCACATGAGTGGCAGATGCCCAAGCACTTGGTCCGTCCTCTGCTGCTTTCCCAGGTGCATAAGCAGGAAGCTGGATTGGAAATGGAGCAGGTGGGACATGAACCAGCACACATATGCGATGCTATTTTCACAAGTGGTAGCTTTACCTGTTACGCAGCAATGCCAGCCACATCTTTTTGTTTTGTTTTGTTTTTTGTTTTTTGGAGGGAGGAATGTTTATCTGAAATAATGAACTATAATACAAAAATGAAATGATACCAAATTAGAAATAGAAACCAGGCCAGAATTGTGGTGTTGCAGGTTAAGCCGCTGCCTGTGACTCGGGCATCCCACATGGGGAGTGGTTTAAGTCCCAGCTGCTCCACTTCTGATCCAGCTCCCTGATCATGTACCTGGGAAAAGCAGTTGAGGATGGCCCAAGTGTTTGGGCCCCTGCCATTCACATGGAAGACCTAGATGAATCTCTTGGCTTTGCACAAGCTCAACCCTGGCCATTGTGGCCATCTGGGGAGTAAAAGATGATCTCTGTCTCTCTCCCTCTCTCTTGCCAACCTAGTTACCAATCTAGTTAGCAAACAAAACTGTTGAAATTCTTGCTGTCTGACTTTGAAAGTGAGAGAATCATCAAAGGGATGAGATGAGAGGCTCCACCATTATATAATATGGGAAGGGATATGAGGTATTAATCTACCAACAATAGATGCTGGAGAGGATGTGGGGAGTAGGGAGAAAGGGACACTAACCCACTGTTGGTGGGAATGCAAACTGGTTAAGCCACTATGGAAGTCAGTCTGGAGATTCCTCAGAAACCTGAATATAACCCTACCATGCAACCCAGCCATACCACTTCTTGGAATTTACCCAAAGGAAATTAAATTGGCAAACAAAAAAGCTGTCTGCACATTAATGTTTATTGCAGCTCAATTTGAAGTAGCACCTTGACAGTAGGGACTCCATTTTGGAGAACCTGAGACTCCATTCTGGGAAGGTGCCCCCCCACACCGTGAGACTCTGGTCTGAAACTATGATCTAAAACAGTTAAACAATAGCAGTCCACTACATCACACTTGGCAGAGCAGAGAAACCCCCTACCATGATCGCTCAAGCTTGGAAGTGAGTAGGCTACACCTGGGTTAATAATAAAAATGTAATTTGTCTATGTCCTACATATGATTAAAACCAATACCTGGATTAATGTCAAGATTATAATTGAAATTGTTAAGATTGTAACTGGTATTGTCAAGATTATAATTGATACTAGTTTTGCATAGGTTTTAGGTCAGCTTGACCCCAGTAACCATGTATTCCCCCCGATCCTAGCAACCATGTATTCCCCTCCCGATTTTGTGGTTTTTGCCTTTATAAACCCTGTTGCTTTGGGCTTCAGGGTCGAGAGTTCTTTAGGGGTATGAGCCCACTCTCCACTGCCGGCAATAAAGGACCATCAAATTTTATCAATGTGTGGAGCTCCTTTCTTTGCACTCACTCAGGTACAACAAATTCACAATAATTAAGACCTGGAACCAACCCAAATGCCCATCAACAGTAGACTGGATAAAGAAACTATGGGACATGTACTCTATAGAATACTATACAGCAGTCAAAAACAATGAAACCCGGTCATTTGCAACAAGATGGAGGAATCTGGAAAACATTGTGCTGAGTGAAATAAGCCAGTCCCAAAGGGACAAATATCATATGTTCTCCCTGGTTGGTGACAACTAACTGAGCACCAAAGGGGAAACCTGTTGAAGTGAATTGGACACTATGAGAAACAGTGACTTGATCAGCTCTTGTCCTGACTATTGATGTACAATGCAATACTTTATCCATTTTAGCATTTTTTTTTGTTCTAGTACTATTGTTTGAACTCTGTAATTAACACACAATTATTCTTAGGTGTTTAAATTTTAACTGAAAAGTGATCCCTGTAAAATATAAGAGTGGGAAAAAGAGAGGGAGGAGATGTACAATTTGGGACATGCTCAATCGGACTTGCCCCAAATGATGGAGTTAGAAACGTGCCAGGGGATTCCAATACAATCCCATCAAGGTGGCATGTACCAATGCCATCTCACTTATCCAAGTGATCATCTTCAGTTCACAATTGATGGCTCTGATAGGTCTAAGAGTCAAAGGGATCACATAAACAAGACTAGTGTCTGCGAATACTGATGGAATCAAAAGGGGAGAGAAGGATCCAACATGGGAAGCGAGATACACAGCAGACTCATAGAATGGCAGATGTCCTAAATAGCACTCTGGCCTCAGAATCAGCCCTTAAGGCATTTGGATCTGGCTGAAGAGCCCATGAGAGTATTGTAGGCATGGAAAGCCAAGACACTCTGGGAAAAAAAAAGACCTAAATGAAAGATCTCTGTGAGTGAGATCCCAGTAGGTAGAACAGGCCATCAAAGAAGGAGGTACCTTTCTCTGAAGGGAGGAGAGAACTTCCACTTTGACTATGACCCTGTCGGAATAAGACTGAAGTCGGCGAACCCTAAAGGCTTCCATAGCCTCAGCAACTTATGACTAGAGCCTAGTGAGATTACTGACGCCATAAACAAGAGTGTCAAATTGTTAAGTCAGCAACAGGAGTCACTGTGTACTTACGTCTCATGTGGGATCTGTCCTTAATGTGTTGTCCAATGTGAAGTAATGCTATAACTAGTGCTGAAACAGTATTTTTGCACTTTGTGTTTCTGTGTGGGTGCAAACTGGTGAAATCTTTACTTAGTATATACTGAGTCGATCTTCTGTATATAAAGATAATTGAAAATGAAAAAAAAAAAAACCCTGGTGTTAAATTGGAAATTGCATAGAAAATTAATCAATTTTTTAAAAATATCATGTAAGATCTCTGTCCTTAATGTGCTGTACAATGTGATTTAATGCTATAACTAGTACTCCAACAGTATTTTTCACTTTATGTTGCTATGTGGGTGCAAACTGTTGAAATCTTTATATACAGAAGATCAGTTTAGTATATATTAAGAGAATTGAAAATGAAAGAAAAAATTGGCATTTGTTGTTCAAAGACCACTGATGGGGAGACAGTTACAAGCATAGGTTTCATTGGTAAATTGCAAAACCAGCCCCAGTTATTTCCTCCTGTATCCACACATTATAATGCTTTCCTTCTTTAATGCTGGCTTTGACCATGTTACCTCCCTGTTATGAATGTGCCAACTTAGAATTGTCCAGATTTCTGCCTACCTCCTAGGCTCTTGTTATCATCATGGGAAGATCCTCTGGCTAACCTGTTGGAGGATGAGAGACATGTAGATGAGATAGTCACCCCAACAAATAGTCAGCTGACATCAGACACATGACTCGGCACAGCCAAGGTCAACACAGCCATTTACTCAGTCCTTAACTCACCTGGAACACATGATAGATACACTCAAAAGGAAAAATAATAAACCAACAAGTAGAGTGGAGGAATAGTATGAATAAATGTGTCTATGATCTTAGTTATCTATGTTTTAAAATGAGGAAATTCTCCAGAATAAATTCATCTTTCTAATTGCTACTCACACGGGTTCTTATTTCTCAGTTTTAAGAGTGTTGCTGAGAATTCTGTAGAAATACATCCACCTTTGTATGTTATCTGCCAGAGGACTACTCAAACCTTAAAAACCAAAGTTTTAGTTTTAGACACAGACTTTAAATTTGCCTCATCACCCAGGAAAATGGGAGGGAAGGTGAAAAATCTGACTCCTCCTTAGCCTGGGAGTTGTTACTTGAATGGGAAAAAGGTAATAATACCTTCTAAATTTAATTTAGTTTTTCCTGCTCCAGGGTTTTCAAACCATGCACAATTGCTCTTAGAAACAGCTCAAAACATCAAAGTTTATTAGAGTGTTGATACTCTCAGGAACAGATCCACCTACATAGTCGGAGAATTTTTGCAGGAATTGGAAGGCAAAGTGATGTTCAGTGAACCTCAAGGAATTAATAAGAAACAAAGTATCAATAAAGAATTTAAGGAGGTGCACAGTAAAGACAGAAAACTACTTAATTTACTCCCAATGTTCTCCAAGGTTTGTCAGGAAACTTTCTCTGTATTCCTATTACCTATTGCCAAAAGCAACGGATACACCTTAACACAGCAAATGCTTTTCACATCCCCTGATATTAGGGACAATGGGATTGAGGATTAACCTTTATGATTAGCTGATGGCACATATGCATTACTGCCCTAACCATTATTTTATTTTATTCACTTTTTTACATATGTGTTTGTATGTGTTTATTTATCTATAAATCACGACTCAATAAGAAAAACAGAATCCTAATTATTTAAATCTTCAAATGTGATCCTATATAAACCATCTTCTTGCATATCCACTCCTAATAGAACTACCATCTAAATCTAGTGTTCATCACTCCCTGGTTTAAATTTTATATAGTTTTGAATAATCTATGTATATATTCCTTAAAATTTTATAAAAAGTTAGAGTTATAGATATGCATATATATGTGTCAGACTATATGTTATCTTTTGGGAATTTTAAAATTTTGAGGCTTACACATATAATGTCATGTTCACATATAATTTATTCATTTTAACTGCAGTACAATATCTTTCTGTTAACAGACACACAAACAGTTGTTCATTTCCTCTTGCTGGATACTGATATTTTACAGGTTTTTGCTTTTACAAATAGTGTTATAGTCATTCTTACATAAGAAAATATTCAAGATTCTCTTGGAGTTGGAATTATTCATTAAAAAATAATGAGTGCATACATTATTGTAAGATAATGCTGACTATTTTCCAAATGAATTGTGCCAATTTAGACTCACCTGCAATCTATATGTGATGCTTGGACCCATATCTTCTCTGATGTGTAGTATTGCCCAAAATTTTAATTTTCACCATTCCAGGTGGGGAAAATTCTATATATGTTTGATCAGGATTTGTATTTTACTAACCAGAACACATATCCCTAAATTTATCAGTAAGAAGTGTCTTTTTCACCTTTTCAATGCTTGCTTTTTATTTCCTATCATTTTTCTACTGGGTTATTTTTTCCTTAGCAATTTGTAGACGATTTTTACGTATTCCTAGTATTGACGGCATTTGTCTCTGTATCTACAAATACATCCCCAGTTAGTTACTTGACCTTTCACTTGCTCTAGGATCTCTTGATAAACAAAAGTTATTATCCATAACTTTTCATATTTAGTATTCTCAAAACTACAAGAAACTTAGGAGAATAGAACACTGAAAACCCATTGTTTACTAAATGTTCACCCTAGCTTTAACGACAAGATTAACCAATTGTTAACATTTTGCCACATTTTCTGTGTTAATGTATATGTTTTTGTGGGTGTTAATTTTGCTGAACTGCTAGAAAGGAAATTGTTAACATCATGATACTTTGTCATTAATTACTACATCATGTATCAGGAAAGAACAAACATATTGTCCTATATAACAATATCATTATCTTTTTAAAAATAATAAACATTTCCATAATTTCCTATGATATAATACCCAGGAGCTCTGTACTCAATCTGGGTTTCCCACATGGATGGCAGGCACCCAAGTATTTGACTATCTCCTGCTACCTCTGAGGATACACATTAGCTGAAAGCTGAAACTGGAAGTAGAGTCAGGACTCTGACAAGGGATGTGGGTGTCCTGAGGAGGCTCTTAACTGCTGCACCAAGTGCCCAGCCCCATCATGTTTTAAAAGGGACTTTTTATGGAATAGTTTTAGGTTCACAGAAAAATTGAGTGGCAAGTGAATAATATTTCAGTGCCCAGATGTACCACAGCTCATTTATCTGTTCAACTACTAAAGCAAATCTGAGTTGCTTTCAAGTTTTCAGATGTTTATTTTATCATTTAAAAGGCAGAGTTAGAGAGAGAGGCAGGCTGGGAAGGGGGGAGGGAGGGATCGATTGATCTTCCATCTAATTCATTCCCCAAATGGCTGCAAAAGTGGGGACTGGTCCATGCCAAATCCAGGAGCCTGGACCTCCATTCAAGTCATCCATAGAGTGACAAGGGGCCCAAGTACTTGGACCGTCTTCTGCCTTCCCAGGAAAAATAAGAGTGTTGGACTGAAAGAGGAGCACCTGGGACTAGAACCAGCACTCAAATGCGTTACTGGCATCTCAGGCACAGCTCAACTTGTGATGCCATGATGCCAATCTCCCAAGTTTTAACAATTTATGAATAAACTGCTATGCATATCCATGTACAGGTTTTTGTGTCATTTTAAATTTTCAACTCCTTTCAATAGATAGAAATGAGCATGGTTGCTGGATTGTATGATAAAAGTATGTTTAGTTTTATAAGAAACTATCCTCCAGTTTGTATTGCCACCAGCAATGAGTGAGTGTTGCTATTGTCCCACATCCTCACCAGCATTTTTCTCATAAGTGCAATGATATCTCATTGTCATTTTAATTTGCATTTCTCTAATGACATGATGTAGAGCATCTTTTCATATGCTTATTGGCCATCTGTATATCCTTTTTGTTGAAGTGCATGTTAAAATCTTTGGCTCGAGCCAGCATTGTGATGCTCTCCTGGTTAAACAGCTCCATGTGTCATCACCATGTCATATCAGAGTGCTCATTTGAGGCTTGGCTACTTTGTGTCTGATCCAGCTTCCTGATTGCTGATATGCCTGGGAAGGCAGCAGAAGATGATTGAAGGACCTGGGCCTCTGCCATGCATGTGGGAGACCAAGATGGAGTTCCTGATTCCTCACTTTGCCCTGGCCCAAGCCTTGCTGTTGGGGCCATTTGGGGAGTGAATGAGCAGACTAAAGATACTCTCTCTCCCTCTCTCTCCCCCATCTCTCCCTCTCTACCTCTCCCTGTCACTCCCTCTCCCTCTTTCTCCCTCCGTCTCCCTGCCTCTTAATCTCTGTTCTTCCTTCTCTCTCCCTCCCCCCTTCTCCTACTCTCTCTCTGTTGTTCTCACAAATGAGTGAATGAATCTTTGACTCATTTTCATTTTTGAATAACATTTTATTGAAATACAATAGGCATACCATGAAATGCATGTAAATATACAGATAAATGAAACTTTTGTCTTCTTTTCTTAAGAAGATTCATTTATTTATGTGAAAGTCGGACTTAGGAGGAGAGGCAGAAATCTTCTATCCTCTGTTTCACTCCCTAAATGGCAGCAACAGCTGAGGTTAGGCCAGGATGTAGCCAGGAGTCAGGAGCTTCATCCAGGTCTCCCACACGGGTGGTAGGGGCCCAAATATTTGGGTCATTGTCTGCTGCTTTTCCAGGTGTATTAGCAGGGAGCTGGTTTGGAAATGGAGCAGCCAGGACTCAAACCAGCACCCATATGGAATGCCAACATCACAGGTAGTATCTTTTCCTGCTATACCACAATGTTGGCCCCAAAGTTTTTGGATAGCCAGCAACAAAAATTAAAACAAAATATTACTAGTACTCCAAGAATCCTCAGTATTTCTGCCTTCTTTTTTTTAAACATGGGAAAGAATTGCCATTTACACAGTATGATTCAGTGATGCAATATTTATAACTAAATGATATGGCATCCACACAATTTTTATACTCTCTATGTATGATAATTATCACAAAGAAGAAAAAAAACAAGTGGTGGTTTCATTTTGGGGTCTAGCTTATTTCACTTAGAATAATGATCTCCAATTGTGTCCATTTTGTTGCAAATGTCAGTATTTCATTTTTTGTGGCTGAGTAATATTCCATTGTGTATATTTACTACATTTTCCTTAATCATCAATTGATGGACATTTAGCTTGATTACATACCTTAGCTATTGTGAGTTGAGCTGCTACAAAACTGGGAGTGCAGGTAACTCTTTCATATGCTAATTTCTTTTCCTTTGGATATATTCCCAGGAGTAGAATAGCTGGGTCATATGGCAGATCTATTGTTAGTTTCTAAGGAATCTCCATAGCATTTTCCAAAATGGTTAGACCTATTTCCATTCCCATCAACAATGTATTAGGGTACCTTTTTCTCCACATCCTCATCAGCATTTGTTATTTTTTGAATTTTGGATGATAGCCATTCTTTTGTTTCAAATTTTACTTAAGGTATACAAATTTCATGTATTTCAAATATACAGATTTAGGAACACAGTGATACTTCCCACCTTTCCTCCCTCCTGCCAATGTTCCCACTCTTATTCCTCCTTCCTCTCCTATTCCCACTCTTAATTTTTACAAAAGCCTATTTTCAGTTTACTTTATATTCATAAGGTTGACCCTACACTAAGTGAAGAGTTCAGCAAATAATATGAAAAAAAAATTGTTCCTCAACAGTACAGAGGATGACTGCCATTCTAACTGGGGTGAGGTGACACTTCATTGTGGTTTTAGTTTGCATTTGCCTGATGGCTAGTGATCCTGAACATTTTTTATGTGTCTGTTGGCTGTTTGTATTTCACCCTTAGAAAAATTATGGTTGGTATCCTTTCACCATTTCTTAACTGGATTGTTTGTTACATTATTGCTGGGTTTTCTGAGTCCCTTATATATTCTGGATATTAATCCTTTACTGGATACATAGCAAATATTTTCTCCTATTCTTTCAGCTCCTTCTTCACTTTGCCAATTGTTTGTTTCTTTCTTGCTTGCTTGCTTGCTTTTTTCTTTCTTTTTTTTTTTTTTTTTTTTGACAGGCAGAGTTAGACAGTGAGAGGAGAGACAGAGAGAAAGGTCTTCCTTCTGTTGGTTCACCCCCCAAATGGCTGCTACGGCCGGTGCGCTGCGCCAAGCCAGGAGCCAGGTGCCTCCTCCTGGTCTCCCATGCGGGTGCAGAGCCCAAGCACTTGGCCATCCTCCACTGCACTCCGGGCCACAGCAGAGAGCTGGACTGGAAGAGGAGCAACCGGGACAGAATCCGGCGCCCTAACCTGGAGTAGAACCTGGAGTGCCGGTGCCGCAGGCGGAGGATTAGCCAAGTGAGCCGTGGCGCTGGCCGCCAATTGTTTCTTTTGCTGTTTAGAAGCTTCCAACCTTGATGTAATCCATTTGTCTATTTTTGCCTTTATTGCCTGTACTTCTGGAGTCTTATCCCAGAATTCTCTGCCTAGGCCAGTGTCTTTCAGTGTTTCTTCTATGTTTTTCTATAGTGATTTTATAGTTTCAAGTCTTAAGATTAGACCTCTGATGCCATGTGAATTGATTTTTGTATAAAGTATAAGGTAGGGATCTTGTTTCAAACTTGTGCATTTCAAGACCCAATTTTCTCAACACAATTTGTTGAAGAGACAGTCCTTTCTCCAGGGAATGATTTTAGTTCATTTCTCAAATATTGGTTGGTTATATCTATATGGATTAATTTCTGGACTTTACACTCTGTTCCATAAGTCTACATGTCTGTTTTTGTGCTAGTACCAGGCTGGTTGTTTTTTTTTTTTTTTTTTAAGATTTGTTTGTTTATTTGAAAGGCAGAGTTACAGAGAGGCAGAGGCAGATAGAGAGGTCTTCCTTCGGCTAGTCACTCCCCAGATAGCCGCGACGGCTAGAGCTGCACCAATCTGAAGTCAGGAGCCAGGAGATTTTTCCAGGTCTCTCACATGGATGCAAGGGCCCAAAGACTTTAGCCATCTTCTACTGCTTTTCCAGGCAACAACAGAGAGTTGGATTGGAAGTGGAGCAGCTGGGACTCGAACCAGTGTCCATATGGGATGCCAGCACTGCAGGTTGTGACGTAAAATTTACCTGCTATGCCACAGCACTGGTTCCATACCAGGCTGTTTTGATTATAAGAGCCTGTTTTGTTTATGTAGTTTAAGATTCCTTTGGCTATTCAGGGTCTTTTGTGTTTCTATATGGATTTTATTTTATATTATTTTTTATATCTGTGTACAACATCTTTGTTATTTTGATTGGGATCACATTGAATCTGTAAATTGGTTTGGGTAGCATAGACATCTTGATGATATTCTTCCAATCCATGAGCATGGAAGATTTTTCCCTTTTCTGTGTGTCTTCTTCCTTTTATTTCATTTGTGAGCTTTTTTTAGTCCTCATTGCAGAGATCTTTTACATCCATGTTCAAATTTATCCCAAGGTATTTACATTTTTATAGCCATTGTGAATAGGACTGAAGTTTTAAGTTCTTTCTTATCCAGAATATTGTGGGTATATAAGAATATTATTGATTGTTGTGTGTTGATTTGATGTCCTGCAACTTTGCTGATTTTTCTTGTGAGTTCTAATAGTCTTAGTGTAGTATTTTATTTACACTATGATAAAGTGTCATGACAGCTGCAAAGAAATATAATTTGACTTTCTCCTTTTCTCCTTTACAATTTCTTTCTTTCTTTCTTTCTTTTTTTTTTTTTTTTGACAGGCAGAGTTGGAGAGAGAGACAGAGAAAGGTCTTCCCTCCATTGGTTCACCCCTCAAATGGCCACCACGGCTGGCACACTGCACCGATCCGAAGCCAGGAGCCAGGTGCTGCCTCCTGGTCTCCAATGCAGGTGCAAGGCCCAAGCACTTGGGCCTTCCTCCACTGCACTCCTGGGCCACAGCAATTTCTATTCCTTTGATTTCTTTTTTATGCGTAATGGCTCTGGCTAAAACTTCTAGAACTATATTGAATAATAGTGATGAGAGTGAGCATCCTTGTCTGGTTCTATATGTTAGTGGAAATGTTTTCGGATTTTCATCTTTTGATATGCTAGCTGTGGGTTTGTTATATATTACCTTAATTGGATTGATGTATGTTACTTATATACCCAATTTTAAATGTTTTTTAATCATACAAGGATGTTGTATTTTATCTACCACTTTCTCTGCATCATATGGTTTTTATCTTTCATTTTGTTGATGTGATGTTTCACATTTATTGATTTGCATATGTTGAACCATCTCTACATCCTTGGGATAAATCCCACTTAGTTTGTGTGGATGATCTTGTTGATGTTTTGTTGGTTTGAACTTGCTGAATCACAGCCTAGAGTGAATGCACGGTGCTAGTGCACTTCACCCGCTCAGGTGCATGCCTATGCAAAACACCATCCCACTGCACAGTATGTCCCCTGAGCCTTTCACAGGATCCATCCCCGGCATGCAGAGAGCTCTGAGTCTCTTCAGTAAAACCAAGCAGGTGCACAGGAACCCAGATGCAACCCACACCTCTCCTAAGCTCCGGCTTATGACCAGAAGCCCCACAGTCACAAGGTGCGCGGGGTCCACTCTGCACCTTGCAGCCTCTGGCAACAATAGGACTGTGCACTGTTTCCCAAGTAAGGGCAGATTCAGCTGTGACTCCACCACAGCAGATGAGTCTGGTGGTTTGGTGGGGTTAGGGGAGGGAGGCAATGTGGCTTCCCTTCCTGGAGCAAAGTAATTGTTTATACCACTGCCAGTGCCGCAGGCCAGGCTCAAAGCTGGTAGGGCCCATGGAGTTGTCCCTTAGTCAAAGTTGTCAGTGGCAGGGGTCACAGCAGCCTCTTCTTGCTTTACTCTGGCAAGATGGCACTTCCCAGCTGGGAACTGGCTTTGGAGATGCAGGAGTAGGTTGGTGGAGCAGCTGGTAGTGGTACTCTCCTCACTGCCCCATGGAGTCTCTGTTCTGGCCATTATCTCCTGGAAATGGCTCTCAGTCAGTCCCTTGGGAACATGGTCCTTCCTTTGTTTATCTGATGTCTTTCCGTGGCTCAGGTCTCGCTATTCAGCCATCTTGGCTTCTTCTCTGTTCTCGTATTGTTAAATTTTAAGTGTTCTTTGTATATTTTGGTTAACAGTCCTTTATCAGATGTATTGCTTATAAATATTTTCTCCCTGTCTGTGGTGTCTATGTTTATTCTTTTGACAGGGAAGAAATTCTTTTATTTAATGAAGTACAACTTATGCATTTTGTCTTCTATGTGTTATGCCTTTGATGTTAGTATCTAAAAAGCCATCACCATACAAAAGATTATCTAGGATTTCTCCTATGCTATCTTATAGGAATTTTACTGTTTTGTGTTTTACATTTATGCCTGTGGCCAGTTTTGACTTAATTTTTAGGAAAGGTATGAAAGGTTTAACTTTTGTGTCCAGATTATTTTTTTTTCTTTTTCTTTTTCTTTTCTTTTTTTTTTTTTTTTTTTTTTTTTTTTGCATGTGAATATCCAGTTGTCCTAATACCATTTATTGGGGGAAAAAAACTATCTTTGAACCATTGTTTTGCCTTTTCTCTTTTCTCAAAAATCAGTTAACTATAATTATATGGGTCTATTTCTGGCTCTCTACTGTGTTGTATTGATCTATCTGTTGACCATTTTGCCAGTGCCACCAGGTCTTGATTATTATAATGCTTTATAATAAGTTTTGAAGTTTGTATAACATCAGTGCTGTAACTTTGTTCTTGCTCAGTATCATGTTGGCTATTCTGGGTCTCTTATTCCTCCCTATAAACTTAGAATTAATTGTTAATGTCTACAAAATAACTCACTGGATAGATTTTTTATTGAGATTGCATGGAATCTATAAAGTTGGGAATGAATGGCATTGACAAAATTGAATCTTCTTATCTGTGAATATGGAATTTTCTGCATTTAGTTCTATTTTTAATTTCTTCATCAGATTTTAGCTTTCTTAATATCTGACTTTCACTTACCTTTTTTAGATATACACCCAGATATTTCATTGATGAATAGGTGTGTGCTAATGTAAATGGCACTGTGTTTCACTTTCAAATTCTGCTTCTTCATTGCTGGTACATGGGAAAGTAGCTGACTTTTGTGTATGTCCTTATATCTTGCAGCTTTGCTATAACTATTTAGTCACAAAAGTTTTTAAAATTAGTTGTTTCATATTTCTCACATAGGTAATCAGGTCACCTGAGAACAAAGATAGTATTTTTTCTTTGTTCCAAATATATATAGCTCTTTTTTTTCTCCGGGCCTGGGATATAGCCAGGCCAAGTGTTCGCTCTATTCAGAAAGGAAATACTCATGAAGAACTCAATCACGGACTTTATACATTGTGAAAGCAACAGGGAGCAAGACAAGAATCTAGAAAAATAATTCAGTATATAGAAAAATTAAGAAAAGCCGCTTTAAGACAGATTAAGGCAAAGGCTGGCTAAGGTTAGAGAGTAAGAGTTCCTAAGAAGCATCTGGCTGCTTGAGCCGCACAGGGTCCTAGTGGAGGTAGTTAGGGCTCATTTTCCTTGTCTAAGGGCATTAACAGACTTCAAGTATCATGTAGAAAAGCAATAGTGAGAGGGAAACATCCTTGCCTTGTTTCCTGATTTTAGCAGGAAAGCTTTTAAGTTTCTTGTTTTTTGAGTTTAGCTATAGATTTTTTGTGAATATGCCTTACCAAGTTGAAAAAGTTCCCCTCTATTCCCTGTTCACTGAGATTTTGGTCATAAATTGGTATTGGATTTTTTCTAATGTTATCTAATCTGTTCTACCATATTTTAAATGTATGTACTATCATGAATCGTTTCATTTCTTCAAAATTAGGATGGCATGATCAACTGTCGTCAATATTCCTTTTCATTTTCAAATCATTGCAAATTCTGTTAGTAGAAGCCAGTCCAAATCACCAGCTCCCTTTAGATATGATGTCATTAGACTCTGAGCATTTCCTTGCTTTTGGCTAACAGAAGTTCCAGAACTATCTTATACTTCCTTGTGCAATACCTTATATCACCCACTTCTCCAAAAATAAAATGTTTTCTACTGGGGCCAGCATTGTGCCACAGAGTGTTAAGCCACCACCTGTGATGCTGGCATTTCATATTGGAGTGGCATCTGCTCCACTTCTGATCCAGCTTCCTGCTTAGGTGGAAGATGCACAAGTACTTGATCCTCTGCCACCCGTGTAGGAGACCAGGTTGGAGTGTCTGGCTCTGGCTTCAGCCTGGCCCAGCCCTGGTTGTTGGGGCCATGTGGAGAGTGAATCAGCAGATGGAAGATTTCTCTCTCTGTCCCTCCCTGTCTCTGCCACTCTGTCTTTCAAATAAATATTTTTTTTAAAAAAAGTTGGAAACGTGCCAGGGGATTCCAATTCAATCCCATCAAGGTAGCATGTACCAATGCCATCTCACTAGTCCAAGTGATCAATTTCAGTTCACAATTGATCATAATGATAGGACTAAGAGTCAAAGAGATCACACAAACAAGACAAGTGTCTGCTAATACTAACTGATAGAACAAAAAAGGGAGAGAAGGATCCAACATGGGAAGTGGGATACACAGCAGACTCATAGAATGGCAGATGTCCTAAACAACACTCTGGCCTCAGAATCGGCCCTTAAGGCATTCAGATCTGGCTGAAGAGCCCATGAAAGTATTTTAGGCATGGAAAGCCAAGAGATTCTGGCAAAAAAAAAAAAAAAAGAAGACCTAAATGACAGATCTTTGTGAGTGAGATCCCAATGGAAAGAATGGGCCATCAAAGAAGTAGGTACCTTTCTCTGAAGGGAGGAGAGAGCTTCCACTTTGACTATGACCTTGTCTAAATATAAGATTTTAAAACAGTATTTTACACTTTATGTTTCTGTGTGGGTGCAAACTGTTGAAATCCTTACTTAATATATACTAAATTGATCTCCTGTATATAAAGATAAATGAAAATGAACCTTGACGTGAATGGAATGGGAGAGGGAGTGGGAGATGGGAGAGGTGTGGGTGGGAGGGAAGTTATGGGCGGGGGAAGCCATTGTAATCCAAAAGCTGTACTTTGAAAATTTATATTTATTAAATAAAAGTTTAAAAAGTTTGCTACTAATTATACTTATTTGTTTTTCTTAAATATACATTCAATATTTTCATAATGTTAAACATTTTCCATACATCTATGGATTATTTTGTTCCATTGATCTTTTTTCATGTACTAGCTATTCATGTTCTTTGATTATATAGCACTATGGTATATTCTAATATATAGTACAGAAATCTCTTCTAATTGCTTTACTAAAAAATTGTTTTCAAAATGTATTTGAGAGGTAGAGAGATAGACAAAGATAACTTTATTTGATCTTTGGGTCCCCAAATGACCACAATAAAGAGGGTTGAGCCAGGCGAAAGCTGAGAGTCAGACATTCAGTCCAGGTCTCCCACGTAGGTGGCAGGGACCCAACCACATGAGCCTTAATTAAATAAACATGTTAATACGTTTTAAATTTTTTTCATGGGAAAAAAGAGCATGATAATTTTTTATAATCTCTTTGGTTTTGTCATTAAGATCATCATAATTTTGTCATATGAAGTTCTGTTCTCAGAGATTTCACTTAGATTGCCTTGAGATTGAATGATTCATTTTTCCTATGGAACTATCTCATTTTCCAATTTATTTAATTCTTACAGAACTAAGAATTTGAGCAGGCATTGGTACAGTGGTTGAGATGTTGCTAGTAATGCCGTCAAGCCAAGTCAGAGCTCAGTTTGAGTCAGAACAGGGTTTGAGTCCTAGTTCTGCTTCTGCTTCTTCTAGCTTCCTGCTAATGCAGATCCTGGGAGGCAACAGTTGATGGCTTAAGTACTTACATCCCTGTTATCCATGAGGGAGATCTGGATTGAGTCCCTGCTCTTGACTTTGGCTAAGCCCCAGCACCAGCTGATATGGCCATTTGGGAGTGGAATTGAGGATGGAGAATTTCTCTGTCTCTGTCTCTTTGATTTTTGAATATATAAATCATTTTGAAATTATAAAAATAACTAAGACTCTGTCTGACTTGTCCATGTTTTGAAAATTGTTGACATACTGCAGTGGGATGAATTCTCTTATTTCAGTGTCTACTTTATCTGTAATTATGTCTCCTTTTTAATTACAATACTGTTTCTTTGTGTCTCTTCTCTTGATTGACATTGATAGAAATTTGTTAATTTTTAAAAGAACTATAGCTATTGACAAATGATACCTCTGTCATTTATATTATTTACTATTTTATTCAGTTATGATATTATAATTGATTTTTTTGTATTTTTTAAAAATGTATTTTATTTATTTATTTGAAAAACAGGGCAATAGAGAAAGATGTTCCATTGGTGGGTTTACTCCCCTAGTGCCTGCAACAGTCAGGGCTGGGCCAGACTGAAGCCAGAACCCTGAAAGTCAACCCAGGTCTCCCACAATGATGACAGAGACCCAGCTACTTGGGACATTACAGGTGCCTTTCCAAGAATTAGCAGAGAGCTGAATGGAAAGAAGAGTAGGGCTGGAACTGCCAATCTAATACAGCATGCGAGTTTTACAAATGGTGGCTTAACCTACTGCACCACAACACTCGCCTGGTACCCTGTTTTTTTGAAAATACTGTTATATTTATACCATCTTAAATTCGACACTTAAATAATTAATTTTGAGTCTATGTTCTTCATGGTTAGTACTGAAGGCTTTTAAAATTGCCCTCAGTATACCATATTTTATTGTTTTCAAAAGTTTAATGCAGAGTATTTTCATTGTCACTTATCTCTGTTTTATTTAAGGTTTTTGTTTTGACTTTATGATTACATAATGTTGTGTTTTTTTTTTTAATTTTTTTTTGACAGGCAGAGTGGACAGTGAGAGAGAGAGACAGAGAGAAAGGTCTTCCTTTTTGCCGTTGGTTTACCCTCCAATGGCCGCTGCGGCCGGTGCATCACGCTGATCTGAAGCCAGGAGCCAGGTGCTTCTCCTGGTCTCCCATGGGGTGCAGGGCCCAAGGACTCGGGCCATCCTCCACTGCACTCCCTGGCCACAGCAGAGAGCTGGCCTGGAAGAGGGGCAGCCGGGACAGAACCGGTGCCCCGACCGGGACTAGAACCCAGTGTGCTGTCGCCGCAAGGCGGAGGATTAGCCTAGTGAGCCGCGGCGCCGGCCAAATGTTGTGTTTTTAAAGTTTTGATGTGGGGAGATTTTATACCATTTTGTTAATCACTTCTAAATTGCACTGATACCAGAATGCAAGGAAAATGTGATTTGTATTCTTTTAAATTGGCTGAGGCTTGCTTTTCATATAATCGTCAGTTTAGAATATCTTCCATGGGTTTTGAAAAATTATGTGCTTTCTTTTATTGCTAGATGGAGAATTTTTTGTCCAATTGATCAAGCTTGTTAGCACTTTTTTTTTAGATATTTCATAGTGTTTGCTTTTGGGTCACTTGACATGTCAAAAAGAACTGTGTTGGGGATGGCGCTCTGGTCCAGTGGGTTAATGCACTGGTCTGAAGCACCGGCATCACATACGGGCACCGGTTCATGTCCTGGCTGCTCCACTTCCGATCCAGCACTCTGCTATGGCCTGGGAAAGCAGTAGAAGATGGGCCAAGTCCTTGGGTCCCTGCACCCATGTGGGAGACCTGGAAGAAGCTCCTGGCTCCTGGCTTCTGGCTTCAGATCAGTGCAGCTCTGGCCATTAGGGCCAATTGGGAAGTGAACCAGCGGATGGAAGACCTCTCTCTCTGTCTCTCTCTCTCTGCCTCTCCTCTCTCTGTGTAACGCTGACTTTCAAATAAATAAATAAATCTTTAAAAAAAAATAAAAAAAGAACTGTGTTAAAATTTTAGAATAATAGTGAATTCATCAATTTCTCATGAGCTGGTATATCTTCAAGAATATATTTTAGGTGTAGACATACTTAGAATTTTAACTTTCTTATAACTTATGTAATTACCCATTCTGTCTTTCATAACATCTTTTGTTTTAAATTTTATCTCACTTGATATTCATGCAGTTATGTTAGCTTTTTTTGGTTAATGTATGCCAATATGGTTTTTCTACCCTTTTAATTTAAAAATTTTGCTTTGTCTTATGCTTCAGTGCCCTTCATTGTTAATAGTATTCATATGGATTTTTAAGCTGATAATTTTGTCCATTTTTGATTGATATATTTAATGCTATTTATAAATATCACTACTCATTTCTCTAAACTTCATTTAAATATTTTTATCTTTTATAGTCGACCTTGTTACTTAACTCTTACATCATTTGCCACTGACTTTGGACAAGAGGCTATGATAAGTATTTTCATACTTTTGTCCTTAAGAAGTTCCTGCTTCAGCTAGGGGCATGATTTTTTTTCAATAAACCATTTAAGTACATATTAAAATCACCATATAAAATAATAGAATATTGTAGTTTTAGGCCATATGGTTTATTACTAAGAATATTCAGAGAACGAATGTATAGAAGACTGTTGAGAGGAGAGAGCCAATCAGCTTAGGCTGAAGTATTCATTGAAAAAGAATTAATTCAAGAAATGAGTTTTAATATACTTCTTATATACTTGTGGAATGGGGGGTACAGTCATATTTGATATGAACATTTTTCTGCTTAGGTTCTTAATATCTCAGTATACATTTGTTTCATTGAATTATAAGTCTCGGTGATGGTCCACCCTCTATTTTCAATTTAGAAAAATCTGACATCTCTTTCTAGTTTGTTGACTTCTGCAAAAGTAATCTTAAACATTTCTTTGAGAAGATAATAAAATTCCTTTGCATTCACTTCTATGTAAAGCAATCTAAATAATTACATTTCTCAGATAATTTCTTAGAATTAAGATTGACCTTAAAATGCCAGTATGTATGATAATGACTCTACAAACCCATCTGCTGTCTGCCTCCATTCATTATTCCCTCAATCCCTGTCCATGAGAACTCATGAAAGCAGCTAGAAACTGTTGCAAGAATCTGAGCTTAAAATATCAGTAAAAGTAAAGGAAGAAAACAAATATATGTGTGTATATCACAGGAAAAAATAATTCTGTTTATCAACTATAAGCTGAAAGAGTCCCTGTCCTTTAATTCCTAAAATAAATGCATATAAGTATTCAACACACTCTTCAGTTATTAACTATTTTAATCAATCAATTTAAATACATGGATTCTGAGCTGCAAAAGCTGTTAGTCATACTCTGACCCAATTTATTATTGATATTACATTGTTAGAATGTAACATAAGTGAAACACCTAGACATAGAAAAAGAACAATGAAATGCAGCAAGGGTTCTTAAACAACTCATTCCATCAAGATAAATAGGATAAAGCAATTAATGTCCATTATTTCTGCTCAGTTTATTGAAAATATTCATGTAATTTCTAGTCCCTGAGGTTTGATTGTTATTTTTATTTGGATTTTCTAGATAAGGAAAATACAGTGCATAGAAGCTAAATGTAAGAGTAAGGTATGAGCAAACCAGGATCATTCATCTCATACAGTAATTATCCCTAAAGCAAGAGCTCCTCCAGGGTATTCCCTTTGCAACACAAGGGTCATTTTATCTTAAGGTCATGCCTACCTAAATTTCCCCATTCCCTGATGTTAGCATCAATAACCCATGCTGGGACTAATACAGCGTACCTTCCTAAAATAACCTTCTATTACAAGGTTGGCTAGTTCACAAAACTGCCTTCAATATCAATCTTATATAATGATAAAAATACAAGGTTAGGAAGTTTAGATTTAATATGAATCTATGAGATTCTTTGTAATAACATGGAATGATAATGATTCAAGGCTATGGGAGAATCTATAGCATACTATTGATTACTTCAAACTAAAGATAAAAGAACTCACAAATTAGGTAAAGTCTTCATAGACAAATAGCATAGAATTCAGTTTAATTGCTGTGCTGGGTATATAAGTTAACATGTTTTCTGCTGCTTCAAAATTTTATTGACGGTGTTGTAGGAATGATTTACTTTAATCTGCATAATTATTTTATGCCTATTCTGGGAAAGATATACTTGCTACCAGTTAATCTTCATTTATAAAAATGTTACATAAACTATGGAAGGATTCCAATATAGTATACTGCAAAAAGAATCACATTTGAGGCAAATAGGAGGGGTTTGCAAAAAGTTCATAGAAAAATGCATATTATGAAGAAAACTATATATGGATTTCAACATTTTTCCACCAAAATAAACATCTCTTAATTCGATTTTCCATGAACTTTTTAAAGCTGTGTGTGTTAAGAAACATAGATTGAATGTTTCTTAATATTAAATGAAAAGAATATTAAAATAGAATTAAGAAAATTAAAACATTCTAATGATAATAGAGACAGTTTTATTATCTGAAAACCACACTATTTTATATGGCTCTACTTTTTATCTTTTTACATATTTGGTCTCAAATTCCAATTTTACACTTGATTTTAAACAGGAGAGGAATCCATCCTGTCCGTGGATCACAAACTTTCTCTCTAGTTGGTTAGATTTCCCTTGCCTGTATATCAGAAGTCATAACTATGTGTACATGTGTCTGATTTATTTTAATATTATCAAGTACTCTCTGTAGCTAGAGAACATCTAGATAAATTTAGTATCATGAACACAGACTTTGTGTTCCTAAAACAGTTTGTAGTGATAAAGTACTCACATTTCTGTCTTTTCTTTATTTATTGAGCTGCTAAAATCACACTTTTTGATATCATAATGTGAAAACCTTATTTGATTATAACTTTCCAATACAATACAGATTTCTCTTGTTTTTTTGGCTTTATACTTGCAGAATGACTCTGACCCTAGAAGTTAAAATGGTAGCTTTCTGAAGAAAGAGAAAGAACTAATATATGTCTAAAATAATGAACATAATAAAAATGAAAACCCAGAACAGTTCTCCCAAACTGCGTTAATTACCGCTTCACTGTTCTCCTTGGCATCTCTACAGACTCACAGTACATTGGAGGGTTCAGAGTTAGGAGAGAGGAGCGCAGGCTGAGGAAACAAATGGACAAGTGTCACAGTCTCAGTCTGGTGCTGGAAAGCTATGTAACGTTCAGCAAGTTAAAACAAAAAAAACCTAAACCTTGGAATGTTTTGCATCTTTGATCATTTGTTTCTCTGCAAAATGGAGATGATAATGACTACCTGACACATTTTCCATAGGTATAATGTTTGAAAATATATAGCACTGAGCCAGGCCTGTAGCTTGCAATCCTTAAATTACTGCTTAAACTCATCTTACTTTGCATTAACGTTCCAGCTGTTCTCTTTGCCTTTAGACCTCCTTGATAATCCATCTTTCATTGAAAGTCATTTTATAGAGTATTCTTATTAAACCCATGCCAGCCAACCACAGTCTAATATTATCTTTAAATGTTCTTCCTCTTCAACAAACTTTTTTCAGATACATAGGCTTTTTCGCTTCTTTGATATAAGTAGGCAAGCATTGCCCATGCAGTTTAGCTATAAATATTCAGAAATTCCCCAAAATGAATTAAAATATATTAATTCATTTGATAGGGAGGGAGAGAAGGAGGAAAAGTTAGAGACAGAGAATCTCCTATCTGCTGGTTAACTCCTTTAATGTTCCTGACAGTCAGGGATGGGCCACTCTGAAGCTAGGACTGGGAACTCAGTCTCAGACTGGCATGTGGATGGCAACAGCCCAGCTACTTGAACCATTACCTTTTGCCCCCAGGATTTAAATTAACAAGAAGCTGGAAATCAGGAGCAAATCTGTGACTTCAATCCAGACATTCCAATATGGAATGTGGGCATTCCAAGTGGCATCTTAACTGCTGTGCCAAATCCCCATCTTGCCAAAAAGGAACTTAGGAAAATGAGCTCTTTGCACCTAGCACTAGGTTAGACACTGAAGGATTATAAATATGTTAGAAGCAATTCTTATTCTCAGGGAAAGTAAGCTTACTGTTTATAAGGGAAATTTTTAAAATTATGTTTATAACTTGCATTGTTTGGGACCAGAAACCAAATATGGTTGAATATTTTCAAAATATTGTCTGTCATATGAATACTGTCTATGCCTGTTATATGAATCTTAATACTAAAAGCACAAATTCTAAAGGGTTTGGCTTGATCTTCCCTTTAGTCTTTAAGCCAAAATGCATACAGAGTTTAATATTTCCAAGCAACAGCCTTTGATAAGAAGTAGCCACGGTGAGCTTAAGGAAACAATATGAGGAGACCTCAAAAAACTTGTGAGAATGGAATTGAAAGATAGATTTATTTTGGTGCAAAAAATTGGAATCCATGCATAGGTGGGATTTTAATAGTTTAAGGAAATGCATATTGTGAAAAACTTATGCATGGATTTGAAAAATGTTTGTACTAAAATGAACTTATTTAATTACATTTCTAAGAACTTTTAAAAGTTCCCTTCATATGTGGATGAATCTATATGGGTTCATAAATCCTTTTTAATTGAGATTAAGCTCTGTTCTTCCTAAGCCAATTGCTCCGTACACTCAAAAAAAAGAAAAAGAAAAAAAGAAAAAGAAAAACTAACAGAAAAAAAGAAAAAAATAAACATTCACGACTGTTATTCTCAACCTGAAGAGTTGGCTATAATGCGGAACATTGCAAAGGGAGATGTTGTTTGTGTGCCTATACTGTTTTTAGATATTTCCAGAAATTCCCACGTGTGGCAGAGAGAAGGCAAAGCACAATGCAGAGGATTATGCTTTTATTTTGCACATTGACAATGAATAAATTTAAAGGCCAGATTCTTTCATTATAGAATAAATTAGCATGACTGAAAAATTAGAATTTGATTCTTAACTCTTCAAAACTATTGTAAAAGGTATACAGATTGCTTCAAAATAGTATGAAGACTTTTTTTGGAGATACTATGTTACTTTCCCATGTGCTAAGGCTGCCTTCTTAGTGGCTCAATAGCAGGAAGAGACATAGAAAGTAGGCTGAAAGTTGCTGTTCAACTCGATTCTGCTTTCTGCCCATTTCCTTTTCCTCCTGTGCTTTGAATTCAATTAAAAGACCAATATGCCTTCTCTGCTAATGGAATTCTTTCCTATTTCTTTATTCTCTCTTGGACCATGGAAAGACATTTAATGGCACCTCAGGCATCCCTAAGTGTAGCTTTAGTTATTGCCACCTGTGGTTTCCAAAACTTCATTAAACAGAAAGGCAGCCTAAAGTGCACTGAATCAGACCTGCATCCTGTGTTACTTTGTAATCTAGCAGGATCACTAAGTCAAACCTTTCTGACAAAAGCAATGAAAGTTAGGAGGTCATAAAAGCTCATCTAGTCTAACTCCCCAACAAAACAATCATCTCCATTACAGGAAGCTGATAAACCCACCACTGATGGCATCTTTCCAGAGCACAGGATCACCTCTACTAGAAGGAATATCATTTTATTTTTGTGTATCTGAAATTATTCAGAGTAGAAATTAAAGTTATTCAAAGATTGAGTAGACATTAGTCTTCCTATGACTTCTAATAAATGGAACTCTGGCATGCCAAAAGAGAATTTTCTTCCTCTATAAGATGATATATCTTTACAAAGCATCCTTATAAATACTTCAAATATTTATTGTCTTGGAATAATTTGGCATTGAAATTTACCTATGGTCGTTAAAATTTAAAACTTTATTTCAAAAGCTGAGAGAGCTTTATTTCAAAAGCTGAGCTTGGAAGCATATCTTTCCTCAGTCTTCTGATGAACGTGAGTCCTAGAACACCTTGGTTATCACCTTATGAGACACTGAGTAGAGAACACAGCTACTCAGAGAAACCTAGCCTGCCACAAATCCATCATCTCCTCTACATTATATATGACAGCTCCAAAATGCTCCTTCACGTGAGATAATGAAACTTCTCTGTCCCCAACCACAGAGTATCTTTCCTGTGTCTCCTTGCTTGTTTTGTTCCTTTTCAAAGTCATGTCATGCCTAGGCCTAATAATCCATTATATAAACACATACAAGCCCCATTAACAATGTCATCTCTTAATGCTTGTGTTGATAATATGATCTGTAATTGGCATTGTGTCAAGTGTACAACTTAGGGCTCCACCTAACACTGTGCAAAGCACCATGGGTGCTTAGCCTTCCTCTTACCTTAGGATTCAACCTCTCATCCACGAAGACTGGGTAATGCCTTCTCCCCAGAAGCATCAGCATCACTGAGAGCTCATTAAATAACCAAACTCTCAGGCCACACTTTGGACCTATGGTTTCAGGGCACAGATTTTGACAAGTGATGTGAATAAATGTTAAAGTCTGCAAGAAGCTGGGCTAAAAGAGCAATTCCCAAGACAGCTATATTAACATCTTTTAAATCTTTCACAAATATAGAAGCTCTTAAAACCTGCATTTTTTCAACTCTATACCTTCCAGAATTTTAAAACAAGTTCTTTTGAATATATCTTTTATTTTGATTTTTAAAAATATATATTTGTATACAGAGGAGACTGGGACAAAGAGACAGAGATCTTCCATCCACTGGTTCACTCACCGAATGCCCACAACAACATGGGCTAGAGCCAGGCAGAAGCTGGGAGCCTGGAACTCAATCCACATCTCTTGGGTGTGCCAGGAACCAAAGTAATTTGGCCATCACCTAATGCCTGTCAGGGATGTACATTAGCAGAAAACTAGAATAGGAAGTGGAGCTAGGAATTGCATCTAGGCGTTGCAATGTAGGATGGAGCTCCCCTGCTAGTGTCTTAACCAGTGTGTCAAATGTTCACACCTGCATTTCACATTCAACTATGCACGACTACTCCAAACTAATGAAGTTTTCACTAGAAGCAGCTCTTCATAACTAATACAAAATTGGACATATTACCTCCCATTATACATGTAAAACTACTTATCATTGCTCTTTAAATACCCATCAAGAAGATTTAAAATATTCATACCTTTTAAACCAGCAATTACACTTCAAGAAATTTATCCTGAAGATCTACTCACACAAGTAAAAATGGGCAAATATTCTAGTTCACTGAAGTTCATTCATAATAGTACTGACATTTTTATATATGTATATATAAATGTGCATCAATTGAGAAGTCAAGATAATTATCATATAATATCCATATAATCTATACCTTTGTAAAATACTAAGAAAATCAACCTTTGTACTACAGTGTACCACAAGGAAAATAGGCCTCATAAATATTTAATATCTAATAAAAAGTAAGTTAAAACTATGTACTATACACTAGCACTTGAATAAAGAAGTTATTTTTAAATGTACTATATATATGTAATATCACACACATAGAAATCATGTAGTTGTCAATATATGTTGCCTTATCTGATCTCTATTTTCAACTCTCATCCTAACTGCCTCTACTGTAGAAGCCACAGGAAATAAAATCTTTAAGATTTCATTTATTTATTTGAGAGGTAAAGTTATAGACAGTGAGAGGGAGAGATGGAGAGAAAGGTCTTCATTCGTTGGTTCACTCCCCAAATGGCCGCAACGGCCTGAGCTATGCTGATCCAAAGCCAGGAGCCAGGAGCTTCTTCCTGGTCTCCCACGTGGGTGCAAGGGCCCAAGCACTTGGGCTATCGTCTACTGCTTTCCCAGGCCATAGCAGAGAGCTGGATCGGAAGTAGAGCAGTGGGGACTAGAACTGGCGCCCATATGTGATGCTGGCACCAGAGGCTGAGGATTAACCTGTGCCATGGTGCCAGCCCCAGGAAATAAAATCTTGATTACCCAGACTTCCTTGCAATGAGGGTTATGTGAAATATCTGATTAATTACCTATTATCATAAGTCTTCTATTGCCACCTCTTTGCTTTATTTACCCTGCCCGGAAAGTCACTGAAACCTGGAGGTGCTGCAGATATTGGGTGAACATACAGTATGGAACCAACACAGTACAGTGAGTGTCTCATGACATTCTAAGATGACAATAGCAGCACTGACATGCCAGTGTCTGTACTCATGCTATGAAAGGTAAGTACATCTTTGGACATTTAAACCACTTACACAGGATTTTTTGAGTGACAAGGAGGAGGGAGATGAAACTCATCTCTGAGTTTTGCTGCCAACCAGTGTTAGAGTGGTACTTATGCTTTTTGAAATTTTTACTCTTTTGTAAAGTTTCAATTTTCCATTCAAAGAAAATTACACATATAAAATTAACTAAATGTAATTAAAGTCAATGAGATTTATATACAGTTGTTTTAAGCCTTGGCTTGAAAGAGAAAACTATTTTTAAATAAATTTTCTTTTAGTTGTTACACTGTATAGATAATATAAAATGTTTGATATGTCTTCCCATAACAGAATGGGTACTGAAAAGACAGATACATTCATGATTACACAACTTAGTTGACAGATGGCTACTTCTCTCTGGAAGAGGAGGTAATTTCTCTTCTCTTGTTTTAAAGGAGATTAGTTAATCATCCCAGTTTATAGAAAAATGATAGTGTTAGGGCTTCATAGGATTGAATGATAATATCCTTCCCATTTTTTCTTAATTTCTGATGTTTGGAGAAAGATCCAACAGTGCTCAGACGAAAAAAAAATAGCTAAATATCTAAAAGATTATTCTTCGTGATGGTAATTTTTAAAAGATTTATTTACTTATAAAGTCATAATTAGAGGGAGACACACACACAGAGATTGATCTTCCATCTCTTGGTTCACTCCCCCAAATGGCAGCAAAGGCCAGCATTGGGCCAGGCCAAAGTCAGGAGCCAGTAGCTTCATCTGGGTCTCCCACGTGGGTACAGGGGCCCAAGCACTTGGCCATCTTCTGGTGCTTTCTCAGGCACATTAGCAGGAGCTGGATTGGAAGTGGAGCAGCCAGGACTCAAACTGGTGTCCATATGGGATGCCAGCACTGCAGACAGTGCTTAACCCACTATACCACAGTGCCAGCCCCATGATGCTATTTTTTCAAGTGGTAGGAAGGAAATGGTTAACTTAGTAGTTCTGAATTGCTCCAACTCTTGGATTTCCCAAGAGAGGCCCCTTTTCAGGACTAGCTCTATTGGGAGCTGAGTGCTATGCTCTTGGAATGTTCTCCTGTGCCAGTTTGGTCTGGTAGTTCACAGATGATAACAATGTAATTTGTGGTGAATACCTGTTATTTTCCTGGCAATCTGGAACGTGAGTATTTGATGTCAGTCATTCAGACACTGAATGCTTGCATGATTGACCCTCTATAAAAAGCCCGGGGCCGGCGCCGTGGCTTACTTGGTTAATCCTCCGCCTGCGGCGCCGGCATCCCATATGGGCGGTGGGTTCTAGTCCTGGTTGCTCCTCTTCCAGTCCAGCTCTCTGCTGTGGCCCGGGAGGGCAGTGGAGGATGGCCCAAGTCCTTGGGCCCTGCACCCACATGGGAGACCAGGAGGAAGCACCTGGCTCCTGGCTTCGGATTGGTGCAGCACCGGCCATAGCAGCCATTTGGAGAGTGAACCAACGGAAGGGAGACCTTTCTCTCTGTCTCTCTATGACTCTACCTGTCAAATAAAAAAGAAAGCCTGGACACCCAGCACTGCAGTTCACTCTCACTTTTCTCTCACTTCGATAAGGAAGTTGCCATGTTGTGAGTTGTACTATGGAAGACTGTGTGGCAAGGAACTGAAGGTGGTCACTGACCAGTATCCAGCCAGGAGCTGAGGCGCTCAGCTTAGAAGATTCTGACTTCACCCCATGACCCTTTTCCTTTTGCTAAGTTTTATCTCTGTGATTTTGCTGTAATAAGCCATAGCTGTGAGTGTAAGTGCTTCTGAGTTGTGTGAGTCCTTTGCTAAATCATCAAGCCCAAGGGTGGCTTTGGAGACCCTGACACAGTTCTCTAAATGTAAATAGCCCGAGTTGAAAATAATAACGCACTTGATTCTAAATAACTTTGAAGCTATAAACATTTCCTCTAATTTTCTTTTTATCCAGAAAAAAATGGATTGAGGTAGAAAGGTTCATTCTAAGAAAATATATAAATAAATGTCAGGTAGAAATGAAAATCACAGAAACTAATGGTTATTGAGGGTTGTATAAATTATGTTTTCTAAAGCTTTATCACTTAATAAATTATTTAATTTGGGATTAGAGAAAATAATTGGATTGGAGAATACATTATTCCTTTAGTCAGTCATGTCAATGAGAATTAATAGAGGCTACCATCAAGGTAGTTAAGACACGAAAGTGTTTCAGGAGAAACAAACTCAAAAGGCAAAACTGTGACTAAATAGAAAGTAACGTTATGAATGGCCCAAAAATATCACATGATAAAAATCAAATCCTTTTGAATTTTGTGACTTGTTTACCCTCTGGCAGTCCCTCTTGTTTTCTATTCATAGATGCACATATCTGTTTTAAATATATGTACTTTTAGCAACAGAAAATATGCATAAATCTTAAAATATGGAATAGTGTGAATATTAAGTATACCTTCCCGTTAGCATAATAAAATTAGCTATTTGCTTATTTTATTTGCCTATATTTTTATTGGCTTTGTTCCAGAAAGTTTAGTAGACAACTAAAACATTTTCAAAAGCAAAATTTCTATTTTTACTTAGAAAATGGGGAAACTGAGAAATACAATCACTTAATGCGAAATATTAAAGTTCCTGTAAAGAACATTATTTTGTTATAGAAATAAATAATTTTCCAGTATATTCTCAGATGCTGCATTAAAATTGGCTGAGGCCTAGAAAAAATTATTTTGGGGTATCAGTACTTAAAAGAATCATGTTGTATAGGAAAAACAGGCTGTTCTGCACTATACTCACATGCAACAAAGAATACTTTTAATTCTAGCATCAGACAGATGCAAATAATTATTTCAGGAGAGAATGATAAGATATGTGATAATCTGTGTTGAAATAACATAAAGCACATATTTTTAAATTAGAGCAATGACCATATGTACATTCTCAAATAACAAGCATATTGCAACTGAGTAACTTGGAGGAAAAGTAATGAAAAGCAAATTCTAATAAAGGGACCAACCTACTAGTTTTTATGCAACTGAAAAAGAGGAAGTATTTGTCTTTGGTAGGCTGCCTTCTAAAAATGTCTCCCAATGCTTCCTCTTCTATGTCTTCCTATTGTCATCTTTCCTTAATTTCTTCCTCTTGGGTGCAGACTGAGAGTAGTGACTCACTTCTGATAAACAGAATACAACAAAAGCAATGGCATATCACTCCCAACATTAGGTTATAAAACTGTGACTTCTGTCTTGCAGTCACTTTGGCTTTTCTCTCACTTCTATAAGGAAGTTGCCATGTTGTGAGTTGTACTATGGAAAAGACCGTGTGGCAAGGAACTGAAGGTGGCCACTGACCAGTATCCGGGCAGGAGCTGAGGCAATCAACTCAATAGCTTGAACGAAAATTAACCCTGCAAACAATGTCTGAGTCTTCCTAGAAGTGGATTTTGCTCCTGAAATTGCTATTGCCCCAACTGAACCTTGATGGCAGCCCTAAGAGCATCTGAGCTGGAAGACCCAGCCAGGCCATCCCTGGATTCCTGAACCACAAAAATAGATAAAAAATATAATTTTTCTTCTTCTTCTTTTTTTTTTTTTTTTTTGATAGGCAGAGTGGACAGTGAGAGAGAGAGACAGAGAGAAAGGTCTTCCTTTACCTTTGGTTCACCCTCCAATGGCCGCTGCAGCCAGCGCACCGCGCTGATCCGATGGCAGGAGCCAGGTGCTTCTCCTGGTCTCCCATGCGGGTGCAAGGCCCAAGCACTTGGGCCATCCTCCACTGCACTCCCGGGCCACAGCAGAGAGCTGGCCTGGAAGAGGAGCAACCGGGACTAGAACCCGGTGTGCCGGCGCCACAGGCAGAGGATTAGCCTAGTGAGCCGTGGCGCCGGCTGAAATATCATTTTTATGTCTATGTTATGGGGGAGCTTATAGTCAGAAGTGTATAACTAAGATATTGTTCTAGATTTTGAAGGCAATATCGAGTTTCTTAATTTGGTATTGTGCTGGCTATTACAATGGCTCAAGAGATCATTAGCTTCAGCCTGGTAAGAACACAGTTGATAAATTAGATCCTTTTGCTCTCACTAAGTGATCCAATCAAGATTGGAACATTAACAGTTGGGAAGTTTAGAATATTAAAATGCAACATTTTTGTCATCAATTTTCATTAAATGCTTATTACAAATTCAGTAAAGAAAGGGAGATTAGCATAGTAATAGAGATGAAGTGATAGAAACCTTTCACTTTGTAAAATCAAAGATAATAGTGTCTAATAATGTGTAATTTCAATATATTCTATATACCAGAAATTACTTCAGAGTGACACTGAAAAACAGGAATGATATAATAGAGTACATGTACTGCAAACTAAACTATGAAGATAGAATTGCAAACATTTTTCCTGATGCAGATCACAAAACTTAGAGACAAGCCATAGTAATGTTGATTAAATATGCATAAAGTGTACACTTTTATATTATGAAAGATAATCTTCTATCTATGCATTTTTATTTCCAATATTCTTTCCTTCCTTAAGACCTATGTCTGTTACCAAGGAAACAAGGTAGGCCTTTGTACAAGATGAGCCCGATGTTTGCCATTTGCCCTGTGATCAGGTAATTCTCTGTATGCATTCAGATCTCTTCCTTCTTAGCTGTAATATTTCTCTGGACAACAGAAGGCTCCATCTGCTGGTTCGACCCAAGTACTAGATCCTTGTATCCTTTGTCCTTCATGCCAAACGTTAGAACAATCATTAATAATGGGCTTAATTTCATGAACTCATCTTGATGCTAGCAAGAAGCCAAAAGCATACCTCTATCATGCCCATCCTAATTTACGGACAAAACATGAACTCTCACGGAATAAATATGGCATAATTGAGTCAAAACAAAAACTCTTTGAATCAGCTATAGACAACAATGATCAGAATATCATCTAATCAAGTGAAGGAATTTATTTTTATTTCACCCCATTATAAGAGGTAGACAGACCTGTAGACCCAGTAACTTCCAGATGAATGTAAGTCAAATCTAAGAGAGCTTACATAAAATAAGATCCACTATTGGATATCTGTTCTGTGAATCATAGAATTATTGTTTATATCTTCTGAAACCATGAACTTCCACTTTCTCTCAGAAAATGCTACAGGAGATTATTTGTAACACACAGTCCGTAGAAGTGTGAAGCACCTTCAGCTGGGAGTCAACTCCACAGAAAATTAAAAGCTGAGTAAAAACTGCGTCATAGAAATGTTTTTTATTTTTAAAAAAAGCTTATTGCCATTCCCAACAAAACAACCTCTATTAAACATGCTCTTTATTTTATTATCAGAAGGGCCTCATCAATTTTCTAGAGTAAACGTATCTGCTGAGGTCCTGTGTGGATGCATGACAATTTACAACATCAACTGTATTAATTTTCTATGACTGCTGTAATAAATTACCACACACTTGGTGGCTAGAACACCAGAAAGTTATACTCTCATATTTCTGAAGACCAGAAGTCTAAAATCAGTATCACTGGGAAGATAGCAGTGTGTTGACTGGGCTGCACTCCCTTGGAGATTCCAGGGGAGAATCTGTATCTTGCCTCTTTCAATTTCTTGTAGCTGACAGCATTCCTTGGCTGTTTATGGACTCATGGTTTCATCATTCCCATCTCTGCCTCCATGGTCATTGCCTCTTCTGTCTGTGTCAGATCCCCCTTTGCCTTTCCTTTAATAGGCTGTTTGTGATTGCTCTTAGGTTCCACCCAGTTAAACCAGGGGACTCTCCCTTTCTAAACATCCTTAATTTAATCACAAAGGCAGAGACTTCTTTCCCATATTTACAGGTTCCAGAGATCACGATCCAGTATCTTTGGGGGCCATAATTCAGCCTATCAAATAAACCAACTTTAAATTATAAGATAGCACTCTTTAAAAATCTGATTCACCACACACTTACATCACTGATTAATAAGATGGATTTGGGGCTATAAGCTTTAAAATAGATTTGGCTTTCATCAATTCAGGGAAAATGAATTCTATAAATGGAAACACTTCATGGGAAACACCTGATATTGAAGGTCACATCATTATCAACTTAAATACCACTGTTATTTCAACAGCTGAGTCAGTGCCCATGAGACAGATTAAGTGGAATGCAACCAAGACCATAAGCTTCTGAATCACTAAATTAAGAACATCAACTTTTATCAGAATGCAGAACCAAGCAGGTAGCTCCTTTACACTTAGAAAATCCAAAATGACAAAATAGTGATTATATGTAATTATCTATATTTTAAAAGGAGGCTGTTTACATTCACCTTTTAGTGAGTCACATAATGATTCAAAACACACTTTCTTTACATGATAAATTCCATTAATGAGTCTATTTATACCTCTTTGGTTTACTCATAATTTTGTAAGCAAAGCTATTCTGTATTGTATGTAAATATATTTGTTTATGTATGTGCATAATTATTGTTTTCTCCATTTATGCAAGTGTATATATATATATATGTATGTATCCATCATGTATTTCTATATCATCTATATATGCAAACTTTCATGTTTGTAGTTTTTTAAAGTATTCCTGTTTTTAAAAAATCACTTAATATACAACAGAAAAACACCTGTGTCCATTACTGTTAACTAGTTGATAGTATTGCATTTTTTGTTTCAAAAGTCCATTTTTCACTTCATTTTTGCTACTACACACTGTGCTAAATTGTTTTGGTAAATTCACTTTTGGAAGGTATGTATGTACTTCTTTCATTTTGTGATTTATTTTTATTTATGGCATTTTTATTATAAAGGATCTGTTGAAATTTAAGTACCCAAATCTCTCAAAATTCTCTTTTGTGGCTTACAAAACTGTTTTTCTTTGTTTTTTTTTTTAACCTAGACACCTTTTATTTAAGGTGTACAGACTTCATTTCATATATACAAATTTATGAACATAGTAATACTTCTTTGTTGGGAGGGTCTTTATTACTGATTCAAGCCCCTTTTTGGTGACTGGTCCTTTTAGGTTTTCTGTGCCTTCATGACTCAGTGTTGGTAGATTGCATGTGTCCAGGAATCCATCTATTTCTTCTGGGTTTCCAAATTTGTTGGCATACAGCTCTTTGTAGTAATTCCTGATGATTCTTTTTTATTTCTGCAGCATCTGTTGTTACATTTACTTTTTCTTCTCTGATTCTATTGAATTGGTTCTTCTCCCTCTTTTTTTTGGCTAGTTGGGTCACTAATCTGTCAATTTTTTTTTATTTGTTCCAAAAAAAACAGCTCTTCATTTCACTAATCTTTTGTATTGTTTTTTGGCTTCAATTTTGTTTATTTCTTCTCTAATTTTAATTATTTCTTTCCTCCTACTAATTTGGGATTTGTTTTGTTGTTTCTTTTTTGGTCCTTGGGATGCATTGATAGCTCAGTCATTTGGTGCCTTTCCAATTTATTTATGTAAGCACCAGTTGCTGTAAATTTCTTTCTTAACACTGTTTTGCTGTATCCCATAAGGTTTGTTATGTTGTATTGTCATCTTGATTCATTTACAGAAAATGTTTTTATTTGTCTTTTGATTTCTTCTATGACCCACAGTTCATTCAGTAGTGTTTTGTTCCACCAGCATGTGTTTGCATATGTTCTAGAGATTCTTGAGTTGTTAATTTCCAGCTTCATTCCATTGTGCTCAGAAAAGCTACATTGCATGATTTCAGTGTTTTTGTATTTCCTGAGACTTTCTTTGTTGCCTGGCATGTGGCCTATCCTAGATAAAATTCCATGCACTAATGGAAAGAATGTATATTGCAACTGTGAGAGGGAAGGTTCTGTAGATATCCAATAGGTCCATTTGATCCATGGTGCTGATTAGCTCTGTTGTTTCTTTGTTGATTTTCTGTCTAGTTGATCTGTCCATTGATGAAAGTCGAATGTTGAAGTCCCCCATTACAATTGTATTGGAGTCTATGTCTCCCTTTGGATCCATTAACATTTTTTTAAAGAGCCAGGCACAGTAGCATTGGGTAAATATACATTTATTATAGTTGCATCTTCCTATTGAAATGATCCTTTAGTTATTACATAATGCTATTGTTTGTCTCTTTTAGCAGTTTTTCTGTTAAAGCTTATTTTGTCAGAATGAGACTGGCTACACCTGCTCATTTTTCCTTGGTAGTTCTCTTTTTAGCAGAAGGGATAGTCTGATCACCTGTGTTGGTATAATCACACCCTCACTTCCTCTATTCCAAGGCTTTCAGTGTCTGAGTGTTAGCCCATAGTGGGTGCAGTACTCATCTGCACTGCCTTACGAACCGCACAGAGGATCTACACACTCCGCAGTGTGTGAACAAATCCTATTGCAGTGACCCACCCCGGTGATCAGGGAGCTCTCAGCGTGTGGAGCAGCCCACATTGATTGCCCAGAGACCCAGCTACACCCTGTGCCCTCTCAAAGAGCCACCGAGTTCCCAAAGTCTCAGCATAGAGGGCTCCCACATTCGTGGGGTGCAGAGGATCTGTTCCACATCATGAATCTGCTCCACCCCGTTAGCCTGCCCCACCTACAGTGAGTCAGAGACATTCGCAGAGCCAGCAGCCCATGGGTGTTCCACATAGGCAGTTTGAGCCCTGGAGCCTGTGAATTTTGAGGCTGGGGGCACCTCACAGTCCAGTATGTGTGCCCAGCCCCCTGGCAATCCTCCCAGTCAGAGTCAGTGAGTGGGGGATGCAGATTTTTCTGTGTGGTGGGATCTCTGGATCACACGTATGTGGAAAAGCAGCCGGCCAAATGTTTCCTCCTCGCTGCCGGTTGCAGGGTGCAGGCGTCTGAGCTGCTGCTGCTGCTACTGCTGACAGGATGGCTCCTTGTCCCGGTAGTCGCTGTGCGCACACACAGCTGCTTCTGGAGTTGCTGCTTATACCCAAAATGGTGCCTGCCCTCCCTCAGCCACTTGCTGGGCACTGTTGTGGGTGGGATACGGAGAGAGAAATGTGACCCTCCCCTTTTTTTTCACTGGGCTAACTGGTACCCTATCCCTCTCAGGGCACCAGGCCAGACTCAGACCAAGCTCTGCATCCAGCTATGTCTGCAGTATCTCAGGCCACTGCACTCTGATCGTAACTTTACTCTCCCAAGCCGATGTTTCTTTGGCTCTTGGCTGCTGGGGTCATGTGGTGTATCCATGCTGTGATGTGGGTCTGCAGCTTCCACACCAATCCACGGTGTTCTTCTTCCTTATGTAGAATTTCCACTGAAGTTTTCTAATTCTCCCCGAGAATGTACTCCCTCTACTTTTTAAAAACTATTTACTCCTGGAGCCGGTACTGTGGCACAGCGGGTTAACGCCCTGGCCTGAAGCGCCAGCATTCCATATGGGCGCGGTTCAAGACTGGGCTGCTCCACTTCCGATCCAGCTCTCTGCTACGGCCTGGGAAAGCAGTGGAAGATGGCCCAAGTGCTTGGGTCCCTGCACCCGTGTGGGAGACCTGGAAGAGGCTCCTGGCTCCTGGCTTCAGATTGGCACAGGTCCAGCCGTTACGGCCATCTGGGGAGTGAACCAGCAGATGAAAGACCTCTCTCTCTGTCTCTCTCTCTCTCTCTCTACCTCTGAACTCTCTGTGTAACTATGCCTTTCAAATAAATAAATAAATCTTTAAAAAAAAAAACCTATTTACTCCTAGCCTAGAGCAGTATGCCCTTCCCTACTCTGTCATCTTGCTTTGTATTTAAGTTTCTATAGCAGCTACATTTTAAGAAACAAGGGAAATTAATTTTAATAATAGATTTCATCTTACCCAATGTATCTAAAATATTGTAAATTAAGCATATTAGTATAAAATTATTGAGATATTTTACATTTGCTCGAAATGGTTTTTAAAATCTGATCTTTCATTTACAGCACTTCTCAATTTGGATATTGATTCATGACAAATACTGATCTGTATGTAGCTTCCATAAAATTTTTCCTAGTTGTTCCAAACAAATTTTTTTTCTTTTTCTTTTCTTTTCTTTTTTTTGACAGGCAGAGTGGATAGTGAGAGAGAGAGAGACAGAGAGAAAGGTCTTCCTTTTTGCCGTTGGTTCACCCTCCAGTGGCCGCTGCGGCCGGTGCATCGCGCTGTTCCGAAGCCAGGAGCCAGGTGCTTCTCCTGGTCTCCCATAGGGTACAGGGCCCAAGGACTTGGACCATCCTCCACTGCCTTCCCAGGCCATAACAGAGAGCTGGCCTGGAAGAGGGGCAACCGGGATAGAATCCAGCACCCCGACCCGGACTAGAACCCGGTGTGCCGGCACCGCAAGGTGGAGGATTAGCCTGTTAAGCCACGGCGCCGGCCCCCAAACAAATTTTTCTAATAATGGAATCAAACACTAGCTTTAAAATTTAAGAAAAATTAAATATAATTTAAAATTCAGTTCTCTATTGACTAACCCATTTTTACTCGCTTTATTAAGTGACTACCAAATTCAACAGCAATACAACTTTAATCTGTCATCCATCTCAGCAATTTTCTTCTTTTCTATTTTCTTTTCTCTACACTGCTTTCTTCCCTTCCTCTCTCTTCTTCTTTCTTCTCTCCAGTAAGAACTGTTGTCACTGTAGAGGGCATCTGTCATTACCAAACTCTCATATTACCAAGGAGAAAGCAAACAGAATATATTCTCCAAGTTTCTGTGTCCTCATACTTCAATCTCCTATCATTACTCTTCATCTGCTGAATGTAACTGAAAGCCAGAGAGGATGGGAACCTGGTTGAAACATACCATAAGTTGTGCTCCCCAGGATAGGGTCAGGACAGACCTTCCCATTTTCCAATGAATCATTTAAGGTTCCTTAGAATATGCTCGTTCCACTTTCGGGATCACTATTCTAAATGGTATTTGTGAAATTTGGATATCATTCTCTATTTTATTTTTCTTACTGTTAACTAAATCCCCACATATCCCTCTTTGCTTAAAATCTCTACTTTGTGCTCACTGCTGAAAGAGTACAAATCAAACTCTTGAATGTAATATACAAAGCCTTTTATACCGTGCAATCATTATATTTTACTTTTCAGCCATCTAGCCTCATCAAATGATTCATCTTTCTCAAATAAATCTGACTTCCACCCTATCATTATTTCTGCTTGGAATAGACTTGTCCTTGCCATCTTCCCATCTCATTTTCCTGCTCATCTTTCAAGACCTATTCAAATATTACTGCTTTTTCAGTAAATTTTCCTCAGGTACCCAGGACAGTAATGGACAGCCCTTTTTCTGTGCTCCTATATTGTTTCACTTTTTTATGGTGTATTAATTGATTCTTGCTATAGTTTGGATGTGATTTGTTTCCGCCAAAACTCATTTGAGATTTAATTGCATGTTTAATGGTGTTGATAGGTAGGTAGTGACCTACCTATATTTATGAGGTAGGTTGTGGGGGCCCACCCTCAAGAAAAATTAATTTAGTTATATAAAGAGTAGAGTATTCTAAAGTGAGCCTGGTATCTCCCCACCCGCACGTCTCTCTTGCTTTTCCTCTCTCTGCATGTGTTCACTCTTTGCATACACTAACCTGCCCTTTGTCATAAGGTTCTCACCAGAAACCAAGCAGATGCTAATGTCATGTTCCTGGGCCTCCAGCACTATGAGCCCAAACAAACCTGTTTTCTCTATAAATTGATAGGCCCAAGTCATTTTATTCTAGGAATAGTTTATTTGTATGTCTCTCTGGATAGACTGAATTTTATTCAGTCTCAATTTATATATTCAAGATATAGCTTAATTCTGGATATATATAAAGACCACAATAAATATTGAATTAATTAGTTGATTTTCTCATTACCTCAGTCATCATTCTGAATATCTCTCACTTAAAATAATTATATCTGTAAACTGTGGAATTAGTAACATAATGTTTATGTCTTTTTTTCAATCCATGATGTCAAATGATGTTAGATTTATATCATCTCTGTTGGACAGCTAGTATGTCTTTAGAGTGCTGCTTGAGTTGCCACATCTTGATGAGAAGGTGGAAAGTACTTTGCTTAATCAGTGATAAGTTTTATTGATAGGAGAAGATAGATACTTGGATTTGTTTTTTCATTGAAGCTAAATGTAAGGAACAACAGGGAAGGGAGAGATTAAAGTTAAGAATTTCTGACTAAAGTTTTTTTTGAATATTTATTTTGTTTATTTCAAAGGCAGAGTTGGAGGGAGAGACAGAGATCTTCCATATGCTGGCTCAATTCCCAAATGGCCACAGTAACTAGAGCTGGGCCAGGACAAAACCAGGATCCAAGAAACATATCTGAGTCTCCCACATGGGTGCAGAGGTCCCAAGACTTGTGTCATCTTGCAGCGCTTTCCAAGCTAGATGAGCAGAGAGCTGAATCAGAAGTATAGTAGCTGGGACTTGAACCCATTACCATTTGGGATGCTGATTTTGCAGATGGAGGCTTTGCATGATCTGCCACAATGCCAGCCCCCAAGATTGTTTAAATTGAGTTTTTATAATGTGAGATTTCTGCATATGTTGCAAAGTATGCACCAAATTCTCTATAATCAAATAAAGCTATAATGTTTTCTGTTACATGAGTGAACTCTTTAACATTGTAATGTTCTAAATAATTTGCTACTAAGTGATGATTTATGAAAACAGTTGCTTGTCTCCACTGTTGAGGAACAATGTTTCTTCTTTATACAGTGTGTTGCATTCTTAGCATAGGGTTAATCTTATGAGTATGAAGTTAACTGAAAATAAAAAGTTAACTGTAAAAAAAAAAAACAATGTGAATAGGAAAAGGGAGGAGGAAGAATGGTGGGAGTGTGGGTAGGATTGAGGATAGGGTGGAAAGTATCATCATGTTCATGAATCTGTATATAGGAGATACATGAAATTTGTATACTTTAAGTAATTTTTAAAAAAATACCCATTAAATAAATAAAAAAAGAAAACAGATGCTGTGGTAAAATAATAATTTCTCATGTTCTTATTTTTTCAAAAGGTAAAAGTGGGAAAGGAAAACCAAGCAGAAACAAAGAAACTGGCAAGGCAAAATGCATAACATGCTCCATAGATCAGTAACTTTTTAATGCTCATTTAAATGTCATATATGATGGATAAATTATTTATAAATGCTCAAAATCCATTATCAGTAGGTTTTTTCAGTTTACCCTCCCTTAATTCACTGTCTAAAGGTAGTTTGGTAACAATAGTGGGATCACTGCATCTTTGGCCACACAATAGTTCTCATGGATAAACTCTGTGCTCGTCATGAGTAAAATCGACATCAATAGAATTCTCAAAAGTATTTCTCTTATAAGTACATTTTTGTTTCCATTCGCTTGCTTTACAATCCAAGATGACAACAAAATGTTATTGTTTCAGGAAAATTTAGAATATACCTTTATATACATCATTTGCTTTTCTTTCCTGCTTTTAATGTACAGTTATAGAAAATGGAAGAAGCCTAAAAAACCATGTCTCAAGTTAATAAAAATAATGTAAAGGAATTATAAAACGTTCAACTATTTTGGACTAATTTGTATTGTTAAAGGAATTATTCATTTATTTGAAAGGCAGACTGACACACAGAAACACACACACACACACACACGCATATACGCATGCACAGATCTTCCTCTTCCATCCACTGGTTCACTCCACAAATGGTCGCAACAGCTGGGGCTGTGCCAGGCTGAAGCCAGGAGCCAAGAACTCTATCCCAGTCTCCCACGTGGGTATCAGGAGCTCAAGTACTTGGGCCATCTTCTGCTGCCTTCCATGCATATTAACAGGTAGCCAGATCAGAAGTGGATTAGCCAGGACTTGAATTATGACTCTGATAGAGGATTTGGAAGCTTAACCACAGTGCCCATGTGTTTTACCATATATTAAAAGTGTATGTGTGTGTGTGTGTGTCTTCTGAGTGAAGAAATATTTGTAATGGGAAAATTTAAACTTTGACTCCTCTTTCATTTCTTCAAATAGAATGTTAATTTTGAAATATACCCAATGTTTAATCATGTAGTATTTATTAAGCACAAATCCTGATATAGTAATACTCTAGATGGTGGACATTTTTAAATGTTGAAGATATATGAGCAATGTAAATACTGGCTATTTTTCCAATTGGTGCTCACCTACAGGCCATCCACTTACCCAAAAGCCTTTTGGAATCTTACAAACCAGTCATACCTAAAATCTACTCAAGATCCCAAATTATTTTGAAATCTACCAGGCCACACCACATATTACAATCTAATTTGAAATTCTTAACAATAAATTAACAAGTTTCTGGTGAAATGATAAGAATATTATATTTTATTCAGTTTAAATAATACAACATCATAGATTGAGCCTGGTTGTAATTCCTTTTTCATTAGTATATTAATGTATTGTCATGGATAATGTTACTGGGCTATCTAGCTGTCACATTGGAAATTTAAAAAATTGTCACAAATTGGTCATATTCAAGGAAAATGATTTTTGATAGAGAATATGAATCAATATGTTATGCCTTTAAAAAGCAGACCAAGTAGGATTATGTGCAAAGGTAGGACTTTGTACAGTCCTATTTTGAAAAAAGGATTAACTGAATATAGATAAATGGGATTTGTATATATGTGTAAACTTTGCCTATTCACTTACTCTAAGCTAATAATTGACTATGGTAGCAGTAAAGTGTAGACTTTAAGTTGATACTTCATTTAATATTAAAATTTAGCAGTACTTTATGGGGAAAAATTCACATTACCCAATCAAGCTCTTTAATTTGACACTTGGAAAAATCTTCTTAACATTGCATTTATCTCTACAAAAGCCCATTAATCTAAAGTTGGTACAGAAATTCATTAACATATCCAAAATAGGGGAAAAGAAGAGCAAGAGTCATGAAAAAAGCCCTAGTCAAAATTAATATTCCTTAAGTACAAATATTTCAATGATATAAAATTTAAGAAAAAACATCTTGTTAAATGTATGTCTCATTTAATATCAACAAGCATTCTTTGTGATTGAATGTTTACTGTATGCAGGAACAGTCCTAAATTCTGCAGATTTTAGATGATTAAAAATTTGTTTTTTCCATCATTAATCTCATAATTTAGAAGGAAAAAATAAATATATCCACCTATAATCTCTTAATGTGCTATGATAATTCACATGATGTAACACTTAATTCCATAAAATATATTTAGCATGAATTTATTCTTTTATGATTTGTCTAAGTTTCACATACATATACTCATATATTCACAACTATATGAGGTTGATACTCTTAGTGCAAGAAAGCTAATTACAGGGAGATCCAAGATGCCTTCCCCTCTCCCATGCCCGCAGAGCACCATACTTGCCATCAAAAAGTCATACAGTACACTTCTGTTCTGCCAGCATCATAGTCAGAGTCATAGTCAGGGTGGGGCAAAGAACAGATCCCCTGCATCCTGCAACTGTGAGAGTTTCTGGGCAATAGCCCAAGAGTTATGCTCATGCACTCTAAGTGAGCATGGAGGATTCACTTTAGCTTCTACAGGCTAACACCAGAAGCACCCATAAAATTCCACTCCCACCTTAGGAGATCTGGGTAATGACCCCAATATACCCAGTAACAACAGGACTGTAAAAATCCATTTTAAGTTTCTTGATGCCACTGGAATCTACCCGGTGGACATGGGGAAGATCCTACCTGCATTCCACCTCTCTGGATTCATACCCTCCAGGGTAAAATCTGTAGACCTTGAGTCACTCTGTAGGTCTGGAACAGGGCTCAGTTCACATTCCCTAGCCCTAGCATTATAAGCCCCAGCACCAGTTGGACTCTCCTTATAGGAACTGAGAAAGAGTCCATCCACATCACACAGTCCTAGAGCCACAGCAATTGGTGCCACAAACCCCAGCATCACTCAGGCTTGCCAGTAAGAAAAGGGGACAGCCACTTTTTTCTCCCCCAGAAACAAGAACAAGGCCCTGAATATCACATTCACCAGGGAAACTGACACTGAGCTCTCTGTGGACCAAAGATACATACCCAAGGAAACCCTTAACTGTCTCAAAGCCAACTTCCATCGCTATGAACTGCAGATTAGTTCACTATGTCACTTATAGACACAGCTGGCATTGATTAAGACAAAAGAAATAATTGAGAGACTGCACTCCTGGACTCGCCTCGAACCAAAGCCAATGCAACAAGCCAAATGATACACTGAATTCCACTAAACAATAAACTATTTAACAACAAGCCTACTTCATAAAGAAGAGAACAATACACCAGATGGGTAGAAGTCAATGTAGGGACATAATAGACAAGAAGAAGCAAGGTAGCATGACACCTCCAAGAGAACATAATACTGCGACTCTTGAATTAGATCATGAACTGAAGGAAATCTATGAAATGACAGATAAAGAATTCAAAATATTTACTATAAGGAAACTCAATGAGATGTAAGAAAATACCAATAGATTATGGAGATGAGGAAATCAATGCAGGGGATGAATGAAAATATTACTACCTAGAATTCATTAAGAAGAACCAAATAGAAATTTTGGATATAAAATCTTTAATCAGTGCAAGAAGAAATATGATTGAGGATTTAACAGCAGAATAGATTAAGTGGAGGAAAAATTTCTGACCTCGAAGACAAGAATTTTTAAGTAACCCAATCAGACAAAAAATAAAAAGAATTTAAAAGAATGAAGAAAATCTGTGTGAAACACAGGATACCATTAGATGAACAAATATATATATATTTTTTATATATAATATATATTTTATGTATATTTTATATTTATAAATATAAATAATTTTTAAAATTTTATATTTATATTTATTTTATATTATAGGTATTCTTGAAGAAGAAAGGGAGAAAGGCATTGAAAACCTGCTAAGTGAAATAATAGTTGAAAATACTCTAAACCTTGAAAGAGACATGAGCATTCAGTACAAGAAGCTCAAACCACAAGCAGATACAACCAAAACAGTTCTTCTCCAAGGCATACCATCATCAAATTATCAAAAGGTAAAGATAACAAGAGAATCCTGAAGGCAGTAAGAGAAAAGTTAAATATAAAGGAAAACCGATGAGCTTAACATCAGACTTATTGAAAAGCCTACAGGCTTGGCCGGCACCGGGGCTCACTAGACTAATCCTCTGCCTGCGGCCCTAGCACACTGGATTCTAGTCCCAGTTGGGACGCCGGATTTTATCCCGGTTGCTCCTCTTCCAGTCCAGCTCTCTGCTGTGGCCCGGGAGGGCAGTGGAGGATGGCCCAAGTGCTTGGGCCCTGCACCCACATGGGAGACCAGGAGGAAGCACCTGGCTCCTGTCTTCGGATCGGCACAGCGCACCTGCCATAGTGGCCACTTGGGGGGTGAACCAACGGAAGAAAGACCTTCCTCTCTCTCTCTCTCTCTCTAAATAAATAAATAAATAAATAGCCTAAAGGCCAGAAGAGAATGGGATGACATATTCAAGGTCTTAAGAGAAAAAAAAAAAACAACTTCCAACCAAGAGTATTATATCCAGCAAGCTATCTTTTAAAAGTGAAGAAGTATTTTCCAGGTAAGCAAAAACTGAGATAATTTACCAACACCAGACCAATCTTACAAGAAATTCATAAGGGCATATGTTGAGTCATTTGAGAATATCGCATAAATCTCCAGCACTTTTTTTTAGTTTTCTAATTTCTTCTTTTGATCTTACTGTAAAATTTCTAGAGATTTGTCTTCTAACTCAGATATTCTTTCTTCTGCCTCACCAAATCCGTCGTTAAAGCTTTCCACTGCATTTTTATTTGTTGTATTGAATTCTTCATTTCTAATATTTCATTTTGATTTATCTTTAAAATCTCAATTTCATGGGAGAAATTTTCTTTTATGTCATGTACAGATTTCTTTATTTCATGTACTTGCTTCTGATTACTTCTAGTAATTTCACAATCAATTTTTTGAATTCAATTTCTGCATTTCTCTTCCTCTTCACATTCAAGTATTGAAGTGTTGTGTTCTTTGGCAGCATCATGTTGTCTTCCTTATTCTTGTCTCTTGAATTGCTATATTTATTATTAGACATTTGTGGAGATACTTGTTGATTTTTTTCCCATCACAGCTTTTGTCTTTAGACAATGCCTCTGTGGCTTACTAGAGTGTCTCCTCTTTCACTGAATGCCCAGAGGTGTGTGCTGGGTGTGGTCAGGGAGCTCCATTCAGTGCTTCAGGTTGAGGGGAGTGTCCAAGGTGTTACCCAAGATGGGCATGGTAAATCTCTCCCTTTTTTTATCAGAGGGAAAGTATGTTCTGCTCTGTTAGCATAGTCTCATGCTCATCTCCTCTCCTCTAAAGAGACCAATGCCTGGGCGCTAGCCACAGTGGGTACAATATTTGTCTGCACTGCCACAAATGCCACACAAAGCAGCTGTGCAGTCCTTTGTCTGAGCACAGAGCCCATAGCAGTGACCCTCACCAGGGAAACAGGGAGCCCCGAGTTGTGTGGAGCTGCCCACATTGACTACCCAAAGTCCTAGCCACATGCTATGCCCTCCCAAGCACAGTTCTGGCACTCAAGGCTCCCATAGTCACAAGCACCCAGCCCTGTCAGTTCTCCCAGCCAGATGCTTCTCCTCTTGGCTGGTTGTTGGACTGGCAGACAAAAGCTGCTGCAGTTACATATGTCTAAAATCATCCACCTGTCAGCTAGTTTTGGGATTCTGGTGTCAGGTGGTTAGGGAGAGACAAACGTGTTCCCCCTTTTTTTCCTCTAGGTTGGCAGGTGGACTGTCTCCCATGGGGCTCCAAGCCAGACTCAGGCCAGGCTCTTCCTACAGCTTTATTGCCAGTGATCTGGGCTGCTGCCATCTGGTTTCACCCCACTCTGCAAAGCTGGTGCTGGGGCTCTTGGCAGCTAGGGTCCTGAGCTGTGTGCATCCACACATAGGTCTAAAGTGTCCCTCTTTTTTGTGGAGTTTCCTCAAGAGTTTTCTACCTAACTCTTCCCTGAGTTTATACTCTGTACACTTTTTTTAAACTATCTTTTCCTAGACTAGAGTAGTAAGCTCCCTCTCTACTCCACCATCTTTGAATTTTGATGTCTTTTTTGCTTTGCCCATTTCTTAACTGGATTGTTTTGTTGTTGTTGACTTTCTTGAACTCTTTATATATTCTAGATATTAGCCCTTTATCATTTACCTAGTTTGCAAATATTTTCTCCCATTCTGTTGAGTTCCTCTTCACTTTGTTGAATGTTTCCTTTGCAGTGTAGAAGCTTCTCAGCTTCATGTAATCCCATTTGTCAAATTTGGCTTTGATTTTCCATGTTTCTGAGGTCTTTTCAAGAAATCTTTGCCTATGTCAGTGTCTTCCAGAGTTTCCCCAATATTTTCCTCAAGTAATTTGATTGTATCCTGTCATAGATTTATATCCTTGATCCACTTTGAGTTGATTTTGAATAAAATGTAATGTAGGGGGTTTTGTTTCACATTTCTACATGTGAAGCTCTAATTTCCCCAGCACCATTTGTTGAAGAGATTGTCCTTGCTCCAGGGATAACTTTAGCTCAACTGTCAAAGATTAGTTGGCTGTAGATGTGTGGATTGATTTATGCAATTATGTTCCATTGATTCCCCATGACTATTTTTGTGCCAGTACTAGGCTGTTTTGATTATAACTCCCCTGTAGATTATCTGGAAATCTTGGATTATGATGCTTCTTGCTTTGTTTTTGTTCTTGAAGATTGCTTTAGCTATTCAGGGTCATTTGTGTTCACATAGTAATTTTAGCACCATTTTTTCTAGATCTGAGAGTATGTTGGTGGTATTTTGATTGGGATTACGCTGATTCTGTATATTGTTTATGCTATAATGGACACTTTGAAATTCATCTTCCAATGCACAATCATGGAAGATTTTTCCTTGTGTGTGTGTGTATGTGTGTGTGTGCGTGTCTTTGTGATTTTGCTGAGGATGTTCTTTCTATGCCCAGTTTTCTTTAGTTTTTTTTTTTTTTTCATGAAAGGTGTTCCATTTTGTCAAATGCTTACTCTTCATCTATTGAAATAATGACATGGATTTTATTCATCAGTTTGTTAATGTGATGTACCACATTTATAGTCTTGTGTATGTTGAACAAACCCTGCATAGCATTTATAAATCCCACTTGGTCCAGGTGAAGCATATTTCTTATGGGTTTTTGGATTTGATTAGCTAGTATTTTTTTAAGTATTTTTGCATTTGTGTTCATCAGTGAGTTGATCTATAGTTCTTGTTCTCTGTTGTTTCTTTTTTCCAGTTTAGGAATTAAGGTGATATTGTGCTCAAAGAAGGAGTTTGGGAGGATTCTCTCCCTTTCAGTTTAGAATAGCTTGGGAATAATTGGAATTAGTTTTTCTTTAAAAATCTGGTAGGATTCAGCAGTGAAGCAATCTGGTCCTGGGCTTTCCATTGCCGGGAGTGTCTTTATTACTGATTCTGTCTTCATCTTCCTTATTTGTGTGTTTAGATTTTCTATGTCTTCATTCCTCAATTTTGGTAGCTTGTGTGTGTCCAGGAATCTATTCATTTATGTTAGATTTTCCAGATTTATTGACATAGAGCTGTTTGTGTTAATTCCAGATGATTCTTTTTATTTCTGTGATATCTATGATTACAACTTTTTAATCTCTGATTTATTGATTTGTGTCTTCTCACTCTTTTGTTGGTTAGTTGGTCCAGTAGTGTTTCGATTTTGTTTATTTATTTACAGAAAGCTAGCTCTTCATTTTATTGATCTTTGGTATTGTTTCTTGTTTTTATTGTTTAAATTGTGTTATTTTTTAATTTTAATTATTTCTTTCCTCCTACTAGTTTTGGGTTTGCCTTATTGTGCTTTTTCTAGTTTCCTGAAATGCATGGATAACTTATTTATTTGATGCTTCTTCCATTTCCTCATGTAAGCACCATAGGCTATAAATTTCCCTCTTAATACTATGTTTTTGTATTTCATAAGATTTGATATGTTGTACTGTTCTCTTCATTCATTTCCAGAATTTTTTTTATTTCCTTTTTGATTTCTTCCATGACCCACAATTCCTTCAGGAGCATGTTCAGTCTCCATGTGTTTGCACATTTTCTAAAAATTCTTGAGTTATTAATTTCAGGATTCATTCTATTGTGATCAGAAAATATACATGATATGCTTCTGAAAAACATTTATTTATTTGAGAGCTAAAGTTACAGTGAGAGGGAAAGACAGAGAGAAAGGTCTTCCACCAGCTGGTTCACTCCCCAAATGGCTGCAACAGCCAGAAGTGGGCTGATCTGAGGCCAAGAGCTAGGAATTTTTTTTGGATTTCCCACCGTGGGTGCAGGAGTCCTAGTGCTTAGATCATCTTCTACTACTTTCCCAGGCAATAGCCGAGAGCTGCATTAAAAGAGTATCAGCTGGGACATGAACTGGTGTCTATATGGGATGCTGGTGCAACAGGAGGAGACTTAGCCCACTATGTCACAGTGCCAGCCTCAATTTCATTTTTTTTACATTTGCTGAGACTTGCTTTATAGTCTAGCATATGATCTGTCCTAGAGAAAGTTCCATTTACCAATGAAAAGAATATGTATTCTGCAACTGTGGAATTAAAGGTTTAATAGATATCAGTTAGGTCTATTTGGTCCATAGCATCCATTGGCCTTGTTGTTTGTTTGTTGATTTTTTTTCTCTAGTTGATCTGTCCCTTGATGAAAGTGGGGTGTGAAGTCACCCATTACTGTTTCATTTGAGTCTGTGTCTCCCTTTGGATACGTTAACGTTTGTTTTAAGTAGCCAGGTGCTATACATATATATATATACATATATACATATATATATATATATATATGTTTGGTGAATATATGTTTATTAGAATCATATATATATATGTATATATGGTGAATATATATTTATTAGAGCCACATCTTACTATTGAAATGATCCCTTAATGATTACATAATGCCAATTTTGCCTCTTTTTTGTCTATTTTTGGCAATTTTTGTGTTAAAGTCTATTTTCTCTGATAAGAGGATGGATACATCTGCCTGTTTTTTCTTTTGGGCACTCTGATATGTGATGATGGCATTCCAAACAGTGACTTAACCCAACATGCCATGACTCCTTACAGCACTGGAGAATGGTCTTCACTTAAGGTGGACACTGCCTACTCCTCTTCCCCTCTTTAACATGCCCTCTCTCCTCTCCTTAACACCAGGTGCATATTTCACGTTCAATGCTATCATCATTCCTCTCACTTTATTCTCTGCAACACTATACCATTTTACAGTGTTGTATCAGTCTACTAGCAAATCTTGAAAAATGAGAAACTCCTCTGAGTAAGAGCATATACAGCTTTAATGCTTTTAAAATTTTTATTTTATTGTGATTTCTTGGTTGACATCCTATGCTGGGTTTTCTTATAGATTTTAGTCTTACTCAGTGATGACACACACTTTGGTGTGGAAACTCTTCACTTCAGAATCTTAGTTAGCAACACAAAGCCACCATCAATGTAATTAAAGGATTACAAATATTTGCATACTTCACATGTGCCACTGACTTTTTCAGGTTTCCTCATGAAGATATAAGAGGTTTACAGACAGATCTTTCACAGAAGGATTTTGAGTTGGGGGAATTCCTACATTATCACAAGAAGTTATTAACATATAATTGTCTACATTTGGCATCTTAAGTATAGCTATGTTGTCTATTCTGCAAATAGTAGTTTCAGAGCAGATGATTATATAGCTTTAATGCATATTAGTGTCTCCAACCTATTACTAACATCTTGTAAGTAAACAAAAGTAGTGGCTGTCATACTAAGCATTCAAAAACACTGAAGAGTAATGTCAAGCTATTTATAAATAAAACTGTGCATTGACAATCTAAACCCTGAGTAATTAAATGGCAGCGCTGATAAAGGTAGTCTTCAAACTACTTTCTCTTTTCAAAAGCTTGTTTTGACAAAAATATAATTGTCATAATTATTCTCTTCCAATGTGAATTTTAATAGCAAAATGATTATGTGGTCATTTTTGCTGTGTAAATCCTAAGCTTGTGATTCAAGTGCTATTTTAAAGAATTATAAGAGATCTAGACTAAAGAGTATTTACAACTTTTGACCTGATTTCTTAGTGACTGTAGTCTTTCTGATCACCTTCTGAGAGTTGAGTAAATTCTGTAGGAGAGGTGTAGAGTCAGAGGCTCTCAGTTTTGCCCAGCACAATGTCATCAATGCCAGTGGTTTTCTTTCTTTCTTTCTTTTTATTTTTGAAATATTTTATTTATTTACTTGCAAAGTAGATTTATTGAGACAGAGAGGTAGACACAGTGAGAAAGGTCTTCCAAGCACTGGTTCACTCCCCAAATGACAATTACTGCAGGAGCTGGGCTGACCTGAAGGCAGTATCCAGGAACATCTTCTCAGTCTCCCACATGGGTATGGGGGCCCAAAGACTTGAGCCATCTTCCACTGCTTTCCCAGGGCATAGCAGAGAGCTGGGTCAAAAGAGGAGGAGCCAGGACACAAGCTGACACCCATATGGTATACCCACAGCCAGTGGAGACTTATACTACTACACCACACCACTGGCCCCTTGTTTCTATTTTCTGTTAGCATGGAATATCTTTTTCCATCCTTTCACTTTTAATCTGCCTTGTAGGCATCCAATAGTTGGGTCTTGTTTTTTGATCCATTCAGCTAGTCTTTATCTTTTAATTGGAGAGTTGAGGTCATTTACATTCATATTTACTATTAATAAGTAGAAACTTGGCCCTTCCATTTTTCCATAAATATTCCTATTGTTTGCCTTGGATTTCCTTTGTGTTTTCATTGAGAAATTTTCTGCCTTCACATTCTTACATTATGGTAACTATCTATCTGTGTTTCTGCATGTAGCATTTTCTTAAGCATCATTTGTAAGGCTGCATGAATAGTGACAAATTTTTTCAATTTCTGTTTGTTATGGATGGCCCACATGAGCCATCATGGCCACTACTGGGTCAGAAGGTGCCTTACCCCTGCCAGTTGCCAGGCGCCTTTGGAAGGAATTGCAGAGAATAGAGGGTAATTTTTTTCGACTGGTACCCTGCTTCCCATTAGGGTTTCAGGGTGGACTCAAAGACAGTGTGGGCCGTAAGGCTCTCCCTCTGGCAATATCACCAGTGGCATAGACTGCTGCAATGTGCTCTCACCTTGCTCTCCAAAACTGGAGCATCCTCCAGCTCTCGCCTGCAGGTTCATGTGTGGTGTCCACTGTTTGTCCACACTTTCCACACTGTTCCATGGCATCCCTCTTCCTTCTGCAGAATTTCTACTGCAGATATCTCTCCAACTCACCTGAGAGTGCACTTCCTCTGTTTTTCCTGCTATTTCCCCCTCATCTGAAGCAGTATGTCTTTTCTCTATTCAATCATCTTGAAATCATCCAATGATGTATATTTTACAGAAAAACAAGTGTTTGATATCTGAAAGTGGTTTATGTAATTAGAAGATTGATTGATTTCATACTATATGAATTTTGAAATTAAGTCTATTTTATTAAACGATTTAAATGATTATCAAACAATTGTTTCTGCATTCTAGAATGGGGGGAATTGAGTTTTAGTTAAAACTGAATTCATCGTTTAGCTGAAAATCTTCTATATGTCAAATGAAATAGCCTAGTAGAAGTACGCTGATGCATAAGCTATGGGAACATGTGGCCCCAAAATCTCTCCAGAGTGGATAATTATTTTGCTTAATTTCACAAGTTATTTATTTTTAGAAATAATAGCTCTTACCAATGACAAATTTTTAATATAGTGAACACAGTGGCAACTGTAAAGTTGTAAATGATGTCAGAAATCGTATCTTAAGTTATTGCCTCTGGCACCCTAGCAAACTAACCTGAACAACCTTTTTGGTGAAAAATGACCATTGATGGAAAGCAGTAGAAGGTGGCCCAAGTCCTTGGGCCCCTGCACTCACGTGGGAGAACCAGAAGAAGCTCCTGGCTCCTGGCTTCAGGCTTCAGATTGGCGCAGCTCTGGCCGTTGCGGCCATCTGGGGAGTGAACTAGCGGATGGAAGACCTTTCTCTCTCTCTGCCTCTCCTTCTCTCTGTGTAACTCCAACTTTTAAATAAATAGATAGATCTTTAAAAAAAGAAAAATGACCATTGATAACCACAAAATATCTGGAAAATATTTTTAACTATTTAAATTGAATTCAAGAGTTGAAAAAATTGGTAAAGACATATTTACAACCTAATGAAATAAATGTAAGCTGGAACAGAGGAAATATAAGTTCAGGGGTGATTTTTAGCCTGGTAACACCTGAAAAATGTGAACTTAAATTTTGGTAATAAGACTGCTTCAGGACACAAGGATAGAATAAGCAAAGCACAGAGGTCAGCCGCATTGGACTAATAGGCAACATCCCCAACATAGAGTGGTGATCCTAAGGAACTCTACATTCACAGTGAGAATAGGCTACAAGCAAGTCTTCCTCCCTGCCTCCAGAATAATACTAGAAAAATGTCCAGTTGAACTTTGACATTAAGCACAGTACAGGGAAATAAGTAGCCAAATTACAGCCCTTACCGGTATCCGCAACCTAATTCCCACTACACACATAGTTTGAAAAAACGTCTAGCCAGGTAAATCCTGTCTGGAGAAACTCACTGTCTTCCTTCCTTTCTTTTGTTCCTTCCTTTCTGCCTTCACATTTATTTATGTATTTATTTTATCTGAAAGATAAATTTACAAAGAGAGGAAGAGACAGAAACAGAGATCTTCCATCCACTGATTCACTCCTCAATTGGCCACAACGGCCACGTCTGGACCAGGCCAAAGCCAGGAGCTAGGAAATTATTCCAGGTCTACCATGTGCGAGCAGGGGCTCAAGTACGTGGGCCCTCCTCTGCTGCTTTCCCTGGTGCATTAGCTGGGAACCGGATTGGATGTGCAGCAGCTGGGACTTGAAGCAGCACTGATATGGGATGCTGATGTTGCAGGTGGCAGTTTATCCTGCCGTGCCACAATGCCAGCTCCTGGATAAACTTTCTAAATCTTTTTAAATTCAGAATTCCCAGAGGAAGTTTCCAGAATTAGAAATTCACTCTCATTCCTTCTTATTTTCCTTTTAATTTTTACAATGAGACTCAACTCAAATTTTAAAATCACAGAGCACAAAGTGAAATAAAATGCCATATATGAAAGCCATCAAAGCATCAGGTATGAAGTATACCTGCAGATGACCCATATATTTTAATTGTTAGAAAAATAATATAAAATGATAAGTTTTAAAAATTAAAGTTATTAAATATGAGAAATATAAAATATAGAGAGGATCAAGGAGAATTGAAAATATTCATATGAACTTAAAGATAAAATCAGGGTGTGCCTTTGGTCAGTTGGTTAAAACAGTGTTTAGGAAACCTGCATCCTGTAGTGGAGTTCAGCATTTGGGGATTGAGTCAATGTATGACATCTCCCCTGCCTCCCATACCCCATGGTCTCTAAGATACATATAAATAAATAATTTAAATGTCATAAAAATGTAATAGGTATGGGAAATATGTTCAATACAATTTAACAAAATTTCTTTAAAAGATTCAAAAAATTAATAAAAGATAACTTCTTTAATTCAATTAAAGATACCTCCAGAAATCCTACAGTAAAAAAAATCACAATTCATAGAGAAAAATACCAAAAACTTTGCATTTAAACTTAAGAGCATATTAGTTCCATTTAATATTACATGGGATTTAAAAGCCCAGTACTATAAGAAAAGGGCAGATCTCATGGCACAGCAGCTCAAATGACCACTTGGGATACCCACATCCCATATCATAGTGTTGGTTCAAGCTCCAGTTATTCTGTTTCTGATCCAGCTCCCTGCTAATGCTTCATGGGAGAAAGCGGATAGTGACTCAAAGTGCTTGGGCCATTACCACCCACATGAGAGACCAGATGGAATTCCTGACAACAACCTGCCTAGCTCTGGATGTTGTAACCATTTGAAGAGTAAGTCAGTAAATGGAAGATTCTCTCTCTCTCTCTCAATCTCTCTGCCTTTCAAGTAGATAAACATAATTTTTTTTTATTTCTAAAGATTTATTTATTTTGAAAAGCAGAGAGAAAAGAAAAGAGAAAGCTCTTCTATCTGCTGGTTCACTCTCCAGATGGCTGCAACATCTGAAGCTTTGTCAGGTCAAAGCCGGAAGCCTGGACCTCCATCAGGTCTGCCATGTGGTGGCAGCAGCCCAAGCACTTGGGCCATCCGCTACTTATTTCTCAGGCATATTGGCAGAGCTGGATCTGAAGTGGGCCAATCAGGACTTGAACTGGTGCTCATATGGGATAGTGCTGTAGTAGGCAGTGGCTTTACCTACTGTGCCACAACATAACACCAGGCCCTAAAAATAAACACTTATAAGTGAAGAAAAATAAATGATTGGGAAGGGAGATACAATATTGTAATCTTTCTCAGATAATAGTGTGGTCAAATAACCGATAATCTATAGATCATTATATTTTTTAAAAGATTAATTTATTTAAAAGGCAGAGTTACAGAGAGGCCTTGGCAGCAGCAGTGAGGGAGCGAGGGAGGGTGGGACATATAGAGAGAGGTCTTCCATCCACTGGTTCACTCCGCAGATGGCCACAATGGCCAGAGCTGCTCCGATCCAGAGCCAGGAGCTTCTTCCAGGTCTCCCATGTGGATGCAGGGGCGCAAGGGCTTGGGCTATCTTCTACTGCTTTTCCAGGCCATATCAGAGAGCTGGATTGGAAGTGGAGCATCCGGGACTCAAACTGGCACCCGTCTGGGATGTAGGCACTGCACGTGGTGGCTTTACCTGCTACGTCACAACATCAGCCCCTAAATCATCATATTTAGTAAGAAAGTTTTTAACTGAATGAAAAAAAATCAGTCTATAAAATAAATTACATTCTAATTAGTAGTAGCAAACAGATAGTATAAGTTTTTCAATTTTCAAGTTTATATTCAGAGTAGAATGTAAACCTATGTTTTCAGATAAACATTAACAGAGTGGAGAACCATGTAACCAATGCTTTCATCGCAAGCTACAAGGATGCTTCAAAAAGTTCATGGGAAAATATAGTTAAAAATAAGCTTATGGTACAAATATTTTTGAAATATTAAAATATAGTATAATTTATTAATTATAGCTATAAGTGATATAGGTGAATACATATTACTAAACATTCTGGACCTGAGGTTTTTTTTTTTTTTTCATAATGTTGGGAGAGAGTTTCCCAGATGGTTAATTTGTATTTTTTCCCTTACAAACAAACTGAAAACAATCAAAAACCCCTCTAAGAACAAATGATGGATACTTTAGTATGGATTATTTAATAAAGTATAATTCAGGATGTACTGTACATAATTTAGGTGACCTCATTTATGTAATTTGTCACTTATTTAATGAGATCTTCTGCAGAGAGCAGTGTCTATGGTACAAGATTATGTGTAGGCAGATCGACGGGTCAAGGTGGACTACTACAAATGTGAATAGTCTCAAGAAATATTGATCATCAGGAAAGCAGATTGAGGAAGTTCCCAGCTGAGAGAGAAAATAAAAGTGCATAGCTGAGCAGAACTAAGTTCTGAGAGCAAAGCTAGAAGCAGTTGGTGAGTAGCATCTGAAGCACACTGCATGCAGACAATGCATGCCAAAGATACTGGAAAGGAAGTCTCAAAGCCCAAGTAGGGTGGTCTTATTATTTCTAGTAGGACTATTTCGTTATTTTTGGGGAACAACACTAGATAACTTGAATGGCTCTATAAAAACAAAATCAACCAGTCCATTTGTGATGTTGGAGCATGGAGTGGGGATGGATTTCCATCAGTTTGCAAATTGGAAACTGATGTCCAGTTACTTTTACATTATAAGAAATTGACTGCATCATCAGTAGCATGAAGGGGAGACACTAGAATGACATAGTAATTCAGAGATGGGATAAGGATCATTGTAGTAAATTGTCTGCATTTTTCTTGACTTGGTATTAATCAACAGTTGGACATTAGGGTCAGTTTAATTTAGTCTACCAGGAACCAAGGATCTCTAGGGAATTCCCAATTGTGTTTCTCAACTACTTGCTGTTGAATTACCAGGCCATACTTTTATTGCTTTGCTCTTATACCTATTTTGGCCCTTAATCTCTGTGTCAGGAATTGGTCTCTGGCCCTCCTCATTTTTCCCTCTCATTCCTATATCCAGACCAAAGAAATGGTCTTCAAGTTCAAGCTCATCATGTTTATTTTGTTTTGTTTTTCACCTTATTTCAAAGATAGATAAGGAGGGGCAGGGTAGAGAGATTGATTTTCTATCCACCACTTCCACTCCCCAAATGCCTACAAACAGCTGTGGCTGGAGCTGAGAGCTAAAAACTCAGTCCAGGTCTTTTACATGAGTTGTAGGGATCCACGTACTTGAGGCATCACCAATGCACATTTTCAGTACGCTAGATGCAGTCAGAACTAGTTCTCAAACCCAGGTACTTTCATCTGGGATGTGGGCATCCAAAGTGGCATCCTAACTACGTTATCAAATGTCCACCCCCAAATCTCATCATTTTTGAAAATTGATTATGTTCAAATTCTTCAAAATCCTTCTCTAGACTGTGTTGTATCAATTCTAATTTACTATTTTACTTGTTCTAGATAGGCAATAAAGGAATGGTAATTCAATATCTTTATTTCTTGCAACAAAACTTTGGAATATAAAAGCCAAAATTAACTCAGAGTTCAGTTATCTAATTTTAGTATTGTTGAATTGGTTTTCCTAGAAGCCAAGACAGATGGGGATTCTTGAACAAGTGACTTACTGAGGGCGTACTCTCAAGAGAAAGAAAGTGAAGGAAGCAAATACAACAGAGGGAAGTTGTCAAGCAAGAAAATGGTGTAATGTGGAGTTCTGGAACAAGACAAAGTAGATACTGCCTTGAGGCAAGGGTTCAACATTTTATATCCATACCAGTCTGTCATTGGTCAGTGGCTGACCCTGGAAGCTGGAATGAGAAGAAGGGGAGAAGAGTCAGAGGCCACTAACAGGGGTGTTATCTCCCAGCAAGGTGAGGGCCATTTTCTGGAGAGTGACCAGCTTGGAAGGTTGGCAGCCAACATTCATAGCATCTGAGTGATGGGGACACTTGGCCAGGTATATAGGATTTTGCAGTGCCATCAAAAAGGTCTACTAGAAGGAGAAATTACTTTTCTAGAAATACTTCCAGTGATTATTAGATCTTGGAATTGGTCTAATAAAAGTTCTCTGGTTTGAATTCTGTATAATGGATTGCTTGAAACTTCACAAGCATGTTTCAATTTACTAGAACAAAAGAGACTGGATTTTTGGAATAATCTGTTTAAATTTAGAAAGGATCTATACTTTTAGTGCATTACTACTAATAATATTTCACACAACAGCAGTACTTACAAACCGAATCATTGGTAATTGGTAACTATAAGAAACAATACCAACATAAATTGCAATATTTTGAAATATTTGACAGAATAATGAGGATATGGGGCATTTCAAGACTTTCATATAATCTCTGAAATATTATATTTACAAAATAAAAGTAAATTACATTTATCAGACCAAAAAAAGAGGAAAACTTCATAAACGGAGATATTTCTCCAGAGAACTTTGAACAAAAACATGCAGCTTTTCCTTCAAAACACACCAAAAAAAATTAAAAGCACTTCTCACTCTTAGGAAAATGAAGCTTACCTGGTTCCCACACCTCTGTGCCTCTATGGCAACTGGTGTCATGGCAACTGAAAGGCCCAAAACTAACACAACTTTGCTGTGTACCTCCTTGGCTTCCTGCCTACAGCTGTATTATGTAACTGCCTGGCTGGCTGTTTGCCGCTTTTGTCTGTAAGTCTGTGTAAGAAACTGGGGGTGTAGAGGGGGGAAAACCAGTGTTGTGATGCAGTGGGTAAGTTGTTGCCTGAAGTGCTGGCATGCCATATGAGCACTGGTTCAAATCCCAGCTGTGCCACTTCACGACTGTGGAATATGGCCCAAGTACTTGTGCTATTGCCGCCCATGTGGGAGACCTGAATGGAATTCCAGGCTCCTGGTTTCTGCTTGGCCCAGCCCTGGCTGTTGTGGCCATTTGGGGTATGAACAAGTGGATGGAAGACTTCTCTGTGTGTATGGGTGTGTGTCTGTCTTCCTCCTCTCTGTAACTCTGCATTCCAAATCATAAATCTTACAAAAAGAAATGGGGGCCGGCGCTGCGGCTCAACAGGCTAATCCTCCGCCTTCCGGCGCCGGCACACCAGGTTCTAGTCCCGGTCGGGGCGCCAGATTCTGTCCCGGTTGCTCCTCTTCCAAGTCCAGCTCTCTGCTATGGCCCGGGGAAGGCAGCGGAGGATGGCCCAAGTCCTTGGGCCCTGCACCCACATGGGAGACCAGGAGAAGCACCTGGCTCCTGCCATTGGATCAGTGCAGTGCGCCGGCCGCAGCGCGCCAGCTGCGGCCGCCATTGGAGGGTGAACCAACGGCAAAAAGGAAGACCTTTCTCTCTGTCTGTCTCTCTGTCACTGTCCACTCTGCCTGTCAAAAAAAAAAAAAAAAAAATGGGAGGGGTGCATGGTTGGGCGTGGAGCTCTCTCTGTGTGTTCACACACAAACACAGACATAAAGACGGACTTTCACGTAGCCTGACTGCCACTGCAGACAGGTGGAGGTGTTTCTGTTTATTTTAGCTGCTGCTGTAAATAAAAAAGTTGTGAATATGTGAAAGGCTCCTAAATTGTTTTTGACTTGTCTGAATCCAAACCTGGATTTCCTGGAGCTGAGGTCCAGACGTGCACTCACCAACCCCAAATCATATATTATTTTAAAAAGACCTACTATTGGGGCTGGCGCAGTGGCGTAGCAGTTAAAGCAGCCACCTGCAGTGCCAGCATCCCATATGGGCACCAGTTGAAGTCCTAGTTGCTCCACTTCTGATCTAGCTCTCTGCTATGGCCTGAGAAAGCAGTGGAAGATAGCCCAAGTCCTTGGGCCCCTGCACCCGCATGGGAGATCCAGAGGAAGAAGGTCCTGGCTCCTGGCTTTGCATCGGCACAGCTCTGGCCATTGTAGTCAACTAGGAAGTGAATCAGTGGATGGAAGACCTCTCTCTCTTTACCTCTCTTTCTCTCTCTGTGTTGTCCCGACCCGCGGGACAGCAACTGGGGTCGAGTACCTAGAAGGAGAAATGAGAGGGGCAGGAGACACAAGGATGGCAGCAAGACAAGTGCTGATCAAGCTGCAACTTTATTTTTTGAACTGCTCACTATATATCATTGAGGCATGGGAAAGAGGAAGGGCTTGTCTTCGCTACTGCAGTGCTGACGCAATCAAGAAAAACCCGCGGGGCCCTATTACGGGAAGGGGCCCTGTTACGGGAAGCTACAAGATTAGGGAAGGGGGGTAGGGCGGTTACAGGCGCATGGCTTCTACAAGATTAGGGAGGGGGGCAGGGCGGTTACAGGCGCATGGCTTATAGTACATTTTATCTGACACGCCAGGTTTTTCTATTACCAAGAGGTAAGGCCACCTACTGCATGGTCCCTGACATATCCCCCTTCTTTATCAATTTAAGAAGGATAGCTGTGGTTTAGGCCAAGTTTGACGAACGAGCAGTGCCTGTCTTAGGAATCGACCCGAAACCCTAACACCTCTTACCCGTCGCTGGATATCCTTGCCAGTCCCCAAGGACTCCTGTCTTAGGCGGGTGTGGGTACGGGAAGGTGCCCGTCATTGGCTTACTGCTCATTTTATTGATAGGCCTGGGGCCCTTTCTGGGCTCCCGACTGGACAGCAATGAACGGGGGAAGGTTAGCTGTTGAAAGGACCGTGACCTTATTGGCTATACTTTATTGGCCGGAGAGGGGATGATAAGTTTTCATGGGATCTTGCATGGCTAGACTCTGGTAATGTATTTGAATTGGCCTGGCTGCCAAATTGTCTACTTGTTGTTTGATGAAGGCCACGAGTCTATTGAAGAGACAAGGACCTACAGATAGTATAATAAGTATTCCAGCAAAGGGGCCTAGAAGTGGCAACAAATAGGGAAGCAGTCCATTCCATCCAGTCCAGAAGGGGTTTTCAGCCAGGGCACGTCGACGACGTTCCAGGTCTTCTTGAAGTGTTTTGATTTTATCACGAACAATGCCGGACTTGTTGGCGTAGAAGCAGCATGTTTCCTGTAAAGCCAAACAAATACCTCCCTGTTCGGCAGTAAGCAAGTCTAAGCCTCTACGGTTTTGGAGAACGACTTCCGCTAGGGAGTCAATTTGATCCTGAAGGTCCTGAATGGTGGTGGATAGGGTTTGTACATCATTAATAAGCTGTTGGGACAATTGTCTATATTTGTGGACCGCAATTCCTAGTCCTGTTGAACCTGTAACCATCGCTGAGGAGATTCCCAATGTAGCTATTAAAGGAATAAATTGAACAGCTCGTTTCGGTCGCCCCGCAATATAATCAAAGGAGGGGATGGGAACAGGGGTATCTCCCGAAATGATTTCAATATTGGGGAAAAGCGTAGCATGTGCGCAATTACCGCTCCAATTTGCTGGTAGGACAGTATAGGCTAAATTATCCTTGCATACAAATACGGTGGAATTGGGGGCGTAAAGAGGGAAATCTATTGTTTCATTATCTGTACAAAAGGGAGCGAGGCCTACATCAATATTAAAGGAATTATTAAGGGGAGGTTTATAAAGGCAAGTGATGTTTTCAGCTGGGTAAGGAAGAACAGGAAAGGGATGTGTAGGCTGAGCGTTAGAGGAATCATTAAACATAGAGGTACTATTAAGCGGTAAAAATACGGCAAGAGGAAGGGGGGGTCCCTGGCGCAGACAGAGCCAACAGCTGTTTGCAAGGGAGGGGTTAGAGATATTAAGTAATTTATGGGACTCGGTGAGGATATCGGCGGTGTTGGCATCTAAGCCTTCCATTCCTCGAGATCGGATGTTAGCCAGAGGGTGGTATTGGAGAGAAGGATAAAGGCTTTCGAATGCGGTTTCGAGCATCTTTTGTGTTTTTAACCTGGTAAGTGTGTCCTGAGGGCCACCACCATCAGACACTCCCACAGGGGCTGCAGGGTACCAGCAGGCCACTTGTCCCTTAGGGGGGCAGGGAGGAGAGCTGAGGCGTGAAGACGATAAGTCTCCTCCAAATATTCCCCCATGATCTCCTGTTATAGTGGCAAACAATAAATGTTTACTCCCCTCATTACAGGTTTGATACTGAGTATAACAGGAGGAGTGCACAGAGTAGTGGATAGTACTATTGCATTCTGATGGGCATTGATCCTCAGGGCGGGAAGAGTCTAGTTTAGGTTTGAGAGTACACTGCCATTTGGAATCTGTGGCAGCCCGATATGCAGTTTTATCTCCACAGTCATGTGTAAAATGAGGCTTACGATTGAGGACTCGGGATCCATAGGAGGTTGATGTTTGTGGGAGTAATACTGTTATGCCCCCCGAGCAGGTACAAGGGTTATGCTGTTGAAGGAGTTTTTGAATGGCCTGAGGGTTGTCAAACCCTGCAAAGACTGGTGGAGCCCAATGGATGGTGTAGATTGCCATTATCAGGAGAGCAAGGAAGAGGGACATTTTGTTAGGGCCCTTCAGAGGGGTTAATCAGTGAGCCCTCAGGAAATGTGGTAGGGGAAGAGCGAATAGAGAGAAGATAAGATACACAAATAGCAACAATGGCAACAATACCGACAATAACAAGGAGTCCTGTAATGAGTCCCAGTAGAGTCCAGCCGGGTCTTTTTATTCCTGTAAACACAAGGGGAAAATATCCTCAGGGCCAGATGTAGGCTCTGGTGTAGGGTTAATATTAGAAGAGTTTGACGAATTAACTTGTTTAACTAATCTTTCAGGCAGCCATCTGGGTGCCGATTGCTTTTGATCCAGGATGCAGGCTGAGCCGCGGCCCCAGATAAGTACTGGATCTGGGCCATGCCAGCTGTTGGTGAGGGGGTCTCGCCACATCACCATAGGTGGAGCCGTATTAGGGGAAGGGTGCCAGTGACGGTCAGCAGCGGAATGACCATTATTATCCAAAGTTAAAAAATTTGTCACAAAAAGCGCATGATTTAAGCGATCGCGGGGAGAGGTAAAAGAGAAGGAAGTGGCTTTAAGCCGAGTGAGCCAAGTTTTTAATGTTTGGTGGGCTCTCTCAACTATTCCTTGTCCCTGTGGGTTATAGGGAATGCCTGTAGCATGGCTAACATGGAGCGCTTCACAGAATTGTTTAAACTTAGTGCTGACATAAGCAGGACCATTGTCTGTTTTAATTTTAGCAGGTTTTCCCAGGACAGAAAGGGCAGTGACAAAGTGTGAGATGACATCCCTAGCAGCTTCTCCTGAATGGGGGGAAGCAAAGATAAAACCACTATACGTGTCTATAGACACATGGAGATACTTTAATTTGCCAAATTCTGGGAAATGCGTGACATCCATTCGCCACAACTGATTAGGGAGAAGACCACGCGGATTGACTCCTAAATGCGGTACAGGGAGGCTTGTGATGCATGTGGGACATTGTTTTACTATTTCACGAGCCTGATCTCGTGAAATCTTACAAAGTAAACGGAGGGATTGAGCATTTAGGTGATGTAACTTATGTAATTTTTGAGCTTCTTGTACTGATCCCATAATTATGGGGAAGGCAAGCCTCGTAGCTGCATCTGCCTGGGCGTTACCTTCTGATAGTGGCCCTGGTAGGTTTGTGTGTGCCCTGATATGTCCCAAGTAGAAAGGCTGTTGTCTCTTGTGAATTAACTTTTGAATTTGTGCAAATAAGGGCGTAGCGTTAGAAGTTGTCTTAAGAAAAGGGGAAGTTTCGAGTAACGGGATAGATTGAGCCACATATGCACTATCAGTAAAGATATTTACAGGCTGATCGAAAAATTGTGTAAAGACTTGAAGTACGGCATACAGTTCAACCAACTGAGTTGACTGATAAGATGTTTTAAATACATGAGAACGGTTATTTGCCACGAAGGCGGCCATCCCATTGGAAGATCCATCTGTAAACACCGTGACAGCCTTTGGAATGGGGTTACTTTTTGTAATTTTTGGGAAAATGAAGGAATAGGACTGGGCAAACTGTAGTACCGGGTCATCAGGGAGGTGATTGTCAAGAATCCCCATAAAGCCTGACATGGCTATTCCCCAGTCGTCAGATGTTTGAAGAAGGAACTGGGTCTGTTCTTGAGTATATGGCACTATTATTATATCGGGATCCTTTCCAAAATACTGGCGGGAAAGGGAGCGAGCCTTAATGATTAATAAAGTGGTTTGGGAAGAGTATACAGAAATTACCTTAGACGAGGAGGTGGGGAGATGGACCCAGAAAAGAGGTTGACCCTTTTTACCAGGTGTGAGGGCCTTTTGCCAAAACACTCCAGTGGGCGTGTGTGGCGTGGCTAAGACAATAAAAGTTAAAGGGAGGGTATACGAAATTTGAGAGACAAATTGTTGGCTGATGGCTTGTGTTACTTGGTTTAACGCCTCTCTCGCAGCCGGGGTGAGTTCACGGGGGGAAGAGGGATCTGAGTTTCCTCGAAGGATGTCGTAAAGGGGCAAGAGAGTGTTGTTAGGGACCTTTATATAGGGCCTGAGCCACTGAATATCTCCTAAAAGTTTTTGAAAGTCGTTAAGGGTATGGAGGCAGTCTAAGCGAAACTGGATGCGAGGCACGAAAACCTCGTTTTGTTGTAATTTTAAGCCTAAATAGGTAAAGGGGTCTTGTAACTGAACCTTATCAGGGGCAATTTGTAAACCAAGGGCGAGAAGGGTTTTAGTAAGGTCCGTGAAGCAACGAAGTAGGTTTGATTTATTTTGGGCTGCCAATAGAATATCATCCATATAATGTAAAATATAAAGATGTGGCCAGCGTAAACGAATTGGGTCTACTGCTTGTGCCACAAATTTTTGACAAAGGGTGGGGCTATTGGCCATTCCTTGGGGTAAGACCTTCCATTGAAATCTTTGCATTGGTCCCTGGAAGTTAACACGGGGAAGGCTAAAGGCGAAGAAAGGACGGTCATCAGGGTGTAAAGGAATAGTAAAAAAGCAATCCTTAAGATCTATAATTATTTTAAAATAACCATTTGGAATGGCTACAGGGGTGGGGATGCCAGGTTGGAGGGCACCCATGGGTGCCATGACCTTATTAACGGCACGCAAGTCCTGTAAAAGGCGCCATTTGCCAGATTTTTTCTTTATGACAAAAATGGGTGTATTCCAGGGAGAATTAGAAGGCTCTAAGTGTCCAGCCTCGAGCTGCTCCTGTACAAGCGCTGTAGCGGCATTTAGTTTTTCTTGAGTAAGCGGCCACTGGTCCACCCAAACAGGAGTTTGAGTATTCCATGTGATTTTATCTGCATGGGGTACAGGAAGGCCAGTGGCCGTTGCTAAAAATCCGAATATCCGAGCCCGTGTTTATCTGTTTTAGAGGGAGTTGTAATGGGTTGAGTTATGCCCTGTCTTGTTTTTCCAAGTCCCGTGCCAGGCACATAATCCATGCGCAGCATTTGTTGTGTGACCACGTTACTAGGGCTGCACAGGATAACTTCCATTTGGGAGAGAATGTCACGTCCCCACAGATTAACAGGAAGGCCTGGTAATACAAAAGGAGTTACAGTGCCCTGATTGCCTTCACTATCCTTCCAGTGTAATACCTTTGAGCTGACTTGGGGGTTATTAGATTGGCCTATACCTTGTAAGTCAGTAAAAGATGCGGTCAGCGGCCAGTGGGTGGGCCAATGATCTTGAGATATGACCGTGGCATCCGCCCCCGTATCTAGAATGCCCTTAAAATCCTTTCCTTCAATAGTAAGGGTTAGTGTAGGTCTATTTTTTGTGATTGGCTGGACCCAATAGGCATCCGAGGAGCCCAAAGGGGTAATGCCTCGGGGCCTGGAGGAAATTGAGGATGTATTTTTAGTAATTAAAGGCATAAGAATTAGTTGTGCTAGGCGGGTGCCCTGTGGAACGGCAGCCACTCCGTTAATAGCGGCTGCTAGAATCTTTATTTGTCCGGTAAAATCACCGTCAATAATGCCAGGAAAAACTTGAATGCCCTTAAGGGTGGCTGATGCTCTACCAAGAATAAGAGCACAGGTACCCGAAGGCAGAGGGCCCCACACCCCTGTAGGGATAATTTGTGGGCCCTGGGTGGAATCTAATATTGTATCGGAGGTGGCACAGAGGTCCAGTCCTGCGCTACCTGGGGTTGCTCGTTGGAGGGAAGTAATTGTTGAGGCATTTGAGGAACTTGTTGTTGGGCTTGGGCCTGAGGAGGGACAAACCGTATCGCCCCAGGGTTTGTCCTTGGATAATTTGGGGCCAGGGGCTGGCCCCTCTGGGAGTTTCCCGGCAGCCTAGGAGGGAGGGGCTGGCCTGAAGAATTAGTCTTTGACCTACATTCATTTGCCCAGTGATAACCCCTATGGCATCGAGGGCACAGGGTGGAAGGAAGTGGCCTACCTGGAGGGGATGGGGTTATATTTTGTGCCATAGGCCTGGTTGATGAGGCAGTGGGACAATCACGGGCAAAATGTCCAGGCTGTTTACAAGCATAGCAAGTGGAGGTTTTTGCGGAGGGGTTGTGAGCCGATTTAAATGCAGCTCCGATAGCCAGACCCATAGCGTGGGCTGATCCCACGCCAGCGCAGAGCCTCACGAATTCTGAAAGGTCATTTTTATGTTTATGAGGCCGAAGAACGTCCTTACAAACTGGATTGGCGTTTTCAAAGGCAAGGTGTGTAACGAACGCGCTTCCACTCTCTCCCGGGCCGACGAGTCTCTCAGCTGCCATATTAAGGCGCGAAACGAAATCACTATAAGGCTCGTCGGGCCCTTGTTGAACTTTAGCTAAAGAGGCGGTGACCGCTCCTCTCTGAGGGAGTTTTCTCCATGCCCCCATGCCGGCAGTGCTAATTTGTGTTAGTAACCCAGTAGGGAATTGGGCTTATAAATTATTGGAGTTATACGGGGGATCTCCCAAAAGTTTTTTGAGGGTCCAATGTTTTGATGAGACTTTAGTAAGGTTTTGTTGAGCTAACTCTTTACAAATTTGAACATAATCAGCCCTCCACAGGACGTAATCACCCCCGCTGAGAGTGGCTCGGGCAAGAAAATCCCAATCATTAGGCGTGAACCAGCGGGTTTTTTGGTTTTCTAATAAGGCCTGAGTGTACGGGGCGGTGGGGCCGTATTGGGTGCAAGCTGTTTTAAGTTTTTCAATAAATTTGAGACTAAGCCTTTTGTAAGATGACGGTTGTCCATCTCCCGGTCCCTGATGGGGGGCCTGATCCTCTCCCTCTGACCCCGGATCCTCACTGTCTTCCTCATGTTGGTGGGGTGAATTATCCTCATCCTCATCTTCCCCATCAGTGGTAGGGTCGGACTGGCCTTGGGCTTGTCTCCTGGTTACAGGGAAAGCCAGAAGGGGTTGGGTTTTGGGCTTGGTGTTATTTTGCTTAGATCGTGGAAGGGGTCGTTCCAAGGCGAGATGGCGGAGCTCATCATCGAGGGTTCTTAGTTCTTTAAGGAGCTGGATGTGCTCCCGCCTGGCTTGAAGTGACTGCCGCAGAGCCGACAAGTCAGGTATAGGTGGGTTAAGATCGTGGAAGGAGGGGGCGCAAACGGTAAGGGGTAGGTGAGGATTATATGGCGGGGGTTTAGGGGGATCTGGGGCACTATGGGCAGTCTCCTCTCTCTCTTCAAAGGCTGACCGGTCTCGAATAACAGGATATAATTGGCCCGTCTTGTTGGAGAGGGAAGGGGTGGGCTCCTCGATCACATCTGGGGGGTCATCTGGGGTGCCATTATCAGAAACAGGGGGCATATCTAGAATGACAGAAGGGCATCTAGAGGGGGGTTGGGAGCATCGCCGTAGCGTCTCCTCGCCTTCCCTCACCAGGGCGTCGACAGCTTTATCTGTATGCCGGGTTTTTATAATATCATTAATTAGATTGCAATATGAAAAGATGGTAATAGGCACCTTGGCAGGGCCAAAAGTCTCATGGAAATCTTTTAGACAACTTCCAACTCTATTCCACTTAACCTCGTCGATTGTGCCTTCCTTGGGAAACCAGGGACACAGTCTTTCTATATGATCAAAAAACACTTTTAAATCTTTCTTTTTAACCCGAACTCCTCGTGTCTTGAGAGTATCTTTGAGGCTTTTAATGAACATTTCCCGTGACGATAATGCCTGCCCCATGGCTGTCACTTACCTTGCGCCGTCTTCGCTCCTCAGCGTCGACCGATGCTGATGATCTCGGGTGGGCAGTTCCGAGCTGGTCGCACAATCACTTGGATCCAAGTTTTCCTCCTGGAAGGCGGCGTTTCTCCAATCTTACAGGCACTTCGAGCCCCAAGGGCCACACTCGAGCCCCACGTTGGGCGCCAGATGTCCCGACCCGCGGGACAGCAACTGGGGTCGAGTACCTAGAAGGAGAAATGAGAGGGGCAGGAGACACAAGGATGGCAGCAAGACAAGTGCTGATCAAGCTGCAACTTTATTTTTTGAACTGCTCACTATATATCATTGAGGCATGGGAAAGAGGAAGGGCTTGTCTTCGCTACTGCAGTGCTGACGCAATCAAGAAAAACCCGCGGGGCCCTATTACGGGAAGGGGCCCTGTTACGGGAAGCTACAAGATTAGGGAAGGGGGGTAGGGCGGTTACAGGCGCATGGCTTCTACAAGATTAGGGAGGGGGGCAGGGCGGTTACAGGCGCATGGCTTATAGTACATTTTATCTGACACGCCAGGTTTTTCTATTACCAAGAGGTAAGGCCACCTACTGCATGGTCCCTGACACTGTGTAACTCTGACTTTCAAATAAATAAATAAATCTTAAAAAAAAAAGACCTACTACTAACTTTTGTGAACTTTTATGAGCATAAAAGAACAGAAATTACCATAATTAGTACCAGCTAGTTAGTCTAGAACCAATCAAGATCCTAAGCTGAAGTTAAAGCTCTGGATGTTGTTCAGTCTTATAATACAAAGACCTTAACTCTAATCAGCTTTTCCTTCCTCCATAGTGCCTAATGCAAGGTCTGTAAACTTCACGCTTTTTCTATTTCTAATGACACATGTGACACGTTTGTGATGACACTGTGCTAAACCACTGTTTCCACTTCCATTCTTAATTTTGCTCTATTAAAAGCAGTAACAACTTCAAGGTGAAAGTGGGAAGGTATCAATATTTATTGAGTATCTTCTAGGATTTTCTGAAGTAGTACCTTTCATATCCATGATGCTCTGAAATCATAAATTATAAAATATCCCTTCTCATTCTACATTCAAGTAAAGTGAAGTTAAAAGAAATGAAACGACTCACCTGAAGTCATACAAATAAATGACTGGACAGATATTTGAGCATATATTTTCCTTTTAAAAGTTCTGTGTCCTTTCTATTCCATCAGTTGTTACCAAAATGTGATCCCAGGTCTAGTAGCATTAACATTGTCTTGGAACTTGTTGGAAGTACAAATGTTCGTGCCTTATGGACCTACTGAACTAGGTACTTCCGGAGTTGGACTCAGAAATCTATGTTTTAACAAGCCCTTCGGAGGATTCTGGCTCATGCTGAAGTTGAAGTATCTCTGTCCTACCTTATATTGCATTTTTTTAAGTGAAAGAAACACATGAAATATTTGATCCAGATTTAGATACTTTGTAATATTAGAAATTTAAGGTTTTGTCTCATCAAATGTAGCCTTGAGCTTTAAATACAGTTTCTGTTAACAAGTTTTTTTCTAAGGTTTTGTTTACTCTGTTTTTCTCCTGAGGTTTTTAAATAGACCTTTTCCCTGGACATCGTGCTGTGTCTCTCTGACATTACCACAACTTTGACTTATTTATTCTTATTATTACACTTCTTTATTCATCCATTCATCCACACACTCTTCCATTAAATAACTTTTATTTGAAAGCCTTTCCTGTGTTAGATACTGTATTAGGAAGGTTAAATGCCAATCAAAGATGTCCATATCCTAATTGAGATATTTTGAGACTGTTACAGGGCAAAGGGGAATTAATGTGTCAAATGGAACTGAGATTGCTAATTAGTTGACCTAAAATAGAGATTCTCTGGGATTATCTGAGTGAACCCAGTATAATCACAAGGATCCTTAAAAGTAGAAGAGAAAGAAGTGATTATGGCACAGAAACAAGATATGACCGTGTTGGAAGGAAGATTCAGACAGACGTTACTGGTTTTGAAGATGGAAGAACAATTCCTACTCCAAGGAATGCAGGTGGCCTCTCTAAGCTGGGAAAGGGAAGAAACAGATTCTCTTCTTGAATCTCGAGACAGAACACAGCCATATCAATACCTTTGTGTTAGCCCACTGAGACCTGTGTCAGATTTCTGATCTGAACACAGCCCTGTCAATACCTTTGTGTTAGCCCACAGAGACCTGTGTCAGACTTCTGATCTCCAAAACTGTAAGACAATATATTTATGTTGTTTAGAAACATTAGTGTTAATTTTTCACAATAGAAAACTTCCACAGTTCTCTCTTGATCAAGTTCATGCTCAACTCTCAAGTAAGTAAGAAGCTTATATTCTCGTAAAAGGGTAAACCAAATACTGATCTATGGTATGTTTCTCAAGGGACTATTTGCCTGGAGGAAGAGGAATTTAAGCCTAGATATGAGAGTTGAATAGGAGCTAAACATTCAGAGAGGGTGACATAGGAAGTATGTCTGTGAAACTACTTGTGCAAAGAGCAAGAATTTAGAGTCTGTATTTGAAGAAATGTCAAATGCTGCTTAATGGCTCAGGGTCCTTGAAGTTACTTCTGCAGAGCAATAATCTACTGTAACCTTTAAGAGAAGACTCAAGTGATTTCAAATATATATAATTTAGAATTCTGCACCATTAATTCAATAATACAAATGGTAAGTTATTTAGTAGGCCTAATTTTCTTCCCCCAATTCTTTCCTAATCTCATAATTTATTCATTTTTCTACTTCATATCTTTGTGAAAGACTTTGTAAGAGACAGTATGGGAGACAAAACCAAAGGGGGGAAAAAAACTGTCTTTGATTACAACTAGTCAAAGTGATTCTAGACACTGGAAAATGACAAAATTTAATGAAAAGAGAAATTTATCATTTTAATTATATTTCTAATTGGCATGAATAATAGACAAAGTACATTTAAAATATAATATCAACTTTATTCTAGCTCCAGCTATTGTAGTCCATCAAAATTTTGCAGTGTAGTGTTTTGTTTTTTTTTTTCCTCAATTTGAGAGGCAGAGACAGTGAATGAGAGAGAATTCCCATCTGATGGTTTACTTAGCAAGTGGCCACAATGATTGTGGTGGTGCCAGGCTGCAGTCGGGTACTCAATCCAGTTCTCCCGAGGGGCAGGGAACCAGGTTCTTGAGCCATCACCTGCTGCCTCCCAGGATGTACATTATTAGGAAGCTGGAATTAGGCTCCAGAACTCAGAATTGAATCCAAATACATACCCCAATATACAAACAATTTAAGTATCACTAAATATTAACCAAATAAGGACAACATGTGTAACTCCTTCATTTGGCTTCCTTTATTTAGAGCTTTAAAAGGGGAATAACTTGTTCAGAATGAATTTTAATAAAATGATTAAAGTATGGAAGATGGTCTCTTAGAACAGTTGCCAACAAACTTGTTCTGGGCCAGAGCATTCATATTTTTGTGTTTGTAGTCCATATGGTCTCTGGTGCAACAGCTAACTGTCCTTGAATTTCAAAAGCAACTATAATCAATATGTTCTAATAAACCTTTACTTACGAAAACAGCTGGTAGGCCAATAACTTGCCATCTCCTGTTGTTGTGAGTTTTCCATCCTTCCCTTTCTTTTCCCCTTCTTCCTCCCTCCGGCCATGCCCTTGCTTCCTCCCTCCTTCCTTCCGTCCCTATTTCTGTCTAATATTTTCATCAGGCGACAACATATTTTTTCCATAAAGAGAAGCAGAAAGCCAGTCTTTTGTAATGTAAAACTACCAACTCCTGTCAGACAGGGGTGCACAGAAAGCAAAATAGGGAAAACGTCTGTTTTCTTTTTTTCATTAAAAATAATAAGTTCTATTTAAAAAGCAACTTTAGGTTCCTTAAAAACCAGTTTCTTCCTTAGCATTTCTGTCATCAATGTGAGTGTGTGGGAAGAGAAGCTGTTTTTCTAAAATGCTTCTAAATGATAATTTTTTCTAGTTACAGATTGTGAAAATCATTTAAAAACACTTTCACAGTGTATTCTCCTGGATGTCATCTTTCCTTTGATGCAGAGGAGTGACTTTTTTTATAAAGTATTTTTTAAATAGTTGCTCTCCTCAAGGCAAAGGTGCCTCATTCTAATCTCTTCTCAGCCTCTTGCCACACTTCACCTTCCTTTATTTTTCAAGTCTTTCTCCTGATACAATTTCTCAATATTTTATTAAATGGGCTTGACCAAATGTAATATTTTATTCTCTGTTGGCACCGCTTTTGAAATCATAAAAGACAAGCATTCTAGGTCGCAGGACTCAGTTTTTGTCTGGATTTAATTTCTGTTACACATTCTAATTAACTCAGCAATTTCTGCCTGATTTCTTTTTAATAAAAGGAACACAAAAAGCTCAAATCTATATGGTTGCAAGTAGACACATAAAGGGTAAAGATGGGTTTGCTTGAAGCGCTCAACAATTAACAATAAAGAAAATAAATGGTATCCTGGGGCTTTCGCACAATACCCACAGTAGCAGAAGAGGGATTCCATATTGACTCTGATCTATCTTGATATTTCACCAAACTGTATAATCTAAGTTGAACTTTCCATGCCTTCTTTTTTTTATTTTTATTTATTTATTTTTTTTGACAGGCAGAGTGGACAGTGAGAGAGAGAGAGAGAAAGGTCTTACTTTTGCCGTTGGTTCACCCTCCAATGGCTGCTGCGGCTGGCGCACTGTGGCCGGCACACTGCGATGATCCGAAGGCAGGAGCCAGGTGCTTCTCCTGGTCTCCCATGGGGTGCAGGGCCCAAGGACTTGGGCCATCCTCCACTGCCTTCCTGGGTCACAGCAGAGAGCTGGACTGGAAAAGGGGCAACCAGGACAGAATCCGGCGCCCCAACCGGGACTAGAACCTGGGGTGCCAGTGCCGCAGTCAGAGGATTAGCCTAGTGAGCCGCAGCACCGGCTCCATACCTTCTTAATAATGCAGAAACCTCATAATTATATATAAACTTCCTTTCAGTGAACTTGAATATCCTTAATAACATTTTTCTGTAGCCACACCATTATTTTACTTTGAGGCTTTATTTTTTTTCTCATAACTACAAATGAGAAAATGAGGCAAAAATATTCAAGATACATGACATGCATTCATAAGGCTAAGAAATGGTTGAATCATAATTGATGAATCATTTATTTCTAACTAATAGTGAATTCAATCTTGACTCTTTCTAAGGTTAAAAGTAATCATTTATTTTGTGGGGTAAGAAAGTTCCTTGTGTATCCAGGACTGGATTTCAAAGAAACTATCTGAAATCAAAGAAAGATCTTTTCATAGGTAATTCTCTGTGGCTGTCTGTGTTAGTGCATCAAAGATGCCACAACAAAATGCCACAGATTGAGTGGTTTAAATAACAAATTTATTTCCTCACAGTTCTGGAGGCTGAAAGTCCAAGATCAAGGTGTCAGTAGGGTTGGTTTCTCCAGAAACGTCTCTTCTTGACATGCAGATGGCTGCCTTCTCACTGTATCCTCAAGTGGTCTTTTCTCTGTGTGTGTGCAGAGGGAGAGGGAGAGAGAGAGAGAGAGAGAGAGAGATCTGGCTTAACTGCTTTGCCTTATTAGGACACTAGTCCTATTGGACTACTAAACCACCTTAATGGCCTAATTTTAATTTAAGCACCTCTTTAAAGACTCTATCTCAGAATATAGTCACATTGAGGATTAGAATTAAACGAAATCATTTGAAAGGTCATAATTCATCCCATAATAGTATCTTTCATTTTTGCATGTCTTACAGAGTCATTTACTGCCTTTGTTCTGCCTTCTTTCTTCAAAGCTGTTTTAAAATGAATTACAATGGAAGATTGCTGTACTATCTCCCTTGGAAGCAAAGGACAACCAAGCTTACTGTTCTGTATAAAGATATAGATTCAGTAATCTCAGGGTTCATCTCCTAAAAACAACTTAGTGCATGTGCAGGACTAATCACATTGCTCTGTGAGAAATGGGGTTAGTAGAATTAGTGAATTATTCCCAACTCTTGTGTCTTATGTTAGCATCATAAACTGGTCAGGTTAAGTTCTTAGCTTTAAGTGGAGCTCAAGCTCTGTTTCATAGATCTGCAAAAGAACTACCTGAAAGAATTTGAGAAAACCACCACCATATCTCCCCCAGGGCCATAATAGTTCATGTTCCTATCAGTCAAAATGGAAAACCTTGTAAATAACAAGGTATAGGGGAGGGTTTTCAGAATGATATTGCTACAGTAATGGAGAAAAATTAGTCACAGATTAAAGCCATTCTTATCTCATCTAGCAAAGTTTTAAAGCAAGCTTGAAAGGATCGAAGTGTTTCAAATTAACTACAACAAAGAAAAAAGTGCAGCAGTATCCAGGGCCTAGCAAGGGAATATATGCAACTTCTGGCATTCAATTAAGAAAAATGACCAGGCCTTCAAAGAAGCAGAAATGTATAGATCATAATAAGAAAAACAAATTGATAGTAGGATGTAAATATTACATAAATGTTAGCCAGAAAGTATTTTAAAACAGCCATCATAAGTTTATATGTTCAAGAAGGTAGAGGTAAAATTGAGAACACTGAGAAGAGGCAAATTCACAGAAGGGAAAACTACAATGTCTGACACATACAGGAAAATACACTGGCAGCATCAACAGAAGAGTAGTGAACTTGATGACATAAGAAACTGCAGGATAACATCAAATTGTCTAGTATATATTTAACTGAAATCCTCAAAAACAAGGAAGGATGATGTGGCCTGCAAAAGTATGTGAACAAATAATGGCTAAAAATTTTCCAAATTTGATGCAAACTGTAGTCCCAAGATACACAAAGCTCTGCAACCCTCAATCAGAATAAACATGAAGAAAAATACAACATGGCACATTATAATCCAATTGCTTGGATTCAATGATAAAAATATTAGAAGGAATGAGAGACATCATATATACAAATACACAGAAATGATGCTAATAACTACAGCCAACTTCTCATTGGAATAGATGCCACTGAAGAGACAATGTAGCAGCATTTTAAAAATCATGGTTAAAAAAGAAAAGCTATCAACCTTGAATTCTGTGCCCAGTGAAAATGTCTTTCAAAACCTAAAGCGAAATAAAACATGTTTCACATTTAGAAACCGAACTAATTAATCATGAAGCAGATTTCTACTACAAAAACTATTAAAGACACTCTTGAGGTAGAATGAAAATCATACTAGATAAAAATCTGGATTTTCCTAAAGGAAAGAAGAGTACCAGAAATGATAGATTTAAGAGCTTTTATCATTTGCTTTATTTTTTAAAGAAAATACTTGTCTCTTAAAATAATAACGAACAATGTGTGGTTCAAAGCTTAGAAGTAAAATGTTTGACATCCAGAGCATAAGGACCGAGAGAGTGGAAATGGTAGTATAGAGCTGCAAGGTTCTTATACCATAGGTGAAATAATATAATGTTACCTTAAGGACTGTGAAAGCTTAAACGTCTGTAATGTAAGTTGTAAAACTAACAATTACTGCTAGTACTGCAACAAAGGAGATAAAATGAAATCACAAAAAATCCTCAATCCAAAAATAATAATTGATGGATTCTTTTTTAACAAAGATTTATTTATTTATTTGAAAAACTGAGTTACAGAGAGAGAGAGAATGATCTTCCATCCTCTGGTTCATATCCCAAATGGCTGCAACAACCAAGGCTGGGCCAAGCCAAAGCCAGGAGCCTGGAACTCCATCCTGTTCTCTCATGTGGGCATAAGGGCCCAAGAACTTGAGCCATCTTCTACTACTTTCCCAGGTGCATTAGAAGGGAGCTTGATCAGAAGAGGGGCAAGTGGCACTTGAACTTTAACCTACATGGGATGCCGGCATTGCAGGTGGCAGCTTAACCCTCTGTGCCACAAAGCTGATCCCTTGATGGATTTATTACACATGATCTTAGCCAAAAGGCCAAGAAGCAATGATAGATTTATTGAACACATATAGTCAGGTGGTAGATTTAAATCCAATCATAGGAGCATACATTTGGCACAGCAGTTAAAGTTGCTACTTGGAATGCCTACATCCCATGTCAGTGTCTGATTCAAGCCCAGCTACTCCATTCCCCATGCAGCTTCTTGCTAATCTGCACCCTGGGAGGCAGCCACTGATGGCTCAAGTACTTGAGTGCTTGCCACCTACTTGGTAGACCTGGATGGAGCTCTGGGCTCCTAGCTTCGACCTGGCCCCAGCTTAGTTACTGAAAGCATTTGAGGGACAAACCAGTAGATGGACGATCTCTGTCTCTCTTTCTTTCTGCCTTTCAAACAAAATGGAAAAGAACAATTTTTTTTTTCTTTCTTAATGGAGAATGGGACTGGGAATGGGAGAGGGAGGAGCAAGTGGGGTAGGAGGGCAGGTATGATGAGAAGACTCACTATATTCCTAAAGTTGTACTTATAAAATTTGTACTCATTAAATAAATGGTTTCTTTGGGAAAAAAATCATAACACTGTATTATATATTCTGAAATTGGTAAACAAGAGGCTTTAAATGTTCTCACCACAGAGGCCAGCATTGTAAGCAGGTTAAGCCTCTGCTTACTACACAAGCATTCTATATCAGAGTGCCAGTTCCAGTCCCAGCTGCTCTGCTTCTGATCCAGCTCCCTGCTGATGTGCGTGAGAAGGCAGCAAAAGGTGGTCTAAGTAGTTGCACCCCTGCTACCCATGTGGGAGACCAGGATGGTGTTCTTGACTCCTGGCTTTGACTTGACCCTGCCCTGGCCGTTGTAGCCATTTGGAGAATAAACTAGCAGATTGAGGATCTTTTCCGTGCTCTTTCTGTACTCTGTTTTTTCAGATAGGTAGATAGATTGATAAATGCATGAATGAATGAGTGAATAAATAAATTTAAAAATGTTCCCACCACGAAGAAATTATGGACATCTGAGGTGATAGAAATGCAAATTAGCCTGATTCAATCGATTCACAATGTATATGTGTATGGAAACATCACATCATACCCTGTAAGATATGCAATTATAATTAGTCAAACAAAATAACCATAAAAATTAAAATAAAGCTATCAATATCAATAACTAAATTAAATTTAAATGCTCTAAACATCTCAACTCAAAGAGATTGTCAGATGGAATAATATTTTAGAAAGAGATCCAACCATATACTAACCCAAGAAATATACCTTGAATGCAAATATTAAAATAGGCTAAAAGTGAAAGAATGAGAATAAATATACCACACTAACGCTAATCAAAAAATAATCAAAAAGACCAAAATAGCTAAATAAATATAGAAAAAATAGATTTTAAGCTAAGAATATTCTTTAAGGTGAATCAGAGGCTACTTTTAATAACCTGAGAACTCTAGAGCAATAAAATATGGTGAATTAACAACTCAAACATGAATTCTGGTCACTGTTCACTTCTGGTTTTTTCTGATTTTTTTCATATATATGATAACAGTTTAAACTAGAAGATCCTTAATTCCTGAACATTAATGGAATTAGGCTTTCCATCTCCAAATATTTTCAAGCTGTTCTACAAATCTAAGATAATTATTTTGATGAAAATTTTAAATGGGGTAAAATATGGCCTTTACCATCATCAAGTCTCTTGTAAAACTGGGCTTCTAGAATTTTAGGCCATTATCCATAGCACTATTGAATAAAATAATTATTTCACAACTCCATGGAAGTATTGTTGAGTTCAGAAAAATTTTCTCATGAAAATCCAGTTAAACATTTGAGAAAAAAACAGTGTTCATTTTAATTCCTACACTGGAAGGTATACCTAGAGAGAGATAAGGGAAACCTGTTTCAGTGCTAGGCAACAGATGGCAAATAAAAGACATTATCATATAGCATCAGCTTGGCAGGGTTAATTGTTCAAATATATTTTAACAGCTGTTTAAGTAAATAGAAACACAGAGTAGGTAAAAAAGTTAAAAGTTTCCAATGATACTATGGAGATTAATTAAGGGATCGTACAGTTTTACAGTTATATATTTCTGTAAATCCCATCCTTGTCTCAGTACTTAATAGTTCCCGTGAACTTTTAGCACTTTTGAAAACAGTTGTCTTTTCTGTTGGTGCTTTGCTTATCTTAAGAAACCACCAGAAGTCCATAGCTATCTCTTGGGAGAAAGTAAAACTCAAGTTGAATGAAGCCAAGTCAGTTTCTTGCTAGAGGACTGAGTGTTGTCAATGCTGATAGACAAATCCTAACTGACTTGTGGAATAGACTGGGCAGGCTATGAGATTTGAAGTCACAGAGAACAACAACGTGATGTGCTGAGAATAATGGCCCAGAGTCAGGAGACAGGTCTGGGTTCTGGTACTGGCAGTTATAGGTGATCTGGTAAGTCACTCAACATCTCAGGCTCATTTTCCTTATGTATACACACAAGGAAATAATTCCTGACCTGTCATCTCACAGTCCTTTTATGAGAAACAAATTAGATAAAACACAAATATTTGATAATAAATAGAACAAAAAGTAGAAATGGACAACACCTAGGGAACAATGAATTATTTGTGAATTATTCTAAATTAATTTTTATTGTGTTTAATATTTTATGTTTGAGACATTTTATTATGTTCATCATTTGTAATTGTGTTAATCTATCATTTTAGTTGTATAAAGAGAATATTCCTAGTTTTCTAAAATGGAAACTGATAAAGGATGGCCCAAATTCAAAACCTGATTCATAACATAATCAGAATCATAGTTTATCTCTTGTGTAAGGAAGGCCTTGCCTTTCAGTTTGAGCTTTCCCCAAAATGTAATACATTATATTCTGAGGTAATGAATGAGTTCCACTTCTGTGGATTACAGAAAAGATAATTTCCACACTGAATGGAGGAAATAAATAAATATAAATAGGTCCTGAATGCCAAAAGGTCCATATCACATATGCACAAAAATGCTAGTGAACCCTAGGACCTAGTGGTTTTTCTTCATAATGTGGCTTAGCCTTGATTTGCAAGTGAAAATCAAATATGAGGAAACTGTCAGAGACAGAGGAGAAGGAGGCTTTTCATGAGTTTCCTGTTTTCTCTGAGCTAAGAAAAGCAATGTATTACACCATTGTTTGGATGGGTTATGTGAACAATGTGGTCTCCAGGTGACAATGGCAGTGAAAATTGTGGTGTCCAGTGTAAATAGTTGAAGCAGGCAACCACTACTCTGCAACAGGAACCAAACCTGGTAAATATTTGGTAGACATAAGGTTAACATAAGAAACATGCACACACACAATACTTAGATATTTTGCTTAGGGAATAATTACTTATATTTCAACACATTTAAAATTTTAAAATATGTACTTTTCAATGTCAATATGTAATTAATAAAATTAAATTCTCACATCTATGCATAATTCAAACAATGAAACAGACCTGAGGTTATCTATAAGGTATTCATGTTCACAGAAGAAAATATTTTGGCAATTTTATTTGGAAGATAAGCAAATATTCCCTACATCTATATATTCAGTCTTTAATAGCAATTAAAAAATTTTAAATTGTTATAAACCACTGTATTTTCCATTGAATTCCTAAAAAAGACATTAATGAGAAAGACTGTAATATATGAATGATGCTAACACATATATTAATAAGAAAGATAGTAAAATAGTTACTAATGCTCATAAAAATCATATAAAGCAGGTACCATTATTGCTTCCATTTCATAATAGGAATTTGAGATGTAGACAGATTAAAGTACTTGCCTAAGGTCACAAAAGTAGATAAGCCTGGATTTGAACTAAGTCATTCAGAATTAGATTATAGCTGTATGTGAGGGCTGTGTGGTAGAAACCACAATAAGGAATTTTCTTGCATAATTCTGCTTAATCCTCTATAACTCCATTAATTCAGGACTATTATGATCCTCTTTGTAGATGGACAACCTGAGATTAGAGAGATCCAAGGGATCCCTGTTAGGATATCACAGATCTAAGATTCTCCCCAGGCAGTCTAACTCCATAGCCAATGTGTTTAATTCCAGTGCTCTACTGCTTTTGCAAAAAGATACTTAAAATTACTTGTATGTAGAAATACTGTGATCAGCTTATACTTTATCACAATGGAGGAATATAAATCCTTCCAGTTCTCCAAATTTTATTTTAGTTTTAGCTTGTATTGAGTTACTTTCTTAGGAACATTTTACTATAAATTAAGTAAATAGAGTAAACTAGTAAATAAGTAAATATAGTAAATTAACATTTACTATAAATTAAGACTTTTAAGAACATCTCATTTGAGTACCATGTTGAGTTATGTAGACTTAATATTCTCTCAGTGTGTTAGTACAATACCCTTGAAGATAGGAAACTCTGTGCTGTTAAAAATAACCTCACAGTAAAAACTTATATTCAGAAGGAAAAAAAAATCTACTACTAGAGAATTGAAAGGCAAGTAAGCTGTAAAAATGCATTTTCACAATATTATTGACCCTTATTTTACTTTTTCAATAGAAGGAGGGACAGTTATTTACTGACATTTTCTGAAAACACCAGTCTATCTCATAATTGCTTTTTCGAAAATATATATATCCAACAAAATCACTTCTATGATATTCCTGCCTACAGTATGTAACCTGAAACTAATCACGAGGAAACATCAGACTAAGTTAAATTGAGGACATTCTACAAAATAACTTCTCAGGACTCTTCCAAAATGTCAGTTATGAAAAAGTAAGAAATCATTCTAGATTAAAGAATAATAAAGAAACATGACAGCTAAATCCAACATGTGATTCTTTTTTGAATCATGAACCAAAGGGAAAAATGTTTCTTTTGTTAAAAATAATATATTTGGGGGACAACTAGTTAAATTTGAATCATATCTGTGGATTAGCTGATAATATTATATCAGTTATTGTCTTGATTCAAATAATTATGCTTTGGTTATATGAGAGCATGTCTTTGTTTTCAGGATATCATTAACAGTAAAAAGATATTTTATAAGTCTGAAATATTTCATAAAAATATTATGTATGTATGTGCATGTATATATATATATATATATATATATATATATATATTTATTATCCCTGTCTGCTGTTTTATGAAACCAATTTTACACACTTTAACACACTATTTAATGGTATGTAGATTCATCAGATCCCAAGAGCCAATTTGTTCATTTTTTAGGCATTAACATTTTAGGAGAAATAAATATAATATTGGCAATGTTGTTTCCCATACTCTATGAAAAATCTAGCTTTGTAAGATTACTTCCAAAAACCACAATCGCAATTGAAACCCTGTTACATCCTAGAAGTTGGTTTCACTTTTCCAAGCAATAACATGCAAAAGATGGAGTCTGATGACATTCAATCTACTCAATTACCTCCCAGCACTCATCCTGGTCACCTCTAACCTCTGATTTCACTGGTTCATGAGGAAGCTCTGAGTATTCCAGAAAGCCCTCAAGAAACTGGTCTGTGATTGGCGCATGATTCAGAGTCTGTCAATGTATTAATGTTGATGGGCCTTCTGTGTAATTATGAGTCTTAAATTCTTGAAAACCTCTAACTGTGCCCTTAAAATAATCCCAGGCACATTGTTCTGATTAAAATAGGGATACTTGTGTTCTCTGTCCTCCAAACCATGTCTATTTTTTTTAAAATTCCATTCTTCTTGCTCTATTAGCTTCATAAATGCTAAGAATAAGCCCACTTTTAAGATCACTTTTTTTTTTTAAGGGAAAGGGTTTATTGGGGAACACCCAACAGGCCGGAGTGAAGGGGCAGCGAAGGAAAAAGAGAGAAAGAGAGTATGAGAGAGAAACAGAGACGAGAGGAGCCAAGAGAGAGAGCCAAGAGACCAGAGGAGGAGGCTAGAGAGAGAAACCAAGAGAGCACAGGAGAGAAGAACCAAGAGGGCATGTGTTCAGGAACAGGCCCTTTTAAAACTTTGCCTGAGGGCAGGCAGGGAAGTAAGAGCAGCGAATCCCATTAGGATGGGGTGGAGCCTAGCTCAGGTAGCTGGGTCATGCGGCCACCTGGCTAAAACTGCACCAGTTTCCTAACATTCCCCCCTTTTGTTTTTTATAAAGTAGGATTTGTATGGGGTTACATTAGTCCCAAAAGTCCAGGAGGGGTAGAGGGACGATGGTCTGTCTTTAGAGCTACTTCCTGCTGACATGGGGCAATGGAGGTACTCTTTGCTGGCATGGGATGATGTCTCAAGTCACTGTCTCCTGAGTGGGGAGCCGAGTATATCCCTGTAGCAGCATTTGGTTGACCGCCTGGTTGCTGAAGGCCTTCGTCTGTTCCATTATCACCTGATGTAAACACTTAAACACTTTAGTATAAAAGACAGGGTGAGAATAGTAACCAATGATCCTAAGAGTGGATTTTATAGAGAGGAAATGAGGGGGTCTCTGTACCCTTGCAGGGACAGTTTGATGGATGTGACTTAAAGCTGATTCCAGCCAAGACTGGGAGAAAAGTCACTCATCTTTTTATTGGTAGAGGGTTTGTCTGTAGAGAAATTTTGAACAATCATGCATTAAGTGGGAGAAAGGACCATCAGTACACATAGGTTAGGAGTAGAGCCATTGGTGGTAGAGTAACGGCTATGGTTACAAAGGAATGAGGCCCAGGAGTGGGCTAAATACAATGGACAGAGTTGTTATTGGAGAATCTAAGAAAGCTGCTATCTGACCTACAGTTAAGTTTTCTGATTGAGAGGCAAATAGAACCTGACAGAAGGGGCTTGATAATAATCTGGTGGGCTTTAGGCCCAGACTCATCTATCTCTTTATAGCCTACATCCTAAGGGAGGCGTGAACCTCCCTGGGGAAGGCACCCTGTTGACTTCCATTACCTAGCTGGCCTGGGAGGAGAGCTGGTCGGGCAAAGGCAGGTGACAACTCCAACAGGAAATATACAGTTCTGCCTGCAATGTTAATGACCCTATTTGGCCACTTCCTCAGTTGCAGTAGTCACTTTGGAAGCTGGGCTGAGTGAAGGGCTTTTCAGCTAAGAGTCAATAAGATCTGTGGGTCTGACCTGGGCATCCTTCAACTCCAGGGCAGGTCCATTTCCAGTGATCCAACTCTTGGCAGAGCTGCCAGGGCTCTTCACAAGCTGACTTCTGCTGAAGCCCAGGCTTACCACATTGAAAGCCACTGCAGTGGACTGGCCTGTTGGGTCTCCTGGAGGGCAGATCACTGTACAGAGCAGCCATTAATAGGCCTGCCACCCATTGCTTCAGATGCCTAGCTTTCTTTTCCTCCTGGCTTTTGTTAAAGCAGACCAGAGGATGCAAGTCAAGGGGGTGCTCAAGTCCCATCTCTAATCTTTGGTAGCCTGAACTACAAGTCTATAGTCACAGGCATGTTCTGTAGTAGTTTTTCTAAGGTAGATAATGCCCATGAGGAAAACTATGTCCTTACTTTAAAACTTTCTTTCCCTTTGTTTGGTCTGAAAGGGAGGTTTTCCCTGTTTACTTCGATGATGGCGAAGTAAATCTAGCTGTGAAATTATAATTTAAGCTTTCATTTTGGCTATGCCATTATTACAGAAAATATTAGCCATTTCTTTTGTAAGATCTAAAATCAAATTTTGCATCTTGGAGATTCCTTCATAATAGAATTAAGTTTCCTACCTCAAAGAGAATAGAGAAATGAGAGAACAAGTTGGGCTTAGAATAGAGAAATGAGGGAGCAAGTCCTAGATTGCCTACTGACAATAGCAATATCACATGAAAACTTAGAAAGCAGTTTTACCCATTAGATAACAACTTAATAAAACATTTACCAGAAGGTCCAATGCCTTCCATAAGTATTAAGAATACATATATTTGGAAACATCTCTTAAATATCTAACATGATGTAGCTTGTTTAACCAGTAAACTTAAGCACAAACATATAAAGTGTTTTTAGTTTCTTTCTACCAACAAGTTTAAAACATAATACAGAGATTTAGGTCACACGAATTAAAATATATCTTTGCATAGTTTTAGCAGCTTAAATTTATGGACAATCTTTTATCCATAAGCTAATTAAAATTCTTAGTAAATTTTCCCATGTAGACATACAATATGTATACACATATAACATAATAGATAGAACAATAAAGCAGTTTTAATAGCTTTTTAAAAAAATCTAACTCTTTTTTGTAAATTACCAATTGATTTCAATTACTTTTTGTTTTTAGTAACCTCAGTTAACCATACTTTTTCTCAGTTGGTACCTTTAATACACTATTGGCTTCATTTGTTTACAGAGCCATCCTAAAATACTGAATACAATAGAAGTGGCTGGAAAAAGTTCATCAGAACCTATAGGAGGACAGCTAAACACAGAACCAACAACGCTTTAGTTTTATGAGCAACAAATCTGATATATAAAACTGTAGATAACAAAAGACTAAATTGCCACGTTTAAAATTATAAACTTATTAACCAATAAGAGGTATTTGCTTACTGAACACAGCATTTCTGAAAGCACCTGTAGGATTTTACAAAGCATTTATCCCTTTAGGCCTCTGGGGCTTTCTCATTAAGATAACTATCATGTCTAGTAACACAAGATCATTAGACTTTTTAATTCTCAGACATTTTTATCAATAGCATTTTATATTATCATTAGACTTTATATTATAGAAACTTAAAATTTAGCACCACTTCACATCTTGACTTCTAATATAATCCAAATAGCCTGATTAATTGGTGTCTCAACAAGATGAGAGACATATATCCTTCGATTTTTTCAGTTGGGCCCGAACTGGAAAAAAAAAAGTCCAGAATTTACTGGAAATTTCAGAGTCCAAATTATTTGAAACTTTGATTTTTGAATGCCTGTCAAGAATGCCAATAAGGCTCAAAATCCAAAATATCTGTGAAATAGGATTACTTAACATCATGACATAATATAGACCAAATTTGATCATTGTTACAAGGTAATTATTTAAATGTTTGAAAATAAGCACATATTTAAATAACCCATAGCTCTTAATAAAAACTCATCTGTTTTTAAACAATTAGAATTTGACATCAAGAGAACATAATAGATTAACACATTGCTTTAACAGAGAATCAGATTTTAATTTTATGTCAAAGAGAAATACGTTAGTATACTTGTGATGTTTTCCATCTGCCAATGTCCTTGATTTACATTTTGAAATAACCTGCTTAACATTTCCAGAATAAGATTAAGGTAACACATCAAATTTTAGCCTGAGTTACTTTAAACAGTGTTGAACTATTTTCATAGACAGTTTATGAACTAACCCAATAGTTCTTATAGAATATAACATGCTGAGTATACAGAGTTTACATTTAGACACATTTATTTCATTCGCCTTTACCCAATTTAAATTAGCAGTTACACTTAAATGACCTAGGATGCTGATATATTTTTATCTAAATTTAATTGAAATTAAAATTGCATTCATCTAAAACAAGTACTAATTACTCATTGCTGTTTCATTGAGTACTGATTACCTAGAAACCTGTTAAAATAAATTGCAAAATAAGTTCAGCAAGTTATAAAGCCAGTATTTTCAAAGGTAGTGACCTTCCTAGATTCAAAGAAAAATTAGTTACAGTGGGCCAGGTCCAAGCAGGAAACCCAATTTTCCTGTCTAGCTTGCTCTTAATAAAACAAAGAGCCATCAGAAGGGTGGAATACCTAATTTGAATCTCAATAAGCAGGGAGCCCAAAGGATGGGACTACCATTCCCTTGCTATTCTTATGGTAAGACTGGGACCAGAGAGGGACAAAAGACCACTTGGAAACCATGGAGACAGCCATTCCCAAACAGAGACAGTAGATAGTAGACTTTGGGCCAGGGCTGGTTCTAAGATAAAAGTCCAAATTCCTCAGTGGGAGGGGGAGATACAGTGAGAATGGGGGTAGGAGCTAGGGAGGAAGTACACACAGGGGCAGAGAATGGCTTTGAGGAATAGATGAGCAAGGGGCTTGAGCTAAGATGGAAGAGATTGCGGTGGAGGTGGGATCTGAGGTTGACCCTGCCCCCTGGAATTCGGCAGGAGGGGGAGGTGATGACACAGCCAGGGCCAGAGCCCATGGTGGATTGCCGCGTGGGAGATAATGGCACGGGAACTTCAGCCACTGAGGCCTCAGGAGGCGGCTGAGCCAGTGCTTGCAGATTGGAGCAATAAGGAAGAAGTTAATCTGCAGGATCAAAGGAGGTTGTAGTATTGGCGGTACCAAGGTTAGAGGTAGAAAATGAGATTTTCTGCTCAGGCCTCTGCCCCCTAGTGCGAGTCTTGGAGACCAGAAGGACCTGAGTGGGAGAGCAAGAAGCACACAGGGAAGGTTTAGTTCAAAGACAGGAAAGGGCTTGAATGTATGGAATCCCCTTCCATTTTCCAGAAAGCTCAAGGAAGTGATAACGATGTTATCAGGATCAAACTACTCAAAGAGCCATCAGAAGGGTAGAATACCTAATTTGAATCTCAATAAACAGGGAGCCCAAAGGATGGGACTACCATTCCCTTGCTATTCTTATGGTAAGACTGGGACCAGAGAGGGACAAAAGACCAGTTGGAAACCTTGGAGACAGCCATTCCCAAACAGAGACAGTAGATAGTAGACTTTGGGCCAGGGCTGGTTCTAAGATAAAAGTCCAAATTCCTCAGTGGGATCCCTCAGGGCCAAATGCCCCACCATGGAGGGGCCGCTTTTGAGGGCTGGGGCCAATTTGAGAGGGATCATCAGACGGAATGGGTTTAGAGAAAAGTTCCCATTGCGACCTGGAGAGTCAGGTCCGTGGATTGCAAGCGTCCTTGCATCCTGGCTATGCGAGCAGAAGGTGAGGTCATCACCCTGGGCCCGCTGGAGCCCAGGGCCTAGCCTGTAAAAGGGGAACAGAGATGGAGTCATCACTTGCACCCACTGTTGCCTGGACACAGTGTCCGTAGAGACTAAAGGCCTTAAGTAGGAGTTGTGGTGTCTAGCACTACGACCTTGGACAAAAGTAGAAAAGCCTCAGACAAATGTAGACAAGAGTAGACCACAACTCAGTAGGCAAGTAGAGTCACCGTGAGAACTTCCCATTCTGCGTCTTACCTCAAAATTTGGAAGGCTGATGTGTGGATGGAGATCACAGAGCATTCAGTGGCTTGGAAAGAGTTCCAGGAGTGTGCTTTGCGACTGGCAGAAATCCAGGACCCCAGAGCACTGGGGGGCGCTGGATTACCAATATGAGGCTATCCGAGTCATGGCACCAATGTTATATATTAATGTTAGCCATCACAAAACACACCAAACACCAGAGTAAGGGAAAGGGTTTATTGGGGAACACCCTACAGACCAGAGTGAAGGGGTGGCGAAGGAAAAAGAGAAAAAGAGAATATGAGAGAGAAACAGAGATGAGAGGAGCTAAGAGAGAGAGCCAAGACACCAGAGGAGGAGGCTAGAGAGAGGAACCAAGAGAGAAGAACCAAGAGTTAAGATCACTTTTAGGTAATAAATTACTTAAAAGATCACTTTTAAGTAATAATTTTTTGAAAACAATACAGACATATTGGTCAAATTAATTCCCATTTAATGATAAAATGAAAGGAAAATACAAGTAAATGAGCAGCTTATATTTTCTTATACATTGTAAAAAATAAATAAATCTTTTTCGATTCTCTCTTGAGGTAAAAACCATTTGTTAAATTACCTTCAGATCTGCTAACTGTGAATCTGATGCTCCATATAATGGGGGTGAGAATAGATAAAAGAGAACTTTAAATACTTCCAGATCTTGTCTTTTGGATAAAATATTTTATTTTACAATACTTATGCCACTGACTACAAAACCCTTGACTGTCCTTACTTTGAAAAATAGACATCTGAACTCTTAAGATGTTGGAGTTGCATCATCTTAACTCTTTAACAAGAACCACCAGAGACTAAAGCAAACAATAAAAATCCCAAAACAAATTTCAATTGAATACCTCAAATACAGAGTAATGTCTTATTTTTAGTATAAAGCATCACTGTTTTGAAAAGTTTTTACAATGATTTTCTAAAATACAAGTAAAAATCAGTCTTCTACTTCCTACCTCTTTGTAATTACCCGTGAAAATTGCTTCATTCCATTTTCTATAGAAATACAGAGTAAATTTTTTAAAAAATTAAATAACCTGAACTTTCTGGAAATGCCACTTCCATGTCCATGGAGGACAATTGGGCTCTACTCTCTGGAGAATATTATCAAGAGTTATTCACTCTTCCAAAAAATTATGGCGATTAAGTCAGTGCTGCTCAGGATATTTCAGTAGTCCACACCACACAGCTCTGTTAGTATTTATAGCTCTCACAAGCCCGGAGACAGAGACTCTATGATGACAGAAGCATCCGACTATAATATTATGTTTTCTAAGATGCTCATACCTAAACATTTATAAATTGAAATATCTTTTAAAAAAATATGCTTGAAATTGCATTTATTTTATGTTAGAGCATTATAGTGTTTTTGAAATTATGTTTGCAAGTAGATTCTATTACCCATACAGTTTATTTTAGGATATTAAATGAAGTATTAAAATGTTTATTATTAAAAGAAATTATCATTTCCAACTGAGTTGAGAAACACTAACTTAGAATCTATCCTGATAGATGATCCAGATCTGTATGCAACTCCACAATGTAGTGTAGTCAGGTAGAACGTGTAGTAATGTATAAATGTAGTCTAGTCATTCCATCTCTGAAATCAAATGTTTCATTTCTGCTAAAGTATAGACTTACTGTGATGTAGAGTATCATTTCTGAAGACTTCAAAATTATTCGAGAGGCAGAGAGACAAGTACACACATGTACACGCACACACACACATATTCACACACAGAGATCCCATCCACTGGTTCACTCCCTAAATGCCCATAATGGTTGAGGCTTGACCAGGCTGATGCTGGGATCCCAAAACATAACCTAGGACTCCTATGTGGAGTCTGCTAATGCACATAAGGAGGCAGCAGGTGACGGTTCAAATTCTGGGCCTATGGTTTGTGCTATCACAAATAATAAATAAAGAAAATGTATTTGGTTTATTCTTCAGGCATTTATAAAATGTGATTTAGGTGTGCACCTGTACTAGCGAACCTCAGTTATCAATGATGCTTAGGAGACTTCATTACAATAAAGAACCAAAAGAAGAGCACTGTGATTTACAGTCTCATCCTCTAATTTTAATATGGTGTATAAAAACACTTGGTAGGCCAAGCTTAAAATGTTAGACTCCCCTTGATATTTAATAATCCAATTCTGGAGGAAAAGAAAGGAGTCCTTGTTATTACTAACTGGAGATTGCTTAAGTTCTCCTTTAAACTGTCCTTGAAAAATTTTTGGAAGTTTTATTGGAAAGTCAGATTCAGTTCTATACTTATCAAAACCACTTAAGTAAGTTATCTTCTTCAATGAAGCATGAAACTTCACAAGGAAAACAAGAGGAGCGGTAAATATAGGAAGGTGCCACCCACCTGGCCAGCCAGATGAGCTAAATTAATCCTGGGTGAATCAATAGGTTGAAGCGGCTGTAACCCAATTTCATCCACCAGAAATACCTCTCCACAATGCCATCTTAATCCACTTAAGCTATTCAAATTGGCAGCAGGCATTCTCCTCTTTGTGGTATTATGAACTTCTGGAAACATAATTAGAAAGCAGCAAAATAGACAAAGCAACAAGTAAATAAATTTTAAAAATCTCTTTTCAGTCTTTGCTTTCTCATTGCTGCTATCACTATTGTTTAATAATTTTAGAGCACAGGATAGCTCTCATACCTCCCTTACCAATTCATGTTACACTTATTTTCATTCATCATTTAAACTCCCTTTAAATTTATCCCATATTTCCAATAAAATCTCACACTGTGTCATTGTTCTGGTGCCTATGAAGTCGAAACCCTATGAATCTGACATTGTGAAAACTGAACTGTAGGTTAACATGACGTCCTGAAACAGCTTTACTTAACTCGCACTACTTTTACTCTTTACTGACTTATTGAAATATAAGTCACATTCCATAAAATTAATATAAAGTATGTAATTTAAGTCTAAAAGAGACCTCATACTTGTAAGTCAATCTCAATCTCTACTCCCAACCCCATTATTAATGAACATTAATCTATAAATTTGTGTATTCTCTACATTTAATACAAATGCAATCATAGCTTATGTCAACTTTTGTGAACAATTTTACTTAGTATAATGTTTTCAAGATTCACCAGTGTTTTTGCATTTATTAGTCCTTCTTTACTTTTTATAGACAAATAATCTGTATAAACATACCACACTTTGTTTATTCACAAGTTGATGATATTTGTGTTCTTTCCGTTTTGGGCAATTATAACTAGTATGGTTGTGAACATTCCTGTGCAAGTTTGTCCATGGACATATGTTTTCATGTCTCTTGGATACACGCCTAGGGTATATTGCTGAATCTTACAGTAATTCAATGTTTAATTTTTGAGAAATTGCCAAAAGTTTTTCATAGTAGCTGCACCATTTTACATTCTCACCAGCAATGTACAAGGTGTCAGTTTCTCCACGTTCATGCCAAATTTTATTACTGACCTTTGTATTATGGCCATCCTAATAGGTATGAAGTGATATATCATTTTACTTTTGATTTGCATTTCCCTAATAGCTAAAGGTGTCAAGTATCTTTTCATGTACTTATTCACTATTTGTATGTCTCTCTATATTTGTACAAATAAATTCTAGATTTGTATTGTATATTCAAATATGTTTCCCATTTTTTTTTAATTTTTATTTTTGACAGGCAGAGTGGACAGTGAGAGAGAGACAGAGAGAAAGGTCTTCCTTTTGCCGTTGGTTCACCCTCCAATGGCCGCCGCGGTAGGCGCGCTGCGGCCGGCGCACCGCGCCGATCCGATGGCAGGAGCCAGGTGCTTCTCCTGGTCTCCCATGGGGTGCAGGGCCCAAGGACTTGGGCCATCCTCCACTGCACTCCCTGGCCACAGCAGAGAGCTGGCCTGGAAGAGGGGCAACCGGGACAAGATCAGTGCCCCGACCGGGACTAGAACCCGGTGTGCTGGCGCCGCAAGGCGGAGGATTAGCCTAGTGAGCCGCGGCACCGGCCATGTTTCCCATTTTTAATTGGATTACTTATCATTTTAATTGAGCCCTAAACGTTGTTTATATATTCCACATACAATCCCTTACCAGATATGACTTACTTTATCCCATCCTGAGTTTTTTTTAACTTCCTTGATTGTGTCCTTTGAAGCATAAACATGTTTAATTTGGACTTGGTTTAATTTTTTGGTCACTTGTGCTTTGGTAGCATATCTGAGGATTCCCTGACTCAACACACTAAGATTTACTCCTGTGTTCCTATGATTTTCTTCAAGTTTTAAGCCCATGATACATTGCAGTCTATTTTTGTGTAAGATGGGAAGACCAGATTGCATGCTTTTGTATGTAACTACCTTAGTATCCCAACACTATCTGTTGAAAATATTACCCTTCTCCCCAGTCTCAATTGGTATGCTTGTTTTTTAATGCAATTTCTTTTCTTTTTTTATTTAACTATAAACAGTTGACACACTAAATAATATTATTTACATTCCTGTTGTGTATTTTTAATGAGTAGGGAATGGATGATTAAAAACCACAATAATGATCTCAGCATTCCCAACAAAGTACCCCATTTTGCTCTGTCTAGAGGAGAGGACAGGAGAGAGAATGGAACACAGGGAAGGTGAGAAATGAGGAAGGAATATCATATAGGGAGAAAGCAAATGCTCACATATATACCACATATTGGACATGCAAATGTAATTTATTTCTTCATAAAATTACTAAGATTTACTCCTTTTGTAAAATATAAAGAATGGACTGATATCATGAGCAGGCTCCTACTTAAAAGTCAACAAGGACATCTAACATAATTGGCCAAGATATACAGTGAAAGATTATACATGTGAGTGGCTCTTATTGATGCAAAATATATAGTTTTACATACTTAACTGGCATTGTGTCAGCATTGGCTATAAGATATTTCATGCACAGTTATTGTTTACACTTAGTGAAGATCTAACAATAAGGGCAAGAGTTTCCTTGGGAAAGCACAAAAATTAGTATGAGGTTCAATAAAAATTGAGTTTAATTTGGAAGTCATTGTGAGAATAAAACATGTATACAAAACTAATGCACAGGTAATATTTCTCACAAGTTTCAGTAATGAAGAGAATCTAAACCAAAAATGGCCAGAAAGTGTCACTCTTACAAGACTCTCCTTACGAGCAGTTAGTCTGAAATTAATTAGCACTTTTGTTTTCCTGATGAGTTTTCCTATCTTACCCTAATCTATATATTCCTGCTTCAGCACTCTGTAAGTCTTCATCTTTCTTGCTATTAAGAAATAATTCATTTGCTTTGAATCAGGAAAAACCCAAGAGAGATCAGTAGAAAAACAATGCACACTGAAGTGCAATAGGTTATGGAGAAGCAACATTTAAGAGGGCTGCTGATGACAGAATGGTGGTGTTTGGTTAGGGAAGTTTACTATGGGCACAGGGCTATATGTATCCACTCTACAGCTAATGTGTGACTAATGAAAAATACAAACAAACTACATGTTTTGTAGTATTTTTGAAAATATAGTACATGTTTACCTCAAAATATTGTGCAGGCTGGAGCCTAAGCAACACTGAAGAGTTAAGTCTTCATATGTATAGCAAATACTGGTCAACAGTGTAGACCAAGTCTTATCTGTAACCAAGGAAACCACTTCACTTGCCTCCTGCTTTCACTGTCAAGACAATAATGTCCTCTTCATTTTCATCTTTTTAGACAACACTGCAAGATTAGCACAGAACATAACAAAAAGGCTAACAAGAAAGTTTTCTGCTTTGCATACACTCAAGCATTCCTGTGTAAGGGGTTGGGTGGCAGCCTTCTGAACTGTTGAAATCTTTACTTAGTATACACTAAGTTGATTTTCTGTACATAAAGATAATTGAAAATGAATCATGATGATGAATGGAATGGGAGAGGGAGTGGGGGATGGGATGGTTGCAGGTGGAAGGGAGGTTATGGAGGGAAAAAGCCACTATAATCTAAAAGTTGTGCTTTGGAAATTTATATTTATTAAGTAAAAGTCAAAAAAAATAAAAAAAAATTTAAAAAGAGATGGAAATTTCTCTATGGGGCCAGCACTGTGGCACAGCAGGTTAATCCTCTGCGTGCCATCCCAGCATCCCATATGGGCTCTGGTTCTAGTCCCAGCTGTTCCTCTTCCAATCCAGCTCTCTGCTATGGCCTGGGAAAGCAGTAGAAGATGGTGCAAGTCCTTGGGCCCCTGCACCCATGTGGGCGATCCGGAAGAAGCTCCTGGCTGCTGGCTTCGGATTGCTGCAGCTCTGGCTGTTGTGGCCATTGGGGGAGTGAACTAGCAGATGGGAGACCTCTCTCTCTGTCTCTCCCTCTCCCTGTCTGTAACTCTGCCTCTCAAATAAATAAAAAAAATTTTAAAAAGTGATGGACATTTCTTTAAGGCATGCTTGTTATTAATCAATTGACTGTAAATGTAAGGGTTGGGGCTGGTGCATATGAGAGCCAGTTCGAGCCCCAGCTGCTCCACTTCCCATCCAGCTCTCTGCTATGGCCTGGGAAAGCAGTAGAGGAGGGCTTAAGTCCCTGGGCCCCTGGGCCCACGTGGGAGACCCTGAAGAAGCATCTTGCTTCTGGCTACGGATCAGCCCAGCTCTGGCCATTGCAGCCATCTGGGGAATGAACCAGTGGATGGAAGACTTTCTCTGTCTCTCTCTGCCTCTGCCTCTCTGTAACTCTGCCTTTCAAATAAATAAATAATAGAAATTAAAAATTTAAAAATAAATGTAAGGATTATTTCTGGACTTCTGATTCTGTTCCATAATCTGTACATTTATCCTTCTGCCAGTACTACCAAATTTTGACTATCGTAGTGTTAGAGTAAGTTTGGAAATCAAGAATTGTGAGACCTCTAACTGTTCTTTTTTCAGTAATGCTTTCACAATTCAGTTACTTTTGCATTTACATATAAATTTTAGACATGGCATGTTAATTTCTGAAAAAATTCAATAAGGATTTTTTAAAATGAGGATTACATTCAATTTGCTGATGAATTTGGGAAATACAGCTATCTTAAAATTATCAAATCTTCCATCCATGAGTGTGGGTTGTTTATCCACTTATTCAGAACTTTAGTTTCTTTCAGTGATGGTTTATAGTGTTCAGTTTACAAGTCCTGCTAGCATAAAGAATAAAATTTTTTTTTTAATTTTTTTTAACTTTTATTTAATGAATATAAATTTCCAGTGTACAGCTTATGGATTACAATGGCTTCCCCCTCCCATAACTTCCCTCCCACCCACAACCCTCCCCTCTCCCACTCCCTCTCCCCTTCCATTCACATTAAGATTCATTTTCAATTCTCTTTATATACAGAAGATCAATTTAGTATAAAGATTTCAACAGTTTGCACCCACATAGAAACACAAAGTGAAACATACTGTTGGAGTACTAGTTATAGCATTAAATCAAAATGTACAGCACATTAAGGACAGAGATCCCACATGAGGTGCAAGTGCACAGTGGCTCTTGTTGTTGACCCAACAAATTGACACTCTAGTTTATGGCGCCAGTAACCACCCTAGGCTGTCGTCATGAGTTGCCAAGGCTATGGAAGCCTTCCAAGTTTGCCGACTCGGATCATATTTAGACAAGGTCATAAAAGACAGAGTGAGGATAGTAACCAATGATCCTAAGAGTGGCATTTACCAGGTTTGAACAATTATACAGCATTAAGTGGGGAAGAGGACCATCAGTACACACAGGTTGGGAGTAGAGCCATTGGTGGTAGAGTAGAGGTTATGATTACAAAGGAACGAGGCCCAAGTGTGCTAGACAGGGTCTAGAACAAAGGACAGAGTCATTATTAGATGTGCTAAGAAAGGTGCTGTCTAAGCTACAATTAAGTTTTCTGATTGAGAGGCAAATAGAACCTTACAGAAGGGGCTTGATAATAATCTGTTGGGCTTTAGGCCTTGTAAGTTAAGAGGCCCAGACCTATCTATCTCTTCACATGGGGTACATCCTAAGGGAGGTGTGAACCTCCTAGGGGAAGGCACTCTGTTGACTTTCATTACTTGGCTGGCCTAGGAGGAGAGCTGGCCAGGTAAAGGCAGGGGGCATCTCTAACAAGAAATTTACAGTTCTGCCTGCAATGTTGCTGACCCTACTTGACCATACCCGCAGATGCAGTGGTCACTTTGGAAGTTGGGCTGAGTGAAGGGCTTTTCAGCTTAGAGCCAATAAGATCTGTGGCTCTGACCTGGGCATCCTTCGACTCCAGGGCAGGTCCATTTCCAGTGATCCAACTCTTGGCAGAGCTGCCAGGGCTCTTCACAAGCTGACTTCTGCTGAAGCCCAGGCTTACCACATTGAAAGCCACTGCAGTAGACTGGCCTGTTGGGTCTCCTTGAGGGCAGATCACTGTACAGATCAGCCATTAATAGGCCTGCCACCCATTGCTTCTGATGCCGAGCTTTCTTTTCCTCCTGGTTTGTGTTAAAGCAGACCAGAGGATGCAAGTCAAGGGAGTGCCCGTGTCCCATCTCTAATCTTCCATGGCCTGAACTACAAGTCTATAGTCACAGGCCTGTCCTGTAGTAGTTTTTCTAAGGTAGACAATGCCCATGAGGAAAATTATATTCTCACTTTAAAACTTTCTTTCCCTTTGGTCTGAAAGGGAGGTTTTTTCTTCTTACTGTATACTTCGCTGATGGCGAAGTAAATCTAGCTATGAGATTATTATTTAAGTTCTTATTTTGGCTATGCTATTACAGAAAAATATTAGCCATCTCTTTTATAAGGTCTAAAGATTAAATTGTGTGTCCTACAGATTCTTTCATAATAGAATTAGTTTCCTACCTTGAAGAGAATAGAGAAATGAAAGAACAAGTTGGGCTTAGAATAGAGAAATGAGGGAGCAAGTCCTAGATCGCTTGCTGACAATAGCAATATTACATGAATACTTAGCAAACCGTTTCAACCATTAGATAACAACTTAAGAAAACATTTACCAGAAGGTCCAATGCCTTCTATAAATGTTAAGAATCATGTATTTGAAAACGCCTCTTAAATATCTAACATGGTATAGTTTGTTTAACCAGTAAACTTAAGCACAACCATATAAAATGTTTTTAGTTTCTTTCTACCAACAAGTTTAAAACATGATACACAGATTCAGGTCACACAAATTAAAATGTATCTTTGATAGATTTTAGCAGCTTAAATTTATGGACAATCTTATCTATAAGCCATTTAAAATAAAACTCCTAATAAAATTTCCTATGTGGACATACAATATGTACACACATATAACATAGCATAATAGACCAATATAGCAATTTTAATAATAGCTTTTAAAATCTTTAACTCTTTTTGTAGATTGCCAATTGATTTGAATTGCTTTTTGTTTTTAGATTACTTTAACACATTGCTTTAACAGAGCATCAGAGTTTAATTCTATGTCAAAGAGAAATTGAGCTTCCTGTGATCTTTTGCTGTGAGGTTTCCTTCCTTTACCTTCTTTCATATTGGTGACCATGATTCTGTGTTTCTGTGTGTAACACATCTTTAAGCATCTTTTGCAGGGCAGGATGAGTGGCAACAAATTCTTTCAGTTTCTGTTTGCTATGAAAAGTCTTAATTTCACCTTCATTCACAAATGAGAGCTTTGCAGGATATAATATTCTGGACTGGCAGTTTTTCTCTCTTAGTACCTGGGCTATATCTCGCCATTCCCTTCTAGCTTGTAGGGTTTCTGATGAGAAGTCTGCTGTGAGTCTAATTGGAGATCCTCTGAGAGTAATCTGACGTTTCTCTCTTGCACATTTTAGAATCTTTTCTTTATGTTTCACTGTGGTGAGTTTGATTACAACATGTCGTGGTGAGGATCTCTTTTGGTCATGTTTATTAGGGGTTCTATAAGCTTCCTGTACTAAGATGCCTCTGTCCTTCTCCAAACCTGGGAAATTTTCTGCTAGTATCTCACTGAAAATGCCTTCTAATCCTTTCTTCCTCTCCATGCCTTCAGGAACTCCTAGAACCCGAATGTTGGGTTTTTTAATAGTATCCTGTAGATTCCCGACAATATTTTTTAGATTTCTAATTTCTTCTTCTTTTCTTTTGGTTTGCCTGTTTCCTTTCCTGTTCTCTGTCTTCTAATTCCGATATTCTCTCTTCTGCTTCACCCATTCTGTTTTTAAGGCTCTCTAATGTGTTTGTCATTTGATCTATTGAGTTCTTCATTTCATTGTGGTTTTTTGTCACTATCATAGTTTCATGTTCTACTAGTTGTTTCATTTCATTTTGATTCCTCCTTAATATTTCATTTTCACGAGAGAGATTTTCTATCTTGTCCATTAAGGATTTCTGTAGTTCAAGAATTTGTTTTTGAGAACTTCTTAATGTTCTTATCAATTTTTTGAGATCCACTTCTTGCATTTCTTCTATCTCATCATCTTCATAATCTTGAATTGGGGTGTCTTTTTCATTTGGGGGCGTCATAGTGTCTTCCTTGTTCCTGCCACCTCGGTTTTTGCGTTTGTTGTATGGCATGTTGGAGATATTTGGTTTCTTCACTGTGGAGTTTTTTCTTGTTACACTATGGCTCTATATTAAGTGGACTGTCTGCTTTCGGTGGAGCCTTAGAGTCTTGAGATAAGTGTGGACTGAGAGCTGTGTTTGGTTCCTCAGGGTTGAGGGTGTGTCAAAGATGACACTCCCAGGTTAGGTGTGGTAAATCTCTCTCTCTTTTTTTGATTCAAAAGGGAAGTAATTCCGCACAGCTGAACGTAATTGGAGGTAGTTAGCAGGCAAATGATATACCCACAGGAGCCAGAGATTGGAAGCTCTTTCCCAAGGACCACACAGAGAATCTCTGCTGCCCTCAGTGTGGGCTCCAATTCTCCTGCAGTCTCCCACTGGGTTGCCAAGTTAGACCCTAATCTCCTGTTATTTCACCCCTCCTCCCAGAGTCAGGTTTTTCTGCTAGGCTCAGGGCTGGTGCAGACCTGAGGTCGCCCTGCTTATGACGTATGTCCAAAATGGCGTCTGCTCTTTGTCTTGCTCGCCTTTGAGGGGTGAGCAGAGAGAGAGAAACTCATGTCCGTATCGGTCACTTTTTTGTTTCTCTCTCTCTCTCTTCTAGTTAGCCTAGTGAACTTTTCCCCACGGAGTTTCAAGCCTCGTTCCCTCTAGTCTCCTCTTTCCGCTTGCCCGCTGGTGTCTCGGGCTATTGAGGTTTGGCTCACCTCGCGTTCCAGCGCTGGTGTGTTGAGTCTGCCACTGGTGTCCCGAACTTGGGCTCCCACGCTCTCCACGCAGGTCCACTGTGAATCACTAGTTTCGGAAGAGTTTCTGCTGCTGTTTCTTCCCCTACTCTTCCTTGACCCTGCAGTATCTCCACTTTTATTAACCTGTGTATCTTGTTGAACTATCAATGTGCTCCCTTCCTATTCCGCCATCTTGCTGCTCTCTGTCAAGAATAAAATTGATTTGTGAACACTGATCTTTTGTCTGGCAACTTTGCTGAACTAATTAATTCTAAGAGTTTTATCATGGATTTTGCAAATATAGTGTTTACTTCTTCTTTTCCAAATCTTCTATACCTAATTGCTCACGCCACTTTCTTTTAAATGTCATAAATAAGATTTTTCTTTGCCATCCTAGATTGTATTCTGTGTAGGTCTGTTTTCATTGCTTCCAGGAATTGATAAACTCTCTTGTATTTTTTATAGAAAGCTTTTATTAAATAAGTATACATTTCGTAAGTACAGCTAACTCTCTCATCTTTAAACAGAATTATTCCCAAGTATTATAAGTGCCTCCGGACTTAGTGCTCACATGCTCAGGCTGTATCTTTCTTTTTAACCACCTTATAACAGAAAGTTTTAGATGCAGTAGGTCTTGTAGTCTGTTTTTGGTCGGTGAACTCCTTATATGCTTTATTCTACAAATGGCCAAACTTGTTTCAGAGAAGAAAAATATAATATTCCTTAATAGCAAATATAGCATCCCTTAAAAAGGGCTGATTATGGTGTGTCATTAGCCATTTGCCTAAAGAACCTACATTTGGTGTTTCCATTTTGTCTAATATAGATATTTTTAGGAATCATAATAGTGGCCACTAAGTTCTATATACTTTATGCAGCTCATAAGATGGTTGTGGATAGTGATTAAGAGGAATCATTGAATAGCTGTGTTACATTGGATAAATTATCCTTTGGATTTCAATTTTCTATTTTGTAAAATGGTGATGTAACAGGACTCTTCAAGGGTGGTAACAGAGAATAAGTAATAAAATGCATGCAAAGCACTCAGCATACAGTTTGACACAATGTAATCATATTATATCTTTTTTTTTTTAAATTTTTGACAGGTAGAGTGGACAGTGAGAGAGAGACAGAGAGAAAGGTCTTCCTTTTCCGTTGGTTCACCCTCCAATGGCCGCCGCGGTAGGCGCGCTGCGGCCGGCGCACCGCCCTGATCTGATGGCAGGAGCCAAGTGCTTCTCCTGGTCTCCCATGGGGTGCAGGGCCCAAGGGCTTGGGCCATCCTCCACTGCACTCCCTGGCCACAGCAGAGAGCTGGCCTGGAAGAGGGGCAACCGGGACAGAATCGGTGCCCCGACCGGGATTAGAACCCGGTGTGCTGGCGCCGCAAGGCGGAGGATTAGCCTAGTGAGCTGCATATCTTTTTAATAGTAGCATTTTAATTAGTTGCATTACTACTATTATTATTGTGTGATTGAATCACCACAAAAAAATCTTGCCTGCTGCCAAGTTGTATCAGTAAGGATCCAGTCAGGAAAACAAGTATTCCAGTAGGGGTAACTTCATACAGGTTGCTGAGGACAGAGCTACTGGAGAGGATGACAACAGGGCAAGTTGAAGAAATTCAGATAATAAAAGCTATAGGAAGCACCTACTAATGATAGGGCTAGAAGAATAAAAATAAGAAACTATTTTATTCGATCTCTGGCATTGAGGTCATTAATAGATAACTTGGAATAGGTAGCATCTGAGGACCCATCCAAGCATGAGCCAGAAACCTGGAGGAGGGGCTACCACAGAGGGAAGGGCCCAGGTGGAGCAGAAACAACAAGAAAAAAAATTCCCAAGAGGAGCTTGAACAACAGGAAAGAGGCTGCGCCACAACTCTAAACAGAAAAGGAAGGAAGATCCCAGATTCTTCCATACTCCTGCCCTCCAATGTTTTCCTGTCAGCTGAAATAACCATGTCACTGATTTAATCATTCTATTCAGTTTATTGTAGATTTTTCCATGCAAGGACCCAACTTTATCTTTATTAATTTATGAAATACTTGAGTCATTCTTCCCTTATACCTTGCCCTCACTTTTCTCCTCTTGCCTTAAGTAACCATTTAGACTTCTTCTTCATTTATGTTCTTACAAAATGTATTATTTTATGCTACTTTTATTTTAAAATTATAATAAATTTATTGAAGTATAACAGATATCCAAAGAACTATACACATTTAATGAGTATAATATGTAAGCAATGATCTATGCAAACACCCTGAGGCTATAAAGGCAATCAAGGTAATAGGTATATTCAACACTTGCCAGTTTCCTTGTGTCCCTTTTATTTTATGGGGCTTAAAGTGAAAATATCTAATGTGAAAGCAATGCTCCCTAACACATCTTGAGGAGCACTATAGTATATTGTTAACTATAGGCGCTATACTGTACAGAAGATCTCTCGAACTTTTTATGTAGCGTAAATGAAACTTATTGCACAACAACTCATCATTTATCCCACTCCCAGTCCTAATTACCTGCTTCTATAAGTCTGACTATTATAAACAGTTCAAATAAGTGGGATTCTGCAGTATATGGCTTCCGCGACTTGCCTAATTCATGGATATCTTCCAGGCTCATCCATGTTGTTGAAAATGGCAGGCTTTTCTTCTTTAAAGGCTGCATAATATCCTATTTTACATATGCACTACATTTCTTTTATCCATTCATCTATCAAAGAATAAGTTATTTCTATTCCTTGGTCATTCTGAATAGTTCTGCAATAAACACAAGAGTGCAGATTATCTCTTTGAGATCCTGATTCAGTTCTTTTAAATATATACTGAGAATTAGGATTTCTAGATCATGTGATATTTCTCTTTTCAATTTTTTGAGGAAACGTCACGCTGCTGTTCATATCTACTGCACCATTTTACATTCCTGCCATGTTTCCAGATATTCCAATTTCTCCACACCCTCACCAACATTTATTTTTTTATGATAGCCATCTCAACAGGCATGAATCGATATTGCATTGAAGTTTGATTTACTTTTTTCTGTAACTAATGATTTTGAGCATCTTTTTATATACCTTTTGGTCATTTGTGTATTTTCTTTGCAGAAATTTTTATTCAAATACATTGCCCATATTTGTAAATGGAAGATTTGTTTGGGCTATGCAATTGTAGGAATTCTTTATATGTGCATATTTTGGAAATTAACCATTTATCATATATATATATATATGGCTCACAAATATTTTCTCATTTCATAACTATCATTTTACTCAATTGGTGAAACAGTAAGTTTTTTCTCTAAAACCATAAACAGGCAAGGATGCTGGCCACTTCTATTCAGTGTGGTACCAGAAGGCCTGACCTGAGGAATTAGGCAAGAGAAAGCAGTAAAAGCCACACAGGTATTAAAGGAAGAAGTAAATTGTCTGTTAGCACATGTCATAATACTAAATGTTGAACGCTGTAACGATTCCAAAAGAAAAACTGTTTGAACTAATAAACAAATTAGTAAAGTTGCAGAATACAAAATTAACATGCAACAACTAGTTTTAAATCTACACACTAACAATGAATCATTGAAAATGATAGCAAGAAAAAGTACCATAACTAACCTGATTTGATCATTGCACATTTTATACATGTAACAATTATCACAATGTATCCAATAAATGCAGCCAATTAAAATAAGAATAAAATAATTTTAGCACACCATAACTTGATCCTTTTTTAAAAGCAACAAAAACAATAAAACACTTAGAAATAAGCTCAACTAAGTTGGTGAAAAACCTGCACACTGAAAACTAAAAAAAAATTGGTAAGAGAAATCAAAGAAGACATGAATAAGAGAAAAGACATCTTTATCCATTAAAAATTTTAATATTATTAAAATGTTGATAAATGCAAAATGATGAACGAATTCAATGTATACATATATTTTAATACATTACAAATCCATGCATATAGAAATAGTATGCTTTAGTCCTCATTCTGTTTATTAATTTTTTCATCAACTCCCATTGATACTTTTAAGATCTAAAAATGTTGCACATTATAGATCTAATATGTTGCTTCTAACTGCTCTTATTTTTCCAAGGTACCCATTTACAATATTTACCCAAACACTCCTCCAGGGATAGACTTGCATCTGTCACTGTCTTCCAAGCATACAGTCAACACTGTAATAAATGTCCTTGTGAATTTACCCTGATGTCCTTTATAAAAATTCCTCTGGAGTATAAATTCAATATTAAAATAGCTAAAGTTTGGATATGTATGCACTCAGTTTTACTAAGCAGTATAGATTACACAACTGAATGATTGCCCTGGCTGAGCTGGTCATAATAATATCTATGTCTTTAAATCTCTGAAAACATATGGTGTAATATAGTTTTCTAATTATTTCTAATAGCATAGGTGGAAAATTGTTTTGTGTTAGGAAAACTGAGTATCCATATGCAGAAGTTTGAAACAAGATCTCAACTTCTCACCCCATGCGAACATCAACTCCATATATATGGTAAGAGAGAGAGAAAGAACTTTCATTTGCTTGTTCACTAACACCCACCTCTATCCTTTCATTTACTATGTAGAAATGCATCATTTGTTTGTACAGAAAGAAATCTGGAAACAGAGAAATTATTTTTCTTTCAAAATTTTATTTATTTGAAAGGCAGAGTTATAAACAGAAAGAGGGACAGAGAGAAAGGTCCTCCATCTACTGGTTCACTTCCAAAGTGGCCACAAGAGCTGGAGCTGGGCTCATCCAGTGCCAGGAGCCAGGAGCTTCCTCCAGGTCTTCCATGTAGATCCAGGGTCCCAAACACTTGGGCCATCTTCCAGTGCTTTCCCAGGCACATTACCAGGGAGCTGGATCAGAAGAAGAGCAGCCAGGACACGAACTGGTGCCCATACGGGATGGCGGCACTGCAGATGGAGTCTTAACCCACTATGCCACAGTGCTTGACCCATGATTTTTATTCTTATTTTGTTTCCCACACTAGTTTTTGACTGAAAGGTGAGCTCTTTTAAAGATTTTGATCCAAACTGTTGTGATTGGGGCAATAAGGAAAATGAACTGTTGTGTTGAAAGTTAAGTATACAAATAGTGTTTAAGGTTTGTTTAAATTAAAAAAAATTTCAGAAGAAAATGAAATATGTATGTTACTCTTGGATAAACCACTATGTAGTAAAATTGTTTTGTTATTTATGAAAAATTCAAGAGTAATGAAAAAATTTATACATTACTATCACATTAGGATGATGATCTGAAGGAAAATAAATGTGTGCTCTTTCTGGAGTGATGATATAAATATTGATGCTTTTAAAATATCAATAGGGTTAAATAAATATATGGATACCCCTTAATTTAAAATCAATCAGTGTTTGGGCAAATCAGAATGCTTAAATTTTAAACAAAGAGAAGAAATTTTGACCTAGACAAGGGAAAGCAGGAAGGAGAGAAAAAATTGATAAAGAAAAAATAGTAGATAGGGAAAATAAATATATCATAGCATACAATATGAATATAATTTTTTAAAGTCATTGATTCATATCCTATAGAAGAAATAATATGAAAGACTGAACATTTTGAAAGTGGGAAAACACTTTGTTGAATGTTTCTTTTGCAGTGCAGAAGTTTCTCAGCTTGAGTAATCCCATTTGTCAGCTTTGGATTTGATTGCCTATAATTCTGGATTATTTAGAAAGAGGTTTTTGCCTATGCCAATTTCTTGCAGAGTTTCCTCAATATTCTCTAGGAATTGGATGGTATCATGCTCAGGATTTAAGACCTTGATCCATTTTGAGCAGAGTTTTGTGTAAGGTGTAAGGTAGGGGTCTTGTTTCATACTTCTGCACACAGAAATTCAGTTTTCCCAGCACCATTTGTTAAAGAGACTCTCCTTGCTCTAGGGGTTGATTTTAGCTCCTTTGTCAAAGATTCATTGGTTGTAGATGGGTGGATTGATTTCTGGAGTTTCTATTCTGTTCCATTGGTCTACATGTCTATTTTTTTTTTCCAATACCAGGCTTTTTTCTTTTTATTATAATTGCCCTGTAGTATTACTGAAATCTGGTAGTATGATTCCTCTGGCTTTGTTTTTGTTGTATTAGATTGCTTTAGCTAATCAAGGTCTCCTGTATTTCCTTATGAATTTTAGCATCATTTTTTCTATATCTGAGAAGAATGTTGTTGGTATTTTGATTGGGCTCACACTGAATCTGTCAATTGCTTTCAGTAGTATGGACATTTTGATGATATTAATTCTTCCATTCCATAAACATGGAAATTTTTTTTGTTTATTGGGTCTTCTCCTATTTCTTTATTTAGTTTGTAGTTTGCATCATAAAGATCTTTGATGTCCTTGGTTAAATTTATTCCAAGATATTTAATTATTTTGTAGCTATTGTGAATGGGATTGACCTTAGAAGTTCTTTCTCAGCCATGACATTGTCTGTGTATACAAAGGCTATTGATTTTTATCTGTTAATTTTATATCCTACCACTTTACCAAATTTTTTTATGGATTTCAATAGTCTCTTAGTGGAGTCCCTGCATAACAGGGATAAATACCACTTGGTCTGAGTGAATGATATTTTTGTTGTGTTGTTATCTAAGTATTTTGTGGAGGACTCTTGCGTCTATGTTCATAAGGTATATTTGTCTATAGTTCTCTTTCTCTGTTGTAACTTTTTCTGGTTTAGGAATTAAGCTGATGCTGGCTTCATGGAGTTTGGGAGGATTCCCTCCCTTTTAGTTGTTTTGAATAGCTTAGAATTAGAATTATTAAAATAAGATTATAAGATACCATAGAAATAAAAAATTAGTAATTACTACAAAGAACTATATGCTAACAAATTGGAAAATCTAGAAGAAATGGGTAGACTCCTAGATACATACAATCTACAAAACTTGAGTCAAGAACAGGCCAATAACAAGACGGAGGTTGAATAAATAATAAAGACCCTCGCAACAAAGAGAAGCCCAGGACCGATGGCTTCACTGCTGAATTCTACCAGACACCTAATCTCATTTACACACGGGAAAACAAAGGCTCAGGCAGGTTAGCTAACCTGTACTCAATCATGTAGTTTTTAGGATAATTACTCTGATTTATCAGTGCACATGTATGCTCTACTGCAATATTCTACTGTACTCCATAAATATATACAACTATTAAGTGTTAAGCAAAAGCTATTTAAGGAGATGAAAATTTTAGCTAACCTGTTTTGATCACCAGTTGAATATATGTATCTGATTATCATACCCCTTAAATCTGTACAATTGAAATTATTTTAAAATATATACTTTAATATTCTAAGAAAGGAATTTGGAGGTAATATTTGCTCAAAGCAAGAAAAACTATGTCTAGATTGTATCTGGTGAAAGTCCTCTGTGTTGTTTTTTCTCCAGTCCAGGACAGACATCTTCTTTAGAAAAGACATATCATTTTAGTCTAAATTTGTGAGGGCTGTTCAGTTTTGGTTGTAATTTTCTGGAAGTGCAGAATCTACTGGTCTCTAATAAGCAATCATGTTTCTATATGTTCTGAAGCCTGACAGAGGCTTTATCCATTTACATCTGGTTATGAGCCACCCATTTAACATACAAACTGAGTGAAATGTGACATGACTTTTAAAAGAACTGAAAAATTATAAGTATTGCCTATCCTGAGAATATTGATAATGCACATTTCTCTAGTGTTTGTCTTTTTAAACAATTTTGAGTGGTTTAGGAATTTTTATCAAAATTATTTCTTTCACTAAATTAGCAAGAATTCTTAGCAGCTTTGGTTAAGACATTAAACTTCTGTAGTCGAGTAAGAATAAATGTATGAATAAGGAAAAATAGGTATTTCTATTCCAGGGCATGGGTGAATATTGAAATCATTTGAAATCAACAAAAAGTCTGTTCATACATAAAATTGGGCTTTCTAAAAAAGAAGAAAAACTATAGGGTTATTTGAAAGAAAGTGAATATTAATATACAATTTTGAATCCACCCTTCTATTAGAGTCATCTCCATAAATGAGAAGCATCTCCTTTATTGAGAAAGCTGGTAGTTCAGATATTTCTTGACCTCACTGAGCTCCTTTCTAAGAACTTCCCTTAAAATTCATTGGAAAAGCTAACCCCAAAATAAAGAGATACTGAGATGAGTGATGTAAAAGGGCATTTCCAGAATTCCAGGTAATGAAGTAATCTAAATGAGGTGGTATGGGCAAGAAACAAAATTTCTCTGTGTTTTATCTATTATAAATAAGCAAAATAGCCACAAATATACACATTTAATGAGTAAGAATATAACAACACAGATATTAACTGCTCTTAGATATTAGGTCAGATTATATACTTTTATTGTTAATCTAATCTTTCAGTGTCTTCCAAGATATAAATAATATGTATGGCTGCAAATAAGTTTATATAATGAATGTGTGGCTGATGCTCCAACACGGGTTACTATAAGATAATAATACACAGCCAACCAAGAATATTTTCTTTCGTGGAGCTTTTACAAGTGTGTGTGTGTGTTGCATCATTCACCATGCAGTGTTCTGCCATCATTCTTTATATTGCTGCCTCCTTTTATTATTTGTCCTTGTACAGTGATTTATCATCCGTTGTCATGACTTGGAACAAGTCTACATTGAAACTCTGTGGAAAAGGACCAGGTGTTAGACTATTAAGTGTCCTCTGCTGCCTCAAAACCAGGTGCTGCATGCATAGCAGATCATTAATACTGTTTGTTGAATGATTGCAGGGAAGTTGCTTTGCTGAACATTCTCATTCCCTTGACCAAGATGGGGTAAACAGATACATCAGAGTACTTCAAAATGTTCATGGAAAGTGGAATTAAAGGGTAAGTTCATTTTTGTGCAAACATTTTTTGAAAACTGGACAGTTTTATTTTTTATCATGATTTTAGTTACATGCTATTTTCTCCTTAAATGTTCCATATGTATTTATATTTTTAAAGATTCTTTCATATTCTAATTTTTTAAAAGTTTTAGTTAATTTTTAACAGATTCAATATGCTTTGTAGATAAAATTCTAAGAACATTGAGGGGGCAGCAGGCAGGGATAGAGGGAGGAAAGCAATTGCCATGCAGTTTTTTAAAAAATATGCATTTCCACAAACTTTTTGAAGACCCCTTGTGCATATACTGATATAATAGATACAAGAGATATTCTTGCTTTGCAGCAATATGAGTAAGATATATTTTTATTTATTATGATGTTTAAATTACAAAAAGTCACTTTAGAAATTTGCTGATTTTAAAAAATAATTCTGACATATCGACATAAGAATAGTTGAAAATTGTAATGCACTTCAAGCCAGGTTAGAGAAGTGACTACTTTGTTTCTTTGAAATCTACTTTCACATTCTGATACACATTTATTAAAACTATCTATAGCTTGTAAATTATCACATCAAAAGTTTTGCCAGAAAGTAGTGCTAATTGCAACCCTCCAGGGCCTTAGGCTGACATAAAAATATTTGTTTTAGAATGTCTGGTTTCAAAATATTCACTGACAAAATCTCTAAAATAGTGTCTTCAACAATTGCTTCCTTAAAATTTTGTTTTTTCTGCAGTTGGAATAATATATTTATTTATTTGAGAGGCAGAGAAACAAAGACAGAGAAAGAGAGCTCCCATCCCCTGGTTCACTGCCCAAGTGCTGGCAAGGACATCAGGAACTCAAGGCAGCTTTTCCATATGAGTGGCAGGATCCCCAGTACTTGAACTATCGCGTCTCTTAAATCCTGCATTAGCCAGAAGATGGAATCAGGAGCTGGAGCATGGGTCTTTTTGGTTTTTTAGGTTTATTATTTATTTTGAAAGTCAGAGTTGCAAGGAGCAAGGGAGAGTCAGAGAGAGGATTTTCTACCTGCTGGTTCACTCCCCAGATAGCCACAAAAGCCAGAGCTGGGCCAACCGAAAGCCAGAAGCCAGGAGCTTCTGTCCCGTCTCCCACAAGGGTGCAGAGGCCAAAATACTTGTGCCATCTTCTACTGCTTTTCCCATGCCATTACCTGGGAGTTGGATGGGAAGTGGAGTAGCCAGGACATGAACTGGTGCCCAATTGGGATTTCAGCATAGCAGGCAGTGGCTCTACCCAGTAAGCAACATGGATCATAATCAATAAGCCAAACACCCTCTCTGTGACCTATAGTTTTTGCTCATACATACCTATACATATAAGTTTAATTTGGATTTATTAATATTTTAGTAGAAAATGTTTAAAACTAATGGAAACTAAAGTACTTCCAGTTTTTATAAGCATGAATTTTAGTATTCTTAAAGGTTTTTAAAATGTATTTTATTTGAAAGGGAGAGTTAGGGGCAAGAAACTGATCCTCCATCTGCTATTTCACTTCCCTAATGTCCACAATGACCAGAGCTGGGCCAGGCTGAAGCCAGGAGCCTTAGAACTCCACCTGAGTCTCCCACATGAGTGGTAGAGGGCCAAGTACTTGGCTGTCCTCCGCTGCTTTCCCAGGTAAGTGAGCAGGGAGATAGATTGGAAGTAGAGCGATTGGGACTGCAATTGGTGCTTACATGGGATTCAGATGTTGCAGGCAGCCACTTAACCCACTGTGTTATGACAACAGCCCCTAATTTTAGTATAACATCACAGATTTAAATACATCACCAATAAAAATAAATGATTTCTAACCCCTTAAAAGTAGCTTATTTAATGCCTGTTTCCTAAAGTCTAATTAAAATTCCATATCAGATAAGCAGTTCTTTCAAATCCAAGTTTTTGAAACTTTTCAAATATATTTATAAATATACAAGCAAAATGAATATAATTATTTTTAACTATTAAGCAATCTTCTAACATTTGTGTAAGTCAGAGGACTCTAACTAAGGCAATAGTTGTAAAATGGTAGAGTTTCCATGCTGTATAAAAAGAATCAATTAAACAAATTTTAGTAATTGGCAGTTAACAAATATACAAAGAACATGTGAAACTAGCTTACTTTCTCCTTATTTATTTGTATTTGTATTCATTTGTAATTTTGGAATGTATATGAAATTTAAGCATAGAAATGTAATGCTAATCTGGAAATATTTTATAGCTTTGTTGCAATATACATAAATTATATAAATATTCCATGTATATTATCATAGTATTTACTTCTTGTCTAGATGAAATATAAAATCTACTGAAAGCAAGTACTATATCTTTTACTGCTGTATATTTCCCACAGTTCCTTCTAAGAGCAAATATTTGATATCTGTTGATCTTTTGATCACTAATCTCAGAAGAAAAAAAAATCTCCCTCACTTTACAACTAGAATGAATTTTTAAAAACTGTATAATTAAATAATGAAATATAGTATTTTCTTCACTTTAATTTGTTAAAGTATCCCTTTTAGCTTTGTGACAAGCTATTGAGCAATGTAATTATGAGATCTCCATTTCGAATGTGGTGAGAGTCTAAAGTGAGTAAACATGTCACTCTGAAAGCATTATACTTAATTCTAGGTACTTTACTGTGTGCAGGATACCACTGAGATTGATAATGAATCGCAAAAGTTGTGAAAGCCAACAAAAACAAAGAAATGAGGAGTTCCACATTTTCTGCCACAAACAGAGGCAGCGATATTTAAATATCCAAGGTGATCAAAACTGAAAATGTTCTCCAAATAATGAATATTAATATAACTACTACAGATGTGCTTTGGCTTTTGTCACTATTTGATTGTAACTGAGTAAATGAATAGACATGTGATAAAGAAGACTTTGGAATGGTATGAATAAAAGACCACACAGAGAACCAATGTTAAATCACAGACTGGTGATAACAACCAAATCGTTTTTTACAAAAAGATTTATTTATTTGAAAGGCAGAGTTACAGAGAGAAAAAGAGAGAGAGAAAGGGCAAAAGGGAGAGAGAGGGGAAAAGGAGAGTGGGGATGAGAGAGAGGGAGGGAGGGGGGAAGGGAGAGGGAGTGGGAGAGAGGGGAGAGCGAGAGCGAGAGAGAGAAGGAGAATCTCCTCCATCTACTGGATCACTCCTCACTGGCCACAACAGCCAGGCTTGAGGTAGGCTGCAGCTAGGATCCAGAAGCTTCATCTGGATCCCCCATGTGGGTGCAGGGCCCAAGGACTTGGGCGATCCTCTACTGCTTTCCCAGGTAGTTAGCAGGGAGCTGGATTGAAAGAGGAGAAGCTGGGACTCAAACCAGCCACTAAATGGATTGCATGCATTGAAATCAGTGGCTTGAGCTGTTACACCACAGTGCCAGACCAAAAAACGAAATCTTTATTTTTAGAATGCAAATATCATATAATAATCTTGTAAATGCTAGTGATACAACGCTTTTAAACTTTCATTAATGGACACTGGATAAATATTTGTTGAATATATTAGATTTGTTAATAACCTTCTTTTCTGTTGGTTTCTTTTTTTAAAAAATTTATTTTACTGTAAATCAGAGTTAGAGAAGGAGAGGCAGAGAGAGAGAGAGAGAGATTAGCCGCAATGGGCAGAGCTGTGCCAATCCGGAGCTAGGAGGTTCTTCCAGGTCTCCCACATGGGTGCAAGGGCCCAAGGAGTTGGGCCGTCTTCTACTGCTTTCCCAGGCCATAGCAGAGAGCTGGATTGGAAGTGGAACAGCCAGGTCTCAAACCGGCGCCCATATGGGATGCCAGCACTGCAGGCAGCATCCATATTCACTATGCCACAGCTCTGGCCCCTGGTTTCACATGTGAACAAGGATAAAACTTTCCCTAATAGGTATCCTTTTCAATGCCCACCATAGAAAATCCTTTTTAAGTTATAAAGATATATAGCTGAATACATGTCATGTAGATGCTTTCCTACCTTATTATATATTTTATAATAAATCATGCTAATAAATGCAAGAAAGAGTCAATATTTATGAATGTTAGGTATGAATTTTGTAGTTTGATGTGAGCAGCAATATTAATTCACCTGCTTACTTAAAAGTGTATATTTAACTCATGTGTATCATTTTATAGTCTGTATATCCATTTATCCTGAAGAAATTTACTATCTTCTAATGGAAAAAAAGTTTCAGAGAAAAATTAACCCAAAAATGTATCTTTAGAAGTCCATTTCAAGATACCAACCTGTTTATCATAGAGAATTATCTGAGCAATGTTTTCTTTTCGCAAGAGTATAATGAAAAAAAAATCTGTAGTAGAAAAATAAACAACAAAAAAGAAAACAACAAGAAAAACAAAAAGCAGAAAAGCAGGAGACCTGGTTCTCAGTTTCAGTTGATTGTGACATTGAGCTGCCATTCTGAGATACCAGGCCTCATTTTCTCATCTGTAAAAAGAGGAGCTTATTACCTCTATGGTCTCTGCTTGTTCTCAAGCTGCACATGTGAGCATTTGATAGTTCTGGAAATTGACTCATCTTTCACTAAATATAAGGGATGCTAGTCCCTCAAAATAGTGAATCTTCATTATTTAACATGTGATGACACTTTTTTCATCTAATTTGCCTTGAAAAAATGCAAAATATGCAGCAAAATGTACAGCATAAATTCTATAGTAAAAGGCAAAACAAATACCCATGAAACTACTTTCCTATCCAGATTTGGTATATTACCACTACCAGATGCCTCTGTCTGTCTGCAGCTTATTCCTCTGAATTTAAGAACAAGGATTTTTGGGGCCGGCATTGTGGCGTAGAAAGTTAAGCCACTACCTGTGATGCCGGCATCCCATATGGGCACTGGTTAGAGTCCCGGCTGCTACACTTGCAATCCAGCTCTCTGCTAATGTGCCTGGGAGAGCAGCAGAAAAAAAAAGCCCAAGGGCTTGGACCCCTGCACCTACATGGGAGACCTGGAAGAAGCTCCTGGCTCCTGGCTTCAGTCTGGCTCAGCCGTGGCCACTGTGGCCATCTGGGGAGTGAACCAGTGCTTCCCCAGTTCCTCTTCCTCTGGCTCCCTCTCCTTCTCTCTGGGTTTGTGCCTTTCAACCAAAATTTATTTTTTTTTCTTTTTTCCCTTTTTTTATTAAAATAAAGAGGATAGATTTCTTTTCTTTTTCTTTTCTTTTTCTTTTTTTGACAGGCAGAGTGGACAGTGAGAGAGAGAGACAGAAAGGTCTTCCTTTTTGCCGTTGGTTCACCCTCCAACGGCCGCTGCAGCTGGCACACCACGTCGATCCGAAGCCCAGAGCCAGGTGCTTCTCCTGGTCTCCCATGTGGGTGCAGGGCCCAAGGACTTGGGCCATCCTCCACTGCCTTCCCCGGCCACAGCAGAGAGCTGGACTGGAAGAGGAGCAACTGGGACAGAATCCAGTGCCCCAACCAGGACTAGAACTCAGGGTGCTGGTGCCGCAGGTGGAGGATTAGCCTATTGAGCCGCGGCGCCAGCAAAGATAGATTTCATCTAATTCATAAATACAATTCTAAGAATAAAATGATACTTCCCTCCCTCCTTTTTATATTTTTTCTTTTAATTTATGCAATATTTTTGATTCACTATATAATCATAAGCGTAATCCTCCACTAGTTAAAGAGTTCAACAAGTAAAAAGTATAATGATCACTGTTCTGCAGGAGTATAGACAAAGGCTATAAGCAGTAATCAAACCCTAAGATGTTAATTTCACTCACATACATTAAATTTTTTGTACTTTCTCTATTAGCTACCACAGATCAGAGAAAACAGGTGACATGTGTCTTTTTGAGCCTGGCTATTTCACTAAGTATAATGATCTCCAGTTGCACTCATGTTGTTGCAAAAATCATAGGAATTTTTTAAAAGATAGGATTTTTTTAAAAACTAAGATTTTAAAAAATATTTGTAAAAAGATTATTTTGTAAAAAGATTTATTCATTGAAAGGCAGAAAGAGAAAGAGATCTTACATCTGCTAGTTCACTACCCAAATGGCCACAACAGCCAGAGCTGGGCCAGGCCAAAGCAAGCCAGGAGCCAGCAACACCATCCTGCTGTTTTACAAGGGTGGCAGAGCATCAGATACTCAAGCCATCCTCTGTGTCTTCCCAGGCACATAAAACAGAAGCTGGATGAGAAGTGGAGTGTCCAGAGCATAACCAGCACTCCAATTTGAGATGCCAGCATCACAAGTGGTGGCTTAACTCTCTCTACCACGATGCTGACCCCTGTACTAAACATTTTGTTCTTGGAGAAGCAGGTGGTATTTAAAAACAAAATACTTTCAATATTTCCATCCCTTATTATTAGGTATTTCAGGTGGCAGATTATTTTTAGCTATCTAGTCCACCATTTCTAGAAAACTCTTGTCTCTTTTTTATGTAGTGATAGCATGAGAAAGAGCTGCTATAGAAATGTGCATTTATATTTTTCCATCTTCTATCATACAAAACCTGGTTTTTTTGAAGGCCATTCTTATTTTGTCCAGTTGGAGGATCCCTTTTTTCTGAACTCCGCTTCATGGAGCTTCCAGACTTCTGATTCTTCTTCTGTATTTTCCTTAAGAACATCAGATGAATTGCAAAGAGGCTAAAAGTAAAGTCAACTAGAATCAGGCTTGTATCAACCTTTCTGTTCTCTGGGTCAGCTATTTTTCCTTATCTGTATCTAACTCCTTTGTCTTGTATTTGTTAAATGAGTTCACCCTATTATTTTCCAAATACTCCAAATCTTGTTTTCTCCTTTCCTTGATTATCTACAAACTACTTGGAATTATTATTGTCTCCCAAACATTCTGTTTATTTCTGATTTGTAGCCTTTCTGGGGCATTTCCTTCAGACCTATGGTCAATGAGGCCACTCATTGTCTTGCCTACCCTTGCTTCATCAACTCACTGTCCAAGTGTCCAAGTTCCGACGTGACACTTGAGCATGCACTCACTAACCCAGAAGAGTGTTTCTCTATTATTTCATTTTTATAACACTATATTGTCCTAATTCTGTCCTATTTTCAGATTTATTTCTATTTATCTCTTTTAACTGTTCTTTTTTTCTCATTCCACAATTGTGTTTCTTTATACACATTCTCTTTTTAAAAGCAAAAGCATCATGATTCTGATAGTTGTTTTCTACTGCCTAACTAAACCTATCTCTCTTACTCAGATTTCTTCCAGGATTGAAAATCTATAATTTTAAGTGCCAATGGGTTACAAAATTCAAAACCACCCTATTAATATCAGCTGCACTTCGCTACTCAATATTTGTAAAGCAACAGTTGATTCTTCTCACTGTCCTCCAAATTAGTAATCTGAGTGCTATCCTTTTCTTAAAATGTCATTCATATTTTTCTTTCACTTTCCATACCCATTGCATCAAGTAGAGTGTAAACTCAGATATTTTATTCAAGGGTCTATGAAGTTATGGGCATGTGATAATTTGTCAATCTATAGAAATCTGCATAACATTGCATATACTAGGTATTTTTTTATTAAAAAATATAAGATCATTACCTTCCATTCATTTCTTAAATGACTAACAAATGCTTCACCTTCTCATAACGTTATAGCAGGGTTGCTCCAACAATCTGAATTCTATGTTTTGCCATTTCTGGAAATGACTCTTTAAGTCATAGTTTTATCCATCCGCTTATTCATTCATTTAACAAATATTTTTTGTTGAGTATCTCTCATGTGCCAAATATTAGTATAAGTTCTGAGGTCACACTGGTGAACAAGGTAGAGAGAGCCTGCATTTCAGTGGATAAAGAAAATGAAACAATCCATAAACAAGGCTAAAAGAAATGTGAATTAGCCATATTTTTGTAAATGTAATTAATTGGGGAAATTACATAGTTACTGTGCAACTAGTTCAAAATAGATGATAATAGAAAACCCCTTTAATAACAGGTAAGCTCTAAATGATAAAAAGAAACCAGCTTTGAAATAACCAGGTGAAAGCATTCCAAACAGGTGCACACACTAGTGGAATAAGTCCAAAGGTTGAATAAGCCTTTCTGTTTTATTGAAAAGGCCAGTGTTTGTAAAGCACAGTGAGTAAGAGGGAGAGGTCTGGGTGAAGTATTAGGTAAGGAAAATAACTTGGAAATTTGGCAACTGGAGTACAGAGTTTTAATTAAGCCTTAAACATAATGGAAAGCCTAAGCAGGAGGCAGAATCTGGTTTACAATACGTGAAGAATAAATGGATCTTGACAAAAGCAGAAGGAAGATAGAGGCAATTGGAGCAGTCTGTGCAGTAGATTGTGGATGTGAAGTTGCTTATCTTTGAAAAACCCAACTATTGGCCGGCGCCGTGGCTCAACAGGCTAATCCTCCACCTTGCAGTGCCGGCACACCGGGTTCTAGTCCCAGTCGGGGCTCCGGATTCTGTCCCGGTTGCCCCTCTTCCAGGCCAGCTCTCTGCTGTGGCCAGGGAGTGCAGTGGAGGATGGCCCAAGTCCTTGGGCCCTGCACCCCATGGGAGCCCAGGATAAGCACCTGGCTCCTGCCATCGGATCAGCGCGGTGTGCCGGCAGCAGCGTACCGGCCGCGGTGGCCATTGGAGGGTGAACCAATGGAAAAGGAAGACCTTTCTCTCTGTCTCTCTCTCTCACTGTCCACTCTGCCTGTCAAAAACAAAACAAAACAAAAAAAACCCAACTATTTTCCTTTGAGGTCCTTTAGGTAGTCATGCTTTATCTATCACACCTTGATTTTTTTCCCACATATTATTGCTTTACCCCTTAAAACACCCTTGCAGTATTAAACCTATTACATGAATGCTAAAAAAATAACAAATAATTGAAACTCATCTTTGAACAACCAGTTGATAAATTGTACTTGTGATTATTTACAAACTGTATTCTTTAAATAACAGGTTTAGCTGCCCTGCAGAAAGCCTCTGCATTATGATAAAAGGCATAAAATTTAGAGTTTTGAAATTATTTACTTATAGAAAATAACTGTCAAAATGCTTTTTTACCTTAAAATGGAAATATACACATGTTACTGTGAAGACAATTTTCAGAAAATACTAATCAACATCTTCATTTAAAAACAATTGCACACCATGAATCATGATTATAATTGTATGGAAACTGCCTTTAGCTAATAAACAAGGAGGATTAGCAAAATGTTTTGAATATTAACATGATTCGTGATTTAAGATAACTCATTTATGTGACTTTTTACCCTAATTCCTTTGTATACTGTAACCTCTCCATCAAGTTTCTTCATTTGATTCCATCTTATCCTTTTTAAAAAACACTGGTGCCCAACTTTGTCTCTGCACATATATTTTTAAAGCTGTTTTAGCTATAGGCAAAGTTTAAGTGCTATGTGCATTTCTGGCACTTTAGATATTTTTAAATGACGGTGAAACAAGGCAGCATGAAACTCATATTGATTCCTAGATCATTATGACATTTGCAATTGCAGAAGTGGAAGTTAAGTTAATCAAATACATTTACATTACATTATAACCAATTTCTAGTTAACCTTTCTACAAGAAAAAAAAAAAACTGATTAAAAGCCTTGGCAAATTTAAAGCTTACAATAATACCCTTAAGGTTTTCATCAGGGATACAAGGAAGTTTTATATAGGTAAGATTCATAAAATGTCTGAAGAATGGTGCTAGAACAAGCGAAAATTCCATCAGAATACCAGCAAAACTGAACATCCCTGACTCCTACACTCAAACCAACTACCTTAGATAAAACTGAAATCAGGACACATTAACATTAAACTTGTGGATATAGAAAGTGATCAGATTCTACCAGGAAAACATAATACCTTACCTCATTCACTTTCCAAATTCTTAATTAGTCCTATAAATAACATTAACCATTCCATAACTATATTTCTGCAGCACATTGCTTTGATATTTTTTTTTACTTATTTCATGTGGTCTTACATTATAGTTACTAGGTCATTTTCCTAATTTCCAAAACAGATGAAAAACTTTATCCAATATGTTTTATCTCAAACTTATAACAGCTATGTTAGGCAGAAACAATTGGGAATCTTATACTATGGAAAAAGAAAGCAAGGCTTCTTCATCTAGCCATTAAGTATAGAGCTGAAAGATGAACATATTCTCTCCAATTCCAAAGCCAGGGTGTATTCATTATTGCCTAATGCCTTCTAGTCCTCGTGTTTAACAGCTCCTGTTCCAGGTAGAGGAAATGACTTACTTTCAGTTAAGTCCTTTAATACCTTCAATCAATGAATCCCAAGGTCAATTTAGGAATTATCCTAAGTTTCAATGATGGACCATTACTGTGGCATTTGATACTGGATTCAGATAAAATGTAAGAAAAATTATACACATTCAATCTTCAGAATTTATGCTCTATCACCTTCCTGGTTATCATCAGTTGAAGAAGTTGCTTTGCCTAGTTTTCATGATGTACTTACAGTTACCATAATGACAAAGGAATTACAATCAGAAAAAAGCTTCTTGAATAAATAAATAAAACCAAATGAAAAACAAAAAATTCAATTATGTCAAATGATGGGAACATATCTTTAAAATCATCATACACTATGCTAAATACACAGTTCAGTTTTAAAGTAACTTTTTTGTAAAGATTAGCTGTCAAGATATTTTTGTTTTAAAATGTACCAGTGCATTCTCTTATACAAATGTACAATACAGACAATTCTTTTCTTAGATAATATTAATGCCATTTGTTGTTTTTTTTTAAAGTAATTGGGGCACATCATGAATCATGATTATAAATTTATGTAAACTGCCTTTGGCTAATAAATCAGTAGAATTAAAATAAAAATGTACTATCAACTGGATCAATGATTACTAATTTGTATAGATTTAAATTATATCTATCTACCTAAGGCAATCATTGATTTTTTTAATAACTATGTTGGAACATACTTTTGAGCAATTATAGCTCAATTGCTATCAAATAGCTTAGATTTTGAAATGACGTTTAAAAATTACATGCTTGAACATTTAGAAAAACTAAAATCCTGTGTATTTCTGATTGCTTATTATATAGGTCACTGAACATTTTCTGAGTTTAATTTAAATAATTTCAACTGGTATTTTCTAACTTCCTTCAAATTCCTAGGTGTTAAGAATGAGGGTTAAAATAAAATACATCTTTTATATAAAGGGATATGAACAGGATTTAATTCCTCTCAAGAAAGTGACAAGCCCATGCATTTATTCTTCATTTGGAAACACATGAACTCAGATTAAAGAATATATTTGGCTGAGAAAGATCTAAGCTGATTTCTTCTCTGAACTTCTGGGTATAAACATATGAGTATTTCCTATGCCATACATAAGGGAAGATGTCTTCTACTCTGACCTTCCATGTTCACTGCTACAATTAAGTTGGTTTCAGGAGAAAAATCACATCTGTATCATCTATATCCAAGTAGCTATCAGGACCCAAATATTTGAAAAATTTAGTTTCAACATCCTATGAGAAATATCTGTCCCTTTTCTTTTAGATTGCTTTTACAGGGCCAATATTTTCATGCCTTAAATTGAAAGGATGATTAATGAGACATGCTCTTCTTCCTTGTAAATCAATGAAAAAATAATGAGGCCAAGCTTCTGAAACCTGACCTCTGACAGTGCCCCACCTATCTGTGGTGAAGGCTTTCCCTAAAATTTTATTTGTATCTGAAAGAATTGCTCAAAAGACACATAATTTTAAAGCCAATGCTTTTGAGACTCTCACTTCTACAAATGGCAAACCATTTAATAATGACCAGTTATGCCCCTCTGAACAACTAAAAAAAACTTTTAAATAATTTCTCATAAACATCAAGTAGACAGTGTAATAGGAAAATCTATGAAGAAGTGAAAATAGAAAAGTAAACTGAGATCTCAAAGCTATTTTCATCTTGAAGACATTTTCTGATCAGCAGAAATGAAGCTGCATTTTTGTTAACCACATAGGACAAGAAGAAAATGTTCATGTCCTTCCTAATGTAGTGAAGCTGTTAACGCATTCATTGATAACTAAGAATCCAAAATGTTATGCCTTAAGGATAAAAGTAAACTAGATTTGCCATTGGTAGTTGAGGCTCTGACAGCTTGGACCAATGAAAGATTAATAGTCCTCATGGGCACCTAGCAGAAGAGAAGCACCATCATACAGACCCACAAATTTTCTCACAAATATTTTTATAACAAAAATTATTGTCGACTTCCTAGTTCAGGTCCAGTATATAAGAAGCTAAGACAATTTCACTTTGTATTAACAAAGGGTAAAAAGTTGAACAGACAGAGAAGTCAATAACTCTTAGATCCATCAGGGAAATGAAGTCACAGAACATTCACTGTCTCCAAAACTAGAGAGACAAGCAGAAGGATACACAGATCTCAACTTACTAGAGCAGAAATCCATGAATGAAAATTTTGGTAGGAATTAGTACTGGGGCAGATAAACCTAAACTGTAAGCAACAAATGGCTGGAGGCTCAGTGTAGACAATTCTGAGAAACTGGGTCTCTAGGGCAACCTAGTCATCGGTGATGTCCCACACTTGTATGAGTTTTACCTCCAGGATCTCTATGTTCTCATAGTGCATTTAAGAGAAAGACAAAAGACTCTTGTGCTTCCAATAGGGGAAAAGGAAAAGGAATCACTTTAAAATATGTGAAATAAGATCCAAAATGATAAATATCATGTATTTTTCTGATTTGTGGTAGCTAGTATATAGAGTACAAAAAAAAAAAAAAAAAAAACCCTGAATGCATTAGAGTGAAATTGATAGCTTATGATTTGATTATTGTTTATAACCTTGGCTGTATTCCTGTGGAACAGTGGTCTTTCTACTTTTTACTGTTGAATACTATATTTAGTGGAGAATCATGCCTCTGATCATAAAGTAAACTGAAAGTATGTTATCACAAAAATTAAAAGAAAAAAAGCAAAAAAGGATGCAGGAGGGAAGGAAGTATCACTATGTTCTTAGAATTGTATCTGCAGTACATGGAATCTACTCTCTTTATATTGATTTATTTTATTTTTTTAAAGATTTATTTATTTTACTTGAAAATCAGAGTTACAGAGAGAGAGGAGAGGCAGAAAGAGAGAGAGAGAGGTCTTCCATCCGATGGTTCACTTCCCAATTGGCTGCAATGGCTGGAACTGTCCCTTCTGAAGCCAGGAACCAGGAGCCTCTTCCAGGTCTCCCACACGGGTGCAGGGACCCAAGGACTTGGGCATCCTCCACTGCTATCCCAGGCCATAACAGAGAGCTGGATGGGAAGTGGAGCAGCCAGGACTCGAACCGGCATGCATATGGGATGCCGGCGCTTTAGGCCAGGGCATTAACCCACTGCACCACAGCGCCGGCCCCTCTTTATATTGATAAAACATATTAAGAAAATATTAAGACATAAAAGAAATATGCCAAAACGTTTTGTTCTTATAAAGACTTGCCTGGAAGATAAATGATTTTACTAGAACCTATACAGTTGGGATTATATTAGAGCTTAAACTGTCTAGAGGATGGGAAATAACCAGCTCTAATTCCATGTAGCCTTCCACATGAATGAAGGGAAATACCAAATTCCAGCCTCTTCCAGTTATCCTGTCCTGAGAAGGGTAAAAATAAACAAGCAAACATGAGCTGCACTATTGAAATGCTCAGTTCAGGGGCACAGATTACCAAAACATCAAGATCTAATCATAGGATTATAGAACAGCACCCCCCCCCCCAACACATACACATACTTATACACTTTCTACCATTACATTACTAATGGTCTATTTACTGTAGTTATGTTTACACAATCCATCTTTTTCACCTCTCAATGAAAATGTGACTTACTAAAAGACAAAAAAAAAAAAAAACATTTTAAAGAGACTAAACAAGTATGAAAACCACAGTCACATAATGGCAGGAGTATTAGAATTATCCAACCAGTATTTTTAAAGGAAATTGAATACTATGCTAAGGGTTTTAATGGAAAAAAGACAATCTGTAATTGCAAATTGATACTATGAGGACAGAAAAGTAAATTCTAAGAAAAAAAATATAAACACTAGAGATAAAAATTTGCTGTAAAAGGAAGAGTGCTTTTGATAGGCTCATTTGTAGACTGGGTGTGGCCAAAAAAGAATCTCTGGGCCTGATAATATGAAATACAAACATCTAAACCTTAAAAGCAGAGCGAACAAAAGATTGATAAAATGGGCTGGCGCCGCGGCTCACTGGGCTAATCCTCCGCCTTGCGGCGCTGGCACACCGGGTTCTAGTCCCGGTCGGGGCACTGATCCTGTCCCGGTTGCCCCTCTTCCAGGCCAGCTCTCTGCTGTGGCCAGGGAGTGCAGTGGAGGATGGCCCAAGTGCTTGGGCCCTGTACCCCATGGGAGACCAGGAGAAGCACCTGGCTCCTGCCATCGGATCAGCGCGGTGCGCCGGCCGAAACGCACCTACCGCGGCGGCCATTAGAGGGTGAACCAACGGCAAAAGGAAGACCTTTCTCTCTGTCTCTCTCTCACTGTCCACTCTGCCTGTCAAAAATAATAAAAAAAAAAGATTGATAAAATGATCAGAAAAGCTAAGAACTGTGAAATAGCTACCAAAAAAATGTGACATATGTCCAATACGTATACTGGAAGGAGAGTAAAGTGTACAGCAATAATATATGAAGCAGAAAATGACAGAATTTCCAAATATCTTGGAACCTCAGAGAACACTAAGCAGGGTAGATGCCAAATAATAATAATAATAATAATAATAATAATAATAATAATAATACAGGAAAAACATGAAAGGAAATTATTTTCAAACTTTAAAAAAATCAAAGAGAATAAAAATCTTGAAAGGAGCCAAGGCTGGGAACAGGGAAGATCTTGCCTATTTATAAAGCAGAGTTTCATCTGACTTGTTATCTGAAATTATGAAATTAAGAAGAAAATGGTATTGGTTTATTAAGATGTTGAGAGAAGAAAACACCAATCTATAATAGTGAACCCTTGAGAACTTATTCATACCTAAAGATTTCCTCTGGAAAAAAAAAAGTAGATCTGTCTTAGAAGAAATGCCAAAAGTTGTTCAAAGAGAAGTAAAATGATATGGATCAGAAACTCAGTTCTACATAAAGAGATGAATAGCATTGGAAAATGAATGAAGATGAATTAAAAACAGATTCATTGACCTATAATAGTTTTACCAAAATAATAGCAAAAACTATTCAATTATGTATGCATATATGTATATGCACATATACTAGTATACAAATGTGAAATGGATAACAGCAGTGATAAAAGGAATGGGGGAAGGAATTAGGAATATATTATAAATAGGTAAATGTACTACCTGTGAAACAGTATTTTATTTGAAGATGGATTTGGATTAGCTCTAAATGTATAATGGAAACTCTAGGGAAACCACTAAAACAGTTTCTTAAACAGGATAATTGATGTAAAAAAAAGAAAGTGGAATCATATTTAATGTACAATTAAAGCTTCAAAGGCATAAATATTTAGAAGACTAAAATAAGAATGATGTAGAATAAAGGTTAATAAATAGAAAATAGTAGGAATTATAATAGATATTAATCTAACTATTTCAATGATCACTTTAAATGTCAATGGTCTAGCATGATAATGAAAATAAGATATTTTCAGCATAGATCAAAGAACAAGCAACTGTTATATGTTGTCTAGAAACCCACTTCAAACATAAAGATGCATATAGATTACAAGTAAGTTGATGGAGAAAGATATGTCTTGCAATGATAATCAAAAGCAAGTAGAAGTAGCTATATTAATTTCATACAGAGAAGACTTCAAAGCAAGGAAAATTGTCTGGGATAAGGAAAGAGGCATTCCATAGTGATAAACCAATCAATAATTTAAGAAAACATAACAATCTTTGATATAGATGGACCTAACAACAGAGCATAAAAATAAATGTGTCAAAAAACTGAACTGCAAGAAGTAATAGATACATTCATTATTGTAGTTGTTGCCTTTAGCATTCCTTCATCCAGTAGGCAAAAAATCAGTAAGGATATAGTTGAGCTCAACAAGGTTATCAACTGGATATAACTGACATCTTGAGATCACTTCAACAGCTGCAGATTACACACTCATATCAAGATCAAATTGAGCATTCAGTATGATACACTACATTCTGGGCACTAAAATGCACCTACACCAATTAAAGAGAATAGGAATCATGAAATGTCTGCTCTGCAATCACAGCAGAATTAAAATAGAAATTAATAGCAAAAAGATACATGGAAAATTATGATATAAATGCAACTAAACAACACATTTATTTTATTTGAAGGAGGGAGGGAGGGAGGGAGAGAGAGAGAGAAAGTCAATCCAATCTACTAGTTTACCCCTCCGCCCCAGCTCACAATGGCTGCTATAACCAGCATGGCTGGGCCAGTCCAAAGCCAGGAGACTAGAATTCAATCATGACCTCCAATATTAGTGGCAGAGACTCAGGTAATTTACCTATTACTTGTTGCTTCTGAGGGTAATCATCAGCAGGAAACAGGAACATAGCTGAAACTCAAACCCAGGCTCTCTGATATAGGATGTGGGTGTCCCAAATGGCATCTTAACTGCTGCACCAAATGCTTGTACCAGGTAATATACTTCTTTTTTTTTTTTTTTTGACAGGCAGAGTTAGTGAGAGAGAGAGACAGAGAGAAAGGTCTTCCTTTTCTGTTGGTTCACCCCCCCTCCCCAAAATGGCCACTATGGCCGGCGCACTGCACTGATCCGAAGCCAGGACCCAGGTGCTTCCTCCTGGTCTCCCATGTGGGTGCAGGGCCCAAGCACTTGGGCCATCCTCCACTGACTTCCCAGGCCACAGCAGAGAGTTGGACTGGAAGAGGAGCAACTGGGACAGAATCCGGCGCCCCGACTGGGACTAGAACTCTGGGGTGCTGGCGCCATAGGCGGAGGATTAGCCAAGTGAGCCACGGGCGGCCCCAGATATTCTAAATAACACATGGGTCAAAAAAGAAATTTCAAGAGACATTTTAAAATGTTATGAAATAAATGAAAAATAAATAAAGATTATCAAAATTTGTGGGATGTAGTAAAAGCAATAGATATGAAGAAATTTATTTTTAGAAAGCTTTTATTTAATAAATAGAAATTTCATAGGTACAGCTTTTGGATGATAGCGGTTCTTCCCCCCATATCTGCCCTCCCATGCCCCTCCCTTCCCACCTCCTACTCCCTCTCCCATCCCATTCTTTATTAAGATTCATTTTTAATTATCTTTATAGGCAGAAGATCAACTCTATACTAAGTAAAGATTTCAATAGTTTGCACCCACATAGACACACAAAGTATAAAGTATGGTTTGAAGACTAGTTTTACCGTTAATTCTCATAGTATAAAACGTTAAGGACAGAGGTCCTACATGGGGAGCAAGTGCACAGTGACTCCTGTTGTTGATTTAACAATTGGCACTTTATTTATGATGTCAGTGATCACCCGAGGCTCTTGTTATGAGCTGCCAAGGCTATGGAAGCCTTCTGAGTCCACAGACTCTGTCAGTATTTAGACAGGGCCATAAGCAAAGTGGAAGTTCTCTCCTTATGAGGAAATTTACAGCATTGAATGAATACATTCAAAAAGAGGAAAGATCTCAAATCAATCTGAGTTTCCACCTTAGAAACTGGAAAAAGGCGATGAAATTAAATCCAAGGGAAGCAGTTATCTACCAGTCAAGAAACAGTCCCTCGCCAGAACCCAACCATGGTTGCACCCTGATCTTGAGTTTCTAGTGTCCAAAAATGCATGGAATGACTTTTATATAAGCTACCCACTTTATGGAATTTTTCTTACAGCAATCTGAAGTTACTAACACTTGCTAACTCATTCTGAGGCCAACATTACCCTAATACCTAAAACAGACAAAGGCTTGACAAAAGAGGAACATAGGTATAAGACTCCATAACAAAATATGAACAAATAGAATCTCATAATCTATGAAAAGAATTGTATATGATGAAAAAGTGGGATATATCCCAAGTGTGAAAATCTAGTTTGACATTTAAACCCAAATAATATAATCCATCATATCAACAGTAGAGGAAGAAAAATGACCATATCATTAGCTATAGAAAAAGCGTGAAATATTAAACATTAAAGTATTAAACATCCATTCATGATAAAAACTCTCAGCGAAAGTGGGCATAGTAGGTAATCTCTCTAAATTGATAAATAATTAAAGAAAACCTACTTAACATGAAACTTAATAGTGAGAAACTTGACATTTTCCAGCAAAAATCAGGAAAATAGGATGTCCCTTATGATGCCTTCCGACATTATACTGGAAGTCCAAGTACATGCAGTGAGACAAGAGAAGAACATAAAAGGTATGCAGATACAGAAGGAAAATACAAAACTGTCTTTATTTGCAGGTGACATCATTTATGTAGAAAATTGCTTCGCTATATATCAGCAATGAACAAGGAGAATTTGAAATAAAATACACAATACTGCTAATGCTAACATTTCCCCAAGATAGAACACTGTGGTATCACTCTAACAAAATATGTACAGAATCCATATGAGAATAACTATAAAGCACTGATGAAAGAAATCAAAGAACTCAGTAAGTGGAGAGCTGTTCCAAGTATGTGAATAGAAAGAATTGTTATTGTCACAATGTTAGTTCTTCTGAGCCTGATCTGTAGATTCAATGCAACCCAATCAAAATCCCAGTGAGTTATTTTGTGAAATCAAAAACTGATTTGGAAGTTTATATGGAAAGACAAAAAAGCAGAATAGCCAATATTGAAGGAAAGGAACAAATTTGGAAGACTAACACTATCCAACATCAAACCTTCAAAGTTTCAGTGATCAAAACAATGTTATGTTGGAAATAATTGACAAGTGGATCAATGGAAAAAATTCAGAACCCAGAAACAGGCCCATGGAAATACAGTCAACTGATCCTTGAGAAAGGAACAAGGGCAATGCAATGCAGCAAAGAGAGCCTTTTGCAAGACAGAGGTGACAAACACCTGTAAATTCACAGGCAGAGAAATGAATCTATCCAAGACACCTTACACGCATCACAAAAATTAACTTATAAGGTGCCACAGAACTAGATTTTAAACCCAAAATTTTAAAACTCCTAGAAGATACCATAGGAGAAAACTTAAATGACTTGAGGTAATAGAGGTAACTTATTAGATAAAACACAAAAAATATAACCCATGAAAGAAAGAATTGATAAGCTGGCTTTAATTGATTTTTTTTCAATGTAGTTCATAGATCAAATTCTAAGAATATATTGGTGCCCTTCTCTCTCTCCCTCCATTTCTCTCTTTCTTTTTTTTTTTTTTAATTTTCAGGATAGAATTTTCTGCTACTGAAAGACACTGTCAAGAAAATGAAAAGACAAAACACAAACTGGTAGAAAATATTTTTAAATGACACGTCTGATAAAGAACTTTTATCCAAAATACACAAAGAATTCTTTATTATTATTATTATTAAAGTTAGAGCTACAGAGAGAGAGAGAGAGAGAGAAGGGGGGGAGGGTCTTCCATCCAGTGGTTCACTTCCCAGATAGCTGCAAAGTCTGGGGCTGGCCCAGACCAAAGCCAGGAGCCAGGAGCTTCCTCCAGGTCTCCCACATTTGTGACAGGGATCCAAGCACTTGGGCCATTCTCTGCTTTCCTCCCCAGGCCATCAGCAGGGAGCTGGATGGGAAGTGGAGCAGCCGGGATATTAACCAGTGTCCATATGGGATGCTGATCTCACAGGCAGCAGCTCTACCTGCCATGCTACAATGACGCAACCCCACCCCCAATCTTTAATAATAAAATTAAAACCCTGACTTAAAAAAAATGGGAAGCAGCCATGAACAGATACCCCACAAAAGAAGAAACACAGATTGTCAATGACCATATGAAAATATGTTCATCATATACCATTAGTGAATTGCAAATTAAAACAAGATATCACGAGGGGCCAGTGTTGTGATATAGCAAAGTAAAGCAGCCAGCTGCTATGCTGGCATCACACGTGGGCTCCAATTCGTGTCCCAGCTACTCCAGTTCCAATCCAGCTTCCTGCTGGTCTGCCTGGGAAAGCAGCAGAAGATGGCCTGAGTGCCACTTTCACCTGCCACTCAGGTGAGAGACCTGTATAAAATTCCTGACTCCTAGCTTTGGCCCAGCACAGCTCTGGCTGTTACAGCCATCTGGGGAGTGAACTAGTGGATTTAATATCTTTCTCTCTCTCTATGTCTCTCTCTCTTTCAAATAAATAAAATAAATCTTTTTAAAAGCCCAAAGATATCACAATGCCTATTAAAATGACTAACTAAAAGCTGATGAGGATGTAGACTCTGTAGAGTAACAGGGACTTTCATTCATTGCTGGTGGGAATTCAAAGTGATAACAGCCACTTGACAAAACAACTTGACTGTTTCTTATAAAACTTAACATACTCCTACTGTATGATCCAACAATCACACCCCTTGGTATTTACCCAAAATCTACACAAAATCTATACATGGATATCTACAGCAGCTTTATTTATAATTCATGAAATTTGGAAGGAACCAAGATCTGCTTCAGTAGTGTGAGTGGATAATTAAATTGTGGTACATCCAGACAGTGGAATATTACTTAGCACTATAAAGAAATGAGCTATCAAGCCACAACAAGACATGGAGGAAAGTTAGAAGCATATCATTAAGTGAAAGAAGACAATCTAAAAATGTTTACATACTGCATGATTACAACTACATGACATTCTGGAAAAGGCAAAACTATGGAGACAATGAGAAGTATTGTGGTCGTCAGGGGTCCAGGGGAAGAAGAGATGAATATGGGAAGAAAGAAGAATTTTAGGGCAGTTACACTGTTCTCTATGATAATACAATGGTAGGTTTATGTGATTATGCATTTTCCCCAAGCCACCAGAATGAAACTTCATTTAAACTATAGGCTTTAGGTGGTAGCTGTGTGTCAATGTAGATTCATCAGTTATAACAAATGTACCACTCTGGTGTCGGAAGCTGTCAGTGGATTAGTTTAAGGACATGTTGAAAGAGGTATGGGAATTCTCTTTCTTTTCCAATAAATGTTGCTGTGAATCAAAAATTATTCCCCAAAAGAAAGTTTAATAATTTTTAAAAAGATTTTATAACAATAATATTCATGAAGCTAATTTTTTCCTGTGGTTATAATTAGATAGTAAGTGATTCAACCACTTCCCACACGAATTTGAATGAATAAAAGTATGCATATTTAAAGTCAGTGTCCATGTGAATTTATTTTTATGGCTATAGTAGAATAAATGTGCTGTATTTTGATAGAAATTCATTCACTTGAATGTGTGTTTTGATATCTAGGGAACAGAATGACAGCTTTAAAGAAGAAAATGACTAGGTCACACATACATACAAGAAAAGATGACATGAGTAGAATAAGCAAAATTGATAGCTAGCGCAAGCAAAACCACAAAAATTTCAGCTACCAAATTAATGGGCACAGACTATAAAGAAATTCATATTTAAAAAAATGAAATACAATCTGGAAAATATGTATCAGAAAGAAGGGACAGTGAAAAGTAATAGAGCATGTTTAAAAAAAAACTGATAAGAAATCAGCTGTGAGTCTAATTGGAGATCCTCTAAAATTAATCTGGTGTTTCTCTCATGCACATTTTAGAATCTTTTTTTTAGGTTTTACTGTGGAGAGTTTGACTACAGTGTGTCATGGTGAAGATCTTTTCTGGTCATGTCTACTAAGAGTTCTATATGCTTCCTGTGTGTGGACATCCCTTTCTTTCTCTAAATTGGGGGAGTTTTCTGTAATTGTTCCACTAAAAAGGCCTTCCAAACCTTTATCTTTTTCTATGCCTTCAGGAACTCCTAAGACCAGTATGATGGATCATTTGATAGTATCCCATAAATCTCCAACATAATTTTTTAAGTTTTCTAATCCCCCCCCCCTTTTTTTGGCCTGACTGTAAAATTTCCAGAGATTTGTTTTCTAACTCAGATATTCTTCTGTCTCATTGAGTCTCCTGTTAAGTCTTTCCCTGAATTTTTATTTGAGCTATTCAATTCTTCATTTCTGGTATTTCTTTATTATTTCCCTGTAAAATTTCAATTTCATGGGAAAAATTTTCATTCATGACATGTATGGATTTATTCAATTTGTGGATTTGATTCTGATTACTTCTAAGTAATCCTATGATCAATTTTTTTAGTTCCATTTCTAGTATTTCTTCAATCTCTTTATCTTCACAGGCTAGTATTGAAGTGTTGTATTCCTTTTGGGATGCCATGTTGTCTTCCTTATTCTTCTTTCTTGAATTGTTGCATTTATTTTTAGTCATTTGTGGAGATATTTGTTGAGGTTTTTTTTTACCCTGTGATGGCTTTTATCTTTGGATAATGCCTCTGTGGCTTAGTTCAGTGTGTGTGCTTTCAGTGAATACCCAGAGGAATGTGATGGGTGTAGCCAGAGAGCTCTGTTCAGTGCTCCAGGTTGAAAGGAGTGTCCAGGGTGACACCCAAGTGGAGCATGGTAAATCTCTTATTTTTTTTTTATCAGAGGGGAGGTTTCATCTGCTCTGTTGGCATAGTCTCACATTCACCTTTTCTCCTCCAAAGAGATCAATGGTGGGTATATTTGTTTGCACTGCCACAAGAACCACATAAAGGATCCATGCAATCCTCAGTGTGAGCATGGATCCCACAGCAATGACTCTCCCCAGGGAATCAGGCAGCCCCAAGCATGTGGAGCTACCCACGGTGACTACCCAAAGACTCAGCCATACCCTGTGCTCTCCTACACAGGCACAGTGCTGTTACAGTCCCAGCACACGAGGCTCCCACAGTCATAAGCACCCAGCCCCTGTCAATTCTCCCAGCCACAGTCAGGCATCTCCTCTTGGCTACTTTTTGGGAGTGTAGACACGAGCTGGCACAGCTGTTACGTATGTCCAAAATGGTGCCTGCCCTCTGTTAGCTAGTCATAGGATGCCAGTCCTGGGTAGTCAGGGAGAAAGAAATGTACCCCCTTTTTTGTCTCTAGGTTGGCAGGTACACTTGTGCACCACAAGGCTCCAAGCTGAATTCATACCAGGCTCTTCCTGCAGCTTTATCACCAGTGGCTTGGACTGTTGCAGTCTGCTCTCACCTCACTCTGAGGCTCTCAGCTGCTGGGATCTGGAATTATGTGTGTCTACACCCTACACATAGATCCACAGATTCCCTCTGATTTGCATGGAGTTTCCTCTACATTTTTCTCCCTAACTCTTACATGAGATTGCACTGTCTTCCCCTAGACTAGAGCAGTAAGCTCCCGTTCTATTCTGCCAAAAAAAAAAAACCAAACATATTTCAAAATTATAATAAGTGTAATTGAAAATTCGATCATGATTTTAACTGCAAATAAATAGAGCTGAAGAGAGTTTATCAGAAAAATCCAGAATTCAAAAAATTAAGGCAAAAAGAATGGAAAGTAAGAGAGGGGAGGAGGGAGAGGAAAGAGGAAAAATGGAAGATGGAGAGGACCAGTGAGCCTACTTTGTATTTAGTTGTGGTGCTTGGATGAAAGAAGAGAAATAGTGGAGCAGTAGACTCTCTCTCTCTCTGTCTCTCTGTCTCTCTCTCTCTCACACACACACACACACACACCAGGCTCAGGCAGAAAGTACATCAAATGCTCATCAAAGGCAGTACATGGATCAATGGTTGTACATATATTCTAAATACTGTACACATATTGTAAATACTACACAGCAACGATGACAGATTTCTGTTTATGCCATAACTGTTAAGGGTTTTACAACACAATGCTAAGTGAGAAATGAGACATAGGATGGTCCAAATAATGTGATTAGACTTGCACACATTTAAAAAACAAGCAAAACTTCATTTTATATATGGGATGATATAGGAAAGCAAACTAAGTATGTGCTTAGCTAGCAATGGGAGGTCAAATCCTTCTGATAATGCAGCATTCTGATCTCTTCCATGGCCACATCTATCTTCTCTGACCTTCTCTTCAGTTTCCCTCTTCCACTTTAAAGTTTCTTCTGATTACATTGGTCCCACATACAGAATCCACAATAATGCCGTTATTTTTAAGTCATTTGGTTAGCAAACTTAATCCCCCCTTTCCAAGTAACATAGCACATGTACAGTTTCCAGGAATTAGGACACAGGCAACTTTGAGAGGGCTGTCATTCTGTATACTAGCTATATTCTTTATTGAAGTTTTGAAACAAATTTGTATGTCATAAAATTTAATTTCACCTAAAGCCAGATTTTTACATTAAATTCACATTTATTCAAAATTAATGTAAAATGTAATGCCAATTTTGACTACTACTCCAGTGGTTTTACACATTTACCATGCCAGTATGGAAATTAAGTTGAATAATTCTTCTGTGTAGGTCAAAAGCAAATATAAAATCAATTCAATACATAGATATTTTGTAAAAATGTATGGAAACTCTGGCATAATTCTACTATATTTTGGTATTATCATGAATTCTTAATTATCAAATTCTGATATACATAAAACTTTCAATTAATTTTAACTATTACCTAATTATATACAGAAAAACAAATCAGTTAGCATATGCATGTATCAGCATCACAATAAGGAATATAAGTAATGATATGTTTGTATATATATATGGGTTTCAAAAAGTTTGTGGAAAATTTAATTAAAAGGTAATTTGCATTTTTCATAAAATTTTGTAGCCCCAGCATGTGTGTGATGTAAGAAAATGCATATTCTTCTATAAAATTATTGGTTCCAAGCTCCATACATCAACTGTTCTCAGTTAGCTGAGGCTCTTAATTTACTAGTAAGATAAGTCAGAAAATAACTTCCCTGTATTTCATGAAATTTCTCAGTCTAATATCAGTCTGTTTCCCACCTGTGCAATAAACAAAGATGTGTTTCTATTTTTCCACAAAGTAACTGGACAAAATGTTAAAGCTGTTTTTAGCTGAACTTGTGATAAAACTACCAAAATGTTCATTTGATTGATTTTTCGGATCATCACATTATGAGTGAATTTCTGTTTTGAAGAGTTGAAGATACCATCTAATATAAGCATTGCCTACATTTATCAGACAACTGAGGCACAGAGAAGTTTATTTCTGCAGTCTAGGAACAGTTTCTGGGGATGAGTGTTGTGGCCGGTGAATTAAGTCAGCACTTAGTGTGCCTGCATCCCATCTCAGAGTGTGGATTTAGGTCCTGGCTACTTGGTTTCTGAGCCAGCTTCCTGCTAATGCATGCAGAAGACAACAGATAATGGCCTAGGTACTTGGGTCCCTACCATCCATGTGAGAGACCTGGATGGAGTTCCAGGCATCTGGCTCTGGTTAGGTATTTAAGGAGTGAACCAGTGGATGAATGATCTCTTTCTTCTCTATCTCTCCCCACCCCATCTCTGTCACTCTTCCAAATAAATCAATAAATCTTTAGTTTTTAAGAAGAGTTGCTAACAGAACTAGGATTAAAATTCAGGCAAGAATACTTAAAATCGCAGAAAATGTGCTAGACCTTTTGTCTGACAGTGGTGAAATGACTAACATAAATCGCTTCTCGGCCTTTTGGCTAAGATCAAGTGCATAATTCTCCTTTAGGGGAGGACAAAAACTCATCCATCCATCTTTCTATCCCTCCATCCATCCACCCATTCTTCTTTGTGTGTCCTAATAGCATGTACCACAATTAACTGAACATTTAATTGAGAATATATGTACTCCAATCCTCCATTAAGATGATTATGTAATTGACAAATTTTTAAATTCTTCAGAAAAATTAAAGTAGCTCACTCCATCTTAGACCTCCAATATTACATTCCATTAGTGTCAAAAATTACCTTAATTTAACAGAGAAACTAACTTTCCAGTCTGTATCCCAAACTGTCAAAGTAAAGATTATTTTAATGATTTGCCATCTAATTTTAAAATTACATGCTGAGAGTACCTTTAGTCCTTTCTAACTTATTCATTCCATAAACATTAATTGAGCACCAACCGTATAAAAACCACTAAAACCCAAGATTTTGGAGCATAATCATTGGAATAGCACTTAACCCATTTCATTTGCTCATTCCAATCAAATATATTTTGTCTAAAGACTCTTTTCACATAGTTTATGATTTTTCAAAATAATGTGAATTGCATCTCTGATTACTAAAGAAACCCATTTGCTTCTAGTATTATGCTAAATTTCTAAGTTAAAGCTATTAATTAGCATAATCCTAAATTTGAAATGCCTGATGTCACCTATTCCTTGATTAAAATTTTTTAAATCCCCTTTCATATCTTTGTCCCTCATTAAATTTATTACTTCTCAAATAAAAATATCAGTTTGCAGGTGACTTAGAATTCCAATTTTGTAATGACTTTTCTTCTTGGTATGATTTCTTAGTCTGAATTTCACCATAAAAGAAAATAATTGCAACTATCAGTGCAAAAATCAGAACTTAATATTTTAAATATATATTTTTATGAAAATTACATTTCCAGAGTTTGTATTTAAGTGTTCTTCATGTTTCACTAATTCATGAACAGACAATAGTGAAAGAGAAGTAAGTGACATATTGTTTCCTATATAGTTTTCAGATCTGCCAAATTGTTCATGTTTTATTGGTCTGAGCACATTGTCACCGGATTCCATAATGACTTAAGATAATGTTATCAATCTTTTAAAATCATCTTAAGATGGCTGAGACATGTAACAATTCTCATTTCAAATAGATGACTTGCTACTTCCTGAGGTGAGTATGGGAACAAAATAATCACTGGGCAGAAGTTTGAGGATTGAGTATCTCCTAGGTTAAAGAAACTCGGCTAGTATAATACATATTGAAGGTGAGAACCTATATTAGCAAGGGATAAGCTAAAATTTCAGCAAATGCATCAAAAAAGGAGTCTTCAGATTGGTCTTCTACAAAGAGATCAGACTGAGCTCTTTCCTTTGCAAAGGTGTGTGACATTGGTGCTATTGTATGCGCAAATCTTTGGGACCGCAGTTGAGGTGGTTGTCCCAGTGAATTCCAATCATAATGTGTTGGTATTGTACTTGATATAGGCTCAGGCTTCAAGTTCAGGAAGGCAAGCTATGTCAACTTATTGGGCTCACAGGCCTCAGTCAGCAGTTTTACTTTACAGTTAAGAAGAATCTGGCAAGAAAAAAGTGAAAACTTTTCTGAAGTAATGTTTGTTTTTCAGAATCCTTACAAACGCTATATTGTGATATCTGTTTTATCTGCCAATCATAAAAAATCTGAAGATAATCCATATTGCTGTACTGGAGACCTAAAGCGTAGTGTGCTCTGATAAAAGTACATCTCCAGCAGAAATAGTATTGAGACTTTAAGGCATTGGTTGATATTTCCACGAGCAAGTTTTCTGCCATTATGTTCTTGGAGGGAACTTTGTTGGACATCTTAATATGGGGAGTCACTGTTGAACTGGGGCAGTTCTCTGCACTTCACTTTTTGAGGATGTGGAGATCCCAGGAAGCACCAGAGTAAACAGAGCAAGCTGTACTCCTAGATAAACAAAAAAGTCAGGTCACAGTAGAAATCCCTTAGAATCCTGTGTGTTGTCTCACATACATTCAATCACTTAACAAGTACTTAATGAGCACTACTATATGGTAATCACTGTTCTAGGCACTGGAAGTATGTCTGAACAAAAAAATGAGTACTTCAAAATGTTCATGGAGAAATGGAATTAAAAACAAGATTATTTTGGTGCTAAAATTGAAATATGTGCAGTTTTTTCATAATATATACATTTTTCTATGAACTTTTTTTTGGAAGTGGGTAGAGCTGGACCACAGAAGGAAAAAATATATAATTTAGGACTGTATACTTTGAAACATTCGAAGAATGGGTTCTTGCCTTAACTGCTCACTTTTAGTTGATTTTCTATTTTAATTGAATAGCTGCATAGCTAGAAAGGCAGTGTACTTTGTCATAGGTCTTATCACAATGTGATTCTTGTCAGTCTCATTTACTAAGCTGTAAGTTCTAAAAGAAAAAGTATTTTGATGTTATTCTGCTTATATTCATGCCTGGCACCTGTCACAATGGCTAATTTCATATTGGGCAGAACCACCTTATACAGTCGTGCAGGTTGTATGCTGCACAACTCCAGGAACACAGTACTCATAAATATGATGTTGATGGCAGCCTCAAAGATATGCAGTGCTCATTAATGTATCTTAAGCTGATAAAAATATTTTTTCACTGTGTATGATTTGTCATCAGATGGATAAATATACCAACTTGTGACACACTTAAGAGTACATGGCAGGGACAATAACGTTGTATAATAAATAAAGTGAATTTCTACTTTTATCTAAAGGAAATAGCTTTGAAAATTTCTGTCAGTTATTTAGTGAGGTGACAGAATAAGAACACATTATTTTTAAAAAGTTTAAACTTCTAGTTTGAGAACAAGTAGATTCCTGATTGCTAAGGAACGCATCATTTTTAAAAGTGGAAGTTAAATTTTTTAAAAAAAACTCACATATAAAAATTGTACATATTTATGAGGTCTCATTGTATTGTGTATACCTTGTGTAATGTCCAGTTAGGGTAAATATATTATCTCTGCAAGCACTTAACATTTCTGTATAGTGAAAATTTAAACTCAAACTTTTAATATAGTTGAATTAGCAAATTAAGAGGTTAACTTACTTGGGTGAACAGAAAGCCTGGGGAATAAAATTTATTTCATTAGAATTTGATCTTCTCAAACTATCTCCACAAAGTAATCTTAATAATTATTCTGTGGTATCCATTTTTATATTTCCTTTTTCTTCTCTGATTTTATTAATTTCTGTCTTCTCCCTCTTTTTTGGTTAATTGCACCAATAGTATATCAATTTTGTTAATTTTTTCAAAAAGTGGTTCTTCGTTTCACTGATCTTTTGTATTTTTTGTTTCAATTTTTATTTTCTAATTATTTCTTTCCTCCAACTAATTTTGGGTTTTGTTTGTTGTTTTTTTTTCTAGGTTCTTGAGTTGTATGGATAGCTTATTCCTTTGGTGCCTTTCCAATTTCTTGATGTAGGCATCAATTGCTATAAACTTGCCTCTTAACACAGCTTTTGCTGTATCCCAAGAGTTTTGATATATTGTAATGTCATCTTCATTTGTTTCCATAAATGTATTGATTTTCCTTTTGATTCCCTCTGTGACCCACTGTTCATTCAGGAGCATGTTGTTCAGTTTCCATGTGTTTGTTTATGTTCTTGAGGTTCTTGAGTTGTTAATGTCCACCTTCATGCCATTGTGGTCAGAAAAGATGCGTGGTATGATTTCAGTTTTCTTTAATTTGCTGAAACTTGCTTTGTGGCCTAGCATATGGTCTATTCTAGAGAAAGTTCCATGCACTGATGCAAAGTGAATATTCTATAATTGTGAGATGAAAGGTTCTGTAGATATCACTTAGGTCTATTTGGTTCATAGTGTAGATTGGCTCTGTTGTTTCTTTGTTGATTTTCTGTCCATTTCGTCTATGCACTGATGAAAAGTGGGATGTTGAAGCCCCCATTATTATTGTGTTGAAGTCTATGTCTCCCTCTTGATCCATTACCATTTGTTTTAATATCCAGAAACCCTGGCATTGGTTTCATATACATTTATTATAGACACATCTTCCTTTGAATTGCTCCCTTAATCATTTCATAATGCCCTTCTTTGTCTCTGTTATCACTTTTTCTGTTGAAGTCTACTTTGTGTGATATTAGGATGCAACACCTGTTCATTTTTTGCTTTTCATTAACATGAAATAACTTTTTCCATCCTTTCATTTTCAGTCTGCATGTATCTTTATAGGTGAGGTGTGTTTCTTGTAGGCGGAAAATGATGGGTCTTGTTTTTTGATCCATTCAGCCAATCTGTATATTTTAATTGTAGAATTTAGGCCATTTACATTCATGGTGACTGTTGATAATAACAATTTGTCCCTGCCAATGTACCATAAATATTTCTGTTGTTCACTTTGGATTTCCTTTGTGCTTGTACTGGGAAATCTTTTGCCTTCACATTCCTTCATAACTATGACTATCTTTCTGTGTGTCTGTGTGTAGCACATCCTTAAGCACTTCAGGCAATCAGGTAGCTCTGAGCCTTTGGCATTGCACACACTGATTGCCCAGAGACCCAGCTACACCCTGCACACTATTTTGCTGTCACAGTGTTCCCACAGTCTCAGCACATAAGGTTCCCACAGTCATGGGGTTCAGAGGATCTCTTCTGCCCCACTAGCCTATCCTGTTCACAGAGAGGAGAGTTGTTCCCAGAGCCAGGTACCTGTGGGTGCTCTGCCTTGGCATTTTGAACTCCAAAGCCTGTAATATGTTGAAAGGCTGGGAGCATTTTACAGTTTTACATTGGTGTCCAGCCTCCTGTCCATCCTCCCTGCCATGCTTAAATTTAGTGGAGAATGCAGATTTTTCCCTCCGCTAAAATTCTGGGTCACATGCATGCACAAGAGCTGCCTCAGCCAATACTAATTTCAAAATGGCACCTTCCCCCTGGCTGTTACCAGGAGCATGTACCCAAGCTGCCACAGCCACTACTGGTGTCAAGATGGTGCCTAATCCCTGCCAGTTGCTGGGTGAGCACACAAGAGCCACTGCAGCCACTACTGATGTCAAAGCGGTGTCCTCTCCCAGCGGGTTGACAGACGCCATTGTGGGGGGATGGGAAGAGAGAAACATGCCCCTTTTTTGCTGGGTTAGCCAAGTACCTTGTCCCTCTTAGGGCTCCAGTCTGAATTCAAAGACAGTGTACTTTGTCAGGTTCTCCCTCTGTCTGTATCACCAGTGGCATGGGTTGCTGTAGTCTGCTTACACTTTGCTCTCCAAAGCTGGTGGTTCCTCTGGCTCTCAGCTACAAGGGTTGTGTATTGTGTCCATGCTCGATGCTTCACCTCCCCACCTTCCATGCTGATCCATGGCATTCCTCTCTTTAGAATTTCCACTAACTCAGCCCTGGGGATGCACTTCCACCACGTTTTGCTACTATTTCCACTTAGCCTAATGCAGCACCTATTCCACCATCTTGGAACTCCCAAAATCTGCTTATGGACATGAAAATATTAAACCATGGATATATAAAATATAACTAATGTTTGTAATATTTCATTTATATAAATGCTGATTGAATTCAGTTTCTGAACTAAGAATCCATGGTCTCAAGATCTGTGAAGGGTGTAAGATTTTACTCTCTGTTCAAGCTAACAAGGTAATCTATCACTGATTCATGGATGCTGGTAGATGGATATTGAGTCAGTTTTAGAAGGAGGTGGGGGTTAACCTGGATTATCCAGGTGGGCTTGATCTGATAGCATGAATCTTTCACAGTGAAGATCCTTTCCTGGCTGGAATTAGAAAAAGAGATATAAGGACAAACTCAGGATCAGAGAGGTGCTGTCTTGCTAGCATTGAAAATGGGGGAGAGGTCATGAGCCAAAGCATGAAGGCAGCCTTGAGAAGTTGTACAAATCAAGAAAATGAATTTGAACACTGCACAATGTTATACTTATATCAAACTATCACATGTAGGCATGGTTTTTATCTCTGGTAGAAGAAAAGAATTTGAGGATGGAACACAGGTAAAGGTTAGTAAGAGAATCAAGATTTAATTAGAAGCAAAGTAAAAGTACACATTCTAGAAGGAGTGTAGCCATGCTCAAGAAATAAGCACACCAACAATGTTTGAGTCAATCACATTATATGAACTGGAGGCATAAGTGTGGTGTTTGGGGCAAGGGTTAATTGAATATTCAAAGGGGCCAGAGTTTGGGGAGGGATTCGTGTGCCACTCGTTTCCTTGAACTTTTTGGAGATCTCAGAAGTGTTTTGGTGTCAGGGGCATGATGGGAGTAGGGATGTCAGCCATGGTCATTTTACTACATTGATCTCATAATGAGCTAAAGGTCGTCATGGAGACACAGTTGGCAGCCATGCTATTTATTTCTAGCTGGTTCCTGTTATAAGTGCCTAAACTGCAGGGACTTCCATTTTTTTTTTAATTTTAGTTTTTATATTTTATTTTTTTTCTAAGGCAGAGTTATGCAGAGGCAGAAGGGGGGAGTGTCTTACATATGCTGATTTACTCCCCAAATGGGCACAATGGCCAGAGCTGGCTGATCTGAAGCAAGAAGCCAGGAGCCAGGAGCTTCTTCTGGGTCTCCCACATGGGTACAGGGGCCCAAGCACTCAGGCCATTCTCCACTGCCGCCCCCCCCCCCCCCCCCAGGCCACTAGCAGGTAGTTGGATTGGTAGTCGAGTAGCCTAGACTCAACTGGCACTCATATAGGATATTGGTACAGCAGGTGGGGGCTTCAACCCCTGTACCACAGCACTGGCCCCGGAGCTTCCATTTTACACTGCATGGGATCTGGGGTATGTGGGTCATGATACAGCACAGGAAAGCTTCTTGCTAGCTACCTACCTGCCCACATCAAAGGTACCTCTATATACATACAATTTTTATGTGTCCAAGTTTTTAATAAAAATTATTTTTATAAAGAAAATGAATTCTTCCTTATGGAGTCCAGAAAAAACACAGTCTAGCTGATACCTTGATTTTGACCTAATGAGATATTTGTTGGTCTTCTGACTTCAAAAATTCTAAGATCACATAACTTTGATGTTTTAAGCACTGTTTGTGGTAATTTTTAAAGCAGCAATAAAAAAAAACACAATCAGTAGCCAGAAAGTCTACATGTTCTGCATCCATTTCCCAAGCCTCAGTTCACTACAGGATGATGCAAGGAAGGGCAGTACTCATCTACGCACATTGGGTTGCCCTGCAGGAAAGGAAACTTCAGTTTAGAGAACCTGAATCTTTTCTAATGAGAAGTAAACATGCCTGTCTTTTGCTTCAGAGTCAATATCTCTGTTCCTCAAGGTTGCTCACTATGCAAATATCTTTGAAAAGATTGTCTGAAACAAAGGGCTATTCACATCTCACTATGCAGAAGCACAAAATACCTATAGAAAATTGTCTCCTAATACAAAGTGCCATCCAAATTCATTATTTAAGTTTTCCTGCAACACCATAAATTTTTCATAATCCAAATTAAGTGATTTTGTGATTTTTAGCATCACAGTAAGTGATGAAATTAATAAAGTCAACACATCTATACATGAAATGCCTACTGATGAGATTCCTCAGAAATAATGTACATTATTCTAAGACCAAAATTGGCATGAGCATATGTTGGCTTTGTTACATTTTTATGGTAAACACATATAAACACTAATTATTAAAATAGCTACATTTTTTGCTAGTCTGGAACAGTCTTCCATTTGAAACAATTTTCTTTGGATTCTTAAAAATAATTTCAGGTTTCTCAGTACTCTATCATAACAAAAGCAGACTGTACTTTTTTAGCCAATGAGCTTTATTTTCTATAAAACTTAGACAATATATTTACTAGAATCTTGATTAACTGGCCAAAGTTATAAGAGGTTAGGTATAATTTCATTTTTGTGTAAAAACAGGTGAAAATGTCATAGTGTATGATAAGTTTTCTTGTCCTTGAGTTGGTAGACCAAGCCCTACTACTCATTTAGAAGAACAAGTTTACATCTTCTAGATATTATTGAATGAAATAGTATCTATAAATGAAGTTGTATTTTCTGTATTAAAAAGACTTATTTACTTATTTAGATTTTATTTATTTATTTATTTATTTATTTATTTACAGAGAGAGAGAGAGATCAATCTTCCATCTGCTAATTCACTCCCCAAATGGCTGCAATAGCCAGGGATGGGCTGGACCGAAACCAGGAGCCAGGAGCTTCTTCTGGGTCTACCACATGGGTGCAGGGGCCCAAGCACTTGTGCCATCTTCTGCTTCTTTCCCAGGCACATTAGCAGGGAGGTAGATCAGAAGTGGAGCAGACAGTGCTGGAATTGGTGCCTATAAGGGATGTCAGTATCAGAAGTGGTAGCTTTATCCACTGTGCCACAACATTGGCCTCTATATATTCATTTTTGAAAGACTTAGAAAGAAGTGTCTTCCATCTGCCTGTTCACTCCCCAGATGGCTACAACAACCAGGGCTGGCAGAGGTGAAGCCAGAAGCTAGTAACTTCTTCCAAATCTCCCACATGGGCTCAGGGGCCCAAACACTTGGGTCATCCTCTGCTGCTTTCCCAGGTGCTTTAACAGGGAGTTGGATCAGAAGTGGAGTACCAGGACTCAAACCAGCACACATATGAGAAACCAGTGTCACAGGCTATGGCTTAACTTGCTATGTCATAATGCAGATCACATAAAAATATATTTTCAACAGCAATAGAAAATATACTAGGTCATGCAATTTGCCTCATAAACATTACAGTTACTATGGTTACTATTATAGTCCCTAATGTCAACTTATCTAGGTTTGCTTCATAAGATGTCCAGGAAGCACTATGTGCCCTCAAAATTTATAATAAAATATTATCATTCGCCTTTCAGTCTCTCTGAAAACCAAAATCACCCAAGAGAAGTTTAAGAACTGACCGTTAATTGCTTTAGTAGAAAGGAAAAGAACATTTCTGTTTATGGGATTTTAGTTAGGATACGTTTCCCTCTCACCCACTGTGCCAGTTGTTAACCTGTTGCCTTTCAAGTGCACACCTATCCCTGTATACTCTGCTTTGTGATGCTGAGGCTCAGACTTGGAAGGTGGAAAGGAGGAAGAAGGCTTCAGGAGGGAGAAGGAGGGATTGTTTTGTGGGAACTCACTTTTAAGCTCCTAAATTTAATATTAGAAACTTTTAAAAAAGTATTTTATCTATTTGAAAAGCCGAGTTACAGAGATAGTGGGTGAACAGAGAGAAAAAGATCTGTCTTCCATCTACTAGTTCACTCCCCTAATGCCACAACAGTCCAGGCTGGGTCAGGCCAAAGCCAGGAGCCAGGAGCTTTTTCCAGATCTCCCGCACGTGAATAGGGGCCCAAGCACTTGGTCCATCTTCTGCTGCTTTCCCAGGCCATAGCAGAGAGCAGTATCAAAAGTGAAACATGATGGTCATGAACCCGTGCCCATATGGGATACTGGTTTTGCAGGCAACAGCTTTATCCTCTACAGCATGATGGTGCCCCCTTCTCCATTCACCCCTGCCATACTGATGGTAGCTGCTTTCCAAAGTCGCTATCTCAAGATCTCTTTTCTGTTCTCTAATAATTCACAATTAATGATTCTTTTAAAAAATGTTTCTTTGGAAATACTTGTGCTACTTTTTAATTCTGACTGTACCCTGACTAATAACCTCCACTGTTAGTGTGCAACATCTCAGAGTAGCTCTGGGTAGGAACCTGTAGTGTTTGGAAAAATGAATTCCAGACAGCATAGCTCTTGCATAGTGCATAGACTATGATGCAAAGAATCATGAGTTCAGTAAACTTAATTTTAATATGAACTGTTTCTCAGGCACAGCATTTAATGAGAGGTGAAATTTATCCTCAATAAATTCACTCCAGGATAGTTATAGAGGCAATGTTAGAAATGGTATGACATGATTAATTTAAGTTCCTAAGAAAAGCAATAGAAGCCATGAAAGTGATACAGGGGGCAACTGAGATGATGCAATAAACCACTGTACACTTCCCATGGAAGTCTGACCGGGGAATTATTCATATGTTCAAGAAATCAAAGTTTATCAACAAATACAATCATAAGACCTCTCCTACACCGATCCAATCACTGTCACTACTTAAATTCTAAGACCGTGGGCTAGTTTGGACGACTTGTGAATTTTATATAACTTCAATGGAACAATACAGGGCTATTTGTTTCCGGTTTCTTTGACTGTTCACTGCTTGTGAAATTCCACCATGATCTTATATAGCTTTGTTAGTTACAATTCTTTGTAGTCTTCTATTGTACAAGCCTTCAAAAAATTAATGGAAAAAATGAAATGTTTATCTTAGTGCAAACAATTTTAAATCCATGCATTTTTTCATAATGTACATTTTTATGATCTTTAAGATTCCTCATATACATGTTTCACTATTTATAATCTATTTGGGATAGACATTTAAGTTTTCTTCAGTTTTTAGTTATCAACAGTGCTGCTATGAAGACTTTTGCTAAAATCTTTTAATTTAGTTCTGTATGCATTTTTCATTGGGTGTATACTAAAGAAATGGACTTGCTGAGTGTGTGTATGCTCAGTTTTAGTAGATACTAACAAAGTAGTTGTACTAGTTCATGCTCCCACCAGCAATATGTGAGAGCTCTGCAAACTCCACATCCTTGCCAACTTTAATATTGTTTTTTGCATTTTAACCATTTGAATAGGTTTTAGATTAATCTTATTATAATGTGTGTTTCCCAAGTAAGTATGAATGGGTGAGCACATTTTCATGTTTTATTGACTACTTGGGTATTTGAATATATTCTTTAGGAAGCAACTATTCAGTATTTTTCATACTTTTTGGTGATTTTTTAAAAGTTTTTACCCATAGGTTGTTTTGAAGTGTGCTACTCAACATCCAAATATTTGGTGGCAATTTAGATATTATATTGTTAGTGATTTCTAATTCAATTTTGTCATAACAAAATGTAACTTACATAATTTTAGTCCTTTGAAATTTATTGTAACTTGAGGCATGGTCCAGAATATGTCCAAAGTCATGTTACATGATACATATTTTTTAAAAATATAGAGCTAATGTATACAATGGGCCAAATTGACCTAATTGCTGTCTATAGAACATTTCATCCCACAAATGCAGAATACACATTATTTTCATCATTGCATGGAACTTTCTCTAGGATAGACCTTTGCTAGCTGATAAAACAAGCCTCAACAGATTAAAAAACAGGAAATTGTACCATATATCTATTCTGAACACAATGGAATAAAGATGGGAATGAACAGCATAAGAAACTCAAAAATATGCAAACACATGGACACTGAACAATGTGCTCCATAATGAACATTTAGGTCATAGAAGCAATCAAAAGGGAAATAAAAAACTTCCTAGGAATGAATGAAGATGATAACACAACATGTCAAACTTATGGGATACAGAAAAAAACAGTGTCAAGAGGAAAGTTTATAGCAATCAGTGCCTATATCACGATATTCTAAAGGCATAAAATAAATGATCTAACAATTCATCTTAAGGATATAGAAAAAAAGAGAAACCCAAACCCAATCCCAAAATTAGTTGGAAGAAATAAATAACAAAAATTAGAAAAGAAATAAACAAAATTCAAACAAAAATAATACAAAAAATCAGTGAAATGAAGAACTGGTTTTTACACACAGTGTCCCAACTAACTCAAAAAAATGGGAGAGAGAGAGGGAGAGAGAGGGAGGGAGGGAGGGAGGGAGAGAGAGAGAGAAAGAGAGACCCAAATTAATAAAATCAGAAATGAAAAAGGAATTGTTACAAAAGATATTACTGAAATAAAATGAATCATCAGGAGTTACTACAAACAACTATATGCCATCAATTGGAAAATCTCAAAGAAATGGAGAGATTTTTGGATGCATACAATCTACCAAAATCGAGTCATGAAGACATAGAAAACCTAAATATACCAATAACCAAGACAGAGATTGAATAAATAATAAAGACTTTCCCAATGAAGAAAAGCCCAGAACCAGATGGCTTTACTGCTAAATTTTACCAAATGTTTAAAGAACTAACCCAGATACTTCTCAAACTATTCAAAACTACTGAAAGGAAGGGAAACCTCCAAAATTCCTTCTATGAGGCCAGCATCACTTCAATTCCAAAACCAGAAAAAGACACAAGACAGAAAGAGAGCTATAGACCAATTTCCTGATGAACATAGATGCAAAAAATTGTCAAGAAAATACTAGCTAATTGAATCCAACAACACATCAGAAAGATCTTTCAAAGTATTTCTGCTTGCAGATAATTATGATCCTATATATAGGGAAACAAAATAAGAGATTTTTGCAACTCATAAGAGAGTTTGGCAAAGTTTCAGGATATAAATTCAACACTAAAACCAATAACCTTTGTATACAGAAAACAATGCTATGGCCGAGAAAGAACTTGTAAGATCAATCCCATTCACAATAGCAACAAAATATTTAAATACAAAATAAAAAATATTTAAATACCTAGAAATAAATTTAACCAAGGATGTGAAAGTTCTCTATAATAAAAATTACAAAACATTAAGGAAATAAATAGAATAAGACACAAAAAGTGGAAAAAATATTGCATGTTTATTGATTGTAATAATTAATCAAAGTGCCCATACTACCAAAAGCAATTTACAGATTCAAAGTGATCCCAATCAAAATGCCAAAGATGTTCTCAGATCTGGAGAAAATGACCCTAAAATTCACATGAAATCACAGGAGACCCCAGCTAGCTAGGGCAATCCTAAACAGTAAAAATAAACCTTGAGACATCACAATACCTGATTTCATGACCTATAGCAGGGCAGCGTAATAAAAACAGCTTGGTACTGGTTCAAGAATAGACATATCAGTTAATGGAATAGGCTAGAGACCCAACCAATTAATATTTTTTTTTCAAATGAGCTAAAGTCACACCCTAGAGGGCCAGCACCACGGCTCACTTGGCTAATCCTCCACCTGTGGCGCCAGCACCCCGGGTTCTAGTCCTGGTTGGGGCACCAGATTCTGTCCCAGTTGCTCCTCTTCCAGGCCAGCTCTCTGCTGTGGCCCGGGAGTGCAGTGTAGGATAGCCCAAGTGCTTGGGCCCTGTACCCGCATGGGAGACCAGGAGGAAGCACCTGGCTCCTGGAGTCGGATCGGTGCAGCGCACCTGCCGTAACAGCCATTAGGGAGTGAACCAACGGAAAAAGGAGGCCGGCGCCACGGCTCACTAGGCTAATCCTCCGCCTTGCGGCGCCGGCACACCGGGTTCTAGTCCCGGTCGGGGCACCGATCCTGTCCCAGTTGCCCCTCTTCCAGGCCAGCTCTCTGCTGTGGCCAGGGAGTGCAGTGGTGGATGGCCCAAGTCCTTGGGCCCTGCACCCCATGGGAGACCAGGAGAAGCACCTGGCTCCTGCCATCAGATCAGGGCGGTGCGCCGGCCGCAGCGCGCTACCGCGGCGGCCATTGGAGGGTGAACCAACGGCAAAAAGGAAGACCTTTCTCTCTGTCTCTCTCTCTCACTGTCCACTCTGCCTGTCAAAAATTAAAAAAAAAAAAGGAAAAAGGAAGACCTTTCTCTCTGTCTCTCACTAACTCTACCTGTCAAAAAAAAAAAAAAAAATTCACACCCTGGAGAAAGACAGTCTCCTCAACAAATGTTGTTGGGAAAATAGGATCTCTGCATGCAGAAGTATGAAACAAGACCCCTATCTTTCACCCTTTACAACAATCAGTTCACAGGGCCGGTGCTGTGACTTGGTGAGTGAGGCCACCGACTGCAGTGCCAGAATCTCATATGGGTGCCAGTTTGAGTCCCGGCTGTTCCACTTCCAATCCAGCTCTCTGCTGTGGCCTGGGAAAGCAGTAGAAGATGGCCCAGGTCGTTGGGCTCCTGCACCCATGTGGGAGACCCAGAGGAGGCTCCTGGCTCCTGGCTTTGGATCGGTGCAGCTCGGCCATTGCAGCCATCTGGGGAGTGAACCAGCAGATGGAGGACCTCTGTCTCTCTCTGCCTCTCTTCTCTGTGGCTCTTTCAAATAAATAAATAAATAAATAAATCTTTTAAAAAAATAATTCACAATGGATTAGGGATCTAAATCTAAGTCCTGAAGGCCTCAAATTACTGGAATAAAACATAGAGAAAACAGTGCAAGATATTGGCATAGGAAAAGACATTTTGAATAAGACCTCAGCAGCATAGGCCATAAAGGCAAAAAAAAAAAATGGATTACATCAAGCTAAGAAGTTTCTGCACACAAAATATGAAACAGTCAACAAAGTAAAGAGGCAAGCACCAGAATGGGAGAAATTATTTGCATGTGATACTTCTGATAAAAGGGTAACATCCAGAATATTTAAGGAGCCCAGGAAACTCAACAATAACAAAAGAAGCAATCCAGTTAAGAAATGAGCTAAGTATATGAACAGTTTTCAAAGGATGAAATACAAATGATGAACAGATACATCAGAAGATGCTCAGGATCACTTGTCAGCAGGGAACTGCAAGTGAAAACAACCATCAGGTTTCACCTCATCCCAGTTAGAATGGCTATCATCCAAAAATAAAAAATAACAAATGCTGGCAAGAGTGTAGGGGAAAAGGTATACTAATGTATGGTTGGTGGAAATGTAAAATACTACAACCATTATAGAAGGTGGAAGACAGTATGGGAGATAGTTCAGATGTTTAAAAATAAAACAATCATATGACCCAGCCATTTCATTCTTGGGAATTTACCCAAAGGAAATGAAATCAACATATGAGTTATCTGTACCCTCCATGTTTATAGCAGCTCAACTCACAATAGCTAAGATATAGAATCAACCCAGATGTCCATCAACTGATGACTAGATAAAGAAATTATGGTATACATACGCAATGGAAGACTACTCTGCCCAAAATTAAATCCTATCTTTTGAAACAAAATGGATGCAACTGGGGACCATTATGCTTAGTGAAATAAGATAGTCCTGCCACAGGAAGGAGGGAGGTTGGGGGGGGGGAGCCACAACAATACAAAATTTGCACTTTGTAAATTCACATTTATGAAATAAAAAATAAAAAAAAAAAGTCCCGCAAAGACAAGTATCATGTCTTCCCTGAATTGTGGTAACTAATATACAGAGTGCAAAATAAGTAATGTATATGAGTTAAATTGATGTTTTGAGATTTTATTATTGTTTATAGCTCTTGTCTATATTCTTGCATAACAGTGTTTTTTTTTTTTACATAGCGCATGTTGAATTCTGTATTTAGCATAGGGTTAAGCATGTAATTATAAAGAAAATTGCAAGTATGCCACTGTAAAAATTAAATATAAGAAAAGAAAAAGGGAGAATGGGGTGAGGGATGGGGGAAGAGTAGTGTGGGAAGTATCATTATGCTCTTAAAATTGTATGTATGATATATACAAACTTCATTCCCTTTTTGTAAATAATTTTTAAAATGTGTCCTGCAGTCACTGGATATGAGCAAAAAATCAATTAGGATAATTTTATTGATAGTATGTTTCACAGGTTGATTTATTAAAAAGTGGGTAGTGAACATAAATTTTCTATGTAAAATATTTATTAGAGAACAACACCTATGAATAGGGAGATAAAGGCGTTGTGTCATTTGAGACAATATGGATGAAGTTGGCACAAATTATGGTAAATGAAAATAAACTTGACAAATGCTATATGATCTCACTTATATGTGTAATCTAAAAAAACTGATAGAAATAAAAGAGAATTATCATTGCAAGGGATTGTGGTATGAGTGGAGGAAATGCATAGGTTTTGATCAAAGGGTACACATTTTCAGTTACAAGATGCCAAGTTCTGGATGTTTAATGTATACTATGGGTGATGTTGGACATGTTAATTTGTGATAATCATTTATATATATATGTAATATATAGTAAACCTTGAACATAAAATATTTATCAGTTAAATATTTGAAAGTAATGTTTTAAAGACTAGGCCAAGGGAGAAATTGTATTGCATTGTAAGCTCCAAGAAGCCTTGTACAATCCTGGATGCCTTTCATTAATTTACATGGCCCATTAGAATTCTCTCCCATTGATTAAAAAGACCTTGATTAGCCATTCGATGTGAGCCCCTGCCATGACCAATAATCAGATCCCAGGTTAAGGCATGCCCTTAAATGAGGTGGCTCTGAGGCAAAACTCTGAAGCAGCTAGCAATTAGGTCAACAAGTCCTCCCTTGAAAAAGCTTTGGATGGTACATCCTTGTATCCACCAGTGTTATTTAAACCCCCTGTATTCTTATTGATTTTTTTCCTGTTAATTCTGTTAAATTTTTGATGTGTCTGGAAGCTGTACTGTTAAGTATAAACTTATTGTGAATCAACACTTTTGTCATTATGATCCTTTATATTTATGGCAATAGTTCCTTGTTGGGCATTTTTTTCTGTTAATATAATCACGCTACCTTTTTTTAAAAAAAACTATTTTATTTGAAAGGCAGATTTAGAGAGAGGGAGTGTGTGTGGGAGAGAGAGAGAGAGAGAGAGAGAGAAAGAGAGAATCATCTATTAGCTGGTTCACTCCCCAGATGGCTGCAACGGCCGGCTGAAGCTGGGCTGATCTGAAGCCAGGAGCTTCTTTTGGTCTCCCACACGGGTGCAGGAGCCCAAGCACGTTGGCCCTGCTCTGCTGCTTTCCATGGCACATTATCAGGGAGCTAGACCAGTAGTGGAGCAGCAGCTGGGACTCCAACCAACGCCCATATGGGATGCCAGCGCTGCAGGGAACATCTTTACTTGCTAAGCCACAGCAGCAGCCCCACTATCTTTTTTATACTTAATGATTGATTATGTTTACAACTTCTCAGTTCTTTAATTTCAACCAGTTTCTGTCTTGTATTTTAAAATGTTTGTAAGTACTACATGTTTTTGTTAAATGTTTCATTTATTGATTGTATTTTCAATTTTATTTGAAAGGCTGAGAGAAAGAGATTTTCCATGCAGTGATTTACTCCCCAAATGTCCAAAAGAGCCAGGGCTGGGCTGGGCTGACTCCAAGAGCCTGAAACTCTATCTGGATCTCTTATATGAGTCGTTGGTAGTGACCCAAATACTTGACCCATCATTTACTGCCTCCCAAGATGTATATTAGCAGGAAGCTGGATAGAAACAGAGGAGCCAAAGCTCTAACCAGGCATTGTGATATTGGATGTAGGCATCTCAATCAGTAACTTAACTGTGGCACTAAACACCTGCCCCAGTAGTTTTGTCTTGCTTTCTTAAGAAATCTGAAAATTGACCTTTTAGTTTAAGATTTTAGAATATTAAATGAATGTAATTAAGTCCATAAGGTTACTATTTGTCATCTATATTCTTTGTACATCTTTTCCCTTTTTTGATAAATCAAAAATTTTAGTAATCCATTCTGTCTACTCTAATTTATATCTAAGTGCTGGCTCTAGTGATAAATTACCTTATTGTAGTATATCCTAAATTAATATTATAAGAAAGTTACAGTTCTATGATTTCATTTATACCCTCTTCAATAGTTTGCCCTAGTAACTTTTGGCCTTATATTAAAAAATGTGTATGAAAAGTTGTACAGACCATGAGAGTTAGTCCTACTTTCAGGGAGGAAGGAAGATTAGATTACCTTAATCCAATCAGGGGCTGAATTAACTGAAAACTATGTTGTAGTTTTTCTCAGATTCCATCTTTCTCATTTTACATTCATTCTTGTGTGAAGCCCAGCAAGTATATCAACTTAAAGGTTAGTGGTTTTGCTAGGTGTGTTCCCTTTCTTGAGTTCGGAATTTCAATTGTGCATTATTAGTACTATGAGACTGATATGAACACTTTTCTGTTTTCCTTTGGGAAGATAGCGTAGTTTTCAAAAATAAGTAAACAGTATATCCCACCCAATATCTTCTTACAGCTTGATGCTAACTTCAAGAAATACGGCCTGTGTTCCTTTGAATCTAGGTGGCCCTCCTTCTGTGCTGGAAATAATGCTATGTCTCTTCTGTGATTAAGCCATAAAAGGCAACATGACTTCCTTCCACCTAGTCCTTTTGCATATTCACTCTTCCAATGAAGCCATCAATTTGGGAAGAAGCCAAACAATCTCATAGAGAGGTCGTAGGAAAGTGTTTGGTTCGTAGCTCCCAAAGAAGTTCCAAATGATAGACTGTCAACTGCCAGAACTGTAAGTGTTGAGGAAATGAGCTTTCATATGCTGCTGTTTTAGCCTACTTGATTTTGAAACTGTTACTCTGCAGCAGATGATTTCAACATGCAACTTTCTGCTTAGTTTTTTTCAGCTGCGTTTAAGCTTCGAACAAATACCTTTAGGGAAGCAGCCAAGTATTGGGAATCGATGTCTCCCTCCCCTTTCCCCAGGATCTCAGCCCTGTAAGTCCTGGCTGCTTTGGCAGTCTTGAGCTCCAGTCTTTGTTTCTTAAGCCCCAAGATTTGCCAACTCTCTGTTGGCTTCTTTGCTTCTTGACTGCAGCTTTCTGAGAGAATTCTGGGCCTCGTTCCCAGTTCCAAGAAGTGGCAGGTGCCAGAAGAGGAAAAGGAGCTTATAGAATGTTGGCTCACCTCACTGCACTTCCATTCACTCAGGGATTTTAGCCTTTTAAACGGATCTTTTCTAATTTACTTTTCATTATTTTCTGGTTGTTATCAATGGGAACATTGGCCTTGGCCTCCCACAATTACACTACCACAGCTGGAAGTAGAAGTTCTGATTGCGTTTTAAAAGATCAAAAGATCTCCTTAGTGTTAATATAGAGAACAGATTTAGGGAAGACTAATCTGGAGTAATGGACAATAAACTGGGTGGGAATTGATGATGGACAAGCTATAGTAAAAGCAGCAGGGCTAGGAAGTCATTAAATTGAATAACTAGAGTATATAAGTTGCTGGGTTTGGTATGGACATAAGGGAGAGAAAAGTATCCAGGAGTCTTGTAAGATTCTTGCATGAACCCTGGGGTATAGTTTTAGGTTGTTCACTGATATAAAGGTTATTTCACATGAGGGGGTGATACACAGAGATATTATGTTAAATGTAGAACTTAAATGTTATATGCTATGTTATTTTTATTCCATTTTTTAAAAAGATTTATTTATTTGAAAGGCAGCATTCTAAGTGGGGCGGAGTGGAGCAGACAGATTTATCTATCTACTGTGTCACTCCCCAAATGACCATAACAGTCAGAACTGGGCCAGTCCAAAGCCAAGAGCCAGGAGCCAGGAGTTTCTTCCAGGTCAACCACGTGAGTGGCGAGGGTGCAAATACTAGAGCCATCTTCTGCTGCTTTCCCAGGCACACTAGCATGGAGTTGGATTGGAAGTGGAACAGCTGGGACTCAAATCGGCACCTATATGGAATTCCAACATTGCAGGTGGCAGCTTTACCCACTATGCCAGAACATGGGACCCCAGAACTTGTTATTTTTGAGTTATACTTTGGGCATCTAGGTTGAGATGGACAATTGGCAGTAGACTTAGAATTCAGAAAAGAAACCCAGACTGGAGATAGAGAATTGAGAGACTACATTATATCAATGTTATTTTGACACATGGAAGTAGATTAAAATCACCCAAGAGCCCATAGGAATTAAGAAAACAGGTGATCCTAAGAAAGAATGAACTGGATTTGGGTACTCTTGAAAGGAGGTAAAATGAAGTAAGGTTTTACTCATAATTTTTCATATTGCCTCTCTTCTCCAATATAGATTCAGATGAATGTCATCCAATAAGTAGAACACTCTTTTTTAAATGAACAGAAGGAAACATCTGAAAAGCAATATGAGTACGAAGAAAACAGAACAGTGTCCTGTGGTTCTCAATTTTAAACAATATAAAGTGGCTGAAATAACTTGAATAAACTGTTACATGCCCATATTACAAGTCATGCGTTTGACTTTGATTGACAGGGAAAATCAAACACCCCAGAAACACACAACCATAATTTTGGTGGATTCATTTCAAAAAAGTGAAACCAAGTTAATAGAAATTTTATGAAATATAGATAAAGCATCAGTGACAAGTCAGCAAGAATGTGTGATGTTATAAAAGCTTTACCACTTACAACCAAAATTCAATTTTTTGGAGAAATAACTATATTGAACACATTCTTCAGTCTAGTCCACAACCTCAACCGTGTGCTTTTAATTAATTGATGAAAAACCATTAACTGCTATCTTAACTTTATTTGCACTGTGACGTAGTAATTCAACATGTTAGAAAGACGAAAGAAACTCTAGCCTTCTAGTGTACCTGGCATAACATTGTTATGATTTGAGTTATAAGTTAAGGAAATCTACCTGAGTATAAATTTAAAATTTAAGAAAACAAACTTGAGAGTTTGGAGAAAACAGATTCTTGAGAATATCATTGGAGCAATCTGAGTTGATCCTTCAATTTTCCTCTTTCATGAGCAGAAACAAATCTCTCTTTTATATCATAAGGGACTTTCTACTACTAGCAATTGAAACAGTACTATTTATCAATGTTGAAAGTTTGCTTAATGACTAGGAGAGAACATATTTATACAGAGATTCATTTACTCCAAGATGCTATTCTAAAGATAAGAGTTTAAGACTTCTTTATTTTACCAAGAACCTAGAAACAGTAACCATTCTTTGAACATGAAGTCACTAAATCTTGGTCTAAGTGAATTATTTAATATTGGTGATTTATGGGGGTCTTTTCCTTGAAATATCATTCTATATTTCCTCATTAACAAGCCCTACTCATCATTCAAGGCATATGAAGTAAGCTTTGTTTCCTCAAGAGTGCCTAGTGGAATGGCCAAGTGAAAGAACAGACCCTCCTCTGAGCCTCCAAAATATGGAGTTTTATATCCCCCATCATATTAATAATATCTACCATGCTATTTTAACAGTTCTCTTTATTGAAAGATTTTTACATCTATTAAACTTCATCAGGTCCAATGCTGTGGTGCAGCAGGTTAGGCCATCGCCTGCAGCACCGGCATCTCATATGGGTACTGGTTCTAGTCCCCGCTGCTACACTTCTGATCTGGCTCCCTGCTAATGCTCCTGGGAAAGCAGCAGAAACCCAAGTCCCTGGCCACCTGCCACCCATGTGGGAGACCCAGATGAAGCTCCTGGATCCTGGCTTCAGCCTGACCCAGCCCTGGTCATTTCAGTCATTTGGGGAGAGAACCATTGGATGGAAGATCTGTGCATGTGTGTTTCCTCTCTGTAACTAAGACTTTCAAATGAATAAGTAAATCTTTAAAAATTTTGTCCATTTTAAGTACATGGCTCTCTGAATTTTTGAATTTTTTCAATGGATAAAGAAGCACTGTGCATATTTATAGGGTATAATGTGATGCTTTGGTTGCAGAAAGATTACATCAACTAACTGGTATATATACATATATCACCTTGCCAAACCTATCAAATTTTTTGTAATGACAATGTTAAAAGTCTATTCTTTTAGGAATTTTGAAATACAAAAGATACTATTATTGTCATTACTATGCCATGCAACAGGTCACTAAAATGTATTCTACCTCTGTAACTGAAATTTTCTACCCTTTGATCAACATTTCTTTCCCTATCCCTCACCATCCACCCCATCCACTAGCCACTGGTAATCACCTTTCTATTCTACTCATAGTTTCTTTCTTTCTTTTTTTTTTTTTTTTTGACAGGCAGAGTGGACAATGAGAGAGAGAGACAGAGAGAAAGGTCTTCCTTTTTGCCGTTGGTTCACCCTCCAATGGCCACCGCGGTAGGCGCGCTGTGGCCGGCGCACCGCGCTGATCTGATGGCAGGAGCCAGGTGCTTCTCCTGGTCTCCCATGGGGTTCAGGGCCCAAGGACTTGGGCCATCCTCCACTGCACTCCCTGGCCACAGCAGAGAGCTGGTCTGGAAGAGGGGCAACTGGGACAGGATCGGTGCCCCGACCGGGACTAGAACCCGGTGTGCCGGCACCGCAAGGCGGAGGATTAGCCTAGTGAGCCGCGGCGCTGGCCTCTACTCATAGTTTCTATGGGACTGAGTTTTCTAGGTTCCACATAGATGTTTAGATAAGTGCATATAATCATGTAACTACTGTAGTTATAAACAGAACATTTCCATCTCCCCCAAAGTTTACTTTTGGCTTCTGTGCATTCAATTTTCTTCCTCCACCCAAAGTGCTGGTAATTGCTGATCTATTTTCTATTAATATTCTTTTTCTTTTTAAAAATTTAATATAGGTTTGTTTCTGGATTCTTTCATTTAGCATAATTCTTTTGAGATTTATCTATGTTGTTAAATATACAAATACTTTTTTCTGAATGTTATCCACTTATATGGACAGATTGTATTTGTTTATCCATTTAACTGTTGATGGGCAATTGAACTCTTTTCAGTTTGGGGAATTTGAAATATAACAGACTTGAACATATAATTATATAGTGTGTATAGATTTATTTCAATATTTCATGGCTAAATCCCTCACATGTGGTATACAAATGTATCATATTAGTGTAGAATGTTAATAATAGGAGAAACTAGTTGTGACAAATATTGGAACTTTCTCTACTAGCTTCATAAATTTTTAATGTAACTATTCTAAAAGAAAGTATTCATTTTTAAAAACGACTAAAATTATTGAGTAGGGATTATATAGAATAATACGAATGGCAAATAAGAACAGAAAATGATGTTCAATATTGTTAGGAAGAAAATGCAAATTAAAACCTATTTATTTAAATCTGCTATAAATACTCTCAGTGATGATATGTATTTGGAGTGCCAGAAATGCATGTTTTGTTAAATATATTTCTATATATTTTAGGACTCTCCACATAGAGAGAGTCATGCTTTCTGAAAAAATGGTTGTATATCTTCCTTTCTTATAAGTATTCCTTTTATTTTTTCCTTGTCTTATTGCACTGGTTATTACCTCCAGTGTAAGGTTGAGTTGTTAAAAGCAAACATGCTTGTCTTCCTAATCTTAGGGAGAAAGCATTCACTCTTTCATCATTAAGTGTGTAGGCTGTAGGTTTTTATAAATGTTCTTTTGTCAAGTTTAGAAAAGTATCTGCCATTCTTTGTGTTCAAGAATTTTTTTTTCCTTAAAGAATGATTGTCAAGTTTTGTCAAATATTTTTTCTTCATCTAACAGATGATTTCAATTTTTAAGTTTGCGAATATGAATTACATACATGTATTTCTATTTTTAAATCCAACCTGTGTTCCTAGGTTTAAACCCACTTGGCCATGAGATCTTTTCTTTACATACTGCCATATTTTTAGCTAAGATTTTGGTAAGAATTTTTGCATTTGCATATCATAAGTGTTGTTCTAGGTCTGGCATTGTGCCACAGTGGGTTGAGTCTCTGCTTGGGGGCACCCACATCCCATATCAGAGGGATGATTTGAGACACAGCTGTTCTGCTTCCTACCCAGTTCCCCATTAATGCCTAATGCACCCTGGAGATCAACAGATGGTGGTCCAGGTACTTTGGGCTCTGCCACCCACAAAGAAATCCTTGATGGGGTTTATGGTTCCTGGCTTTGGCCTGGCCCAGCCCTGGCTTTTGCAGCCATTTAGGAAGTGAGTCAGTGGATGGAAGATTCATTCTCTCTCTCTCTCTCTCTCTCTTTCTCCAACACCTGTCACTTTGCCTCTCAAATAAATAAATCTTTAAAAAGGAAAGAAATTTTGGCTTAGTACTTTTTTTCTTGTAGCATCTTTGTATAATTTTGATAAAAGTATAAAAACAGGGATTTTTCATCACCACAGAATCTTTATTACACCCTTGGAATGGTAAGGGTATGTCTCTTTTCATTTAAAATTCAACATAAGAAAAAACACACAGGAAACAAATATACCAAAATAATTCAATAATCTTCCAAATATACCAATTTTCATAGCAAAGCTTGCTTAATATCTTACATCAGTTTAACCTAGAATCAAATGTAAAAGTCAAGGCTGTATGTAATTTACAGGGTATTACTTGGGTCATTTGCTCTTTGCTTTCATTAACCTGAAATCTGTCTGTTCTCTTTATCACTCACTACTTTAGGAATATGGTCACTTTTGCAAGTCAGTTGAAAAATTTTTATGTAATTCTAAATTTAAGGGACTGTTTATGTCATATTCTGTATGTAATGGAAAAATTAAAAAGAAAAGAAAAAAATAAATAGTACATTTGTTGATTGCAATAGCATTCAGTTAATCTGTGGACATTGACTATAGTTATGCCAAATCCATACTGCTCTATGAAAACTGGAAGGGAACATAGGAAACTTAAAGTAGCTTCAAGTCTCAGTGTGCATACTATCATTTCTGTTTCTTTTATTAGCATCATAACTGTCCAAAAATGTACAATAGAAATAATTGAAAAATATTTATCATATAGTTTATCAGTCACATTATTCTTAATCTAGTTTGTTCTTCCTGGTAACTATTTTGTTTGTTTCTTTGTTTTACTTTTAAAAATATCAGGTTTATGGTTAGATATCACTAACTCTTCTTCAACATTACATGATAATTTCATTGACATGGACCAAAAATGTAGTAGGATTCATGGAACAATTGGGTGCTAACATTGATTGAGTAGATGAATTAGGCTTTGCATATCACAAAGGAAGTCAGTGCAGTCAGGGTAAATGGCCAATCTGAGTTAAAAAATCCTTATGAGGCAAGTGCACACTGAGGGTGAGAATCTATATGTGACAGAGGGCCTTATCAGAAATTATGGAAGCCTAAACATCCTCTTCTGTGCCCCATTATATATATATATATATATATATATATATATATATATACACACACACACACATATATATATATATATAAACTTCATTAATTACATATGTGGTTGTTTCTGGATATGTAAGCGATACCAATTCATTTGGATGGTAGCTCCTCATTAAATTCAGTTATGCAACATGTAACAAAATCTACAGAAGAGATCGCAGTATAGGACATCTCTGTTACTCAGCTCCCCAGGATAACTACAGTCATGTTCAAAAGCATTCCTGAATTCACATGTTCAAGGCTCAGTTATCTATTTATCTTTGGGAGTCATAAACTAATCATTAAACTATATGTAGAAGACATCCTGAAATGTGATATATTATCCTAAAGTTTTTGTTCGTTTGTTTCTTTTTCTCTTTTTTTTTTTTTTTTTTTTTTTTTTTTTTTGAGAGAGAGAGAGAGAGAATGAGAATGAAAATGAACGAACTTCAATGTGTTGGTCCACTCTCTAAATGCTCACAACAGCCATGGCTGGGCCAGGTCAAAGTCAGGAACTCAGTCTTGGTCTCCAAAATGGATGGCAAAGACTCAAGTATTTGACCCATCATCTGTTGCTTCCTACCATGCACATCAGCAGGAAACCGAATGAGAAGCAGAAGCAGAAGCAGGGGAACTGGTACTAGAACCAGCACTCAGATATGGGAGTTTGATCATAATTCATTTTCTCAATTTTGTTATAAACAAGACTAGAAGTTTTGAATAAGCAGTGATAACCAGTTAATATTCAACACAGAAAGGAACTCAGGGGAGAGAAAAACCAGAGGATGTCAGGTTTCACTTGAGTAGCCTCAGCTTATCAAAATGTTGACATCTGCATTTGACTTTTCAAATAACTAAGCATAATACAAGGACCACCATTTTTGCTTTCCTCCCATCCAGGGATGCAAATATCCAAGATTAGAAACTCCCACAGCAGCTGACATATAGGATTATTTAGGAAGAAATGTTTTAATCAGTAAGTTGCAAAATGTTCATAGAGCATTATCAGTGAGGTAGTAGTCTGGGTGACCGGAAGCTGAAGTATATAAATCTGAATAAGCAAAGAGCTTTGATAATTATAGTAGAGTTGGCATATATTAAAACATTTTTCTTTATATATTTCTGTCTTTCTGTTTGCCATGATTTTTACTGGTGTTTTGAATAAAAATATATAAAGCAAAGAAAAACTGTTGCATCAGATACTACTATAGTTAATTCATGTGAGAACTATATGCAACTTTCACATACAGGTACAAGAAAGCCTAATCCAAGGATCCATATGAAGTTGTGATTATCTCAACATAAGCTCAAAAGACATATTTGTATGAGATAGGATTAGGAAATAACATATTCCAAGGCTGATCAGTTGATTAAATCAATGTTATTACATTGGGGGTGTGGATGCGCCGCATTTGAACCTACTTAAAGCTAATTTGACCAAGGTGAAAAAATGTTTTGTACAGTTAAGGAGTTTTATTAGGAGAGCTATGAAGATAAAGTGAGAAATGTTTTTTAGAATTAATGGTCAACAGGAAAAAAGGCATTCAAGATCAATATTTTGTCTACTTGGTCTTAAAGACCAAGAACCAGTAGGTATTAGGAATCACATAGACAAAAGAGCATTTTTAGAAGCATATATCAAAAATAAGGAAAAATTTCAGATCCTGCCAAGGTTACCTGGAAACTGACAATATTGAGGCTACTGTCAGTGAAAATGTACAGGAAAAAAAATGTATCTGTTGAAATGGTAAAAATGTTGTCTCAAATTGCCTCAAAGTTGGGGCCAATTTCCTGGCATAGTGAATTAAGCTGCTGTCTGGGATTCTGGCTTTGGCCTGGCCCAGCCCTAGCCACTGAGGCCATTTGGGAGTGATCCAGCTGATGGAAGATCTCTCGCCTTGTCTCTGTAACTCTGCCTTTTAAGTAAATGCTCAAATTGCCTCAAAGCAGTTTCTTCTCTCGCTTTCTCTCTTCTCTCTCTCTCTCCCTCCCTTTCTTTCTTTCCTCCTTCTCCTTCTCTTCCTTCTCCTTCTTCTTTTCTTCTTCTTCTTTGCACTGTCCTAAATATAATGTAGATTCTGATGTTTTATATCTTCTCGTTAGGGCTTGTGTTTATTTTAATGAATCCTAAAACTTGTCTCTTCAGTCAAATGGACATTATGTTAGACAAATTAGTTACACAAGAATGAAAATGCTTCTTCCTGAGAATTAGGAAAAGCACATTTTAAATAATTGAAATGTATGTTTCCAACGTTAATGGCATTTCTTTATAAAAACCTATATTTGCAAAATAGGCTGCCAAAGCCTTAAAAGAAAACAGCAGACACGGCATGGAAATGACTTGGCCAACTTGAACCCGTGGTTGTTTCTGTTATTAAATTACGCTAAGCAAAGAACAAAAATCAAACCCAATTAAATCAGCAAAAATTTCTTGAGTGTTTATTATGTACCAGGCACCATACTAAGCACTAATAATTCAGACAGGAATGAGTCCCATTAAGGCTAATATTCTGCAAAAGATGTTACTGAAGTTTGCTGTGTAGGACCCCAGATTAACAACTGCCTCAGCACAATTGTGTCTGGAGATCCAACTGTAATAATAATCATGGTATGCTTATCCCTGCATCCAAATAAACTATACTAAATATTTATATGACCTGTGAGACACTTCTGGCACATATAATAGCCTGTTCCATTAATTTTTACTGTGACCAAATAAAGGAAATGTTATTTTGTCTAATATTTAAAACATACACAAACATAAATATTAATGATTTTTAAGTAAAAAAATTATCTATCTGTTCTTAAGTATATATAGTTATATGTTTAGCCTTTGATGTGAACTACAAGATGAGGCTTACAGATACTAGTTTTTCCAATATCCCATGTTACCTTTATGACTGTATTGAGTGATTAATACACATATGTCACATTATTAATGGGATGAAAACTTGTTGACTATCATGAGATAGATATACATAAGATAACCATCTCTCTTCAGTTCTCATTTTTTTTTCTCTTTGTGTTAGGTTCTGTTGCTTCTCTTCTCTAGTATCACAACTGACATACAATGGGATATTTATCTCTTATAATGAATACTAAAATATGTAAAAATGCATTGCATTTTATACAAATGCAATTTTTCATGTTGACTTTTAAAATTAAGTGATAGTCAACTATACTATTAATGAGGCTTTGTTTCTCTCTAGTGTGCACTACACACATTTTCCACTAGTTTTCCTTGACCATGGAATGAATTCATCTAGCATAAAATCACAGTGTAGTTGCTATGCTGTGTGCTGAATGTTCATCTGCTTATGTAATATGTTTTGTGTGTTCTAATCAAGATGCTTTGATGGAAGAGTTTTTTTAATCATACTAAAATTTGGGGGTGAAATTTAAGCTGCAAACTGAATCCAGAATAAAAACAGACGCACCTATGTGCAAAAAATATGAATTTTAGTATTCTTATGTACTACAATTAAGTATTCCCTCTGACTGTCATAGCTTAGGTGCTCTCTATTTTTTCATTTCACTTCCCATGTTATGTAAGCCTTGCTGTTTTATAAGAAGAACCCCTGTAGTTCTCGGAAAATATGACTGAGACTGTGCAACTGTTTGCTCCTTTAATTCCACTAAAATGACAGTAAAGGAACTGGAAATTTTATAAACCTAGAAGGAAATAAAGAATGAGAGGATAACGCTGTCTAAGGTATATTATCTGCTGTTGGGAAGAGGAAGGCTGATGAAAGTGTTACCTCACAAGAAGCTAAGGATGCTAGAACCTAAGTGCTGTAGAAGGAGCTATTGACGAGTACCAAGTCTATTTGCAGAGTGCCCGAGTGCACAGGACTTCAAGTCTGGTGACTAAAGTCAGTCACATAACTTGGAATATTCGACGCTTTTCTGCGGAGAAAACAAATATCAAAGAATCTGGATTCTTGGAGGATGCAAGAAAGTGAGAGCTATAGCTCCCTTGGCCAGTGGGCCAATATATCCCCAAACATATTCAGACAGAAAATTAGTGTTTTTTTGGTAAAGAAACTGAAGATCCATAGAGAAAGAGCTTACTAATAAAGAAAATAGAGTCTGTCTCCTAATTACTCTGACATTATGGCCTACAGGCATGTCTTTGTAAGTAAAGTTTTACTAGGAGTCATCCATGCCCATTCATTTGCATACTAACTACAGCTGTTCTCACTCTGCAACAGCAGAGTAAAGTGGTCAAATAGAAAACATGTTGCCTAGGAAGCCGAAAATATTGACTTTGTGAATCTTGATAGAAAAAGTTTGCCAGCTACTCCAGAGGAAATATCAATCAATAATCACCATGTATACTGAGATGACTATTTTTAGTTCCTTAAATGTAAAGAGACCAACAAAGCAAGGATCATGATAAACTGGAAATAATTTCCTGACACAGAACACTTAGATTAAAAAAAAAAAAACAAGAAAAAACTGCAAGAAGATAATAAGTATGGGGGCAAGCATTGGGCCTAGAGGTTCCGGCACTGGGTAAGAAGCCTGTTTCTTGTATTTGAGTGCCTGATTCCAGGGTCCTGCTAATGTGAACCCCGGGAGACAGCAGGGATGCTTCACTTGTGCTTCTCTCACTCTCACTCACGTGGATGGGAGCCCTCTCCCTCTCTCTCTGATTTCTAAATAAATAAAAATTTAAAAAGATGATAACTATGTAAGAGATTTGAGAATTAAGTGAAAATGGAAGTTCTATCAGTATATGCTAAAATAAGAAGTGACATTTCGCGGGTGCAACAAGAAGAAGTTGAACCAAAAGAATATCAGCAAACAAAAAAGGGCTAGAAGAGTTTCAAATCTAACAGCTAAAAATCTGTGATTGAAACTGTGCTTTTTCTATCCATGGCTCCTTTTCCCTATATTTCTCTTGTTATTTAGACTGGGAGATAGGCAGTGTCTCAAGAAAACATAGCCTCTTTTTTATAATCCTCTTTCCTTTCATTCTCCACCCTTCCCATCAACATTCTTCCTGTTTTCTAATATCCTTATTTTAACAATTGGTAGCCCAGAAATGTTTGAAGTCTCTGTCCTGGATGACGTCCTTGAACCTGTCTCTGTTTTGGATTACCTAGACCCAGACTTCCTGTGTCATTAGAGTGTAAAGAAAACAGGAAGCAAAATAACCTACTCTAACGTCATTACTTGCAAAAGAATGGAGAGATATATCCCTAAATAATAGATAGCCACAAGATGAAGATAAATTAATCTTCCAAAAAGTGAAAGAGAAATATAATGAGATGGAAAAAAGTAGGAAATAAAAAGATAAGAAAATTAGAGGATCTCTGCAGGAGATCTATTGCCTGTTGAATGGTGGTACTGCAAAGAAAGAAGTGGGAAAAATGGAATAAGTGGAATACAAATTGAAAGGCCACCACAAAACACACCAAATACCAGAGATAAAGGAAAAATTTATTGTTGGGTAGGAGGAAACCCAACAGCCTGGAGGGATAAGGGGAGAGAAAGAGGAAAGGAGAAAGAGGGAGAATGTATGAGAAGCAGATTCTGTTGTAGCCTTGCAGGGAGTAGGGGAATGGGAGAAATGAATCCCCAGATCCTGTTAGGGTGGGGTGGAGCTGACCCTTGTGTTGGGCCATCTGGTCACCTGACTCCTAGGAAGCCAAGGCTGGGTCCTAGAGAGGCCAAACTTAGTGTGTTCAGGATGGTGACTGGGCCAAGCCCCAGATGGTGTCCTGGGGCTTTAGATGGTGCCCTAGATAAGACAGCACCATTTTACTAACACAAATTATTTAAATGAACAATCCAGGGAAGAGTCTCAGTTGAAGGATGCTTTCAAGTGAAAGGGGATTTTGTGCCTATCACGATAAATGAAAATTGTTTCATTACATCAAGAGAAAGAGAAAGTAAATAAAATAAAGAGAAACATCTAAAAAAAAAACACAAAGGTTTATTTAATTGAAAAACAGAGTTACAGAGAGAGAGAGAGAGAAAGTTTTCCATCTTCTGGTTCACTCCCCAAATGGCCACAAGGGCTAGGGCTGAGCCAGACAGAAACCAGGAGCCAGGAGCTTCATTCAGGCCTCCCATGTGGGTGCAGGGGCCCAAGCACTTGGACCATCTTCTGCTAATTCCCAGGTGCACTAGCAGGGAGCTGGATCGGAAGTGGAGCAGCCATGACTGGCCCCAGAGCCCATGTGGGGTGCCAGTGTCCCAGGTGGCATCTTAACCTACTATGCCACAATGTAGGTCCCCCAAAAATCTAGGGGTAGAAAAATAGAGGAACAATAATCAGACTGGAATACTACTACTAAGCAACAATGTTTAGTAAAGAATTATTCAAATGTTGGAAAAACTTATTTTCAAATTTGAATGTTATACAAATCTGAATATTCAGTCATTTGTGCATTGATTTATCCAATATACTGAGTACCTACTCAAAATATAGCAGTAAACAAAGTTTGTTTTTTTTTTTTTTGACAGGCAGAGTGGACAGTGAGAGAGAGAGAGAGAGACAGAGAGAAAGGTCTTCCTTTGCCGTTGGTTCACCTTCCAATGGTCGCCGCAGCTGGCACGCTGTGGCCCGCACACCGCACTGATCTGATGGCAGGAGCCAGGTGCTTATCCTGGTCTCCCATGGAGTGCAGGGCCCAAGCACTCGGGCCATCCTCCACTACACTCCCGGGCCACAGCAGAGAGCTGGCCTGGAAGAGGGGCAACCGGGACAGAATCCGGCGCCCCAACCAGGACTAGAACCCAGTGTGCCGGCGCCACAAGGCAGAGGATTAGCCTAGTGAGCCGGGGCGCCAGCCAAGTTATTTTTAATATCCTACCACCATGATTATGTTAATAGGTGTCCTACAGATACCAAAAGAAACACATAAATAAATTATAGATAATATAGTAGGCTGCTAACCAATATGGAGAAAAGTTATCAGGGGTTGGAGAATGGATGTTTTTGGAGTAGTTTTTCAGAAAGGATATTCTGAGAAAGTGAATGTTAAGAAAGGATTTGAAAGAAGTGATAGTTGGCTCACTAGGCTAGTCCTCTGCCTGCAGCGCCGGCACTCAGGGTTCTAGTCCTGGCTGGGGCACCAGATTCTGTCCCAGTTGCTCCTCTTCCAGGCCAGCTCTCTGCTCTTGCCCGGGAGTGCAGTGGAGGATGGCCGAGGTCCTTGGGCCCTGCACCCGCATGGGAAACCAGGAGGAAGCACCTGGCTCCTGGCTTCGGATCAGCGCAGCGCGCTGGCTGTAGTGGCCACTTGGGGGGTGAACCAGCGGAAAAAGGAAGACCTTTCTCTCTGTCTCTCTCTCTCTCTCACTGCCACTCTGCCTGTCGAAAAGAAAGAAAGAAGTGATAGCGTAGTAAACCCTGAGGGAAAAGCATGTTGGGAATGTTCTGTCGCCTTTAAAGAGACCAGGGTGACCCCTCCTTCCTTTTTTAATTATTTTTACTGTGTATTTGATGTTATTTATGTTGTCCCTTTTAAACTTAGATTGGTCTATCTGTTGCCTTTAACACTTAAGTTGATCATTGTAACATTGAAGATGGTGTTTATACCACTGATTGTTATGGGTTTGGACCAACATGGGAAGCAGTCCACACAGCAGACTCCTAGAATGACTTTCGCGGTAAATAACACTCTGACCACAGAATCAACCTATAAGGCTTCCTGGTCGGGCAGAAAGGCCTGCAAGAGCATCTCAGACTATGAGGGAAAAAAAAAAAAACCAGCCCTACACAGAGGATCTCCGCGAGACCTCAGAGGAAAGGAAGGGTCATCAAAGAAGGAGACACTCTTCTCTGAAGGGAGAGAAGAACATCCTCTTTGCTTACGGCCGTGTCCAAGTAACGACGGAGTCTATGGTCACAAAAGGCCTCCATAGCCCTGGCATCCCATGTGATCACTGACGTCATAAAAAAGAGTGTTAATTGTTAAAGGAACAACAGTATGACGTCAGGTGATCACTGACGTCATAAAAAAGATAATTGTTAAAGGAACAACAGTAGTCACTGTGCACTTGCTCCCCAGGTAGGACCACTGTCCCTATTGAATTGCAATATGAGAATCGACTGCAAATTCTGTCCCCAAACTGGACTCTGTATATTGTGTGTGGGCATGGGGGCAAATTGTTGAAATCTATGATTGGCATAGAGTTGGTCCTCTGTATATAAAGTCATACTAAAAATGTCCATAATGAAGAAGGAGATGGGAGAGGGAATGGGAGGTGTGAAGAGAGTGGGGTGGGTGGCATGGGAGAAAGAACCACTATATTCCTAAAGTTGTATCTATGTAAAAATGCATTCATTAAATAAAAAAATTAAAAATTAAAAAAAGAGACTAGGATACCTTAAGCAGAGCAAGCAAGGAGAGCAGCAAATGAGATCAGGAACAGATGATGTAGAACAATCTAGGCCATGGGTGGCGTTTGAGATTTTGCAAGGAGGGAGATAAGAAGTCACTGAAGATTTTTCAACAGAAAGGCATATTTTATACTCATTTTAAAAGGATTACCTTGGCCATATTTTTGGAGATTGACTGAAACACAAAGGTAGAATCAGGTAGAAGTTAATAGTAATAATCAAGGTGAGAGATAATGCTAACTAGTGAAGGTGTCGTGAAGCTGTCAGACTCTCAAACTGTTTTGCAGGGCATTGGCATTTGTTGTGGATTATACGTGGAATGTTGCCAGAAAGGAGAGTCCAGGATATCTGAACATTCAGAAAAGTGGGTTGGTTACTAATGAAGTATAGGGGAGTGGGAGTAGATTTGAAGAGACCAGGTTAATGATATATTCAGACATGCAACTATTAGAATATTTTACTTTCTACACTTTATGAAGATGTGCTTTAACAAAAGGGAAAGAGGAAAAGAGAAAGAAGGAAATGGACAATCAGGTAAAAGAATACCCAAAATAATGATGAAATAAAATCTTAGAATGTGTGTGTGTCTGTGTCTTGGGGTGGCATTTGGTCTATTCCTTAAGCTGCCACTTGAAAAGCCTGTATACAATATAATGTGCCAGGGTTTGAGGCCTGGCCGTGCCCTCCATTCCAGATTCCTGGAGCTTACCTGGGAGGCAGCAGGTGATGGCTTAAGTAGTTGAGTCCCTGCCACCCACGTGGGAGATATGGATTGAGCTCCTGGTTCCTGGCTTCAGCCTGGTCCAGCCCTTGCTTTTGTGGGAATTTTGAGAGTGAAAAAGCCAACATGAGTCCCCATTCTTCCTCCTCCTCAAGCTCCCCCTCCCATTCTACCTCTCCCTCTCTCTTTTCAAATAAATTAAGTAAACAAATATGAAGTCTCAAAATAGCACACATCAGAAGCATTCCAGAGCAAGAGTTGAGAGAAAAAATAGCAATAGACTTATGAGAGATCTCTTGAATCATTTGGGGAGAATACTGATAGATATTCATAGGGAAAAAAACAGGCAAATTGAAGAACATTGCCTTATAGTACACTAAGTGATTAAGTAGAAATTATTTTGATTAATTACATTTAGAAACTGTAAAGGAGAAAAACTTGCTATTCTCATCAGATCGTTTCCTACCTAATTTTCTTACATCACCTGTAACTCTTTATCATGTGTCTCCCTTCCTGGAATGGAAGAGTCATGAGAATATGCACTTGTCTGGGTTGCTGTGTGTTCCCAGAGCCTGGGCCAATACTCAGCACACAGTACATGCCCAGATTGTGTTTGTTGAAAAAATGAGTAAAGAATACATTAGAAAAAGTTAAATATGTTTAAAACTATACCAGTGGCTATGTCTAAGTATGGTAAATTAAGAAATAAGAGTTCAAACACATTCATTAGAAGTGTAGAGGTAAATTTCAAAAACATGGAAAGGGATTAGGTGGGTTACATATGGGCAATGGAACTGGAAAGAGAAATGCGTAAGGGAGTAAGAGAAGGAGGCAAATGAGAATGTAGTTGTCATTGAAATTATATTTTTGATTTGAAATATATATATATATTTTATTATACATTTGATTTTAATGATCTGTGTGTACTTCTTAGGTAATAATAAAAATGAATTGGGGATTTTTAATTTAAAATTTTCAAGCTTCTAAAGAAATACTGGGGTCTAGAATTACCTAAAATCTTTCAATATGAAAGGTTTTTTTATTTCTTCTGGAAATTCAAGTAAAATAAACACGTTAATAGAGTACTCAGAACTAATTTACTTCATTTTGGAAGAATTATATTCAGTTATTTAATGCCATAAAATCCCATGTATATTTGCTTATGGTTACAACACAGTAGCTTTGCAAAAGTGCACAATCATGTATATTTATTTTCATATTAGATTGAGTTTCAATGAAATTTCTTAGAACTTTTAAAATCTAAGATGACTTCTTACTAGAATTATTCATTATATCTCACCTTGACTTCAGTAGTTTTCAAGCTCTTAAATGTATTAACTAGTTAGATCCTCTCACAAAACATAGGAAGAAAGTGTAATAATACTTCATCTCATGGAGTTTGTAGTTAAGAAACAAGCCTTATTTCCAACCCTATTTCTATTACAGAGTTACTGAACTTTGAGCAAATTACATTGCTGTCCTTAGCATCAGTGTTGTTCTTAGTAACATGACAACAATAATACACATCTCTTTGTGTTCTGCTGAAGAAATGAGATAATGTAGGCAAGGACTCAGTAGCTGTACACCGTAAACAAGTGACAAATGGAATCAATGAAGATTTTTCAGAATTTGATAAGGAATGTATTACATAGTCTCCAAGGTTTTGCTTTATCTTCACGCGTAACCTATCACATCAGAGCCTAAAGAACAAACCCAGGTATTTTTACTCTAAGTGGACTGTTGTTACAAAACTCTTATTAATGAAATCATAGTCAACCGGAAAAATAAGTTTTAAGACTCATTGGCTTCCAGAGGTCCAAATTCTTCTGTGTTTATCAAATTTAGTACACATAACTGATTGATTTGCTAGTATGTTTGTACAATTTTGAATGGGGCATATAGTCTTGCATTTATCACAGTCCCATGATTGCTTATTACTCACCTGAATTCTGGCTTGACTGTTTTATCATCTGTCTGATCCTTGAAGGATTAAAGATCACTTTTTATATACTACCCCATTTCAAGCAACAATTCTCTTTTATTGTCTTCCCCTAACTTCAAAGCCAGTACTATTCTTGGCCTCTTTAGAAACAGGGGTATTTCATCAATATTCCTCCTTTCGTGGGATATTAATCGAAAGGGATATTGCCCCCTCCCTTCTTGTATCCACAGCTCCTGGAGATATTTATGGCATGGGATGTGTCTTAATCCTTTCTGACTGCTATTACAAAATACCACACATTGGGTGGCTCATAAACAACAAAAATTTGTTTCTTACAGTTTTAGAGCCTCAAAAATCTAAGATCAAGGTATCAGCATATCCAGTGTCTGGTGAGGGCCTGCTTCCTGCTTTCCAAATAGCTGCCTTCTCCTATATCCTCACATGGTGGAGAATAGAAAGAGATCTCTCTTAACTCTGTAAGGTCACTAGCACTATTATCTGGGATCTACCCTTAAGACCTACTTATCTTCCAAAGGTCCCAAATCCTAACATCCTCACACTGGGGATTAGGATTTCACTATATGAATTTTGGAGATGCAATATTCTGACCACAGCAGGCCAAAAAAAATTCATATCACTTAGATAAATTAACAAGTTGAATGATACCTAAGTTAAATTAAGTCTGATGTAATCCTTCTTCCACAATACCAAAATCCTGACTTGATGTTATTATTTCAGGTAATTTAGAGCAGCAGAATCTGTGAAGTGTGTTCACCCTGCTTCCTCAGATTTGCAGTGCACCTGCCTCCCACCCCCAAATTATCTGCTGATGCTTGTCTTAGTTATGTGTGATACTGCTCCAATATTCATGATACTAATGGTAAATATTCTTCAGTAACTCATGTGCTAAACATGGATTATCTCATTTAATGTTCTCAACAATCTTCTGAGGCATGGACAGTTATTAGTCTCACTTTATACCTGAGAGATATGCTTATAGTGACTGGAAAATGTGTATATATGGCAGTTTACAGAAGATCCACTCGTTTGAATACCAAATGTATACTCTAATCATTGTCGTAGCCTGAAATAATAATAGCTATTGTTTGGCAATGTCTACTGCTTATATTTTCTGTAAGTATAATTTGATGTTTTACTTACTTTAGTTCTGAAATATCTAAAGGTTGCTCTACTAAAAAATGCATCTAGAGAAAATAATTTCCTGTACTGCCAAGCTGAATGATTGTCATCTATCAGGATCAGGCTTACCACGACATTGTTGATGGTTGCCACACAGTAACCAGACCAACATGACAAATAGCTGCAGTCTTATGGTTTTTTAAAAATATTTATTCAAAAGGCAGAGTTACAAAGAGAGGAGAAAAGACAGAGAGAGATCTTCCATTCACCGATTTACTCCCCAGATGGCTGCAATGGCCGGGGCTGGGCCAGACCAAAGCCAGGAGCCAGGAGTTTCTTCCGGGTCTCCCTCATGGGTGCAGGGGCCCAGGGACCTGGGCCATGTTCCACTGCTCTCCCAGGTACATTAGTAGGAAGCTGGATTGCAAGTGGAGCAACTGGGACTTGAACTGGTGCCCATATGAGATATTGCCATTGCAAGCAGTGGCTTTACCCACTATGCCACAATGCCAATCCCATAGCTGTTTTTCTTTTTAAATTTTAGTTTTATTTTTTACTTTTTAAAAATGTTTTATTTATTTATTTGTCAGAGTTACAGAGAGAGAGGGAGACAGAGAGAGTGAGAGAGAAGGATGGAGAAAGAAAGGAAGGGAGGGAGGGAGAGAGAGGGAGAGAGCACAATGGCCAGGGCTGGGCCATATCGAAGCCAGGAGCCAGGAGCTTCTTCCAGGTCTCCCATGAAGGTGGCAGGGGCCCAGACACCTAGGCCATCTTCTGCTGCTTTTCCCAGGCCATTGGCAGAGATCCTGACTGGAAGTGGAGAATCCGGTACACAAACCAGTGCCTATATGGGATGCCAGCATCGCAAACAGTGGCTTTACCTGCTTTGCCATGACACTGGTCCCTAGTTGCACTTTTAAAACAGCATGGTACAGAAAGCGTTATACATGAAACAAAACATTATCCTACTTTTGCACAAAATCCTGTTACTGGCATAGTTCTTGCTTTTATAGCTAAATAATGGAATCAAAATTGCTTCCAACATCCCCAGGCCTTTCTGAATAAAAAGCCTAAAGACAACTGTACTGTTGCTTTTCAAAAACGGAATTAACTTTTTACTTTTAATGTACAACCAGAAAAGATAGACTGCTTGCCCACTAAAAAAGATTCCCAGGAACTCTCTTATTGAGTAAATATATGAATAAAAGTTTCTCTCTGTGCATTTTTGGTCATATATATGTGTGTTTACATATATGCATATATGAATGAATATATCTAGAGAAAATAATATAATACTATATATATATATATACTGTATTTTAATGAGAAATTCAGGAGCTCACATTTTCGTTATAACAATTCTGCTAACCAGCTCTGCAATGGCATGCATCTTTAGGAATTCTCAGCCTTCCAATTTCTCTCCTTTAAATACAAGTTGGCCTTAATACCTGCTGGATTCTCTCCATCTCTAAAGGTTGATGATTCTAGTTCCTATAAGAGAGTCGCTGGAATTATCTAGAAGATCAAATGGTATTTACGTGTGGTTGGAATAAGCTGATCAGAACTTTCCAAGGCTAAATACTATATCATTAAATATTTTATTGTACTATATGTTTATTATATTTATCTTAATATGTTGGAAAATAAAAACCCTGAAGGTGAGGACATTTATTTTAGTTTATTACCTCATATTGTCTAAAATGTCATGCTAAGAACAGGAAAATATTCCTGATAATAATTTGAATCCTAGTCATTTAAATCATATTTTGAATTTTAATTCTAAAGCAATGAGTAAAAATGACTGAATCTTATCTTTAAGATGTATGCAGATAGCAAAATACATGAAGATATAATATCCTATAAATTCCCATTAGTTATAAAACAAAAAATTAGGTATTTATTTTGAAAAGGTAATGTAATATGGAATTAAACATGAAAAGAAGATTCTGTTGCTAGTTAAAATGCTCTACAAATGCTGTATATTTATAGCTATGATTGCATCCAAACATTCACTCATTAAGTTGGACAATATTATTCCATTAGGACTTTATTTAACATTTATTAGGCTGTTAATAAGTGTCAGACACTTTTAAATGCTAAAATATCACCTAAATGTATAACTGTAAAATTATGTAAGGAAACAATGAAGAAACGTTTGACTAAGACATGAAAATGGAAATATAATTTCAATATCAACTAACAAAATGTCTACAATTTTTTCATTTTCTGAAAATATATTCATTGTACACTGAAGATTTTTTTAACCATTCAAGGTACAAAAGAATTAAAGTATAAAAATACACTCACTTAAACATAGTCTCAGTGCCCCACTAACATCCCTTCCACAAACCCAGAGAGAATGCCAGCATCTTTGTTGGACAAATCCTGTTCATGAATAGGAATTCCTACCTCAAGCACCTGGGCCTCTCTCAAGGAGGGCTTTTCTGGCCAAAGAAGCTTGCTTGATCCATACATAAGCAACCAGATGTTATGGAGAGTTAATGCCCTGAGAGATATAGAGATAGATGATAAATAACCCAACATCTTTGCTAATTAATGGAACAGCTCTGAAATGTATTCTGTAGATTCTCTTTGAGGGTCCTAAGGAATTTAGGCACCAGTTTCCTATAAGAACACCCCACTAATTAATACTTCCTTCATTGGATTTCCTCTTCCCCTGTCTCCCTACAATACTCACATTCTATGTTTTCTGGGAACACATTTGAGTGAATTGTTTCTACCTACATTCTTTAGTGCAGGTTCTTCAGGTAACTAAGAGATATGATGTGAGTGGTAGCCTTTCATTGTTTAAAAGATTGGACAATGTAGGAAAAAGGTAATGTCTTGGAGTCAAGGCAAAAATCATCAATGGCTGTTAAAACTACTGTAGGGGGGCTGGCGCTGTAGCGTAGCGGGTAACGCCGATGCTTGCAGTGCTGGCATCCCATATGGACGCCAGTTTGAGACCTGGCTACTTCACTTCCAATACAGCTCTCCGCTACGGCCTGGGAAAGCTGTCGAAGATGGCCCAAGTCCTTTACGACTTTATGACGTGATATAGTGGTTTCTTTTACTATAAAGGACATTATTTGGACAAGTGGTGAACTTTGAATAAGCTCTTCAAAAAAACTGAAAATATTGCATCAATGGTAATTTTACTTTTTATAATTACACTATGGTTACAATTGTAATTTTTTAAGATTTATTTTATTTATTTGAGAGGCAGAGTTACAGGGAAAGAGACACATAGAGAAGTCTTCTGTCAAATGGCCACAACAGCTGGAACTGGGCTGATACAGGAGCCAGGAGCCAGGAGCTTCCTCTGGGTCCCCCACGTGGGTGCAGGGCTCAAGCACTTGGGCCATCTTCCACTGCTTTCTCAGGACATTTTCAGGTAGCTGGATTAAGGAAGTGGAGCAGCTGGGACTTGAATTGGCACCCATATTGGCGACCGGCACTTCAGATGGAGGCTTAACCTACCTTGGCACAGCACCCACACCTACAATTCTATTTTACTACTTAAGTACTTCATTGAATTTAAGGGTAATGAAATGTTGTGTTTTCAACCTACTCTCAAACAGTTTGAATAAAAGTATATATGTAAATACAGAGAAAACACACATTAATATTTGAGTAATCTGAGAGAATGATATACAGAAATTCTTTGTACTATTATTGTACCTTGTCTATAAGTCTGAATCTATGTCAAAGTAACTTTTACAGTAAAGTTGAAAATATGTTGATGGGAAAAATACATGAGACAACATGAAAATTTAAGGACAATTGAAGTGCATTCTAACCATAAAAGAAAGAAATCGTGTTTTAAGTTCTTCAACAAATATTTATTTAGTTCCTATCATGTGATACATCCAATTCTGTGTTAAATATATAACTGCAAGAAAAAAAAACAGTCAGAATTCCCAAACTTTATGAAATCTGCATTTTGTGAGAATTTAGATCTTCTTAAGTAGTCAGTGAACTGGCTAAGCCATTTGTCTAAGGGAATCATTTCTCAATCTTTTAATCATGGTTTCATTAGCTTAAAATATTCTTCTAATGGAAATAACCCAAAAATTGCATTGGCATGAATGTTTGTTCTCTGTCCAATTCCCTCAGTTATGACCTATATTTGAACCATTCAAAAAGTTTCTGGAAATATAAATTTTGATGATTTTTTGCAAACTGATTAAAGATGTTATCGCATGATATTCTCTGCCTTGTACCAGATGGCTAATCCACAAAAACCATTTTTTTTCTAGTTCTACAATGTACTTTATTATGCATTCAGAATTTTTCACATTATTATTATTATTTTAGTATTATTGATATTATTCTTACTATCTTTTTTGTAAATAATGTTCTCTCCCCATCATATATAGTCAAATGTTCAAGTGAGGATAAAATAAAGTTAATGTAAATGAAGGTGTTTTTAAGGATGTACTTAAGAGAAAAGGTGATTGCCTAGGTATGGGAGAAGAGTCCAGAAGGCAGACCAGTGGTAATGATGGCTCAGAAGAAAGTAAAACAAAGGATGTGATGAAAATAGGTTATTGAACAACAAGCATTCCAAGAAGAGACAGCTGGGTGAAATACAAAGACATTGTGGACAGTGGAAGAAAGGAAAAGGGGTTTCATAGCAAACAAAAAATGCCTATGGCAACACTCACAGATGATAGCCAAGAGCCTTGCTGCTTCATCTGGACTCTAAACAGAAGAGCTGAAACTATTGCTCTTAAATCCCAGAAACTAAGGACTTTAACATCACTACCAACATAGCATTTGTATATAAATGTATACTACTGTAGTGGATGCTGATTAAGCACTAGAAAGAAATATTCAACTTTTCACTTGGGCACATCCATGTATACCATTTCCCTGATCACATCAATACTGTCTTTCCTATGTAAGAAGCTTTCCATTTAAATTCCCTGAGTGACAAAGGAATTTCATCACTGTTACCATCACCATCACCATCACCACCACCATCATCATTGTCATCATCACCATTGTTGTTATCATCATCATTATAACCATCGTTAACATTTTTGGGAGCTCATGTGACAGTCACTGTCTGAAGTACTTTAAATGTTTTAAGCACTGTTGTAAAGTTGAAAAGAATACCATCTTTAGTTTTCAAAAGAGGAACCTGAATTGCAGAGAAGTTAAGGAACTTACCAAGGACAAATAGCTACATATTTTCAGAGACAGGATCAAAACATAGGCATCTGAAATGTATACATAAATGGAAAATTGTTTTGTCAGATACCACACTTTAATACTTTTGTGTGTTATAGGAAACAAGCTAAGGAAAGCTTGGGGACATTGTTCCGGAGCCCTGGTTTACTACACCTGGAGTCCCCTCTCCACAGACTTCATGTGTGAGACGGTGAATTTTCCAATTATCTTCCTTTGTTTGCATTCGATGCTAGGTTTTTATCACTTATAGGAGTCAATTTCCTTGACTTTTCTCATCTCCTTCCCTTTTGCAAAGCTGAAAATGCCAGTGTGGCTTGGGCAGCTAGACAGGGCCACTAAGAAGAAGAATTTTGTTATTTCCTCACATTTCCCAGTTCTCTAGTGTATAAACAATATATGCTAATATCTACTTTTAAGATTTATTTGTTTATTTGAAAGGCAGAATGACAAGGGAGGAAGGGAGAGAGCAAGAGCAAGCGAACAAGCGAGAGAGAGATCAACCTTTTATCTGCTGGTTCACTCCCCATATGCCTAAAACAGTCAGGCCAGGTCAAAGCTAGGAGTCAGAAACTCCATGCAAGTCTCCTATGTTTGTAGTAGGAGGCCATATTGGAAGTGTGGCGTAGCTGAGACTAGAATTGGGCACTCTGATGTGTGATGATGGCATTCCAAACAGTGACTTAACCCAACATGCCATGACTCCCTACAGCACTGGAGAATGGTCTTCACTTAAGGTGGACACTGCCTACTCCTCTTCCCCTCTTTAACATGCCCTCTCTCCTCTCCTTAACACCAGGTGCATATTTCACGTTCAATGCTATCATCATTCCTCTCACTTTATTCTCTGCAACACTATACCATTTTACAATGTTGTATCAGTCTACTAGCAAATCTTGAAAAATGAGAAACTCCTCTGAGTAAGAGCATATACAGCTTTAATGCTTTTAAAATTTTTATTTTATTGTGATTTCTTGGTTGACATCCTATGCTGGGTTTTCTTATAGATTTTAGTCTTACTCAGTGATGACACACACTTTGGTGTGGAAACTCTTCACTTCAGAATCTTAGTTAGCAACACAAAGCCACCATCAATGTAATTAAAGGATTACAAATATTTGCATACTTCACATGTGCCACTGACTTTTTCAGGTTTCCTCATAAAGATATAAGAGGTTTACAGACGGATCTTTCACAGAAGGATTTTGAGTTGGGGGAATTCCTACATTATCACAAGAAGTTATAAACATATAATTGTCTACATTTGGCATCTTAAGTACAGCTATGTTGTCTATTCTGCAAATAGTAGTTTCAGAGCAGATGATTATATAGCTTTAACGCATATTAGTGTCTCCAACCTATTACTAACATCTTGTAAGTAAACAAAAGTAGTGGCTGTCATACTAAGCATTCAAAAACACTGAAGAGTAATGTCAAGCTATTTATAAATAAAACTGTGCATTGACAATCTAAACCCTGAGTAATTAAATGGCAGTGCTGATAAAGGTAGTCTTCAAACTACTTTCTCTTTTCAAAAGCTTGTTTTGACAAAAATATAATTGTCATAATTATTCTCTTCCAATGTGAATTTTAATAGCAAAATGATTATGTGGTCATTTTTGCTGTGTAAATCCTAAGCTTGTGATTCAAGTGCTATTTTAAAGAATTATGAGAGATCTAGACTAAAGGGTATTTACAACTTTTGACCTGATTTCTCAGTGACTGTAGTCTTTCTGATCACCTTCTGAGAGTTGAGTAAATTCTGTAGGAGAGGTGTAGAGTCAGAGGCTCTCAGTTTTGCCCAGCACAATGTCATCAATGCCAGTGGTTTTCAAAGCTGGTCCCCAGACAATAGCAACAGCAGCATTGAAACTTGTTAGAAATGGAAATCCTCAGATTATGAATCAGAAACTCTCACCAGTCTGTGTTTTTGCTAGGTGATTCTGACACATTTTCAAGTTTGAGAACCCCTCAAATCAGACAACCTCATAAATCATTGTCTGTTGTCTTGATTTCCAAATCTATTTAAATCTGAAAAGCTGTTGGAAATACGCAGTTGGCATTCAGGTTTTGCTGACTAGTTGGGTTTCAATTATTTTATTGAGTTATAGAGGTTTCTTAGTAGATGCCATTCCAGTACTTAATTACTAGTATTGTTTAATTGATTCTTATAACTTCCAGAAAGAGTTAGTCTCAGAATTTCTTTCTATAACTTCTAAAAGAAACCATGTATCATACAATCATTTGTGATTCTTTGTTAGAGTAGCTCAGTTTGCTTTTTCTCCCTGTTACCTATTTGTTAGAGACAGGTTCATTTGCCATTTTTCTATAAGAAAGAGCTCAAAACTACAGTGTCACAAAGGTTTCTTTATCTTGCTTCTCACCATATTCCTAATAGCTCAACAGCACAATGTTTGGTGTGATGAACTTCTGGCATGCTGCCACTTTAGCTCTGAGCAATAAATTCTTTTAATCAGGTTTTGCTTCTTGATTTCAGTCTACATTGTGCTGCATCTTGAGAGCCCACTTATTTTCATTGAATTGCCAGCCTTAGCATTATACAGTCATTGATTTTACTTTTCCTAGAATTATTTGATCATACTAACAATTTACGAGTGTGAAATTGAGGACAAATAGTCTTTCAAAGCAGCAAATTAATAGAGTCATATCTGTTAAATTTAGACATGTCTATTTTTTAAGAGGGCCCAAAGTCAAGTATGTATAGATTCACTAGGTTAATGAGCTTTACTTCATACTGCAGACTTCTCTTCCATAAATGGCCACATGCTATAAAGTAAAGTAGGAGGTGTCATGCATTTTCAAACTAGACTCATTATACTCTCTTTCATGTTCATATTCTGAACAAAAGGTGAGTCATAAAGTATTGGATTTAGAATCTAAATATCAGATTGTATGTCTGATTATATAGAGATATACACAAACACACACACATTCCTGAGGGTGATTACTGTCACCAGTCTACAAATGAGGAAATCCAAGGCTCCGAGAGAGTTCTTGAAAGCCCCAGGAAACAGCTAATACTTGATTTAAAAATGTGATGATTTTTCTCAAAGTTACTGCTCAAAAATACAAAATGGCCTTACATTCTAGATCACGAGACAGCCAACTTTTTCTTTTTTGTGGCCAATATGGTCTCTGTCTCAAATAATCAACTCTGTCTTTGTGGTAAGAAAGTACTCATGCAAATTAGTGAACTTGGCTGTATACCAACAAAACTTTATTTACAAAATCAGGCAGTGTAGGGCAGATGTGGCATAGTGAGATAAGCTGCCACCTGTGATGTTGGCATCCCATATGAGTACTGGCTCGTGTACTGGCTGCTACACTTCTTTTTGACTAAAGATTTATTTATTTATTTGAAAGTCAGAGTTACAGAGAGAGGGACACACACACACTCACACACACACACAGTCTTTCCATCGATTTTTTCACTCCACAGATGGTCACAACGGCCAGGGCTGGGCCAGGCTGACGCCAGGAGCCAGAAGCTTCTTCCGATCGCCTATACGTGAGTGGGGGCCCAAGCACTTGGGTCATATTCTGCTACTTTCCCCAGGCCATCAACAGGGAGCTGGATTGGAAGCGGGACCCAAACTGGTGCCCATATAGGTTACCTGCAATGCAGGCAGCAGATTTACCCCCTATGCCACAACAGCAGCCCCTACTCCACTTCTGATCCAGCTGCCTATTAATGTGCCTGGAAAAGCAGTGGACATTGGCCCAAGTGCTTGGTCTCCTGCCACCTATGTGGGAGACCCAGAGAGAGTTACAGGTTACCGGGCTTCAGCCTGACCCAGTCCGGGCCATTGTGGCCATTTATGAAGTTAACCAACTGATGGCAGATATATATCTCTCAATATCTCTGTGTATATGTGTGTGTTTATTTATCTCTGCCACTCTGCCTTTCAAATAGATAAATAAATATTTTTTTAAAAAGCTGTCAGTGGTCCAACTTTTGTATACTCCTATTGGATTCTTTGCTGCTCAAATTTTAATGTTCATAAAGATCTCTTTGGGAATTTTATTATAATGTACATTCTGACTCAGTAGGTCTGAGTTAGGGTTGAAAAATCTTCTCAAAGCTAATGCGAGAAACAGTTTATACAACCACACTTTGAGCAGCAAAGCATGATTTTAGAAAATATTTTATATTATTGGATACTCTCTTAATAACATCCTTTTAAACAAGGTTGTGCTTAAGAAAGATAAGTTAGCCTGAGAGTGACTTGGTCACATTGCTTCAGGATGATTTGAAAGTGTTACCAAATACAGGAATTATTTTGATATAATTGGATATATTTGTAAGTAAGCATTTATAATGGAACTTTTTCGATATTCAACAAATATTTATTGAGTACCTACTACATGCAATGTACCATTTTGTGTCAAACATATTCTAGTGGTAGAAATAGATAAACAGGATGGCTAAGTCAAATACAGTGTTTAGAAATTTAGAAAGAGATAAATAAAGCAAGGGAAAAGATGACAAAAAGTGTCTGTATTGGGGAGACTAGTACAGGAGGATATCGGAGGGGCGTTCAAGGTAGAAAACTCAGTAAAATCAAAAAGAGAATGGTCATAATGAATGGATCAACGTGACCAAAAAAAAAAAAAAAAGAGTAAAGAATAAGGGAGGAAGACTAAGGAGTGATGTGAATGGGCAGATCACAATTGACGTTTTTTCCTTTTATATTTATTCAAATATTTATTATTGCCAATAGAATTTATTCCTGTGTATATGAGTAAACATCAATATTCATTTTCTTTCTGTCTAAAAAATTTCTATTAATATTTCTTGAAACACTTGCTAACAATTTTCTTGGTCATTTTTTACCTGGAAATTTCTTTATTTCATCTTCATTTTTCAAAAATATGTTTTTCTAAATGTAGAATCCTTCTTTGACATTTTTATCAACACTCTAAATAAGTCATTCTTCTGACATTGAAAAATACTTATCCCAAGAAAGATAGACATATCACTTAAAAAGAGTTGAAATGAGAAAAAAGCTACAATTGACTTTTAAAAGCCAGGTTCCTGGCTTTAGCCTGGCCCAGCCCTGGCCATTGCAGCCATCTGAAGAGTGAACCAGCAACTGGAATATCTCTATATGTCTTTCCCTCTCTCTATATAACTCTGCCTTTCAAATATATAAATCTTAACAACAACCAAAAAGCCATACAGTAAGTGCTTGTGTTGTGAAGACAGTAGTGTGCAGTTATAAAATATGGAAATCAGAACAGTATTGATGCTGTGGGAATAGGGGCTTAAGACATAGAATAACATATTTGGTGACAATATAAAATGCAGAGTTAAGAGCTTAGAAACAAGCAAAGATGATATGAAGTGGAAAACTGTTAGCTGACTCAGAAGATGATTACAGTAAAGTTGTGGTTACCATTTCAGTGAATGAAAGACAAATCGTCTCAAAATTTAGCAGTTTGCAAGACATTCTAATTGACAACTGAATATATATATTTATCATATACAACATAATGTTTACATTTGTAGACTGCCTAAATTGAAATAGTTTGTATTACCTCACACACTTATTTTTTGTGTGATGAGAACACCTAAATTCCACTCTGGCCTATTGTCTTTAAATACAGTCACCATGTTGAATGATAGATGTCTTGAACATGTTCCTTCTGTCTAACAAGTTTTATATGCTTTGACAAACATTTCCTCAACTCCTTCCCACAAACCCTGGTAACCACCATTTTGCAATCTACAATTTTTTCTTTGCTCAGGATTCTACAGTTTGGGTTGGACTTGTTGGAATTGGTTTATATCTGTTCCACATGGCCTTGCTTGTAGTCACAAAGCATCTGAGAGTTTGGTTGAAGCTCTTATATCCAAAATAGCTTCTCACTTTTAACAGTTGGAGAACTCACCCAATCTTTATTGCATTATGGTATCTGGCTTCCAAGAATGAGCAGTCTAATAAGATAAGCCCAAATATGCAAGTGAACATCAAGCCATTGTTCACCTCACAATTGCCAAAGTTTGATTAGCCAAAACAAGTTCTAAGGCAAAGCTTAGAGGGAAGGAGCTATACAGCTGCAGATGGTCTGGTTCATCTGGAGCCATAAATGTCAGAGTCTACCATCAATACTATGTGAAGGAGGTATGTGAAGATTTGAAATAAGCTAGATGCATGCAATATGAATAAGAAAAGTATAAACCAATGATATTTATATAACATGTATTTAAATATTTAACTAAATTACTTAACCATATCAAGTATAGATTCAGCAATTTCATCTACAAGCTAATGTATTCACTATTTTACAAACAATTAAAACATCTTCTTAGTGGGAAAAACAGGAAATTGACTTATATTCACAGTTTCTTTATAGTGGGAGCTCTGTTACCCAAGACAAACTACTGAGCTTTGTTTCTTTTCTAATTTTTTAAGATTTATTTATTTGTTTGTTTGTTTCAAAGTCAGAGTTACAGAGAGAGAGAGAGAGAGAGAGAGAGAGAGAATCTTCCTTCAGTTGGTTCACTCCCCAGATGGCTACAATGGCCAGGGCTGGTCCAGGCCAGGAGACAGATGCTCCTTCCAGGTCTCGCACATGGGTGGCAGGGGCCCAAGCACTTGGGCCATCCTCTGCTGCTTTTCCCAGGCCATTGGCAGGGAGCTGAATTGGAAATGAGTCAGTCAGGATGTGAACTGGTGCCCATATGGGATGCTGACATCGCAGATGGCAGCTTTACCTGCCATGCCACAACACCAGCCCCTCTTCTTTTCTAAAAAAAGGAACATATTGTCCTTGAGATGGTGACAGAATTAGGAGAAACATGTATAGAAACACAATTGTGAATTAGTCCAAAATATAAAAGAAGCAACGTTGGAGAAAAACTTATTTTTCATCATATTTCCATGTATTCGTGCTATAAATTAGTAGAATAAAGTCTATGATTCTCTATAGGAAGAGACTGGGTGCCAGTGCTAATAAATAGGGTAACATTTATAAATGTTATTTATACACTTAAAGTCTTATATATCAAAGTAAAGCATTATAATATAGTTTTGAAAAGTCTTGGAAGACCTTTGTTTTAGCCTTGAGCAAAATCAAAACATGCCATTTTAGAGCAGGATAGTCATATTCATCTCCTTCTTAATAAAAGCATCTGACCAGATAATTTCATCAATATATATTTGTGTGCTGGATTGAAAGTAGACATCAATCAGAGCTCTTAAAGTATTATCAATTCATTTTGTTACGTTAGAAAGCAGGAATCATTGATGATTTTTATCCTCTCTTTGAACCAAAGCACATGTTTGAAAGTGTGTGAGGGTGTGCATGCATCTGTGGACACACACACACACACACACAAATTGTGAAAAATACTCTGATCTTGGAATATCCTTTAAATGCCTAGTTTAGTTCATTTTGTGCGCTTGTAACAGACTGGGTAATTTATGATGAAGAAGGAAAATGTATTTGGTTCACAGTTCTGAAGGCTGGGGAGTCCAGAAAGTTCAGTATCGAGGGGCCAGTATTTGTTGAAGGCCTCCGTGTTCATCACAACATGGCAGAAAGCATCAGATGGACGAGAGAGAGGGACAGGAGATAAGCTCACCCTCTTATAGGAAACTCACTCCTGTGATAATGGGATTAATTCATTCATGAGCATTCTTCCTTCATGATCTAAATTGCCTTTTGAAGATTCTACTTGTCAACACTTGCGCTGGGACTAAGCTTCCAACCTATGATCTTTGGGGGACACATTCAAACCATAGCCATATATAAGGGTTTCTTTTTAAGCTTTACCTTAAAAGTTGTTAAGCATTTCCTAAAAAATAAGGTAGAAGGATGCTGTAAAGTAAACTTGGTAGAAGTCATTCAGTTAAGCAATGCTTCACTCAACTATACCTGTATTATTACTGAGTATTGAAATAGCCTCTATTACTGTTGGTAATAAAAGAGGGAAACCATTCTCTCTCTCTCTCTCTCTCTCTCTCTCTCTCTCTTTTACTTAGAAATCTTTTATTTCTGGGATACAGACTTCATGTTTTTTGCATGTACACATTTAGGAACACAGTGATTCTTCCCACCCTACCCTCCCTTCTGCCTGCACTCCCACCCTTCTTCCTCCTCTCTCTCCTATTCCCATTCTTATTTTTCACCAAGATCTATTTTCGATTAACTTTACACACATAAGGTTAACACTACACTAAGTAAAGAGTTCAACAAATAATATGAGAAAAAAAAAAACTATTCCTCAACAGTGGAGAAAAGAGCTGTTCAAAATCATTGCATCTCGAAGTGTCAATTCCACTTGTATAAATCAGGGAAAACATAGGGTAGATGTCTTTTGGGGACTGGCTTATCTCACTAACTATAATGGTTTCCAGTTGCATCCATGTTGTTGCAAATGACAGGATTTCATTTTATCTAACTGCTGTGTTGTAGTCCATGGTGTACGTATGCTATCATTGCTTTATCCAGTCCTCAGTGGGTTTATTCCATATCTTAGCTATTGTGAATTGAACTGCAATAAGCATGGGAGTAGAAATCACTCTTTCATATGTTGATTTCATTTCCATTGAGTAAATTCCCAGGAGTGGGATGGCTGGGTCATAAGGTAGGTCTATATTCAGTTTTCTGAGGTGTCTCCGTACTGTCTTCCACACTGGCTGCATCAGTTTACATTCCCACTAAGAGTGGATTAGGATACCTTTTACCCCACAACCTCAGAGGGCAAGCTTTCAATGTGAAACATAGTGGAGTTGACTTTTCAAGAGCAGATAAATAGTACATAAACCTTATTTGTGTTTATGTAAGTATACATTTTGCAATGTGACATGCTCACATGAGTACCATATTCCTTGTCATGCACCTGAATATTAGGAAAAAATAGTCCTTTTATGTTTTCATTTTTTGTTTTAAGACAGGTAGAGTTATAGACAATGAGAGAGAGAGACAGAGAGAAAGGTCTTCCTTCCATTGGTTCACTCTCCAAATGGCCGCTATGGCTGGCGCTGTGCCGATACAAAGCCAGGAGCCAGGTGCTTCTTCCAGGAGCTTCTTCCTGGTCTCCCATGGGGTGCAGGGCCCAAGCACTTGGGCCATCCTCCACCGCCCTCCCGGGCCACAGCAGAGAGCTGGATGGAAGAGGAGCAACCCGGACAGAATCCGGCGCCCCATATGGGATGCCGGCGCCACAGGCAGAGGATTAACCAAGTGAGCCACAGCGCCAGCCCTGCGTCCTTTTATGAATTTAAAGATTTTACAAGCACCTCTTACATTCCTCAAATATATTTAACCTTACACATCAGTAAATCACAACTTGATTCAAAACATATTGGTGATCTTAAATCTTGCTCATGAATTTTATATTTAGTTTTAAGTAAACATCATTATTTAAAGATAGAATAAAATCCAGAAAATGTATAACTTGGGGAATATTAAACCAGCAGAAAAGGTCAAGAGCAATCGTCTATTAATGCCCTAATTATATTAACATTATTCTATATCTCTTCTATTGTTATTTTTAAATTGACTAAAATTGACTTTATCTTAAGGTAAAATAAAATACACTGAAAGGGGCTGGTGCTGTGTTGAAGCGGGTGAAGTCACAGCCTACAGTGCTGGCATCCCATATGGGTGCTGGTTGGAGACCAGGCAGCTCCACTTCTTTTTTTTAAGATTGATTTATTTATTTGAAAGGCAGAGTAATCCTTTTGTTTTTATTTTTATCTGCATTTACTGCAGCCATCTCTCCATGTTAGTAATTAAACTTTCTGTCATTTTGATCCTGTCCACCTTAGGAAATATATTATTAACTTATGTTTTTTTCAGAATGGCAAGTAATGGTGTTCAGTATATTATTATATATTATTTCTATGATCTACAATCTCCATTTTCATTGCATTTGTGAATTTATTTTATTTTTATTCATATACTGGAAACAAATTTTGTGGGTTTCACATATACACTTTCAAGAACATAATGAATCTTCCCACCCTTCTTCCCCCCCATTCCCATGATCTGTCCTCCTTCCTTTCTTATTTTTCTTTTAATGTTTATGATTGTATACTTTCCATTTACTTTCTAATCACAAGCTTAATCCTCCACTAAATAAAGAATTCAACAAGTAGTAAGTAAAGAGACCACTAGTCCTCAGAAGTATAGACAGTGGCTATAGACAATAATCAGATCTCAAGATGTCAGTTTCACTCATACATTGCATATCTTTGTACTCTAAATAATAGTTTTCGCAAAATCAGAGACTATGTGATTTTTCTCTTTTTGGGACTGACTTATTTCACTGCAGATAATTTTTTTTTTTATTTTTGGATGACAGCGATTCTAACTGGGGTGAGGTGAAACCTCATTGTGCTTTTTGTTTGTATTTCCCTGATGGCTACTGATCCTGAGCAGCTTCTCATGTCATATTAATCATCTCCTCTTTGAGCTCTACTTATATTAAATACATACATTGTTTCATCATGCAAAGCACAGGTGAAGAATTACCTTATTGTGTTTTTAAATTATTTAATCAACAAATAAAAATTGTACATCTCTGTGGGTTCCATGTAATGTTTTGATTGATATGTGTATATAATTTGCAATGTCCAGCCAGAGTAAACATATCTGTCTCTTCAAACATTATCATTTCTTTATGTTTAAGACATTCACAATCTTCTGTTCTATTTTTATATAAATATGCAGTATTGTTATCTATAGTCATTTTATGATACAACATACCAGAACTTGTTACTCCTATATAACTTTAATTTAGGATTTGTCAATCAAACTTCCTTTATCCCATACTCTCTCCAGCCTCTGGTAACCACCATTCCACTCTCAACTTCTACCAGATCAGCCATTTTTTTTTTAATTCCACAAATGAGTGAGATCATGTGGTATCTGCCATTCTGTGCTTATTTCACTTCCCATAATTACCTCCAGCTCCACTCATGTTGCTGTGAATGACGTGATTTTATTCATTTTTGTGGCTGAATAGTGTTCCATTGCATATATGTAAGACATTTTTAAATCAGTTTGTCAATTGATAGGTTGAGTTCATATTTTTGATGTTGAGAATACTGCTGCAGTAAACGAGGGAGTGCAGATCTCTCTTTGACAGACGTATTTCATTTTCCTTGGTTATATACCCAGCAATGGGATTGCTGGATCATATGGTAGTTCTATTTTTAGTTTTTTGGTGAAGCTCCATACTGTTTTCCACAATGGCTGTGCTCATTTGCATGCTCACCAAACTTCCCTTTTCTCTACGATTCTTTCTTCTACACCGGTTCATTTTTCTTTTGTATCCCCATCTTTCTTTCCTGTACTTGTCCCTCATTTTCTTTCCTTCTTACTGCCACAGTTATCATGCATCTTGCTCATGCTCCAATACCTTTGGCACTGTTCTATATCTCGTAGAAGACTTTTCCCCCACCATACCAGACATATGTTTATTTCACTCTGAGGTACGATTTGAACCTAGGTTATGGTTGTCTTTCTCTTCTCCCTACGCCCCTACACTGCCCCCAGGCTGCTTCTGTAACTAAAATCATAAAATGGAAGAGTACATTCAGTTCAGGCAGTGATTTGACTTTGTTAAAATTTCTTAGGCTCAGCTCGTTCTTCGGAGAAGTTATTAAATGTCTTGTTAGCATTTACCCCTCCTAGTTAGAAAGTAGTTTGTACTATTGCCTTAGAGAAAAAAAAAAAGCTGGACATTAAGGTGTTAAAAACGACTTATTCAGTAACTACTGACAGTGTGGGAAAGAGCTGAGCTCCATGCCAATTTGTACTAGAGTGAGGGAGAATAAGGTTGAGGGTCCTGAGGGCTGGTGCTCAGGTAGCATCGGGGGAGGGAGAACTTCTTCAGGGTTGGTCAGTATAAATATGACCATGACCGGATGGCTGTGTTTGCAGTCTGACAGTTATGGAGTCAGCATTCTGTCCCCCCACTCACACTCCCCATCCCTCTGCAAGATGACAGTTCAGGTCCTCGGATGGCTGCTGCATTGTAGAAAATGCAAATCTGTCTCAAAGGAGGAATGACTCACACTTGTAAGCAAGCTCTGTATCCTAAGTGCTCTAATAATGGGAGGTCAGGGGCCTAGCTGCACGTGGTGGCTAGGACAGCAAATTCTTTGGATAACCTCAGGTTTTCCAGACTGGAACTTAAATGATGGCTGGGTCATCTCGGGGATATGGCCTTAGGGTTTTAGAAGCCCTGCCAGGGCTGGAAAAGTCTCAAAACAGGGGTTTGGCTCAAGTGTTCCTGCTGAGAGCTTTTGTGGTTCTCAAACCTCACAACCCTCTTTCTTCCCAATTTGGTGAGGCCTAGAATCATTCTTTCCATTAAAAGGGTTCAGCTGTGTGTTTCCCTGTCCTCTCCCCTGGGCGCCTTTTTTCTAAATCCCCGTTCAGAAGAGAGAAAAGAGAAGAAATTTCAGTTTGCTTATTTGCAAATTTGGGAGTTTGGTGAAACTCCCAGAATATCTTTCACTTTACCCTGGGGCTGGAGTTGAAGAGGCAGAGTCAAAGGCCTGTCCCTGGAGTTTCTCCTTTTTTGACCTCCACGCTTGGGTTATGCCTGACAGTGTTGAACTTTATCTGATCTCGGAGATCCTGAAAAACAGTGATGAAGGAACTCCCCAGTGACTGTGTGCTCCTAGAAGTGGCCCTCTTACCAGACCAACCTACCCTTTCACATTACAGAAGAGTCATCTCCACTCCTCCTCCATAACGGCTTTGTTTAATAAAACTCTAGATTTCCTCCCACATTCCTGACAGTTTTCTCTCTAATAAATGTTCTTCCTTTTGCTATGACCTGAATAAATCAGTTCCTTCATGCATTTTGTGTTTAATAGACCTGACTTTGTACGTGTTATACTATTCATGACTAGTTATTTCTTTTTTAAATTTTGTTTGTTTGCTTTACTTGCTCAGGTATTGGGAGAGAAATTATGAAATGAGGTATTCTTCTACCAGCTTAAACTGAAAACCCAGCTGTAGCTTTTAAACCTTTATGTTCTACATTAGGACAGCAAGATTTGAAGATGAAATGCAAACCAGCTAGGTCTTATGGATTGAACAGGACTTGGAACCCCAAACTCATTCAGGTGTTTTATTTCTGAAATCTTAGTGTTAAGGGTTGATGCATGAATAGTGGAGACTTGATCTAATTTTGGCTGCCGAGAAGAGGTGGGCCAGGTGGAAAGCCTTTAGATCACTGGTGGCTTGCCTTCAGAAGGTGGTTCTCGCGAGAGGGTTGGTTATTTAAGCATGGTTCGTGTTACCTTATTTGCTTCCTGTCTCTTTCAACCATGATTCTGCACCAGCTCCACCCGACGCCACACTAACGGTGCCCGCCTGCTCCCGAAATTTGGACCTGTAAACCGTAAGTTGAAATAAAGCTTTCTCTTCCTAAGAAACTCCTCTCAAGTATTAGTTAAAGTCATGGCAAGTTGACTAATAGACGAGGGGAGAAAAACTGTGCTGCTAATTTTTGCATAAGCCATGTAAATGATGAGCCATTCGGGCATTGAATTGTTATGAGATAAATTATGCCATATTTAATGCTAGGAATCTCAAAAATGGAGGGGCAGGAGGACTTGGAGTGAGAGCAATGAATATTACTGAATAATTTGTTTGCATATTAGGGAAAATATGATCTCCACTCATCTACTCTTGTCCTCTCCTTCCAGTTTATCTTGCCCGTAGTACAGTCCTACCTCAAAGACTTTGTATTTGCTGTTCCAACTCCTGGAATATTCTTCTCCAGGATAACTACATAGCTTACTCTCTCTTAATTTCTATGCTGAAATGTTACCACTTTCAAAATCTATCTCCTCCCAGTATATAGTGATATCATCCTACCATCAAAATCTCAGTTACTTTGCCTACAGGCAGGTGTACTACATGGACATTTATTGAATGAATAAATAATTTTTTGTGGTGACCATCCTTTCATCTCAAATAAGTTTTTTGAGTCAAAAATGGTGATGATGCATTTAAACTGCAGTAGTATTTCCCTATCCTGCAAATATAATTAATTGATATTTGCTTGTGGTTCATTATCAAAAGCAAATTCTATTTTAAAAAGGACTATACATACATACATGATACTTCTAAAAGTTAAACTCTAGAATGTAAAAATGATATGTAGTAAAAATCTATCCTCAGTGATGATTTGAAACATACAGCCCAAATTATTTTTAAACAGGCCAGCGTCACATCTCACTAGGCTAATCCTCCGCCTTCGGCACCGACACCCCAGGTTCTAGTCCCGGTTAGGACGCCGGATTCTGTCCCAGTTGCTCCTCTTGCAGTCCAGCTCTCTGCTGTGGCCTGGGAAGACAGTGGAGGATGGCCCAAGTGCTTGGGCCCTGCACCCACACGGGAGACTAGGAGAGGCTCCTGGCTTCAGATTGGTGCAGTGTGCCGGCCATAGCAGCCACTTGGGGGGTGAACCAATGGAAGGAAGACCTTTCTCTCTGTCTCTCTCTCTCTCACTGTCTAACTCCGCCTGTCAAAAAAAATTTAATTTTAAACATATACAACTTTTTATAAACAGAAAATCTGGGCTTGTAGGATAGCATTCAGATAGCCAAGAAAATGATAGATAATTCTACTTAGTGTGGCTCTATTAACATTCATTTTGCCTCTGAAAATTATTGCTATTTTAAGGTTTTTTTTCCCTAAAACTTGTAAAAACACTTTTTAGAGAAAAACTGGGCTACAGATTTTTCTTTAAAATAAAAGATGTGGTCACTCATACTAAGCTTAATGCATTTCTAATTACAACTTTGCTTGAAGTAGAAATACTTTGCCTCTTTACTTCTAAAGTCTATTTTTTCACTCCATTGTAAATTTTATACATTTTATGGACAGAATAAATGCATCATTAAAAAGATTTACTAATATAATTTACTGAGCTAAAATTCCCAGGTAGTTCCATGCATTTTTTATCTTGAAATCAGAATTACCATAAGTTCTGATTTGTAAAAAAGCAACCAAGATTTTGAAATAACTGTGTCTGTTTTTAAGAACATACTTTTATATTTCTCTGAACAAGCCTGTTGTAGGAATTAATGAGGACATTTGTAATGCAATTTGTTCTGTCTCAGAGAAGGTATTATCTCTTAAAGGAGCAAGAATAAGATGTAACTCTATTCATTAGATCCAATTCTCAGAAAAGTTGTGAGAACTCTCCAGACAAGGGCTTACAGAAAGAACATTAAATGGATAAAAGATTTTGTATCCCAAAGTGATTGAAGATATAATACAGGCTACGATTATTGTCCCCTAATAGGACTTGCTATTCATGGACATAAATTCTGTACAAATATGAGCTAACTAAAACCTTCAAACTACTTTCATGAAATCCTTGCGTACTTTGGCCTAAAACTATGGAAACTAGTGGTCTTAAGGTAACAGAAAATAAGTCCATGGCTACTTAATACATGGTTACAAAAGATGGTCTTATTATTTTAAATAGCTTATTTTGAGCTTTACCTTACATTCCATGAAATTTAATCATTTTATGTGTGCAGTGCTATAATTTTAGTAAATTGGTGTTATGCAACTATCTTCATAAGCTAATACAAAATTTGCTTAATTCCAAAAAAATCCCTCATTACTTTTTACAGCTAATGCCTACTCCCACCTGCAGCCTTGGGTAACCACAGATGGGCTTTTTGTCTCTAAATTTGCCTTTTAGAAAACATTTAATGTAAGCGGCAACATACAATACATAGTCTTTTACATCTGCTTTAACTCCAGTTTGATGTGCTTGAGGTTCGTTCATGTTGTAGAAGTATCAATAATTTGTTCCTTTGGAATGCTGAATAGTATTTCATTATATGAATATACCATACTTTGTTTATCCATTCTCCAGTCAATGGACGTTTGAGTTCTTTCAAGTTTTTGCTATTATGAATAATACTGCTCTGAACAATTGCTTACATATATTTGTATGGACTTATATTTTTGTTTCTCTTTGATAGAGTCTTAGAAGTGTAATTGTTAGGATATATGGAAGATTTATGTCTAACTTTTTAAGACAGCCCAGGCCCTAAAATATGATAAATACCCTATCCTAATTTTCCCATTGTGAGATCCTACTAAGACTCTGTAGTGATGTTCTCCTTTCTAACAGCAGGTCCTGAAAATTAAACATATATTATCATCAGGTTTTCATGTTTTCTCTGTCTCTCCCTTCTTCCTTTCTCCCTCCCTTCCCCCTCTCCCTCCCTCCCTCCCTCCCTCCTTCCCTTTCTGCAACACTGCCTTTCAAGCATGTAAAAAATAAACTTGTTTTTAAGATGTTGTGTCCCGAAAAAGTGAGGTAATGGGTATGTTAATTAGCTTACACAATGTATGCACTTATGGAAACATCACCTAAGGGCTGGTATTATGTCACAGCAGGTTATGCTGCTGCTTGGGATGCCAGCATTCCATATCAGAGTGCCCCTTGGAGTTCTGGCTACTCTTGCTTCTGATCCAGCTCCCTGCTAATGTGCCTGGGAAGGCAACTGAAGATGATCCAAGTACTTACGCCCCTGCCACCCACGTGGGAGACCAGAATGGGGTTCCTGGCTCCTGGCTTTGGCCTGGCCAGATCTGGGTATTGTGACCATTTGGGGAGTAAACCTGTAAATGGAAGATATATTCTCCTCTCTCCTCCCCTCTGCCCTCTGCCCCCAGTGTGTGTGTATTTCCTTCTCTTTGACTTTCTGCCTTTCAAATATTTTTTAAAATCATATCATATAACATATATACATACATATTATATATATATGTGAATTTTTAATATTAATAAAACTGAAAAAGAGAAGCATGGTAGGGGGGAAGAAATATCTCAGGTCCTTGGGCAGCTATGTTTTCTCTTGCTTGCCCCTTCACTGGTCTCTATTTTTGGTAAAACAAACTCCTGATTTGGTCAAGGCATCATAGGAAGCTTTTGTTACATGTTGTTGAACCCGGTCCTAAAATAAGATACTGTCTCCCTTCCCAGAGTAAATGCACTTGCCTGTTATTTTTATACTCTTCCAAATTTTTATGAACTTGTTTATTTTAGAGAATATGTTTTTATTTTATTTTTTTTTTTATTTTTTGACAGGCAGAGTGGACAGTGAGAGAGAGAGACAGAGAGAAAGGTCTTCCTTTGCCGTTGGTTCACCCTCCAATGGCCGCCGTGGCTGGCGCGCTGTGGCCGGCACACCGCGCTGATCCGATGGCAGGAGCCAGGTGCTTCTCCTGGTCTCCCATGGGGTGCAGGACCCAAGCACTTGGGCCATCCTCCACTGCACTACCGGGCCACAGCTGGCCTGGAAGAGGGGCAACAGGCACAGGATCGGTGCTCCGACCGGGACTAGAACCCGGTGTGCCGGCGCCACAAGGCGGAGGATTAGCCTAGTGAGCCGTGGCGCCGGCCGAGAATATGTTTTTACATAAGGAATTCATTAATTTCTTCAAAAGCATGTTGCATTTTGAAGATACTACAATACCTCAGCAAAATTTAATATACTTAAGTGTTACTTATTTTTCATGTATAATTTAAAAGGGAAAATATTTCAAGCAATTAAATCTTGATTTGAAATATGATCAATAAGTTTTTTCAGTATTTTTAAATTCAAAATCCTAAAATAGTTGAGAGCCTAGGAAACACTTTTTAAGACCATAATCTTTGAGGGGTGAAAATCCAGTACTGACTAAGGACTGAGGAAAAATAATAAATATGACTTTAAAACATTCTTATAATAAGGATTTCTGCTGTTGGCTAGGAAAAGTATAACTCATTTCAGATTAAGCCTCTTACATAAACAAACTACACAAGCTAAATATAGAAAGTATTGGTAGTCATTTTGCCCTATCAGTTAAAACACTGGGATGCCCACATCCCATATTGAAGTGCCTAGGAGCAAGTCCTGGGTGTGTTCTCAATTGTAGCTTCCTGCTAATATGCACGCTGGGAGGCAGAAAATGAAGTCTCATCTAACTGGGTCTATACCACTCATAGAAGAGACAGGAACTGAGTTCCTGCAACCTGAATTGGCCTGGCGAGGCTCAGGCAACTGCAAGTATTTGGGGAGTGAACCAATGGATGGGAGTGCCCTCTCTATCTTATGCTCACTTTCAGTCTTTACTCTCTTTTCTCATTCTCTCTCAAATCAATAAATAAGTTTAAAATACATAGAAAATAATTTTACAAAGATACTACAGAGCTACCAAGGCAGAATAAGAGGAATCAAGATCTAGAATAAAAGAAATAAGACTGTATTTGCTAACATTTTCCCTCTAGAGACATTTATATATATTCATTGGATCTAAAGTTCGAACCAAAAGCAGTAGCCCAGAGCTTGAAATGATCTCACTGGGATGGAGAGACATGCATTGGCATTCAGGGCTCCAAAGGCAGCCAATACTCGAGGTGCCAAGATCCTAGATTTTAAGAACATCAAAGAACCAAACATCTGCATTCAGTTTTCCCTTGAGAAATGGAGTGAGAGGCCAAGAAACCAAGAAAAAAACAACCTGTAAAAGGCAATAATGCCAAACACATACTTGGGCAGTCTTATGGGCTGGAGAGATGATGAATATTAGATTTAGAGCCTGCCAAAGTAGATGCCCCGAATAGCTGTGCTCTAGGCATAAGGCAAACAAATATAAATCAAATTTTCTAAAGCTTAAAACACAGCTTTGAACAAGGTTAATATATGATGATATTGAGGTGAACTTCTTTGACTCTAATTGTATAATGGACAAAAATTATATTCTCTCGGTGCCTGTCATTACAACCTCGATTGTAACTAACTTCAAGAAACAAAAGTCAAAGGAAAAAAATGATAGGCAAATGAAACTGATGGAATCAATATTGAATTTGTCAGATACAAATTTTAAATAACTATGACTAACATTTTATAGAAAAATATAATATGTATAATATCACTAGAAAACTGGAACAAATATAAAAATTAAGTCAAAATTTTAGAACTGAAATATACCATAATTGAAGTTAAGAACTTAATAGATGGTTTTAACTACATGATAAGCAATGCAAAAGAAAGAATATGTTAACTGGAAAACAAACCATATTTCAGATATAAGAACCATAGATAAAATTTATGTAAATAGGAAAAGAACATGAGACGTTGAATATGACAAACATATTATGTACATGACATTACAAAAGAGAAAGGAGGCACAATGATTAGATATCATGCTGAAAACAAGGGAGCAGAAAAACTTTAAAAATACCATGATTGAATGCTCATTGCAGCTCAATTCACAGTAGCTAAGATGTGCAATCAACTCAGACGTCCATAAACTGAAGATTGATTAAAGAAAATATGGTATATATACCCTATGAAATAATACAAAGAGGTAAAAAAAATCCTGTAGTCCACAATAAAAGGGATGCAACTGGAAAGCATTATACTTAGTGAAATAAACCAGTCCCAAAAAGGCAAATACCATATGTCTTCCCTGATCTGTGGTAACTTAGAGTACCTAAAAGGTATTCTATAGAAGTGAAATTGACACTTTGAGATGTGATGATTTTGAAGAACCCTTGTCTCAACTGTTGAACGTTGGGATTTTTTTGTTTTTCTTTTTTGTTGTTTTTAATACTATTGAACTCTTTACGTTGCATATATTAATATATGAGTATAGAGCTAACTGAAAATAGGTCTTTGTAGAAAGTATAATGGGAATAGGAGATGGAAGAGGAACAACAGTGGGAGTGCTGGAGGGAGAGAGAAAAGGGTAGGAATAATTACTATGTTCCTAAATTTGTATATATGAAATACATCAAGTTTATATGCCTTAAGTAGTTTCTAGGTAAAAAACAATATATAGAAAAAACATTGTGATATCTGGGGTATAGTTGGACAATGGATAGGAATTAAGAAGTTAATATTGTAAAAAGCTTCTTGGACAGGAACTGGTAGATTTCTGATACTCCACTGGAGTCCTGATGGTTGGTAAGGAAAGCTCGTGGGAAAGCTTGTGGGAATTAAAGGTCGAGCATCAAAGGAGACTATTGAATTGCAGTTAACTTGATGATCATGGCTTTTCTTCAAACTCTCCTGCCTGTGTCTGTCCCAATCCCATCTTCCATCAGGCATTTGCATAATGTTGATCTCTTCTACACATCTAGGTAACAGAAATGATAGGAAGGTGTCTGTATTCATACTACCCCTCCAAACAAACATATATCCAGCCTTGCCCCCTCCACATTTAATTGATTTGTTTCACAGAAGATTTTATTATAAAATGATTGTATGTTAGAATTTTTCAAATTTTTTGTTGAAATTGTTATTAATAAGAAAGCTTACAATTTTTAAACTTCAATATCACAAAAACAATCCAGAGCTTCAAATGAGAGTCATGAAAAAGAAAATGTGGTATTGCCAAGATGACTAAGTAGATATAGATGCATACATAAGTGATGGAAATGAAAGCCTTGCTAGGAAATTACATACAAAGTTAGGAAAGGCAAGCTTCCCTCAAACATATGTTTAAAAATTTATCAGAAAACTAACAAATTCAGAAAATAGCTTCAAATGCCTTCTAATCCACAGAAATAACATTAGCAAAAATCATTTAGAGTGATTGTTAGGTTTCAACTAAGGTGGCAAAATTACGCAAAATGACCTATTTAAGGAATACATACATACACATACACTAGCAGATAGCTTTGAAATTTTGATTCACTGTTGATAGCACTAATTATAGGAGCATAGTATATGATGGACTACTTTGAGAATTTAACAAGTCACATCACTGTTTTACAATGAAATCCCACTGAAATTCATTCTTTTGATCATGTACACCTTCTCAATACAAGGTAGTTTATGCAATCTAAGAAATAAGAATTTCTTAATTATGGAGAATCTATACAGGACTTTCTTCATGCTTCTCAGATCTCTTCAATAAACATTTATAAGCATCTGTGTCAATACTATGCTATCTAGTGGGAGATATGAAGGAAAAAGTAAGATATGAGTGCTACCCAGGATGAGTCAAAATTATTGAAATGTAACCAGTCTCTGCCAACTGGAATTGAAGTCACACTGCTTTATGAAATTTTCTAAAAGTATTTTAATGTTGGTTAAAGATATCATCCATCCTCTGGTTCACTCCCAAATGCCTGCAACAGCCCTAGCTGGGCCAGGCTGAAACCAGGATCCAGGAACTCTTTCCAGGTCTCCTCTGTGGCTGCCAGGAATCCAAATACTTGAGCCATTGTCTTCTGCATCCTAGGGTGAACATTAGCAGGAAACTGGATTGAAAGCTGAACCAGAACTTGATCCCAAACACTCTGATACAGCATGTGTCCAAGTGGCAGCTTAATCCACAGTGCCACAATCCCAACCCCCCAAAATTTTTAAAACATAAAAGCATAGCATGTTTGACAAAATTCTGGGTTTTGTGAATGTTGTGTCACATTTTCCCCCCATGTTAACCATGGATTTTCCAACAATGAGATGGTGCAAGTATTTAGTGTGTTTGTAATCTGAATTGCTCAGGAATACTTAATTCCTCTTTCGCAATCTACCATGGTAAAAGGCATTTGAAGGTGAATGACTTGCATCCTGAATAAGCTCAATTGTTCAGCAGACAGCTCTTTAATTATAAATCTTTAAATGTTTGGTAGGACTGCATTTTACTTGAGTTCTTTTCACACAATGACAAACTGTGAAAATGTAACTTTTGTATTCTATAATTAGGAGAAGATAGGACTAAAGAGGGCCAAATGGCAAATTCTTTCTTTTAAGCTGTATGTAATGATACATGTTTCCATGTTGTCTTTTCCATAACTTTTAAAGTCATATTTATGTAGTGAAGATGGCAAAGTGTCTGGCTATTAAAATTACATTCTTTTGCAGTTGAGAACACTTTAACAAAGTAATGCTGGATATGTTTCAAGTCAGTAACTCTAATAGCATTCTTCAATTTCTCATATTACCAAGCCCTCAGAACAAAAGTGCCACTATCAATGGGGTGCAGATTTTCTCACTGACTCAGTTTGATTTCCATTGAAACCTTTTCTTCATACTTACGCAGACTCTCTAAAAAGTCTTCAAGCTTTTTAAAGTATTGGATGTGAAGACTAAAGCTAGAAGCGATTTATTTGGGAAATGAATTATCCTAATCTCTTGCAACCATTGCCACACTCTCGAAATACAGGGGCAAAATGAGGACTAACAACAGGAGGGATAAATGAGTAGTGACAAAACTGAAGCCTGCTATGAAGGCGATAGTTTTAGATGTCAAAATGAGAATTTAATGGTAAAATTCAGGACTATTCAAAGAGGTATCTAGTGTGTAGCTGTTAAAATGTAATAGACTTGCCTTGGTAAATTGGCTTAGGGATTTAAAATATCAAAGTCTTCACAATTCAAACCTATATATGTACATGCTTTAGCAATCAATGGATCACATGCATTCCTCAAGACTTCAATATACCCTAATGTGCACAGTAATGAGGGCAATGTTTCACAAATTTCTGCTTGTATCAGAGTCTCCTGTTTGACTTGTTACAATTCAGATCTTTAACCTTTGACTCTTGAGCTTCAGATTCAGTAGGTCTGGCTTGGGACCTGACACTTTGCAGTCGACTCAATTCCCAGGTGTATTAGTCTGCTCAGACTGCCATACCAAAATACAATAGAACGATGTAAATTTGCTTCCAACAACTCTGGAGGCAGGGAAGTCCAAGATCAAAGGCCCCAGGAAGGTAACTTTTATTCTGAAGCTTTTTGTCCTATAAGTGGCTACCACCTCCCTCTGTGCTCACATGTGTGCCCTGTGGGGTGGGAATGGGGGTGGGAGTGGGAGTGGGGGTGGGAGTGGGAGTAGGATTGGGAGATCTCTGTTCCTTTTCTTGTAAAGACACCAGCCCCAGCAGATTACGGGCCAATCTGTATGATTTCATTATCCTTAATCACCTCTTTAAAGGCCTTGTCTTCAAATACAAGCACATTGTGGATTAGGGTTTCAGTACAATAGAGTTTGTGGGTCACAATGAAGCCGGTGAAACCAGATGCTGCAGCTGCCATGCTTCCAGAAAGCATCCTTTGTGAACTACTGTGCTGGATACACGACGAATATAAAAGATGTATTTTCCGAGAGTACTGTCCTCAATAAGTTTCTACCATTTTAAAGAGATAGGTCTAATAAGCATAAAGTGTTTACAGGGCAAAATAAGACCTATACAACAAATACCTGATTTTATGGTGTGTCAGAATATAAAGAGGCCAGCATTGTAGTAGAGTAGATTAAGCTGGGACTTGTGACACTCGCATCCCATTTTAGAGTGTTGCTAGTTCAATTTCTTGCTCCTCTGCTTCTGGTCCAAATTCCTGCTAAGGTGCCTTTGTGCATATGATAGCCCAAGCACTTGGGCCCCTGCCACCCATGTTGGAATGGGTGTTTCTAGCTCATGGCTTCAGCCTGGCCATGCCACCCATGGGGGAATGGAGTTTGTAGCTCCTGTCTTCAGCCTAGCCCAGGCCTGGCTGTTGCAACTACTGGGGAAGTGAACCAGTGGACGGAAGATGGTTGTCTCTCCCTGTTTGTTGTTCTGCCTAACAAAGAAAGAAACCTTTTTTGAAAGATACTAAATATATACTATGTATACTAAATGAAAAAGTAGGCTGTTAGGCTCTTAAGAACACATCACAGAGTTGGTAAAATATTGGCACTGTCAGAATTGATAATATTTTAAAAGTTAAATGTGAGGATAAGAAATTATGAAGGCAATGTTTTAGAGTTTGGAATAAGAATATAACTGGGTGGAAAGAATAGGGCAATTTTTTCATGATGGAAATTTTTCTGGAATGTGATAGGAGTTCAGGTTGGTAAATTTTCCTAGAGTGTGGTGAGTAAGAATTATAGACTCTTTAATTCACACACACACACACAAAAAAACAATTATGAGAGCTGAGGAAACAAACACTGAACAGTGAGACGTGGGTGGTTCAGCAGAGTATTTGAACCTCACATGCTCTCAACCTTCTTTTCTTTGCTATTAAAAATGTCTTATTTTAAAAGTTTATTTATCTTAAGAGAGACAAAGCAGATAGTGAGAGAACAAGTAATTCCCATCTGCTAGTTCATTCCCCAAATGCCTTGAAGACAAGGCCAAGGCCAGGCTGGGGCCAAAGCCAAGAGCAAGCAACTCGATCGCATTCTCTCACATGAGTGGCGAGAACCCAATTGCTTGAGCCATTACTGCTCCTAGGGTCTGCATTAGCAGGAAACTGGAATCGGGAACTGGAGCCAGGAACCCAGGTACTCTGATGTGGAAAGTAGACATCTTAACCACTAGGCTAAATGTCCCCTCCCAGGGTTTTTTAAATTGTAAAGTATTGATGACCATTGATATAAATTATTTCTTTGACTGTAGTACATAAAAATCTATAACTCTTGGCTTGAAAAATGAATCTGAAATCATCTTCCATATTACAAATTACATAGTATCAAGTTGCAAAGCACAAACGAATTATGAACAGGATTTTGTCTGCATCATGTATGCTGTACTTTTATTCAATAACAAGAAATTACTTGTGAAGAATCTGGCAGACACTTTGGAATTGTACATGACTTAATTTGTATAACATAACTAAATATTTCTTGTAGATATAAATATCTTATGATGCAAGAGGTTCCCTTTGGCATTCATTCTTAGAAATAATAGATATTATTTTCCCTATGTTTTTGCTGCAGATTTATTTGGGAGGTAGTTAGAGAGAAGGAGATGCAGAGAGAGATCTTCCATCCGCTGTTTCACTCCTGAAATGGCAGCAATGGCCAAGGCTGAGCCATGCTGAAGCCAGTAGCCAGGAGTTTCATCCAGGTCTCCTATTTGGGTTCAGAAAACCAATTACTTGGGCCTTCATGTGTTGCCTTCCCAGGCACACTAGCAGGGAGCTGGATCTGAAGTGGAACAGCTGGGACTCCAACTGGCACCCATATGGAATCTGGTGTTGCATGTGTGACTTAACCCACTACACTACAAAACAGGCCCTTAAGTCTTTATTCTTAATGAAATGGATGATATTGATTTGTTTTATAGTTAGGTCACATATTTGGACTCGGTGTTTTCTAGGTAAGCCTGAAGAGTGAAAATAAACATAAATACATGAGTACTAATATCCCTCAAGGATTATATCTTTAAACTTTATTTTGCATTCCTTGCTCATTTGGATTAATGGAAAGTATAGATGTGTGTGTTACTCTGTTTACAATTTAAAATATCTAGCTCCAGAATGAAACTCCAGACCTTCATGAAGGGAAGGAAAAGGCAATCTTATTGTGAATCTGTGTGCTTAGAAAAAGACCTCATTTTAAGGCAGACAAATTTACAAAAGTGAATAAAGTCAGTCCTTGGAATTCATCTTATAAATCATTTCCAAGATCAGTTACCTTCAAGAAAATGAAGTTTTCAATGAAGATTCTATCAGAAACACATTCCTAGTAAGGGAAATCATGATGGCATGAAAACGCACAGGTTTTTTTTTTTTTTTCAATGTGAGAATACACAACTGATGAAATTATTCGAGGAGAAAGTATAGTGAAATAAGCAAGTCCCAAAGGGACAAATGTCATATCTTCTCCCTGATCTGTGACAACTAATCTAGCACTAAAAAGGAAACCTGTAGAAGCGAAATGGACACTGTGAGAAACTGTGACTTGATCAGCCCTTGTCCTGACTGTCGAGGAAAAACTTAATACTTTATCCCTTTTAGTATTTTTTTGTTCTACTTAATACTATTGGTTGAACTCTGTAATTAACACACAATTGTTTTTAGGTGTTGAAACTTAACTGAAAAGTGATCCCTGTTAAATCCAAGAGTGGGAATAAGAGGGAAGAGATGTACAATTTGGGACATGCTCAATCGGACTTGCCCCAAATAGCAGAGTTAGAAACGTGCCGTGGGATTCCAATTCAATCCCATCAAGGTGGCATGTACCAATGCCATCTCACTAGTCCAAGTGATCAGTTTCAGTTCACAATTGATCACACTGATAGGTCTAAGAGTCAAAGGGATCACACAAACAAGACAAGTGTCTGCTAATACTAACTGATGGAATAAAAAAGCAGAGAATCCAACATGGGAAGTGGGATACACAGCAGACTCATAGAATGGCAGATGTCCTAAACAGCACTCTGGCCTTAGAATCAGCCCTTAAGGCATTCGGATCTGGCTAAAAAGCCCATGAGAGTATTTCAGGCATGGAAAGCCAAGACACTCTGGGAAAAAAAAAAAAAAGGAAAAAAAAAACACACCTAAATGAAAGATCTCTGCGAGTGAGATCCAAGTGGAAAGAACAGGGTCATCAAAGAAGGAGGTACCTTTCTCTGAAGGGAGGAGAGAACTTCCACTTTGACTATGACCTTGTCTAAATAAGAATGGAGTCAGCAAACTCAAAAAGGCTCCCATAGCCTTGGCAACTCATGACAAGACCTAGGGTGATTACTGATGCCATAAACAAGAGTGTCAATTTGTTAAATCAACAACAGGAGTCACTATGCACTTACTCCTCATGTAGGATCTCTGTCCTTAATGTGTACAATGTGAATTAATGTTACAACTAGTACTCAAACAGTACTTTACACTTTGTCTTTCTGTGTAGGTACAAACTGTTGAAATCTTAATTTATACTAAACTGACCTTCTGTATATAAAGATAATTGAAAATGAATTTTGAGGTGAATGGGATGGGAGGGTTGAAGGTGGGAGGGAAGTCACAGCGGGGAAAAAGCCACTGTAATCCAAAACCTGTACTTTGGAAATTTATATTTATTAAATAAAAATTTAAAAAAGTAACAGATGTCTGGTTTAGCACTGCTTCAGCACTAGTTTAGCTCCTAGCTGTATTTTCATCATTTTGATAGTACAGTTTCATTTTACTTTTTAATAAAACATAAGTTAAAGGAGTAACATACCTGCCATCAGGATTCAGCTTGCTCACAGGGAAGGCACATCCTGATACAGTACTAGGTATATGAAATCAATTGGGAAGTATCTCCTCTTTGTGTGAGACCGAGATGCAACTAGAGTTATCTCTTGTTTAAAGGCTGTGGTTAACACACCACTGGATTCTTTTTCAGTCACATTTCCAAGAGGTAATTCTTTGACATCTCACTGAATTTCCTCTACAGTGACTATGCTATCCTAGCTTCTGGACTCTCAGTTTTCAGTTACTTGGTATCTTCCTAGAAGAACTTCAGTACTGGGGAGAAAAAAAATTCACACTCATTGCCACACATACTGCTTTTTATACTACAATTTTAAATGTCTCTATATTTTATATGCTAACGTTTGAACATATGTGCCCCTCTAAATATCATTTGTTGAAGTTAAGTAACAAGATGGTGGTATTAAATGGTGGGGCTTTGGGGAGGTGGTTAAGCCATGAGGCTGTTGCCTTCATGGATGGAATTTGTGTCCTTATCAAAGGGCTTGAGCTTGGCCCCTTTTACCTTTCCACCTTCCACCATGTGAGGATACAGCGAAAGACTCTGTCTTTAAAGCAGAAAGCTAGCCTTCTCCGGATACCAAATTGGCTGACATCTTCCTCTTGGATTTCCCAGTTGCCAAACTGAAAATTTTGGTTGTTTATAAACAACCCAGTCGAAAGTATTTTGTTATAGCAGTCCAAACAGACAAAGACATGTGGTTTTATATTTTTCTCACTTCTTTTTTTTATTTTTTTAACTTTTATTTAATGAATATAAATTTCCAGTGTATACCTTATGGATTACAATGGCTTCCCCCTCCCATAACTTCCCTCCCACCCGCAACCCTCCCCTCTCCCGCTCCCTCTCCCCTTCCATTTGCATCAAGATTCATTTTCAATTCTCTTTATATACAGAAGATCAATTTAGTATAAAGATTTCAACAGTTTGCACCCACATAGAAACACAAAGTGAAACATACTGTTTGAGTACTAGTTATAGCATTAAATCAAAATGGACAGCACATTAAGGACAGAGATCCCACATGAGGAGCAAGTGCACAGTGGCTCCTGTTGTTGACCCAACAAATTGACACTCTAGTTTATGGCGCCAGTAACCACCCTAGGCTCTCGTCATGAGTTGCCAAGGCTATGGAAGCCTTCCAAGTTTGCCGACTCTGATCATATTTAGACAAGGTCATAAAAGACAGGGTGAGGATAGTAACCAATGATCCTAAGAGTGGCATTAACCAGGTCTGAACAATCATACAGCATTAAGTGGGGAAGAGGACCATCAGTACACACAGGTTGGGAGTAGAGCCATTGGTGGTAGAGTAGAGGTTATGATTACAAAGGAATGAGGCCCAAGTGCGCTAGACAGGGTCTAGAACAAAGGACAGAGTCATTATTAGAGGAGCTAAGAAAGGTGCTGTCTAAGCTACAATTAAGTTTTCTGATTGAGAGGCAAATAGAACCTGATAGAAGGGGCTTGATAATAATCTGGTGGGCTTTAGGCCTTGTAAATTCAGAGGCCCAGACCTATCTATCTCTTCACATGGGGTATATCCTATATATTTTTCTCACTTCTAATTTCATGTACTTTAGGGTTTTTTTTTTTTTTAACTAGATCAGCATTAGGTGAGTTTTGTATGATTTACTGTTCTTTTAAAATTTTAATTTCTACTTCCTGTTTTTCAAGTCACTTTAACTGTGCCATATCTTCTGCTTCAAAATTTCTATTAGTCTTCTTAGAAATTTATATTGGACCTATTTTTCAAATTTTGCAATTTTTATGGGCCTAAAATTAAAATTTATATTCAGAAAAGTTGTATACTAAAAAATCTTACTCTTCCTCCTCTGATTCACAATCTTGCTTCTCCTGAACAGAAAAGAATGAGGGTACATGTTTCTCTGTAGTCTTAACACTGTGTATTGTCAAACTTCATACGTTTTTCCCAAACCAGCCGATAGGTATTTGAGTGTTCCAATTTTCATCTCCTGTTAATAGCAAAATAGAGTGTGCACCTTTATACTTAAGTATTTTTATTTCCTTTTCTGTAAGCCATCTATTTATGTCCATTAATCATTGGTAGGTGAGGACTGATATTCAGATATCAGGGAGTCTACCTTTTTATTTGTAATATGAGTTGCAAATATTTTTTCACAATGTGTTTTTATATTTTGACTTAGATTATATTTTTTCAGAATTTATTTGAAAAAGAGAGCGAGAGATAGCTTTCAGTCACAAGTTCACTCCCCAGATAGCTAGAATGGCCAAGGCTGAGCCAGGCTGAAGCCAGGAGCTGCTTCTGGATCCCCCACATAGGTAGCAGGGGCCCAAACACTAGGGCCATCCACTGCTTTTCCCAGACCATTAGCAGGGAGCTGGACTGAAAGTGGAGTAGCTGGGACATGAACCAGGAACTATATGCAGGCTCCATGCCTATATTTTTGTTATAATTCAACTATATATCATTAAAATTTTTGTATAGGTCTTATATATATGGCTTCCAAATTCTAGCCAAAGTAGGAAGATGTTCCCCAATTCCTGGTTAGGAAGGAATTCTACCAGATGTTTGAGTTAGTTTTCAGTTTCATTTTGTATATTTAAATATTGGGGCTGGCGCCGTGGCTCACTTGGTTAATCCTCCGCCTGCAGCGCTGGCATCCCATATGGGCGCCGGATTCTATCCCGGTTGCTCCTCTTCCAGTCCAGCTCTCTGCTGTGGCCCGGGAGTACAGTGGAGCACGGCCCAAGTGCTTGGGCCCTGCACCCGCCTGGGAGACCAGGAGGAAGCACCTGGCTCCTGGCTTTGGAATGGCCCAGTGCCGGCCGTAGAGGCCATTTGGGGGGTGAACCAACGGAAGGAAGACCTTTCTCTCTGTCTCTCTCTCACTGTCTAACTCTGCTTGTCAAAAAAAAAAGTGAATTGTTTCCTCCACAAAGTTACCTAGTTATTAAAAATACTTTGTCACACTTTTATTGTATGTCAGTTGACACCCGTCTTTGCTTTTTGCTCTCCTACACCATTTCCAGGCTGTGTCTGGCTCCTCTGGTAATAAGGGGTGTGTTGTACTGCGAGGTTGGAAAAGGCATTGCCTGGTTGTTACTCATGTGTCATTGGTTTTCTCTGGCTGTGGCAAACACTTAAGTCTAGCTGTTTATCAAGGAGGTCCTTTTTTTAGTTTAGAAAATTACTTATTAGCAATTCCTTTGAAGTTGGTGAATGCCTCAATGTATTTGTCAGCTTAATGTTTTTCCATCCTTCTATAACATATCTCTACTGAGTTTTTCTTTCCTGTTCAGAAGATGCCTTAGTGTAAATTCAAAAATCTCTCCCTCTTGTGTTGCCTATGTGTTTTCTTCCATTAAAGCACATCGGGATAAAGGCAGAATAAAACAAATTGTCTTTTTAAAAAATCCTCTCTCCAGTATTCAAACTTTTGTATTGTTTTCTATGTGGGGTGAAAGGCTATAAGGAATATCATTCATTATTTTAAATTACCTTCTTTCTAAATCCTGTATGGTCATGTGATAACTCAATTTGAGCCCAATTGTCACTGAGATTGATTCATTTCATTTAATATGCTGTTGTATAAGCTGCTTATCATGGCATTTATTTCCTGTATATTCTTCTTACTTGATATTGTATGTTTTAAATGCTCTAACATGATAGTCATTTTTTCAAATTTATCTTCTATTTGTATACTAGTTTCCTATTACTGCTGTAACAAATCATTGGTTTTAAAAAATTTGTTACATAAAGTCAGGGCTCAACAGCTGTAGCCATTATTATTGCTATTTTTATTTGATATTCAGTTTTCTCTGATGCTTGTGAAACTTTTTACAATTGTTTTCCTTTGGTTTCTTATATTCTCTCTTTATGGAGTTCTTATTATATAGGGAATTTCCGGCATCATCCTCTTGATGTCTTCTCTTTTCACTTATCAGCTTCACTTCATTAACCTTTTCCTCTGACTTCTGAGAAAGCATCTCAATTCAATCTTCTAAGTCAGTTATATGGATTCCTGCAGCACTGGGATTGTGGTTTGCTGTCTTACTGTTTTAAAATTTGATCAGCATGTCTACTTATTTGTAAAGGCTGAAACATCTCTCACTATGATTATCATTTTGAAGTCATTAACAAAATCATAATTTTTGATTTCTGGTTCATTTCAGTAAGTAGAAGAAAATGAAATTATTTTAAGGCTGAAAATTAGATAATCAAAAATGTTTTCTTTTGTTTCTTCAAAGAATATTTACTTAGGTTCACCAACATGGTGAAACATTACACACTTCATGTATCTTTTTCTCTGCTTCATCCTTCAAATCCGAAATAAATTTTACAAGAGATTTTAAGTATATTCAGATGTTCTAGTACTAAACAAAGGAAAAAGAAGAAAGTTACCTTAAAAATTTGCTAATATGTGACTTTGTCTCATGCAGGTGATTTTATTAATGTGCTGTGACGCTGACTTTCAGCAATGCATATGTAAGTGCCATTGGATAAAGCTCTTAAGATGGAGATTTTCTCATTGATAATATTCCCAGTTGAAATTTTGCCTCTTAGATCACAAGTCTGAATGTTGGGTTCTAATGTTACTGTTCGTGGCTATCAGTAAAGAAAGATAGCTGTGTAGGAGTATTTGGGGTGGGGCAGGGGAGATGCTACAAGATCTTTCTCAGTGACATGCGCACCATCTTACTGAAGAAAGCAAGCAAAAAATTCCTGCTGCATCCCTGGATAGACAGGTCTGCTCCCAAATCATGACTCCGAAGGACTGGAGACAGTTTGTTGACTACTTCAGGGTCCACAGCCTGAGATTTGAAGTTGCCATGCCTGTTTCCTAAGGCAGAGGCGGTTGTGGTTCTTCCTGTTCACTTTGGCAGCTTGTGTAATTGACAAAACCAAGGCCAAATAGGGTGATAGCTGAGTCCTCAGAGGTACAGGGAAGTTTCTGTGCCTATAAACATGATTGTGGCTGACCAAATCGTCATCTGGGTCCAGGGCTGCCCTCTCAAATGGCCCTTTTTGGTATTGGGCAACACCGGAATTTTGTAACCTCCTGCCTTGACCCCAAATCTTGTACAAAAGCAATCTGGGCCACATTTTTGGATAGCAGCCAGATTGTTGTTGCTGTGGGTGGATAAAATTGTGAAACCTCCTGCTTTGCAATCTTACTGACAGTACTTCCAATCCTGTTTTTAAATTAGATTTAAACTTTAAGTGAGAAACAATCTCCAATCAAAGCTGATCTGGCACTGGAAAATTTGAAGAAGACATTTCTTAGGGTAGTTGCCTGGTTTGGCATCCAATGACTCTTCCCTTTCTGAAAACTACCAGATAACCAAAATCTGTACAGCTATTGGAGATACCATCCCTTTAGTTATACCTAAATGACCTTTGGATGGAATCAGAAAAAAAATTGGGACAATGAATCAAAAGATTATTAGTTGGTTGAGCTGTGCAAAGAGAGATACCATATTGATTAGATGCCTTAACTCTTTTAACAGAAGCCAACTTTGCCCCTTGGTTTTGCTTTTAATTCTTACTGTATTATTCTAATTAATTCTTTTATTAGTGATGCTGGATGGACTCACTTTCTGTTACTTTTAAATTAAAGGTCATAATTTTAATCACTTAATTTTATTGGTGTTAAGAATGTTTTGTGGCAAAACCATGGATTTTATAGTTTCAAATTATATAATGACAAAGATCCCAAATGGTTAATTTTGTTCAAATGAATACAGAAACTTTAATACATATCACTAAACTATAAGCATTTCCAAAAAATCAAATATTTTGCTTTGATTCTCACAAAGAGTTCAATGTCTACATATAAGAGAAGTCAATGGTTGCTACAAAGTCAGTCAATACTTATTTCAAATATATTTTTATTTTTAAAGAATAAAGAGAATATTCATCTACTTTGTGATCTTAGGACATCACAGTACACTCTTAAATATTACTTCAGATTTTTAAGACCCTTAACCATAACTTACAGGTTTATCTTGACCCTGCTGGTTAATGCTGTCTCAGATAAGTAATTTCATACAAGGAAACTGAGGCAGAGAGAAGTGTCGTTAAGCCAGGGTTTTAATCAAGATGGTTGTTGAGCCTAACTTTCCACCATGTAACTCCTAGGCCTGTGACACTAAATCTAAATTAGAACAACTTCCTTAAAACTTGACAGATAGCCCCAATTCGAATTCAAGGGCATGCAATACCATGGGACTTACTGGTTCAAATGTATTTCAACATGACCCAACATGCAAGTTGCTGTCTGAAGATCTGTATGGGCTATTAAATCAAGAGCAGATACATTGTATAAGAATTGTAGGCACTGCTGGGTCTCCCCACACTGAGAATGATGACAATTCTATATAGTAACAGCCACCCTTACACTGGGAAAGTGACCTCAGAGATTTCTAAAAGAATCTATTTCTTTCATGATATGTTTATATGGTCTTTGAAACCTGATAGGTGATAATGTGTTAGTTAGCTATTGATCACTTTAACAAAATACCTGAGGCAGCCTAATGTTATAAAGGAGAGACGTTTTGGAGTTTGGCCACCCAAAATTGGGTGGGTCGCATCGGTTCAGCTCTTGTGATGGTGTTCTTACTGACAGAGTCCTGAGCTGATACAGAGCATCACGTGAAAAGAAGGAATGTTGGCCGGTGCTGTGGCTCAATAGGCTAATCCTCTGCCTGTGGCGCCGGCACACCGGGTTCTAGTCCCGGTCGGGGTGCTGAATTCTGTCCCGGTTGCCCCTCTTCCAGGCCAGCTCTCTGCTGTGGCTCAGGAGTGCAGTGGAGGATGGCCCAAGTCCTTGGGCCCTGGCTTCAGATCAGTGCAGTGTGCCGGCCATTGGAGGATGAACCAATGGAGAACCAAAATGTCTGTATTTCTCCTTTTAAAGCCGTCATGGTTAGATCATGGAAGCCCCAACCTAATGACCTAATAAAATTCAGTCACATCCCCAAGAGGCCCCAGTTCTAAATACCTTAATACTATTAAGTTTTCACCCTCTTAGTACTATTAACTTATGACTTTGAGCCTTAAATTTCTGCATAAGTTCAGGGGCCAAATAGTAGATAGTATGTAGGTAGAAACATGGTAGGTAGGTAGGTAGATAGGCAGACATATAGACACAGGTATCTAGGTATTTCAATATTTGATTAATTACTTAGACATAGCCACACAAAAGAACAATACCACAGTCCCATATTTTAACATGTAACTATTTTTACTTTTATGAGCTTCTGAAGAAAATATCACTTATGAAATAAAGCCACGTTCTGGCTCTAGGTCTCCTGTGTAATGTTTGGTTTGTGAATTCCAAGGTTGTCCATAGACACACTTGTAACTGTCCTTCTATTCACTAAAAGCTTTTGCTGTGATGGCTCTACAAAATAAATGACTCTAAAATCTCATTGATTCATGAGAAATGTTTATTTCCTGATTATGGATCTTTGGGTAAGCTGCAACGGTTACATTTCAGGTAGTGTGCAGGTTCAAGTGACTTATTCTGGGACCTAGGCTGAAGGAACACCTCTTACCTACCATGGATTATTCTTTTGTATATATAAGAGGACAAGAAGGCTGGCAAAACCTTATTGTGCCTCATAAAACTTCCCTTCCAAAATTCCTCCCCTTAAAATTGGTACATTGTCATTTCCCCCCACATCCCATTGATCCATTAGCCAAAGTAAGTGACATGATGAGCCCATCATCAATAGGGTGGGAAATATAATACTCTTATTATGGAGAACAGGAGAGGAGTGAATATTTTCTATTACTTTTAACATTTCATTAAAATACAGTATACATATCAAATGCACCAAGTGTTCACATCAATGAGTTTTTTTTGTCATCTGATCAACCTTGAAACTAGCACTGAAATTTAATTAAATTTTTAAGCATTATTAGTAACTCAAGAGTCCTCACCTCCCCCCTTTATTTTTTTTTAATCTGTGAAACAAGATTATATTGTCATGCACATGGTCTGATTCAGTGTAGCATCATTTATAATTATATACCAAATGATATGCCATCCATACAATTTTTTCCTTTATAAATTCTTTTTGGGTCTAGTTTTAGAATAATGATCCCAATTGCATCCATTTTGATACAAATGTCAGGATTTCATTCTTTTTTATGGCTTGACACCATTCTATTATGTATCTATACCACATTTTCATTATTTAGCCATCAGTTGATGGACATCTAGGTCAATTCCATAACTTAACTATTGTGAATTAAACTGCAGGTAAGTTATGACTGCTATTCCCAAGAGTGGGATAGCAGGGTCATATGGTAGATCTATTTTTAGTTTCCTGAGGAATCCCAATCTTATCTTGAGTAATGATTGTACAGTTGACATTCTCCCCAGCAGTGTACTTGAGTCCTTTTTTCCAACATCCTCACCAGCATTTGTGATTTTTTAGTTTTTGGATGATAGCCACTCAAATTGGGGTAAGCAGATACCACATTGTGGGTTTTTTTTCAACTTTTATTTAATAAATATAAATTTCCAAAGTACAACTTTAGAATTATAGTGGCTTTTCCCCCCATAACCTCCCTCCCACCTGCAACCATCCCATCTCCCACTCACGTTGTGGTTTTTAATTGCATTTCCCTAATGGTTAGTGATCCTGAACATTTTTAATGTGTCTGTTGGCCATTTATATATATTCCTTTTAAAAATGTCTTTTCGGCCGGCGCCACAGCTCAATAGGCTAATCCTCCACGTGTGGTGCTGGCACCCCAGGTTCTAGTCCCAGTCAGGGCACCGGATTCTGTCCCGGTTGCCCCTCTTCCAGTCCAGCTCTCTGCTGTGGCCTGGGAGTGCAGTGGAGGATGGCCCAAGTGCTTGGACCCTACACCCGCATGGGAGACCAGGAGGAAGTACCTGGCTCCTGGCTTCGGATTGGCGCAGCGTGCCAGCCACAATGCACCAGCCGTAGTGGCCATTGCGGGGTAAACCAACGGAAAAAGGAAGACCTTTCTCTCTCTCTCACTGTCTAACTCTGCCTTTCAAAAAAAAAATGCCTGTTCATATCACACCTTAGCCCATTTCCTGACTGGGTTGGTTGTTTTGCTGTTGTTGAGTTTCCTGAGCTCTTTATATTCTGGATATTAGTCCTTTATCATATGTATAGTTTGCAAATATTTTCTCCTGTTCTCTTGGTTGCCTTTTCACTTGGGTGATTGTTTTCTTTGCTGTTTAGGAGCTTCTTACCTTGATGCAATCCTATGATCCATTTTTGCATTTATTGCCTGGGCTCCTAGGGTCTTATCCAAGAATTCTCTGCCTCAGCCCATGTTTTGCAGAACTTCTCCTAGATTTTGCTCTGTAATGTGAAGATTTCATGTCTTAGGTTTAGATCTTTGATGCATTGTGAGTTGATTTTGGTAAAGGGTGTAAAGTAGGGGTCTTACTTCAAACTTGAGTATGTGGAAATGCAATTTTCCCAACATCATTTGTTGAAGACACTGTCCTTTCTCTAGGGAGTGATTTTAGCTCATTTTTCAGATTGCTTGGTTGTAGTTGTGTGGATTAATTTGGGGGGCTTCTATTCAGTTCCATGGGTCCACATGTCTATTTTTGTGCTAGTACAAGCCTGTTCTGATTTTCATAGCCCTGTAGTATATCCTCAAATTTGGTATAGAGATATCCCATGATTTGTTTAAATAGTTTGTTTGCTTTTGTTCTTCAGGGTCTTTTGTGTTTCCATATGAATTTTTTAAAAACATTTATTTACTTGAAAGGCAGTGTTACACAGAGAGAGGCAGAGAGAGAGAGAGGTCATCTATCCACCGGTTCACTCCCAGTTGGCCACAACGGCCAGAGCTGCACCGATCTGAAGCCAGGAGCTTCTTCCAGGTTTCCCACATGGGTACAGGGGCCCAAGGAGTTGGGCCATCTTCTACTGCTTTCCCAGGCCATAGCAAAGAGCTGGATTGCAAGTGGAGCAGCTGGAACTAGCACTGGCACACACATGGGATGCCGGCACTGCAGGCGGCAGCTTTACCCACTACACCATAGTGCTGGCCCCTACATATGAATTTTAGATTTTTTTTTCTAGATCTGTGCAGAATGTCCAATGAGATGGGAATCTCATTGAATATATAAATTGCTTTAGTTAGGAAGAAACTAATTCTTCCAATCCAGGAACATGGAATATTTTTTAATTTTTGTCTCTTCTATTTCTTTCGTTAATATTTTAGAATTTTCATCATAGAATTTTTACATGCTTGTTTATCACAAAGTATTTAAATCTTTGTAGCAATTATGAGTGGGACTGACCTTATAAGTACTTTATCAGCCAGAGCACTGTTAGTGTATAAGAATGCTATTAATTTTGTGTGTTGATTTTATATCCTGCTAGTTTACTGAATTCTCTTATGAGTTCCAATAGTCTTAGTGATGTCTTTTGGTTCCCCTATATATAGGATCATGTCATCTGAAAACGGGGATAATTTGACTTCCTCCTTTGCAATTTGTATCCCTTTGATTTTTTTCTTGCCTAATGGCTCTGGCTAAAAATTCCAGAGCCATACTGAAAAATACTGGTACGAGTGGACATCCTTGTCTGCTTCTGGATATTGGTGGAAATGCTTTTAGCTTTTACCCACTCAATATGATGCTGTCGGTGATTTTCTCAATTAATTGCCTTGACTGGGTTAAGATACGTTCTTTCTAGAACCAATTTGTTTAAGATTTTTTTTTCAATCAGGAAGGATGTTGTATTTTATCAAATACTTTCTCTGCATCTATTGAGATGATAGTATGGTTTTTATCCTTCATTTTGTCAATGTGATGTATCACACTTATTGACTTGTATATGTTGAATCATTCTTGCATCATTGGGAAAAATCCACTTTGGTCTGAGTGTATGGGTTTTTTTATGTTGTTGGATTCAGTTTGCTAGTATTTTCTTCAGGACTTTGGCCTCTATTCATCAGGGATGTTAGTCTATAATTCTCTTTTTTGCCATATCTTTTTCTGATTTTGCACTTAAAGTAATGCTGGTCTCATAGAATGAGTTTGAAAGAGTTCTATCCCTTACATTGTGTTGAATAATTTATGAATTTGGCTTAGTTCTTCCATAAAAGTTTGGTAGAAGGGCTGGCATTTTGGCATGGTGGCCTGAAACACTGGCATCCCATATGGGCACTGGTTCAAGTCCCGGCTGCTCCACTTATGGTACAGCTCCCTGCTAACCACTTGAGAAAATGTAGCAGAAGATGGCCCAAGTGCTTGGACACCTGCCACCCACATGGGAGACTTGGAGGAAGTGCCTGGCTCCTGGCTTCAGCCTTGCTCAGCCATAGCCATTGTAGCCATCTTGTGAGTGAACCAGTGGATAGAGGAGCTCTCTCTGTGACTCTTCCTCTCTCTCTGGAACTCTGAATTTCAAATAAATGGATAAATGTTTTTTTTAAAAAAAATTGTTAGAATTCAGCAGCAAAGTCATCTGGTCCTGGGCTCTTCTTCACTGGGAGGCTTTTATTACTGTCTGTTTCAGTCTTGGTTATTGGTCTACTCAGGTTTTCTATTTCTTTGTGTCTCAATTTTGGTAAAATAGATGCATCCAGAAATATATCTATTTCTTCTAGATTTTCCATTATGTTGGAATGTAGCTATTTGAAATAATTCCTAATTATTCTTCATATCTGTGGTATTTATTGTAACATCCCCCTTTTCATTTCTTTTATTAATGTCTTCTTTCCATTGATTGGTTCAGCCAATGGCTTATCAATTTTGTTTATTTTTTCACAAAAAACTCAATTTCACTGATCATATGTGTAGTTTTAAATTTTTTATTTTGTTTAATTTTTGTCTAATACTTTTTCCTCCTACTAATTATGGGTTTGGTTTTTTCTTGTTGTTCTATGTCCTACAGGTGCATTGTTAGATTATTTATTTGATAACTTTCCAATTTTTTCTATGTTGCTATGTAATTTCTTAAATCTGCTTTCGCTAGCTCCTACTAGTTTGATAAATTGTGTTTTCACTTTCACTAAATCACAGAATTTTTAAATTTCACTTCTGTTTTATTATATGACCCACCGTTCAATCAGAAACATATTGTTCAGCTTACATATTTTTGTATATTATCTAGAGTTTTTTGGTTATTTTTAACTTAATTCCACTATTGCCAGAAAAGATACATGATATTATTCCAATTGTTTTGAATTTGTTGAAACTTGTTTTATGGCCCAGTATGGTCTGGCCTAAAGAATGTTCCATGTACTGATGAAAAAAATATTAATTCTGCAGCAGTATGCTGAAATTTTCTATAGATACCTGTTAGGTCAATTTGGTTTCTTGTATAGATTAGTTCTGTTGTTGCTTTATTGATTTAATGATTTTTTAACTTTTATTTAATAAATATAAATTCCAAAGTACAGCTTTTGGATTACAGTGGCTTCCCCCCCCCATAACTTCCCTCCCACCTGCAACCATCCCATCTCCCACTCCTTCTCCCATCCCATTCACCTCAAGATTCATTTTCAATTATCTTTATATATAGAAGATCAATTTAGTATATACTAAGTGAAGATTTCAACAGTTTGCACCCACACCAAAACACAAAGTGTAAAGTACTGTTTGAGACTAGTTATACTGTTAATTCACATAGTACAACATATTAAGGACAGAGATCCTACATGGGGAGGAAATGCACAGTGACTCCTGTTGTTGATTTAACAATTGGCAATCTTGTTTATGGCATCAGTAATCACCCTAGGCTCTAGTCATGAGTTGCCAAGGCTAAGGAAGCCTTTTGAGTTTGCCGACTTCGATCTTATTTAGACAAGGTCATAGTCAAAGTGGAAGTTCTCTCCTCCCTTCAGAGAAAGGTACCTCCTCCTTTGATGGCCCATTCTTTCCACTGGGATCTCACTCGCAGAGATCTTTCATTTAGGTGTTTTTTTGTTTGTTTTTTGTTTGTTTGTTTTTTTGTTTTTTTGCCAGAGTGTCTTGGCTTTCCATGCCTAAAATAATCTCATGGGCTTTTTAGCCAGATCCGAATGCCTTAAGGGCTGATTCTGAGGCCAGAGTGCTGTTTAAAACATCTGCCATTCTATGAGTCTGCTGTGTATCTCACTTCCCATGTTGGATTGTTCTCTCCCTTTTTAACTCTATCAGTGTTAGCAGACACTAGTCTTGTTTATGTGATCCCTTTGACACTTAGCCATGTATTGATTTTTTATCTGGTTGTCTTTCCATTGGTAATAGCCAGGTATTGAAGTCCCATTATTATATTGGAGTTTATATCTCCCTTTGGATCACTTGTTTTATAAAACTGGGTGCTCTGGTATTGTGCACATATACATTTACTATAGTCACTTCTTTTTAGTCTTGTTTTTCCCCAACTCCTAACATTTACTATTGTCACATCTTCATGTTGAATTGATTCTTTACTCATTATATAATGACCTCCTTTGTCTCTTTAAACAGTTTTTGTCTTAAAGTTTATTTTTTCTGATATGACTATAGCTACTCCTCTTCAATTCTGATTTCCATTTGCATTGTATATCTTTTTCTATCCTTTAACTTTTAGTCTGCATGTGTCCTTATTGGTGAAGTGTTTCTTGTTGGCAACAAATAGATGTGTCTTGTTATCATGCATTAAGCCAGTCTGTATCTTTTAATTGGAGAGTTTAGTCCATTTGCATTCAAGGTTATTACTGATAAGTAATGACTTGGTCCTGCCACTTTTCCATGAATAATCCTGTTATTTGGTTTGGATCTCCATTGTACTATTGCTTGGTGATTTTCTGCATTCACAGTCTTTCGTGAAACTACATGTTTTTCTCTGTTTCTTTGTATAGTACATCCTTAAGTATCATTTGTAAGGCTGGCCAAATGGTGACAAATTCTTTGATTTTTGCTTTTCTTGGAAGGTCTTTATTTCACCTTCACTTGTGAATGAGAGCTTTGCTAGGTAAAGTATTCTGTTTGGGCAGTTTTTTCTTATAGAATCTAGACTGTATTTCTTTATTATCTCCTGGCTGGTTGGGTTTTTGTTGAGGAATCTGCTGTAAATCTGTTGAAAGATAATAGAAAGCTGATTTGGAATTTCTCTGCAAATTTTAGGATATTCTTTTATGTTCTACTTTTGAAAGTTTGAATATAATGTGTCATGGTGAGTATCTTTTCTAATCATGCCTATTTGGAATTCTGTGTTCTTCCTGTATTTGGATGTCCATATCTTTCCCCAAATTGGGGAAACTTTCTGTTTTTATTTCACTGAACAGATTTTTAAGCCATTCTTTTATTCCATGCCTTCAGGAACTCCTCAGATATGTGTATTTGGTCATTAAATGATATTGCATAGATCTTGAATATTGTTTTGTCTTTCTACTTTGAAATATCTGTCAGATTTAAAGGAAACAGACGACCTGTCTTCTATATCAGATATGCTTTCTTCTGCCTCTCCAAGGCTGATAAGACTTCAACTGTATTTTTTTACTTGTTGAATACTTTGTTTCTAATATTTCTATCTTATTTTTCATCAATATATCTATTTTTTTAGAATTTCTCACCCATGTTATTTCATGTAACCATTTTTCTGTGCTCTTGAATAATCTTAGTCATCCTTTGGAATTCCTTTACAGACATTTCATCAATCTCCCCTTTAATATGTAATATTATGTTCCTTTTGTGGAGTCATATTGCCTTCTTCATTTATGTTGCTTGTGTTTCTATGTTGGTTTTCATGCTTCTGTGTGATCACTTGTTATCTCCTCTGGGGGATGTTACGTTTTTAGTGAAGGCTTTATTCTTGGAAATGTGCCTCTCCGGCTCATGGAGTAATTGAAGCTTTATGCTAGAGTTAGAATTGTGTGTGCTGGGTGGGGTCACGGAGCTCATTTGAGGGTGGCACAAGAGTCCAGAGTGACACTGAAGTTGAGTGTGGTGTAGCACCTTTGGTTACAATCAGAAGGGGGATGATATTGGAGCTAGATAGTGTGTTCACAATCCCAGCCCTTCTCTGTACCAAGGGGAACTAGCTGATTCACAGCCTCACATGAGCTCCTAGTGCCTGGACACCCTCACTCACCCAGCCAGGCACACACATCATACAAAATATTGACCCACTTTGTGGTATGTCCTCTGAGACCCCCATAAGATCTCTCCCCAGCATGCAGGGAGGTCTGAGTTTAAATAATCAGACCGCATGCATTCACAGGAACCCAGCCACAACCCATGTCCCCTTCCCTTCAATGGCCTATGCTCAGACCTGTCCTAGTCAAAGGGTTAATGGTGTCCAAATTCTGCCTGCAAGCTTGCCTGTCCCCAGTGCTAGCTGCCTACTGTTCACTAGTCAAGACAGAGATAGGTTAGAGCACCAACTCAGCAAATTGAGACTTGCACTTTGATAGGGGTAGTGGATTGAAGCAGTATGCTCTTCGTTCATGAAATAAAGTAGTTTTTCAATATTCTGCCAAATTCCAAGACCAGACTCAGTGCTGGTGAGAATGATGGAATTCCCCATCAGTTAAAGCTGCCAGCGTTACAGGCTGTAGCAGCCTCCTCTGACCTTGTCTAGGAAGATGGCACTTCCCGTCCCAGTGCCAGCCATGTATATATAGGAAACATTGGCAGTGTGCTGCCAGCAACTGTGTGTGTGTCCTCTCTCCTCACTGTGCCACAGAGACTATGTTCTGTCCTGTCCATTCTCCACTGGAAAATTTATCGCAATCAGTCCCCTGGGAACATGGTCCTTCCTTTGTTTTTCTGGTATTTGTCTGTGACTAACGTCATTGTGGTTTCTCCCAGTTCAGCCATCTTGGATCTCTTGCATCCAGACTGAATATTTTCTAAGCAATAAAGCAATCTATTATATATTTTCTACCCAAGACACTCCCCAAAACTTAATATCCCGCTAAATTTTCAGGTAAGGACTGGAAATCATAGATAATTGGTAGATTTGAAGTGATAAATTTCAACAAAGAAAAATGATAAGGGGATTATAGAAGTTATGTGAGTTTCGGTGTGATTATTAAATATTAAAAGTTAAAATGATTGACATAAATGTAAATGACTCAAACCTCATCTTAGTCCAGTATCTTGATTTATTATCTCCACCCAATTTAATGTTTATTTTCTTCAGCATTCATCATTGGTCTGCATTTAAGATATCTTAACGAGTAACTCAAATACAGTAATTTTAAACTTGAAGTTTAAAGAAAAATAAGTAATATCTGTTCAGCCCTTTATCATGCTTCCGCTCTGACTGACAAAATTGACATTCGATTTCATTTCCTCAAAGTGATGCTCCTGTTACCGGCATCTTTCTCAGAAGTGTGTCAATTGAGAGAGCACGCATACAAAGCTGAAGTTAGGGTGTCATTTATTGCCATTTTTATTTTCCTTGTTTTAATTAAAGCTTTCATTTATGATGAAATTATTGGTCCTGGAATGATCCTTGACAATGTCTGAAAAGAACACTTAAACCCATTGTTATATGGTGCTTTTGAACTAGCTAGCAAGAAAAGAATAGCTATTACATTGCCTATGACAACTAAATTTTTATTTTGTAACTGCCTCAAGGAACTCAGAATGTGGTAAAATACTTGTAGAGTCCTAGTTTAATGACAATTTCTCTTTAGTTTTTTTTTTTTAAAAAATCGATTACTACATCTATCATTTTTTACATATATAGAAAAGAATGTTCTGCATTATCTCTATTTTGTTAGTAGTTTAAAAATTGTTATTTTATCTTAAGCAGCAAAGTTATTACATCATGCTTGTTTTCATCAAATAATATGTTTTCAGTAACATCTGTTTTTTGTTTATTAGTTTCATGGTTTGAAGTTTTCGGATGTTGTTATGGCCACTCCATGTCAGGATACTAATTTCTCCTTTGGTAAACTCAAAAGATTTTTCCTGGCTCAGATTTAAATTCAATACTGCATCCATCCTCCAATTCCAAGTGTATCACTATTAAATATTTCAGTGGGTTTCTCTGAACTCTACATATTATCTCTTGAGAATGGAACATTCAAAGCAAAGTTAGAGTCTGCTATTGGATTTGTAGCAAAGCAGAGCAGAATGATTGTGGTTAAAAAAGATATATGGAACACGACCAAATTAAAAATGTGAAGCTGCCAACCTGCTGCTCTCCTCTTCAGAAGCATATGCAGTAGGATTAGAGAAGCTAACATCACCTGAGCTGAGCAGTTTCCTCTAATTAGGGAGGAAGCCTCACAAGGACACAACTGGCCATTTCTGTTTAGAAAATAGGATCCAAAAAGCCCCACCATATTCTCAGAATACTCTCTGCCTTGTGATTGTCCAACTTTATTTGCAAACCCTAGTACTCGAGCTCAGCAAGACCAGTTCACTTGCCTGAATAACCCACTACTAACACTCTTTTCTGAAATATATCTTTAGTCAAAAAGAAAGGCAAGAATGTTAATTATAAAGTAAGGGACTTGGGCTGAGATCCTGACATTTCTATTTTACATATCCCTTTTTAGCAAACAAGTTGGGGCATGGCTCACAGCTGCAGATTCCAAATGTCTGCCTGGAATGGCTGTTTAATACGTGGAGTATAGAAAGCAGATCTTAACTTTGACTGTTAGCTCTTCCAATGTATGATATTGATGCTATTACTTATCTGTGACTCAGGCTCCATGTTATTGAAACCGGTGTATTAATAGTATCCACTTGATAGAAGTGTGATGAGGAACCAATAAAACCATATTGTACAAAGCTAGCTCTTCGTACAGTGTTCAAGCCGTAGTAGGTAGTCAATAAATGATGAGTTAGAAAAATGAACTGAAATTATAACACCCAGGAAGAAAAGAAGCAGTAACCACAAAAATAGTTGTCTCTAAGCTACATTGTTCCATTAGTGAGAAGCTAATCCAGGGAAAAGAATACAGACTTAATAAATTATATTCTTGGCTGCCCATCTTTTCTCCTGTTAGTTTATTACAACGTGAGTGAACTACTTGAAAAGGGTTTTAGCTTGTGGATGCTTCTATTCTGAGGAAAAAAACACAGCAATGTTCTTCAGCAGAAACATAATGTGAGTCACATTTTAGTAGCCATTTTAAGAAAAGCAAAGCAAGTGATTAGGTTATTTTCTTTAACCCAATGTATTTGAAATAGTATAATTTCAACACATAACTGGGGCAAAAATAGTTAATAAAATATCTTATGATTTTCCTCTTCAAAATGCACTGTGTATCTTCCACTTAGAGCACGTGGCATTTCTGACCAGGCACATTAGGAATGCTCACTAGCCACATAGAGCTAGTGGATGCTGTGTTTGACAGCACATCAGTAGAAAAAAGCTTAGATGAAGAAGGGAAGTTTAGGTAGGAAATCGGGCTAGGAGCCCAATACAGTGGTATTCATGCAGATTTTGTAATCATATACTTTGTTTGCAGGCTGAATATTGGAATTGTTTTCAAGATGTCTATAAGCCACATTAACCAAAGACGCAGGTATTTCCACTAAAAAAAAAAAAAAATGAGTGTCACACTAAGACATCTCAGGCAGTGTTAAACATGTCTTTCATTGTGTACTTATTAAAATTACAAGAGGTATAAGTTGTAAACTTCTTGCTTTTACCATGAAGTTTGTTTTTTTTTTATTTTTTTCTTTTTTTTTTTTCCCTTTTTTTTTTTTTACAGGCAGAGTGGACAGTGAGAGAGAGACAGAGAGAAAGGTCTTCCTTTTGCCGTTGGTTCACCCTCCAATGGCCGCCACGGTAGGCGCGCTGCGGCCAGCGCACCGCGCTGATCCGATGGCAGGAGCCAGGTGCTTCTCCTGGTCTCCCATGGGGTGCAGGGCCCAAGGACTTGGGCCATCCTCCACTGCACTCCCTGGCCACAGCAGAGAGCTGGCCTGGAAGAGGGGCAACCGGGACAGGATCGGTGCCCTGACCGGGACTAGAACCCGGTGTGCCGGTGCCGCAAGGCGGAGGATTAGCCTAGTGAGCCGCGGCGCCGGCCTACCGTGAAGTTTCTAATAAAAAGAGAAGATAATTCCTTCAACATGGTTTATTAAGGCTGAATTGTATTATCTCCTAACTTTATTCAACCTTCTATTCAAAATGTATCATTGAAGATGGCTGTGAAACAGACTATGGTGTGCTGCATATAGGAATATTGTTCAAGTTTTATCTGTTCAGAATTGTACATTTTATTGTACTAATGCTTCTTATATAACTATTGTATTAAATTAGAATTTTTAACATTATGATTCATAAATAACATGAAACTTGGTGCCCATAAATCATAGGACTAAATTGGATGTTTAAAGTTAAGATTTATAAACTAACATACTAAATCACAACTTTAAAATTTAGGATTCATTAATAAGAACTTTTATATGCATGATGTATAAATCACAGCACTGTTCCTGATTCTTGGAACTTAATGCATGTAAATCAGAATTCTGAAAGTTAATATTAATAAATCAAGAAAATGCATTTTACTTGGTAAATTTCTTTTTTAATGGAATAGTTCCTATATTACATAATGGACACTACTTCTGAAAAATATGACTCTCAAAGCTTCCTTTTATAGCCATTTCCAGAACATCTTTTTATTTTATTTAAGCCCATTTGCTTATGTGAACATGTGAATATATTATATGTATCTTTTTCATTCAAACTATAGTATTCGTAAAACCAGTAATTAAGTCACATATAGATTTTTCCATTTCTACTCTAAAAATATCTACAAAATTTAGCTCTCCTCCAAAGAATTTATTTTTCGCTCTTTCGATAATTTTTAACATGTATCTACAGTCTTTTTTAAGATGATGTGAGCATATCTGGACAAGAGGCTCTTATATTGGGTCCTATTAACATAAGAGTGTGGTGGGTGAATTACTGCTGGATGCTCAAAGGTCATGTCTGTTTTAACAGTCCATTTTACCTCAGGTAAAGCAATGGGAGAAGTTTGATTCTTCAATTTTAACATGTTATTGTGAGTTCAGAAGTGATAATTGCCTTACTTTCTTCATCTTAGATCTTCTGGGCTTCTGAGCATTCTATAGCAAACTAAATTCTGCCTTTTCCGCTCCATTAAGTCTGCAGATATCTCCATGCCACTAGAGGCCAAAAACCATGTTGAGTTCATTTCCTATGTGAATATTCATCAACAGTTAGTACTGTTTTCTTCATCATCAACATTTCTGGATCTCTTTCCTAATTTCCAGCAGTTCCTAAGTCTTTTATAGAACTTCCTATCCTCACATCTCTTAACTTAAATGTTAGTGTTTCACTTGGTTCCCTCATTGAGCATTTTCTTTTCTCGCCATATGTGTCTTATTTTTGCCTACAGTGTCTACTACATAAATGTTGATCATTTATAGAGCTCTTTGCTAAGATGTAGAAATATTTACTCTCTTGATATACTACTGGCCTCTGTAAACACACATACTCAAAATGAGATTGCTTATTTCTTTTGCTAAAGCAGCTTTTCATTTTCAAATCCACACCAAACCCCATTTCTAATAAATGAAGACTATCCTCAAATTTCTTCCACCCATTTTGTTACTACATCCACAGTTTTAGTTGAGGCATCCATTAATTATTCCTTGGATTGTTCCCATTGCTTTCTAAGTGCTCCTCAGGCTTACAGAATGGAAATCTGATCATACAAACTCCCTTATTTAAATATTTCAATTTCCCAACTTCTTATTTAGATGGCCTTTAAATACCCATCTCTTTTTCCCCTCCTCTTCCCTCCCTTCCTTTCCTCTCCCCTCCATTTTCTTTTCCCTTCCTCCCTCCTTTCCTCACCCCTCCCTCTGTCTTTCTTTCTTTTATTTAAAGGGAACCAATTTCATGTATCCAGACATAGATTTAAGAACATGGCAATACATCCCTCTCTCTTCCACCTACTCCCATCCTCTCTCCTCCTTTTATTATTTTTCTTTGAATTTTTGCAATGATATACTTTCAATTTACTTCATAATCATAAAATAAAAATTCAAATAAAAAATTCAGCAAGATGTAAGTAGAAAAACCAGTGCTCCTCAGGAATATAGACAGGGGCTATACATAATAATCAAATCTCAAGATGTCAATTTCACTCGTCCATTACATTTTTTGTATTCTATATATTATCAAAAATCAGAAAAGATAGGATATTTGTAGTTTTGAGACTGACATATTTCACTAAGCATAATGGTCTCCTGTTTCCATTTTGTTGTGAAAGATAGGATTTCATTATTTTTTATGGCATTGTGTATATATCACATTTTCTTTATCCATTCATCAGTTGATGACATCTGAATTTACCCCAGATTTTACCTATTGTGAATTGAGCTGCTAATAAACTTGACAATACCTATAACTATTTCATATGCTGATTTCATTTCATTAGAGTAAATTCCTCACAGTGGGATGGCTGGGTCATGTGGTAGACCTATTTTCAGATTTCTGAAGAACCTCCATACTGTCATCCATCATGGCTGTATTAGTTTTAATTCCCATCAACAGTGTATTTGGGTACCTTTTTCTCTACTTCTTCACCAGAATCTGTTGTTTATTTCTCTGAATATTTATTTATTTATTTGAAAGGCAGAGTTAGAGACAGAGAAAGAGAGAGGGAGAAGGAGAGGGAGAGGTCGTCCATCCACTGGTTCACTCCACAACTGGTTCACTCCACAAATGGTTGCAGTGGCCAAAACTGGGCTGATCTAGAGCCAGGAGCTTCTTCCCAGTCTCCCATGTGGGTACAGGAACTCAAGGACTTGGGCCATCTTCCACTACTTTCCAAGGCCATAGCAGAGATCTGGATCAGAAGTGGAGCAGCCAGGACATGGAACCAGTGCCTATATGGGATGCTTGACTGCAGGCAATGGCTTTCACTGCTATGCCACAGCACTGGCCCCTAATTTTTTGATTTTTGCACGATACCCATTCTAACTGCTGTGAGGTGAAACCTCATTGTGGTTTTTATTTGCGTTGCTGTGATGGCTAGTGATCCTGACTATCTTTGCATGTGTATATTAGCCATTTGATTTTCATCCTTTGAGAAATGCCTGTTCATGTCTGTAGCCCATTTTTTAACTGTTTTTTTTTGTTGTTTTTGTTGATTTTCTTGAGCTCTTTATATATTCTGGGTATTAATCAGATGTATAGTTAGCAAATATTTTCTCCCTTTCTATTGGTTGCTCTTAAGTTTGTTGAGTGTTCCCTTTGCTGTGCAGAAACTTCTTAGCTTGGTATAATCCTATTTGTCTCTTCTTGCTTTTGTTGCCTGTGCTTCTGGTGTCTTTTCCATGCAGTCTTTGTTTAGGCTTTTCTTTATTGGTAGATGCTAGTGTTTACTTTGTTGAGAGGGTCTTTATTACTGATTCAATCTGTCTTGGTTATTGGTCTATTGAGGTTTTCTATGTTGTCATGCCTCAATTTTGGTAGATTGTGTGTGTCCAAAAATCTACCCATTTCTTCTAGATTTTCCAATTGGCTGGCATATAGCTGTTTCTGGTAATTCCTGATGATTGTTTTTATTTCTGTAGTATCCATTGTAACAACTCCTTTTTCATCTCAATTTTATTAATTTGGGACTTCTCTAGTTTTTTATTGTTGTTAGTTGGGCCAATGGTTTATCAATTTTATTTTATTTAAAAAACTCTTCATTTCACTGACCTTTTGTATGTTTTTCATATCATTTCTTAAATATATTCTCTAATTTTTAGTTCTTTGCTCTTACTAATTTTGGATTTGATTCTTGTTTTTTAGATTCTTGAGATGTATTGCTAGATCATTCATTTGATGCCTTTCTGATTTCTTGATGTAGGCCTCAATTGCTGTGATCTTTCCTGTTAACACTGCTTTTGCTGTATCCCATGAGGGTTTTTTTTTTTTTTTGACAGGCAGAGTTAGAGAAAGAGACAGAGAGAAAGGTCTTCCTTCCATTGGTTCACCCCCCAAATGGCTGCTATGGCCGGTGTGCTGTGCCAATCTGAAGCCAGGAGCCAGGTGCCGCCTCCTGGTCTCCCATGTGGGTGCAGGGTTAAGCACTTGGGCCATCCTCCACTGCCTTCCTGGGCCACAGCAGAGAGCTGGACTGGAAAGGAGCAACCGGGACAGAATCCGGTGCCCCAACTGGGACTAGAACCTGGGGTGCTGGCACCGCAAGTGGAGGATTAGGCAAGTGAGCTGCAGCATCGGCCCCATAAGTTTTGATGTTGTTGTATTGTTGTATTTGATAGGTTGTATTTTCATATTCATTCATTGCTATAATTTTTTTTATTTCACTTTTAATTTCTTCTATCACCCACTGTTCATTGAGGAGCACATTTTTCAATCTCCATATGTTTGCATATTTTCTAGAGATTCTTAGGTGGTTCATTTCCAGCTTAATTCCAATGTGGTAAGAAAAGATACATGGTAATTTTTCAGTTTTTTCAAATAGCTGTAAATTTGTTTTATGACCTAGTATATGGTCCACTCTAGAGGCAGTTCAACAAACTGATGAAAAGAATATGTATTCTCCAGATGTAGGATGAAATGTTCTATAGGTATCAGATTCATTTGGTTAATAGTGTGGATTAGCTCTGTTGTTTCTTTCTTGATTTTTTTTTTGGTCTAATCTGTCCATTGAAGAAGTGGGGTATTGAAGTCCTCCATTATTACTGCATTGGAGCCTTTCTCTCTTTAGAGAAATTAACATTTGGTTTAAATTACCAGGTACCCTAGCACTGGGTGTATATACATTTGCTATAGTCACATCTTCCTGTTAAATTGATCTCTTAATCATTATATAAATCCCTTTTTTAAACTTTATTTAAGATATATAAATTTCATGTATTTCATATATACAGATTTAGGAACATAATGGTGCTTCTCACTCTAACCTCCATTTCACTCATGCCCCCACCCTTTTTCCTCTTACTTCTACTGTTCCCACTGTTAATTTTCACAAAGATCTATTTTCAATTTACCTTATACTCATTTCTTTTTTTATATATTTTTTGACAGGCAGAGTTAAACAGTGAGAGAGACAGAGAGAAAGGTCTTCCTTTACCGTTGGTTCACCCTCCAGTGGCTGCCACAGTTGGCGTGCTGTAGCCGTCGCACTGCGCTGATCTGAAGGCAGGAGCCAGGTGCTTCTCCTGGTCTCCCATGGGGTGCAGGGCCCAAGCACTTGGGCCATCCTCCACTGCACTCCCTGGCCACAGCAGAGAGCTGGCCTGGAAGAGGGGCAACCGGGACAGAATCCAGCCCCGACCAGGACTAGAACCCGGTGTGCCGGCGCCGCAAGCGGAAGATTAGCCTATTGAGCCTTAGTGCTGGTCACCTTATACTTATAAGATTAACCCTTCGGCCGGCGCCATGGCTCAACAGGCTAATCCTCCGCCTTGCGGCGCCGGCAAACCGGGTTCTAGTCCCGGTCGGGGCACCGATCCTGTCCCGGTTGCTCCTCTTCCAGGCCAGCTCTCTGCTGTGGCCAGGGAGTGCAGTGGAGGATGGCCCAAGTGCTTGGGCTCTGCACCCCATGGGAGACCAGGAGAAGCACCTGGCTCCTGCCATCGGATCAGCGCGGTGCGCCGGCCGCAGCGTGCTACCGCGGCGGCCATTGGAGGGTGAACCAACGGCAAAAGGAAGACCTTTCTCTCTGTCTCTCTCTCACTGTCCACTCTGCCTGTCAAAAATTAAAAAAAAAAAAAGATTAACCCTTCACTAAGTAAAGTGTTGAACAAATAGTACAAAGGAAAAAAAATATTCCTCAACAGTAGAGACAAGGGCTGTAAACAGTCATTGAATCTTAAAATGTGAGTTTCACTTCAATATATTACATTTTAGGTACTCTATTAGCTACTACAGATTAGGGAAAACATATGGTATCTGTCTTTTGGGACTGGTTAATTTCTCTTAGTATAATGGTTTCCAGTTGCATCCATTTTTTTTGCACAAGACATGATTTGATTTAGTAGTAGTAGTATCCCATAGTGCATATATACTATAATTTCTTTATCCAGTCATCCATTGATGGACATCTGGGTTGATTCTATATCTTAGCTGTAGTGAATTGAGCTGCAATGAACATGGGGGTACCAATAACTATTTCATATGTTGAATTCATTTTGTTTGGGTAAATTCCCAGGAGTGGGATGGCTGGGTCATATGGTAGATCTATTTTCAGATTTCTGAAATCTCTCCATCCTGTCTTCCACAAAGGTTGTACCAGTTTACATTCCCACCAGTAGTGGATTAGGGTATCTTTTTTCCCACATCCTTACCAGTGTACATAATGCCCTTCTTTGTCTCTTTTAACAATTTTTGTGTTAAAATATATTTTGTCTGATACTAGGATGGCTATTCTTGCTCACTTTTGATTTCCAACTGCATGAAATAATTTTTTCCATCCTTTCACTTTGAATCCATATGTGCCTTTGCTGGTGAGGTGTGTTTCTTACAGACAGCATATACATGAGTCTTATTTTTTAAGATGTCTTTATTGGGGGCAGGCACTATGGCGCAGTGGATTAAAGCCCTGTCCTAAAGCACAGGCATCCCATATGGGCGCCGGTTCTAGTCCCGGCTGCCCCTCATCTGATCCTGCCCTCTGCTATGGCCTGGGAAAGCAGTAGAAAATGACCAAGTCCTTGGGCCCCTGCACCCACGTGGGAGACCCGGAAGAGGTTCCTGGCTCCTGGCTCCTGGCTTCAGATCGGCACAGCTCCGGCCATTGCAGCCATTTGGGGAGTGAACTAGCAGTTGGAAGACCTCTCTCTGTCTCTACCTCCCTCTGTAACTCTTTCTAGTAAAATAAATCTTTTTAAAAATATATGCATTTATTTATTTTGAAAGGCAGAGTTACAGAGAACAAGGGAGAGAAACGGAGAGGATCTCGCATCTACTTTTTTTATTTCCCGGATGGCTACTAGAGCCAAGGCTGGGCCAGGCTAAAACCAGGAGCCAGGAGCTCCATCTGGGTCTCCCACATAGGTGGCAGGTGGCCAACAATTGGGAAATCCACTACTGCTTTACCCAGGCCATTAGCAGGGAGCTGGATTGAAAGTGGTGCTGCTAGACACAAAGCAGCACCTATATAAGATGCCAGCATCATCGTAGGCAGTGGTTCTACTTCCTATGCCACAGTGCCAGCCCCAGGGTTTAATTTTTTAATCCATTCAGCCAGTTATGTATCTGTTGATTGGAGAATTTAAGCCACTTACATTCAAGGTTATTATTGATAAGTAATGAGTTGTTCCTGCCATTTTTCCTTAAACATTCCTGTTGTTCATTTTGGATCTCATGTGTACTTTTACTAGGAAGTTTTCTGCTTTTATATTCTTTCATGGTGGTGATGATTTTTCTCTGTTTTTGTGTATAGTACATCTTTAAGTATCATTGGTAAAGTTGGCCAGGTGGTGATAAATTCTTTGAATTTCTGTTGTTTGGGAAGGCCCATCTGCTTTTATTTTCTCCATTCTGCTTATGCCTCCTGGGATAATCTACATTTCAAATGAATGGTTCTCAACCTGGATGATTTTTCTCCACTGGGAACATCAGCAATATCTAAAGATGTTTTTGATTGTCATAACTAACTGATGGTGGTGTTGCTGCTGCTAACGTCTAGTAGAAAGAAACCTGTATGATACTAAACAGCCCGCTGTGTAGGGAACAGCCGCCTGTGACAAAGAACTGTCTAGTCCCTAATGCCAATAATGCAGAGGATTAGAAACCCTGCTATGGACAAACTAAGTAGGCATATTTCACCAAGAAAGTAGAACTGCTGTGTGAATTTGAGCCTTTGAACATGCTCTATACATACTATGGCCTTGGCCTGAGATACTCTTTCTTCCTTTACAATTGGGTGCATTCTTCCTTGACAGTCAGACCCATTCACCTTCGTCCTACAAGCTCTACCTTTGTAGAGGGGTATGTTCATCTTCTCAGGCATTGATGACCTATCAACATAGTGTTGTGCAAATAAAACACATGGGATTCAGAATCAGAATGACATTGCTTTGAAGCATTATTCCACTTGACTAGCGGTGTGTACTTGAGCGAAGTAAACCTTTTGAACCCCGATTCCTTTGTCTGATAATTGTGAGTACAAAATAAGAAACCAACAATTGTACCAATGTGGCTTAATTAGATATTGATACAAAGGAAATCTAGTTCTACATTGGTTACCCAATTGACCACCGATATTAACTTGGATGGTTTTATAGGCTATCCGTCACATAGTAAGTGAAAAGGAAAGATCTTCCCACATAAAGGATGCTCATTTTTCAATAAAACAAATACAAATAATTAGGCTCCCAAATTAGACTTTAAGGTCTAGTTACACATTGTTAAGGGAAAAATAACAGGATTTGTCTAATAACTGTCATAAACTATACTTGGATAATTGAATTCTTCCAACAAGGGAACTGTATGACTCCTGATAAATCTACTTTTGGAAATATGTTACTTTATATGGATTATATTATGAAATATAAGAATTTGTAGTTTAGAAACATGGTACTGGAACTCTAAGCAGAAACAACACTAAAACTTATAACTGACTAATAAAATGTTGGCACATAAAAATGCTATATACTTTTCTCTAGTAAAATGGTTGTACTTGCAACTAGCTTATGAAATGGAGGATAGTGTAGCCATTACAGTGTGTAGGTGTATGCATGTATGTGTATGTGTGTTACTACTTTTTTCTTTCCTCTCCAACATATTTTTTTCAATTAGCTAATTTTGTAGCTTGGACTACTCAGTATGAGCCATCTAGAGCATGCTTATTTACTAGGGTTACAAATATAAATTGAACAGTGATGTAGAACTACAGAGAAGACACATACAAATGTATTTTAAATAGTTCTCAAAAATGTGATCATGATTAATTATTCCACTGAAGCTTCTAAAACAAATGTTACTTGAGAATTTTTGAAGCTGCTTTTTTAAACTTGTGATGAATTCAGCATTACAGTAAGCAGAGCCATCCTGTCTGCAGTAATGTACTTGAATCATCTAAGCTATTCCCAGAGGAAATAATGGGTGAAAGGAAAACCAAGTAAAAAAGAACTTTTATCAGATCTACTGTAAAAAGCTTTTCTGAAATCAAGGGCATATGCAGATTTCCTTGATAACCTGACTCCATGTGATTTCGTTCAGTCATTTTGTTACTTCCTGTCATTTATTTACTCTATGTAACTTAACATCTAAATATATAGTTCTATGCCCAAAATTATATGTATTTTGATGGCATAAAACATAACATTTTGAGCATATCCAAAAGTATGCCTCTAGGGAGTTTAATAACATATATTTGTGATTCAAGAGAATCATTTTATATAATTAGAAACAGGACTAGTTTTCACATTTAGCTAAATTTTAATTTTATTACTTAAATTAGGTAATAAAACATTGCAATATTCACAAAATTATTAGGTGAAATTGTCTAAAGCTAGCTGATTTTTATCTTTAAATGTCATTTTTATTACCAAATGAGAAAAATATTAAACATTCTTTCCCTTTGAGATTTAATGTAATTGTACAATCTAGAAAGAATCTAAAAATATAAAGTAATATGCTCCAATATAAATGTATAAGAAAGCTTGTATGTCCTAAATAGTACATTGAAATAGAAGGTGAATTATAAAGTAGAAAAAATTATAAAATACTGGAAAAAAGTTACTAGTTTAACATATAAAAGCTCTTATAAATGAAAATGGGTAAAATCATATGAAATATATTATGAGATAAAAGAAGTAATCCAAAAAGAATCAGAATACAGATGGTCAATAACAGAAATAGACAAGTTCACTAGTTATTGGATAAGTTTCAGTTGAAGTAATAAGATCATTTATCTGCCATATGGTTCATTTTTTAATACAATGTTACCACCCAGTATTGATGACCATATATAAAAGGAAATGATATTTTATTACACATCTAGTTAGCATATAGATTAATATAACTTTATTGGGTGAAATTTCACTTTAAAAATATCATTCTGTCATAGAAAGTACGTTGGAAGTTATCCTGAGGAAACAATTATGGCCACAGGATGTAATTACAGCATGATTTTTTTTAAAGATTTTATTTATTTGAGAGGTAGAGTTACAGACAGTGAGAGGGAGAGACAGAAAGGTCTTCCTTCCGTTGGTTCACTCCCCAAATGCCTGCAACAGCCAGAGCTGTGCCGATCCGAAGCCAGGAACCCAGAGCTTCCACCTGGTCTCCCATGTGGGTGCAGGGGCCCAAGGAGTTGGGCCATCTTCTCCTGCCTTCCCAGACCATAGCAGAGAGCTGGATTGGAAGAGGAGCAACCAAGACTAGAACCGGCACCCATATGGGATGCCAGCACCGCAGGCAGAGGATTAACCAAGTAAGCCACGGCGCCGGCCCCTACAGCATGATTTAATATCTACTAACAATCAGAAATAACCTAAATATACAAGAAAAGGGGTGGTGTAAATAAATTGTGATACAACTATAGAAAGAACTATATGATCATGAAAACCTTATTGTAAAAATGTGTTTGCTAATATAATAAGATGCTCATAATTCCTAGTGACCTGATAAAACAAAAAATCAAAGAAATGCACATCATTTTTATTTTAGAATGTTTTGGTAACAAGAGTGACTTAAATTTACATAGCTAGGAAGATGTTATTATAATGTGTGCCTGTTGAAGTGAGGAGCTACTGTAAATACTTCTCAACTGCTCCATGTTAAGGACTTACAGATGATGAAGACAATAGTTCGTCTTGATTCAGGATAGGAAAGCAGCTCTAAAGAATCAGTTACTGTGTCATCTCCCCAGAAGTAGATCCTTCGTTTAAAAAAAGAAAAAGACTTATTTTATTTGAAAGGCAGACTGATAGGGAGGGTGGTGGGGAGGGGAAGGTGAGGGTGGAGAGAGAGAAAGCAAAGTTGATCTTCAGTCCTCCGTTCACTCCCCAAATGGCTACAATGGCCAGGGTTGGTCCAGGAAGAAGCTAGGAGTCCAGAGCGGAAGATCTTATGGCTCTCTTAGGATTCTGGCTTTCTCACTGTCCATCTGTTCCTCTTTCAATGTCTTACTTGTTATTTGCATTTCTTTTTCTATATCTTCTACTTCTAAAATTGTTATTGCTTGTGTTTCTATGTCTGTTTCTAGGTGTATTTCTTTATGTCTCAACAAAACAGAACAGCCCTCTAAAAGGGAGGATTGTATTGATCCATTAAGGCATGCCCACAACAGTGCAGAGCTCTTATGGAAGGCTACCTCTTTAGCTCCTGGTCCAGCTTTACTTTTGTTGTCAACATTGGTTTATAATCAGTTTTGTCTAGGATGGTAGAGTTGCATGACACAAAGTGAGAAGCCATGATTTATTTTTCTAAAAAGGGAATTGGAGAACTAGGGAACATGTAGAAGCATTACCTTTCTGGGGTGAAATCATAAAATCTCTAACACAGAATCTTTAACATAGTGGCTGGCACTGTGGTGTCACAGGTAAAGCCAACTGCCTGCAGCACCACCATCCCATTTGGGAGCCAGTTCAAGTTCCAGCTGCTGTGTTTCTGACCCAGCTCCCTGCTAATGCACCTGTAAAAGCAGCAGAAATGGCCCTGCACCCACATGGGAGACTCAAATGAAGCTCCTGGCTTTGGCTTGGCCTGGTCCTGGCCATTAAGCCATTTAGGGAGTGAAACAGTGGATGAAAAAACTCTCTCTGCCTCTGCCTCTGCCTCTCTGTAACTCTGCCTTTCAAATAAATTTTTAAAAAACTTAAAAAGGAATCTGTAACACAGATAATTTTCTTATTAATGGTTCATTCAAAATTTTTCTTATTAATGGTTCATTCAAAATAATATTTGTACATGAAAAAATCAGTACAAGTTATAATTTTCATTGAAAAATTAATTCTTTAGGAATATGCATTTGGCAAAGCAGTGAAGACACTGCTTGGGATGCTCACATTCCCATATTAAAGTTCTTGGGATTGAGTCTGTTTTACTTCCAATTCTAGGTGCCCGCTAATATGTACCCTGGCAGATAGAAATGAAGGCTCAATTACCTGGGTTCCTGCCACCCAGGTGGGAGACCTGGATTGAGTTCTAGTTCCTGTTTTAGACCTGTCCCAGCCCCAGTAAACTTAAACAATAAAATGATTTTGTAAAAATTTTAAAATGTATTTGAAAGAAACAGAGAGCTCCCATCTACTGGTTCACTCTCTGAAAGCCTGCAACAGATAAGGGCTGGGCCAGTATCTAAGTCAGCAGTTTGATCTCGGTCCAGATCTTCACATAAGTGGCAGGAACCCAAATTCCTGAGCTATTACTGCTGCTTCTCAGGGTCTGCCCTACCAGGAAGCAAGAGTAAGGAGCTGGAGCCAAGAATTAAAACCAGGTACTCCACTGTGGAATGTAAGCATCTTGATTCGTTTAGTTTCATGTTTTTATTTGAAAGGCATAGAGTCAGAAAGATGTAGAGAGATTTTCCCATCTGCTGGATCACCCCCCAGATGCAAACATCCAGGGATGGGCTAGACTGAAGCTAGGAGCCTGGCAATCAATGTGGGTCTCCTATGTGGGTATCAAGGACACAAGTACTTAAGCATCTTAACCACTAGGCTAAATGTCACCCCTGCTATTCATTTTTAAACCACTTGGTCTAGTTTAATCTCTAAAGGCTATTTTGTTTCTGCCAGTGATTATTTGTAAACATATTCTTCTTTTAAATTACCTATCTCGGGCATCATTCCATCAGTTGTTCTCACTCCCCTTTCTATATTGATTCCTCTAAGAACATTATAATTAATGCTTAGTTATGACAGTGGCTTCATGCATTCACATCATGTTTCATTTCACCTTTGTCTAAAACAGTATTTGGATATTACCACTAAGTAATTACTCAAAACTAAATGCAGAATCTTGTGGTATGTAGTTTTGAAGCCATCTGAACCAAGAATAGTTTGCCTTTTCAAAATTTGGTGGTACTTTTCATCTTAAATTGTTTCTTCACTTTGATAACCTTTGTCTTTCCCACTTATTATCTAGCTTCATAAATAATTCTCCAAAAATTCCCTTAATTGTACGAATATTGTCTACCTTAATGTTACCATAGTCTATTTTCATTTCTTAAAGCCTGTTGTGATAGTGCATTTTCTTCCTGCTCAGGCACAAAATGAGTCGTGGGATTTTTCTCTTTCTTTTACCTTTTTATTCATCATCAATTTGATTTTTTCCATTATTCAAGTCTTGTTTATTAGTATCCACTGTATTCAAGTTGTTATGTAGGGAACTCTGGGGCTAGTCTCAGCCCATTAGTGAAGGGAAAGAATGAATATATGTAATTATAATATGGAGAAAGGGGAAAAGAAGAAACTACAAAGCTAAGATGATACTAGAAATGTCATGAAAAAGTGGAGGAATCTGAGGAGCACAGAAAACATTATGCAGGGTATGATAATTTTTTCTTTATTTCATATGCTTGTATATGACAATTTGAATGCATCATTTTGAATTGAAATTCATTGAACCAAGAAAGTGTAATAGGATATCAGCTTGGGAGGGGATCTAGAAAATCATTCAGCATGGAGTGTGTTGTGGCCAAATGCAGCAGAACAAAGGCTAAGAAAATCTCTTTAGGGAAGCTACTAAGAAGAAGCTTCAAAAATGCCCATTTAGTAGGATGCAGAGATACACCTGCTGTGTTGGAAGTAGAATGATGCAAGAATTGTTACCCAAGAATCTGAACATTGTGATAGCGGAAAGAAATAAGAAATCATAGAAGAGAAAGTAAATGAAGGCATGATACTGCTCTGAGAACAAAGATAAAGATTGGAAATTAAAGGATGTACAGCTCTCTAAGAACAATGTCATGCAGCTGAAAATGTGAGCTCAGATGTTAAAATGAGATTTAAAAACAAATTTTAAGTAACATTCGAAAAATTTTAAAGACAAAAGAACAGAAAAAGGAGATTGCTCATATTTTCACATTTCTCTTAAAATAACTTGATAACATTGGCTTTGGCATTGGTTTTTTAGGTATGGCATCAAAAGCACACACAACAACAACAAAAAAAGATAAATTATACTACACCAAAATTTAAAGCTTCTATGCATCAAAGGATGTAATCAACAGAGTTAAGCCTCAATGCATAGAGTAGGAGAATGTTTACAGATGATATATCTGATAAAGAATAATCCAGGGGCTGGTGTTTCGTGTCACAGCTAAGAAACCACTTGGAATCTACCTAGGTTTGAGTCCTGGCTCTGCTCACCATTCCAGCTCCCTACTAATGCACACCCTCAGGGGAAGCAGTGGTAACTAAGGTAGTTGGGTACCTGAAACCTGCATGGAAGATCTGGATTGAATTCCTGACACTTGGCCTCAGTCTGGCCCACCTCCCTTTGTTGCCTGCAATTGGAGAGTACACCAAAGAATGGGAGCGCGCGCTCACTCGCTCGCTCGCTCTCTTTCTCCCTCCCTCCCTCTTTCCCTTTCTCTCCCTCCTCCCTCCCTCCCTGCCCCCTCTTTCCCCTCTGTCTCCTCCCCTCTCTCTGCCTTTCAAATAAATTTTTAACTTGAAAAAATAATTAATATATGAAGATATAATACCACAATTAATATAAATATGTACTATATAAATAATTATTCAACAATCAAGCTGATTAAAAAGTAAGAAAAATCCCAGACATTTCTCCAAAGAAGATATACATATGTCCAAGAAACATATGAAAGTATGTTCAATATCACTGATAACTAAGGAAATACAAATCAATATCACAGTGAGGGACTGGCGCTGTGGTGTAGTGGGTAAAGCTACCAGCTGCATTACCAGCATCCCATATGTGTGGCAGTTCGAGTCCCAGCTGCTCCACTCTCTGCTATGGCCTAGGAAAGCAGTAGAAGATGGACCAGGACCTTGGGCCCCTGCACCCACGTGGGAGACCCAGAGGAAGCTCTTTGCTTCGGATCAGCACAGCTTCAACCATTGCAGCCAGTTGGGGAGTTAACCAGCAAATGGAGGATCTCTCTCTCATCCTCACATCCCCGCTCTCCCACCCCCCTCCCCTTCTACTAAGAGATGAGAAAATACAGGATCTGAGGAGGTGTTTAAAAAGTACAAAGTTTCAAATAGAGAGTTTCCCAAGATGGCTGAATTGGGAGGGAGCTTACTGTTCTGTTCTAGGGGAAGATAGCTTAAAAAAAAAGTGGAGAGAGTGCAATTTCAGGGAAGAGTTAGGGAGAAAACTGCAGGGGAAACTCCACACAAACTAGAGGGTCAGTGTGGATCTACATGGAAGGTGTGGATCTCACAACTCAGGAACCCAGCAGCCGAGAGCCTCAGCACGATCTTTGGAGCGTGAGGTGAGAATAGACTGCAGCAGCCCAAGCCAGTGGTGATAAAGCAGAAGAAAGAACCTGGTGTGAGTCCATCTTAGAGTCCAGTGGAGGACAGCCTTGAAGGAAATAAAAAGAAAAAGGGAGCACATTATTCTCTCGCTGACCACCCAGCACACTGGCATCTTAGAACTAGCTGAGAGAGGGTGGGTGCCATTTTGGACATCTGTAACAGCTGTAGTGGATTGTGTTCATGTGCCCCAGCAACTGGCTGAGAGGAGACGCCCAAGTCTAGCCGGGAGAATTGCCAGGGCACTGAGCACTCAGAACTGTGGGAGCCTTGTGTGCTGGGATGTACTGTGAAACCATTGTGGTTGTGTGGGAGGGGGCAGGGTGACCAGCAGTCATGGTGGGTGGATACACATCTCCCTGGTTGCCTGGTGAGAGTCTGCACAGATCCTTTGTGTGATTCTTGTGGCAGTGCAGATGAATATTGCACCCACTGGGACTAGCCACCAGGCTTTGGACTTCTTGGAGGAGAGGTGAGTGTGAGACTACACCAACAGTGCTGATCAAACCCTTACCTAGGATGAACAACAACAACAAAAGATTTACCATGCCCAACATGGGTATCAACTTGGATACTCTCTTCAACCTGGAGCACTGAACAGAGGACCTGGGCCACACACAGTACTCAGTCTGGGTATTCACTGAAACAGCAGACACTCCACTAAGCCAAAGAGGAATAGTCTAAAGATAAAAGCCATCACAGGGGAAAAAATAAACAAGTACTTCCACAAATGCCTAAAAAGAAATGCAGCAATTAAAGAAACAAGAATAAGGAAGACAACATCATGCCCCCAAAGGAACACAGCAGCCCTTTAATACTGAATGAGAAGATGAAGAGATTGAAGAAATGCCAGAAATAGAATTTTAAAAATTGATTGTAGGATTAGAGTAATCGGAAGCAAATCCACAAATTAAAGAATTCCCTAAAGGTGCCAGGATCTGTAATACCTCCAGCCTTTGGGCTTGTCCTTCTCTTACCCTACAATCCTCTTTCCCTCATTTCATCCCTTAGCAGTCTTCAAGACTTTCACATCATGTTGCCTTCTCTGGAAAAAAAAAAAATCTTTTTTTGATCATCCAAATCAAAATTGTGCTTTCCTGTTTTGATGTCTCAATTCCTACTTTTTCCTATAGAATATATATTTAGGGGTTATTTCTTATAGCCTATCTTTCGTACGAGACCATAAATTCCTTGAAGACCAGGACCATAGTCGACCTAAAACACAGCTGTATCCTCAACAGCTAGGAGCTTGCCTGGTGTGGGGCTTGTATTTAGTAAACACGTGTTTAATGAGGAAGTGAATCTAGTTGATAATAAAACCAATTTAGATTTTAGTTTAAATGTAATCAAATAATTTGTTGAAGCTCAAAATTCTGAGAAAGTGTTAGTAATCTTTGAGGAATAAAAGTGAGATATGTAAAGTTAATTGATAGTTGTCATTTACTCCAACTCCCTTCTGATAGTGTCATATCAAAATGGAGAAGGCTAAAAACTACATGTTCAGATTCCCTTCAAGCTACTGTCTGAATGATAATTAGATTGTTCCAGTGATTCCCACTCTGAGGATCAAATGGCTTGGGGACAATCTTCCCACCATGGCTGTTGTCACTGCTAGCAAGGCATTCATAAAGATGTATTTGTCTGAGGCGTGACTGAGGGTTCTGGTGACAGTTAACTCCTGGGTATGAGAGGCAAATGTGACACAGAAGGTACAGTACTAATAGCATTGTCTCATCTTCAGATCTTAGCTATGGTGAGTCTAATGGCAGACTGCTTTCAGTCCTCCATTTTTAAGTACCTAAATACTTATATAAAATCCCTTTCTGCCTAAAATACTTGGAATTGTCAGTTCATTGCATTGAACCTAGAGAGATACACACAAAATATAAAAAAAAGACGGGAACTGAAAAAAATAGCAAGTTTTCATGTTACTGACCAATAGCTGTAAAGGTTCCCACCATGGCAACCTTCCGTAACAGTTACTAAATAAACAATTTATGATTGTTTTAAATGGAACAAGAATAATTACACAAAGCTATCATAGAATCACTAAAATAATAGTATGGCAAGTGGACATTAATTAGGTTTTCAGAGAATTTACACTAGAAAATCAATCCTCTCCTCCTGGTATACTTGGATTTCTTCAAGAATTTATCAAAAATCCCTAGTACCATCTCAGAGAGTTCAGTGTCCTGCATCACTGAAGAATCCTTGATACCAGTCCTCTATCCTCCTATGTCGGTTTGCTCATTCTTATATGATAATTATTATCACATTAGTTTGAAGTTAAATTTCTACACATCCCTTTTTCATTCCCCCATGTTTGGAACTTCTGAACGTCAAGAAATGTATTTTCCATATAACCTTAAGACCTAGTATGATTTTTTTTTTACCCGTTAGGTGTGTTCAATAAAATTAAATATTTAATATTAAATTACTGTGTAACTAGGTAAATTCATAAGTAATTGAAAAATATTAACCTCAGCAGCACTGATTAATGGCTTTATACAAACTGGAAAGAAGTCTTAATTAGAATCACCCTAGGCTTTTTCACTTGGAGTAATCATTTAATCCTAGAAAGGTTGCCTTATCTTGTGTTTCTATGGCATAATATATTAAATTGTTATGGTATCATTTTTTATTCTGCTTGGCAATTGAGCTGATCATTTTTGTTTGGATAGTGTTCAGCCTCATCAACTCAATTTACAAATTTCTGAAAGGTTCAGGCTTTATCTGCCTCTTTCCTCTGCCCACATCAGTGCTGTGCCCACAGTGGGTGTGCAGTGGGTCCCCCTTTTTTTTCCACATGATCATTTTCTTGTAACTGTTCCCCCTCTCTTTTAGCCAATTCCTTTTTTGGCTCCCAAGCCTCTATGGCAGGTAGTTTTTCAATTTGAGAATTAGTAGGGGATCAACAGAAGCTATTGCACATTGCCTCTCATTTCATCATTTAGAATAAACTGACTTTTTTTCTTTTTTGGACATCACCCATATACTTAAGACACCCACATATTTGGAGTAAATCACTGTAAATAGGTGATCAGCAGAAAACAACAGCCTGTAGAACACATTACCAAGGAGCAGCAGGCAGCCAAGTTTTTCCTAACTGGGCTACTAGCCACCAATTTAAAGCTTTAATCTGCGCACACTTTCTCCACACAGAAGTCTGTTTTTCTGCACAACATAAATGGAAGGGGACAAAACACTGCTGCTCTAAATTATATTAAATTGATATTTTTAAACAATTTTGGCTTTGAGTTGGTAAACACGCTTTGGAAAATGCATGTCCCCAAAAAAATGAAGGGTGCTAAAAATAAGAATTGATGTAAAGATACATGAAAATGGGTCTTGAAAAATCACCTACTACACGATCACCATAACCCCCTTACTCTTTCATTAACTTGTAACTAATTGGCTCTGGCAGTATTGGACTTGGTCCTTACATGATGCCACCAAAATTTTTTTTCAGTCGTTTAGTTACTAATAACACCGTCTGGCATAGGGAAGGCAAGTGGCTAAGTTCTTCATTTTAATTTTCTGGAGCCTTTTTAAATTTTGATATTTTCTGTTCCAGGCTTACAATAAGCATTTTGCAAGGGAAAAACTATTTTGAAGGTGAGTTATTGAGTATTCTGTTCTGCCAATGATATTCTACTATAGAGCAATGAATGTGAGCTTATAATCATAAAATTACTTGATGATGCTTTTTTATTCAAATATTCCCAGAGCATTAAAGGAAATAAAAACTCCATCCATTTGCATACTACTTCTAATAGAGAATAAAATAAACAGAAAATTGTATGTTTCTGTGCAACATAAAGTATCAAAATCATTAAAAGGAATATTTCTGATTCCCTGCCATCAACTCTAAACAAACGTCATTTTCCATTGGCAACTCACATGTGACATAAAATTATGTTCTGGCTTTAATCTCTAGCTCACCATGTCCTTTTATTTATTTATTTTTGCTACATAAAAAAATCCTTTGCACATACTACTCCCTTCTTACCCCCTCCCTTTTCCCATCCCTCTGCTCTCAGGATTTCAAAACCTTCTCCCAACTTGTACCTCCCCTGGGCTTTATACAAAAACCATTGCAAGATTTCAAAGAAACATCTAAGCCTATCTCATATTTTTCCCATGTACACACACAATCTGTGTGTGTACAGACTTCATAAATGACAACCCAATACAGAGGAAGGTTAGCACTGTGATCTTGGAAGTCAGATGGCCCTGGCCCTGGCCCCATGAGAATGATTGACATTTTATTTGTGTGCAGCCCCTCAATACATAGAAGAAGCCTTCTTTTGCTAGATAGACTGTATTCTTATAGCTCTATTGACATGTGCTGCTTATAGCTGAGAGACTCACAAAACAGCAAGGCCTGAGATCACTAAGAGTTGCCTCATCTTAAGGAGGTTTAAGAGCTAATCATGTAGCTCATTCATCCTCCCTATCGCCACCAGTTGGAGTTCCCTTAGTTCTTGTACAGTATCTACCTTGCTGCTTTGAAGTGTGGTTCGGTAGCATTGGCACATCTGGGAGTTGGTTAAAAATGGCCCACCATCTGACCACTATATTAGACCTTGTAGTTTAACAAGATCCACAGGTGGTCTGAATGTACATTAAGTGGGAGCAGCACACTTCCCAAAGTGTGCTCAGCCTTTGGCCACAGAGTTAAACATAATGGCCCTTGTTGCATTTGAAGATACTTGAGGAAGGTCATAGCTCTGAGATTTTGGCTCTGTATATGCATGCCTTACATTCTGGAAAGCTCAACAATGCTTCAAACATTTTTGACTTTTCAATTCCAGACCTAGAAATTTTAATTTTTTGTTTTTCCTTTGATTTTGACAAAATATTACTTTTATTACTGATAAAATCTTAGGCTTGCACAGGTGAAATGCGAGGGTTAAATGGACTTAAGCTCACTAGGCCTGCTACTAAATCCATCATCTCCAAATGAGACCTTTGAACGATACTTTTAAGGAACAATTACGGAGCAGACACATTGAGAAACACAGCTTAACAAGAGGGAAGGTAAAGAGTTGGAATTCCCATTGTTTCAAAAAGCCTAATCGATTACTTTAACCAGTTTACAAAAATGGAATATTAGCACCAAAATCAATCAGTGGCAATAAATGGGTCTGGGTCATGAGGCTGCCAGTGTTACACTGGGAAAGCTTTGCCAAGCGACCTGCCAGATGTCTTTTAGAATAGCTTCCTTATTTTTTTAAAAAAATCATTTGTCAATATATGTGTTAGAAGGTACAAAAATGTCATTCCAACCAAAAAACACTAAGTATTACAAAATAATTTTTACTTAGGCATGTGTTAGGAACTGCTGTGGCTTGAATTGGTCCTCCAGGGGCTCATATGTTAGGAGTGTGATCCTCATGTGGTGATAAGAGGTGGAATCTAATGGGAGGTCCTTAGGTCATGGGGACTGTGCCCTCAAAATGAATTAAAGTAGTTTTCCCGAGACCCTTGAAGTGGTTCTCCAGGGAGTTGTTAAAATAGGAGTAAGCATAGTCCCTCTTCTTTGCTCTGGCTTCCAGTTTTGCAATGTGATTTGGGTCTCTCACACATGTTTTTTCCATGTGCCATCTCATTAAGCACTCAGTAGAGGCTGAACCATTGGGGTCACCCTATCTTGGACTTTTAGCCTCTTGAACTGTGAGCTACATGAATCTCTTTACTAAGTGCCAGGAATTAGGTATTTAATTGTAGTAACACAAAACAAACATACTGGAACACATCCACATAAATGCCCATATAAATATACACACACATCTGTTTCATGGAGTATAAGACAGCCCTACTAAGAACACAGTATATATATATTTGCACTAAATAGGCCATTAATACATATTTCTTGAAATTAATAAAACTGATATTTGAATGATGTTTGGATACCCAATTTTAGAGTTTTAAGGTGAAGTTACAGATTGTGTTGAGCAGATTACAAGCATGGATTCAATGAGTGAGAATCACTATGATCTTTTCACTAAGACAGGCCTTTATGTTTATAATCAAAAGAATGATGAATTGGGAATGCAAACATTTCCATTTCTGTTCCCAGCTCTCTGCTTAATCAATCTGACCTCACTATGTCTGCTGTTTTCTCATCTCTACCTGAAAAAGGTGGATTACCATAGAGATGCCAGCCTGCTTTAGCATTCTGTTTCCAATGGCACAAAAGCCTTATATATTATTACCTGTATTATTCAGAAAAGTGTGATAATTTTTATTATTTTCTTTTTAGTTGTTGCTAGAAGTTCTCTAAAATTAAAAACAATCACAAAGTTAGTTTTATGGAAAAAAGATTCAGATGTCTTCCTTGCCTTATTAAAAAATCCATCAAAGTTTTACCACTGAATATCCCAAGAAATGTTTCTTAAAATGGTAATGTGTTACATGTTAAAAAATTGATTCCACTGTCAAATAAGCTTAGAAATACAGGTTTAAAACAAGTGAAAAAGAGCTATGTTTATACAGTGTTAATTAGGGCTTTAGCGATTAGTAAGAGTTTCAAATCTACAAAAATCAAAGTATAATGGAGTAGGAAAAATGTCCACACTTATTGGGACATAGAATACTTATGGGGTAAAATTGTCTAAGGAATTGGTGTTCTAAGGAAAGTACTGAGATCAAAGTGGTGGAATTTAGATGATTCTAGATACAGTGTTTTGGAGGTTGGGGCACCTAAATAAACAAGGAGGAAAAATTTTCGTAATTTAAATCCAATTACTCCAAACGATTTCTTGCCCTTGTCAGAAAATCTGACCTTTTCCAACATGAAGAAAAGGAAAACTATGGGGGAATTTCTTGCCTACATAAAGGTACACACTATGGAGGATTTATCCCTGGTGACTAAACCAACATAGTTTATATTTAAAGAAAGATGGCCTGCAGATTTGGGACCTTAACAGCAGAGATATTTTTAGATATAATTCAATACTTGAATTCGACACAAAACATAGCTGACTGTATAGAAGTGTTGAAAGCTCAGCATTTGTACTCAAGTAAGCAAATTACAGCATTCTGCACCGGCATCAAATTCTGAACACTTTCCACCTCAATATCCTTCTGTAATTGGCCTTGAATGGAAAAAAAAATTAAATGTTACAGCTTCTCAAATAAAGGTGGACACATAAAAACATGAGCATGCCAAAGAGATTATTGAAAATCCATAATGCCCCACAGGCCAAAATGTATTAGAATTTTTATTTCTCAATACAATATATCTTTAGGTAAACAAATATTTATGTAATGTTACACTTTGATGCACTTTTTTTTTTGAAAATAGGGCTTATTTACAAGAAATATCTTCTGAAATAGAATCATGTGTTTTGATTCTGCGGTGTAAAATAAATAATTAAAAATGTTGCCTTAAGGCCCTAAAGACAGCCATATGCTTTTGCATACATTTTCACAACTCAACAGCTGCTCACTGAACCTCTTCCATTTCAAGTTTTCCTGTTGACCACTCTCTTCTGCAAGGCTTCTGTGACTGCCGGATGGAAATATTTATGAAAACACTGGGGCAGCCAGGATTGTCCAAGTGTTTTCAAAATGTTTGCTTGGCAAAGAGTTGCTGGCAGGCAAAATGTGCTCCTACAAGGGTTTTAGTAAGTGTTTATGCCTCCTTAGTGTATCCCATTTGTAAATATGGGCATATAACTCAACTCTGATCTCTAGAAGCTTTAAATGAAGAAGCCAAAATTCAGTTTGCCTTAGAGAGGCTTTGCACCTGCCAGTCCTACCTCTCCCAGATCGTTTAAATGGATTCATAGCCAGGATTGTTTTTTAACCACCTCGAAGATCACAGGCATAAACTAGGAAACTTGAGGTTTTCTGTTAGTTCCCTGGGGCGGGGTGGGGGGAAATCAGTGAAGCTTTCTCAGAAGAATTGCACTTTAAGGAATACTGAGACAATAAGTTGAGTGGGGAAATGTGTGTTGTAGGGGTGGGGGGATTCAGACAAGAGGAAAAGCCACGGAATAACTGCAAGCATGATGCATTCAAAGAAGCATAACAACATGGTGAACACTGGTCATCAGAAGAGTGAGGCTGGGGATTAGGCTAGCGATAAAGGCAAGGCTTAAAAAGAGCCTACGAAATCACATGCAGAAATTTGTAAAACCACTGAAGTGATTTAAGAAGCTCTGTGGTGAGATCTGACTTTCATTTTACAAAGGCCGCTGGGTGACAGCCTGAAGCTATAGTGTAAACTGGAGCAGTACTGTATATGAACCAAGCAGGAGGAGATTAAAAGTTCAGGCAAAAAGTTCTGATGTTATACAAATGGAATCATGCAACATGCAACCTTTAGAGACTGACTTTATAGTCAGCATAATTATTATAGGATTCTCCTGTGTAGTTGCTTGTATCAGTAGTTCCATACTTGATAGTACAGGGTGGTATCTCACTGCATGAGTATGCCATGATTTGTTTAGGTATTTACCAATTTACAGGAATTGGAGTTGTTTCCAGTTTGGGAGGATTATGAATAGAGCTGCTTACTATTAATGTACTGAATTCATGAACTGTTTATATCCCAGCTATGATAGTGGTGACATGGATCCCTGTTATGTGCTAAAACTTAGACAGTTGTAGGCCAAAAATTCTTAACATTATGTTGACATAAAAGTTTGAAAAGTGATAATGAACAGAATTAAGGACACAACTGAGGCTAGAGAAGGAAAAATTTGAGAAAGTTGAAAAGTTTATTCAACAGACTCTATAAATTTTCCGAGGAGACACAGGAATTTTAACAGTAGATTTCATAAATTGCAGGAATAGTGGTAAGCTTGATTCACTCACTTGTCATTAATTTTCTGGATTTGATGTGTTTGTAGAAGGAGAACAATAGCAAAAATTAAAAATAAATAAAAATGAAGCCAGATGGCTCTTGGGTAATTGGTTTCTTCTAATGGTGCTGTGGTTGTCAAAGGCATCCTGCAAGAAACACCTTCACAGTTGATCGAAACACAGCTGCACACCAGCCCATCTGGACTCTGAGAGTTGCATGAAATGGGTCCAATAAGTTCTTTTACTCTAATAGGTTTCCACATATGTGCCTATATCATTGGTTGTTGAAAAAAAAAAGAGTAACACCTGGGTAAAGAAATCAAAAAGATCTTATGTAGAAAAAGTTGCATACAGCATATGGCTTTTTTTTTCCTTAGCTGAGCTGTGTTAGAAGTAGTTCAGAAGTGTCTCGAGATAACACCCCATTACCACATGCGGATGCTTGTTGAATCTGGTATCATATATTGAAAACCAATTTTGAAAAAAAAAATCAGACACTTTATCTCTAAAAGTTCAGTATAGGAACAGGCATTTAGCGCAGTGGTTAAGGTACCGCTTAGGAGGGCTGCTTCCTGGCTATACACATCCTGAAAGACGGTAGTGATGACTCAAGTACTTGAGTCCGTGCCACCCATGTGGGAGACACAGACTGTGTTCCTAGCTCCTAGCTATTTGCAGGTATTCAGAGAGTAAACCAGCAGACGGGATTGTATTTCTCTCTCTGTCTCTCTGTCTCTGTCTCCCTCCCTCCCTTCCAACATTTCCAATGCAATAAAAATAAATAAAAGTTTTAAAAATAACAGGTCAATATAAATTTGTGTAGAAGGCTTACTAAGTACACTCTTTTTAATTCTGTCAAGTGAATTAGTTAATCAGTTAGTTGTAAAATTCATGCCTATAGCAGTTTATCAGGCATGGCAGAATGTGCATATTATACAGAAGGGTAAATTGTAATATGGTGGGATGGCTAAATACAGGTAAAATCAAAATGTTTTTCCAAGAGTGACAATGTAATACATTGATGCAAAAAACATCTCAAATTCTCTGTTCCTGAGCCCTTGCTGTATGACTTTCAGACACCTCCCACTAGGAAGTGAAATCTGCTTCACCAACCTCTAAAACCTGGACAGGCTTTGTGACCTACCTTGGCCGAAATAATGTAGCATACATGGCACTGAGTAGAAGCATCAGTAGGCCAAATGTCCTTCCGTGTTCTCTTGGAAATCATGTGAGCAAGTCTGGCCTCCTGTTTCCGGATAGCATATGGAATAGAAATACATAGCCCCCTCCCCAGCTACGGCCTCTTGAGACCAGCAAGCATGTGGATCTGGCAAAGTGATGTGAAATGTATGAGCAAATCCAGCTATTAGCCAAGCCCAGACCAGATCAGAAAACCCCTAATGCAACCCTTAAAGACTTGTTAGCTAAAGATGAGTAGATGCTTGATATTTTGAGTCGCTGTGTTCTTGAGTGGTTTCTTCCATATAATTAATAAGTTTAGGTCGCAAATGACCTCAACTCTACTCATATTAGTTTCTGATTACCACTGTAGCAAATACCTGCAACAGAAATTTACTCTTGGAGTTCTGTAAGTCAGAAGTTTGAAGTTAGTTTCATTGAGCTAAAGTCAAAGTGTCAACAGGGATGGTTCCTTCTAGAGGCCCGAAAAGAGAATGTATTTCCCTGCCCTTTTTACCTTCTTTTTTCTACCTGTGTTCTATGCGTTGTAGCCCCTCCCTCAATCTTCAAAGCACATCATGCCAATCTTAGCTTCTGTCATCATACTGTCTGAGTCTGATTCCTCCTGTGTTCCCCTTACAAGGACTCATGTTAGTATGTGAGACCCACCTTGATAGGGTAAGGATAATTTCCCTATATCAAAAATATCTTAAACACGTCCACAAATATCTTGCCATATAGAGTAATATGTTCAGATTCTGGGAATTAGACCATGGCAATATTTCATTGTTCAGCCTCCACACTACCATTTCCTCAAAGTCATATCATCATATCCCTTTCTTACATTGTCAATATAAAGTTTACATTGTGAAAGAGAAATGAAGCCCAAGTATACTTAGAGCAAGATGAGGGGAAAGGAAGGATGATAACATCAGGGTTAGCTGTAAGAGAAGTAACTGCTGCTTACTGGCCACTCTAGGTATTTTATATTTAATTTTTATAATTATTACAGTCTTTCAAGGTAGTTCCTTGCCCATCTGAGGCCAAAGCTGAGAAATTTATAAATCCTGTCTGTAGATTATAAGTGGTCCATTTGGAACATGACCCCAGATTTTTCTGCCGACAAGGCACTTTGCCTTATTAAAATATCTCTTACTCTCTGAAATTGGTCCCCCAAATGACAAATAGTGTACATATAAGATTTATATCACAGAAATCTCTCATGACAAGGATGTCAAACATCTACTGTCAGGACAGTGGGCTTCCTACTATAGCTTAACTAGAAGACTGGAAGTCAAATACTTAAGTCAATTTTATAATTTCTAAAAACATTTTGTCTATTTGAGAGAGAAAGAGAGAGAGAGATCTCATCTACTGTTTCACTTTCCAAATGCCTTCAACAACCATGGCTGTGCCAGGCCAAATCTAGGAGCCAGGAACTCAGTCTGGATCTCAGTCTGTTAGTGGTGGGTTCTCAACTACTTGAGATACCACCACTGCCTCCTGGGTTGTGCATTAAGCAGGAAGCTGGAATTAGGAGTGGAGCCAGGACTTGAACCCTGGTACTTCAATATGGGATGCAGGCATCTCAAGTGGTGTATACTCAGTACTTCCCCAGAAGCCCATCTCCTAAGTCACTTGTTAGCCTGATAATGTCAATAAACTGAAAGCCCTTCTGATAATTTTGAAAAAATTTAAACTTTGACTAAAGGCAAACTTGTTTTAATTATCCTATAAATCATATTTATAATTATAAAATCGTACTCAGCTTAATTTATTTTCAGTTTGACGAATGTTTTTTTTCAGGCAGCAAACTTCTAAGTTTGGATTACTTTGCAATTTCCCTGAAATTTTTACTTGGAGAAGTAAATTTGAAGAGTCTTTTTGTTAATGAGGAAAAACTGCTGCTTCACTGAAAAACATTTCATTTGTAACTGAAACATTAAAAGCTTTTCTGACTGGGTATGTGTCAGTGGCAAGAAACCCCAAGTGCAAATGCATGGTTAAATGAAAACAATTGAAATACGTGCATACTAAATGCACCCTTATTTGAAATATTTGGTAATAAAATATTCATGCGCGATGGTTACCAAATACCCAACCTCAGTTTATTCCTAAGGCTTTAAGCTCTCTTGCAACTTAAGGGAAGAGGGTACTTTTTGCTATGCTGCATATTAAACCCATCGATTGAAAAACAAATCAATTGATTGAGTTTATGGTAGAGTCAAGTTTTCCTGGTTGTTTTCTTTTTCTTTCTTTCTTTCTTTTTTTTTTTTTTTTCATCTCTTGGTGTATTAGTTTGCAAGTTCTACCATAACAAAGAAACACACACTAGGTAACGTAAACATTAAAAATACATTCTCTCGGCCGGCGCCGCGGCTCGCTAGGCTAATCCTCCGCCTTGCGGCGCCGGCACACTGGGTTCTAGTCCCGGTCAGGGCACCGATCCTGTCCCGGTTGCCCCTCTTCCAGGCCAGCTCTCTGCTGTGGCCAGGGAGTGCAGTGGAGGATGGCCCAGGTGTTTGGGCCCTGCACCCCATGGGAGACCAGGAGAAGCACCTGGCTCCTGCCATCGGATCAGCGCGGTGCGCCGGCCGCAGCGCGCTAACCGCGGCGGCCATTGGAGGGTGAACCAACGGCAAAAGGAAGACCTTTCTCTCTGTCTCTCTCTCTCACTGTCCACTCTGCCTGTCAAAAATTAAAAAAAAAAAAAAAAAATACATTCTCTCATAGTTTAAATGTTAAACACCTGATATCAAGTTCTGGGCAGATTTGGTTCTTCCTGAGTGCTATGACAGAAAATCTGTTTCATGCTTCTCCCTTGCCTTGTAGTGGGTTTCCCACCCTTTTGTGGTTTCTTGGTGTGCAGACATCAGCCGAATCTCTGCCTTCAGGTTCACATGGCATACTCCGTGTGTGTATGTCTGTGTACAGATTCTTCCTTGTCATACGTACACTATCATCGGATTAGGGGCCCACCCTATTCTAGTATGGCTACATTTCAACGAATTACTTTTGCAATAGCCCTATTTCTAAATAAGGTCACGTTCTGGCAAACTGAAACCATATATATTTGTCTAACCGGGGGCAGGAGACAAAATTCAACTTGTAACATTTAGTGATAAACAAATGTCAAAGCTGAGGCTTGAAAATAGCTTGAAATCAGAAATAAACATAGATCTACGATAATGGCAGGAATAAACCATGCTACAGTTGAAGAGGGAAGAGATATTTCAGAAAAAAAGGTTTTAATTTGGGGACAGAATATACCAATTAATTTGAAGCTAGAAATCTAAGACATTGTTATTATATAACAGGTACATAAATGTATAAATTTTGTGGTCTTCAGTTTCATATGGGCTGAATAGCATATCCAACTAAACAAAGATTAGAATTAGTAACAAGAACAGCATGGTGGCAGAGAGAAAATAATATTAATATGATGGGCTCCTCTATTTGTGCTCTCTAGACCTCTCTTCTGCTCCCCCAGAACTTTATAGCTACCTGTCTATGTTAATCATACACAAATCTCTCACCATTTCACAGTATTAAACACAATAATAGAAGTTCAAGATATGGGAGCTTCATAGAAGAAAAGAAACTTTGATTTGAAAGAAACTTGAAAAGATATCTAGTTCAAACTTTCTCCGCTTGCCAAAATCCCCTTAGAATACCAAAGTTCTTCCAAAGCTGACTACTGCCAAAAACAAACGATTTTATTTGTGACTTAACAAAACTCTACTTCTTTATAAATGTACCCATTGGAATTTATCCTGTGCGCCTGAACAAGATAGAATAAATTAATTGATATTCCATATAGCAACTAAGGGAACATTTGAAGACAATGAGCATGTGCCTCTAATGTTTCTCTACCGGGATTAAGTATCCTCACTCCCATCCGAATGTGTAAGTTGGACAATGTTCCACTTGATAATGTTCCCAGAAGTGTATTGAGGATGCAGAATACAGTGGGACTGCGCTACTATTGTTTAGATAATCTTCAGTGCCTACCGAGGGTGAAATACTATTGTATACATTAGACCCAATTCTTGGTTTATACAAAAATGTATTAGAGAAAAGAAGTGTTAATATAAATAATGGTGACAATTTGAGTGCTCTTAAAGCAGAAGCATTGCACTTAGTTGTTTTTGTGTTTTCTTTGTAAAATTTCCAGGCTAAAGCATTTGGAGAAGATTCACTTAGAAAATGAGAAATGTAACAAAAGGACAACCAAACTTCTGTGTGCAACCAAGCAGCAGGAACTTAGAGCTACTCCTTTGGTAGTTCAATAATGAAATCTCAGAATCTGTTGTAGAGAGATAACAAACTAAGATTAGACAAAGGCAAAAATAAAAATAAAACTCTAAAATCATCTAAGAATGCTGACTGTAATAGTAACAATAAGCATTAATACATAGCTAATCTCATGAGAAAAAGTAGTTCTCCATTCTAGTTGCCAGAAATAAAGAGAAATGTAAGATAGTGCTAATTTTTTTCAGGTACTGTTACTACTACAATGAGAAAGCATTATTGGGTACAAAAAACATTTTGGTTTATTAAGCCCCCTAGGGATAGGAAAAAGAGCCCATGACCTATATGAGAAAGGAAGTGGGCAATGAGGTCACCAGGATATCCAGGACACCCAAAAATCTATGTTGTTACTGAAAGTAAATAATACAAAAACAGTCACTAACTATCAAGGAAACCTTGCCTGTCTAGTAGGTATTACAAAAAGAAAAAAGAAATCTCTAAGAAGTCTTTTTTTTTAACTTTTATTTAATGAATATAAATTTCCAAAGTACAGCTTATGGATTACAATGGCTTCCCCCCCCCATAACTTCACTCCCATCCACAACCCTCCCCTCTCCCGCTCCCTCTCCCCTTCCATTCACATCAAGATTCATTTTCAATTCTCTTTATATACAGAAGATCAATTTAGTATATATTAAGTAAAGATTTCAACAGTTTGCACCCACATAGAAACACAAAGTGAAAAATACTGTTTGAGTACTAGTTATAGCATTAAATCACAATGTACAGCATATTAAGCACAGAGATCCTACATGAGGAGTAAGTGCACAGTGACTCCTGTTGTTGACTTAACAAATTGACACTCTTCTTTATGGCATCAGTAATCACCCTAGGCTCTTGTCATGAGTTGCCAAGGCTATGGAGGCCTTTTGAGTTCACCGACTCTTATCATATTTAGACAAGGTCATAGTCAAAGTGGAAGTTCTCTCCTCCCTTCAGAGACAGGGACCTCCTTCTTTGATGACCTGTTCTTTCCACTGGGATCTCACTTTAGGTAATTTTTTTTTTGCCAGAGTGTCTTGGCTTTCCATGCCTGAAATACTCTCATGGGCTTTTCAGCTGGATCCAAATGCCTTAAGGGCTGATTCTGAGGCCAGAGTGCTGTTTAGGACATCCACCATTCTATGAGTCTGCTGTATATTCCGCTTCCCATGTTGGATCGTTCTCTCCCTTTTTTGTTCTATCGGTTAGTATTTTCAGACACTAGCCTTGTTTATGTGATCCCTTTGACTCTTAGACCTTATCAGTATGATCAATTGAGAACTGAAAGTGATTACTTGGACTAGTGAGATGGCATTGGTACATGCAACCTTGATGGGATTGAATTGGAATCCCCTGGTATGTTTCTAACTCTACCGTTTGGGGCAAGTCAGCTTGAGCATGTCCCAAATTGTACATCTCTTCCCTCTCTTATTCCCACTCTTATATTTAATGGAGATCACTTTACAGTTAAGTTGCAACACTTAAGAATAACAGTGTATTAATTACAGAATTAAACCAATAGTACTAAGTAAAACAGACAAAAAAATACTAAGAGGTATAATGTATTAAGTTTTTCATCAACAGGGAAAAAGCTGATCAAGTTACCATTTCTCATAGTGTCCATTTCACTTTAACAGGTTTCCTTTTGGTGCTCAGTTGTCACCAATCAGGGAGAACATATATTTGTCCCTTTGGGACTGGCTTATTTCACTCAGCATAATGTTTTCCAGATTCCTCCATTTTGTTGCAAATGACCAGATTTCATTGTTTTTCACTGCTGTATAGTATTCTATAGAGTACATATCCCATGATTTCTTTATCCAGTCTACTGTTGGTGGGCATTTGGGTTGGTTCCAGGTCTTAGCTATTGTGAATTGAGCTGCAATAAACATTAATGTGCAGATGGCTTTTTTATTAGCCAAATTAATTTCCTTTGGGTAAATTCCAAGGTGTGGGATGGCTGGGTTGAATGGTAGGGTTATATTCAGGTTTCTGAGGAATCTCCAGACTGACTTCCATAGTGGCTTAACCAGTTTGCATTCCCACCAACAGTGGGTTAGTGTCCCTTTTTTCCCACATCCTTGCCAGCATCTGTTGTTGGTGGATTTCTGAATGTGAGCCATTCTCACCGGGGTGAGGTGAAACCTCATTGTGGTTTTGATTTGCATTTCCCTGATTGCTAGTGATCTTGAACATTTTTCCATGTGCCTGTTGGCCATTTGGATTTCCTCTTTTGAAAAATGTCTATTGAGGTCCTTGGCCATCTCTTAAGTGGGTTGTTTGTTTTGTTGTTGTGGAGTTTCTTGATCTCTTTGTAGATTCTAGTCATTAATCCTTTATCTATAGCATAGTTTGCAAATCTTTTTTCCCATTCTGTCGGTGGCCTCTTCACTCTCCTGTTTCTTTTGCAGTCCAGAAACTTCTCATTTTGAAGCAATCCCAAATGTTAATTTTGGATTTGACTGCCTGCGCATCCAGAGTCTTTTCCAGGAAGTCTTTGCTGGTGCCAATATCTTGCAGTGTTTCTCCAATGTTCTCTAATAATTTGATGGTGTCAGGTCATAGATTTAGGTCTTTAATCCATGTTGAGTGGATTTTTGTGTAGGGTGTAAGGTAGGGATCTTGCCTCATGCTTCTGCATGTGGAAATCCAGTTTTCCCAGCACCATTTATTGAATAGACTGTCCTTATTCCAGGGATTAGTTTTGGATCTTTGATCAAATATAAGTTGGCTGTAGATGTTTGGGTTGATTTCTGGTGTTTCTATTCTGTTCCATTGGTCTATCCATCTGTTGCTGTACCAGTACCATGCTGTTTTGATAACTACTGCCCTGTAGTATGTCCTGAAATCTGGGATTGTGATGCCTCCAGCTTTGTTTTCATTGTACAAGATTGCTTTAGCTATTCGAGGTCTCCTGTGTCTCCATATGAATTTCAGCATCATTTTTTCTAGATCTGAGAAGAATGTCTTTGGTATCTTGATTGGTATTGTGTTGAATCTATAAATTGCTTTTGGGAGAATGGACATTTTCATGATATTGATTCTTCCAATCCATGAGCATGGAAGAATTTTCTATTTTTTTGGTATCCTCTTCTATTTCTTTCCTTAAGATTTTGTAATTCTCATCGTAGATATCTTTAATGTCCTTGGTTAAGTTTATTCCAAGGTATTTAATTGTTTTTGTAGCTATTGTGAATGGGATTGATCTTAGAAGTTCTTCCTCAGCTGTGGCATTGCCTGTGTATACAAAGGCTGTTGATTTTTGTGCATTGATTTTATATCCTGCTACTTTGCCAAACTCTTCTATGAGTTCGAGCAGTCTCTTAGTAGAGTTCTTTGGAACCCCTAAATAAAGAATCATGTCCTCTGCAAAAAGAGATAGTTTGACTTCTTCTTTCCCAATGTGTATCCCTTTAATTTCTTTTTCTTGCCTGATTTCTCTGGCTAAAACTTCCAGAACTATGTTGAATAGCAGTGGTGAGAGTGGGCATCCCTGTCTGGTACCAGTGCTCAATGGAAATGCTTCTAACTTTTCCCCATTCAATAGGATGCTGGCCGTGGGTTTTTCCTAAATTGCTTTGATTGTATTGAGGAATGTTCCTTCTATACCCAGTTTGTTTAGGGTTTTCATCATGAAAGGGTGTTGAATTTTATCAAATGCTTTCTCTGCATCTATTGGGATAATCATATGGTTTTTCCTCTACAGTCTGTTAATGTGGTGTATCACGTTGATTGTTTTGCGAACATTGAACCATTCCTGCATACCAGGGATAAATCCCACTTGGTCTGGGTGGATGAACTTTATGATGTGTTGTTGCATTCTATTGGTGAGAATTTTATTGAGGATTTTTGCGTCTATGTTCATCAGGGATATTGGTCTGTAATTTTTTTCAATGCTGCATCATTTTCCGGCTTAGGAATTAAGGTGATGCTGGCTTCATAGAAAGAATTTGGGAGGATTTCATCTTTCTCGATTTTTCTGAATAGTTTGAGAAGAATTGGAGTTAGTTCTTCTTTAAATGTCTGGTAGAATTCAGCAGTGAATCCATCTGGTCCTGGGCTTTTCTTTGTTGGGAGGCCTTAATTACTGTTTCAATTTCTGTCTCAGTTATGGATCTGTTTAGGTTTTCTATGTCTTCCTGGTTCAATTTAGGTAGATTGCATGTGTCCAGGGATCTATCCATTTCTGATAGCTTTCCCTGTTTGCTGGCATACAACTCTTTGTAGTAATTTCTGATTATGCTTTTTACTTCTGTGGTGTCTGTTGTTACATTTCCTTTTTCATCTCTGATTTTATTGATTTGAGTTTTCTCTTCTTTTTTTTAGTTAGTTGAGCCAATGGTTTGTCGATTTTATTCATTTTTTTCAAAAAACCAGCTCTTCGCTTGGCTGATTTTTTGTAATTTTTTTTTTGATTCAATCCTGTTGATTTCTTCTCTGATTTTAATTATTTCTCTTCTCTTGCTAGATTTGGGTCTGGTTTGCTGCAGTTCTTCTAGATACTTGAGATGCGTTGAAAGCTCATCTATTTGGTGCCTTTCCAATTTCTTGATGTAGGCACCTATTGCTATAAACTTTCCTCTCAACACTGCTTTTGCCGTATCCCATAAGTTTTGATATGTTGTGTTGTTATCCTCATTTGCTTCCAGAAATTTTTTTATTTCTCTTTTGATTTCTTCTATGCCCCAGTGTTCATTCAGGAGCATGTTGTTCAGTCTCCATGTGTTTGCGTACAGTCTAGGGATTCCTGAGTTGCTAATTTCCACCTTCATTTCGCTGTGGTCTGAGAAGCTGCATGGTATGATTCTAATTCTTTTGAATTTGCTGAGACTTGCTTTATGGCCTAGTATGTGGTCAATCCTAGAGAAGGTTCTGTGTGCTGCTGAGAAGAATGTAAAATCTTTAGATGTAGGATTGAAAGTTCTCTAGATATTTGTTAGATCCATTTGGGCTATAGTGTCGATTAAAAAAGAAAAAACAGAAAAGCTAATAAAAACAAAGAAACAAAAGAAACATTTTTGAAAAAGAAAACAATGGAAAGCATCAATAAAATTGAAAGTTGACTATCTGGATAGACAAATAGAAAAGCTCTAAAATGGGGGAAAATTAGAGAGAGGGCGAGAACAAACATACCCAATATTAAAAGTGGAAAAGAACACATGACTGCACTTCATGGCAGAAAATTTAAGCTAATAAGATATACTATAAACATAGTCAACACAGTAAAAAGGCAATTGTGGAATCGGAAAAATATTTTCAAATTATATATTAGATAAGAGGTTAATATCCAGAATATACAAAGTATACTTACAACTCAATAAAAGCAAAAAAATTAGGCAGAGACCTTTAATAAATATTTCTCTAACCATGATAAACAAGTATATTTAAATATGCTGATTATCACCAATCACTAGGGAAATGCAAATCAAAACCAAAGTGAGATACCACTTGACACTCAGTAAAATGGGTACTATAAACAAAGCGAGGGTAAAAACTTTGTCCTTCATTGGTGGGAATGTTAAATGGCCATGGAAACTGGTACAGTGGGGCTTTTTTTTTTTTTTTTTTGACAGGCAGAGTGGACAGTGAGACAGAGAAAATTCTTCCTTTTTCATTGTTTCACCCCCTCAATGGCTGCTGCAGCCGGCGCTGCGCCAATCCGAAGCCAGGAGCCAGGTGCTTCCTCCTGGTCTCCCATGTGGGTGCAGGGCCCAAGGACCTGGGCCATCCTCCACTGCACTCCTGGGCCACATCAGAGAGCTGGCCTGGAAGAGGAGCAATCGGGACAGAATCCGGCACCCCGACCAGGACTAGAACCCGGGGTGCCGGCACCGCAGGCAGAGGATTAGCCTAGTGAGTCGCAGTGCTGGCCTAGAGTGGGGCTTTAAAAAGTAAAAATAGAATTACTGTATGATTCAGCAGTTCCACTTCTGGGTATAAATCCCAAAGAACTGAAGGTAGAATCGTGAAGAGACAGTTGCACACTCATGTTTATAGCAGCATTGTTCACAATAGCCAAGAGCTGGAAGTGACTCACGTGTTCCTCAATGGATGAACAGATAAACAAGGTGTGATACACATGCACATACACAAACAATAGAATATTATTCAAATTTGTAAAGAAAGGATATTCTGGAACATGCTATGCAATGGATGAACCTTGTGGAGATTATTTTAAGTGAAATCGAGAGCCAGGTATCAAGCTCAGGTACCCTAGTATGGAACAGAAGCATCTTAAGTAGCTTCTTAACCACTAGGTTAAACATCTACACTGTGGAAGGCATATTTTGTGAGTACTTCCAATTGTGATACAAGCATAAAGATGTGTTCACATAGAATATATAGTGATTTCATGGCAGTGGTACCTTTTAGGCAGGAATGGAGTGGAAATGAGGTTTGATGCTTTATATCTGCTACGTTTTATTTCATTATAAAAAGATCTGAGATGATAAAGTAAAATGCTATTCTCTTTATATGGACTATGTGTGTGTCTATCATAGAAAAAAATGTGTTTGAATGAAAAACTTTATCTGCTATAGTACACTCTTCTTCTGAGTTATCGGATTCTAGCTCTGATCATTGTCTTTAAGCTATTTTGCAGCTCTTTATAAGCTTTAGGTAACTGGTAGATACAGGGCTCAAATAAAGTTCAGCACTGTCACATTAAATCTCTGCAGCCTATTAAACTGTCCTCTCTTATAAGAACTTGATTGACTACTTCTCCCATACCCAAAAATAAAAACCGCAATTTTGTCTTCATTTGCGATTCACCTCAACATCACTTTACTCCATATACATTTGTACTAATTTAACTTTTCCTTTAAACCAGTTATAACATCTACCTGATTTCCTCAGAGTATATATATAATTCTTTAACACATGTCAACTTTTATATCTATATGAGACTCATGATTTTACCTTTCCTGAGAATTATATTTTAACACAATTTTTCTGTGTTTGTATTACTTCACAACCCAAAAATATTAATTGGGGCCAGTGTTGTGGCATAGCAGGTTAAGTCTCCGCCTCTGCCTGTGACTCCAGCATTCCATGAAGGTGCAGGTTCAAGACTTGGCTGCTCCACTTCCAATCCAGCTCCCTGCTGGTGGGCCTGAGAAACTAGCAGAGGATGGCCCACGTCTTGGGTCCATGCACCCATGTAGGAGACCTGGAAGAAGTTCCAGGCTCCTGGCTTCAGCCTGGCCCAGTTCCAGCCATTGCAGTCATTTGGGGAGTGAACCAGTAGATGAAAGATATCTGTCCTCTTCCTCCTCCCTGTAATTCTTCCTTTCAAATAAATTAAAAAATATAGATCTTTTAAAAATATACATTAAATAATAGAAGTTTGGGAAAACCCAAGATCTGGAAGCAGAAGAGAGAAGGACCAGCATTATCATCGTGGAAAATCCCCAGTTTCATGGAAGAAAAGAGATGCATACTCAACAAGGGGTTTTTAAAAGTGGGGACTATGGAGAAACTTTGGAGTTTGATTTTTACATTTATTTTATGTTTAAAATACTCATTTGTTTATTTGGAAGTGTGTGTGTAAGAGAGAGAGAAGGAGATGGGGAGAGAATGTCATCGATCTGCTGGTTCACTCCCCCAAATGCCTGCAACAGTAGGCGCTGGACAGGCCAAATCTAGGATCCAGGAACTCCATCCAGATCTTCCACATGGGTGGCAGAAATGCAAGTATTGGGGCCATTGTTTGCAGCCTCCCAGGTGCATTAGTAGGAAACTGAATCATATACACAGAATGGCTGGGACTCAAATAGGCACACTCTGCAATGGGATCTGAGCTTCCAGATGGGAACTTAACCTACTGCACCACAATACCTATGCCTTCATCATCATTTTCAATTTACTTCTATGTTTTGTTTGGCTTACTATCCATTTTCTCCAAACCTTTAGCAAAAGAGTTTATTCAAGAAAAGCCTTATACTAGTGCTTTTGGGAATAAATGAAGGGACAAAAGAAGTCAGAATGTGTGCAGACACTACATAAACACTCCTGAAGTCTCACCGGTTATTTCCACATGGTGAGTTTCAAATTCTCAACTATTTGTTACAATTATCAGTTCCTTCTTATCCATGGGGAAAATTAGGGGAAAGACATTTTAGACAAAAATCTAAAAGTAATTTAGCTTCTCTTTTAGTGAATGATTTCATAATATTTGTTGGGTTGTTAGAAAGTCATATTGTTTTTTTTTTTATAAATGTCATGACTGATGTTAATAAAGGTGCTATTTCTACCTAAGAGCTCTTGTTCTTGCCTGTGGAATAGAATAAGTGACACTTTATTGGCTCTTGACATTTATGAAAGAGTGCACAGGACAATTGAGATTACTTTATCCGGGCTATTACAACAGGAATCATGCTCATTAATGAAGAACCTTGCAAAGAAAAGGAAGGGGGCCTGGAATTTTGTAAAGACAAGTAACAAGGAAGTCATCGATGAGTTTTACAAGAGTCATTAGGAAGGATGGAATTTTGAGTCACTAAGGAAGGTAAAGGTGTAGCATAGGTCAGAATATGAAAGAGCAGGAAAGTCCTTTAAGAGCAGGAGGCCCATTCTCAAAGTATGAAGATTTTTCGGCGCTCACTGCTTTCCAAGAACATAGGACACAGTTAAATTTCCACAGTGTCAGCTTTCTCTTTTGTTTGTGATGAATGAAATTGTTGTAATTCGAGATGGTCATAAACTTTCTGAGTGGGACAAAACAGTGTCTGAGTTTCTCAAGGATTCATACTGGCCTCATTCCTGTGAAACCAGGTGAAACATCTCTTGAGAGTTAGTGACAAAAGTCAACTGTTCTAAGATTCTGGAGATCAGACAGAAGTTTGTCTAAAATGAAGAAAAAGAAATTCATCAAAGTAAAGAGCCAGAAATTGGAGCCTGAGAGTAATTGGTCTAGTGAATTTCAAGAGATTGGTAGAGGAAAATTATTTGTACAGTGCCACTCATTTAGTTTCTCAAAATTCTCAACTACAATTGGTGTTCTTGGTAATGCTGTCCAAGGTCATGGTCACCTTTCACATAAGGTCTTTCATGACCCAAGCATTTTGAAGGATTTGTTACTAATCAACACATCAGCTTGTCCAGAGAAAATTCCAGATTGTGCATATTCTTCTATGCTGCTGAGATTTTCAAAGTTTTATAGCAAATCATTGGACTTTATCTAACTAGGCTTCTTCAGATCTAGGGAGAAAGAAGCAATCGCAAGGCAACCTAGAATCTGAACAACAGTCTTCATAGACATGTTTTAAATCTCAGTGTCTCCAAGTAAGGTAGAAGGGAGAAAATTTGGAAGTGTTAGTTTGGAGAATTGCCATCTGATAGTGAAAGAAACATAAAGAATCAAAACATTTGATGAGGTTTGACCATTTGGGCAATAGAACCCAGTCGAATTTTCAAATATATATCTGAACTGAGTTTTCCACAGTGAAAATAATTCAATAAAATTTCCACCATGGGAAACAGTTTGAATATTCACCAGTCATGGGTGATTTACAAAGAGGTAAAAAAATAGCTCAAAGTTAATGAATAGGATCAGTATCTGATTACCCAAAAGGGTATCCTACAGATAATGCATAGTTTTTCTATTGAAACATAAATTGTCTATCAATAATCTCTACCCTTTTGAACAAAAATAATCTCAAAGATTATTCTTGATCAAAAGATAAGAGTTGTCTCATTAATGTTGACATAACCATATACAGAAATATAGTAAGATGGTAATGGTAAATTACCATAAAAGCCCTAACTTTTCTTTATCCTGCAAGTCTTCATAAGCATTTACAGACTGGAATCCTGAAAAAAGATGTCTTGAGGCAAAGAAGCCAAGCCCAGAACCCAACACAAGAGTGCAGAAACTACAAATTTGGTGAATTCTTGTCTTCTTGAGATCCCCCAATTACCCAAAATTTTAAGGACCTGCTCAGCAAGTGATCCTCTTACTTATGTTTAAAGAAAAGAACCATGTAAGCCAGGGTGTCAGACAAGATTTCCCATGAGGATTTTGTAAATATTAGAACTGTAAGGTCAATCTTAGTTTATCCACAGTATCTGATTATATACTATTTGAGTTTCATTCTCACTATGACACCCCAGGCAAGTCTCAGTAGCATGATCAGTGTTTCCAATTATGTCCTATTGTCTAATAACAGGCAAAGCAGTTCCAGGACTGAAAAATAGCATCATATTACAGAGATTGAGGGCCTTGATGATTGTCTAGATACCTAACATACTGCACACAATTTCTAAAATATTTATATCAGTAACACCACACAAATTTAACCTAACCTAGGAAAGGTTAAACATTTCTTCTGATGTAACAAGGCTTCCCATGCAACTCATCAATAATAACATAATAAATAAACCCAATAATTTTGAACACAGTTTTTTTTACAAGGTGAAAGAACAGTTTGTCATTTTCAGGGAACCATAGGAAGGCAATTGTATCTGCAAAAATGACATTTGGAACTCTATTTGGGAAGAAAAAAATATCAAGTCATCAGGAGATTTGAGCACTAGATTAAGAAAGGATCATAGATTACTAAGAAAAAATATTTGACTTCCTATTTACCAAAGTGATAATAGAAGATTTTTGAAAATAAACATGGAGGGGCTCATATTGTGGTACAGGTTAAGCCATTGTTTATGATGTCAACATTCCATATCAGAAAGCCAGTGAGAGTCTTGGCTGCTCTGCATCCAACCCAGCTTCCTGCTAATGTACCTGGAAAGGCAGAGGAAGATGGCCCAAATACTGGTCCCCTGCCACCCATGTGGGAGACCTGGATGGAATTTCTGGTTCCTGGCTTCAGCCTTGCCCAAACCTGGCTGTTGTAGCCATTTGTGGAATGAACCAGCAGATAAAAGATTTCCTCCCACCTCTCCCTCTCCCTTTTCCCCTCCTCTTTTTCTCCTTTCCTCCTCTGCCTTTCAAATAAATAAAAATTTATTTTAAAAAAATGGGACATGAAGACCTGAGTTCTTTACTAAGTAATAAACCTCTGATTTCCTAAAAATTCAAGGATATAATAAAGTCAACACAATAAGTTAAAGGCTAGCCTGGCAAGACATAGAATCTTTGCTATCTATGGAGATTACACTGAAGTAAAAAACAGTATTTTATAACATCTTGTTTTGAGCAGATCAGTAATCCAAGAAAATTCTGTCATTTTAGCAGAAAGAACAAAATTCTAGTCATATGTCAGTATAATATGACACTAGGTTTCTTTTTAAATACATTATAAAAATCATCAAATCTTTGCCAACTTTGATCACAATAGATAAAATTACATTTCCAAAAACTTTGAAATTTTACTATATCCATATACATACCTTATCATACAACTTTTTAAAATAACAGAAATAAGCATGTTCATTTGAAAATTCAAATATCTATAACCTCTTGTAACGTATAAAAATAAGCAAAAATATGTAAACCCAACTTGTTTATTAATCAGAGTTTCAGTGTTTGATATTACTTAGAAATGATCTGGGTATCTAATGAATATCTATTAATCAATTCAGTACCAGTTCAAGATTTTAAATTATCTAACAATCAAGAAAATTATGCTCAAATTGAAATACTGAAAAGCATAATTGCTGTTGAAACAAAGTTTGTTAAAGTAGTGATTGGACTTGGTTAAACATAAATTTATATGTTTCACAATCTTATACATTCAGTGGATTTAACAGTAGCTTCATTAGTAAACCTGTATAATTTTAGGGAAAGCATTCCCTAGAATAAAAATTTATAAGTATATTATACTTAAAACTGATAGAAAAGATAATGCTTTTTATGAAACCAAAAATGTTAAAAGGTCTTTGTCGGGGCGGCACCGCGGCTCACTTGGCTAATGCTTCGCCTGCGGCACCCGGGTTCTGGTCCCCGTTGGGGCATTGGGTTCTGCCCTGGTTGCTTCTCTTCCAGTCCAGCTCTCTGCTGTGGCCCGGGAAGGCAGTGGAGGATGGCCCAAGTGCTTGGGCCCTGCACCTGCATGGGAGACCAGGAGGAAGCACCTGGCTTCTGGCTTCAGATTGGTGCAGTGCACTGGCCGTAGCTGCCATTTGGGGGGTGAACCAACGGAAAAGGAAGATCTCTCTCTCTCTCTCTCTCACTGTCTAATTCTGCCTGTCAAAAAAAAATCTTTGTCAAAGATTTACCTAAATGATGCAAATTTGATTTCTCACATGTTTCTGAGTTTGTTTCTGTAAAAATACTTTTTAAGTTAAGCACATTGTAAGCTTGGAGAAATAAATCTCCTTAGTTTCTGGAAATTTTAGGAATATTTTATTTATATAAGTGGGTTTTTAAAGCTCTACAAGGCAATCGGTATAGATCCCTGTTAGTAATCAGTGCTTTATTTACTTACTAGAAAGGCAAAGTTGTTGGGGCCAGTGTTGGCGCACAACAGGTTAAGCCATTGTCTGTGATGCATCCCATATAGGAGCGCACTTTTGAGTCCCCTCTGCTCTGCTTCCCATCCACCTCCCTGCTAGTGTGCCTGGGAAAGCAGCAAAGCATGACGAAGTGCTTGAGCCCCTGAACCCACATGGGAGACCCAGATGGAATTCCAGGCTCCTGGCTTTAGCCTGGCCCAGCCCTAACTCTTGGAGTCAGTTGGGGAGTGAATCAGTGGGGATTGAATCAGTTGATAATAGACTCTCTCTCCCCCTCTCTCTCTCTCCCTCTCTCCCCCTCTCTGTCTCTATGTCTCTATATATAACTCTACCTTTCTAATAAATCTTGGGGGAAAAGGGGAAAGAAGGGCAGAGTTACAAGAATGTGAGAGAAAGAGAGAGCTTCCACTGCTGATTCACTCTCCAAATGGTTGAAATGGCCAGGGCTGGGCCAGGCCAAAACCAGGAGCCAGGAAGTCAGGCATTAGCAGGGAGCTGGATCAAAAGAGGAGCAGCCGGGACTTGAACCTGAGTGCCAATATGGGATGCTGGTGTTTCAGGCTGTGGGTTTACCCTCTGTGCCACAGTGCCAACACTGAGCCCTTTTAATTTAAGAGACATTTTAGTCCTAATTTATTTGTTATTAATATTATCTAAAAGTAGGAAATATTTCAAACACTCAGTGGCAGGTAAAGTACATGAATTGCAGCCATAAACATACAGACACAAAAAGAGGAAAAATTTATAGGTCTGATCATCAAATTTCAGCTAAAACAATAAGATTTTAGCCATGGGTCAAGTATAAACAGAAAAATATACCTTACCACTTAAGGTATTTACTTCCAAATGGAAGTAAAATTCTTCTTTGATTTGGACTCCAAGTAGACAAAAAGGAAAGACTAAGAAACTATTTTTTGTTCTCTTTGACCTTAAACAATGTCTATAAATTATTAATCCATTTACAGAGATCATAAAATGATCAGACTATTAAACCAAAAGAAGCCAGCACCAAAAATCAAGCCACTACTCGAAAACAATCAAAATAAAATTCCTACTGTGGACCAGAGTTAGGAGCTTAGGAAGAGGAGTCAGATTCATTGTAGGGTCTCCAACTGCCAGTCAGAAACAGAGTACACAATACTCAGAGAGGCCTCCTTTACTTGACGGAAGTAAATCGGAAGGCAAGGTCCAGTCCCATGCAAGTCATAGAACCAAATTATGAAAGACAAAATGTATCAAAGTTAAAGAGGTTATTTTATTCAGTCTGTTGCAAGAGGGCACTTTGAATAATGAGGAATATCTCAAAGAAAAGAAACCTGGGGCTCATGGAGACAGAGAAATAACAGTCCTCAGTGGATATTATGGATCTTTTGAGGAAGGATGGAAATGCGCCTTATTGGAATAACCGAGTGCTATGGTTTAAATATTTGTCTTCATGAATTCCTGCAGGAGTTTAGTCCCAAAATCTTACGTGAAAGTGTGGAAACTTAAACCAGTCATGGAGTGGAGTCTTTAAGAAGGGACTGCGTTGGAGTTGATTATCCCAGTGAAGCTTCCATGATTGAATTCTGGTGATGTTATAAAGAAACAGAAAAACGAAGACGAATAAACACAGTCGTGCTCGTTCTCTGTCCCTTACCTTTTCATGCTTCCACCACCATGGGACCCTACCAGTAAGAAGGCCACCACCAGATAAAGCTCCTGTACCTTACACCTGCAGAAACTTGAGCCACAATAAAGCTCTTTGGCTGATAAAGTTATGCTGCCTCAGGTATTTCAGTAGAGTGATGAAAAGCTGACTAGGGGCTCGCGCCATGGCTCACTTGGCTAATCCTCCGCCTGCGGCACCAGCATCCCATGTGGGCACTGGGTTCTAGTCCCGGTTGCTCCACTTCCAGTCCAGCTCTCTGCTGTGGCCCGGGAAGGCAGTGGAGGATGGCCCAGGTGCTTTGGCCCTGCACCCCCATAGGAGACCAGGAGGAAGCACCTGGCTCCTGGCTTCAGATCGGCCCAGTGCCAACCGTAGTGGCCATTTGGGGGGTGAACCAATGGAAGGAAGACCTTTCTCTCTGTCTGTAATTCTACCTGTCAAATAAATAAATAAATAATCTTAAAAAAAAAAAGCTGACTAATACATTGTGTAGGGGTGGGGTGGGTCTTATACCTGATATTCAAGAGTAGGATGGTCCTTTGAAGTCAACAGTTTCTCAGGACACCAAAGTACTGGGTAGGTGGGGGGTCCTCAGCTATCACTTCTTTTTGAAATCACAGGGTTAAGTTCAACATTGTCACATTTAACATTGGCAACTTCGTAAAATGAAATCATTTAGCTATAGATTACTTTTCACTCTAATTTCTCTTATAATTGTCACTGAAGGTTCATATGCTACTCTGTCAGGTAGAAGAGGTGCTACCTATGTACTAAATTCTTCCGTTTATTTCCATTCTGTCACTTATAAACTCTGATCTACTTTAATATTCAAATTTATAATTCCATAGCGTAGATGGTTGGTTATTTTGTTAGAAACACTACTTTCATCCAAATATAAAAGGTCTTCAAAAAGTTCATGGGGAATGTGTATTATGAAAAATGTGTGCATGGATTTCAAAAATTTTCTGTAGCAAAAAAATTTATCTTTTAATTTTTTAAGATTTATTTGAAAGGCAGAGTTACATAGAGGTAGAAGTAAAGGGGTGGATGGAGGGAGAGAAAGAGAGAATATCTTTCATCCACTGGTTCACTTTTCAGATGGCTGCAATTTTCAGGGCTGGGCCAGGCTGAAGCCAGGGGCCAGGAGCTTCATACAGATCTCCAACATGAGTGCATGGGCCCAAGCACTTGGGCTATAATCTACTGTTGTTACAGGTACATCAGTAGGGAGCTGGATCAAAAGTGGAGCAGCCGGGACTGGAACCAGTGTCAATATGAAATGAGGCACTGTAGGTGGTAGCTTAACCTGTTGCTGCCACAGCACCAGCTCCAAATTTATCTTTTAATTCCATTTTTCCTTGAAATTTTTGAAGTTTCCTTGTATCCTAGACATAATGCTAGAAAAATCCTATGAGTTCCAATAGTCTCTTAGTGGAGTTCTTTGGATCCCCTAAATAAAGAATCATATCATCTGCAAAGAGGGATAGTTTGAGTTCTTCCTTCCCAATTTGTATCCCTTTAATTTCTTGTTCTTGCCTGATGGCTCTGGCTAAAACTTCCAGTACTATATTGAATATCAATGGTGAGAGTGGGCATCCCTGTCTAATACCAGATCTCAGTGGAGATGCTTCCAACTTTTCCCATTCAGTATGATGCTGGTGGTGGGTTTGTCATAAATTGCCTTGATTTTTATTTTTTTGACAGGCAGAATTAGAGAGAGAGAGAGAGAGAGAGAGAGAGACAGAGAGAGACAGAGAGAAAGGTCTTCTTTTCCATTGGTTCACCCCCCAAATGGCTGCTATGGCCAGCGTGCTGTGCCGATCCAAAGCCAGGAGCCAGGTGCTTCCTCCTGGTCACCCATGCGGGTGCAGGGCCCAAGGACCTGGGCCATCCTCCACTGCCTTCCCAGGCCACAGCAGAGAGCTGGACTGGAAGAGGAGCAACCAGGGCAGAATCCGGTGCCCCAACTGGGACTAGAACCCAGGGTGCTGGCGTCGCAGCCACAGGATTAGCCTAGTGAGTTGTGGCGCTGGCCCAATTGCCTTGATTTTATTGAGGAAAGTTCCTTCTATACCCAATTTGCTAAGAGTTTTCTTCATGAAAGGGTGTTGTATTTATCAAATGCTTTCTCTGCATCTACTGAGATAATCATGTTTTTTCTTCTGTAGTTTGTTAATGCGGTATATCACATTGATTGATTTGTGAACATTGAACCATCCCTGCATACCAGGGATAAATCCCTTTTGGTCTGGGTGGATGAACTTTCTGATGTGTTGTGGAATTCCACTGGCCAGAATTTTATTGAGGATTTTTGCGTCTATGTTCATCAGAGAAATTGGTCTGTAATTCTCTTTCTCTGCTGCATCTTTTTCAGGTTTAGGAAATAAGGTGATGCTGGCTTCATAGAAAGAATTTGGGAGGATGCCCTCTCTTTCAATTGTTTTGAATAGTTTGAGAAGAATTGGAGTTAGTTCTTCTTTAAATGTCTGGTAGAATTCAGCAGTGAAGCCATCCAGTCCTGGGCTTTTCTTTGTTGGGAGGGCCTTTATTACTGATTAAATTTATGACTCGGTTATGGGTCTATTTAGGTTTTCTATGTCTTCCTGGTTCAATTTAGGTAGATTGTATGTGTCCAGGAATCTATCCATTTCTGTTAGATTTCCCAGTTTGTTGGCATACAACTCTTTGCAGTAATTTCTGATGATTCTTTTTATTTCTGTGGTGTCTGTTGTTACATTCCCTTTTTCACCTCTAATTTTATTGATTTGGGTCTTATCTCTCCTTTTTTGGTTAGTTTGGCCAATGTGTAAATTTTGTTCATTTTTTTCAAGAAAAACAGCTCTTAATTTTGTTGATCTTTTGTAATGTTATTTGGATTCAATTTTGTTGATTTCTTTTCTAATTTTAATTATTTTTCTTCTAGTTTTGGGTTTGATTTGGTGTTGTTTTTCTAGGACCTTGAGATGAACTGATAGTTCATTTATTTGGTGCCTTTCCAATTTCTTCATGTAGGTACCTATTGCTATAAACTGTCCTCTCAACACTGCTTTTGCTGTATCCTATAAGTTGTGATATGCTGTGTAGTTAACTTCATTTGCTTCCAGAAAGTCTTTGATTTCTCTTTTGATTTCTTCTATGACCCAGTGTTCATTCAGGAGCATGTTGTTCAATCTCCATGTGTTTGCATGTGCTCTAGGGATTCCTGAGTTGCTAATTTCCAATTTCATTCCTTTGTGGTCTGAGAAGCTGCATGGTATGATTCTAATTATTTTGAATTTGCTGAGACTTGCTTTATGGCCTAGTATGTGGTCAATCCTAGAGAAGGTTCCATGTACTGCTGAGAAGAATGTGTATTCTTCAAGTGTAGGATGAAAAGTTCTGTAGATATCTGTTAGATCCATTTGGGCTATAGTGTTGATTAAATCTGCTGTTTCCTTGTTGATCTTCTGTCTGGTTGATCTGTCTATTGCTGAAAGTGGAGTATTGAAGAACCCCAATACTATCGTGTTGGAGTCTAAGTCTCCCTTTAAGTTCTTTAACATTTCTTTTAAATAGCCAGGTGTCCTGTAATTAGGTGCATATACATTTATATTAGTTACATATTCCTGTTGAATTGATCTCTTAATCATTACATAGTGTCCTTCTTCTCTTTTAACAATTTTTGTGTGAAATTCTATGTTGTCTGATATTAGGATGGCTACACTAACTCTTTTTTGGTTTATGTTGGCATGGCATATCTTTTCCATCCTTTCACTTTCAGTCTGCGTGTTTCTTTGTTGGAAAGATGTGTTTCTTGTAGACAACAAATAGATGGGTTTTGTTTTTTAATCCATTCAACCAGTCTGTATCTTTTAACTGGAGAGTTGAGGCTATTTACATTCAAGTTGACTATTCGTAAGTATTCACTCTGCCTCACCATTTTTCTAAAAATATTCCTATTTTTTACTTTGAATTTCCTTTGACTTTTTTTCTTTACAGGCAGAGTTAGAGAGACAGAGAGAAAGGTCTTCCTTCCATTGATTGAACCCCCCAAATGGCCACTATGGCTGGTGCACTGCACTGATCCAAACCCAGGAACCAGGTGCTTCCTCCTGGTCTCCCATGCAGGTGCAGGGCCCAAGGACTTGGGCCATCCTCCACTACCTTCCTAGGCCACAGCAGAGAGCTGGCCTGGAAGAGGGGCAACTGGTACAGAATCCAGCGCCCCAACCGGGACTAGAACCCGGGGAGCCGGCACTGCAGGCAGAGGATTAGCCAAGTGAGCCATAGCGCCAGCCTCCTTTGACCTTTTACTGAGAGATTTTTCCTTTACTTTCTTTCGTAGTGTTTCTGTGGTTCTGTGTGAGCACATCCTTAAGCATCTTTTGTAGGACTGAACGGGTAGAGAAAATTTTTTCATTTCTGTTTCTTATGGAAGGTCTTTATTTTACCTTCATTCATAAATAAGAATTTTGAAGGTTATGGTACTCTGTTCAAAGTTTTTTTCTCTTAAGACTTGGAATATATCTCACCTTTCTTAACCTGTGGGTTTCTGATGAGAAATCCACTATGAGTCTAACTGGAGATCCTCTAAAAGTAATCTTGCATTTCTCTCATGCACATTTTATAATCTTTTCTTTATGTTTTACTGTGATGAATTTTATTACAATGTGTCATGGTGAAGATCTTTTCTGGTAATGTCTTTTAGAAGTTCTATGTGAGCCGGCGGCGTGGCTCAATAGGCTAATCCTCCGGCTAACGGCACTGGCCCACCGGGTTCTAGTCCCAGTCGGGGCGCCGGATTCTGTCCCAGTTGCCCCTCTTCCAGGCCAGCTCTCTGCTGTGGCCCGGGAAGGCAGTGGAGGATGGCCCAAGTCCTTGGGCCCTGCACCCCATGGGAGACCAGGAGAAGCACCTGGCTCCTGGCTTCGGATCAGCGCAGTGCGCCGGCCACAGCGGCCATTGGAGGGTGAACCAATGGCAAAAAGGAAGACCTTTCTCTCTGTCTCTCTCTCTCTCACTGTCCACTCTGCCTGTCAAAAAATAAAAATAAAAAAAATTAAAAAAAAGAAGTTCTATGTGCTTCCTGTACTTGAATGTCCTTTTCTTTCTCCAAAGTAGCGACGTTTTCTGTTATTATTTCAGTAAAAGGCCTTCTAAGCCTTTCTCTCTTTCCACGCCTTCAGGAACTCCTAGAACCCATACGTTAGGTCATTTGATAGTATCTTATAGATTCCCAGCAGTGCTTTTAGTTTTCTAATTTCCTCTTCTTGTTTTTGTTTGACTGTATAATTTCCTGTGCTTTGTCCAAGTTAGATATTATTTCTTCTGCTTCACCGATTCTGTTTTTAAGGCTTTCCGCTTCATTTTTTATTCTATTGAATCTTCATTTCATTTTCATTTCTCTTTAAGATCTCAATTTCGTGTCAGAAATTTTCTTTCATGTCATGTACAGATTTCAGTAATTCGTGAATTTTCTTCTGATTACTTCTATTACTTCTGATTTTTCTTCAATCTCATCCTCTTCACAATCTAGTACTGAAGTGTTGTGTTCCTTTGGAGGCATCATGTGGTCTTCCTTCTTATTCTTGTTTCTTTAATTGGTGCATTTGTTATTTGGCTATGCCTCTGTAGATAAGTATAGTGTCTGCTCTCATTGAATATCTAGAGGCATGTGGTGGACATGGCCAGGGAGCTCTGTTAAGTTTTCCAGGGAGAAGAGTGTGTCTAAGGTGACACACCCAGGTTTGGAGTGGTAAACCTCTTTTTTTTTAATCAGAAAAGAGGTTTATTCTGCTCAGCTGAGCTCCTCTCCTCAAAAGAAACCAGTGCCTGAGTGCTAGCCCCAGTGAATATAATATTCATCTACTCTTCCCCAAGGACCACACAAAGGATCTGTGCAGTCCTCATTGTAAGCTCAGATTCCCCAGCAGTGTTCCTCACCAGGCAACCGGGAAGCCCTGAGCATGTTTAGTCTCCCACAGTGACTGCCCAAATTCCTAACTGCATCCTAAGTCCTCCCACACAGCCTCAGTTTTTTTCACTGACCCAGCACACAAGCCTCACACAGTCACAAGCTCCCAGCTCCCATTAGTTCTCCCCATCAGACTCCGGAGTCTACGCAGCTAATTGCTAGGCATGGATATGAGCTGGCTCAGCTGTTACATATGTCCAGAATGTTGCTGGCTGTATTGGCTTGTTACAGGGTGTCATTGTAAGGTGATCAGAGAGAGAGAAACATGTCCCTCCTTTTTTTTTTTTCTCCTCAAGATTGGCAAGTACACTATTCCCCAACAGGGCTCCAAGCTGGGTTTTCTCTAGGCACTTCCTGGAAGCAGTTTTATCACCAGTGGCTTGGGCTCCTGTAGTCTGGTCTCACTTCACACTCCAGAGCTGGTGCTGAGGTTGTCGGCTGCTGGGGTCCTGAGTTGTGTGTGTCCACGCCCTCCACATAGGTCCACTGTGTCACTCTAGTCTGTGTAGAGTTGCCTCTGCCATTTTGCCTAACTCTTCCCTCAGACTGCACTCGCTCCACCTTTTTAAACTATTTTCTCCTAGACTAGGGCAGTAAGCTCCCTCCATACTCCACCATCTTGGAAGCTCTCTCACAAATTTATTTTTCAGTCCAACTATTTATAACTTGGCTGCTAGTTCAGAAGAACATTTTGGTCCATGCCATGGAACTTAGAGAATCACTTTAGGTGAAATGCGTCTATCCTAATAGGCCAAGTCTCAGGTTTTTCATAATTTGCAACTTACTTTGGTTTGGAATTATAAGACACTATTTGGCCTTGTGAAGAGGAAGCACTGGAGGACCCACATGTTTTATACCTGTCCATATAAAATTACAATTACTTTTATTACAAAATACCTTATTTGACAAATTTTATTTCCATGGGTCAATAAGGGAGCAAGGTAGAAATTGGGAAAAGGGGGTCTAGAAATTTAAAATTCAGTTCTCAATTTTTGAACAAATGATGCACAGAGATGAAACCATTAAGTTATTTTTCTACTCTTCAAATAGTAATTAGCTTTATGCAGGTGTCTTGTTCCAGCTGTGATTCTTCTGACTCTACATTAATTAATAAATTCAAGTGATAATTTATATAAAATTCAGTTAATTATTATTCTTAGGTTGCCCATGATTTTTTTCTGTATGGGTAAAGTTGGGCTTTTTTTTTTTTTTTTGACAGGCAGAGTGGACAGTGAGAGAGAGAAAGAGAGAAAGGTCTTCCTTTTCCATTGGTTCACCCCCCAATGGCCGCTACGGCCGGCGCACCACGTTGATCCGAAGCCAGGAGCCAGGTGCTTCTGGTCTCCCATGCGGGTGCAGGGCCCAAGCACTTGGGCCATCCTCCACTGCCCTCCCGGGCCACAGCAGAGAGCTGGCCTGGAAGAGGAGCAACCGGGACAGAATCCAGTGCCCTAACGAGGACTAGAACCCGGTGTGCCGGCACCACAGGTGGAGGATTAGCCTATTGAGCCGTGGCACCAGCTGGGCTTTTTAACACTTTGTTAGCTTTAATATAAGCATATTTTATACGTTTCAAATGATTATAAATATAATTACAAAGATTAAGATAATTATAAACCTCCATGGTTTTCTCTTGTTAGGAGGCCTTTTTCAATATTTTTAACAATGAATAAGATATAAGACTTATATGGATTTTTTTAAAGATTTTTTAAATTTTATTTGAAAGAGTTACACAAAGAAGGAGAGAGAGAGAGAGAGAGAGAGAGAGAGAGAGAGGTCTTCCATTGCGGGTTCACTACCCAGTTGGCCTCAATGGCGGGAGCTGCGCTGATCCAAAGATAGGAGCCTGGAGCTCCTTCTGGGTCTCCCACGCAGGTGCAAGGGCCCAAGGACTTAGGCCATCCTCTACTGCTTTCCAAGGCCATAGCAGAGAACTGGATCAGAAATGGAGCAGCTGGGATATGAACCAGTGCCCATATGGGATGCTGACACTGCAGATGGCTGCTTTACCCGCTGCACCACAGCACTACCTCCTGGATTTTTTTTAATACACACACTACTTATTTTGTACATATGGTAAAATTTGCTTTTGAAGGGGCCAGCATTGTGGCATACCTGGTAAAGCCACTGCCTGCAGTGCTGGCATCCCATATGGATGCCATTTCAAATCCCAGCTGTTCCTCTTCCAATTCAGCTCTCTGCTATGGCCTGGGAAAGCAGCAGAAGATGGCCCTAGTCCTTGGGCCCCTGCACCCACGTGGGAGACCTGGAAGAAGCTCCTGGCTCCTGCCTCCTGCCTCTTGGCTTCAGATCAGCACAGCTCTGGCCATTGCGGCCATCTGGGGGAGTGAACCAGAGGATGGAAGACCTCTCTCTTTTCCTCTACTTCTCTCTCTGTGTAACTCTGACTTTGAAATAAATAAATAAATCTTTTAAAAAATTGGCTTTTTAGGACGAGAATATACAATATACTGATATTTAATTTTTGTGTTTCTCTGAGAATTATTTCCTGAAAAATTATCTTGCGGAGTCTCAGCAGCCTAAATGTGTGATGTCAGAACACAATGGACAAAATTTCCAGAACTTTTCTTTTTCTTGGCTCTTATTTATGTCTTTGTAATAATAACACTTGACCTTTGAAATTTCTGAGTGAATGGTGAGTTTTACCCTCCCCAACCAGCCTAATGAGTTAATTTAAAATTTTCTCACCTATTTGGCATAGTGGCCAGGATCCATAAATTTTGTGGTGATGTGAATTAATCCAATTAAAAGGCACCTTCTTTCTTGCTGTGAGGTAAGCTGCACCTCTTTTTTGTTCCAATTTTCTGATATCCTTCCCAAAGGGTGCCAGCCCTAGATTAATTAACAACTTTGTAAAGACTTCCTTCACTAAAGTGAGTTAAGGATAACATGCTGTGTCTTTCTAAGGTCAACCGACTATTAATTCCAATCTTTTCATTGTCATGTGTAAATGTTAGAGGTGTGTGTGCGTGTGTGTGTGTGTGTGTGTGTCTATTTTCCTTGCCATTGGATATCACAGGCCTTCAAATGAAGAGTGTAAAGATGTGTCATGGGACACATTTCCTAATATGCCACTAAAAGTACTAAATAATATTTTGAGCCTTTTCTGTGTGATAATGAAAAGGGATCTTGCCAGGAACTAACAAGGTAGTATTTTATCTATGCTAATATGTTGAATTGTAACTTTGGTAAGAAAAGTATATATCTAGTATTCAGTAATTCAAGAATGCTAACAGTGTTCTGTTCATTCCATCTGAATGGGAGATACAACTCTACAAAGCATGAGATTTCAACACTCCCTAAATCTCTCATCTTCCTTCAAGTGGTAGTCCTTAGACAAGAACAGGAAGACGTTCTCAAATTTTGTCAAAGGTGAAAATGTTTTACAAAATTATCCCTTTTTCATAATGTTGTTATGATTTGTGTTTCATAGTGCTAGAATACAATGTTCAAAACAAATACAGATAAAATGTCTGTGGTAAAGGTTTTATCTAACTCATATGACTAAAAAGAAAAGTCCAAAAACCCAAATCTTTATGGAACAGAGGAACTGAATTACAAGTGAAAACAAAACTTTTTGCTAAGAGTAGAGAGTAAGAGTATGTCTGTGGAGGATGCTAATTAATTAATGCTAATTACGGAATTTATGTATGTATCCGGTATCTTCATCTTAAAAATTGGAGAAAGGGGCCAACATTGTGGAACAAAGCGTTTAGTTGCCGCTTGCAATGACAGCATCCCATATTGAATTGCTTATTCATGTCCCAGCTGCTCTATTTCACATCCAGCTTCCTGCTAATGCAACTGGGAAGGCAGCAGAAGATGGCCCAAGTATGTAGGCTCCTGTCACCGAGGTGGGAGACCAAGATGGAATTCTTGGCTCCTGGCTTCAGCCTGGCCCAGACCTGGCTGTTACACCCATTTGGGAAGTGATTCAGATGATGAAGAACTCTCTGTGTGTCACTCTGATTTTAATTAATTAATTAATTAATCTTTTTTAAAGATATGGAAATAACTCATAGGTAACTATTTTTTTATTTTTTAATGAATATAAATTTCCAGTGTACAGCTTATGGGTTACAATGGCTTCCCCCTCCCAAAATTTCCCTCCCACCCACAACCCTCCCCTTTCCCGCTCCCTCTCCCCTTCCAATCACATCATGATTCATTTTCAATTCTCTTTATATACAGAAGATCAGTTTAGTATATATTAGGTAACGATTTCAACAGTTTGCCCCCATATAGTAACACAAAGTGAAAAAAAATACTGTTGGAGTACTAGTTATAGCATTAAATAAGAGTGTACAGTACATTAAAGACAGAGATCTTACATAATATATTTTTTAAAAAAATTAATTAATTTTCTATGCCATTTCCAATTTAACACCAGGTTTTTCCTTTTTTCATTTCCAATTATCTTTATATACAGAAGATCGATTCAGTGTATAATTAGTAAAGATCTCATCAGTTTGTACCCACGCAGAAACACAAAGTGTAAAAATACTGTTTCAGTACTAGTTATAGCATCACTGCACATTAGACAACACATTAGGGACAGATCCCACATGGGATGTAAGTACACAGTGACTCCTGTTGCTGACTTAACAATTTGACACTCCTGTTCATGGCGTCAGTAATCTCTCCCTAGGCTCTAGTCATGAGTTGCCAGGGCTATGGAAGCCTTTAGAGTTCGCTGACTTTGATCTTATTCCGATAGGGTCATAGTCAAAGTGGAAGTTCTCTCCTCCCTTCAGAGAAAGGTACCTCCTTCTTTGATGGCCCTGTTCTTTCCACGGAGATCTCACTCGCAGAGATCTTTCATTTAGGTCTTCTTTTTTTCTTTTCCATGGTTTCTTGGCTTTCCATGCCTACAATACTCTCATGGGCTCTTCAGCCAGATCCAAATGCCTTAAGGGCTGATTCTGAGGCCAGAGTGTTGTTTAGGACATCTGCCATTCTATGAGTCTGCTGTGTATCCCACTTCCCATGTTGGATCTTTCTCTCCCTTTTTGATTCTATCAGTTAGTATTAGCAGACACTTGTCTTGTTTGTGTGATCCCTTTGACTCTTAGACCTATCAGAGCCATCGAATGTGAACTGAAATTGATCACTTGGACTAGTGAGATGGCATTGGTACATGCCACCTTGATGGGATTGTATTGGAATCCCCTGGGACATTTTTAACTCCACCATTAGCGGCAAGTCTGATTGTGCACGTCCCAAATTGTACATCTCCTCCCTCTCTTTTTCCACTCTTAAATTTAACAGGGATCACTTTTCAGTTAAAATTTAAACACCTAAGAGTAATTGTGTGTTAATTACAGAGTTCAACCACTAGTAATAGAACAACAACAACAAAAACAACAACAAAAACTAAAAAGGATAAAGTATTACATTGTACATCTAGAGTCAGGACAAGAGCTGATCAGTTCATTGTTTCTTATAGTGTCCATTTCACTTCAACAGGTTTCCCCTTTGGTGTTCAGTTTTCGCCGATCAGGGAAAACAAATGATATTTTTCTCTTAGGGACTGGCTTAATTCACTCAGCATGATGTTTTCCAGATTCCTCCATCTTGTTGCAAATGACTGGGTTTCATTGTTTCTTACTGCTGTATAGTATTCTATGGAGTACATGTCCCATAATTTCTTTATCCAGTCTACTGTTGAAGGGCATTTGGGTTGGTTCCAGGTCTTAGCTATTGTGAATTGAGCTGCAATAAACATTAATGTGCAGATGGCTTTTTTATTAGCCAAATTAATTTCCTTTGGGTAAATTCCAAGGAGTGGGATGGCTGGGTTGTATGGTAGGGTTATGTTCAGGTTTCTGAGGAATCTCCAGACTGACTTCCATAGTGGCTTAACCAGTTTGCATTCCCACCAACAGTGGGTTAGTGTCCCTTTTTCCCCACATCCTCTCCAGCATCTGTTGTTGGTAGATTTCTGAATGTGAGCCATTCTCACCGGGGTGAGGTGAAACCTCATTGTGGTTTTGATTTGCATTTCTCTGATTGCTTGTGATCTTGAACATTTTTTCATGTGTCTGTTGGCCATTTGGATTTCCTCTTTTGAAAAATGTCTATTGAGTTCCTTGGCCCATCTCTTAAGTGGGTTGTTTGTTCTGTTGTTGTGGATTTTCTTGATTTCTTTGTAGATTCTGGTTATCAACCCTTTATCTGTAGTATAGTTTGCAAATATTTTTTCCCATTCTGTTGGTTGCCTCTTCACTTTCCTGACTGTTTCTTTTGCAGTACAGAAACTTCTCAATTTGATGCAATCCCAAATGTGAATTTTGGTTTTGACTGCCTGTGCTCCTGGGGTCTTTTCCAAGAAGTCTTTGCCTGTGCCTATATCTTGCAGGGTTTCTCCAATGCTCTCTAATAATTTGATGGTTTCAGGTCGTAGATTTAAGTCTTTAATCCACGTTGAGTGAATTTTTGTGTAAGGTGAAAGGTATGGGTCTTGCTTCAAGCTTCTGCACATGGAAATCCAATTTTTCCAGCACCATTTATTGAATAGGCTGTCCTTATTCCAGGGATTAGTTTTGGATCTTTGATCAAATATAAGTTGGCTGTAGATGTTTGGATTGATTTCTGGTGTTTCTATTCTGTTCCATTGGTCTATCCATCTGTTTCTGTACCAGTACCATGCTGTTTTGATAACAACTGCCCTGTAGTATGCCCTGAAGTCTGGTATTGTGATGCCTCCGGCTTTGTTTTTGTTGTACAAGATTGCTTTGGCTATTCGAGGTCTTCTGTGTCTCCATATGAATTTCAGCATCATTTTTTCCAGATCTGAGAAGAATGTCTTCGGTATCTTGATTGGTATTGCATTGAATGTATAAATTGCTTTTGGGAGAATAGACATTTTGATGATATTGATTCTTCCAATCCATGAGCATGGAAGATTTTTCCATTTTTTGGTATCCTCTTCTATTTCTTTCTTTAAGGTTTTGTAGTTTTCATCGTAGAGATCTTTAACGTCCTTGGTTAAGTTTATTCCAAGGTATTTGATTGTTTTTGTAGCTATTGTGAATGGGATTGATTTCAGAAGTTCTTCTTCAGCTGTAGCATTGCCTGTGTATACAAAGGCTGTTGATTTTTGTGCATTGATTTTATATCCTGCTACTTTGCCAAACTCTTCGATGAGTTCCAGTAGTCTCTTAGTAGAGTTCTTTGGGTCCCCTAAATAAAGAATCATATCATCTGCAAAGAGGGATAGTTTGAATTCTTCCTTCCCGATTTGTATCCCTTTAATTTCTTTTTCTTGCCTAATAGCTCTGGCCAAAACTTCCAGAACTATATTGAATAGCAGTGGTGAGAGTGGGCATCCCTGTCTGGTACCAGAGCTCAGTGGAAATGCTTCCAACTTTTCCCCATTCAATAGGATGTTGGCCGTGGGTTTTTCATATATTGCTTTGATTGTATTGAGGAATGTTCCTTCCATACCCAGTTTGCTTAGAGTTTTCATCATGAAAGGGTGTTGTATTTTATCAAATGCTTTCTCTGTGTCTATTGAGAGAATCATATGGTTTTTCTTCTGCAGTCTGTTAATGTAGTGTATTACGTTGATTGTTTTGCGGACGTTGAACCATCCTTGCATACCAGGGATAAATCCCACTTGGTCTGGGTGGATGATCTTTCTGATGTGTTGTTGCATTCTATTGGCTAGAATTTTATTGAGCATTTTTGCATCTATGTTCATCAGGGACATTGGTCTGTAATTCTCTTTCAATGCTGCATCTTTTTCCGGCTTAGGAATTAAGGTGATGCTGGCTTCATAGAAAGAATTTGGGAGGATTCCCTCTTTTTCGATTGTTCTGAATAGTTTGAGAAGAATTGGAGTTAGTTCTTCTCTAAATGTCTGGTAGAACTCAGCAGTGAATCCATCTGGTCCTGGGCTTTTCTTTGTTGGGAGGGCCTTTATTACTGTTTCAATTTCTGTGTCAGTTATGGGTCTGTTTAGGTTTTCTATGTCTTCCTCCAGCCTTTCACTTTCAGCCTGTATGGATCATTGTTGGAAAGATGAGTTTCTTGTAAGCAGCAAAAAGATGGGTTTTGTTCCTTAACCCAATCAGCCAATCGGTGTCTTTTAACTGGACAGTTCAAGCCATTAACATTCAATGTGACTATTGAGAAGGAGTAACTTTGCCCTGCCATTTGCCAAAGATATTTTCTAATACATGGTTTGAGACTCCTCTGATCTTTTGCTGTGAGGTTTCCTTCCTTTACCCTCTTTCATATTGGTGACTGTGTTTCTGTATGTAACACATCTTTAAGCATCTTTTGCAGGGCTGGACAAGTGGCGACAAATTCTTTCAATTTCTGTTTGCTGTGAAAGGTCTTTATTTCACCTTCATTCATAAATGAGAGCTTTGCAGGATATAATATTCTGGGCTGGCAGTTTTTCTCTCTTAGTACCTGGGCTATGTCTCGCCATTCTCTCCTAGCTTGTAGGGTTTCTGAAGAGAAGTCAGCTGTGAGTCTAATTGGAGATCCTCTGAGAGTAATCTGGCGTTTCTCTCTTGCACATTTTAGGATCTTTTCTTTATGTTTCACTGTGGTGAGTTTGATTACGACGTGTTGTGGTGAGGATCTCTTTTGGTCAAGTTTATTAGGGGTTCTATGAGCTTCCTGTACTAGGATGTCTCTGTCCTTCTCCAAACCTGGGAAATTTTCTGCTAGTATCTCACTAAAAAGGCCTTCTAATCCTTTCTCCCTCTCCATGCCTTCAGGAACTCCTAGAACCCGAATGTTGGGTTTTTTGATAGTATCCTGTAGATTCCTGACAGTATTTTTTAGATTTCTGATTTCTTCTTCTTTTCTTTGATTTGACTGTTTCCTTTCCTGTTCTCTGTCTTCTAATTCCGATATTCTCTCTTCTGCTTCACCCATTCTGTTTTTAAGGCTTTCTAATGTGTTTGTCATTTGATCTATTGAGTTCTTCATTTCATTATGGTTTCTTGTCACTATCACAGTTTCATGTTCTACTAGTTGTTTCATTTCATTTTGATTCCTCCTTAATATTTCATTTTCACGAGAGAGATTTTCTATCTTGTCCATTAAGGATTTCTGTAGTTCAAGAATTTGTTTTTGAGAACTTCTTAATGTTCTTATCAGTTTTTTGAGATCTGCTTCTTGCATTTCCTCTATCTCTTCATCTTCATAATCTTGGATTGGGGTGTCTTGCTCCTTTGGGGGCATCATAGTGTCTTCCTTGCTCGTTACCTCGGCTTCTACGTTTGTTGTTTGGCATGTTGGAGATAATTTGTGTTTTTTTTTTTTTTCTGTGGTGATTTTTTTCTCATTATACTATGCCTCTAAGTGGGCTGTCTGCTTTGATGGATCCTTAGAGGCTGTGATGGGTGTGGCCAGAAAGCTCTGCTTGATTCTTCAGGTTTAAGGCTGTGCAAAAAGTGACTCACCTTGCTCCTTGCTGGATCTCTCTCTCTCTCTCTCTCTCTCTTTTTTTGTTTTTGTTTTTGTTTTTGTTTTTGACTCAGTTGGGAATTAATTCCAAATGACTGAATGGAATTGAGGGCAGTTGAAATCTGGCCCCTGTGAGTATTCGTTTGAACTACCCCTGGGACCACACTTAGAGTTTATGCAGCCTTCAATGTGTTCTCAAGTTTCACCTTAGACCCAAAGTTACTGTGTTTGTGTACTCATTGCTGCTTTACATATGTAAAATGGTGCCTGCTCTTTGTTTTGCTTAAGTGGAGGGATGGGCCTCTGCCTTTCCCCACTAATGTCTCGTGTTTCTGGGGCTTTTGTCTTACCTCCCCTTGGTTCCCACGCTGGGGAGTTTCTGAGGCTCATCTCCCAAGGTTGGATTTCCACGCGGGGGCTCCTTGTAGGTCCTCTGTGTCACATCCACTAGATCCAGAAGCGTTTCCTCTGCAGTTTTTTTCTTGAATCTTTTCCTGAGCCTCCCATTGGTTCCTGCGCTGGGGAGATTCTGAGGCTGGTCTCCCGCGGTTGGGTTTCCACGTGGTGGGCTGCCTGTAGGTCCTCTGTGTCACATCCACTAGATCCGGAAGCGATTCCTCTGCAGTCTTTTTCTTGAATCTTTTCCTGAGGCTACAGTAATTCCACTTTTATGAAACTTTATTTTCCCAAACTACGGCGCACGTCCTCACTATCCGCCATCTTGGCTCCGCCCCCCATAGGTAACTATTAAGGCTAATATCAAATAACCTAGAATAAATGCCATAAAGAATCCGTAGTTTTCCATTGAAATATAACATTTTATTGGCAGTAATTCCCTGCTTCTATTTGTTTTTATAATTTCACATGAAATTTGTATATCAGACTTCTCTTATTAGAGTGAACAGCAAATTTTAAATATCCAGTACTGGGCTCTAATTCCTTATGCTACTTATTAAGCCTATCATAAAGAGCAGAATTAGGGGCCAGCGCTGTGGCACAATGGGTTAAAGCCCTGGCCTGCGATGCTGGCATCCCATATGGGCACCAGATCGAGTCCCAGTTGCTCCACTTCCAATCCAACTCTCTGTTATGGCCTGGGAAGACAGTAGAAGGTGGCCCAAGTGCTTGGGCCCCTGTACTCACATGCAAGACCCAGAAGAAGCTCCTGGCTCCTGCCTTCAGATCAGCTCAGCTCTGGCTATTGTGGCCATTTGGGGAGTGAACCAGTGGATTGAAGACTCTCTCTCTCTCTCACTCACTCTACATCTCTCTCTTGCTCTACCTCTCTCTGTAACTCTTTCAAATAAACAATCTGTTAAAAAATGACGTAAATGAAAGATCTCCATGAGTGAGATCCCAGTGGAAAGAACAGGTCATCAAAGAAGGAGGTACCTTTCTCTGAAGGGAGGAGAGAACTTCCACTTTGACTATGACCCTGTCTAAAGAAGATTGAAGTCGGTGAACTCAAAAGGCCTCCATAGCCTTGGCAACTCATGACAAGAGCCTAGGGTGATTACTGACACCATAAACAAGAGTGTCAATTTGTTAAGTCAACAGGAGTCACTGTGCACTTACTCCTCATGTAGGATCTCTGTCCTTAATGTGCTGTACATTGTGATTTAATGCTATAAGTAGTACTCAAACAGTATTTTTCACTTTGTGTTTCTATGTGGGTGCAAACTGTTGAAATCGTTACTTAATATATACTAAACTGATCTTCTGTATATAAAGAGAATTGAAAATGAATCTTGATGTGAATGGAAGGGGAGAGGGAGCGGGAAAGGAGAGGGTTGCGGGTGGGAGGGAAGTTATGGGGGGAGGGAAGCCATTGTAATCCATAAGCTGTACTTTGGAAACTTATATTCATTAAATAAAATTTAAAAAATATTACTCTCAAAGACGGCTAAAATTCCTCAATAATTTTTTAAAAACTTTCTGTTATGAACATAATATTTAGCTAAAGAAGCATGACATTAAAAAATACTTTCGGTGTCTGGCATTGTAATGTAGCAGGTTAAACTACCACTTCAGGTGCCAGCAATCCATATAAGTGCTGGTTTGAGACCCAGCTGCTCCACTTCCAGTTTAGCTCCCTGCTAGTGTGCCTGGGACTGCGGTGGAAGATGGCATAAGTGCTTGGCTCCTGCAGCACATATGGAAGACCTGGAAGAAACTCCTGGCTTCTGGCTTTGGTCTGGTCCAACCCTGGCCTTGGCAGCCATTTGGGGAATGAACCAGTGGATGGAAAATCAATCAATCTCTCTCTCTCTCTCTCTCTCTCTCTCTCTGTCTTCCCTCCTTTGTCTGTAACTCTGCCTTTCAAATATATTAAAAAACAAATCTTTTTTTTTTATTTTTGAGAGGCAGAGTAGACAGTGAGAGAGAGAGACAGAGAGAAAGGTCTTCCTTTTTGCCGTTGGTTCACCCTCCAATGGCCGCCACGGTAGGCGCGCTGCGGCCGGCGCACTGCACTGATCCGATGGCAGGAGCCAGGTGCTTCTCCTGGTCTCCCATGGGGTGCAGGGCCCAAGGACTTGGGCCATCCTCCACTGCACTCCCTGGCCACAGCAGAGAGCTGGCCTGGAAGAGGGGCAACCGGGACAGGATCGGTGCCCTGACCGGGACTAGAACCTGGTGTGCCGGCGCCACAAGGCGGAGGATTAGCCTATTGAGCCGCGGCGCCGGCCAAAAAACAAATCTTTAAAAATAAATTTTAACAAATATAATTTTTAAAAAGAAATTTTTAAAAAGATACTTTCAATGCCATTTTATTTATTTAGTTCCAAAAATTGGTCAAACTAAACTAGTTTTTTTTATGAAGACATGCCTATTCAATATAATTATAAAGAAAAGGAAAAACATAAGTATTGTAAAATATATATATATAAAAGAATTTCTTACTTGCATAAATGAGTCTGGTGATGAATTGAAAAGAATTTAAATACTGCATCTAACTGGGGTGTCTTATGATCAGTGCACATACCAGCACTCCTTCAGACAGTCACCGTGGTCTCATGTAACGATTTTGTATTATTTCAGACCCTCTGCATCTGTGATGCTCCAGTGCTTGTGTGTAGGGATAGAACCATTTCACACAATCAAGGAGTGTTCTGTTGACTTTCTTCTTCCTCACACATTATACAACTGTAGGAGAGGAAAAATTCTTTTCCATTTATCTTCCCTGGTTCTCTGGTTGGGCCTGTGAATTAAACTAAGAAAAAGCAGATCACCAAGAGAAATACGAGTGGGACCATATGGACACATGCAGCAGGGGGAAATTCAGTAATGTGTGCCTCAGATAGAAAGTTAGAACTTTAGGTTACTATAGCATTTGCAACAGAGAAGAAACATCCAAAAAGTACAGCCTGAAGAGTGGCATGGTGACTGCAGAAGTCTAAGTCAGCCGGGATGTTTTCTGTGCTCTCCAAAATGCCCTGCAGATAACTCCCAAACACAGGCTTTCAAGGAACTCTACCCAGGACCAAGGGAAATCTGTACCTTAAGAAGGAATAAGCTTTATGTCTTAGGGCCATTGTATGAAGAGTGATGAACAGCCCCACTGTTTACCTCTCCCTGCATATAGATAAAATCTCCTTGGGGAATGAATGTGACATTATAAGGTACCTCTTAATCAAAAATCAAAAATGTTAGATATTACCAAGTGTCCTTCAATTTTCTTTCTTTCCTTCCTTCCTTCCTTCCTTCCTTCCTTCCTTTCTTTCTTTCTTTCATTTTTGACAGGCAGAATGCACAGTAGAGAGAGACAGAGAGAAAGGTCTTCCTTTTGCCGTTGGTTCACCCTCCAATGGCCGCCGCGGCAGGCGTGCTGCGGCCGGCGCACCGCGCTGATCCGATGACAGGAGCCAGGTGCTTCTCCTGGTCTCCCATGGGGTGCAGGGCCCAAGCACTTGGGCCATCCTCCACTGCCCTCCCTGGCCACAGCAGAGAGCTGGCCTGGAAGAGGGGCAACCGGGACAGGATCGGTGCCCCGACCAGGACTAGAACCCGGTGTGCCAGCGCCGCAAGGCGGAGGATTAGCCTAGTGAGCCGCGGCACCGGCCGTGTCCTTGAATTTTCAATGAGATGCTCTTTGGTTTTCAATGTGATTTATAAGCCTATATATATCTTAAGATAGATAGATAGATAGATAGATAGATAGATAGATAGATAGATAGATAGATATCTTAAACCTGACTGATTGCATATACCCAACCTGTAAGTAAAGTATAAAACCTATAATTCAAAGTCAAGCTTGTGGACAGCCAACTTGGACACCTAAGTCTTCAGTTTGGCCAGCGGCATAAATGTCCACTTTCATTTTCCAACCGGACTCTATTTCAGTCAACAGAAGTTATAAAACAAAAGAAAAGTTTCAGGCTTCTGAGGGTAGCAGACTATGGGAAGGTTAGGGTTATGGGGGAAATAATGGAGTAAGGTTTGTTTGTGCAGGTCCACCTCAGTACCCAACTTTCCGTCATACTCATGTCTGTAACACTTCTCCAGGAGAGGGGACTTTTGGAAGTCCTCATTTCTCAGGGACTTCGTATCAGATGATGTAAGCTCCAGGAAGTGTGATTTCTGCATCTGTTACATCTGAAATGCCTTTAGCTCAAAATAACCCTTGTGCTAAAGTGGTATACTTTGGAGTGTTGTATTCTGAACCCCTTCTTCATACAGACATGGCTATATCCAGGGCTGACCCTAAAGCACTCTGCCATAGAGTTTTCCTCCATAAGAAGAAGTAGAAGCTTAGATTCAGTAAACGGGGAAAGGCCAGCTGCATATTGGCTGTCAAATTCATTGAGTGCTGGGCAGAACTGAATATAAAATGTTAACAACAACTTGTGCTATTTATAATTTCTGAGCAGAGATGCTAGTGGTATTATGGGCAGGATAATTCTTTAACATTGATTGTCCTCAGTAGTCCATGTTATTTAGCAGTGTTAGAAGTTGGGCACTGAAAGGCAGTAGCACTCCAGTTGTGACATCCATAAAGCCTCCACCTATTTCCAATTACCTATGCAGGATGTTCCACCCTGGTTGAAAATATTACCACAGCAGTAAGGAGGTAGAAATAAACCAAGTGTATGTAAACGGAATGGGTAAACAAAATGTCATATGTAAGTAGAATGAAATATTATTCAGCCCTAAAAAGAGGAAATTGTGACACATGCTACAACATGGCTGAAACATGTCCTCAAGGTTCATTATACTATGAAATAAGCCAGTCACAAATTGGCAAAAAGGTATTATACATAATACAAAAATGTGTTATGAATCATCAGATTCAAAGACTCAGAAAGAATGGTGGTTGCTAGGGGTAAGGAAGAGAGGGATTTGGGGAGTTTTTTTTTTTTTAATGAGTATAGATCATTTTGCAAGATGAAAAAGTTCTGGAGATTAGTAACAACAATGTGAATGTACTTAATATATTCTTAAACATGATTAAGTGCATACTTAAAATGATTAGAATGAACTTTAAATTTAAAAATTACTAAAATTATAAATTTATGTTATCTGTGTTTTGTCACAATTTTTAAAAATACTGTCAAACTAAAATATCAAGAAAAGCATTATTTTGGGTCATATGGTGTTATATTGCTTACATAATGGCATACTTAAACAGTGACTCTTTACAAATTATTACTTTGAAATTTGCAAGAGAAGAGAACTAATCACATATTTCTCAAGAACTAATCATATCTCATACATCTCAAGACAGATTTAAAGTTTAGGCTAAAAGTAAATTAAAGCACAACCTAAGAAATCAGTGTCTGAGTGAAATAGAGCCAGAATAACTCCATGGTGTCCTGTGGTAATATGCGAATGTGTCCTTAACACAGTCCTAAAATGTGTTCCAGGTTTTCTTTTTTAAAAAACTTTTATTTAGTAAATATAACTTTCCAAAGTACAGTTTATGGATTACAATGGCTTCCCCCCCATAACCCCACTCCCTCTCCCCTTCCATTCACATCAAGATTCATTTTCAATTCTCTTTATATACAGAAGATCAATTTAGCATATGTTAAGTAAAGATTTCATCAGTTTGCACCCACACAGAACATAAAGTGTAAAATACTGTTCCAGTACTAGTTATAGCATTAAATCACAATGTACAGCATATTAAAGACAGAGATCCTATATGAGGAGTAAGTGCACAGTGACTCCTGTTGACTTAACAAATTGACACTCTTGTTTATAGCATCAGTAATTTCCCTAGGCTCTAGTCCTGAGTTGCCAAGGCTATGGAAGCCTTTTGAGTTTGCCGACTTCAGTCTTCTTTAGACAAGGTCATAGTCAAAGTGGAAATTCTCTCCTCCCTTCAGAGAAAGGTACCTCCTTCTTTGATGGCCCATTCTTTCTACTGGGATCTCACTCACTGAGATCTTTCATTTAGGCCTCCTTTTTTTTTTTTTGCCAGAGTGCCTTGGCTTTCCATGCCTGAAATATTCTCATGGGCTCTTCAGCCAGATCCGTATGCCTTAAGGGCTGATTCTGAGGCCAGAGTGCTGTTTAGGACAACTGCCATTCTATGAGTCTGCTGTGTATCCTGCTTCCCATGTTGGATCGTTCTCTCCCTTTTTTATTCTATCAGTATTCACAGACACTAGTCTTGTTTGTGTGATCCCTTTGACTCAGACCTATCAGTGTGATCAATTGTGAATTGAAATTGATCACATTGTCTAGTGAGATGGCATTGGTACATGCCACCTTGATGGGGTTGTATTGGAATCTCCTGGCACATTTCTAACTCCACCATTTGGGGCAAGTCTGATTGAGGTGTTTCAGGTTTTCTAAGAAAATATTTTTATTTGATGTATCTGAGTCCTATCCTTCACTGATGCATAGAAAATCCTTCTTTATATCTACACAGGTTCTTTTATTTATTATAGTTCCCTTTATAATAGTAGTACAAAATGTGGGTCTGTGAAGGACAGGTGTGATCATAAATGCTATTATATATAATAATTTAAATAAAGAAATACTGTGGCATTAAGTAAGAAACAAATATAGACTTGGGTAAGGAGAAACTTTATTGGAAAAGAACACTTCAATAGGAGGTGAAGAACTATTATAATAGAGAGAACACTCAGATCATAAGAACTTTAAGCATCTCCCAGGGCAGGCAGATATGGCTTTTCTTTCTTTCCTTTGGATTGCACGGCTTCTTTTTATTGTAAGATATTTAATCATCTAATGAAGATTGTATACTATATTCAAGGTATATGGTGTGATTTTTTGATATAGATATATACTGTATAATGATTATCATTATATATATAGATATATACTGTTTAATGATTATCATTATCATTGCCACACATACTGTTCTTTAGATACCTCAAGTGTATTATTCTTATGGCTAAAACTTCATACCTTTGACTAATATCTCCCCATTTCCCCTGTCCTCCACCCTTGGCAACTAAATTGTGTTCTCTGATCATATAAGATCTGTACTCCCATGTTCATTGCAGTGTTACTAACAATAGGCAGAACATGAAGCCAAATATGTAGCCATACTAGCCATAAGCTTTATATATATATACATATATATACGCCCACATATAAATACATATATACGTGTGATATATATATATGTGTGTGTGTGTGTATATATATATATATATATATATATATATATATAAAATTTAGCCATAAGAAAGGATAGAACCTTTCACGTTCGTGAAAACATGCATGAAACCAGAGGACGTTGTGAGAAGTGAAATAAGCCACGCACGGAAGAACTGCATGATTTCACTTATGTGTAGACTCTAAAGAAGTCAAACTTCCAGCTTTTCTTTGTGGGGAAGAGTAAACAAGTACAGAAAGAACCAAGTGTGGAGACATGGGATAAACAGGTATAGTGATCAGCAAGTTAGCAAGAAAGGCTTTTCTTTGAATCAGTTGGAACTCTCAGGTGGACTGTTAAGAGAATGTGAGGTTCTTCCATATGCTAGTGCTTGTTTACGTTCAAGGGCAAGCTGAGGGAAGGAGAGAAACCTGACTACAATTTGATTATGTCAAGTTAGCTGGCATATTTGTCCCTATTGGCCAGATGGGACACACCATTCATCCAGTCAAATTATGTGCCTAAGAATGTGAATTGGGAGGGTCCATGTCTGATTTTTCCATAGGTAAACAAGAGGGCATCCAGGAGTCTTATTGAAGTTATATGTGAGGCAATCTATTCTCTAGAACACAAAAAGGTGAAATATTTTCCTATCATTGTTTTTCAAGAGTACAGGATTTAGGAAAAGTTCACCATTGGGAGTAGCATAGCAGAGTGCATACAGGTTTTTGAACAAAGCTTTGGTTTAATATCTTAGTTCTCCTATCTACTGAGTGTTTTACCCTTCCCTATCTCCTTAACTTCTTTGGCTTCAGACTCATTAGAGATCATGATAAATACTCAATTATCTAATTTTTGTGAGGATCAGCTGAGAAGTAGAGGAAGTTCACTGTGATCAGCTAAATAAAGTCGGTACTATTAAGCCATGTATGGGACATTATCATTTAAGCGCACCTGATTCATCATCTTATTTGTGCATGGAAATATGACTTCTCATTAGTTCAAGTTCTATACTGCTATTATGAAACCAAAAGAAGACTATTGTGGACTGCCAGTATTTTGTTTCAGAATTCTCACGTACTGACTGTGCAGGGAAACATTTATAGAAGTATAAACTCTGATAGGACCAGTTTCACATATGTATTCATTTATTTTAATTATCACACTGGCATTACTTCCAAAGAGAAAAGCTCTTAGACACATGGGAGAAAAATGAGCTTAGTGTCTGATTGGTTGGGGAAAGAAATAGCAATATTTTTGTTTTCCCAGTGGGACCTCTCCATATATCCATTATGTAAAATTTTTGCATACTATTTATAGTAAAACACATACATGGAAACACTATAATGATTTTAAGATTAAAATATTAAAGACTATGTTGTAATTTGAAGTAAAATTGTTATTTATAAAATTTTAAAAGAAAAATTAATTTGTTTTCTCTGCAGGACTATCAAAATTTAAAAGTCAATATCCTCAAAACTCATTCAAGTGTTATACAAGTTTATATCTCAGAATATTCAGCATCACATGGCTCCTTTTTTCCCCATCAGTAAGCATCAATATGCATTTTGAACTTATTATTGGCAGGGGCCATATTTCATGTGAACTTGATGTTGAGAGAGGTCAGACATTAATGAGGTAGGGGGAATTACAGGTTATGCAGTCGCAATGCTGTTGACATTCACTACTGGACCAACTTCTCTTAGGTGTATTCTGCCTTAGACTTCCATAGATCTTCAACTCTCACCTCTTCTCAGAGGGGATAATACATCTATTATTTCTATGAATTGTGAACCCAACCTAGTGCTGGCTTCTTCAACCCCTTTCAAATAAATGAGAAAGTATTTTCTCTATAACCTTAATATGATCTTCTGTGTACTCTGACCATTACAAAATATCATTACTGTATCAAAATGAATAAATGGAAGGATAGATGCCATCCAAACATTTCTCTTTTAAAAAAGATTTATTTTATTTCTTTGAAAGAGTTACAGAGAGAGGCAGAGACAGAGAGGTCTTCCATCCACTGGTTCACTCCCCAGATGGCCGCAATGGCCAGAGCTGAGTCGATCTGAAGCCAGGAGCCACGAGCTTCTTCCAGGTCTTCCATGTGGAAGCAGGGGCCCAAGGACTTAGGCCATCTTCCACTGCTTTCCCAGGCACATTATCAGGGAGCTGGATCAGAAGTGGAACAGCTGAGACTCAAACCTCTGCCCGTATGGGATGCCGACACTGCGGGACAGGGCTTTAACCTTCTATGCCACAGTGCTGGCCCCCCAAAATTTCTCTTTAACATTATGATTTCTATAGTCTATTATTACAATTACTTCTATAAAAATTCTCTGAACTTCCTTGCACTGTTTCACTCTATTAATTATTCTCAAATTTCAACCTTTCAACTATTTTCATCTAAGCAGTTGAAAAAATTCTGGGAAAAATAAAATCCATACAACTCTGCTGACTATTCTCACTTTAAATTTGCAGCAGGCATCCAAGACCCTTATATATTTTTCCCATAGAATTTTCCCATCTCCACAATGAACATTTTATAGGTCATTTTCTCTATTCCGTGTCCCAATCTCATATCCAGCTCATTCTCAGCTGCTAAGGCTGCCTTCTACTTCATGAATGAAAGTAAAACAATCACACGGTATCTCCATCGTGTTCTATGTTGGCCAATATTCCAGAGCTTCACTTTTTTTATAAGGTAATGGTACTTCTGTTGCCATCCGAAGCCAATACCTCTAATTGAGTACCGGCTGACATCCTTTCCACTTTCTCAGGGGTAAGTCTTCCATTTCTACTGGGTCATCCCATCAACAGAAAATATACTTTAGTGGACATGTATTTGGCACAGCAGTTCAGATGCCACTTGTGATGCCTGCATCCCATTTTGGAGTGCCTGAATTCAAGTCCCAGCTCCACTCCCAATTCTAGCTTCTTATTAAGGAAGTAGGTGACGACTTGGGTAGTTGTATCCCTGCTACTCATATGAGAAATCTGGATTGAGTTCCTGGCTCCCAGCTTCAGGTTGGCCTGGCCATGGCTGTTGCATGCATTTGAGGAATGAACCAATAAATGGGAGATCTCTGTCTTTCTCCCTTCTCTCTTCTCTCTCTCTTTGTGTGTGTGTGTGTGTCAAATAAATAAAATACATGAATAAAAATTTGAAAAAATATCCTTTGGTAATCCTTTCTTATAAAAGGAAGAGTCCCCTCTTGTATATCTTCCTCCATCCAGTGCCCTTTTTCTTTGCTCTTCTTCACATGAGACTTTTCAAATCTGCTGTGGTTTTGGACACTTCTGCTTTGTCAGCATCCATCCCACCAGTCCATCAAAACTATCTCAAGGCCTCTAACAACTTCCATATTGCCTTACCCAAAGGTTCTCATCTTACTCAACCTCTTTGCATTACTTAACTCTGTTGATCTTCATAAAATAAGTCTAACACTCTTAAAACATTTCCCTCTCTGGACTCCACACTCTCAGGTTTATCTCTGGGTTCACTCCAAAGTCTCCTTTGCTGACTTCACCTGTTCTCCACCTCCACATAATGCAGTGACCCAGAGTCCAGTCCTAGCTATGTTCTCTTCCTAGACCAGTGGTTTTCAAGGCTGGCTGCTCTTTCAAATCACTAGGAGAGCCCTTTTAAACACAAATACAGAAAATACCACCTCTAAAATTCTAATTTAATTGGCCTGATACAGAGCATGGCATCTCTTGTTATAAAGCATTGTATGTGATTCAAGACTTTATTCAGGATTAAGGAACATTGTCCTAGAAAACATTCAAGCCTAATCCTTTAAGTACCAATTATATACAGATAATTCTAATACATATCATCAGCAGGGCTCTTTCCCCATCTACCTATTTGATATTGCCAGTTAGATGTCAGATGTCACAAAACGATCACACCCAAAATGGAATTTGCTTCCTCTTGCTCAGTCCTGCTCAGCCAATCTATCAAGTATCATTGATTTCCTATTAAAAATATACCTTAAATTTATCCCTTTTTTCAATTTCCTATCACTTCCCTACTTCAAGCTGTCTTGATTTCGTTTTTTGACCATTACAGTATTCTTCAACTGGTCCCTGATTTATGTCCATTCTGCATACAGCAAGTAAACATTTATTAATGTAAATAAAACATCTCACTTTTTTAATGCACACCTAATTGTTTTGAATTGCTCTTAAAAAATGCAACTCCTTGCCATGGTGTACAAGGCACTATATAATGCGTCCAATGTTACTTCCCAAAGAATTTTCTTATATTTTCAATTACTCACTATACTCCAAACTTACTACTTTCTGTTCCACAAACACATCATGTTCTTTCTTGCCTCAAGGCCCATGTACTTGTTGTTCCCTCTGCCAATAGTTGGCCCTTTCTCATACCTTGTGCTTCATCTGTCTGCTAGGAAGCCAAATGTAATTTCCTCACAAATAGCGCAGTGATTAAGAACACTGCCTCTGTGTCAAACTACAAAGGTGCAAATCTTCGTCCTTCTTAATAGTATGATCTTGGAAGAGCTAGGTGAATATGTATATTAGTATCTGCATATATAAATTTAATACGATAATGCTATCAACATCAAACATTTGCTGAAATAGCCTAATCACTATAAATGTTAAACATAGAAGCACTTGATAGATGTGTCCTATAAACATGAATGATTATTTTAATTCTCTGACTATTCTGTATAAAGCAGGATATATGGTCTATGCCCTAATTTTTGTCTTTAAAACCCTAAGTTTTTTTCTTGATTTGTTTATTCTTTAGTTTACATTTTTATTAATTTTTATCTTTTACATTCTCAAACCATCCCCTCCATTATAGCCCAGGCCCTGATAGAATTTAAGTTCCATGAGGGCAGGAATCTTATATGTCTTGTTCAGCACGGATTATACATTTTTTTTTTATTTGACAGGTAGAGTTACAGACAGTGAGAGAGAGAGAAAGATCTTCTTTCCGTTTGTTCACTCCCCTAATGGCCGCCATGGCTGGCACTGCGCCGATCTGAAGCCAGGAGCCAGGTGCTTCCTCCCGGTCTCCCATGCGGGTGCAGGGCCCAAGCACTTGGGCCATCCTCCACTGCCTTCCCGGGCCACAGCAGAGAGCTGGACTGGAAGAGGAGCAATCAGGACTAGAACCCAGGGTGCCAGCGCCTCAGGCAGAGGACTAGCCAAGTGAGCCATAGCGCCGGCCAAAACCACGGATTATACAGAATATGGAACAGAACCCAGCACAAAGTAGGTGCAAATATTGGTTAAATGAATGGTGATTTATACAAATTGAACATATTTTATTTGTAGTATTTTTAAGACAGAAATGTGTAGAGATAAATTCAAAATTCTGTGGATATCAGTGAGTGTAGACATTGTGAAGATTAGTAGCTATTATGTTTGGTGTAATCCTGACTGTGTACCTTTCCAAGATAAGACGTCCAAGGAGCTCAGAAGTGGAAAATGACATATTACCTCTATAGAAAAAAAGTTTAAAGTAAATCTCACTATATAATTCCCACAATCATGGTAAATAAATTATATGACTTTTAAATGTATATATCATACTGAAATAAGTTCAACTTATAGTCAAAAGGAAGTTTTGTAAGGTATTATTGTATAAGATCATTTCACTTTTAGCTGAAAATTAACTCTATGATCAACCAATCTACAATGGCCTCATTTAAAAAGAAGACCCTAGAGCTTCTCTTCTTTATAATTTTGAGAAAAATATAATCAAATTTATTTGTAATGTATTTTAAGCTAATGTAAATTTATCTTGATTACTATAACTTCATCCTCAGAAACCATATTTTGTCTGTGTAGAAAAGATTATGAACAGCATAGGCAAGTTCAAAGGCTCTCAAATGAATAGAGAATCAGTCATGCTGAGGGGCCTCACATTTCATAAATGAGTTTTCAAGAGACACCATATTCTTATCATATTCTACTACTTAGTTTGGGTAGATTCTAAAAAATCATATGGAAGTTTCAAGGATAAATGCACCTTTTATTACCTTGTAAAAACCCCATTGGTCCATTCCAAAACATAATTCTATATTTTTATTGAACTTGAAAAATTGAAATGCAATAGAATAAAAATTTCTTTGTTGCAATGCTAATACTTCAAAAACTGGGCTTATAAATTGTCACCATAGCTCAGCTTTGAAACTAATGAATCTATGCTCTCCTCACTTCATTCTTGGAGTAATAATGTTGAAATGAGTAGTCTAAGATACTCATTTATTTGAATCACAATAGCTGCCTCAGAAAAATGTTAAGAGAAGGTAAATTGATGCATGTGTTTTCTATTCCCATATTGTTTTTTCATATTCCCAGTGCTCCAGTGATTCCTGCCAGCAGGAAAACATAAACAGTGTTTGAGTGACATTGCAGATATTATTTCATTTCAAACACTTTTCAACTCACTAAAAAGAATGCTGACCTGCCTTACCATTTGTTCTGTATTTCTAATCAGTCTTGAAAGGTGAACTGCCCGCCTAACAAATTTTAAGTGATTTTTTATATTAAAGCTGTTTTTAAAAACTTTTAGTATCACCTATAATCACTAGAATTTACTGAGCTACATTGGTATCAACTGAAAAGGGATTGACTCACATAGATTCAGATATTAATGGTCCCAGAGTCATTAAATATTGTTTTGGAAGATTTCATATATTAGAGTGACTTCAACTGGGTTACTTTTTAAATAGTTTTCAGAGGGAAATATAGGTCCTTTTAGTTACTTGAAATTTAAAGTTGTACATAAAGTATTTTTGAAAGAATCTGTCATTCGCTTTATTCTAAATAATTACCAAGTTCCTTACCCACCACTTTTTCCACCTAGTATTTAGTAAATATTTATTGAATGGAGGTATTTAAATATCATAACATTAATTCATAGCAGGGTTTACATGTGAGCAGATAAGGTAGGAGGATGTCAAAAGATGCATCCAGCCTCCAATGATACTCCCAATATTACCTCATCTGAAGTGCCAAAACTAGTCATCTAATTGAATACATCTCCAGAAGAACCTGGTTATATCCATACATTGTCCCTTGAAATCATGAACATGCAATTTAACAGAGGTATATTTTTTCAGATTATCCAGGGAGTTAATCCAGCCAGCATGATAATGGAATAGAGACATTTCTTTGTTGTGTTAGTACATTTGAGCTGCTATAATAAAATAATCCTAAATCGGGTGACTTATGAACAGTAGCAATTTATTTCTCACAGTTCTAGAAGCTAGGAAATTGAAGATCAATTTGCTGGCAGATTTAGTGTCTAGTGAAGACCCAATTTCTGGATCCCCATGTGGCAGCTACAGAATGAGAGAACTGACCAGGTTATAAGACAGGTTAAAAATTCTCCTTTCATAAGGGCTCTAATCTCACCCTTGAGAATTCTATCCTCAACCTAAATACCTCCCCAAAGTAGCACGTCCAAATACCATCTCCTTGGGAGTTCAAATTTCAACACATGAACTTTGGAGGGATACAAATACTCAATCTATATCACATACCTATGGAGAGAGTGTCTACTTGTGCCTGGCTCAGTCACTGATTTTAGATCCATTAAAGAAAAGAAAATGTAACATTCCAGGCCATGCTAACCTCTACTTGGAGAAGTTTGTTAGAGCCTCTGCTGTGACCTAATTGGAGAGATCAGTTACCATACCATACATGCAGTAGGGACAAATGTGAGCCCAAGAAATAGAAAACAAGATGTAGATGGAGAAAAGAGTGGATGAGGGGCAGAGAATAAAAGAAGGCTCAAAATCCGTAATAGTCTACCAAGAGCTATTTAGTACTATTTTTGGCAACATGGAATTTCAGCCACCATACCTGAGTACCTGTCTATGTATCTCATATTGAGGATATGAATTTTGAAAAGAATGAAGCTATTCAGGGAATTTTAAAGGTTATGCTAGTATAGTGGTTCCCAACATTTAGATTATATACTCCTGGGTAGCCTTGAATTATTTCTTCAATAATTGAATCCTAAAATCACCTTTATAATAAGTAGAGAGCCAAGGCAGCTTTAATATTATGAATAAAAGTTTGCACAATCAATAAGATCATAAACAACTGTTATGGTGGGCTAACAAGTTCTAGATTAGATGCTGAGCTCAATGGACATAACGTTTTGTCCCTCTAATTCAAATTCCATTCTCAAAATCCAAGGCTGATGATGGTACATATCTAACATATAGTAGCCGAAGTAATTTTTCTTAGGATCCAGAGAGAGGATTTCTAAAAGAATATAGCAAGAATAAAATATAGGAGATAGGTGTCTGGCTTAGTGGTTAAGATGCTATTTAAGATTCCTGCATTCCATATCAGAATGTCTGGGTTCAATTCCTGTCTCAGGCTCCTGAATCCTGGTTGCTGCTCATGCAGACTCTGGGAGGCAGTCATAATGGCTCAAGTCATTGGGTTCCTGCAACCATTGTGGGAGACTTGGATTGTGTTCCTGGCCCAGGATTTGTCCTAGCCCAACCCCAACTGTTGCAGGCCTTTGAAGAGTGAACCAGCTGGTGGAGCTCTGTCTGTGATTTGTCAATCTGCCACTAAAATAAATAAATAATAAACAATTTGGAAAAAAAACATGTTGATGCACTGGTAGATGCGTAGTAGGCTAGGTGTTACCACAGGTATTTTGTCAAAATTTTTTCAATGACAAAAAGACTCAATAACATATAGAATATCATTGTGTTTCCTTGCAGTCGCTTAAAAAATTGAATTGTGCCTTTGTTATAGGTTGAATCGTGTCCACTCATAAAAAAAATTGAATTCATCAGTACCGAAGAATTGACCTTATTTGGAAATAGGCCCATTGCTGACAAAATTAGTTAATATCATACTAGAGTATGGTGGGCTCTTAATCCCACGTAACTGATATCCTTATAAGAAGATAGAGTCATAAGGTGAGAATTTCATGCAACAATAAAGGCACAGGTTGAAGTTGTGCAGCTGCAAGCCAAAGAATGCCAACAGGCAAACCATCAGAAGCTGTCAGCCAAGGAGATTATCCCCAGTGGTTTCAGAGCAGTTTAGCACTGTTGACAGCTTGATTTTGCTCCTCTAGCCTCCAGGACTGTCAGGTGATAGATTGTTACCATTTTAAGGGACACAGTTTATGATACTTTGTTACCACAGCCCTGGGAAAATAAGACAGCCTGCTCTGGTGAAGAACAGACCTCTAGTTCTCAACTCCAAGCACCTTAAGTCTTTTTGGATCTGCATGCAATGTTTGCGGCAATATGCTGAATGGAAAATGTACAGGAGTTATTTTCAAAAAGTCATCATTTCCTAGGTACCCTCATCTTGCCAAATTCTTCTGCTTTCTGACTTTGTGCTCCAAAAATTCCTGTCTATTCCTAGATCTTGATCATGTGAGGTTCTTTCACATTTGCACTCTTGTGTCTGTGAATCCTTAGAAGTAAAATGGTTTAAGTATCTGATTGGGTCTCCTCTAACCAACTCAATGTCAACTGAATCATCCTGTAAGGTCATCACTTCATATTGTTTGCTGAATGAATAAATGAGTAAGTCCTATCAAATTTTATGAGACATAGTCTTATAGTGTAAATATTCATTGTTTATGATCCAGTAAAATTAAAAAGTGACAAAAATAACTACTTAGAATTTAAGAAAATAAGGAAAGGGAAAAACTAAAGTTGAAAGCTGTGTAAAAAGCAAAGGCAGGAAAATATTCCATGCAAAAAGGTGAGAAAGGGAAAGTTAGGAAAATTGTACCTAGAAAAATTATGTATATCATCTTAAGTGCAGATGGGAGATTCTCATTCATTCATTTTTTTTCTCTCTGTCTTTCAAAAAAATAGATAAGTCACAATTTTTTTTAAAATTCACAGTGGAATTTTAAAAATTAAGTATTACATTTTGGAGAAGGAAAAATGTTAGTATGTAAAACTACAAATGACAATAGTGACACCACTAACAAAGGATTAAAATAATTATAATTTAAATGTATGTAAATCTACAGCACCATGTTTTACAGTCTAGAGGAATTATATATCCTCTTCTAATAAAATACATCAAAAACTTAAATAGACCTATTACTCTTAACATAATTAGAAATGTCATTTAAAATTTACCATTACAAAGAATTTAAGTATATGTTGATTTCACAACTGAATTCTAAACTTCTGAAGAATAGAGCACTTCACTATTTTTAAAAATAGTTCAATTCCTAGAAAATGTCTCTAATTCAATTTAATATGGCTACATGTTTAACAATAGAATGTTTTAAAAGATTTATTTAGGTATTCATTCATTTATTTGAAAGCCAGAGGGAGAATGAGAGAGCGAGAGAGAATGAATCTTGAGAGATCTTCCATCAGCTGGTTCAACCCTCAGTTGTTTTCAGCCCCTAATGCTGGGCCAGACTGAAGCTAGGAGCCAGGAACTCTATCCAGGTGTCTCATGATGATGGCAGGAACCCAAATACTTGGGCCATCTTTGTTGCCTTTCTAGGTGCATTAGCAGTAACCTGGTTTGAAAGCTGTGAGTAGCCAGATTCAAACCAGGCACTCACTCACATGTGGTATATGGGCATCACAACTAGTGGCTTAAGCCACTGAGCCACAATGCTGATCCAAGTAACAAAATCTTGTAAACTGGATGCAAAAATAAAGAATGCAAATCCTAAAATTATAAAGGAAATAATAATGTGTGAATAAATCAGTGTGTAAAATGAATCGTATATTATGGCTAAGTAGAATCTTATTCAGTAATCTAATAATTCCATATGATTGTTTTAATTAGTATAGCTTCTGACTTAATAGCTTAATATGATTTAATTTTCAAACAGGTAAATTTCATCTCCTTACTATTCTTTCTTAAAAGTTACTTTGATTGCTCGTGAACCTTTGTTTCCATAAAAATTAGAATCGCTTTATCATTTTTCCTAAATTTTGTATATGCATTTTAATGGCATTTCATAAAATGTAAATATTAATTCAGCTTTTACAATGCTGTTTTATTTCTCAATCTAGTATATCTCTCCATTTATTCATGATTACTTTCATGTCTGTTTATGAGATGTCTAAAATTATAAATGTCCTGTGAATTCTTGGTTAGATCAATTGCTAGTTAAATTTTTAGATCATGTTGCTAATTCAACATGGTTTTGACTGTTTCTAGTCAGATGTTACTCATTTATAAGACTATGCTATCAATATTATTGAATAAAAGTGACATTATCTCTTTCTCACTATTCCTTTTTCCCTCTCCATCTTTCTTTCTGCTTTATTCAGTTGGCCAGAAGCTCTAGATTGTAATAAAGTTCACTGCCATATGTGATATCCTGCTAATGAGGACTATGAGAGAATATATCTTATCTTGGTCCATTAAGTGTAAAATCAGCTGTTGAGTTTTGGGTAACTGCCCCTTAGCTGTTATCAGGGTAGTAAACACCCTTGAATTTCTCACTTTATGGCTTTTAAATGAAATTATATTGGATTTATAAAATTCCTTGCCTATACACATTAAAAATTGCTTTAGTTCTAAAGATGTTTAATTTCTTTTTAGAATTTTTCTGATGTTGAACCATCTTTTAGTTCAGGCACATTCCCTACGTAACTATGAGTTATTTTTAAATCATTGTTAGATTCAGGTACCAACAGTTTATTTAGGATATTTCAAACTGTACACATAATCAAAATTAGTCAATGACTCTTTTGTATTATGAGTTTTCTGTATATTAGGAGGTGTTCTCTCTTTCTTTGTACTTTGTGTAAAACATTATTTATTCCTTGAAAATTTTATGGAAGTAATGTAGAAAGTTACTCATACCTGAGGATTTTGAGAAGTATGTTTATGAATAAACTGTAGGAGGAATGTAAATACCTGATTTCTTTAAGGACTTTTGATTAGTAAATACTTTCTACATTTCTTCAATTATCTAATATATTTACTAATGGTTACTTATAACTTTATAATGATTTTAATGACTATTACAGCTGCATTTTCCATTTTATTTGGTTTGCTTATTTATATATTTAATAATTTATTCGCTTATTTTTTAAATCTCACTTAGGACTTGTCTTTTTTATTAGCCTTTTCAGAGAGTCAGTTTTTTTGCTTTTATCAATTTCATTGATTTTGAAATTCATTCATTTCCACCTCTGTTTTTATTATCTATTTCTTTTTTAGTTTTTAAATGTTATTTTAATTGCCAATTAATTACCTGAAATTGATTTATTATTATAATTTTAATAATTTTAAAAATTTCTGTTTCATTTTCTAATATAACAAATACTGATGGCCATAAGCCACAGAAGCAAAAGCTCTTTGCCATTCTCAACAATTTTTAAGAGTAAATTGATCCTGTAACCAAAATGTTTAAAAACTGCTGGTTTAGTTTTACTTCGACATTGTTTGGGAAAAACAGTTTTGAAATCATTGTTTACAGAGCAAAATAAACCATACCAAACTACTTAAAATCATATTGATGGGGCCCGGCGCCGTGGCTCACTTGGTTAACCCTCTGCCTGCGGTGCCGGCGTCCCATATGGGCGTCGGGTTCTAGTCCCGGTTGCTCCTTTTCCAGTCCAGCTCTCTGCTGTGGCCCGGTAGGGCAGTGGAGGATGGCCCAAGTGCTTGGGTGCCTGCGCCCACATGGGACACCAGGAGGGGGCACCTGGCTCCTGGCTTCCGATCAGCGCAGTGCCGGCTGTAGTGGCCATTTGGGGGGTGGGCCAACGGAGGGAAGACCTTTCTCTCTGTCTCTCTCTCTCACTGTTTGTGAATCTACTTGTCAAATAAATAAATAAAATATTTTTTAAAAAATCCCATTTCTTACTCAAATGCTTCCTCCAAGAGTGCTTTGAAATATTATGTCTTAGTAGTAAGTGTTATGAGCATTTTATTCTTGAGAATTTTTTCACACTTTCTTGCTCGTGTGATAGTTTGGTGAATGTAAAATTTTAGGCACAGTTTCTTTTATTTTTTATGCATATAAAGAGGAACATATTTCATATATTTCATAGATACAATTCTAAGAGGATAACCACACTTCCTTCCCTTTCTCCCTCCCTCAATCCCCTTCCTTTTTCTTTTTCTTTAACTTTTTACAATAACATACTTTCAATTCACTTTATAATCACAGGCTTAATGCACCACTAATCATCATGTTCAACAAGTAAAAAGTAGAAAGACTACGGTTAAATTCAGGTTTGTTCTTGAACTCTTTATTGTATCATTTTACCAAGCATTTCTGTTATAAGGTTTGATATTAGTCTAATTCTAATCCTTTAAAAAATTTACATTGTGCACATTGGAGCTGTAAATGATATTAATAGTGTAATATTAGTGTAATATTAGGAGAATACTTATATAGCATAAAAGATTGAAAAGATAACTCAAGTTATTACAAGTTTTTATCTCCAGTTGGTATATGAATTTAGTTTTGTTCATAAATTTCTCTGGATTTTCCAGTTTGTATTATCCAAGGAACATATTTTAGTTTTAGAATCAGAAAAAGAAAATGTCCTAACAGCCTTCCAAAAAGGAAAGAAAAATAGAAAAGGGCAAAACTACCATTATTTATTCAGAAGCTGACATGATTCATGTGTTCTGTACTGGATTGTTTTAAACTTTACATCATTTGATCATCACATGAATATTGTAAAATCGGTATTAAGCTACAACTTTGTCATTTCTTAAACATGGGATTTTGTAGGGTTAGGATGCAAAGTATGAATTTTCTCTTTCATCTACAAAATCAAACTATTTTTTAAAACAGGTTTTTTGAAATATACTTACTCTGGCAGTGATAATTTTAGAAATTTTATTTCCTGTTTTGAGTTTCAGATGAATTATAACAATGTGTATACATATGCATATATATCTGTGTTTATATAAATGCACCAAAATGGAAGTTTTAAAATACTGTATAAATGACAGGGATGTCACTGTCAAATGCGATTGTGTCCTCCAAAACTATAATTGTCATTATAGAGGTGAATGGAAAGCAAAGTCAATTATACCACAAATATGAATAAAATTTATACCAAGTTATTTTTTAAATGACAATGAGATAGAACAGGGGAAGGGAAATGTAGAGCCCCCTCACTTAATGCATTTATAGTCCATATTTATGTTCAATTATACACAGGATCATAAGACAGGTAAATAACAGTGATTATAGCAGCAAAAGTGTAGCCAAAGCTTCTTATATGTCAAAGTAAACTTAGCAATTTAGCAGCTCTAAGACATAAGTGAAGGTTGGTAAACTTTTTTTTTTTTAATTTTTTGCCAAGCAGAGTTAGACAGTGAGAGAGAGAGACAGAGAGTTATAGACAGTGAGAGAGAGACAGAGAGAAAGGTCTTCCTTCCATTGGTTTATTCGCCAAATGGCCACAATGGCTGCAGCTGAGCCAGTCCGAAGCCAGGAGCCAGGTGCTTCCTCCTGGTCTCCCATTCAGGTACAGGACCCAAGCACTTGGGCCATCTTCTACTGCTTTCCAGGGCCATAGCAGAGAACTGGACTGGAAGAGGAGCAACCGAGACTAGTACCCGGCATCCCAACCAGGACTAGAACCTGGGGTGCCGGTGCCGCAGGCGGAGGATTAGCCAAGTGAGCCACGGCGCTGACCCTGGTTGGTAGACTTTTAAAGAACAATCTTTACATGATAATTAGGCAGTAAAATAGATACAGAAGAACAAAATAAAATAAATAAATTTCTTTGCTCAAGTGGCAATGTACGTTACACATTACCAAAGAAAGCAAAGGGGAAAGAATTATTTCTTCAAGTAAAATTGAGTAGCCTGAAATCCAGAGCTCATGTTCTATTCCTGCTAGGAACCTGAGTCATTGTTTTATCTCAGGCAAGTAAGTCATTTCGCTCCTTTCTGCCTCCAATTACTCATCTATAAAAAGCTAGACTTTCAGCATTCTTGTAGACCATCCCATCACGCCTCTTCTTTATCCACTGAATGCCGGATATCAACCCAGGAAGCAAATTTAGGAATTAATTCAGAAATAAAACTTCCAACTCAAAAAAATGAAAATAACGATGGAACATTGTGAGCAAGCTAGCTCTGAACATCCTAAGCTGTATATTTCATTTTAGTTCATGAATATGATTGACACAACCTTTAAAAAGCATTATTTGCTGCTGTTCAGATTTCATATCACCTATGTTAAAGTTACATTATAGATAAAGAGTTCAAATAATCATCATGATGCCCCTGGGAGAAACCATCATATCTTTAGTCCTAAGCAATTTCAATCTTTTTAAATTATTTAGTTAAATTATTTTATTATTACTTTCCATTACTTACCATTCTAATACATATAAACTTGTCTTTTTTGGCCAATGTGAACTTCTAATGAATGAAAAACAAAAGGTTTTATATGTATTGAAAATAGCTCCTCATGAAAGAGAAGCCATTTAGCTTTCATTTAGAGTCACTGGCAATTTATACATGTGATCACTTTTAAACCATTCAGCAATCTCATTCCATATTAATGAGGCCACTGTAGTAAGTAACTGAAGAATATGAAAATCAAAAAGATTAAATAACTTGCCCTAAGTTAAAGAATGAGTCTATGGCACTATTAGGAATTATGCTCACATCTTTTTGACTTTGACCCTTTTCTATTTGCTTTCTATTCTGACCTATCTTAATGCTAACTCAATACAACTGCATTTAAGTAATATTTATTGAACAGTTACTGTGTGCCAGATACACTTCTAGTCATTGGAAAAATACTACTTTATTTCACACATAAAAGCCTCTCTACTCTGAGTTTTGGTCCCAGAACTTATTAAAAGCATGTTCCCAGACAGGTTAGTAAACTTCATTGACCATTCAGTTTCTTATTGGTAAGTTAAATATAAAAATATTTACCAATTTATCAGCTAGAGCTAGTATGAGGATCAAAAATGGTTCCTTATAGGAAAATACTTCAAAAACTCTCAAGCACCCTCCATAAAATGGCAGAAAGAGGCATCTTATTCAAAACTTGATTTTATCTTTCTCCTAAAAGCCTTTATTTCAGCCAAATGGACAAAAAATGAGAGATGAAATCAACAGAATTTCTGAATACAGAGAGAAATTTAGAAAATATACATATTTTTAGAAATCTACACAAATGCCATCAAAGTGACATTAATAGTTATGATTTCTTTTTTTAAAAAGATTCATTTATTTAGTAGGTTTAAAGAGTTATACAGAGGAAGAGACAGAGATAATCTTCCATCTGATTCACTCTCCATATGGCTACAATACCCAAGGCTGGGCCAGGCCAAAGCCAGAAGCCAGAAGCCAGGAGCTTCTTCCTGGTCTCCCACATGGGTTGCATGCGTCCAAACATTTGGGACATCTTTCATTGCTTTTCCCAGGCCATGAACAGGGATCTGGATCAGAAGTAGAGCAGCTGGGACTTGAACCAGTGCCCTATGGGATGCCAGCACTGCTGCCAGAAGCTTAACCAACTACACCATGGTGCCAGCCCCACAGTTATTATTTCTAAGGGTGCAAGAACCTGTTATAATATTTCTTGGGAGTGAACTGCATAAGCCAGTACTGGGCCATGAAGATGCCAGGAGCCCAAAACTCTATTTGGGTCTCCCACATGGGTGACAGGAACCCATGTACATGGACCATAATCTGCTGCTTCCCAGGCACATTAGCAGGAACCTGGATTGGAAGCAGAGAGCTGGGACTCAGATTGGTATTCTGATATGAGATTCAGGCAACCAAAGCCTTCCCCCATCTCCTTAATGTTTTTATCTATTGTTGCATAGCAAACTACCACAGATTTCTTGGATTCTAATAAACATTTACATTACTTGTGATTTTTATCATCAAAAATTCAAAAAGGACTTGATTAGAAGGTGTGCCTCATACTCATATTGATAATACATCAGCTGGGGAGGCTAGGGCTGGGTTTTCCATCCCCAAAAATGTTTCTTCACTCACTTTGGTACCGCCTGAATGCTCCGTGGAGTCTCCTCACCTCCTTGTGGCTTCCCATCATCCAAGGGCTTTCTGTGTGGCTTGGGTTTCTCTCAGCATTGTGGTCGCAGAGATGTCATGCCTCTTTCATGTCAGCTTTCTTTCCAAAAGAACTAATATGGGTCAGGCATTGTGGCCTAGCAGAGAAGTTACCGTGTAAGATGTCCACATTCCATATCAAAGTACCTGAGTTTGACCCCCAGCTCCTGCTCCTGACTCCCAACTTCCTGCTAATGCAGACCCTGGGAGGCAGCAAGTGATGGCTGAAGTGCTTTTCATGCACGTGGGAGACCTGAATTGAGTTTCCAGCTCCCAGTTTCAGCCCCCCGGCCATTGCCGGCATTTGTGGAGTAAAACAGTGGATGAAAGCACACTCTCTCTCAAATAAATAAATAAGTAATAGTGAAAGTTTCCAGGCCAGTTAAGAATCATGTTTTGAACAGACAAAAAGGCATAATGTCAACTTAAAGCAGTATCCTTCCAGATTCACAAGGGTGGAGAATTCACTCCCTATTTCAATGGGAGATGTTAGAATCTCATTACAGAAGAGTAAGTGGGATGGAAGGTATTGCTGTGGCCATCTTGGAGGTAAATGTCACACTTAACATGATCTAAAAGATTGAGCATAACCTTGTTCTTCTCCCTACATGGGGAAAAATAATTCTGAATAAAAACCTTTCTTTTTTTAACTTTTATTTAATGAATATAAATTTCCAATGTACAGCTTATGGATTACAATGGCTTCCCCTTCCCATAACTTCCCTCCCACCCGCAACCCTCCCCTCTCCCGCTCCCTCTCCCCTTCCATTTGCATCAAGATTCATTTTCAATTCTCTTTATATACAGGAGATCAGTTTAGTATATATTAAGTAAAGATTTCAACAGTTTGCCCCCACATAGTAACACAAAGTGAAAAATACTGTTGGAGTACTAGTTATAGCATTAAATCACAATGTACAGCACATTAAGGACAGAGATGCTACATGAGGAGCAAGTGCACAGTGACTCCTGTTGTTGACCCAACACATTGACACTCTAGTTTATGGCACCAGTAACCAACCTAGGCTCTCGTCATGAGTTGCCAAGGCTATGGAAGCCTTCCAAGTTTGCCGACTCTGATCATATTTAGACAAGGTCATAAAAGACAGGGTGAGGATAGTAAACAATGATCCTAAGAGAGGCATTAACCAGGTCTGAACAATTATACAGCATTAAGTGGGGAAGAGGACCATCAGTACACACAGGTTGGGAGTAGAGCCATTGGTGGTAGAGTAGAGGTTATGATTACAAAGGAATGAGGCCCAAGTGCGCTAGACAGGGTCTAAGAACAAAGGACAGAGTCATTATGAGAGGAGCTAAGAAAGGTGCTGTCTAAGCTACAATTAAGTTTTCTGATTGAGAGGCAAATAGAACCTGACAGAGGGGCTTGATAATAATCTGGTGGGCTTTAGGCCTTGAAAGTTAAGAGGCCCAGACCTATCTATCTCTTCCCATGGGGTATATCCTAAGGGAGGTGTGAACCTCCTAGGGGAAGGCACTCTGTTGACTTTCATTACTTGGCTGGCCTGGGAGGAGAGCTGGCCAGGTAAAGCCAGGGGGCATCTCTAACAAGAAATTTACAGTTCTGCCTGCAATGTTGCTGACCCTACTTGGCCGTCCCCTCAGCTGCAGTGGTCACTTTGGAAGTTGGGCTGAGTGAAGGGCTTTTCAGCTTAGAGCCAATAAGATCTGTGGCTCTGACCTGGGCATCCTTCGACTCCAGGGCAGGTCCATTTCCAGTGATCCAACTCTTGGCAGAGCTGCCAGGGCTCTTCACAAGTTGACTTCTGCTGAAGCCCAGGCATACCACATTGAAAGCCACTGTAGTGGACTGGCCTGTTGGGTCTCCTTGAGGGCAGATCACTGTACAGATCAGCCATTAATAGGCCTGCCACCCATTGCTTCTGATGCCTAGCTTTCTTTTCCTCTTGGTTTTTGTTAAAGCAGACCAGAGGATGCAAGTCAAGGGAGTAAAGTCCCATCTCTAATCTTCGGTGGCCTGAACTACAAGTCTATAGTCACAGGCATGTTCTGTAGTAGTTTTTCTAAGGTAGACAATGCCCATGAGGAAAACTATGTCCTTACTTTAAAACTTTCTTTCCCTTTGGTCTGAAAGGGAGGTTTTTTCTACTTACTGTTTACTTCGCTGATGGCGAAGTAAATCTAGCTATCAGATTATAATTTAAGCTCTTCTTTTGGCTATGCTATTACAGAAAAATGTTAGCCATCTCTTTTATAAGGTCTAAAGATTAAATTGTGCGTCCTACAGATTCCTTCATAATAGAATTAGTTTCCTAACTTGAGGAGAATAGAGAAATGAAAGAACAAGTTGGGCTTAGAATAGAGAAATGAGGGAGCAAGTCCTAGATCGCTTGCTGACAATAGCAATATTACATGAATACTTAGCAAACAGTTTCAACCATTAGATAACAACTTAAGAAAACATTTACCAGAAGGTCCAATGCCGTCTATAAATTTTAAGAATCATGTATTTGGAAACACCTCTTAAATATCTAACATGGTGTAGTTTGTTTAACCAGTAAACTTAAGCACAACCATATAAAATGTTTTGAGTTTCTTTCTACCAACAAGTATAAAACATATGATGCAGAGATTCAGGTCACATGAATTAAAATGTATCTTTGATTGATTTTAGCAGCTTAAATTTATGGACAATCTTATCAATAAGCCAATTAAAATAAAATTCTTAATAAAAATTTCCCATGTGGACATACAACATGTACACACATATAACATAACATAATAGAACAATATAGCAATTTTAATAATAGCTTTTAAAATCTTTAACTCTTTTTGTAGATTGCCAATTGATTTGAATTGCTTTTTGTTTTTAGTAACCTCAATTAACCATACTTTCTCTCAGTTGGTACTGTTAATACATTATTGGCTTCATCTGTTTACAGAGCCATCCCAAAGTACTGACTACAATCGAGGTGGCTGGAAAAAGTCCATAGGAACCTATAGGAGGACAGCTAAACACAGAACCAACAACTCTTTAGTTTTATGAGCAGCAAATCATATATAACTGTGGATGACAAAAGACTTTAAGTCGCCATGTTTAAAATTATAAACTCATCAACCAACAAGAGGCACTTGCTTACTTCACAGTATTTTTGAAAGCACCTGTAGGATTTTACAAGTATTTAACCCTTTAGGCCTCTGGGGCTTTCTCATTAAGATAACTATCATGTCTAGTAACACAAGATCATTAGACTTTTTAATTCTCAAACATTTGTATTAATAGCATTTTCCATTATAGAAACTTAAAGTCTGGTACCACGTCACATCTTGACAGTACTTCTAATATAATCCAAATAGCCTGATTAGTCGGTGTCTCTATAAGATGAGAGACATAGGTCCTTCGATGTTTTCAGTTGGGCCCAAACTGGAAAAACCAAAGTCCAGGATTTACTGGAAATTTTAGAGACCAGATTGTTTGAAACTTTGATTTTTTGAATGCCTGTCAAGAATGCCAAGAAGGCTCAAAATCCAAAATATCTGGTTGAAATAAGATTCCTTAAAATCATGACATAATATAGACCAAATTTGATCATTGTTACAGGTGATTATTCAAATCTTTGAAAATAAGCACATATTTAAATAACCCATAGCTCTTAATAAAAATTCAGCTGTTTTTGAACAATTAGAATTTAACAGACATCAAGAGAACATAATAGATTACTTTAACATGTTGCTTTAACAGAGCATCAGATTTTAATTCTATGTCAGATAAGTCACTCTCATTATATTCTCATTTTATTCCAGCAATATTTCCCTCCTTTCAATTTAAAGTTTACAAAAAGTTTTTCTCCTCTTTTCTAAAGCCCTTAAGAATGCTCCTTCTCTATACTTGAAACCCTTCCCCAGCTAGTCACATGGATGGCATCTTTTTATCTTTGATTTCCTTATGTCATGTGAAATTTCCACCCCGTTAGAGAAGTTTCTCTTACCACTTTCTCCAACTAAGTTTATCCATCTTAATTTTTACTATAGCATCCCATTCCATATCAATGTATGTATTTGTACATTTTCTATTATTCTGCTACTATCATTAAACCTAAGAGACTGTAGAGATGAGATTATATCTGGTTGCTTATCACAGACAGTATATATTTGTTGAAAGAATAAAAGAATAAAGGAAGTAGGGAATGAGAATTTCAGAGTTTAGAGGATTTTGGAGGATACTGAGTTTTCACCTAAAAGACAGTCCTTAAAAGGACAATTTTCTTTTAAGACAGTGTTGATTTTTCTTCAATGTCATCTCCCAGCCATCATGAATATGAATCACACATTCAAAAGGAACTCCTATTTATTGCAGTTTTGCAATTTCTGTTTGTTTATAATCATAATTATTACAGAAATTAAAAATCAAGATAAATTGCCAATAGTACTTAAGTGCTTTTCCTTCAAAATAATTGTTAAGCTTGCAACCAAGAGTGTAGGATTTAGGCAAGAGGGAGGAGGGGCATGGAAATAGAGATTCTGTGACATTTACTGGCTTGAGCTTTTTTTTTTCCAGAGGCTATTCCAGGAAAGCTTATCTTACAACATTATGCTTGGTGGGGAGGAAGGGAAGGAGACCACCACAAAAAGAAAAAGTTTCAAGAAACCAGTCAGTGATATTTTTGAACATATAATGTATGCAAATATATGTTGGTTGAACATGAAGGGCTCCCCTTACCCTTTTCTGCATCCTGAATGCTCCCTAATCCTTGCTATAAAAGACCTAGCAAACTGTTTCTTGAGAAGGCAGTTTCCCTAAAGAATTGTGCCTTCTCACTATCTCTTTTACTTGTCGTAAGTAAATGAAGCTGTCCTTTGAGCAACTCCTCTTGGGGCTGATTATTTGGCAACACCCCACTTGAACAGACCCTTTGAGTCTGCTAAGAAGTTTCCCAAGATTATTTTTTTCTCTAACTTTCGACAAGTGAGAGATTTATTTTTTTACCATTTAAAATACATATAACAAAATCAGCTGTTGTTTTCATACTAGGATATTTTTGAAGTTATAGGAAAATAACACTATCAAAGAGGAAATGATGACAGTAAAAGGGAAATTTAAATGTCCCAAAGTTTGGTTTCATCATAGATCTGCTTCTGAACAGTTATGAGACAAGTTTACTCACATCTCTAGCTTCTGTTTCATCAGCCCAATGAAAGCACTGGACAAGGTTGGTGGTTTGCAATTTGTGCTCCAAGTGTCTTTAGGGTTTCACAGAATCTCCCTAAGACACCAAAAGCAGATAAGGTAGGAATTCTAAGACTGGTCAGCTTTACTTGTCCAAGATATGGGATTATTACTCTGCTATTTTTAAAAATACTATAAGACATTACTTCTTTTTTTTTTAAGACATTACTTCTAAAAGGAAATTACTTCCAAGATACCCAAGTTAATAATTTCTTAAAAAATTAAGGATAGATCCAATGATCCTACTACTGAAAAATATTCAAAGAAAATTAAATCAGCATGTCATAAAGATACTTGTATCCCATATTTATTGCAGCATTATTCACAATGGCCAAGATGTGGAAACATTCTAAGTGTCCACCAACAAATGAATAGATAAATAAAATTTTATATAGATATGGATATAGATATATACATATACTCAATGGGCTTTTGGTTATAACCTTAATAATCATTTTGAATGAAAGATATTTAAGTACTGTACACACACAATGGAACATTATTCAGCCTTAAAACAGAAGGGATCTGGTCATTTGTAACAACATTATACTCAGTGAAATAATCCAGGCACAGGGTGACAAATACCGCATGACCTCACTTACATTTGGAATTTTAGAAAGTCAAACTCAAAGTAGTAGATAGTAGAATGGTGCTCACCAGAGTCTAGGAGAGGGGAGTTAGGGACATGAACAACATCAGAAAGGGCTGCTACCCAAACAAAATTCAGAGGTGAGATAGCCTAAACTAAAATGGACCAATGGTCTATGAGAAGAGTCTTACTCACATGTTCCTGGAGAGAAACTTTCTCACTATTCAGACAGAGCCGTGGAAAATAACTGTTTCTCTCTATCTCTATCTCTATCTCCCTCCCCTGATGGAGGTAAACATGAAACCACATTGCTCCAGTGACTATTGACAGCAGTCATGGGATCATGAAGGAAGCTGAACCACACACAAGCCCATACACATTGAAAGGTATAGCTGAAACACAAGCACATACACTCACACACGCACCGAGAAATGTATCGAGATCTCTCTTGTTTTCTGTTTTAAAAGCACTCAACTTTTATACTTCAGTTTTGTGGACCAGCAAAAATTCTAATTTTTAAATAATTGCTAATGTGTTTTCTGCCATATGCTGACAATTACAATCTAGTTGAAGTATTTATTTAATTCCTGTCATTCTACCTGCACCAGAAAATGACCGTTCAATTGCATTGGAATCAATCTTTTGTTTTCTCCATCTGTTAATTTTTCATCCATGATTATGGCCTTCTTATTTATAACTACTATATTGTGTCATTAATTTTATCTTGATGCTTTTTTACAAATGGGTTTTTCCTAAGATTGATTTATTTATTTATTTGAAAGGCAGAGTGACACAGGGAGAACTCTTCCATCTGTTTTTTTTTTTTATTTGACAGGTAGAGTTAGTGAGAGAGAGAGAGAGAGAGAGAGAGAGAGAGAGAGAGAGAGAGAAAGGTCTTCCTTCCTCTGGTTCACCCCCCAAATGGCCGCTACGGCCAGCACTGCGCTGATCCGTAGCCAGGAGCCAGGTGCCCCTTCCTGGTCTCCCATGTGGGTGCAGGGCCCAAGCACTTGAGCCATCCTCCACTGCCTTCCCGGGTGGGCCACAGCAGAGAGCTAGCTGGACTGCAAGAGGAGCAACCAGGACTAGAACCTGGCGCCCATATGGGATGCCGGCGCCATAGGCGGAGGATTAACCAAGTGAACCATGGCACTGGCCCCCATCTGTTCTTTCAAAACCATGAATCTGGATCAGCTCACCTAATATGTGAGTGTAGACAAAATTAAGAGTTGTGACAATCATTTTGCACAGCAGTTAAGATGCTGCTTGGGGTGCCTGCATCCCATACTGGAGTACCTGGATTTGATTCCTGGCTACACTCCCAGTTCCAGCTTCCTTCTAATGCACACCTGGGAGGTAGCAAGTGATGGCTCAAGTAGTTCAGTCCCTGTCACCCACATGGGAGACTTGCATTGAGTTCCTGGCTCCCAGCTTTTGCCTGGGCTGTCCCTGAGTGTTTTGGGCATTTGGGGATTGATCCTGCAGATGAGTTATCTTTTTCTGTCTGTCAGTTTCTCTGCCTTGACAACAAAGAAAGAAAGAAAAAGAAATTCAAAGACATTCTTGGACTACATCTTCCAGGGTATAATCAGGCAATCTGGGAATTCTCACACAGAAAAAGTGTTGCTGCCATGGGTTAAACTGAGTTCCCTATTAGATCCTCGGCCTCAAAAATCCATCACTCAGTTTTACTCTTAAGGTATCAAGGTAAGATCTTCTCTTTCTGACTGCCAATAATAATTGTGAAGTAGTTGAACAGATGTTAATTTAGCTTTTACTACATGTAATGTCTCTGTGACGATCATAGGACATTCAACAGGTAGCACTGGTGAGAGCAGCAGATGAAAAGAGCCCAGTACTGAAGGATGCTGATGTCTCTGAAGAAGCAGGGACTTTCTCATCCTTGGTTAAATTTATTTGTAGGTATTTTTTTGGTAGTAATTGAGGATGGGAATGCTTTTACAATTTCTTTTTTCAGTAAGCTCATTATTGATTCATAAAAATGCTCTTGATTTTTGTATGTTGATTTTGTATCCTGCCACTTTACAGAAGTCATTTTTCAGTTCTAATCTTTTGGTGGAATTTTTAGTTTTTTCTATATATAGAATCATGTGCAAACAGTATCACTTGAATTCCTCCTTTCCTAATTGTGTGCCTTTTATGTTGTTCCCTTGCCTAATTGCTCCAACTAAAACTTCCAGTACTATATTGAATAAGAGCAGTGAGAGTGGGTATCCTTGTCTGGTTCTAGATCTTAGAGGTAATGCTTCCAGCCTTTCCCCATTCAGAGTGATGTTAGCTATGGATCTGTCACATATAACCTTTATTATATTGAGGTACAATTCTTCCATAACTAATTTCTTCAGGGTTTCTCTTTTTCATGAATGAATATTGAATTAATCAAGAGTTAAGAAAAGGATTAAAGCTGGAGGAGAGGGGGAGAAACAGAAAGCAGCATGGGGAAACATATAATAAACGAAGCCCTTAAGTGACCATCGGTGGTACCTCTTTCTGGGGGTTTCCAGGACATAGAAGTGAAGAAATGATTAACAATGTTAAAAAAATTTCTTCAGAGCATTTTTCTTCATATGTAAGAAATGCTCAAAATAGGAATTTTTTAAAGTCTGCTTTATCGTGTAAAAAACTTGAAATAGGGTTTAAAAAATAACATTCTCTTAGATGGTATTTAAATCTCCTGTTGCTGCCTACCTTTCAAAAGAAATGGAATGGCATTTTAGAAAGGCAACTGAATCTAGAAAGCAAGAGATCACAAAACAGGTTAGCAACAGCTAGAGTTCATGATTATTTTTCTAAAAATAGCTACTTGTATTTTAGAAATACACAAAGGGTAATTTAAGAGGCTTTTTTAAATAATAAAATATATGTCAAGCCCACATTGCAGACCAGATTTAAACTCAGTGAAGTGATCTTTCATACATTATACAGTGGCAATTACCATGTAAATAGATTTTAAATAAAGTGATGTATTATTTAAAACCTCAGTGTTATATAATGCAAGCATGGGGAAATGCTTGATATCTGTTTTATTTTCAAATCAGCAATTCCTTTACACACAGAAAAAGGACAATGATTGCACTAGGTATTCTTAATTATTTTTTCATAATAAAGTACAGCAGTCCCTGTGATTATATATTTCCCTATCATTTGTGGAAAACACTAGAATATTCCCTATATAATAAACGACATTTGTCCCATTTGAAACCATTCTCCTTTCAGAAACTTTTAAATGAGAACTTTATTATATATATATATATATATATACACACTTTATTATTATATAGAGAATACATTTAATTCAGACTATTATAAATGATTGAAAATAAGAAAAAAATCTTGATAAATGAGAGCCAGAATTTCCTCCCAGTTTAGAGAAGTTTTTAAGATGTCCTTGCAGGAGCAGCTTAAAAGGAAAAACAGTAAGGATTAAGGAGCGTGGTATGGAGCCCACAAAGGAGACTGAACCTGAAAACTTAAGGCTAAAGCCAGAATCTGCTGGCGACCCGGCCTCCTGTCATATTTGTACAATTTGTACTAGCATCTGAGAGCCACATGGATGCTGAATAAGTCATCATTCATTAAGCCGGGCACCTTCAGGCTCACCTGATGTCTGTGTGAGTAGGCAAAGCTCTTCTTCAGTGCCAGGAAGCTATGGCTGCATCCATCCCTTCCTGTGATTCTTTGTCGGTATTCCTGAGTCTCCGTTCATTGCCTAGCTGCCTTGTCCCATTTAGGCTTCCTCCACAAGCAGAATCTAGGGAGACTGGAGATGCATGGGTTCTTGAACACCCTTTGAGTTGCTGCTGGTGCGGAAGGGAGATTCTCACACTTTACCTGAAGATAACCATCTTAAGATTCACCTCCTCCCCTAAGTTTCTCTTACTACAAAATCAGAGAAAAGAAAAAAACACATTCTGGAGCAAACATTTCTTAATTCAATGATCTACTTCCCCCAAGTAATGAGTAGTTACTCAATTTATTGGATACTGGGGATACAACTATCCATAAAAATATTATCATTTACTGTCAAATAACTATTGCATCCTCTCTGTCTCTTCTATTTATCATATGAATTTTCTATTGGGTTCTGCCCATCTCTCTTCCTAGTGGTACCCTCCTATCTATTCCATGTTAGATCACTTTAATACTCCACTATCAGTTTCTCTTTCAGCAAACACCCTTTTACTCTCCAGATATTTTTGAGTTCCAACTTTGGACCTTACAGTAAGGATCATGGAGTAGGATGCTGTTATAGTTTCTCACAGTTTGCCCTGAATACATGTCCAAAGTTTCAATCCATTTTCCTTATGTCACCCTTCTACTTACCAAATCAATTTAACTTTGCATTGGCAATCAAAATCACAATGTACTTACTGATCTTTTTTTCCAAACATCAACCTCTAGTTTGTTCCCTCAGCAAACTGCACTTCAATTAAAAGAGTGTTAGACATGGATATGAATTCGTATTCTTAATGTGCACATGGGTCTTAGCTTCTGAGATTCAATTTCCCAATTTCTAAACTGGATGTAATAGTTCTTCCTTCACCAACTTTTTAAAAGATTGCAATGCCAGTATGTCAACAAAATTACTGTGTAAGCTTTAAAGTACCATATCATTATAAGTTCATACATCAAATCACCGTTGATATTTAATGTTCCCAATCTACACCAGATTTAACTATTTTGGAACCATGGTTGCCTGCCTTTTTCTTTCCACCAAATCTAATATAAATATAATGACAACTTCAAAACAAATTTCAAGTACCATTCCCTTAATAATCACAATATCAATAGTAGATCATTCCCATTAAATGCTATGTAAAATAATAAAGCATTTCTAATGCATTATCTTATTTCCCTGTCAACATTATGAGATAATTAAAATTAGAATCCCTGTTACATATGAGGAGACAGAGCATTATCTAACATGAGAAACTTAACTGCAGTGAAAAAACCAATACACAATAGACTCAATGGTCAAGTAAAGATATATCCTTCTGGTTGAAGAATCCATAATCATCATCAGTGTATTAGATTTCTATCAACTCTTTTCTTATCTTCTTGTTCGCACTATACTCTCTCACTTCTGGATTTCTGGAATTTTTAGTCAGTTCATCACTGCCTGCTTCCTGCATGGAAAACAAAAGATTTGATAAACATACCTTGCCATTACTTTATGTTATAAGAATAAAACATCAGAACGAAGAGGAAAATGAATAAAATAAAGAACACTGAAATGACACTTAATGCCAAAACAATGCAAATAATTTCATTAGAATCCAAAGAATTTTCATTTTTCTCCTTTAATCATTTATGGTTTGGGATTTCCATACATTTGAAAAGTAGAACCCAGGATAAATAAGCTACTGCTCCATGAAAATGTATTTCTTGACTATTCTGGCATTAGTAAGCAGTATCTCTCTTGTGTTGTTGGTAATAGGCTACATAATGCTAAAATCTTTTTTAGTGCCTTGCTAAAATGACTTGGTGTGAAATTGTGCTTACACATTAGTTAAGTTATAACCTGTCCAGTTTCTACTTCCATTTGCCATAACCCTTATTTAAAAGTCTGATTTTTGTAGGATGTGTGTGGGGTGTGTGTGTATGGTGGAGGGGAATGCTCTGTGTGTTGCTGTTAAAAGTTGAGTTACTTATCACTGAAGAAGGGACAATTTGAGCACTCAAGGAAAATAGGTTAATAGCTTTCTTGATTTTTCATCACTAGGCCTGAGAAATTGGGAAGGGACACCTGTTTGAACTGAACATGAAAACCTACAAAAGAGAAGTTCTATATAATACATTTATTTCTAAATCTGCATGTATATGCATTTATTTAGACATAAACATACTGATAACAATAATCTTAATTAAAAGCTACAGTACAATCTAAGTATAGTAAATAAAACATCCAATTTGGCATAGTTTGACGTTTTTGAATATCAAATTCTAAATTTGAAAATGCAATTGTTAATTGCCACCTCACAGTACAGTTAAAATAATCCAACAAAATAAGAAAACACAATGGCTGGCACCTATAAGACTTTCAATAAATGTTGATTCTTTGGTTTCTTATGACCAATCCCCCCTGCCTCAATAAATTATTAAAGAAAGAATCTCTCATATTGTGATAAAGGGTAATGATGAAAATTGCCAAGAAATAATTACTTACCCCATTTAAAAAAGTAAAGAAGAAGGAAAGAACTTGATAAGCCTAAGTAAGAGTTTTACCAATGAACCTCCATGAAAACTGTAATTATCATTAACAATCTATAAGTCATTGATGATGTCTCTAGGGAACAGGTATAATGACAGCATTCATCCAGCAGAAGAAAGGAAACAAAGCTGAGATCTTAGAGTCAGCAGACAAATTCTCAGTCCATTTAATGATTCCTTCCCGTTTGTCCTACACAGTCAGAATTAAAATCCTTACACATATGCATGTATGAAGATAACCTTACATAATTATTACAAACATCATGTGATGCCATGTAACTATCACATCTTCTTAGTCCCTAAGCTATGAGTAAGAAATTGGTGTATTAGCTATAAATTAGCCTAAAGAAATTTTAGTGAGTTACCTGCCCTGTATTAACGATCATCATAAGTACTGTGAGGCATAGAGAAATCTAAGCCAGAGTTAAATGGAGTGAATTAAATCCAACAAATTCCCATTCAATGCAACACACATGCAAGAATACCATGGAAAATATTCCACGGGAGATACAAAGAGAACCCAAGACATTGTCTGTATTTGCCCCAATTGTAGGATTGCCACTTGGCATAGGTTCTAAGTGCTATAGACTTAAAAAGGGAAGGATGTCACCGAGCCCAAATGGGATTCTGTAATATTTCATTAAGTAAATGGGGGTTTAGTTTTATCTTAAAAGATGGTAGCATTTGAACAGGTGGAGTACATAAAACAGGGTAATAGCTTATCATGGAAAAGTAAGCAAGGATAGTGGCTTTGGTTGTCCCTTAATTATTGACAAGTAAAATTTTATGGAATTCTTAGGGATTTGATGGAAGTGTTAACCATGGGTTGGTTTGTTAGCCTTTTCTTTTCTAGCAGCTGAATCTCACTAGCCAAAGGGTAGTCTTCATCCACAACTGACATGACAACTTAAGTTTAGACAAATGTTAAGTCTCTATGAAAGAAAACTAACTTCACAAGCTAGTATCTGAGTCCAGAGATGTCAGAAAATGTACTAATTTATTTAGTCAACCATATTTCATGTTGCACCAATTTTATTAAGATGCATTATATGATTTTAGGGCATGGATAGTTACCAAGATTATAACAAAGAGAAAATATTGCTTTATGGTTGTGATTGATTATACCCACATACTCTGACCCTTACCCCTGTACAATCATTTCAGGGGAAATGTTCTTCTTTCCACAAGAGAGCATAGGGAAGATTTTAATGACCTTAAAATGTGAATTATCTTTTTATATTTACTCATAATTATATTTTTGAACAGAGAAGGTACTTGGCCAACCTTTCATTAGCAAATACAATAAAGGCCTAGATAAAAAGAACATGACAATGTAATTGTGCACTCAAATTTCTTGTAGACATTTTTAACGTAGGTCACATAGGAGGTCACCAAGAGATTTGTCAACTATGACAACACAGATGGTCTTGTGAAATAAATGAAGACCACCCTAAATGAGAACAAGGAAAAGTTGTTTGTTCAAGCTTGCTAGAGAACAGTCAGCCACCATCACATACATGTATTTGGCAAAGCCTCAAGGCAAGCACTGGAGCAGAAATGTCTTATTGTGGCATAAAGGAAAGTTTCAGGTATACCCACTCTGTGCATGAGGAAGCTGGGCTTATTGGTTAGGGGAGTGAATTTTTCCTCCTCTGGTTGGTCCTAAGTTGTAAGTGGGGACAAAAACTTGACAATCTTACAGGTATTGATCAAGTGCTAACCCTTTTAGGACAATCATTGCAGAGGCTGTGGTTTGGCTTCCTGGATTGGTGGTTGTTGTAGTAGTTGTGAGTTAGACTTTTATTTTTATATATGGTCTGGCCCTTGCCCTTTGTATATTCCGTCTCTCAGCTCTAAGTCTCAATTTTTTTTTTTTTTTTTGGAGTTAGTGGCATGAATGTGTTCTTACTTGGGTGAAAAGAGTATTGTGATACATTCATCATGATATGATTTCTTTCATTTAATAAATTCAACATTTTCAAACTCTTAGTATGTGAAAGATAGACTCTAAACCATCACTAAACCTTCCTCATATATAAAGCAATGACATATCAGCCTTATGAAAAATTACTTTATAATAAGCCTATTGAAGCAAATAAAAACCTGACAACAACAATTTGTCCATTTAATTGAAAAAATGTTTATGAAGATAATAAATGCTCAGTCTTGCATCAAGTTTACTTCAATATCTATAAATATATTAGTGTTTAGTATATTATCATGTATAATATATTTTGTAATACTATTTTTAGTTATTTCCCAGTGCTCGTTACATTTCTAAGGAGTAAAAAAAGAAATTTCTAGGCAAATAAATTGCATTTCACAGATTAACATATTTTCTTGTGACCAATAGTTTTCTGAGAATATTGGGAAAGGAAAGCCATTTCCATTTTAAAACTGAGAAAGCAAAGAATGAAACTGGCTTGCCAAAGATCTATAGAGTCAATGTTGTAAAATAGATTTCCTGAATTCTAATTTTGTGTTTTTCTCTTTACATTGCCTTCTAATTACTAAAGTGAAAACAATTTTATAAGCCCTGCATTAATCTCAAGCATGGAGGAAAACAATACCTGGCATGGCAAGCAAATAAAATGTTAATGCAAATTAAACACAATAGTGGCATTTGCTCTGTCTTCTCCCTGGACCAATTGCATCCATCCAATTATGTAGTAGAAAAGATGATGAGTGGAAGAATGTCTGTAAACCTACACACAAAGATGGACAAAGTATTCATCTTGACTACAGAGAAAGGGAATAAAGGATTAACAAAAACAGGACAGTATGAAAGGAGGAAAGAGAGGTTTTTTGAAGGAATAAGTCTATGGAACTGAAATATACTCAAAAGTTTTTACATAGGGCTCCTTAGGGAAACATTTTATTCTGGAGCTTAGGCAAAGAAAAACACGTTTAGAACACCTATTTCTGCCACAAAGTAAGGAAATTTTCAAAGAAGGATGAAGAAAGGTCAAATGGAAGCAGAAGCTATCCTAAATGGATTTTCAGCATCCAAATATGGGCTAACTTGATATCAATAATAATAAAGATGACAATAACATTAATGAATCATAGCCTATTGGAAAAAATAAGAATTTATGATACATAATGACACGAGAGACACAGAGAGTGGGGAGAGAGAGAGAAAGAAAGAATATGAATGCCTGCCTAATGTAGAATATCAACTCATAAATGTAGGAAGAATGTTAGAATAAAAGTCAACATTTCTATAATTTATAATTAATTCAAGTGATAGTCATCAATGGAGGCTAAAACAAAGGAGTGGAAATGTGAGAAGGAATGGGATATTTGAACAACTTCGAGGTATCTTCCCTAAATTATTTATTAACTACAAAGCAGACATAGTAACCATACCAATTAGAAACCTGGTAGATAGCACCAGATCCATGTGCTCAAAGTTAACATCACCTGTAATGAGAAAAACCAAGACTTGTGCCCCTTGACATGATGCCCTTGGGAAACACACTGCTTATGTAATATTGCTGCCAAAAATGGGTAACCTAAGTCTAATAAGGAGGACGCCTCAGACGAACCAAAACTGATAAACATTTTACAAAATAGCTTGTGTTTTTTAAGAAAAGATTTATTTGTAACTCAGAGTTACAGAAAGAAAGGGACAAACAGAGAGAGACAGATCTTCCATCTGCTGGCCCACTCTCCAGATGAAGCCCCTAAAGGCTTCCATAGCCTTGGCAACTCATGACTAGAGCCTAGGGAGATTACTGACGCCATAAACAAGAGTGTTAAATTGTTAAGTCAGCAACAGAAGTCACTTTGTACTTACATCTCATGTGAGATCTGTCCTTAATGTGTTGTCCAATGTGAAGTAATGATATAGCTAGTACTGAAACAGTATTTTTACACCTTGTGTTTCTGTGTGGGTGCAAACTTATGAAATCTTAGTATATACTGAATCGATCTTCTGTATATAAAGATAATTGAAAATGAAAAAAAAAAAACTTGGTGTTAAATTGGAAATTGCATAGAAAATTAACCAATTCTTAAAACATATCATGTAGGATCTCTGTCCTTAATGTGCTATACATTGTGATTTAATGCTATAACTAGTACTCCAACAGTATTTTTCACTTTGTGTTACTATGTGGGGGCAAACTGTTGAAATCATTACTTAATATATACTGAACTGATCTTCTGTATATAAAGAGAATTGAAAATGAATCTTGATGTGAATGGAAGGGGAGAGGGAGCTGGAAAGGGGAAGGTTGCGGGTGGGAGGGAAGTTATGGGGTGGGGGAAGCCATTGTAATCCATAAGCTGTACTTTGGAAATTTATATTCATTAAATAAAAGTTAAAAAAAAAAAACAGAGAGAGACAGATCTTCCATCTGCTGGCTCACTCCCCAGATGGCCACAATGGCCAGTGCTGGGCCAGGCTGAAGCCAGGAGATTCATCTGGGTCTCCCATGTGGGTACAGGGGTCCAAGCACTTGGACCATCTTCTGCTGCTTTCCCAGACCAGTAGCAGGGAGCTGAATCAGAAGTGGTGCAGCTGGGACATGAACTGGCACCCATATGGGATGCTGGCACTGCAGGCTGCTGCATTACCTCCTTCACCACAACGCCAGCCCCAAAATAGCTTGTCATAATTCTTCAAACTGGGGCCCGCGCTGTGGCATAGTGGGTAAAGCCGCCGCCTACAGTGCCAGCATCCCAAATGGGCACTGGATAGAGTCCCTGCTTCTCCACTTCCGATCCAGCTCTCTACTGTAGCCTGGGAAAGCAGTAGAAGGTGGCCCAAGTCTTTGGGCCCCTGCACCCACGTGGGAGACCTGGAAGAAGCCCCTTGGCTTCAGGTCTGCGCAGCTCTGGCTGTTGCAGCCAATCGGGCTGCAGATGGGAGACCTCTCTTTCTCTCTGCCTCTCCTTCTCTCTGTGTGTAACTCTTTCAAATAAATAAATAAATCTTTAAAAAAAAACCTCTTCAAACTGTCAGTATCATGAAAGATAAAGAAACTCTTAGGAACTTCTAAAATTATAGGAGCCTAAGAAATATGACAACTAAATACAGAAATCTTACCATGGACAGAAAAACAATAGTTACTATAAAGGATATTATTGGAACAATTAGAGTAATTTTAATAAGCATGCAATTTAGAGGATATGGTATCTATGTTAAATATCTTGATTTTGATAATTATACTGTAATTATCTGAGGATATTTTTGTTCATTAAAAACCACACAATGAGGTGTGAAATGTTGAGAGGAAATAAGGAATGATCTCTGCACCTTACAAATAATTCAGAGAGAAAACGCACACAGACACATGTGATCATGTGAAAGTATTTCAAAATATGGACATGGAATTAAAATATGAATTAATATTGGTGCAAAAAAATTGGAATCCATATGCTTGTATGTTTGGAGAGAGTAAAAGATAGAGTGCATAAGGGGCAAACTAGGAATAGTTAATGACCCTGGGTGAGGGTGAAGGGTAGGTAATAATTATTTGTACTATTTTTATAAAGTTGGAATAGCTTAAAATCATTTGAAAATTTAAAAAATTAAAGATGAAATAATAACAAAAAATTAAACTAAAAACTTTTGCATAGCAACGTAAACCTTCTGCTAGTAGATCTGAACCTTATTAAGCTAGGTAAGTATTCCCCTTTTTAATAGATTCAATGTGATTTTTATATACAATTCTAAGAACATAATGATACTTTCAGGGATCATTTCTATAGTTGGTTAATAGAATTTTTTTTTTAAATACAGGTTAAAGCATTCACTAATTCATCAAGGATTGAGATTGCCTTCTGTATGGCCAGTTCAGCACTTACAGACATTTTTTTCTGAAAGCAGGGCTCAGTAAACTATTCTGTAAAAGATCATAGAGTAAATATTTTAGGCTTTGCAGGTCACACAACTTCTGTTGAAACCACTCAACTCCGCCTTTGTGGTGCAAAAGCAGCCACAGACAACATGTAAATGAAGGAGTGAGCTGTATTCAAATAAAACTGTATTTATAAAGCAAGAAGCAGATCACAGTTTGCTGACACCTGTATTACAGTACTAAAATAGGCGCATATTGTGAACATTTTAGTGATAAGTTCCAATAGGCTGGGTTTTCCTCAAAGTTTTCTGCCAGGCTCTCCATTTTTTCCTAACTTTATCCCATTGTTATTTTGCTCCTTATTTGTTCCCTACTTTTGAAGATGCCATGCCCCTCTACAAAACTGATCCATGACAGAACGGTTTTGAAAGTACAGAGATTGACCACAAAGTAGGTGGTCTGCAAAAGGATCTACTCTTGTTCTAGCCTGGTCGAGAAGTCTGTTCTCTCCCTTCCTGTGCATCCTGACTAACTCCTCTACCTCATCATCATGGTTAAAGAGATTGTCATTGAAGAATAGAAAATACATATGTGTGTGTGTATATATATATATATATATATATATATATATATGTTATCCACATCGATGCCCACAGCTTTATGTATTAATAATTAGAATACTGTAAATATATGTTGTGTTTCACAGCTTGCCAAGTTTTTCACACACACCACAGTTTAGCATGGTAGACAAGAAGGGTTGCGTTGTCCTTAAAAAAGATTTTGAAACTGAAGCCCTGAGACATTCAAACCTGCCCAAATCTCTAAAATTAGAAACCCATCCAGTCTTCAGCTCTCTGCACTTAACAAAGAACACTGCAGAACTCACTCTAGGGACTAAAGATAAATTCAACAGAATTTCAAAAGTTTAGAATCTTTCATCCTCCAAAACTACAATGAAATCAGAAGTCAGAAGGGGAAAATATCACAGAACAAGCAGAAGACACAGTCTGATTGTTTTTCCTTATTTGTAAAAACACACCTGGCTTTCAGTCATTCATGGCAATATCTTTTGAGTTTTGTCATGCTAGGCTTTCCTGTTCAAAAAGGACATGATCCCATGCAAAAGAGAAGCCTAAAGCAAATAATTAATATAAAACAGAAATTTGTTTAAAACCAAAAACAAAGCAAAGAATTATTGCAGTTATAATGATAATTAGTCATAATGTTACTAAAAAAGTCGAAAGACAAAATAAAAACAACACTTTATCTTCTTAAAAAGAGATTGTGAAGAAAATATTATATAATTTGTTCAATGATACAGTTATATTATCTAAAGATTATAGAAGTTCAGCTGTTTTCATCTTAACAAAATGCTCATAAAGTGAATAAGCCAGGTAAACATTCAAGAATACAGTCTCTGTATGTCTCTTATAATCTAAAGAGATTGAAGCCAATAAATTCTGTACTTACAACTCATCAATAAAACCTCAAATTTTGTCTAGAGTACCATACATTAAGGGAAGCTGTTTTACATTCAAATATTTTCCGCTCAAAGAGTTGGGTAACTATATTAAATATCTTTAGACAATTGTTTACCTTGTATAATTATTCATATCAAAGATTAGAAACTATTGATTAGGAGATATTTTGACAGCTAGAAGTATTCATTCGTCTCTCACTAAATCAGATACTTCCTCTTACCTTTTTAGCAGCTTCTTGAGAAATTTTCCATACATTTTGTATATCCTTGTATTGTGTTCCCATCACATTGATTAGAATCTAGAGTAAGCATTGCTATTTGGCTCATTTGTAAGACACTGTATTGCTTGAGTTTATCATTGTCTCAGTACTCCAATGTATGATTGCTAGTTGGGGATTTTGGTACAATGATTTTCCCCCCAACCAACAGAAACTGGCATTGGATTAAGGCTCATAAGGGAATAAAAACTATAAAAGCTATGAATAAGAGGGAACCAGAAAAGTAAATCTCCACAGGAAATTGGTGTGAATTTTATCTGGTGAAAAAACATCTCCAAAGCAATAGTTAGACGACACATCCATCTATGGGTACAATTGCTATTTTGCTCAAATAGTCTACTATCTTACGGATTACAACAGCTTTCACCTGTACTGCTGTATTTGCCTCTTGCAGCAACTCTGGTTCTTAGCATGTTTCTTTGCCAAATGAGAAACTGAGGCTCAGAATGTTTTTTTAAATCATCTGACAGAAGTTACAGAATTAGTAAGATGCTGGGGCCAGCGCTGTGGCACAGCAGGTTAAAGCCCTGGCCTGCAGTGCCAGCATCCCATATGGGCACCAGTTCTAGTCCCAGCTGCTCCTCTTCCAATCCAGCTCTCTGCTATGGCCTGGGAAAGCAGTAGAAGATGGCCCAAGCCCTTGGGCCCCTGCACCCATTTGGGAGACCTGGAACAAGCTCCTAGCTCCTAGCTTCGGATCAGCGCAGCTCTGGCCGTTGCGGTCATCTGGGGAATGAACCAGCAGATGGAAGACCTGTCTCTCTGTCTCTGCCTCTCTCTGTAACTCTGTCTTTCAAATAAATGAAATAAATCTTAAAAAAAAAAGAATTAGTAAGATGCTGGGCTGGAACTAGAAGGTGGAATGACCCATTTAGCTTGAGCTGTGTGATTAATTGCACATGAATAAGTTCAGGCATAGTTAAACTGCTTCAAAACTAGAATACATCATACTTAGTGAAATAGCCAATCCCCAAAGGACAAATACTATATGTTATCCCTGACCTACGATAACTAATAGAGCACCTAAAAGATAATCTATGGAACTGAAAGTGACACTTTGAGATGGATTGACTTTGAACAGCCCTTGTCTTGACTGTGGAGGAACTGAGTTATTTTTTTATACTATTTGGTGAACTCTTTACTTATTATAGAGTTAATCTTATGGGTATAAAGTTAATTGATAATAGATCTTTGTAAAAATATGAATGGAAATAGGAGAGGGAGGAGGAAGAAGGATGGGATAGTGAGTACAGTGGGAAGAATCACTGTTTTCCTAAAGTTGTATTTAGGAAATGCATGAAGTTTATATGCCTTAAGTAAAAGGTATCTGGGGGAAAAGAAACAGACTAAGCAGATTAATTCTTATGTGCTAACTCTGAATCATAATGACTCCTGAAACAGGAGGGTGTCAAACTGACACCCATAGGCCAGCTTCCTGGTTTTGCAAATAGTATTTCTATTTTAAGATTTATTTATTTGAAAGGCCACATTACAGAGAGAGAAGGAGAGACAGAGAAAGAGAGGAGTCTTCCATCTATTGGTTCACTCGACAAATGGTCGTAACAGCTGGGGCTGGGCCAGGCTGAAGCCAATAGCCAAGAGCCTCTTCTGGGTCTCCCATGTTGGTGGCAGGGACACAAGCACTTGGGCCATCTTCTGCTGCTTTCCCAGGTGCGTTAGCAGGGATCTGCATGAGATGTGATGCAACCAGGACTTGAACAGGTGGCCATATGGGGTAGGGGCACTGCAGGCAGTGGCTCAACCCACTATACTACAGTGCCGGCCCTCACAAATAATATTTCACTGGAACACAGCCATACCTATTTGTTCATATAATGTCTATTTGTGTGCTACACCTCTCACTACAACAGCAGAGCTGAGTAGCTGCAGCCAGAGATTGTATTGCTTATAAGCATATATTTATTACCAGGCCAATTAATAAAAATTTTGTTGACTCCTGATCAGTCAAGGATTCTGAGGTTCAACTTAGTCTTCCTGATTGATTAGCACTGTGCACTGTAAAAAAGTAAGAAGGAAAATTGTCTGTTACCTTTACATTGCCAAAGATAAAATGCCAACCTGATTAGGATGACTAATTTTCTGGATAGTCTCTCTCTGTTCCAGTGTTAGGTCCACAGGTTTGCATGTTGAGAAACTCAGTTTATGAGGTTCACTCAGCAATGATGGGGCCAGGTAATTTGATTCATTCTAACTCATCAAAGCCCCATTTTAGGGAGGATTAACTTTTAACAAGGCTTACTGCAGATCCCAATTATATGATTCTCATGTGTTCATATCTATAATGCAGTTGATTACAGTTTTTATTCAGTGTTATACACTTCTCTATTTTTTTCTCAGTGGGAGGTATAGAATCTTCATAATAATTCATGGGCTTGCCAGACATAAGACCCATTTCTTATAGGTCTTTTAATATGCTAGCATAGAACTAGACATAGTATTCCTAGGTATTTTATAAATATACACTGATGCAAGTATGGCTTCCTAAACAAGATGTCAAGACATCCCTGAGAAAAAGAATATCCAAGCCCCACTTCAGTGATAACCTTTGAATTAAGCAATCAGAATCAAGGAATTCCCTAGTGATGGTTTAAAGGTGCTATTTTTGAGAATCAAGATTTTACTTGTACCTCTATTCATAAAACTAGACTTTCTTGTGCATCAAATATACAGTAAGTGGTAAGAATTGACTTAATTTTTTTCTCCATGATCTAACAGCATAATAACACTAGCCTGAATGATAATAACATCTTTCCTTGATGTGCTTAAAGCCTCTTCAGAGATAATTATCTATTTTATCAGCAACACAATCCTCAGAGAGAAGTTCAGGTAAGAAAAGACATTGCTAGTCTATTGTAACAGACTGAGAGACTGAGGCATGCAATTATTTCATAACTCATTTTGCTTCAGATTCCATTCAAGGAAACTAGGTAACTTTTGCAATATAGATTTCACAATATCTATGGTCTTGTATAATCCATTTATACCCTTTGCAGTTGCTTGGACTTAGCTGTATACATAAAATATTTCTTGAACTACAAATAGGAAAATGTGAAGTATATCTAATTTATAAATATATTTTAATATTTAATTCCTATATGTAGTTATATGAATATATTCAAATGTTTTTTGTGTTTTGCTCTGTTTTTCCAAGTTACAGAGTTATATCAAATATTCCTTCACATTCTTTTTTTTATTTGACAGTGAGAGAGAGAGAGACAGAGAGAAAGGACTTCCTTCCATTGGTTCACCCCCAAAACGGCCGCCATGGCCAGAGCAGCACTGAAGCATAGCCAGGAGCCAGGTGCTTCCTCTTGGCCTCCCACGTGGGTGCAGGGCCCAAGCACTTGGGCCATCCTCCACTGCACTCCTGGGCCATAGCAGAGAGCTGGACTGGAAGAGGAGCAACCGGGACAAGAACTGGTGCCCATATGGGATGTCAGCACCGCAGGCGAAGGATAAGCCAAGTGAGCCATGGTGCTGGCCCCCTTCACATATTTTCACATTAGTGCTGGTTTTGGTTTTCTCAATAAATAGAATAAATATCATGAAATAATTTTACCACAAAAATAAATATCACAAATACTTCTACCAAAAAATCAGATTTTTCACATTCAAAAATTGCTAAGGGGCTTTCTATACATTCTGTCCATATGTTCTTTTTTTTTTTTTTTTTGATAGGCAGAGTGGACAGTGAGAGAGAGAGAGAGAGAGAGAAAGGTCTTCCTTTTTGCCGTTGGTTCATACTCCAATGGCTGCCGTGGCCGGTGCACTGCAGCCGGCACACCGCGTTGATCCGAAGACAGGAGCCAGGTGCTTCTCCTGGTCTCTCTTGGGGTGCAGGGCCCAAGGACCTGGGCCATCCTCCACTGCACTCCCTGGCCACAGCAGAGAGATGGCCTGGAAGAGGGGCAACCGGGACAGAATCCGGCACCCCAACCAGGACAAGAAACTGGTGTGCCGACGCCGCAGGCGGAGGATTAGCCTATTGAGCCGCGGCGCCGGCCTCCATATGTTCTAAATACTTTAACATAAAATATACATCTAAATATATGATTCTCTCTAGAAGAAGAGGTTCTAACTATATCAACTTATATGTATTTCAAATATACATCAAAATTCCTATTACCAGGACATGCCTAGTATGTACAACACATATGAAGGGACATGTAGTACTGGAACTGGACAGAGACTGAGAAATACTAGATTCCCTCTTCTACAAGAATGAGTAGCGTGAGGCTGGCATTGTGGCATAGTGGAATAAGCCAATGCCTACAAAACCAGCATCCCATAATGGGTACCAGTTTGAGTCCTGGCTGCTCTATTTCTGATCCAGCTCTCTGCTGCGGCCTGGGAGAGCAGAAGAAGATGGCCCAAGTGCTTAGACTTTCTGTACCAATCTGGGAGACCCGGAAGAAACTCCTGGCTTGGACTTGGCACAGCCCTGGCCACTGGGGCCATTTGAGGAGTGAGCCAGTAGATGGATGATCTCTCTCTCTCTCTCTGACTCTCTGATTCTCCTTCTCTCTCTCTCTCTAACTCTGCCTTTCAAATAAATATATAAATCCTTTGAAAAAAAAAAGATGAGTAGTCTGAGGCCCAAAGAACTGAACAATGAATAAGTGAAATTAGCAGAGTAAAGTAATCATGTCAAAGTGTAGAATGATGCCCTCACTCAGCTAGGGCATCATTTAACTGACTTTATGTTGAGAAGTTCCAACTTTGATATAAGTATGTATGGCACAGATCAACAAAAAGGAAATAAGAGGAAATAACCACATAGAGTACATGCCAGGGAAATAGAATGATCTCTCACATGACGCAGGTCAGTGCCCTCCAAGATAAGCTTCCTATGGTTCACTCTGGCTTCACCTGGCTCCACAGGCCAGAGGTGCTCTACAAATGCCCAAGAAAAGTGATAAAATAACTCCTCCAGGGCCTGCCCATCTCTACCACACAGAACACTTAAGATACAACCTGAATATTAGCAGCACCAGGGGAAAATAGAACCTTGGGGAAAGATTCTGATAGCAAACCAAAGAATGGAATCTCGGGTCACAGATTTAGATCTCTAATCCATGTTGAGTGGATTTTTGTGTAAGGTGCAAGGTAGAGGTCTTGCTTCATGCTTCTGCACGTGGAAATCCAGTTCTCCCAGCACCATTTATTGGAGAGGCTGCCCTTGCTCCAGGGATTGGTTTTAGCTCCTTGATCAAATATAAGTTGGCTGTAGATGTTTCGGTTGATTTCTGGTGTTTCTATTCTGTTCCATTGGTCTATCCATCTGTTTCTGTACCAGTACCATGCTGTTTTGATTACAACTGCCCTGTAGTATGTCCTGAAATCTGGTATTGTGATTTCTCCGACTTTGTTTTTGTTGTACAAGATTGCTTTAGCTATTCGAGGTCTCCTGTGACTCCATATGCATTTCAGCATCATGTTTTCCCGATCTGAGAAGAATGCCTTTGCTATTTTGATTGGTATCACATTGAATCTATAAATTGCTTTTGGGAGAATGGACATTTTGATGATATTGATTCTTTCAATCCATGAGCATGGAAGAATTTTCCATTTTTTGGTATCCTCTTCTATTTCTTTGCTTAAGATTTTGTAATTCTCATTGTAGATATCTTTAATGTCCTTGGTTTCCTTGGTTAAGTTTATTCCAAGGTATTTGATTTTTTTTTTTGACAGGCAGAGTGGATAGTGAGAGAGAGAGAGATCTTCCTTTTTGCCGTTGGTTCACCCTCCAATGGCTGCTGTGGCCAGCGCATCGCGCTGCTCTGAAGCCAGGAGCCAGGTGCTTCTGGTCTCCCTTGCAGGTGCAGGGCCCAAGGACTTGGGCCATCCTCCACTCCCTTCCCGGGCCATAGCAGAGAGCTGGCCTGGAAGAGGGGCAACCAGGACAGAATCCGGTGCCCCAACCGGGACTAGAACCTGGTGTGCCGGTGCCACAAGGCGGAGGATTAGCCTGTTAAGCCACGGCGCCAGCCAAGATTGTTTTTGTAGCTATTGTGAATGGGATTGATCTTAGAAGTTCTTCCTCAGCCATGGCATTGCCTGTGTATTCAAAGGGTGCTGATTTTTGTGCTTTTCTTTTATATCCTGCTACTTTGCCAAACTCTTCGATGAGTTCCAGCAGTCTCTTAGTAGAGTTCTTTGGATCCTCTAAATAAAGAATCATATCATCTGCAAAGAAGGACAGTTTGACTTCTTCTTTCCCAATCTGTATCCCTTTAATTTCTTTTTCTTGCTTGATTTCGCTGGCTAAAACTTCCAGAACTATGTTGAATAGCAGTGGTGAGAGTGGGCATCCCTGTCTGGTACCAGATCCCAGTGGAAATGCTTCCAACTTTTCCACATTCAATAGGATGTTGGCTGTAGGTTTTTCATAAATTGCTTTGATTATATTGAGGAATGTTCCTTCTATACCCAATTTGCTTAGAGTTTTCATCATGAAAGAGTGTTGTATTTTATCAAACGCTTTCTCTGCGTCTATTGAGATAATCATATGGTTTTTCTTCTGCAGTCTGTTAATGTGGTGTATCACATTGATTGATTTGCGAACATTGAACCATCCCTGCATACCAGGGATAAATCCCACTTGGTCTGGGTGGATGAACTTTCTGATGTGTTGTTGCATTCTATTGGCGAGTATTTTATTGAGGATTTTTGCATCTATGTTCATCAGGGATATTGGTCTGTAATTCTCTTTCAATGTTGCGTCTCTTTCTGGCTTAGGAATTAAGGTGATGCTGGCTTCATAGAAAGAATTTGGAAGGATTCCCTCTTTTTCGATTGTTTTGAATAGTTTGAGAAGAATTGGAGTTAGTTCTTCTTTAAATGTCTGGTAGAATTCAGCAGTGAATCCATCAGGCCCTGGGCTTTTCTTTGTTGGGAGGGCCTTTATTACTGTTTCAATTTCTGTGTCAGTTATGGGTCTGTTTAGAATTTCTATGTCTTCTTGGTTCAATTTAGGTAGGTTTTATGTGTCCAGGAATCTATCCATTTCTGGTAGGTTTCCCTGTTTGCTGGCATACATCTCTTTGTAGTAATTTCTCAAGATTGCTTTTATTTCTGTGGTGTCTGTTGTTACATTCCCTTTTTCACCTCTAATTTTATTGATTTGGGTCTTTTCTTTTTTTAGTTAGTTGGGCCAATGGGGTGTCAATTTTGTTTATTTTTTCAAAAAACCAGCTTTTCATTTGGCTGATCTTTTGTAATGCTTTTTTTGGATTCAATCCTGTTTATTTCTTCTCTGATTTTAATTATTTCTCTTCTCCTACTGGGTTTGAGTCTGGTTTTCTAGATCCTTGAGATGCATTGAAAGCTCATTTATTTGGTGCCTTTCCAATTTCTTGATGTAGGCACCTATTGATATAAATTTTCCTCTTAACAATACTTTTGCTGTATCCCATAAGTTTTGGTATGTTGTGTTGTTATCCTCATTTACTTCCAGAAAGTTTTTGATTTCTCATTTGATTTCTTCTATGACCCATTGTTCATTCAGGAGCATGTTGTTCATTCTCCATGTGTTTGCATATGCTCTAGGGATTCCTGAGTTGCTAGTTTCCACCTTCATTTCGCTGTGGTCTGAGAAGTTGCATGGTATGATTCTAATTCTTTTGAATTTGCTGAGACTTGCTTTATGGCCTAGTATGTGGTCAATCCTAGAGTAGGTTCCATGCACTGCTGAGAAGAATGTAAATTCTTTAAGTGTAGGATTGGAAGTTCTGTAGATATTTGTTAGATCCATTTGGGCTATAGTGTCGATTAAATCTACTGTTTCCTTGTTGATCTTCTGTCCAGTTGATCTATTTCTGAGGGTTGAGTATTGAAGTCCCCCAGAACTATTGTATTGGAGTCTAAGTCTCCCTTTAAGTTCCTTAACATATCTTTTAAATAAACCGGTGCCCTGTAATTAGGTGCATATACATTTATATTAGTTACATCTTCCTATTGAATTGATCCCTTAATCATTATATAGTGCCCCTCTTTGTCTCTCTTAACTGTTTTTGTGTTAAAGTTTATTTTGTGTGGTATTAAGATGGCTACGCCAGCTCTTTTTTCATTTTTGTTGGCATGGAATATCTTTTTCCAACCTTTTACTTTCAGTCTGCATGCATCTTTGATGGAAAGATGTGTTTCTTGTAAGCAGCAAAAAGATGGATTTTGTTCCTTAATCCATTCAGCCAATCTGTGTCTTTTAACTGGAGAGTTGAGTCCATTAACGTTCAGTGTGACTATTGATAAGGAGTAACTTTGCCCTGACATTTTCCCAAAGATATTTCTAATATATGCTTTGAACTTCTGGTGATCTTTTGCTGTGAGGTTTCCTTCCTTTACCTTCTTTCATATTGATGACCATGTTTCTGTGTTTCTGTGTGTAGCACGTCTTTAATCATCTTTTGCAGGGCTGGATGAGTGGTGACAAATTCTTTCAATGTCCGTTTGCTATGAAAGGTCTTTATTTCACCTTCATTCACAAATGAGAGATTTGCAGGATATAATATTCTGGGCTGGCAGTTTTTTTTCTCTTAGTGCCTGGGCTATGTCTCGCCATTCCCTTCTAGCTTGTAGGGTTTCTGAAGAGAAGTCTGCTGTGAGTCTAATTGGAGATCCTCTGAGATTAATCTGCCGTTTCTCTCTTGCACCTTTTAGAATCTTTTCCTTATGTTTCACTGTGGTGAGTTTGATTACAAAGTGTCGTAGTGAGAATCACTTTTGGTCATGTTTATTAGGGGTTCTATGAGCTTCCTGTACTAGGATGTCTCTGTCCTTCTCCAAACCTGGGAAATTTTCTGCTAGTATCTCTCTAAAAAGGCCTTCTAATCCATTCTCTCTCTCCATGTCTTCAGGAACTCCTAGAACCCGAATGTTGTTTTTTTTTTTTTAAATAGTATCCTGTAGATTCCCAACAATATTTTTTAGATTTCTAATTTCCTCTTCTTTCCTTTGATTTGACTGTATACTTTCCTGTGCTGTGTCTTCTAAGTCCGATATTCTCTCTTCTCCTTCACTGATTCTCTTTTTAAGGCTCTCTAATGCATTTGTCATTTGATCTATTGAATTCTTCAGTTCATTTTGATTTCAATATCACAATTTCATGTTCTACTAGTTTCTTCATTTCATTTTGATTCCTCCTTAAGATTTCATTTTCACAAGAGAGATTTTCTACCCTATCCAGTAAGGATTTCTATAGTTCAAGAATTTGTTTTTGAAAACTTCTAGATGTTCTTATCAATTTTTGAAATCTGTATGTTGCATTTCTTCTACCTCATCATCCTCATAATCTTGAATTGGAGTGTCTTGTTCATTTAGGAGCATCATAATGTCTTCCTTGTTCTTGTTTCCGTGGTTTCTGCATTTGTTGCTTGGCATTGTGGAGATATTCTTTGGTTTCTTCTTCTTCTTCTTCTTTTTTTTTTTTTTTTTTTTTTTTTTTTTTTTTTTTTTTTTGCTGTGGTGGCTTTTCTCTTTATACTGTGACTCTAGATTTAGTGGACTGTCTGCCTTTGATGGATCCTTAGAGGCTTTTGATGGGTATGGCCAGAGAGCTCTGTTCAGACCTTCAGGGTTAATACAACCCAGGTTAGGCATGGTAAATCAATCAATCTCTCTCTCTCTCTCTCTCTCTTTCTCTCTTTCTCTCTTTCTCTCTTTCTCTCTTTCTCTCTTTCTCTTTGTTATTCAGAAGGAAAGTAATTCCGCACAGCTGAGCAGAATTGAAGGCAGTCAGTGTCTAAGCTGTGGCCCCTGTGGATATAATATTCATCTGCTCTGTCCCAAAGACCACACAAAGGATCTGTGCAGTCCTCAGTGTAAGCTCAGATTCCCCTGCAATCTCCCATCGGGTTGCCAAGGTTACCGAGTTTGTGGCGTCTTAGGAGAGTACTCATGTCTTAGCCTCACTGTGAGTTCTCCCACACACCTCAGTTTTTTTTCACAGTCTCAGTTCACAAGCTCCACACATTCACTAGGTCTTGACCTCCTGTTATTTCTCCCCACCAGAGTCAGGTTGTTCTGCTTGGCTGAAGGCGGGCACAGCCCTGAGGTGGTGCAGCTTTTACATATGTCCAAAATGGTGCTTGCTCTTTGTCTTGCTCACCTTTGTAAGGTGAGTGGAGAGAGAAAATCGTGTCTGTACTGGTCCCTTTTATTTATTTATTTTTCTCTCCTCTAGTTAGCCTGATGAACTTTCCTCCACAAGGCTCCAAGCTTCGTTCCCTCTAGGCTCTTCCTGCCACTTCCCCACCAGTGTCTTGGGCTACTGAGATTTTGCCTCACCTCCCTTTCCAGTGCTTGTGCATAGACTTGGTGGCTGGGGTCCTGAGCCATGGGCGCCCATGCACTCCACGTAGGTCCACTGTGTCCCACTAGTTCTGGAAAAGTTTCCTCTGCATTTTTTTCCCTAACTCTTCCCTGAAACTGCAGTATCTCCATTTTTATTAAACTATCTTTTCCCAGACTATCAGTGTGCTCCCTCCCTATTATGCCATTGTTCTCCACGTCTTTAATGTCTGTGTGTTCCTGTACTATGATGTTTTGATTATAATATCCATGTATGTCTTGAAATCTGGTTTTGTGATGCCTCTAGTTTTGTTTTTATTGTTTAAGACTGCTTTGAATATTTAGGATCTTTTGTGTTTCCATATGAATTTTAGGATTATTTTCTCTAGTTTTGTGAAAAATGTCCTTGAAATTTTGATTGGGATTGTACTGAATCTGTAAATTGCTTTGGATAGTGTGGACATTTTGATAATATGAATTCTTTTAATCTGTAAACATGGAAGATTTTTCCACCTTTTGTGTATTTCATTTCCTTGATTAATGTCTTACAATTTTCATAGTAGAGATCTTTTACATTCTTGGTTAAATTTATCCCATGGTATTTAAATTTTTTAGCTATTATGAGTGGGATTCATTTTTTTAAAAAATTTTTTTGACAGGCAGAGTGGACAGTGAGAGAGAGAGAGAGAAAGGTCTTCCTTTTCCGTTGGTTCACCCTCCAATGGCCGCCGCGGCCGGCATGCTGTGGCCGGCGCACCGCGCTGATCCGAAGCCAGGAGCCAGGTGCTTATCCTGGTCTCCCATGGGGTACCGGGCCCAAGCACTTGGGCCATCCTCCACTGCACTCCCAGGCCGCAACAGAGAGCTGGCCTGGAAGAGGGGCAACCGGGACAGAATCCGGTACCCTGACCGGGACTAGAACCCGGTGTGCCAGTGCCGCAAGGCGGAGGATTAGCCTATTGAGCGGCGGCGCCAGCAGGATTTATCTTATAAGATCTCCTCAGCCATGTCACTATTGATGTATATGAATGCTATTGATTGTTGTGTTGATTTTCTATCTTGTAACTTTTCCAAATTCTCTTATCAGTTCCAATGTCTCTTAATGAAGTCTTTTGGTTGCCCTATATAGAGAATCATATCATCTGGAAATGGGGATAATTTGACTGACTACTTTCCTATTTCTATCACATGAATTTTTCTCCCGAATTTCTCTGGCTAAAACTTCCACATGTTTATTGAATAAAAGTTTTGAGAGTATACATCCTTCTCTGGTTCTAGATATTAGTGGAAATGCTTCCAGTTTTTCTGCATTCACTATGATGTTATCTGTGGGCTTCTCACATATTGTCTTTATTGTATTGAGGTATGTCTTTTCTATACTCATTTTTTAAAGTTTTTGTCATGGAAGGATGTTGTATTTTATCAAATGCATTCTCTGCATCTATTGAGATAATCATATGATTTGTATCCTTCATTTTGTTAATGTGATATTTTATCATCTATTGAGATAATCATTATTTTTATCCCTCTGTTTATTGATGTGAGTATGTTAAATAATCCCTGCATCCCTGGAACAAATCCCATTTGGTCAGGGTGGATGATTGTTTTGTTGTGTTGGGAGATTCACTTTGCTAGTATTTTGTTGAGTATTTTTGCATCTACATTCATCAGGAATATTGGTATGTAGCTCTCTTTCGTGTTGTATCCTTGTCTGGCTTTGAAATTAAGGTACTTCTGGCCTAATAGAATGAGTTTGGAAGGGTTCACTCCCTTTTAATTGTTTGGAATACTTTGAGAAGAATTGGCATCAGTGCCTCATTAAAAGTTTGGTAGAATTCAGCAGTGAAGCCATCTGGGCCTAGGCTTTTCTTTGTTGGGGAACTCTCTCAACCTTCATTATTGATCTGTTTTGGTTTTCTATATTTTCAAGTCTCAACTTTGGTAAATTGTATGTCCAGAAATCTATCCATTTCTTCAAGATTTTCCAAGTTGTTGGTATATAGCTGTTTGCAATGATTCATAATGATTCCTTGTATTTCTGTGATATCAGTTGTGGTATCTCTTTTTTCATCTTTAATTTTATTAATCTGAGTCTTCTCCCTTTTTGGTTATTATTGCAATGGTTTATCAATATTGTTTATTTTTTTAAAAAAACCTCTTCATTTCATTGAATTTTGTATTTTTCAATTCATCTTTTGCTTCTAATTTAATTTTATTATTTATGTCCTTCTACTAATTTGGAGTTTGGTTTGTTCTTATTTTTTTAGGTCTTTTATATGCATGCATTGTTAGATTATTCACTTGATATCTTTCCTTTTTTATGTAGGCATTTACTGCTATAAAGTTTCCTCATAACACTACTCTGCCTTATCTCATAAGTTTTGATATAGTGTTTTCATTAGTTTCAAGGTATTATTTATCATATGACCTACTGTTCATTTAAGAGTATGTTGTTCAATCTCCATACATTTGAATAATTTTAGGAGCTTTTCTTGTTGATTTCCAGCTTCATTCCTTTATAGTCAGAAAATATGCATAATATGATTTTAATTATTTGAATTTGTTGAGAATTGTTTTATGGTCTGGTACGTAATCTATCCTAGAGAATGTTCCATGCACTAATGAAAAGAATGTGTATCTTGCAGCTGTATGATGGAATGCTTGTATGTATCCATTAAGTTCATTTGGTCTGTAGTGTCAATTAGCTCTGGTTTTTTTTTGTTGTTGATTTTTTTGGTCTGGTTGTTTGGTCCATTGATGAAAGTAGGGTGTTGAAGGCCTCTAGTGCTATTATATGAAATATGCTATTTCTCTCTTTAGATCCAGTAACATTTGTTTTATAAAACTCAGTGCCCTGTAATTGGGTACATATACATTTTTTAAAAAATTATTTATTTATTTGAAAGTCAGAGTTACAGAGAGAAGGAGAGGAAGAGAGAGAAAGATAGAGGTCTTCCTTCCACTGGTTCACCCCCCAATTGGCTGCAATGGCCAAAGCTGTGCCGATCCAAAGCCAGGAGCCAGGAGCTTCCTTTGGTTCTCCCATGCCATGCGGGTGCAGGGGCCCAAGGAATTGGGCCATCCTCTACTGCTTTCCCAGGCCATAGCAGAGAGCTGGATTGGAAGTAGAGCAGCCAGGACTTGAACCAGCACCTATGTGGGATGCTGGCACTGCAGGCAATGGCTTACTCACTACACCACAGCTCCAGGTCCAGGTGCATATACATTTATGATAGTCACAACTTCTTTTTTAATTTAACCCTTTGTGATTACATAGTGATCTTCTTTCTATCTTTTAACAGCTTTTGTCTATGTCTGTTTTGTATGTGAGATATATAGAGAAACAGATATAAATAATCTGATTGCTTCTTATTTCTATTTGCATGGAATATCATTTTCCATCCTTTCTCTTTTGGTCTCTGCGTGTCTTTACTGTTGAAATATGTTTCTTGTAAGCAGCATGTAGTTGGGTCATGCATTTTAATCCCTTCAGCCCACCTGTATCTTCAAATTCAGGAATTTAGTTCCTTTACATTAAAGATTATTATTAAGTACTGACTTGGTTCTGCCATTTTTCCATATAAATTCCTATTATTGTTTTAAATATCCTTTGTTATTTTAGTAGGAGGTTTTCTACCTTCACATTCTTTTATGGTGCTGTCTGTCTTTCTCAGTCTCTGTATGTAATAAATCCTTAAGTATCATCTGTAAGGCTGGGTATGTGATGATGAATTGTTTCAATTTTTGCTTGTATTTAAAGTTCTTTACTTTCATTATGAATAAGAGTTTCACTGGATAAAGTATTCTGGATTGGAAGCTTTTTCTTTTTCTTTCTCAGCTTCAACTGTATCTCTCCATTCTCTCCTGGCCTGTTGAGTTTCTGTTGAGAAATCTGCTGTCATTCTGATGGGAATTCCTTTAAAAGTAACCTGTGACTTGGAACGTCTCTCTTGTAAGTTTTATGATACTCTCTTTATGTTTTATTTTTGAGAGTTTGATTATACTGTATCGTGGTGAGGATATTTTCTGATCATGCCTATGTGCTGTTTATGAACTTCCTTTATTCGAATGTCTATGTCATTCCCCCAATTGGGGAAATTTTCCACTATTATTTCCCTATAAATATTCTCTAGACTATTCCTTTTTCCATTCCTGAGGTGCATACATTGAATCATTTGATGATATCACAGAGATTCTGAACACTGTTTTCATTCTTTCTAACATTTCTTTCATTTTCTTGTCACATTGAGATATTTCAAAAGACCTATCTTCTAGATCAGATATTCTTTCTTCCTCATCTAGTCTGTTCTTAAGGCTTTCTACTGTATTTTTTATTGGGTTTTTCATTTCTAATATTTCTCTTTGGTTCTTTTTCACTATCTGTATCTCGTGGCTGAATTTCTCATCGATGCCGTATACTGATTTCCTAGTTACATTAAATTGCCTAAGTGTATTCTCTTGTATCTCTTTGAGTAACCTTATAATCATTCTTTTGAACTCTTTCTCAGGCATTTCATCAATCTCTGTTTCTTCACAGTCTGACACTAACACATTACTATGTTCTTTTGGGGAACGTATATTGCCTTGCCTATTTTGTTTTTTGTTTCTACATTGATTTTTTGTATTACATCTGGAATATCAGTTGCTTCTATTTCTTTTAGAGAGTGACCTTTGTTGAATGAAAGCTATTCCCTGGAGATGTGCCTCTGGGTATTGATAGACTGCTTTAGCTTTAGTTCCAGTTCAACTTTACTGTATAGTCTTCCTATGCCTTTATTTGCTATAGAAGGTAGTAGTGATAGTGAGGATATAGGCTGTTATTCAGCTTAGTGTAGTTACTGAGATCCCTGTTATGCATGCCTCCAGTCATCTTGCAAGGGAGGCACTGGTGTGAAGAGCCTCTCTTGTTGGAAGACGGCCTTGCTGGTGCTGTGGATGTGCACAGCGCATAGTTTCCCAGCCAGTATGCAAGTCAGGTGGCAGCATTGCATGATCAGTGCTGGCTCCAGGAGCCAGGTTGTCTTAGAAATTCCTAGTCACTGCCCAGACCCAGATTCTTGCTAATGCTTACGCTGAAAGGCAGATCACGATGGTTCAAGTAGTGGTATCTCTGCCACCCTTGTGGGGGACCTGGATTGGGTTTCTGGCTCTTAGCTTCAACATTGTTTGTTTGACAAAGAAACACTATACTATTTGGGGAAGAGGTAATTTTTAAAATTTCCTGCCACTACAAACAGTTTGAGGAAACTACATTTTGCAGAATGACCACATAGTAATAAAAGATTGAAATAACGAATAATGTCTAATGTGGGTGAAGATACTGAAATGTATGATATTAAATAATTTAATTTGATGTCTTGCAAGATTGTCCTTAGTTATCGCAGTACTATAAGTTCTCAGAGAACAAAAATTATTTCTTATTTTTCTTTGTAAACACAGTTTACAGAATAATACATCTAGGACAAAGCTAAGTATTCAGAGATATTGCCTTGCTATTTTCGATATCTCACTAATACACCTTCCTCTTCATAACCAGGAAAGGGATCACATTTTCCTTCTGCTGCCTTAAGGCATTAAATAAACACCTTCAAATTTAAAGTGGATTGGAAAGGGGATATACCATCCATCATGCCCTGAAATATTGAAATATCACTAGATATCTAGGCTCAGCTAATATTCAACCTATTCCATGAAATATTGCTGACTGTTTTCATCAAAACTCATCCTTCCCTCCTCTGTCTGAATTATCTTATGGCATTCATCATAATATACTTTAAATAATTTATATACTTTAAATAAATCTCTCCCTCGCTGAATTATAAGATATTACTGTCACTCAATAGACACAGGAATTTGGTCTAATATAGTATGAAACTTCGCAAACCCAAGCAAAAACTTACAAATTAATTTATTTGCCTAATGGAAGAATGAATGACCAGGGAGGCATAGATTAGTCCAGACAACACGAGTCCAAATCCTGAAAGATAAAAGTTCTGTGGTACTAAATTTAAACTTATGCAGTATTTTTAATCAGTAAAATATTTAATCATTTGGTAGCATATTCTTTCATAATTGCATGAATTTTCACATCTTTATAATGGTGCTAACTTTTTGAAAATATTTTTAGTATCATTATGAAAATGTCACAAAGTGAAAATTGTTGTTGCCTCCCACACCTATAATTTCTAAATATGATTAAAATAATAACAGGATTTTAACTGAATATGTATTATAGTCTAATAATTAAAACATCATTTTATCATAGAATAGATTTCATACCTGTAGCTGAATACTTTGTAAGCATTACTCTGTTCTATTCTAGACGTAGTGATAGTTTTAATGTATTGTTTGTCATTTTATAACTATTTATCTGATCACAAATCAACATGGGTCAGCCTGGAAATAAAGAGGGAACCAAATACATCAATTACCTAATTCGAGCCGATATTTGACAAGATTTCCCTTGCTGGATTGATCCAAGATGGCTGAATATGTTGTAGCCACACTAACTTAAGCTGCTCTGAGATATGAAAAGAGCAAAGGAAGAATTACCACTCCAAGAGTCTGACTGATGGAAATTTTCAATGAAGAAGTTAAAAAATCAATAGCAACAATGACTCCATGGGACAAGAGGAGAGGAGACAGAGACACGACTGCAGCCAGCCATATGGCACAGCCAGCTGCCAGCTGTGAGCCACCATCTTACCACGTCAAGGTAGAAATTGCCATGCACCCTGCCACTGGCAGTTTCAGCTGAGAGGAAATATCACAGTCACCTACCGTCATTTATTCAGCCTGGAGAGCTGACTGGTGTCTGAGCAACTGCCGTGCTTGGAACAAGGAAGTTGCCTTGCTCCCTTCCCTGCCTGACTCCCTCAGAGCACCATGCTCCGCAGCAAATAGTTGTGCAACACACCTCTTTCTCCTACAAGCCTCATAGTTAGAGTCAGGGCAATGTGTGGGGCAAAGGATAGATTCCCTGCATACAGCAACTGTTGGAGTTTGGGGGCATTAGCCCCAGAACTATGCTCACATGTTCTGTGTGAACAAGGAGGAATCACCTTACCTTCCAGGAGCTAACACAAGAAGTATCTCATAAAAATAATTCACGGCCGGCGCCGTGGCTTAACAGGCTAATCCTCTGCCTTGCGGCGCCGGCACACCGGGTTCTAGTCCCGGTTGGGGCTCCGGATTCTATCCCGGTTGCCCCTCTTCCAGGCCAGCTCTCTGCTATGGCCCGGGAAGGCAGTGGAGGATGGCCCAAGTGCTTGGGCCCTGTACCCGCATGGGAGACCAGGAGAAGCACCTGGCTCCTGGCTTTGGATCAGCGAGATGCGCTGGGCACAGAGGCCATTGGAGGGTGAACCAACGGCAAAAAGGAAGACCTTTCTCTCTGTCTCTCTCTCTCACTATCCACTCTGCCTGTCAAAAAATAAAAAAAATAAATAAATCAGATCCTGACACAGTGGGGCCTGAGATTTAAAAAAAAAATTAACTCACTCACACACTGGGAGATTTAGATACTAACTGCACTATACCCTGCAATACCAGGACTGTAACAGTTCATCCAAAATTTCTTGGTGCCCCTGAAATCTACCTTTTGGGCATAAGGAAGAACCTACCTGCATTCCATTTTTCTAAACTCATACCCTCCAGAGCAAAATCTCCTATATACCTTGTAGTCACCCTGTAGAACTAGAACAGGATAGAGTTTGCATCCCCCACTCCTGAGACTAGGGCTGTTGGTATTATAAGCCCAAGCATGAGTTTGACTCTCCTAACAGGACCTAAGGAAGGGCCCATCCATACCCACAATCTGAGAGCCACAGAACTTAGTGCCACAAGCCCCAGAATCACTCAGCCTTGCCAGTTAGGACAAGCCTTACTGGGACTCTTGGCTCAGCACCAAGAACAAGGCCCTGGCTAGCACATTCATCAGGGAGGCTGACACTGAACTCTCGGTGGACCAAAGATACACACCCAAGGAAACCCTTATTCATCTCAAAGGCACACTTCTATCCCTATGAACTGCAGCATCTGTGTCACTGATAGACATAGCTGACATGGATTAAGACAAAAGAAATCACACAGAGATTTCCAAAGCCAAAGCAGCAAGCCAAGTGATACCATGAATTCCAGCTAAACCATGAAATTTTTTTAAAGTTTCTTTTTTTATTTTTAAATATTTTTATTTACTTTTTTGAGAGGTAGAGTTATAGACAGTGAGAGGGAGAGAGACAGAAAGGTCTTCTTACATCCACTGGTTCACTCCCCAAATGGCTGCTACAGCCAGAGCTGTGCCCATCTGAAGCCAGGAGACAGGAGCTTCTTCTGGGTCTCCCATGTGGGTGCAGGGGTCCAAGCACTTGGGCCATCTTCTGCTTTCCCAGGCCATAGCAGAGAGCTGGATTGAAAGAGGAGCAGTCAGGACTAGAACCAGCACCCATATGGGATGCCAGAGCCACAGGTGGAGGATTAAGCTACTGTGCCATGGTGCCAGCCACAACCATAAACTCTTTTACAATAAAACCTACTCTATAAAGAAGAAGGGATGAATACACCTTGTGCACAGACATCAAGATAGGGACACAAGAGACACAAAGAAGCAAGGGTAGCATGACGCCTCCAAAAGAACACAATGCTCCTCCAGAATTAGATCCTGAACTGAAGGAAATCCATGAAATGATGGATGTAGAATTCAAAATAATGACTATAAGGAAACTCAATGAAATGCAAGAGAATACACATAGATTAAAGAAATGAAGAAAAGAATGAATGACTACATGAAAATATCACTAAGGAGGTAGCACACACTAGGAAAAACTGAATAGAAATTTTGGAGATGAAGTCTTCAATCAATGAAATAAGAAATATAAATGAGAGCTTTAACAGCAAAATTGACAAAGTGGAGGACAGAATTTCTAACCTCAAGGAGAGGAATTTGGAATAAATCAGACAAAAATAGAAAATATTAAAAAGAAGAATGAATAAAGTCTACACAAAGTATGATATTTGATGACCATATATTAAATGACCAAATATTTGATTTATAGGTATTCCTGAAGGAGAAAAAAAGGAAAATGCCCTTGAGAATCTGCTAAATAAAATAATACTTGAAAATTTCCCAGGTCTTGAAAGAGACATGGACATTCTGTTATAAGAAGCTCTACGAGCCCCAAGAAGACTCAAGCAAAAAAGGTCATCTCCAAGGCATATTGTTATCAAATTGTCAAAAGTTAAAGGTAAGGAGAGAACCCCAAAGACAGAAGAAAGTGTCAAATTACATATAAAGGAAAACCAATGAGATTAATGTCAGACTTTTCATTGAAAACTCTACAGGCCAGAAGAGAGTGGGATGATATTAGTACTCCAATGGTAGTTTTTTCACTTTATGTTGCTATATGGGCAAACTGTTGAAATCTTTACCTAATATGTACTGAACTGATCTTCTGTATATAAAGAGAATTGAAAATGAATCTTTATGTGAATGGAAGGGGAAAGGGAGCGGGAAAGGGGAGGGTTGCGGGTGGGAGGGAAGTTATGGGAGGGGGGAAGCCATTGTAACCCATAAGCTGTACTTTGGAAATTTATATTCATTAAATAAAAGTTTAAAAAAAAAAAAAAAACTTCCAATCAAGAATATTATACCCAGAAAAGCTACCCTTTAAAAGTGAAGAAGAAATATTTTCTAGATAAGTAAAACAGAGAATTTACCAACACCAGACCAGCCTTATAAGAAACTCTGAAGGACATCCTGCATTATAAGTAAACATCATGAAAACACACGACATCATCATCAAATTCAGTAACAGAGCATGTAGAATCATTATCTAATCAATAAAATGACAGGTCTTGGTTTTTATCTATCATACTAAGCTTGAATGCAAATGAATTAATTTCTCCAACCAAAAGACTCCAATTGTCTGAATGAATAAAAACCACCACCCCACTATATGCTGCCTACAGGAAACTCACTTCATAAACATACACACATACTGAAACTGAAGAGTTGGAAAAAGATATACCAAGTAAATGGAAACCAAAAATGAGCAGGTATAGATATCCTGATATCAAAAAAAAATGTACTTTAAATCAAAAACTGTTAACATAGATAAAGGACATAATTTTTTCATATTTAAATTATAATTAATTTTAGGAGATTCAGTACGATTTGTAGATACAAGTCTAAAACATAATGATATTCCCTTCCCCCTCCCTCCAACACTCCTTCATTCTACCTTTCTGTCTGTCTTTTTTTTTAGTTTTTGAAACAAAGTACTTTAAATTTACATTGCAGTAAAAAGGCTTAGTACCTCACTGAAAAAGAAATTTAACAAGTAAAAAGCAAAATGATCCAAATTTAGTGAGAATATAGACAATAGCTATAAACAATAATTGAATGGAAAAGTGATCATTTCATGCATATGCAATATATTTTTGTCAGTCATTCATAAATTCTTTCAATGAAACAGAAGAACCAATCTAAATATTCCTGTGCAGTTACAAGGTAATATTTAAGTCCATTTAGAATTTAAGTCATTTTCTTTCAACAGATTATGCATGAAATAATTTTATGCAGTTTGCATCACAAATAATTGTACATTATGTTTTCTGTACTCTATTAGCTATCACAGATCAGAGATAACATATAGTATTTGTCTTTTGGGGACTGGCATGTTTCACCAAGTATAATGGTTTCCAGTTGCATCTATTTTGTTGCAAAAGACAGGATTTCATTCTTTTTTATGGCTGAGTAATATTCCATAATATATATATATATATATACACACACACCACATTTTCTTGATGCAGTCATTGGTTGATGGGCATCTGGGTTGGTTCCATATCTTAGATTTTGTGAACTGAACTGTAATAAACATGGAGGTACTCATCACTCTTTCATATGCTGATATCATTTTGTTTGGATAAATTCCCAGGAGTGGGATGGCTGGGTTTTTGATAGATCTATTTTCAGATTTCTGAGGAATCTCCAAACTGTCTTCCACAGTGGCTGTATTAGTTTGCATTCCCACCAACAGTGGATTAGGGAAAATTTTTCCCTACATCCTCACCAGCGTTCATTGTTTGTTTATTTCTTTAGAAGAACCATTCTGATTAGGGTGAGGTGAAACCTCATTGTAGTTTTGACTTGCATTTGCCTGATGGCTAGTGATCTGGACCATTTTTTCAAGTGTCTGTTAGCCTTTTGAATTTCCTGTTTTAAAAAATGCCCGTTCAAGTCATTTGCCAATTTCTTAACTGGAGTGTTTGTTTTGTTGTTCTTGAATTTCTTGAGCTCGTTATAGATTCTGGATATTAATCCTTTATCAGTTGCATAGTTTACAAATATTTTCTCCCATTCTGTCAGTTGCCTCTTCACATTGTTGAGTGTTTAAAGTGCAGAAGCTTCTCAGCTTTATGTAATCTCAATTGTCCATTTTGGCTTTGATTGCCTGGGCTTCTGGGGTCTTTTCAAAGAAGCCTTTGCCTATGTCAATGTCTTGCAGAGTTTCCCTCAATGTTCCATGCTAGTAATTTGATGGTATCAGGTCACAGATTTTGATCCTAGATCCATTGTGAGTTGATTTATATATAAGGTATAAGGCAGGGGTCTTATTTCATACTTCTCCATGTGGAGATCCAGTTTTCCCATCACCAACTGTTGAAGAGACTGTCCTTGTTCCCAGGGATTGATTTTAGCTCCTTTATCAAAAATTCATTGATTGTACATGCATAGATTGATTTCTGGGGATTCTAATGTGTTCCATTGGCCTACATGTCTATTTTTGTGTCAGTACCAGGCTGTTTTGATTATAACTGCCCTGTGATATGTCTTAAAATTTGATATTGTGATGCCTCCAGCTTCATTTTTTTTGTATAAGGTTTCTTTAGCTCTTCGTGGCCTCTTGTGTTTCCATATGAATTTTGGCATAATTTTTCTAGATCTGAGAAGAATGCCATTAACATTTTGATTGAGATTATATTGAATCTGTAAATGGCTTTGGGAATATGGATTTTTTGTTATTAATTCTTCCATTCCATAAGCATGGAAGATTTTTCTATTTTTTGTGTTTTCTTCTATTTCTTTCTTTAGTGTTTTGTAATTTTCATCATAGAGCTCTTTCACCTCTTTGGTTGAATATACTCCAAGATATTTAATTGTTTTCTGTAGTTATTGTGAATGGGACCAATCTTACAAATTTTTCTCAGGCATAGCACTATCTGTGTATATAAAGGCTATTGATTTTTGTGTTAATTTTATATCCTGAAACTTTACCAAATTCTCTTATGAATTCCAATAGTCTCTTAGTGGAGTCTTTTGGTTCCCTATATAGAGAATCATGTTATCTGCAAACAGGGATAATTTGACTTACTCCTTTACAATTTATATCCCTTTAATTTCTTTTTCTTGCCTAATGGCTCTGGCTAAATCTTCCAAGACTAAACTGAATAGCAGTAGTGAAACTGGGCATCCTTGTCTGGTTCTGGGTCTTAGTGGAAATGATTCCAACTTTTCCCCATTTAATAAGATGCTGGCTGTGGATTTGTTGTAAATTTGCTTGATTTTGTTGAGGACTGTTCCTTGTAAGCCCAATTTACTTAAGGTTTTTCTCATGGAAGGAGTTGTATTTTAGCAAATTCTCTGCATCTGTTGAGATAGTTAATCGTACAGTTTTTATTCTTCAATTTATTAATGTTATGTATCACATTTATCAATTTGTGTTGAACCATCCCTGCAAACCAGGCATAAATCCCACTTGGTCTGCGTGAATGACCTTTCTGATGTGTTGTCAGATTCAATTAGCTAATATTTTGCTGAGGATTTCTGCATCTATGCTGATCAAGGATATTGGTCTATGGTTATTTCTTTGTTGTATTGTTTCCGGTTTTAGAATTAAGATGACACTGGCCTCATAGAAGGAATTTGGGAGGATTTCCTCCCTTTCAACTGTTTTGAATAGTGTGAGAAGATTTGGAATTAATTCTTCTTTAAAAGTATGGTATAATTGAGTAATGATGCACTCCAGTCCTGGGCTTTTCTTTCTTGGAGGATCTTTATTACTGATTCAATCTCCATGTTGGTTATTGGTCTCTTTAGGCTTTCAATGTCTTTGTGCCTCATTCCTCATAGATAGTATGTGTCCAGGAATGTATCATTTCTTCTAGATAATCTGATTTGTTGGCATATAGCTATTTGTATCAATTCCTGATGATTCTTTGCATTTCTGAGGTATGCATTGTACCATCTCCTTTTTCATCTCTAAATTTATTGATATGTGTCTTCTCCCTCTTTTTCTGCTAGTTGCACCAGTGGTATATCAATTTTGTTTACTTTTTCAAAAAAAAAAAACAATTCTTCATTTCACTGACCTTTTGTATTATTTTTGTTTCAATTTGTTTCTTCTTTAATTTTAATTATTTCTCTCTGCCTCCTAATTTGGGATTTGGTTTTTTTGTTTTTCTAGGTCCTTGAGATGCACTGATAGCTCATTTTTTGAAGGCTTTCCATTTTCTTGATGTAGTCACTAATTGCCATAAACCTCCCTGTTAACACTGTTTTTGCTGTATCCCAATAAGTTTTGATATGTTGAATTGTCATGTTCATTCATTTCCAGGAATTTTTATTTCCCTGTTAATTTCTTCTATGACCCACAATTCATTCAGGATTGTGCTGTTCAGTCTCCATGCATGTGTATGTTTTCTGGAGATACAATTAGGTACATTTGGTTCATTGAGTAGGTTAGTTCTGTTCTTTTGTTTTTCTGTCTGGTGGATCTGTCCATTGATTAAAGTGGATTGTTGAAGTCCCCCATTATTATTATATTGGAGTCGATGCCTCCCTCCCTTTAGATCCATTAACATTTGTTTTAAATAGCCAGGTGTCCTAGCTTTGCAACATATGCATTTATTATAGCCCCATTGACCATTTGAATTGATCCCTTAGTTGTTACATAGTGCCTGTCTTTGTCTCTTAATAGTTTCCATTTAAAGTCTATTTTGTCTGATATTAGGATGGCTACACCTGCTCTTTTTTGCTTCCCATTAGCATGTGATATCTTTTTCTATCCTTTTACTTTCAGTCTACATGTATCTTTGTTGGTGAGGTGTGTTTCTTGAGAGCAGCAATAGATGGGTATTGCTTTTTTCATTCATTTAGCCAGTCTGTAACTTTTAATTGGAGAATTTAGGGTATTTACATTCAAGGATACTAGTAATATTTTACAAATTGGCCCTACCATTTTTCTGCAAATATTCCTATTCCTTGCTTTGAGTTTCTTTTGTACTTTTACTAGGATGTTTTCTGCTTTCACATTCTTTTTTGATGATGACTCTCTGTGTTGTTTTGTGTAGCACATCCTTTAACATCATTTGTAAGGCTGGATGAGTGGTGACAAATTCTATCATTTTCTGATTTTTATGGGAGATCTTTATTTCACTTTAATTCATAAATGAAAGCTTTGCATGTTACAGTATTCAGGGTTGGCAGTTTTTTTTCTTGTAAGACTTGGACCATGTCTCTCTGTTCTCTTCTATCCTGTAGGGTTTCTGATGAGAAATCAGCTGTCAGTCTAATTGAAGGTCCCCTGAAAGTAATCTGGCATTTCGTGCACATTTTGGACTCCTTTCTTTATGTTTTACTGTTGAAAGTTTGACTGCAATGTATCTTGGTGAAGGTCTTTTCTGGTCAAGTCAATTGGGAGTTCTATGTACTTCTATATGTGGATGTCCCTCTCTCTCTCTCCAGATTAGTGAAGTTTTCTATAATTATTTCACTGTATAGGCTTTCTATTCCATTCTCTCTTTCCAGACATTCAGTAACTCCTAAGACCTGTACATTGGGTCATTTGATAGTATCTCATAAATTTCCAACATTGTTTTTAATTTTTCTAATTACTTCTTTTTGTTTGACAAATTTCCAAAGATTTGTCTTCTAACTCTGATGTTCTTTCTTTTGCCTCACCAAGTCTGTTAAGGCTTTCCACTATATTTTTATTTGACATATTAAATTCTTAATTTCTAATAGTTCAGTTTGATTTCTCTTCAAAATCTCAATCTTACAGCAAAAATTTCCTCTATGACATGTATGGAATTCTTTAACTCATGAATTTGCTCCTCATTTCTTCTGAGTAACTATGATCATTCTTCTGAATTCCTTTTCAGGCACTTGATCAATCTCTTCATCTTCATGATCTAAAATTGAAGTGGGGGAGTCATGTTGTCTTCCTTGTTCTTGTTTCTTGAATTTCCGCATTTATTTTTAGGCATTTTTAGAAATTCTTATTGGCTTTCTCCTTTGATAGGTTTTATCTTTGAACTCTGTGGCTTAGTAGAGTGCCTGTTCTTTCAGTGAATACCCAGAGGCATGTGCTCGGTGGGGCTAGGAAACTCTGGTCAATGCTCAGGAGTGGGGTGACAATCCAGGGTGACATCCAAGTTGGGTGTGGTAGAACTCCTCTATTATCAGCAGGGGGGAGGGTATGATCATGCCTGTTGGCATAATCACAACCTCACTTCCACTCTTCTAAGGAGATCAGTGCCCATGGTTAGCCCATAGTGGGTACATGCTGGCACAGGAACCACACAAAGGGTCTGCCCTCACACAGTCCTAAGTATGAGCATGGATCCCTCAGTAAAGACCCACCCCAGGCAGTCAGGGAGCTCTGAGCCTCTGATACCATATACAGTGATTACACAGAAACTGAGATACACCCCATGCACCCTCATTCAGGCACAAGATTCCCACAATCATAGCATGCAAAGCTCCTATTCATGGGGTACAGGGGATCCCCTCTCTACTCTGCAAGACTGCCCTGTCCCTGGAGAGAGCAGAATTGTTTCCAGAGACAGGTTCCTGTGGGTGTTCCACCTTGGCAGTTTAAGCCCTAGAGCCCATGACAGGTTGATAGGATGGGGGTAACTCACAAGCATAAGTAGGTGCTCACAATATAATGAAGGACATTATATTTTGAAAAAAGAATCAATTCAGCAAGAAGACATAATAATCGTGAAATAATATGCACCCAACACAAGATCACCCAAATATAAACAGAGAATACTATTAAACATAAAGGGAGATATAAACCCCAAAACGATAATAGTGGGTGACTTCAACACCTCACTCTCATCAATGGGCAGATCACCCAGACAGAAAATCAATAAAGATACTTTGGAATGGAAATATACTATCAAGCAACCAATCCAGTTGAGAAATGGGCAAAGAACTTCAGTAGACAGTTCTCAAAAGAAGAAATACAAATGGTGAACAAATATATGAAAAAAATGCTCAACATCACCAACCATTAGGGAAATGTAAATCAAAACCTCAATGAGATATCACCTCACTTCTCTAAGAATAGCTAAAATCCAAAACAGAATAACAAATGCTGGGGAGGATGTGGACAAAGGGGACGACTTACAATCTGTTGGTGGGAATGTAAATTAGTGCAGACACTGGAAAACACTGTGGAGCCTGTCAAAAAAAAAAAAAAACTAGAAATAGACTGGCTGTGTGATCCAGCAATCCCACTACTGGGTATATTACCAAAAGACTTGAATACAGTGTATAAAGTGATCCCTGCACCACCGTGTTTGTAGCAGTACTGTTCACAATAGCCAAATTTGGAATCAGCCAAGTTGTCCATCATCAAATGAATGATAAATGCTGTATATATCCACAATGCAGTATTATTCAGCTATAAAAAAGAATGAAATTCTACCACTTGCAGCAAAATGGATGCCACTGGAGGACATCATGTTGAATGAGGTAAGACTCAACCACAAGAACAAATACTACATGTTCTTCCTTATATGAGGGAGCTAAATTTTAAAAAAGAAAAAAAAGAAGCAAAAAGAAATGTCTGTGCATATCAGTATTGCTGCAAATATAGTTTTGCAAAACTTTGTTTTATACCTTTGTGAAACCAGTGCTAAAGAATGTTATACCACTGTAGTTTTAATGATTTGTGATTTCTTTCAACTTTACTGTATATGGGTGAATTCGTCATTTTTTCATTCAGTTCTTGTTTATAGTCATTGTCTATTTTCCCACTAAACTAGGAGTTTTTTGTCTTCTACTTGTTAAATTTCTTATTCTGTGAAGTATTAAAGCATGTTACTGTAATGTAGATTTTAAAATGTTATCACAAAAACTAAAAAAAAAAAGAAATGGAGAAGGATGGAAGGTGGAAGAGGGAAGTAGAGGGTAGGAGGGAGGGAGAAAGGTAACATCATTATGTTCTTAGAATTCTATTTACAAGTCATGTTGAATCTGTTAAAAACTAATTAAAAATTTAAAAAAGGATTTCCTTTGCTATTTTATAGGTAAGATGAAGGGATGGAAGTTGGATGAAAACATAGTTGAATTGTGGTTCATAATGGAGAGGGATCTCTGATCACTGTGCAGTCCATTCTGCTTTATCAATGAACTTAATGAATACATGAGTAGAATGCTTATTAGTTTGCAGGTCACATCGTCTAACATATTGAAATGCAAATAAGCTTTCAAATATTTTGATAGCACTTGAAAACTAATAACAAATCAAGATGGCACAATTTTTTTAAAAAAATTATTTTATTCATTTGAAAGGCAGTTAGAGAGGGAGTGAGACAGAGAGATAGCTACAATCCACTGGTTCACTCCCCAAATGGCTGCAATAGCCGGGAATGGGCCAGACAGAAGCCAGGAGCTTCTTTCAGGTCTCCCATGTGAGTGCAGAGGCCTAAACACTTGGACCATCCTCCACTGCTTTCCCAGGTACATTAGCAGGGAACTGGATCAGAAGTCAAGAGCCAGGACTCAAATTGGTGCCCATATTGGATGCCAGTATCACAGGTGGCAGTTTAATCCACAACACAGCCCCAAGATGGCACAATTTTAACTGTACATTTGGGAAAAATCCATCTTCATATTTGGGACAAGGTGGTAACATTGCTTCAGTATCTATATAAAGCAGCATGGAAGGGCCCCAATCAGAACTATATGGAAATACCCATTTTTTTACACACTGCTGCCTTTGTGAACTTGTGAACTTGGCCAGCTTCCTTAATAGCATCTATAGAATGGAAAAAACAATCCCTCCTTCAATAGAGAGAAGAACAGAAAAAGTAGTGCAAATAGAATATGGTAAGCACTCATTGATAGCACTGTAATCATTTCTAAAATGTAAAAATATCTACCCCCAAATCAACCAAAAGTATTTAAAGCCAAGTCCAAAAAAGGTGATTACAGTGGTATGAACACACCCAAGAATCATTCCCCATTCTACACGCATTTCTGAAGGAATACTGGAGAATATCCAGAGAAAATATAAAATAACTTGGAGGAAATTGGCTATTTTTTATTGAGAGGAAAACTTAAAGAGACATGATAGCTGTCTCCAAATATTTTTAAGTACTCTATTGTGGAGAAAGTGATATTTTTAGTCACTTTTACTCCAGAAGGCAAAATAAAGATCAATCGTTGGCAGTTTTAGGAAAATAAATTTTGTTATGATCTGAGGATCCTCCTAACAATGACGTATTTTTACCACTCGTGCAGCAGCATGCTCCCATCCCTGAAGTATCATGGAATTTTTAAACCAAATCCACTATACAGCTGGGACGGCATTTTTAGATGTGTTTATATTATTTAAAATCTCTCATTAATCCTCTAAGTCATATACCATCATTCTTATCCCTATTTTTCAGATGACAGACTATGTTTCAAATCTCACTCATAATAACTGTCAGTTCTGCATCCTCTGGGTCTAAAATCTGTGCTTATTTCAGGATATAACATTGACTTAGGGATTCATAAACGGGGTGTGAGTTTGTACAAGAAGATCTCTCCAGTGTCTTAGGGATCATACATTAGTAATCAGTATAGTTAAGTTTTCAGCCCACATCCAGTCTGATCCCACTCTGGCCCACAAACAGTTCTCCCTTTATGTACGCTCTATGCCAGCCATGGAGCATTCAATATTTCCTTTGATTTGTGCAGCAATTCTGTGAGGCAAGAGGGCAGGTATATTTCGTGTTTTATGAATAGGGAAACTGAAATTGTGAGAAGCTAAATGATTTAACCAAGGTCACAGAGCTAGATAATGACAAAGACAGAGGCAGGAATCAGAAATTATGACTGTACATACTGTGCTTTCCACTACACCAGGCATAGTGAAATTAATTAAATATCTCCATAATGACTAGGATATGAGGTACAGATGATTGCTGCAAAAAACTATAAAACATCCAAGACCTTCACCTAAAATTATTTTTGTCAATAAATTCTTTATATGCAACATGCTTGATAAAGTTCAAAATTTATAGAACTAGGGGGTAATTTTTCAATAAAATAGAAAGCTATATAAATGTTTCTTTAAATTTTATTAGATGAGACAATAACATATTCAGTATCTCACATCTCTTATAGTCAGGAAATGATTCCTAATTGATGACCCAAATTCCTGCTGCTCCAGTTTCTACCACGTTCCCTGATGTCCTGCCCTCTATGGAAAAAGAAACAAACAGAAAAGCCTCTTGTACATTTCCTTTCATCTATATAATCATCACTAAATTATTGAAAGAAAGCTTCACTCTTGCTTTCATACTCTGACATTGTCACCTATTCTGCTTAGATCTCTGTTTATAAAAATAATACCTTTATTTATAACATTCTTCCATTAGCTGAAAGATAAGGTCATTTGAACAAGATTTTTAATTACTTGTGTACCTTCTTCTCTCAAGAACATCACAAACCAGTAATCATGTTAAAAAGAATTTCAGCTTCCCTGTATGGCTGTATATATTTCAGTAATGAGCAGAGCATTTAGTAAGATCCATTATTACAATTGAAAAATACAAAGAGTCAATTTTTACTTCCTGTTGTCTCAACTCCAGATATCCAAAACATGTAGAAGGTTTAAGAACTATGTTCCAGGGATGGGCCTGGTGGTTGGGATACCTGCATCCCATTTTTAAATTCCTGGGTTCAAGTCCGGTTCTCCAAATTCCAGCCTTTGTGCTAATGCACAGCATGTGAGGTAATGGCTCAGTATTTGGGTCCTGGGACCTAAGTTGAGTTCCCAGCTTCTGGCTTTTTATTTACTTTCACACTTCTTTGTGGGAAGAAACATTGTAAGAAAAGGACTTGGAAGGTATGTGTATATAGGTGTACCCACATTTGGAAAGTTTTATCTACCACAGTAAACCCTCTGGCCATACATTTCGCATCCCTCTGATGTAAAATATACATTCACATGTAGCCAAAAGATATCCATCCCATTACAGTAACAGTCAAGATCAAGGTCTAGAATCTCATCATCTATGTCAGGTCCAGGTGTGGCTAAAGATCTTCAGGTGTGGTTCCCTGGGCAAAATCCTTTAGCCTTGTTTCTCTCAATTTGAGAACCTGTAACTTAAAAACAAGATATCTTCCCTGATACACTCAATATTCAGTGGTTGAACAAATTTAAAATAATCACTACAGAACATTCAGGTCATAAATGGGTACACTGGAGGCACACAAGAGCGATTAGTCTATAGCAGTTCTGAACTTTAGCCAGGTACCATGTTGCTAGTCCCTTGATTAGTGGTCAACTTACTGCCTAGGAATGATTCTTGGCCCCACCTTCTGGGTTCTTGGTTCCATTATCTGTCATTCTTCCTTGACTATAAAAAGGTAGCCTCTGTTTGCATCATGGGAGATTTTGCAGCTTGTCTCCTACCTCGAGATATTTGGAGAGCAATTGCCTCCTTTCATTTTGTACTTTCTCTGCCCCTTTCAGTCCAAGGTGATATCTTTCCTTAAAATCACTGAAAATTTCTTATAAATACCTTTATGACTTACTTCAACAAAAGTCACAGCCATAGATCTCCACAAAATGAGCCTTTCTTGATGTAGGATAGAAGCAATTCCCTAAAGATTCTTGGACTTTTAGTCCTATTGTTTATCAGAGACAGAATATCTCCCTCTAAGTCTTACTGGCAACCATCACATTTCTGTTAACCATCTCTACAGTGCTCTTCCCAACATCTGCCTCCTTATCACAAATTCACTGACACTTCCAGGCACCAAGCCCTGTTGCAATTATCTAATGGTACAACGCAAGTAACTTCAAAATGTAGTGGCCTAAAATAAACATTTATTATGCTCATGGATTCTACAGGTCAAGAATTTGGTCAGGGCTCTCATAGATGTTCTTTTCAGGATTTCTTATGTGATTAGATATTGATTGGAGCTGCAGCCATCAGAAAGCTCAGATGAAACTGGAATGTTCACTTCCTAAGATGTCTCACATTCTTAGAAAATTGGTGCTAACTATTGGAGAAGAGTGGGGACGGTTCTCTGCACGAGGCTCCTTGGCTCTTGTTACAGCATGGCAGTTGACTTTCCTCTGAGCCAGAGATCCAAGAAGCCAAATCAGAAGCTGCAGTGACTTTATTACCTGACCTCGAAGTCAGGTAATATTCTGTTTGCCATAAAAACCTACCTCGATTCAGTGTGGGAGGGAATTGGACAAAGACCTAACAGCAGAACAATGGATCATTGGGGGTTCTCTTGGAGGTTGGTTACCACAAATTTTAAAATGGCAAATAAAAACTAAATGTGATCCTACGCACCCTTAACCTGTTCAGACATATCTTTAAATTATTTGCAGCAATCCATATGCTGTTTCTCTCCTTCGCATCCTACCTCACAACCCCTAGGCCCTCTTTACTGGTTCATAAGCCTAACTAATCTATTCCTGTCTTCTCAAATGTACCCAAACACCTGATCTTAAAACTAGTATTAATATGCAGCCAGAATTGAGAATCCTTTTTCTAACTCAATGATTTTCAAATACAAATCACTCGAGTGTCTTGTTAAATTGCACATTCTGATTCAGTAAGTCTGGGACAAGACTGAGAGTCTGCATTTCTAAAAAGGCACTCAGTTGATGCTGGTATTCCTTCTCCAAGACCACATTTTGGTATTGTGAGGCTCTAGTTCAGTGTTTTTCTGCATTTGCTGCATACTTGAATCACTTACAGGGTTCTATAAAATACTGATGTCTGGAGTCCCATCTCCAGGGATCCTGATATAATTGTTTTTCAGCAAATCACGAGCATCAGGACTGGTGGTTGTTGCATGGAAGGAAATTTGAAAATCAGTACTCTAGACTAAACTTTTGCTCAAAATTTGAAAAGTAGGGGAAAAAAGAGGCAATTAAGAGTTTACAGAACCAAGACCTGATTATAATGATATGTCATAAAGGGTGAAAACCTTGTTCAGAAAGACTGGTAGAGCCAATATTGTGGCACAGTAGGTTAAGCCATCACCTGAATCCCATATGAGTACCATTTCAAGTCCTGGCTGCTCCACTTCTGATCCACCTCCCTGCTAGCATGCCTGGGAAAGTAGTGAAAGATGGCCCAAGTTCTTGTACCCATGTGAGAGACCCAGAGTTGCAGGCTCTGGGCTTTGGCCTGGCTTGGCCCTGGATGAAGAAGATATTCATTCTCTCTCTCCCTCTCTCCCTCCCTCCCTCCCCCCTCCCCCTCCCCTCCTTCCCTCCTTCCCTCCCTGTCTCCTTCTCCCTCTCCCCTTCTTCCCCTCTCCCTCATTTCCCTCCTCTATTTAACTCTGCCTTTCAAATAAATAAGCAAATCTTTAAAAAGATAAAAAGAGACTCCAGTCGTATAAGATGAGCTCTATTCATGTTAAGAGGGAAACAGAAAAGTAGAGAACCTGCACTATACTGTTTCTCTAGTCACCGCTCACTTATGACTTGTCATTATCCTGTTCTCTCATCCAAGAACCTCACAACTTCTTTTGCCTTAAGACTTTGCCCCTTCCAACACCAATAGAAGTTCCAGAACATAAAACCAAGAGAAGGCAATCCTGGAACATCTTCTGTGATGGAAAAGAACAAACTTAAGCACGTGGTTCTCTCAACTGGTTTCTTACTGTCTTAGTCCATTTATGCTGCTATAATAAAATATCTTAGGCCAAGAAATTTCTGAAGAACATAAATTTGCCTCTTACAATTCTGAAGACTGAGAGGTCCAAGAACAAGGTGCCAACGGAAATTATGTTTAATGATGAACCCTGTCTCTCCTTCCAAGATGATGTCCTATTCCGACATCCTAGGAGGGAAAGAATGCTGTATCCTTACATGGAAGAAGAGTGGAAGAGTAAAACGGGCACCGAAGCTGGTTTGCACCTTCTGTTTTATAAGGCTCTAATCCATTCATGAGATTGGGGCCCTTTACGATTTAATTGATTCTCAGAAAGGTTCCACATCTTTTTTTTTTTTAGGTTTTCTTTTTTTTTTAACTTTTATTTAATGAATATAAATTTCCAGTGTACAGCTTATGGATTACAATGGCTTCCCCCTCCCATAACTTCCCTCCCACCCGCAACCCTCCACTCTCCTGCTCCCTCTCCCCTTCCATTTGCATCAAGATTCATTTGCAATTCTCTTTATATACAGAAGATCAATTTAGTGTAAAGATTTCAACAGTTTGCACCCACATAGAAACACAAAGTGAAACATACTGTTTGAGTACTAGTTATAGCATTAAATCAAAATGTACAACACATTAAGGACAGAGATCCCACATGAGGAGCAGGTGCACAGTGGCTCCTGTTGTTGACCCAACAAATTGACACTCTAGTTTATGGTGCCAGTAACCACCCTAGGCTGTCGTCATGAGTTGCTAAGGCTATGGAAGCCTTCCAAGTTTGCCGACTCTGATCATATTTAGACAAGGTCATAAAAGACAGAGTGAGGAGAGTAACCAATGATCCTAAGAGTGGCATTTACCAGGTCTGAACAATTATACAGCATTAAGTGGGGAAGAGGACCATCAGTACACACAGGTTGGGAGTAGAGCCATTGGTGGTAGAGTAGAGGTTATGATTACGAAGGAATGAGGCCCAAGTGCACTAGACAGGGTCTAGAACAAAGGACAGAGTCATTATTAAAGGAGCTAAGAAAGGTGCTGTCTAAGCTACAATTAAGTTTTCTGATTGAGAGGCAAATAGAACCTGATAGAAGGGGCTTGATAATAATCTGTTGGGCTTTAGGCCTTGTAAGTTAAGAGACCCAGACCTACCTATCTCTTCACATGGGGTATATCCTAAGGGAGGGGTGAACCTCCTAGGGGAAGGTTTTCAAATTCGAGGCAGGTTCAGGAAGTTCCTCTAGGCCTCCCTGGATTCAGCTTCCCCCACAACTCGCCCTTTATTGAAACAATGGCAGGGAATGAGAGGCTTCCGTAGTGCTGGAGGAAAAGTTTCATTAACTGCAAAGAGAACGACCCATTAAGTTGGAAAGGGTTAATGGATTGAGGTTCCTGTTTCCTTAGGCTAGGCCAGTGGTAGCCAAAGGCATTTTTTTCTTCCTCCTCCTAGTGAGGAGTGGTATTGAATTGTAAATGGAGAGGAAAAAAGCAGCCCTAGCAGGTGCTCTCCCTAGAGACATCTGGCCATGCCTGCCTATTAGCTTCGGCCTATTCCTGTATTTCTCCTTGTAATACGCCACCCATTTAATGAATTGTGGGCCACTGAGTAGCCGTTGCACAGTCAAGCCAATCCTATGCTATGTCCTGAAGGAGAGTAAGCGCCCATGGTGAATTGGGGCCGTCCTCAGCAGCCGCCTTGCGGAGCGCCTGGCGGAGCTCCTTGAGGTCTTTGGACTCCCAGGGGTACCAAGCTTGCGGCCTGGCTCCCCCAGGCTCTAAATTGATCGGGAAGGCCTGGATTTTAGCTGGTGTTGGTCGTCAATCACCCCCTCCCGCCCGAGGAGAAGGATGGGGGCGATCCAATGCACACGCCCAATCCCCTCCAGGATGGCGCCATGACTTGAGGTCGCCCATCCCCACCTCAGCCGCCACTTGAGCCCCCGTTCGTCCCTGAGCCCTTTCAGAAGGAGGGGGAGCTGTGGCTGTAGGCACATCTACACCTGCCTCCCCAGCCCCTGCCTTCCTCAGGCTCAGAGCGGCTCGCTGTTTGCTAAAGTCAGCCCAGGCTTCCTCCTCCCTGCACTCTTCCTCTGTGGCCGACACCTGATCCAGCCCACCCTCCCGGCAACAATGGGGTGAGCCCTTCTCCAACGCCTGGGAAGGCCGAACAGGACCTAAGGCTCCCAACACAAGGCCCTTATCATCTCCCTGTTGTCGGGAGAATGCCTTAGCAGCTTTGCTGCAGGCTGGGGAGGAGGCTTCACTACCTGGTTCCCTTACAGGGGGAAGCAGGCCCTCTGGGTGAAATGAGGCTTTGAGGTTCCACATCTTAATAACATGACATTGGGGATTAGATTTCAACATGAATTTGGGAGAAGACACCATAATTCAAACCATGGTATTTGTCATGTACCTGAACCATGCTGTGCTAAGAGTTTTAGGTGTATACATCATCTCATTTATCTCTCACCAAAACACTAACATGTGGGTTATCCTATTTTACTGATAAGAAAATGGAACTTCAAGTAGGTTTACTAATGGGATTAAATCACCTAGTTCAAGATTGGTAAAGGATTGAGAGAGAGGTTGCAATGGAAATGTGGAGGACTCAAATACTATAAGCACCCCCAGAAAATTATAAATTATTATAAATTTAAATTATTATAAAATTAAATTGTCTGTGAATAATACTACAGTGAACATGAGAGTGCAGATGTCTCTTCAACAAGCCAATTGCACATCTTAATGTGTATACCCAGAAGTGGGATTGCCAGATCATATGGTACTTTTATTTTTAATTTTTTGAGGAAACTCCATACTGCTTCCCATGATGCCATGATGACTGCTCTAATTTACATCCCAACCAACAGTGTATATGGAGTCCCCTTTCTCTACTTCTTATCTTCATCTTTTTTATAGTAATCATTCTGACAGTGAGATGATATCTCATTGTGGTTTTGATTAGAATACCCCACTTTGAGTTGATTTTCACATATCATTTAAGGGTCTAACTTAATTTTTCTGCAGGTGGATATTCAGTTTTTCCAATGCCATTTATTAAAGAGATTGTTTCTTCCCCATTGTGTGTTCTTGCCACCTTTGTAAAAGATGTATTCATCAGTTCATGAATTTGTTTCTGGGCTCTTTATTCCATTCTGTTTTTCTGTCTATTTTTATGCTAGTACCATACTGTTTTAATTACTACAGCTTTGGAACATAATTTGACATCAGGAAGTATATTGCTTACAGCTATTTTGTTCTTGTTCAAAATTGTTTTGGCTATTTGAGGTCTTCTATGGTTTCATGTGAATAATAGGGTTGTTTTTCTATTGCTATGAGATATGTCATTAGAACTTTGATAGGGCTTGCATTGAACCTATAGATTGTTTCAGATATTATGGATATTTTAACAATATTAATCCTACCAATCCATGAACATGCAATATGTTTCCACTCACTTGTGTCTTCCTCAATATCTTTTACAAGTTTGTTTATAGTTTTCAGTATAGAGATCTTTTGGTTCATTGGTTAAATTTATTCCTATGCATTTAATCTTTTTTTAAAAAAAAGATTTATTGATTTGAAAAAAAGAGTTACAGAAAGAGAGAGAGAGAAGGGTTGGGCCAGTAGGAAGCTAGGAGTAAGGAGCTTCTTCTAGGTCTCCCACGTGGGTGCAGGGGCCCAAGCACTTGAACCATCTTCTGTTGCTTTTCCAGGCACATTAGCGGAAAGCTGGAACAGAAGTGGAACAGCTATGACATGACCTGGCAGCCTTATGGGATGTAAACGTCATAGATGGTGGCTTAACCTGCTCCTCCACGATACTAGCCCTGCGTTATTTTTTTTTTTTTGTAGCTACTTTAAGTGGGATTGTGTTCTTTATTTATGTTTCTGATAGTTTGCTGTTACTATACAGTATCATTTTTTTTTCCTATTCTGGTCTTCGCTAATTCCTTCCTTCTATGAACTTTGGGCTTAGTTTGTTTTTGCTATTCTAGTTTCTTGTAGTGCAAAATTAGCATAGTTGAGCTCTTTCTTCTTTTTTTGAAATGGATATTTGTTGCTATAAACTCTTCTTAGAACTGCTTTTACAGTATCCTATAGGTTTCAGTATGTTGTGTTTCCATTTTTTTTTGTCTCAGAAATGTTTTAATGTCCTTTTAAATTCATTGGCCCTTTAATTCAGAAACATGTAGTTTGATTTCCAAGTATTTATGATTTATCCAGTTTTTCCTGTTATTCATTTTTATATACCATTATATAAATTCAGTATTTTGGGGCCATTCTTCTTGATCTCAGAATACATAATACTGAGTTCGCACAATCAAGGTGCTAAGCATAAGTAACTCTACATAATTCTTTTCTTTTGTTCCTAGTATGGTTGTATTATCAGCTTCACGTAAGTTCTTTATTTTAGTTTGGATTGAAATTTAAACTTTGACTTTTTAAACCCCTTTTATGTAATTTTACTTTTTGTGCTGTTTTTACTTAAGGTGGGCTTTCCAAAATGTTGACAATGATGAAAACAATCAATAGAAAATGATGAAAACTTCTACCTAGTTTATATTGAGTGTAGCAATAAGAGCTGTCATATAGCACTTGGGGAACATAAAATGCCATGTCTAGTTGTTTCAACCTACCTAGAATTTCAGAAGTCTTGAATTATAGGCCTGCCAATAAATGAATTTTAAATCTAAACTCTTTTTTGCTTTACCAGATATAATGATGCAAATGCCATACAATAGAGTGATTATTCTCAACTTTGAGCTGCCTATCAGAATCCCTTGGTGTGAGTCAATGCCAGAAAGCATAATGGAGAACAGTTAAATCAGAATCTCCAGATGGTGGTACCCAGTTAGCAGTATTTTGTAACAGTCCCAGTCTAATACAATGGGTGGTCACAGTCAAGACCCCTGGCTAGGAGAAATCCTTACTCCCTCCCTTCTTTTGTCTTTAACAATAGATTTAATGGCCTAGTAAGCTCTACTGACTCAAATTATTGACTATGCAGCATGAGCTAGGCATGAGGTAGGTTTTTGTCCTCAATATCACCTGAGAAATAGTCGGACTTCGGCAAGAAGCTATATGTCTTCCTTTTGAAAAGGAATATAAGGAACCAAGATAAATATCCATATCAAAATAATTAAATTATTTGTATCTTGACATATTTACTTAGGAAAATTATATTCTTGTACTGGATCTCCCACTGTTCCCTTGGCTTTACGAAAGTTACCTAATTTCTCTGTGCTTCAGTTAATACATCTGTAAAATGAGAGATTTAGTCTGGTCTAGCTACAGTTTGTTTTATAAGCAATCTTTAAGTGATTTAAGGGGTAGGGAACGGAGACTAAAATTTAAAGGCCTACAGAGTTATACAAATGACTCCCTATAGATACTTTAAATATACTACCTCATTTTGTCCTACTGGAAGCATTTAAGAGATGCATCAACTTACAAATAAGGATTAGGAAGCAGAGAAGAATCAATACATTTGTCTAAACTCATATAGCCAGGAAATAGCAGGGATACCTTTTTTCTCTCCAGAGTCTACAGGAACTAATATGTATTTACATAGTTTATTGATAATAATGCTTTGCTTTGAAAACCACTGCTTAAATTCTTTCAGTAATCTGGACATCTATGGCTTGGGCAATTGTATGGAAGAGGGTTGTTAAGAGATATAAAATACAACTTAGGTTAACAAGAAATGAGAGCTACACTGGTTAGCATTTGTCAGGCAAGGGTTTTAGAAACATATTTTCCTTGCACTCGGCTGGGTTTCTCCATTCTGATTCCATCTTCCATGGCAATAGGGCTCCTCACTGCAATTCAGCAGTTTCCTTTGCTAATCTGAGTTTGATAAATTTCTCCTTTAGAAAATTGTCTCTTTTTCCTTCCCTAATTCCTGTTCTATGGAAATGGAAATAAAGGAAGAGACAACTAAAAACACAGAGTACATCCTATTACTATTATTGTCATTTTTTCACCTGAGGAGCATTATAGTATCATCACTTACCTCGATCTATACAGTTTATAAAATTATACATTCAACACTATATTTAAAACTATCTCTTAGGCAGACATTTGACATAGCACTAGTATTACTGCACCTCACATCATAGTACAGGGGTTCAAGTTCCTGCTCCACTCTTGATTCCAACTTCCTGCTAACTCAGATCGTGGGAGGCAGCAGTGATGGCTCAAGTAGTTGGCTCTCTGCCACCCACATGGAAGACACTGGCTCACAGCTTCGACTCTCAGCACAGAACCATGGCAGGCATTTGGGAAGTAAATCAGAAGATGGGAGCACTTGCTCTTACATACTCGCTTGTTCTTTCTCTCTCTCTCTCTCTTCCTCTCTCTCCCTCACTCACTCTCAAACAAGTACAAAATAATTAATATTTCATAAATTAATTATATAAATTCATTTTAATTAAATTCATCTTGTGAAAAAATGATTTCAAAATGGGTCAAAGACTCAAATATTTCAAAAAGACTAATACATTTTTACTGTAGTTTATGCCTTTATTCATGCTTTTATGCCTTTATACACATGTTCATAAAATATTAAAGAAAGACCCAAGATACAATCATTTGAAAAGCAAAAAGAAAGATTACATGAAAGGAATGAAAGTCAGACTTCAGAAGGATTTGCATGGCAAACGTGAACACAATTATTTCAACAACAAAACAAAATACAGATTTTCTAAGATTAAGCAGTCTACATGAGCCTGATCATGGTGGGAAACATCAAATTTCTCACAAGACTATGACATTAATGAAACCAAGGAAGGGTATCAACTTTTATTTCTAAAATAACCATAAAATATGCGAGTACTTTTATATCAATGGTGCCATGTTCCATATATCATTTTGCATATTTTTTTCTTCATCGAATAACACTCCTGGGAAATTTTCACTTTTGGGGCCATTAGGAAATATTTTCCTCTTTTTAACAGCTTCATAGTATTCGACAATATTAATACATCTTTATTAATCTTTCCTCTATTGGTGGGAACTTACCTTGTTCCTAAATTTTCACCTAGAATTTGTGTGTCCTTTCAGATGCAGCCATGAATGTATATACAGCATTTTATCTAGAGAAGAAACTCTAAAAAGTAAGCTTGCAAGGGGAATTTTTCTCTTTACTGAATTATCACCCTCCATAGTGGCCATATCACTTTACGTCCCAACCCACATATTTTGGATTCCAACAATAGGTTATGATGCCCAAGAATTGGTATCTTCAACTTCAAAATAGTGCCCCTCCCTAGTATACTTGTGGAATTGTGGGCCTTTTAATTCCACTCAGGTATAATCCATTTTATATCTGTTGTTTCATATCCAGGATCTTTCCTGCCATTGACAACTACATAAGATTCCTTTTGCTGCTGTAGCAAACTCTCATAAAGTTAGCAGCTTAAAACAACATGCATGCATTACATTATAGATCTTGAGATCAGAAGTCCAAAATGGGTTTTTCCAAAATGGGTTTTATGAGGCCGAAATCAAGGTGTTAGCAGGACTGTATTGCTACTGGAGGAAATAAGAGAGAATCTGCATCGTTGTCTTTTCCAGCTCCTAGAAGTCCACCATATGCCTTGGCTCAGGGTTCTTTGTCTCATCTTCAAAGCCAGTACTTTAACATCTTCCAGTCTTCTTCTGGTTTCAATGCTTCTGCCTCCCTCTGGCAATGACCCTTGTGAATACATTTAGGGCTTACCCAAATAATGTACAAAATATTCCCATTTCTTTTTTTTAAGGTTTATTTTATTTATTTGAAAGGCAAAGTTACCAGAGTTGGGGAGACAGAGAGAGAGGTCTTCCATTTGTTGGTTCACTCCTTAGTTGGCCACAACATCTGGGCCTGGGCCAGGCTGAAGCCAGGATCCAGGAGATTCTTCTGGGTCTCCCACTTGGGCCATCCTCTGTTGCTTTCCCAGACACATTAGCAGGGAGCTGGATCAGAAATGGAGCAGCTGGGACTCGAACTGGCACCCATATGGAATGTCTTCATTGCAGGTAAAAGCTTAACCCACTGTGTCATAGTGACAGCCCCAATATTCCCATTTCAAGATTCTTAATCACATCAGCAAAATCCATTTTGCCATGTCATATAAAATATTCACAGGTTGAGGCCGGTGCTTTGGAATAGCTGGTAAAGCCACTGCTTGTGGCACTGGTATCTCATTTGGGTACCAGTTTGAGTCTCAGCTGCTCCACTTCCATTCCAGCTTCCTGCTAATGCACCTGGGAAAGCATCAGAAGAAACTGGCCCAGGTGGTTAGGTCCCTGCATCCCAGTAGGACACTCAGAAGAAGCTCCTGGCTTTAGATCTGCCCAGCTCCAGCCATTGTGGCCATTTGGGGAGTGAAGCAGCAGATGGAAAATCTGTCTCTGCCTCCCTCCCCCTTCCTCCCTCCCTCCCCCTTCCTCCCTCCCTCCTTCCCTCCCCTCTCTCCCTCCCCCTCCCTCCCTCTCCCTCCCTCTCTTCCCCTCCTTTTCTGCCTCTCTCCCTCTCTCCCTCCCCCTCCCTACCTCTCCCTCCCTCTCTTTCCCTCCTGTTCTGCCTCTCTCCCTCTCTCCCTCTCCCTCTCCCTCTCCCTCTCCCTCTGCCTCTGCCTCTGCCTCTGCCTCTGCCTCTGCCTCTGCCTCTCCCAAGCCTTCTCCCTCTCCTTCATTCCCTCCCTCCCTCTCCCCCTCTGGCACTCTTGCTCTCTCACTCTGTAACTTTGCCTTTCAAATAAATAAATCTAAAAAATATTCACAGGCTTAGGGAGTAGGTTGCAGGCATCTTTTGGATGCCATGATTCTGCCTATCACACCAGCCATATATTGAGCCCCCACTTGTCTCAGTGTTGGCTGCTACCTAGAAACTCAGCATGATAGTCCTCCTGAATTCCTCACTGCTATTTCCATCCCAGTTGTAACAAAAAGTAGTGTGGTGATGGTCATACTACTTTGGAAACCTGCTCTGTTACTTACAGTTAGGAGGTAAGATCAGAGTAAAACAAATCAAAACCGTTTTTTTTTTTAAGATTTATGTATTTATTTAAAAGTCAGAATTACACACCGAGAGAAGGAGAAGCAGAGAGAGAGAGAGAGAGAGAGAGAGAGTGAGAGAGTGTCTTCCATCCATTGGTTCACTCCCCAGTTGGCCGCAATGGCTGGAGATACTCATATCCAAAGCCAAGAGCCAGGAGCTTCCTCCAGGTCTCCCATGTGGGTGCAGGGTCCCAAGGACTTGGATTCTACTGCTTTCCCAGGCCATAGCCGAGAGCTAGATCGGAAGTGGAGCAGCCTGGATTCGAACTGGCACCCATATGGAATGCCGACACTGCAGGCGGCGGCTTTACCCACTACACCACAGCTCCAGCCCCCAAAGCTGTTCTTGATCTATGACATTCCCACAGAAAGGGAAAAGAAAACCAGCAAGAATTATTCATAGGAAAGCCCCATTAGAGAATATATTGTGGTGTTACTAGCTTCCCTATTCCAGTGGTACTTCTTTTTCCATGCCTTCCTCACCGTGCTGATTGCCACCCTTTTAGGGGATCACAGTCCTTGAACAAGGGTTACTCTTTCCAACACTGAGCAATCCAAAATAAGTTCTTCTCCAAATTTTCTTAAGATAATGACCATGCCTGCTCATTCTCCCCAGATAACCAGTCAGTAAATATACACACGTACGCACACCCACAGAGACACCAGAGATGAACAATTGCAGAACAGTATAATCCATAAATACATTGAGAAAGAGAAACATTTCTATAAATTCAATAATCTCAGAAATTTTCTATATATTATAGTCAAATTAACTTCCCTGTTGTTTCTTTTTTTCTACTGTACTAGCCATAACCTAGTTAACAACCTAGCCATGTATCTTGGATTTGCCATGTTATGGATACACAAGGATATAACCAAATTTTTGGAGTGATTGCCTCATTTACACTGCACAGGTGAATGTCTCAGGCCGGATATTGCCTATAGTAGTCTCCACAAGAAGAAGGCAGAAAAGGTTAAGGTTTGGTGTCCATCATCTTAGGGCCAGGGATATTGGGAAGCTCCTGGTCAGCCACATATGTGAGTGACATTGAGCAACAAACTAATACCATTGTAAAATTCAGAAGCATGGAAAATGGAAAAACAAATTATAATATTTAGAAAAATTCTTATTAGCAGGTAACACAAGGAATACTTTCTGAATCAAGTGGAAATAGATGTTATATAATGGAAATAAATTAAATAAGCAATTTCTATGCTAATAATGATGTAACTTTTTTCACCAGAAACCTTTTATTTAAGGTATACAAACTTTAGGAACATACTGATTCTTCTCACTGTACCTACACTCCCACCATTCTTTCTCTACCCTCTCCTATTCCCAGTCTTATTTTTTTCTAAGATCTATTTTCAGTTAACTTTCTAAGCATAGGGTTAATTCTATACTAAGTAAAGAGTTCAACAAATAGCTTCAAAAAAAGTGCTCCTCAACAGTCTAGAAAAGGGCTGTTCAAAGTCATCACATCTCAAAATGTCAATTTTATTTCTATAGATTACCTTTTAGGTGTTCTATTAGTTACCACAGATCAATGAGAATATGTGTTATTTTTCCTTTTGGGACTGGCTTATTTCACTAAGTATTGTGTTTTCTAGTTGCATCCATTTTGTTGCAAATGACAGAATTTCTTTTTTTTTTACTGCTGTGTAGTATTCCATGCTGTATGTATCCAATAATTTCTTTATCCAGTGTTCAGTTGATGGGGATTTGGGTTGATTCCATATCTTAGCTATTGTGAATTGAGCTGCAGTAAACATGGGAGTACAGATAACTCTTTCATATGCTGATTTCATTTCCCTTGGGTAAATTCCCAGGAGTGGGATGGCTGGGTCATATGGTAGGTCTATATTCAGATTTCTGAGGTATCTCCAAACTGATTTCCATAGTGGCTTTACCAGTTTACATTCCCTCCAACAGTGGATTAGGGTGCCTTTTCCCCTACATCCTCACCAGCATTTGTTGTTTGTTGATTTCTGTATGAAAGCCATTCTAATGGGGGAGATGTGAAACATTGTAGTTTTAATTTGCATTTCCCTGACAGCTAGTGTTCTTGAGCACTTGTGTCTGTTGGCCATTTGGATTTCCTTTTTTGAAAAACAGCTGTTTAAGTCCTTTGCACAATTTTTTTAAAGTACACCTTTATTTCTTTGAGTTACAGAGAGCAGCATAGACAGAGAAGGTCTTCCAGCCTCTGATTCATGCCCCAAATGGCTGCGAAGGGTAGAGCTGAGCCGATGCGAACCCAGAAGCCAGAATCTTCTTCCAGATCTCCCACATGGATGCAGGGGCCCAAGGTTTGGGCCATTCTCCACTGCTTTCCCAGGCACATTAGCAGGGAGCTGGATCAGAAGTGGAGCAGCTGCTTACCTCTTCACTTTCGTGTTTCTTTTATGGTACAGACGTTTCTCAATTTGGTGTAATGTCTTTTGTCAATTTTGGCTTTGATTAGCTGTGCCTCTGGGGTCTTTTCCAAGAATTCTTTGCCTGTGCCAATATCTTTCAGGGTTTCCCCAATGTTTTATAATAACTTGATGGTATCTGGTCATAAATTTAGGTCTTTGATCCATTTTGAATGGATTTTTGTGTAAGGTATAAGGTAGAGGACTTGCTTCATACTTTTTCATGCAGAAATCCAGTTTTCCCAGCACCACTTGTTGAAGAGACTGTCCTTGCTCCAGGGGTTGGTTTTTAGCTGTTTGTCAAAGATAAGTTGGTTGTAGATGCATGGATTGATTTCTGGACTTTCTATTCTGTTCTATTTGTCTATCCATCTGTTTTTGTGCCAGAACCAAGCTGTATTGATTATAACTGCCCCATAGTATGTCTTGAAATCCGGTATTATGCTGCCTCCAGCTTTATTTTTGTTGTTTAAGATTGCTTTAGCTATTCGGGGTCTCCTGTGTTTCCATATGAATTTCAGCATCATTTTTTCTATATCTGAGAAGAATGTCCTTGTTATTTTGATTAGTATTGCATTGAATCTGTAAATTGCTTTGGATAGTATGAACATTTTGAAGATACTGATTCTTCCAATCCAGGAACATGGAATATTTTTTTTTCCTTTTTTTGTGTCTTCTTCTATTTCTTTCTTTAATGTTTTGTAATTCTTATCATAGAGATCTTTGATGTCCTTGGTTAAACTTACTCCAAGGTATTCAATTTTTTTGCAGCTATTGTCAATGGGATTGATCTTAGAATTTCTTTCTTAGCCATAGCATTTTCTGTGCATACAGAGGCTATTGATTTTTGTGTGTTGATTTTATATCCTGCCACTTTACCAAACTCTTCTGAGTTCCAGCAGCCCCTTACTGGAGTCCTTTGGATCCCCCATGTATAGAATCATATCATCTACAAATAGGGATAGTTTGCCTTCCTCCATCCCAATTCATATCCATTTGATTTCTTTTTCTTGCCTGACCATTGTGGCTAAATCTTCCAGAACTATATTGAATAGCAGTGGAGATAGTGGGCATCCTTGTCTGGTACCAAATCTCAGTGGGAATGCTTCCAACTTTTCCCCATTCAATAGGATGCTGGCCATGGGCTTATAATAAATTGCCTTGTGTTGAGGAATATTCCTTCTATACCCAATTTGCTTAAGATTTTCATCATGAAAGGATGTTGTATTTTATCAAATGCTTTCTCTGCATCTGTTGAAATAATCACATGGCTTTCATTCTTCAGTTTGTTAATGCAATGTATCACAGTTATTGATTTGCAAATGTTGAAACATCCCTGCATACCAGAGGCAAATCTCACGTGGTCCAGGTGAAAGATCTTTCTGATGTGTTGTTGGATTTGATTAGCTAGTATTTTCTTGAGGACTTTTGCATCTATGTTCATCAGGGAAATTGGTCTGTAGTTCTCTTTCTCTGCTGCATCTTTTTCAGGTTTGGGAATTAAGGTGATGCTGGCTTCATAGAAGGATTCAGGAGGATTCCCTCCCTTTCAGTTGTTTTGAATAGCTTGAGAAGAATTGAAATTAGTTCCTTAAATGTCTGGTAGAATTGTGAAGCCATCTGGTCCTGGGCTTTTCTTTGCTGGGAGGGTCTTATTACTGATTCAATTTCCATCTTGTTTTAGATCTGTTTAGATTTTCTGTCTTCATGGCTTCATTTAGGTAGGTTGTATGCGTCCAGGAATCTATCCATTTCTTCTAGGTTTCCCAATTTGTTCACATACAGCTCTTTTTAGTAATTTCTGGTGATTCTTTTTATTTCTGTGGTGTCTGTTATTACATTTCCTTTTTCATTTCTAAATTTGTTGATTTGGGTCTTCTCCCTCTTTTCATTAGTTGAGCCAATAATGTGTCAATTTTGTTCATTTGTTCAAAAAAGCAGCTCTCCATTTTGCTGATCTTTTGCAATTTTTTTTGTTTTTTTCTTCTCTAATTTTAATTATTTCTTTTTTCCTACTGTGTTTGGGTTTAGTTTGCTGTTGCTTTTTGTAGGTCCTTGAGATGCGTAATAACAATGTAACTTTAAAAGAGTTTTCTCTGGCTACAAGTAATTTTTTTAAAATAATACACCCATGATAACAATTTGCATTAGGAACCTATATTTTAGGTACACAATTTCTTTTTCTTTCACAAATTTTCCTGTTTTAATGAATTTTCACTTTTATTTATGAGCTATTTTAGTTGTGGAATTGAATGGTGCTACTGAGAACATCATTGCTAATGGCTTTGTAAGTCTCCATTTCATTCAAAAAAGTTTTATGTATGTATAGCACTTGAATAGAATAAGAAAGCTACCAAAGAAACTCAAAACCAAAGGACATACAGAATCTAAAATATAAAATATGTTATTGGGTGCCAGTTTTAGTGTTATAAATAATCCCATAATACTAACGTCTGTATTCCATAGGCTACTGCTTCATAAATGAACAAGAAAATTGTAAGGAGAATAATATATTCATATCATAGGTATGTAGCTCTGTGGTAGATCAAAGATAATTACAAATTATTTGATCTTCTCCCACTGAGAGGCAGAGTCTATATCATCTTGGCTGCTTTTGACCAATATGAAATGCCAGAAGTGACACTGTGTCAGGATCTTGGACTGGGCATTAAAAGACTGACAAAATATATTTCCTGTTTCTTGCAAACTCACTCTGAAGCAAGCCAATGACCATAAGGAGTCCAACTACCTTGATATTGCCAGGTTGTCAAGAAGCCCACAGCATTTGAAAAGGCAGTGGGAAATGAGGTTACTGTTCAGGGTGAATGCCAAGGAGCTTCCCAGTACTAAGTATGTGAGTAACTAAGCCATCCTGTGAAAAATCTCTCTAGGTACAATTACATGATCTGACAATAGTCAAGCACATCATAGTTTCTGACCCATGAAACTGTGACTAAATAAAAAGGCTGTTTTAAGGCCAGTCCACTGCAGTGGCTTTCAATGTGGTATGCCTGGGCTTCAGCAGAAGTCAGCTTGTGAAGAGCCCTGGCAGCTCTGCCAAGAGTTGGATCACTGGAAATGGACCTACCCTGGAGTTGAAGGATGCCCAGGTCAGAGCCACAGATCTTATTGGCTCTAAGCTGAAAAGCCCTTCACTCAGCCCAACTTCCAAAGTGACCACTGCAGCTGAGGGGACATCCAAGTAGGGTCAGCAACATTGCAGGCAGAACTGTCAATTTCTTGTTAGAGATGCCACCTGCCTTTACCTGGCCAGCTCTCCTCCCAGGCCAGCCAAGTAATGAAAGTCAACAGAGTGCCTTCCCCTAGGAGGTTCACACCTCCCTTAGGATGTACCCCATGGGAAGAGATAGATAGGTCTGGGCCTCTTAACTTATAAGGCCTAAAGCAAAACAGATTATTATCAAGCCCCTTCTATCAGGTTCTATTTGCCTCTCAATCAGAAAACTTAATTGTAGCTTAGACAGCACCTTTCTTAGCTCCTCTAATAATGACTCTGTCCTTTGTTCTTAGACCCTGTCTAGCGCACTTGGGCCTCATTCCTTCGTAATCATAACCTCTACTCTACCACCAATGGCTCTACTCCCAACCTGTGTGTACTGATGGTCCTCTTCCCCACTTAATGCTGTATAATTGTTCAGACCTGGTCAATGCCACTCTTAGGATCATTGGTTACTATCCTCACTTTTATGACCTTGTCTAAATATGATCAGAGTCGGCAAACTTGGAAGGCTTCCATAGCCTTGGCAACTCATGACGAGAACCTAGGGTGGTTACTGGTGCCATAAACTAGAGTGTCAATGTGTTGGGTCAACAACAGGAGTCACTGTGCACTTGCTCCTCATGTAGGATCTCTGTCCTTAATGTGCTGTACATTGTGATTTAATGCTATAACTAGTACTCAAACAGTATGTTTCACTTTGTGTTTCTATGTGGGTGCAAACTGTTGAAATCTTTACTTAATATATACTAAATTGATCTTCTGTGTATAAAGAGAATTGAAAATGAATCTTGATGTGAATGGTAGGGGAGAGGGAGCGGGAGAGGGGAGGGTTGCGGGTGGGAGGGAAGTTATGGGAGGGGGAAGCCATTGTAATCCATAAGCTGTACATTGGAAATTTATATTCATTAAATAAAAGTTAAAGTAATCTAAAAAAAATTTAAAAAGGCTGTTTTAAGCCACTAAATTGAGGAGTACTTTACTAAGCAGAAATAAATAAGCTCAGCTCCTTTGGATTGACTAGCAGAGACCTAATGAAGAGCATGGTCAGTTTTGACTTAACAAGGGAATGTTATCACTTGTACCTTAAAAGGCAGTAGAGAACCTTCAGTTAGTTTCAATACCTTTGTAGGTATCTATAAAATTGTACCTCAGAAAATAGAGTATGGTGTGTGAGATTAGACTTTTGGCTGTTCTAATTGCTTGGGGGACATCCTCTATTTTCCTTGATCCAAGATGCCTTCAGATACCCAATTTCCAACCTTATGTCTGTGCACCACACTCATCCTCATGGCAATGGTACTTACACCCCAGTTATTTGCCCACATTATGTTCTATAAGAGAAGGAATAGCTAATGCTAATAATGATTCCAATATACGAAGTGTTTCTAAGTGCCAGACAGTATGCTTTGTATCTATTACTTCACTATGAAGAGCCCATATGTAAGTTCTGTTTGTATACCTATTACGTGGATAAGGAAACTACGGCTGAGAGAGGATTAGCGATATATACAAAGTCAATGAACAATTAAGTGGTCAATGTGGGATTTAAACTCAGGAAGGCTGACTCTAGGGCAGACAGTGCATTTTGCTACTACCAAAGGTCTGTAGCTAGCTGCTACCCATTTATTACTTGTTACATAGTCTGTAAGAAAGATAATTTGTTAACATATGCTCTCCCTCTGCCAGGTGGATAAGAGTCAGAGTAAAAGGTTTGGGTAAATGTGCAATGCTAGACCTTTACCTAAGATATAACAATTTATCAGTGCATTTCCTTTTTTTCCACCCCAGATCACATAAAGTTTAGTCCCCACTCTGATTTATCCAGAGGTTAACTGCATTTGATTGCACAAATACCTACCTCTAAACGTGGGTATTAGTAGCTTGCTGTGTGATTGTTAATTCCAATCAGTTTACATTAGGTCAAGCTGCCAAGTTCACCAGTAAAAGCAAATGCATCTCCAGAATAAATGCTGCTTTGGGGGAGCTTTTCTGTCAGTCATTACACTCTTCACAGAATTTTAAATGAGCAAGCACAATTCACAGAAAATTGCCCAGTCAGATACATCAAGTAGATCCTTCCACATTTGTAAGCTAGTCAATTAATTCAAAGTATTATTCACTTAGTCAAGAACTATAGTTAGAAATAATGATCATTCTAAGTTAATATAGGAGAGTTGAGCAGCTTGAGTTCACAAACAATTGCCCAAAGGAAAGATCTTTAAGTATTAATAATATGTATGTGATTAGAACCAGAAGAATGACAGCTAACTTGAACGAAGATCTATTTCAAAAGGCCTTCCATCTGGCTTCAATTTTACTAGTTCTTTTAAGTTAAATGGGGGGAGGGGTTCAACATGAAGAAAATGTAGCTTACCTATGAAAGAAAGGTTCCTAATGATAATTTTGTCATTAATTGTAGCATTTTTATGTATTGGGGATATAGCTGTATAAATGAAACAAATTATGTGAAAGAGACCATGTTAGATTACAAGTATTTATATGTCTCTTCTTGAAGGAAGTATAAGGTCTCTGAGGTTAAGACTTAGTTTTTATTCATTTCTGTATCACCCAGAGCACACCTAATACAGTGCTTGGTAAATTTGCTGAAAAAAAAATATGGGCTAAGTAGAACTAAATTTGGAGTCTCTCTTTAAATAACCATGTTTGTAAATGCATAGAAAGCATACCAATATTAAAAAGCGTCTAACTTAGTCTATTAATATAACATTTGCTTTTATCTCAGCTTTTTTGAGATGTAATTTAATACCATAAAGTCTACCCATCTAAAGTATATATTTCATTGCTTTTAAGAGAGTATTCTGAGTTGTACAAACATCACCATGATCAATGTCAGAGCATTTTATCACCTCAGAAAGAAACTCTGCACCCATTAGCAGCCACTGCCCATTCTCCCAAACTCCACACCCTCGAAACAACAAATGCCAATTGTTGTCTCTATAGATTTGCCTACTGTGAACATTTTATATAAATAGGATTATATAATATGTGCATTTTACGCCCAGCTTCTTTAGCTTTACCATAATGTTATTGAGATTCATCCCCTGTTTAGTATGATCAGTACTCACTACTTTATGATTAAATAATATTTCATTATATGAATAGACCCATTGTACTTATTCATATCAGTGATGATGAATATTTGGATTGCTTTCACTTTTTTAAGATTTATTTATTTGTTTGAAAGGCAGAATTACAGAGAGGTAGAGGCAGAGAGAGAGAGAGAGTCTTCCATCAGCTGGTTCATTCCCCAGATGGCTTCAATAGCTGGTGCTGCACCAATTCTAAGCCAGGAGCCAAGAACTTCAGGTGCAGGGGCCCAAGGACTTGGGCCATCTTCTACTGTTTTCCCAGGCTGTAGCAAAGAGCTGGGTCAGAAGTGGAGCTGCTGGGTCTCAAAACAGCACCCATACAGGATGCTGGAACTGCAGGCAGTGGCTTTATCTATTATGCCACAGTGCTGGCCCCATGCTTCCACTTTTTAAAAAAATATTAGGGGTGCCAGCGCCATGGCTCACTTGGTTAATCCTCCGCCTGCGGTGCCGGCATCCCATGTGGGCACTGGGTTCTAGTCCCGTTTGCCCCTCTTCCAGTCCAGCTCTCTGCTGTGGCCTGGGAAGGCAGTGGAGGATGGCCCAAGTGCTCGGGCCCCTGCACCCGCGTGGGAGACCAGGAGGGGGTACCTGGCTCCTGGCTTTGGATTGGCACAGCACCGGCCATAGAGGTCATTTGGGGAGTGAACCATCAGATGGGAGACCTCTCTTTCTCTCTCTGCCTCTCCTCTGTGTAACTCTGACTTTCCAATAAATAAATAAATAAATAAATCTTTAAAAAATATTAGTTGTTACTGTGACCTTTTTTTTTTTTAGGTTTTATGTATTTATTTGAGAGACAGAGAAAAAGGTCTTCCATCCGCTGCTTCACTCCCCAAATGGTCACAAGGGCCAGAGTTTGGCCAGTCTGAATCCAGGAGCCAGGAGCTTCTTCCAGGTCTCCCAAATGGGTACAGGGGCCAAAAGACTTGGGCCATCTTCTGTTGCCTTCCCAGGCCATAAACAGAGAGCTGGATCAGAAGAAGAGCAGCTGGGACATGAATCAGCACCCACATGGGACGATGGTGCCACAGGCAGAGGCTTAGCCTACTATGCCACAGCACTGGCCCCTGCTTCCACTTTTTAAAAAAGATTGATTGATTGCTTTGAAAGTCAGAGTGACACAGACAGATAGAGACGTCTTCCATCCACTGGTTAACTCCACAAATGGCCCCAAAAGCCTGAGCAAGGCCAGATCAGAGCCAGGAGCCCAGGCACTCCATCCACATCTCCCATGTGGGCAGCAGGGCTTGACCAAGCGCTTGACCTGTCATCTGATGCCTACTCAGGTGTTTTAGCAGGAAGTTGGATAGAAAGCATAGCAGCAGAGACTTGAAGGACAACATGAGATGCTAGCCTTACAAAAGATGGCTTAACCCACTATACCACCCCAGTCCCTGTCCCCACTTTTTAGCCACTACAAATAATGCTGCTATTAACATTAATTTTTAAGTGTTTGTGTAGGAATAACTTTTCATTTCTCTTTGGCATACACCTAGGGGTGGAATTGCTGAGTCATATGGTAACTGTAAGTTCAACTTTTAGATTAACTGACAAGCTGTTTTCCAAAGCAGTTGCACCACTGTATATTACCACCAATAATGTTAGAGAGTCTTCACCAATCTTAACATTGACCTTTTTTTTTCTTAATTTCAGTCACACTACTGGGTATGAAGTGGTATCTTATTGTGAATTTGATTTGCATTTCCCTAATGAGTTTGATATTAATTTTTTTTTTTATTTTTGACAGGCAGAGTGGATAGTGAGAGAGAGAGAGAGAGAAAGGTCTTCCTTTGCCGTTGGTTCACCCTCCAATGGACACTGCGGCCGGCGCGCTGCGACCGGCCACCGCGCTGATCCGATGGCAGGAGCCAGGTGCTTCTCCCGGTCTCCCATGGGGTGCAGGGCCCAAACACTTGGGCCATCCTCCACTGCATTCCCGGCCACAACAGAGAGCTGGCCTGGAAGAGGGGCAACCGGGACAGACTAGAACCCGGTGTGCCAGCACCACAAGGCGGAGGATTAGCCTGTTGAGCCACGGCGCCAGCCGAGTTTGATATTAAAAAAAGATTTTGAGTGCTTAGTGGAGATTCCTGAAGTTATATTTACTGATTTTTTTTCTTTTTTTACTTAAGCTTTTGGTACTAGGTCCAATAATCCATTATCTAATCCGTGTTCTCTACTGATGCTAGTAAACAATTTTGATTACAACTTTGTCATAAATTTTGAGGTGCACATTTCTTCTATGTCCCTGTTAGCATTACTTAGCCATGTTCCACAATTTTAAAAGTATTTATTTATTTATTTGAAAGGCAGAGAGAGAGAGAGAGAGAGAGAGAGAGAGAGAGAGATCTTCCATCTGTTGGTTCACTCTCCAAATGGCCAAACAGTCAAGGCTGGGCCAAACCGAACTCAAGAGCAAGGAGCTTCATCTGGGTGTCCCCACGTGAGTTACAGAGGCTCAGTCACACAGGACACTAGAATACATCCGAGAAAGTTACAGCAGGATATTCATATTGATAGTTTACCATTTGGAGTAAAATGTCTAATTGATGTTTTATCACGTTGAGTAAAATGTAGAAACCCTGCTTCCACTTAGATTCATTTATCTTGTCTACATTTAAATATAATTTTCTTACTTATCTCCTCTACATACACTGAACACCACATCAGATTGTGTTACAACATTTGCTTCAAATATCAAACTGTAGTTTATGAAACTCACGAGAATATGAATCTAACATATATTACTGCATTCTTACCCTTTATGAAGTTTTTCTTTCCTTTCTGAAGTTCCAAACCTCTATCTGCTATCATTTTCCTTTCTGTTTGGAGACCTTTCTTTAGCTCTTCTTGGGGGTACAATTGCTAGCAATAAATTCTCATTTTTCCTTCATCTGAGAATGTTTTTATTGCTCCTTCATTCCTGAAGAATATTTGTTCTGAGTGTGAAATTTGGGATTGACAATTATCTCCTCACATTACTTGAAAAAATGTTGCACTGAGCCTCCTGGATTTCATGGTTTTAGGTGAGAAATCCATTGTAATTTGCAGTGCTGTTCCACTTTAAGAAATATGTTGTTTCTGTCTGGCTGTTTTCAAGAGTTTCTTTTCCTTTGTGTTTACTTTTCCAGAGGTTGATTTTTTTTTGTATCTTGGCATGAATTTCCTTTAGGTTTATCCTACTTGGGGTTCCCTCAGCTTCTAGAATCTATAGAATTATTTCTTTCACTGAATTTGGAGGTTTTCAATCATTGTTTTTTCAAATGTTCTTTTTTCCTCTATTTCCTAGGTGCTGATGATGTAGATATTAGAATTTTGTTAATGTCTTGGAGTTCCCTGATACTTTATTCATTTTATTTCCAGTTCTTTTTCTCTCCAGAATTAAGGTAAATCTCAGATTGATTAATTCTAATCAAATGTTCTTCAATTCACTGATTCTACCCTCTGTGATCTCCTGTCCACTCTTAAGCCCACCCATTGAATGCTTTATTTTGGTTTTTCAAATTTTTAATTCTATTATTTCCATTTGGTTTTCTTTAAAACACCTTTCCTTGCTGATATTTTCTATTTTTCCTTTGTTTCAAGTATACTATGTGTATATATATTTATATATAGTTGCTTATTGACACTTTTATGATGGCTACTTTAAAAAGTTCATCAGATAATGTCAACACCTGATGTGTCTTGGTGTTCTTATCAGTTGACTGTCTTTCTTTTCATTCATGCTGTGATTCTCCTCACTGTCAGTACAAGTGATTTTCTATTATATTCTGGACATTTTAGATATTACATAATGAGACCATAAACCATATTTAATGTTTTTTGGAAGAAAATCACCTGTTACAGTGTAGGTAAGGATAGTTTGCTGCAAAGGCTCTGCTTCCCATGACCCTTACAATAGTAAAAGTGGGGCAGTAACAGATTGCGGGTGAGTGGGGTGAAGGGTTAGCTCCCCCATTGGCCCTGTTTTTACCATGTTGGTGAAAGTAGGGTACTAACTTACACCATCTCATCGCCTCTGAGTGAATTTACATATAAGTTCATCTTCCTACTGTACCTTGCCAACACCAGATAGGAGGTAAACAGAACTGACTCCACATTTTGCTGTGGAAGGATACCATCAGAAACTCACTCTCTACTGGACCACACTGAGAAAAAGGGAGAGGAAACAGGGTGCCAACTAGCCCCACATCCTATCATCTCCACCAGGTCCCATTGACATCATGGGTAAAGGATAGGATTAAATGCTCACTGGCCCCAAATTTCAGTGCTTTGTTCAGTCTCGCTAATGCTAGGTACAAAGAAAAGTCAGCCCACTGTTGGATCCCACTGACATTGCTCTGGTTGAGGTATCAGAATACCACTTGCTACTGCCAGGCAGGGGATGGAAGAGCAGGAATGCTAACGCTATTGTGGCAGGGTCAGAATAGCCCCTGGTTCTGAAGGCTGGAGTATGGAAGTTCAGCTGCCTCACCATTCTGCTGACATCCCTGAGTAGAGGAATTTGAATGCTGTCTGTTTCTACTGGGCAGCAGAAGGAAGATGAGTTCAGCATCAGAAGGTTAGCTTCCTGCTCAGCCCACGGCCAAAAAAGGGAAGAAATTACAGTGCCACTCTCTGCTTCCATGGGGCATGCTAGTAGCATAAATATCAACTTCTCACCAAGCCCCACTGAAATATCAGAGGTAGGGGACATTCTTTGATTGGTGCTTAGTTGGAGTGGGGTAAGATTTATAAAAAAAATGTTTACGTTTATTATCACTAGGCTAACCTTTTCTAGTTCTTTGGTTAGGAGACTCGAGAGAGGGTAGTTTTCATTTGTCTATGGCTATTGCCACTCCCAGATCAGAGACTTTTGGGAAGCCCTCTCTGGGCTATATGGGAGATCATAAGGAAACCCAGAGAGTTTCCCACCATGCACTGAAATCTCTAGGCTGCCCACCTTTTTACTTCCACTTTCCAGAGCTTTCCTGTGCTTGTTAGCTGTGACTTATCAAAGGATTTGAGAAAATATTTAAGATCTGAGATGAAAGTTATATATCAATTTGCCTCAAATTAAATTTTATTCTAGGTAACATTTTAGATGATCTGAAAAATCAAGCACACAATAAAGTGCCCGTTAGTATAGGTAAGACTTGATCCAAATGTCAGTATTAATAATATTTTCTCTGAAAATCCCCTTACGATTATCAAAACATTTCTCTTTTTTCTCCCCATATCTTTCAAATGTTTTTAATGCTGGTAAGAACTGATATGGTAGAACCTTTCTGAAGATGCATAGTCATCTAAAAATAGCTCTGATTGCATGAACTAGGGAAGGGAAAATTAAAAGAACAATGAAGAGTACAGCTATGTAGGTAAATGGGCATTTTTTTTTTTGCTAGAAAGAAAGGAGAAAGTGTTATACAAAAAAAAATCTGTGTTGCAAAAACTATAAATAAGCTTTATAAATTAAAATGATACAAAAATGTCAGTTAAAAATAAAAGCAAAAGAACACCCTAACTCATTAAACTTGGAAATTTCAAAGCTATCCCCACAGATAAATGGAGGCACTTTGTAAATTCACAGAAGTAATAGAGTATGGAAGTAGTCATTGAGTTCTCTGCCTGTTGTAATTCCTTTTGTTGCCTTTGCGGCAGGGAGAGCTGCTGAAATACTGATCCTGGTGCAGTTCATAAACCCTGTAGCCTCTCTGATGTTTCTTGTTCATAAACTAGAATACACAATGATGCTAAATGTCTGGAGAAAAAGATGTAAGTTACTTTCCTCAGCTTTCTCCTTGGTAATTATTATTTTTTTAAGAATGTGCCATGAAACACAATGAAATCAAAAGTGGTTTCAGGATTCTTTTGACTTCCATACTTCTGTATCAGTTTTCAGTCCAAGTCAGTTGCAAAGGAAACAGTTTTTCATATAAGAATTTGTGGCTCCCTGGAGCTTTTCTACTTCTTGATTAATTCAACTTAGTCTTTATAAAGCTAGTTTGTGCTTAATAATAATATTAATTAGTTTTCACTGTTTACATGCATAATCTTTGGCACTTCTAAAATGCATAATGCATTTTTACAAATAGTGTCCAGTGTTATGTGTTCAGACCTAATTCCAAACTGTTAATCAATCCAATATTATTAGTAGGGCAAAGTATTAGAAGTACAGGGTTAAAGCAGCCCATTTTATCTGGTGAGATTCCAACCTCTAGCCTTTAATCATTTTTGCCCTCTTCTTCATCCAAGTCCTGAACTACTGTTCCCCCTAGGTGCAGGGCAACTGTGTCATTTTTCCAAACTCTGTTTCTGTGTGCATGACCCAGGTTAGGAAAAGGGAAGGAGAGAGCAGAGACTACAAGATAAGATTGCTCAAAAGAAGCATTTTGTCACTTGCTGAGGGCAATTTCACCAAGGCAGTTTATTTGCGACTTTGATACATCTTGACAAATAATGCAACAAAACTTCTGAAGTGAAAGATACGTTTCTGTTAATTTTAATAATCGCCAAAATAAAAAGGGTAAGCAGCAACTTATCGGTTGTTACAGGAAGGCTTTAGGGAAACTGTGATTCTAAAAGGATACCTCTGACTCACTCGAGTCATTCCAGGCATATAGAGCAAGATGAAGAGGGAAGAAAAAAAAAAAACTCAGGAAAGAGATTAAGAAAAGAAATATGTTTAGTCATAGAGAAAGGAGGGAGGAGAGTAGCAGAGGCCCAGAGGAAGCCAGAGGGAAGCAATATAAATGGGAGGTAGGGATTAAAGGGCTGGGAGGTGAGGGCAGGGCTGGCTTCCTTTGAAAGGCAATGAGAGGAGGTTAAGTGATTTACTGAAGGTCCCCTATTGAGTCACTGGCAGCCGGCTTCCAGCCCTCCTATTTTGGGTTTTCTCTTTAGTTCCTTGTCTCTACACAGAAATAGACATTCTATGTGATTTTCTCCCATTGCAAATCTTTTATACTTTAACTCAGAAAGCCATGTTTAGAGGGCTGTGTAGGTGGTTGTTTTTAATGTTGAATTTTTTTCCCTTCTTTGGGAAAACTGCTGGTATAGAGAGCTTCCTTGACTCAGTATTGAGACAAATAAAAGACAAATGTGTTATTCTACTGAGACTTTTGAAATGGAAGTTTGCTTTGAAGAAGGGTACTAGAATACATATGAGAGAATACTGTTCTTGTCATAAAAACTGGCAGCTAAGCACTCCTTGCCCTGTCAGAGAGAATCACAATCTAACAGGGCCAAAGTCAGACTGAGGGAATAGGTTTTTTTGTTATTGTTGTTGTTATTGTTGTTTTTATTTCTTTAATCCCTAACTCAACCTATGACCAGAAAATTTGGAAATTAGAAATACAGAGTAAATTCAAAATCTGGAAAATTAGGCTAATAATTACAAAATTAACATAAACAAATTTCAAGCATTCAAATTGCTGTTATCTGACAGAAATAATAAAAGCATTAGTAACCATCCTGAAGTATTTTTGAACAAGTTGTTGACTTAATCCTGTGATTTTTAGCATTAGAGAAGTTGAATGAACAGAAACCTTCCTATCTTTGGAATGTTGCAGCTCAAATCCATCCATCTGGAGTCTGATGTTGAAACAGTTATTTCTAGAAGTCTCTGATGATACAAATCAAAACAATATAATATAAAACCTTAAAAATGACAACAAATACATTTTTGGATTTTTATTTCTAGAATTATTTTTTCCTTTAATTTCTTATCTTAATGACTTGGATTTTTAACACTGTAGCTATTTTTTAATGTGAATCAGCCCAATATGTGATATTCAAGGATAAATATTAAATTTAAAAGAAATCTAAACAGATAATCTCTCAGTGAATATATGTGCCTACTGCTTTATTGCTCTGTTATTAACAATAAATTTAGGTGAAATCCCATTGTTTATAGATTATTAGAGAAAAACTCATTGACAAATTTTAAACACTTTAATATAGAGGATTCAGGTCACTGGTTGCCAAGTGAATTGAAAATACTTGTCCTTCACACTAGAGATGTTAGAGCAAAAAATTATAGAAACACTGCTTCTGGCGGTCCCACTCACCACAAACATGTAGAGCCAAAGATAGATTTAATGATAGAGGGGTTTTTTTTTTTCAAAATCACTACTTATACCATGAAATACAAACTACTAAAACTATTCACTTGATGTTGATATCAAGAAGTGAGGCCAAGCCATATTACTGAACCACATTGGATGTGAACCATAGAGGTGAAGCACTTTAGACTTGGATTTTTGGTGTTGTCTAGACACTCTTTTAGATTCTCACCTCTCTAGAGTTTATGGCTTCTCCAAAGAGGTTTCCCTTAGTCCATCAAGGTCATAGCTTCCGTTCACTCCCTACTCTGTATAAGTAACTTTAAGCTTGTATTTTAACTGGGACTATAGGTTTTCTGAGTGAAAGAGTCAAAACAAGGGTTTTGTGTTACTGTTGGTCAGTCATGCCTTATAATGTGCACCATCCAGGCATCCCAGGGACTAATGATATCTGAAGCTGGAAATCAGAACGTTTACGTTCTTATCCTGAACCCCACATTAATTTTCAGCATATCTCAGGCACTTCAATTTTGTTCTTATTTACTTATCTAGATTCATACATCTCTTTAGTGAATCGCAAAATGTGATGGAGAAGGAAAAGTTAAGTACCTTGAATACTGTGAATTTCATAGTAGAGAGTGATAGGTAAAATTATTGCCCTATTTTTATGAACAATATATAAACACTTTCTGTAGAGAATTATGAAACATAGACATATCCTGAAAGGAGGACCATCTGTATAGTGTGCAGGGCCCAGTGAAAAATGAAGATGTAGGACCCTTTTTTCAAAAATTGTGAAAAATTTTCAAAGGGTCACAGCAGAGCATTAAGCCTGGGACCCTTCTGTGCACAGGGCTGTAAGCAATTCCACAAGTTGCATGTCCATGATGCACATCCTGCCTCGAGCATCATGCTTGGTAGGAAAAAATAGGAAGAAAAACTCCAAAAGCTTGTGAACTTTGCCCCATATTTTGCAACTGAAATGACAGCCCAAGGTAAATCATTGAAAGAAAAAGAAACCTTTTTCCCTTTTGCTCTGTCTTAAGTCTCTAATGAACCCTCCTGCCCTCAAGGGCCAGGAAACAGCAGTTCATTGTACAAAAGAGAAACGAAGTATAAATACACTAGTTTTTATTTAAATACAGTATTTAGTTTGCTGTCACTTGATACAACATGTAAATAGTACAAAGAAGGTAACAACTGTTAGTTCATTTCTGTTTGTCCCACCCAACCTAAGCCACCCTTTTCAATTCTGTTCTGTTCCCTGGGAGTTTGATTCCCAGGCACTACATCATTGGGATCTTTTTAGAGATAGATTTATCAGAGCCAGTGCTATGGCCTAGCAGGTAAATCCAGCACCTATAACTTCAGCATTCCATATGGGTGCCAGTTTGAGTCCCGGCTACTCCTCTTCTGATCAAGCTCCCTGCTAGTGAGCATGGGAAAGCAGCAGAATATGGCCTAAGTGCTTGGACCTCCACATCCATGTAGGAGACCGAGAAGAGACTCTTGGCTGCTGGATTCAAACTAGCACAGCTCTGGCTATTGTGGGCACTTGGGAAGTGAACCAACAGATAGAAGCTTGCTTGCTCGCTTGCTCTTCCCCCACCCCGCCCTGTAAACTCTGCCTTTCAAATAGATAAATCTTTTTTTTTAAAGGTAGATTCATTTATTTAAAAGGCATAGCTACATAGAGAGGGTGGAGAGACAAAATTGAAGGGGGGAGGGAGATGGAGAGAGAAAGAGAGAGAGGGAAAGGGAGGGAGAGGGAGAGGGGGAGAGAGAGGGAGAGGGAGGGGGGAGAGAGAGGGGCAGAGAGAGGGAGAGGAAGAGAGAGACCAGACCATGCTAATCTTCCATGTGGGTGAAGGGCCCCAAATATTTGTGTCATCTTCTTATGTCTTTCTGGACACATAAGCAGGAAGCTGGATCAGAAGCAGAGCAGCCAGTACTTGAGCTGGTGCTCAGATATGGGTGGCCACAACAAGCTGTGCCACAAGGCCAGCCCCACTATGGACTGCACAATGGGCTCCTTTGTTGGCTAGCTTCCCAGTGGCAAGAGATTGGGCCTTGAGAGGAGAGAAAATTGAAGGCTTGCTTTCATATTTCCTACAGCTCAGTGCTTATCTCTAGCAGTAGCAGCCTTCATACTTGACAGGCCCTCCACCATGATTCCAGTTTTCAGAGGTTTCCCCATCGTTCTTGGAGTGTTGTGTTTTGGTGGGGGGTGAGGCTAAGAATGGTCATCATTCCCTTCTACTGCTGTTCTTTGGATGCCTCAACATATCCTTGTAGTTTGTGTTCCTTTCTCAGTAAGCTTCCCCTAATAAAGCATCTTGATATAAAGCTGTGTGGTGTTTCTTGTAGGTACCCTGAGTGATATGACTCTAGTTAATATGTAAAATAACTTACAATAAATTCTGCCCTTCGAGCAGGACTTCTCAAAATCCCAAGTTATCCTGTAAAACAGAGCTTCATATTGCTCTTACTCTGTTATAGGACAAATGTCTGTGATTATTACAAAGGAACCTATGGCACAAAAGGTAGTCTAAAATCTGTATTCTGTAAGTACTTTGCCTGCTGGTCGTATCTGTGAACTTGAATCAGTTCTTTCTAATATTATTTTTCTACTTGTTTTGTGAGTTTCTATTTAGCCTCCAAAATAAGACTGTAATGTGTTTGAAGAGAGAAGGTGTTTTATATAACTCTTGTATTTCCCCAGTTCCTTTAAATCCAGCAACAAGAACAGTATTTTTTTTAAATTGGGTGGTACCCAACAATCAATCTTTTGTGCAAGTATGGGACATTTTTAAGATTTAAAGTAGATTCCATGGATCTAAACTTTTCAAAGAAATTGATGTTTAGGTTGGAAATTCTTCATAAAGTTAAATTTGACAGAGAATGAGCCTATTTATTACTTTAGTTATACAACTAGTCCTGTAAGACAATGTAGGCCTCCCAAGCTGACATAATCCCCATGAATGTGTCATATAGCAAGAGCCTTATGCACCAGAGGATATTTAACATGTATGGGATATAGAGTGGGGAAGACAGCAAAGACCATAAATATATTGGGGCAGCATATCAAGACAGAAAGGAAAAATGGGAGATAGAAACTTTTAGGAAATATAAACAATCTAGATAAAACCAGAATTAGGCTTTAAAAGCTGTGCAGCACAAAAATGCACATGAATTAAAATGCCTATTGTGCTTTTAAATTAGAAAATTGTATATTGTATTTGATGAGCTTTTCCTATATTAATGCATCAATGAAATGTGACCATAATTAAAACTACAAAAAGGTTGGTGGGAGGTACTTTACATACCTCCTTTATTGATTTGACAGATATATATTGAATAATTACTTTGCATCAGATCTTGTGCTATGGTTAGAAAAATCCATAGATTTAACATATAGCAAAATGGTAACTCAATCTGTACAGAAAGGACTGATTTTTAAATAAATGGTATTGGAATAACTAGTTAACCTTTGAGAAAAAATTGCTGTATCCCTCATAAAATCCTTCAAAATAATTTTTTTTTTCCAGGCAGAGGTAGACAGTGAGAGAGAGACAGAGAGAAAGGTCTTCCTTCCGTTTGTTCACTCCCCTAATGGCCGCCACGGCCAGCGCTGCGCCAATCCGAAGCCAGGGGCCGGGTACTTCCTCCCGGTCTCCCATGCGGATGCAGGGACCCAAGCACTTGGGCCATCCTCCACTGCACCCCGGGCCACAGCAGAGAACTGCACAGGAAGAGGAGCAACCGGGACAGAATCCAGCGCCACAACTGAGACTAGAACCCGGTGTGCTGGCGCCGCAGGCGGAGGATTAGCCTAGTGAGCCATGGCGCCGGCCTCAAAATAAAATTTTTAACATTTTATGTATATATTTTTACTTATTTAAAGGTGAAAAAAGAGAGAGAGAGAATCTACCATCTGCTAGTTCATGCCGCAAATGCTTGCAACAGGTAGGGCTAGGTTAGGCCAAAGCCAGCATTCCAGAACTCCATCCAGGTTTCCCTGTGGCCTTCCAGGAGGCACATTAGCAAGAGGCTGGAATCAGAAGCCAGATTGGAACCAGGCCCTTTGATATGGGATACAGGCATCTCAAGCAATGTCTTAACCACTACACCAAACTCCCAACCCAAAAAGGAATTTTATACATATGAAAGTATAAAGAAATAGATATTTTAAAATATTTGAAAAAGATTAATATATTTTTCTTTTTCTATAAAAAATTTATTTATTTGAAAGTCAGAGTTACACAAAGAGAAGGTGAGACAGAGAGAGAGAGAGGGATCTTCCATCCACTGATTCACTCCACAGATGGTCGCAATGGCCAGGACTAGGCCAGACTGGAGCCAGGAGCTTCTTCCAGGTCTCCCACGTGGTGGCAGGGGCCCAAGCACTTGGGCTGTCTGCTGCTGCTTTCCCGGGTGCAGTAGCATGGAGCTGCAACCGAAGCAGAGCAGCCAGGACTTAAACCAGCGCCCAAATAGGATGCCAGCACTGCCGGTGGCTGCTTAACCACTACACCACAATGCCAGCCCCATGAATACATTTTTCTAAGGCAAACAGTTTGCAGCTTTATTAAAGATTCTGGCCATAAACAGCCCTGGTGTTTCAGGCAGGCCACGGACAATCATTAACAGTAGAGAACAACTTGCGGACTTCCTTCTTCAGTGGACTACCAAAATCAGACAGCCACTATGAAAGCCAGTGAAGTCTTTGCTGGATGCTTTCAACAGGAAAAGTTTAGAAGGAGGGTTGACATTTCACATTTAGCATATTGTTTAACAACTTTTCACACGCCAACACTGGCTTTCAGGAAACGAAATGAAAATGGCAGAATTGAAAAGCTGAAGATTCACAAACTGGAAAAGGACTCATTGTTGTTTTGAGGGACACCATCTCCATGGTGTCACTACTAAGTCCAGACTGCTTGTCATTTGGAGAAAAGATTTTTGAAGGTCACGTCCCAACAGGTCTCTGGGTTTAAGGGAATTAAGTCTATACTGAAGGCAGCCAGGAAAGAGGAAAGGGACATAACATTGAATTCTAGCTTTCCCGTACCACAAGATGTTTGTGCCATGGTGGCTCTGCATGCCAATGCCAGGGAATTCCCCCAGGGAGCCAAGTGAAAGTCTCTGAAAACTAGCAAGGAGGGTGCCAGCATTGTGGCTCAGCAGGTTATGTATCCCATATCAGAGTGCCAGGCTGAGTTCAGATTAATTCACTTCATGGTTGCGGCCTGGCCCAGCACTGGCTGTTGGAGTATTTGCATTTGGAAAGTGAACCAGTGGGTGAAAGATCCTCCCCTCTCCTCCTCTCTCCTCCCCTCCCTTTTCCTCTCCTCCCCTCTCCCTTTCCCCTCTCTCTCTGCCTGCCTTTCAAATAAAGTAAATAATTAAAAATATTTAAATAATGCAAATCACTACAACAAGCACTAATCTTTAAAGATTTTTTTGACAGATAGAGCTAGACAGAGAGAAAGAGAGAGAGAGAAAGGTCTTCCTCCTGTTGGTTCACCCCCGAAATGGCCACTACGGCCAGCGCCGTGCCGAAGCCAGGAGCCAGGTGCTTCTCCTGGTCTCCCATGCAGGTGCAGGGCCCAAGCACTTGGACCATCCTCCACTGCCTTCCTGGGCCACAGCAGAGAGCTGGCCTGGAAGAGGGGCAACCTAGACTAGAACCCGGCGCCCATATGGGATGCGGGCGCCACAGGCGGAGGATTAGCCAAGTGAGCCACAGCACCGGCCCAAGATTTATTTTATTTATTTGAAAGGCAGAATTGGAGAAGGAGAGGGAGATCTTCCATCCATTGGTTCACACCTCAAATGACCACAACAGCCGGGACTGGGCAAAGCCAAACCCAAGAGGCTAAAACTCCATGCAGGTCTCCCACATGGGTGACAGGAGCCCAAGCACTTGGGCCATCTTCTGCTGCTTTCCCAAGTGCATTAGCAGGAGCTGGATTGGAAGTGGAGTACTGGGATTCAAACTGGTGCCATAAGGGATGTCAGTATTGTAGGCAGAGGCTTAACTCGCTGTGCTACAATGCCATCCCCAACAAGCACTATTTTAAAATAATGAAACGACAAAACTTTTAAAACTTTGATATTCAACAGAATTGACAAAGATATACAAAAATCACAAATTTGCAAGAATTGTAAACTTATACTAACTTTTAGTATAAAAATTAGTAGCTATCACGAATTTAAATGTATATATCTTGCCATCTAAAACTGTTTAGCTAAAAATTTTATTCATGTCCCCTTATACTTACAAGTTGCATGTATAAGAATTCATTTCAGGGGCCAGTGCAATGCAGTAAAAGGTAAGGCCACCTCCTGTGTGGCTGGCATCCCACATGGGTGCTGGTTGCAGTCCCGGCTGCTCCACCTTTGATCCAGCTCCCTGCTAACGGGCTTGGGAAAGCAGCAGAGGATGGCCCAAGTATTGGGCCTCTGGACTCACATGGGAGACCCAAAAGAGGCTCCTGGCTCCTTGCATCGGCCTGGCCCAGCTCTTGCTATTGTGGCCAAATGGGGAGTGAACCAGCAGAGGAAAGACCTCTCTCTGTGTCTTTCTCTGTCTCTCTCTGTAACACTGCCTTTCAATTAAATAAATAAACTCTAAGAATTTGTTTCAGATGCTTATATTAGAAAACAATGCAAAACAAAAATAGTGGTTTCAGTCAGGTAGTTTATTTCTATATCATGTAAAAAAAAATTCCAAGGTAGGTAGATGAAAATTGTTAGGGTATCCCAGTGGGACCCAAGCTATTTATATCTTTCTGCTTTGTCGTAACACTTGGTTTCTATTTTCTAAGTTACTTCATGAAATAAAATGTCAGCTGTGCTCCAGCCATATCATATTTGATCTTAATTATCAGGAAAAAGGGAGAAAAAGAACAAAACAATTTTTCATCCAGGTAAGGCAGCCACCTAAAATAAAAATCAGTTAGGATGCTTCCTGATGCATTTAATGGAATACTTGACCAAAAATTGCTTAAACAAACAGTTATGTTTTTGTTACATAAGAAGAAGACCAGGCGTAGTTATAGCCAGAGTTCATTCAGTATCTCATTGATGTCTTGACTCCGTCCTTTGCTCTCAGATGAGATCATGCATGTTTTTCCTTCCTAGTTTCAAGGTGACTGTTGCAGATGCAAAGCCCCCGTCCTCAACACGTCAGTATTTAAAGCAGGGATAAAGTGACAGAAAGAGAATCGGGCCTCTTGTGCCTTGATCTTATCAGTGAGGACTGTCTTTGACAAAAGATAGGGGAACATTTCTTCAGCTTTTCCCTCTAAGACTGGTGTCTGGACACTTTGAGCCTTTACTCTGGAGGACTGGTAAAGGCAGGAAACAGAGGGAAATGAAGATCATTAGTAGGTAGCCTACATTAGTGTTTACAACATGCGCTGAGAGAGGAGAGAGCTACTAGAAAGATTCACTAGATACTAGAGAAAAGGTGGTTGTAGATCAGTATCTCAGAGACAGGGTCTGGGATTCTATCTGGATTTTAGGGACTGTTGAAGGAACAGCTCATCTTTTGAAGTAAAGAGGAATAAAAGAAAAGATGTGTGAACTAGCAGATGTCACTGGCCAGGGTGGGAGACTGAGGGGGTTTTCAATTGAAATGACCAAGAAAGAAAACAAAGATAGGGAAATTAATTTTCAGCAAAGTATCATGTAGTGATACTTGGAATGCAGTCCCAAACAAGCTGTATTCAAGATAGACTTTTCTTTGGAATTCAGTTCTTCTGAGGAAGTCTCTCTCCACCCTGAAGGCAACTGCCAGATAGCATTCATTATTTGCTCCACTTCCAAATGGCGAGGTGATCTCTGTGAGAGAGAATTGAGTTACAGTGTTAGATATTTACATAATTCAGGAATATACCTCGGAAAAGAAAATGGATACATTACTCGTTGCTTCAGAAAACCAAGTTTTCTTCTGCTATATTTAAATGAGAAGTAAAGTGATATATAACTTTGACCTTGTCATCTGAGTTGTATGAGGTAAAAACAGTTATTGGGGAGAGTCCATGTAATTGACTCAGCTAAAATCCTCATGATTTTCTATTTCAAATACCTACTTTTTTTCCCCCGCTGCCACCCATGAACTTTCTGATATACTTCCCCTTTCATTTGACTGGTTGGGATAGTAACTATTTGAAAAAGTTAATGTTAGCTTATGTACATAACCATTGTGATGTAAAACTACAAAATTGCAAAAAAAAAAAAAAACATTATTGGTGGGGACCTCATGGCACAGTGGGTTCAATCACTGCTTAAGATTCCCACACCATGCCCTGTATTGGAGGTCCTACTCTGCTTCATTGCAGCTTCCTGTTAACGTTGGCTGGAAGACAGCAGGTGATAGCTGCAGCAGTTGATCCCCTCCTTCCATGTGGGAGACCCAATGGAGTTCCTGGATCCTGGTTTCAGCCTGGCCCTGTCACAGCTATTGTGGCCATTTGGGGAGTGCACCAGCTGGTGGAGGATCTGTATGTGTGTGTGTATGTCCCACTTTCTCTCTCTTTCAAATAAAAATAAGTAATTTTTTAAAAAAATTTACAAATCATCATACAAGGTACTTCAAAAAGTTCATGGAAAATAGGATTAGAAGATAAATTTATTTTGGTGTAAAACTTAAAATCCATACCTATGAGAAGTCTTCAAAGTTTATGGTCATAATGCCTAGATTGAAGTCCCAAATCCATTCCCAATTCTAGCTTCCTGTTAAGGTTCACTCTGGAAGGCAGTAGGTGACTGATCATGAACTTGAATACCTGCCACCCATGTGGGAAACATGGATTGAGTTCAAAGCTCCTGGCATTTCAACAGATCAGTACTTTTATCTTTATGTAAAAGTGTTGAATTACAAATAGTTCTGTCTTAAAAAAAAAAAACAAATGCTTTGAAATAATTCCCTGGTGTTTCACATTTTTCCATAACTGTTTCATAAGCACAGGTTGATATATTTATGATCTATAATATGCTTTTAAAGTGAGGTGTTAGTCTTCATTATTCTTAAGATAAAATGATGCAACTAGGGGTATACTTTGTAGTACAGTGGTTAAGCCACCAGGTTGGAAAACTGACATTCTACGTCAGAGTGCCTGAGTTCAAGCTCTTCCACCTCTTTCAATACAGTTTCCTGCTAATGAATGCCTTGGGAAGCAGCAGACGATGGCTCGAGAACTTGAGTTCTTGCCCTGACCTGGGAGACCTGGATGGAGTTCCTGGTACCTGGCCCAGCCTTTGCAGTTGTAGACATTTGGGGAGTGAAACAGCATGGAAGATACTCATTCATTCATTCTCTCTCTCTCCCTCTCTCCCTCTCTCCCTTTCTCCCTCTCTCCCTCTCCCCCTCTCCCTCTCCCTCTCCCTCTCCCTCCCTCCCCCCTTCCCACTCTCCCCCTCTCCCTGTGCCTTTCAAGTAGGATGAAAATAAATAAAAAGTAATCATTTTTATAACGTTCCACTTGGGGGTCGCTACAAAACAGAGATTTTTTTTCTAAATCTGGAAATGGAGGCATTGAGGTTGACCATCCTATCTGTTGAACTTTTTCAGGTTGTTGCAAGAATGGAAATACGCTCATGTGCAAGGGTATTTGAAAAAAGTTTGTGGAAGGGAACTGGCATTGAAACTAGCCGTTAAGACACCTGTGTTTCACATTGGAGTGCCTACATTTGATTTCTGGTGCTGGCTGGTGACTCCAGCTTCCTGCTAATGCAGACCATGGGAGGCAGCAATGATGGGTCAAGTAATTAGGTTCCTGCCACCCAGGTGGGAGACCTGTACTGAGTCCTCAGCTCTTGGCTTCAGCAGGATTTTAAGGAGTGAAGCAACAGACGGGAGCTCTCTACTTCCCTCTCTTTCTCATAAACAATAAAATGAATAAATTTTAAAAAACAAAAGGCCCATAGAAAAGGAAGATTATCTTTTAATTCCTTGTTTTATGAACTTTTTGAAGTACTCTTATATTTGAAGAATGTACAGTAAAAACAGATACCATCTGAGAACCAGGCCTGCTTAGAACTGAAACTTTTTTTTAGGATAATCATTCAGAATTCAAGACTAATCTGCACCCTTGGATGTCTTTTGGAAGCTCCATGGCAGGCTTTCCATGTTCCCTACACTTATGGTTTGCTATTATGGTGTCCAACCACGGCTTCTATTTTTGTCAAAGGCAAATACAGAGTAAGATAGAGATCCCCATCCCACTTCTTTATTGCCCAAATACACACAACAGCTGAGACTGGGCCAGGCCGAAGCCAGGAGCCTGGTACTCAATGTGGGTCTCTCACATGGGAGGTAGGGCCCTAAGTACTTGAGCCAACACCTTCTTGCTGCTTCTACTCTCTCCTCTCCCAGCAGGTTCCCTCTAACCTCTCTTCTTTGTCATGACATCTTCTTTCTCAGGAATTCTTACATTTTCTTCCCACTGCCAACTCCCATGTCTCTCTCTATGCCAAGCAAACCATAAGAGCAATGACTTGATATTTTCAGGCATTCACTGTCTAATATAAAATATTCATGCTGAACCAAGAACTTTTTTTTTCTGTTCTGTCACTCTCTTAATCCCAACCATCATTCAATAAACTGTGGTGTGGATAGATGATCAGTTCTCTCAAAGAGGTTCTGATTAACACAAATGTCCATGATTGGTAGAGTTGTCTCTAAAACATACTTTTTAAAATCACATTGAATCTGATTTTAAACAATAGCTCTGTTACAACTCCAGTATAATGTCAAAACAAAGTCATTTGTCTACCATCTTCTATATCTATGGGAAATGTACTTTTGTTTGAAGCTTTCATGATTCATTAATATCTAAGTATTACGGAGTCCATCTGTATTTAAAGACACAAATAAAATGCTGCAGAAGCATTTCTGTTTCTATTCAAGTATTCCCAAATTAGACAGCAAAACAGTAAAACATATTTAAAACCAATGAAAACATCCAGCAGCATTTCACCTTTCCCTAGACAAAGACAACAATTAGTCTTTCAATAGATGCAAGTAAGTTTCTTTATAAGACAAATTGGTACCTTAGTGAATAGCCGGATTAAAAATAAAAGGAAAAATTCTCAACCCACAAATAACCATGTCAGCAGAACAGTTCAGATATGACTGAGGCATGGACTTTGGCATTGTTTATTCTAAAGTTACTTCTTGTCTGGAGTGCACTTTTTGGATCAGTTTTCAGGAGGTAGAGGTTAACAAAAAAAATTTTTTTTTATATTTTTAAGGTTTATTTTATTATTGGAAAGGCAGAGTTACAGAGAAAAAGTGAGGGACAGATAGAGAGAAAGAGACCCTTCATCCACTGATTCACTCCCTGGATAGCTGCAATGGCCGGGGCTGGGCCAGGCCAAAGCCTGGAGCCAGGAGCTTCATCCGAGTCTCCCATGTGGATGTGGGGGGGGGAGGTCCAAGCACTTGGGCCATCCTCCACTTCTTTCCCAGGCACAGTAGCACGGAGCTGGATCAGAAGTGGAGCAGCAAGGACTTGAACTGGCACCCATATGGGATGCCGGCATTGCTGGTGATGGCTTAACCCGTTATGTCACAATACCAGTCCCAACAAATTATTTTAATATATTTTTTGAATGGATGATATATGTACATTACATAACATATGTAACAAGTAAGTATACAGCTGTATTACTCAGCTCTCATTACAATTTTGCCACATAGCAAACCACCCCAGAATTTAGTATCTTACATCAGAAAATATCAGCTTCTCTCACAATCTGCAAATTGGCAGGTGCAAATCTGCTTCAGACTGTATGCTCTGTGTGTTTGAATCTAGACTTTGGATCAAGTTTGAGAATAGGCCACACATGTCATTTTGGGGCCCCTGCAGAAGGAGCAGTGGCTACTGGGGCATGCTGTTCTGATGCCAATAACAGGAGTGCATGGCCAAGCCAGGACTGCTAAAGCACATTTAAGATCACTACTTATGTGCTATCACCAACATTCTGTTTCTGAAGAAGTCACACGGCCAAAATCTATTCTCTAGGACAGGAAATTAAAATTTACCATAGCGGGAAGAGGGCATGAGAAGTAGTATTTGCTGATTAATAATCTAATCAAGGAATGAGCATTTGGGACAGTGGTTAAGATGCTTGGGATGTTTGCATCCCCTATGGCTGCCTGGGTTCAAGTCACAGCTCTGCTTCTGATTGAGCTTCCTGGGAAGCAGCAAGTGATGGAATACCAGAATGGATTTCCAGGCTTCTAAACTCAGCTGGCCCAGCCTTGGCTGCTGGAAACATTGGGGAGTGAACCAGTGGGTGGGAGAGTCTCTCAATCTCTCTCTCTATCTCCCTCTCCCTCTCTCTCTCTGTGACTTCTGACTTTTAAGATATTAAATAATTATCTAATCCATTTTGTTCCCCACTTATATGGTTGAATACAAGAATTAATTCAACTAGAGAAATTCTATCCCAATGTAATGATACTCACAAATAAATATTTTGGTACCAATGATATAATATGCACACTATTATATACCTCGCACACTTAATGATATGACTCAGTATTATATATCAGTACATACAAAGTTGCCTCATTTCACTTCGTACAGCTTTATACATTACATAGAATGGGTACATGATGATTTATTTAACAGCTGCTCTATTGGTGGGCATTTAGTTTGTTTTTTACCTTTTACCGTTTTAACCAATGGTGCAGTGACTGTCATTGTATATGTTTGTACAGCTATTTGTAGAATATTTTCCTAGAAGACATATTCCTAGTTCCAAGAATTTTACATTTTTCAATTTTGATATGTCAGCAAAATTTTCTTACATGTTAAGTCAGGCAATTTAATCTACCACAAGATATGTAAAGAGATGCCTGATGTCCCACATCCTTACTGATGCAAATGAAATCATTTTATCTTTGTCAAATTCATAAATTAGAAAATATCCTTTATGATTTGAATTTGTACTTTCCTTCTTGTGGGTGAAGTTGGCACATTTTCATATAAAAAAAGCACATCTCTTATACAAGGGTACTTCAAAAAGTTCATGGAAAGGTGGAACTAAGATTCATTTTGGTGCAACAATTGAAATTCACGCTTTTTTTTATAATGTGCATTTCCATGAACTTTCTGAAGACCTTTTATATAGCACAGGCCTTCCAGGTCTGTAGGGTCTTTTTCTGGAATCACCCCATCCCATCGCATAGATTCTGCAGAGCAGTTAGCATTAGATAACTAGAACTGTGCTGTCCTACATCATCCTCCATGGTGAATCCTAGAAACAGGATGTGGGGTCCTGAGGTAAAACTTAGGAAGGCTAGGGGGGCACTGTGGCATAGCGGGTAAAGCCACTGCCTGCAGTGCCAGCATCCCATATGGGCGCCAATTTGAGACCTGGCTGCTCCACTTTCGATCCAGCTCTCTGCCATGGCCAGGGAAAGCAGTAGAAGATGGCCCAAGTCCTTGGGATCCTGCACCCACGTGGGAGACCTGAAAGAAGCTCCTGGCTTCAAATCGGCACAGCTCCAGCCATTGTGGCCAATTGGGGAGTGAACCAGCAGATGGAAGACCTCTCTGCCTCTCCTTCTCTCTCTGTGTAACTCTAAATTTCAAATAAATAAATAAATAAATCTTTAAAAAAATTAGGAAAGTGTACAAGTAAGAGTAAGCCTCTTACCTGCATTTTATGTGCCTAAATTAAATTGTAAGACAATCAAAATCAGACATTTTACAAGCTTGGACAATTATTTGAAGTGCTAAGTACAGTGTTCTACAGAGATGAAAAATAATATTTCTTGATTCTCTGAAGCAGCAGTAGCTACTTCAGCTGACAAAGACAATAAGCAAGCAATGCCTTTTTCCAAAATCCAGAGAAACCTACAAATGCCTTGAAAAACAAATGACAAACCCCAGTAATCAATCCTATCCCAGGGTTCATAATAGTCAGAACCGTAATAGCAAGGAATCAGCCTCCAAAAATCTTTGTGTTCCTGAGAAAAAGGTTCTTCATCAATAAAAGAACTAAAATTAACTCTGTACTGACTATGCATATTTAGTTAATTGCACTGTGACCCTCCCAGGTAATATTTTTCCTTCAAGTGCTTTTATAGATACATTAACATTTTTATTCATAACAACTGGAAATTACCCATTGAAACACTAAATAAGAGCTGAGAGCATGAACTGAAAAGATTCTGCTATAACGAAAGTTATAACAGAAGGTACTGTAGTGGATAAAAAGTTAGACTATAACCAATTATGTTTAACCTTTAATGCAACAATTGTAAAACTTACTATGACTCACTAGTGGCTGATTAAGAAGTTCCGTTGTCACTGCCGAATGAAAAATGTCTACTCTCTTCCAATATTACAGCTCCAGTGTTCTAGCTGCTTTTCAAACAGCGTCAGCAACTCACTGGGCATACATTCTTGGATTTACCAAAAACTTCCTAGAATTTTCTCTTTAGACGTACTGCCATACCTCTTTCCAAATGTACAGTATTGCAATAGGGGTCTTTGGTGACTATGGCAATTTGATCAATCTGAGGTGGATAGAAAGCCAGAAAACCTGCTCATACTAAACTCTTCCCTGTGGAAAACAATAGTATTCTGGGATTCCAATATATTCAGGGTGTCCCTATTTCACTTTTATTCCACATAAGGTTTGAGATATTTCAAATTATTTAACCTCTGGCATCCCTCCCTCAGGCTTGAGTTCTTCTAAGTTTAAAGTCACTGCCTCTTAATGTCACTTATTTCCTCAAATATTAAGGACTGGAGCATGCACTTGGCCCTGTGGGTAAGGCACTGCTTAGGATACCCACATTGTGTATCAGAGTGTCTTGATTCAAGTCCAGGCTCTGTTTCTGACTCCAGTTTCCTGCTGATGTTCAACCCGAGGGCAGTAGATGATAGGTCAGGTAGTGCAGTCCCTGCCATCCATATGAGAGACCTGGATTAAGTTCCCAAATACTGACACTGACCAGGCCTAGCCCAGTCCAGCTGTTATGGGCATTTGGGAAGTAAATTGGTAGATAGGAGAGTGTCTCTCTCTCTCTCTCTCTCTCTCTCTCTCTCGTAAACAAATAACTTTTAAACAGTTAAATAAGCCTTAGAAAACTAGTAAAGATCTAGAAGGTCCAATTGAATCCCTAGTGCTTTGACTTTTTTGAAACAAATAAATCTTTTTTAAAAAATCCTCAATTTTCATATCAGGAATATCTCTGATGGATATATCCATTTAAATAATTAAAGAATGTGAATCAGTAGAAAATGCAGAAGTATCTTTTGTTGTCCTGTCTTTATCATAAGTTCTTACCTATTTTAACTTAGCATTTGGCCCATTTTCCCCTCATTTCTACAATTTATTAAAGACTGTTTTTGCTCCAACGATTATTATCACCTGGTGACTCAGCTATTTGGGGGGGGGGGGGAAGCATGAGGGCATGGGCCTAGTGAGGTATCAAATATCCAAATAAATTAGCAACTATTCTCATGCTATCTCTGCTTGTGATGGTTTATATCCAAAATAGCATGCACAAGGGGCCAGCCTTGTGGCAGGTAAAGCCACTGGTGTGGTGCCAGCAACCCATATGCTCATTCATGTCCTGGCTGCTCTACTTCCGATCCGGCTCCCTGCTGATGGCCTAAAGCAGTGGAAAATAGCTCAAGTGTTTGAGTCTCTGCCACCCATCAGGGAGACCTGAATGAAGCTGTTGGCTACTGGTTTTGGCCTGGCTCAGCCCTGGCTCTTGCAGCCATCTGAGGAGTGGAATATCTCTCTGTCTCTCTCTCTCTATCTCTCTCTCTCTCTCTCTGTAACTCTGACTTTCAGATAAATACATAAATCTCTCTTAAAAATAGTATGAACATTCACACCCAAATGAAAACTATCTAAACTCCAAGTAAGAAAATGTATTCGCCCAAAGCTTTGTCTCACATCCTTACCATATTTCCATTTCCATGACTAATCCGTTCAATCAAAAGAGTAGAGACACAAAAATGTAATATGTCATTCAATATCTCCCACTAATCTGAATAGTAAATGAAGTTCCTTGAATTATTCGCTTCTATATGTGTTCCTGCAAGCATCCCTTTCCAAGAGCCAAAAACTATAATTTAATCACTGGGCAAGTATTTTCTCCAACAGCTTTATTTTCTGTTGAAGCTACCAGAGATAACTAGCTCTTCTTTCCCTCAACTGAATTTGAACTTTCAGAAAATAACCTTTCTAACTCAGCTTATTGAAACATCATCACTTTTTTATTCATTCTAACAGAAAGCACAGTCTTTAAAAAGTAGGTCTTAGTTTCTTCTCATGGTAATGAATTAAATGGATTTGCTGCTATTTACACAAAATTGATATTAATTTTTGGCTCATATTTCATAAATTCATTATCTAAAGTAAATAAAATGTTAGAGGTGAATCAATAGTTCCTATTTTGTGATATCCAGGTATTTACAAACTTAAGCATTTTTTAATATAAACTTACCTAGGGTAATCAATTCACAGATTTATCCTAACTCAGGCATCAATCATACTGTTCAGTTTTCTGGTACAGCCTTTTTGAAAAATTATGAAGAATTATAAATATAGTTATATTATAATAACTTTAAAATAACCTTGATTCCTTCAATTCTGATTACAATATGCAGGTGCTATATATCTCTGTAACTTATTGGTAATGTAGACTTAGTATAAACTATGAAATAAAAGTGTGGCTTTCTTACAGGCAGTGGAATAAGTTTGAACATATATTATAAATTTAAAATATAATCATTAATCTTTATAAGAATGTTATCTTTTAAATGGTATCTATATTTTACAGATAAAGTAAATGAAACTCAGTAAGGTAAATGACTTGTCCAATGTCACCAAACCAGAAAGTAGCTTTGCTAGTTTGTACAGCAGTTGTCCCCAAAGATCATATTAGTGGTAACCATTTAATTATTTGTTGCTTTGTTGGTTTGCATTTGATGTCATATTTAATAAATCATTGCCTAATCTATGGTCACAAATATTTATACCATTTTTTTCTTCTGGGAGTTTTACAGTGTTATCTCTTATGTTTACATATTTGATCTACTTTGAGTTAATTTTGTATATGTGTGTGAATTAGGGATCCAATGTCATTCTTTGCATGTGCATCTCTTGTATCAGTTGGCTTCTTATGCATTACAAAGCAAAACTTAGCGGCTTAAATCAAAAGGCATTTACTGTTTGCACAAGTCTGTGGGTTGGTTGGGCACTTCTGGTTCTGGCAGTCTCCTGATCTCTGTAAGTAGCTGGAGGCTCTAAGGAAAAATAGATGATCTAAGGTGGCTGCACTCACATGTTTGGTGAGTTGTCAAGATAATTGACATAGGGCATATCAGCTGCAGTGGGGCATCTCTGCAATAGGATCCTCCACATGGTATCTCAGCTTCCAAGAGCCTAGCATAGGCTTCTGTGGACTTCGTCGACTAGGGATTTCAAAGAGCGGCAAGAGAACACACATTCCAAGAAGCAAGCATCTTTCAAGCCTCTGCTGTGTCCTGTGTGCTAACACTCCATTGCACACAGCAAGTCCCATGGCAGAGTGTTCATTAGCACACTCTGCTTCAGTGCTGGCTCTCAATTCTGGGCACCACACAATCACACCAAAAACTTTGATAAAAATTGCCAGTGTTTTTCTCCACAACTACCATATTTTAGCATCAGAAGCAAAATAATGTCTCCTTATGAACTCATTCGCCACCTGCTGTTATCTACCTCTCAGCTGTATCCTTAGCACCTAAAGTAATGCTTGGCATGGTATACACAATGGATATCTACTGATTGAGTGAAATTATAGAAAAATCAAGGGAGCAAGCCGGCACCGTGGCTCAGTAGGCTAATCCTCCGCCTTGCGGCGCCGGCACACCGGGTTCTAGTCCCGGTCGGGGCACCGATTCTGTCCCGGTTGCCCCTCTTCCAGGCCAGCTCTCTGCTGTGGCCAGGGAGTGCAGTGGAGGATGGCCCAAGTTCTTGGGCCCTGCACCCCATGGGAGACCAGGAGAAGCACCTGGCTCCTGCCATCAGAACAGCGCGGTGCGCCGGCCGCAGCGCGCCTACCGCGGCGGCCATTGGAGGGTGAACCAATGGCAAAAAGGAAGACCTTTCTCTCTGTCTCCCTCTACTGTCCACTCTGCCTGTCAAAAAAAAAAAAAAAGAAAAATTAAGGGAGCAAAATCTGGGTCCAATTTTCATGTTAAATGGTAATACAATTTAAGCCTATGCCTTATATTAGATGAAATACACAGTTACTGTTTATGGGTTAAACAAAAAGGAGATGCAAGATAATCTAGTGTGTCCAAAATACTTGTATAACCTTCTCTTTTTCATTGACAGTACTTTCTTAGTTCTATTACAATTACCTTAATGACAATATTTTAATCATTTACATTTGGCTACATTCTACCAAATAATAGAATCTGATTTAGGAAACAATTTTCCAAAACCTTACAGCAATGCTTCTTTCCTCTGTTATAGTTACTTCAAAGGTTAATCTAACACTCTGGTGGCATTAAGCATCAATGTAAGAAGGAAAATGTTAAAATACTCATATTTTAAATTCTTTTAAAATGTGCATTCTAGCTTGTAGAATTGGAGAATTACAAAAAATTGGAAACAATTTGAGACATTTGGTCCATTTGTCTGATTTTACCTAGTACTTTAACCTACTCAAACCAAAAGAAGATGAACCCTCCCCCCAAAAAAATGTGGGCCATGACCCCAGATAGATAATTGTTTCTTTATCCCTATTACCCTGACCTTTGGCATATATTGAATATTCAGGCACATTTTAGGGATACTGATAATCAGTCTCAGTATAGCCAAATAGTACTAAGTAAAAGTACTAAGTAAAAGGAAATCATTCTGACGAGGCAAACTTTCCAGAATACCACAGTTATCACTGATAGGATGACATGGCGGACATCGCTAACGTTAAAAAGGCAAATAAATCAAGATCTTAGGTGAAGTATTTGAATGCAATAATTCATAATTATAAACTATCCTCAACTTTTGTAGCACTATATAATGTTCAGTGCCCTTTCATGTGTATTACCTCAAACTCAATTTGTAATAGCCACCTAATGTGAAATTGGTTTCAGTAGACTTTCTTCTCATGTGTTATAACCTTTCCTCTTGAGGTTCTTCATAGACAATCCCTGTCACTCAGTAGATAGCTGGGTATCAAGGATTCTCAACAATATTTAGTATTATGCTTTCAGAATCTTTTGAAAGTAAATGCCTCAGGCTGTTCATCATTTCACAGCTTTCTTAGATCCATCCTGACACATAAGTTAGAAAGACATTCTGTTATAGTTCTCAGAAATTATTGTCATTTAATATCTTACTTGCATCAACACCACCTGTGCCTTGCCCACAACGGTAGCCACAGCTGAAAATTTTAATGATAAATTACTTCTAAGATTTTATTTTACTTTTTATTTATTGAACTCTTTGTTTAGTAGAGCCACAAAACCTTTGACTATAATGAAATGAAAAATATGTTATCTCAAAAATAATAAAAAGATTAATAGAAAAGAACATATTTGTAACATAGTTTAAAACTTAAAAGTGGTTTTATGTACATTACCTCATTGGCCGTATGTTGTCTGAAAGACATAAAGTTATAAAGACATTGTGAATTGCATCACCTCCCTAGCTTTTTCAATGTCTCCTAGCATATACTTGTGCTTCCTAAAATTGTTAATGATCTCATTTTATTATTTATGTTATCTAAACTACAATACCATATGATTATCATGTTATATTATAATCAGAAGAGTCATTTTCCACATACTATGTTTTTGAAAAGTACAGATCCTGGGATACCTATGTCAGAGCTCTATAAATAAATTTAGTTTTTTAGATTTTGTTTGTTTTGAAGGCAGAGAGAGATATACCAATCTTCCATCCACTGTTTCACTCCCCAAATGCCAGTTGGGGCTGGGCCAGGCCCAAGTCAGGAGCCTGAAACTCAATCCAGGTCTCCCATGTAGTTGGCAGTGACCCAAGTAATTAGACCATCATCTGCTGCCTCCAAGAGTATACACTAGCAGGAAGCTAGATTGGAAGCATAGAAGCCAGGACTTGAACCCACATACTCCAATATGGAATGTGGATGTCTCAAGGGGTATCTCAACTGATATACCAAATGCTCACTCTTGAATAACATATTAAAAGGATAAATGTATGCGCCAGCACTCTGGCAGGTTAAGCTACTGCCTGCAGCGCTATGGGTATCAATTCAAGTACCAGCTACTCCACTTCCAATCCCATTCCCTGCTACTATGCCTGTGAGGGTGGCTCAAGTACTAGGGTCCCTGCACCCACCTAGGAAGCCCAGAGAAAGCTGGCTCCTGGCTCCTGGCTCAGCCGGGGCCATTGCAGCCATTTGGGGAGTGAACAAGTGGATGGAAGAACTCAAGACCTCTCTCTGTGTTTCTCTCTCTCTCTCTCTCTCTCTCTCTAACTCTGCCTTTCAAAATGAATAAAATAAATTTTAAAAAATGTAAATTCATGACAGACAACTTGATCAGTGGTTGAAAGGACAATTTCTAGTTCTACCCAAAAATCTATTAAATCAGAATGTGGGGGTCAAGGAATCTAAACTTCTAGCTCTATGAATGGTTGCTGTGTGCCTCCAGAGGTTAAGAAATAGTATTTCTTTACAATGAATTTGATTTTCCTAGGGTTCCTGCTGCAACTTAGAAGAAAGTTCTGTACCTTTAGAAACTCCAAGAACTCTTTAAGGCAATTAGCATACCATTTAGTAAGTAATTCAAATTTAAGAAAAAAGAACAATGGAATTTAAATTATCATCAAAACATACTTCTGTGCAGTGCCCTGTACTTGATGCTCTGAAAACTGGAAATTGATCAATTTCATAATAAATATTCAATCTGTAATGATGAGCTCTGTCAATCTTAGAAAAGATAAATGTGGAGTTTAATTAGAAAATAGAAGTCTCAGTGAATGTGAGGTGAAAGCTGGATAAAATGCATTTCTGACTGCTTCACAAGGTACTATTCAAGAAATGTCATTGTTATAATTTGAAAAGTATTATTCAGAAAGAAGACAGATTTCAGTTCAGCAGCTTTGACTGTAAGAAGACCAAGAAATGAAAGGCAAATGGAAGAAAGCCAAGTCACAGATGATTGAACTTAAAAATTATCATATATCTTTAAAGTTAGCTAAGGAGTTATAGCCCAATCTCCACTGCCTCTCATCAAAAGAATAGGTCAGGGACTTTCAAAATATGGGATATTTCAGTTGATATAAACTTCATTAAGGAAATCTGTTCTGTTGTAATTAATCGTTTGTACTGCTTCTTCATGGAATTCTTGTATTTTTGGGTGACGGAAAATATCAAAATAATATTGAGCTGGATGCATTGTGTTCATGTCTTTCATGAGTTTGAAATGGCCCATTCACTAGGAGTTTATTCAGCTGCCATCTGTCTCACTCTGAAAAACTGAGAATTATGCTCAGGGTGTTCCCAAAAGGATATTGCAACAATTACTGATAAATCTATCATGCAGCGTTGGGTCCGATCCTGTCATCTGGTGGCCATAAAGAGCAATATTGGGACCAAAGTTTAGGAAAGAGGCCAGGTAGGGGAAGGTGTTTATAGAATTCTGAATTCAGTGTAAATAGCAGTTAGCTCTCACTACAATACCACTTCATAACAAACACCACATTTTTCACATGTCTAGCATTACCTGCTGACCTAATCCCCATGGGCCGAAAAAGTCCAAGGACCCATTTATTCTGACCTTGTGAGAGAATCAGTATGCTATTGGTTGATATAACAACCATCCTGATCTTGGATGACTAGAGCAACTTGGCTTAGTTCTATGTGTTTCTCAGCACCCAGGTTAATCTAGCTGTGTGTTTATAGCAATAGCTAAGGTACAAAAGAAAGCAGGTAGAAATGCATAGGCTCTTGATGCCTAAGCTCATTACTGGTACACAGTGATTTTCACCATATACCTTGGGCAAGGCAAGTTGTCATATAAGTATAGATTCAAATTATGAGCAAATAGACTATGCTTCTTTATTGTTAAAACATTTTATTTGAGTTATACAAATGTTATGCCTTTCATATGTACAGATTTAGGAACACAGTAATTTTTCCCATCCTAACCTCCCTCTTGCCCATGCTCCCCACCATTCTTCCACTTCTGTCTCCTATTCCTACTCTTAATTTTTACAAAGATCTATTTTCAGTTAACCTTTTTTTCATAAAGAGTAACACAACGCTAAATAAAAAGTTCAACAAATAGTATGAAGAAAAAAAAAACTGTTCCTCAACAGTAGAGATAAGGGCTATAAGCCAATCATCAAAACTCAAAATGTCAATTTCTCTCCTATTTATTATATGTTAGTTACTCTATTAGTTACCACAGATCAGGGAAAACATATGGTATTTATCTTTTTTGGACTGGCTTATTTCAGTAATTATAATGGTTTCCATTTGCATCCATTGTGTTGTAAAAAGAGAGGATTTCAGTATTTTTTTTTACCCCTGGGTAGTATTCCATAGTGTATATATGCCATAATATCTTTATTCAGTCATCAGCTGATAGACATATTGATTGATTTTATATCTTAGCTATTATTAATTGAGCTGTAATGAACATGGGGGTACAGATAACTATTTCATATGCTGATTTCATTTCCCATGGGTTAATTCCTAGAAGTGAGAAGTCTGGATCATATGGTATATCTGTTCTCAGCTTTCTGAGGTATCTCCATACTGTCTTCCACAATGGTTGAACCAGTTTACATTCCCACCAACAGGAGATTAAGGTACCTTTCCCCCCACATCCTCACCAGTATTTGCTTAGGATTTTCATCATGAAAGGATGTTGTATTTTATGAAATGCTTTCTCTGCATCTGTTGAAATAATCACATGGCTTTCATTCTTCAGTTTGTTAATGCGATGTATCACATTTATTAATTTGCATAACAGGGGCAAATCTCACGTGGTCCAGGTGAATGATCTTTCTGATGTGTTGTTGGATTTGATTAGCTAGTATTTTGTTGAGGATTTTTTGCATCTATGTTCATCAGGGATATTGGACTATAGGTCTCTTTCTCTGTTGTATATTTTCTGGTTTAGGAAATAAGGTGATGCTGGCTTCATAGAAGGAGTTTAGAAGCATTTCCACCCTTTCAATTGTTTTTGAAGAGCTTGAGAAGAACTTTAATTAGTTTTTCTTTAAAAATCTGGTAGAATTCAACAGTGTAGCCATCTAGTCCTTGGCTTTTCTTTGTTGGATGGGTTTGTATTTCTGATTCAATCTCTCTCTTGTTATTGGTCTGTTTATGTATTCTATATCTTCATAACTCAATATTAGTAGCTTGTATATGTCCAGGAATTTATTCATTTCTTCTAGATTTTCTGATTTGTTGGCATATAGCTCTTTGTAGGAATTCCTGAGGATACTTTTTATTTCTATGGTGTCTGTTGTTACATTTCCTTTTTCATCTCTGATTCTATTGATTTGAGTCTTCTCCCTATTTCATGTACTTTTTTGGTTAACTAAGCCAATGGTGTACTGATTTTGTTTATTTTTCAAAGAACCATCTCTTCATATCACTGATCTTTTGTGTTGTTTTATTTTGTTTCAGTTTTTCTTATTTCTCCTCTAATTATTTCTTTCCTCTACTAATTTTGGATTTGGTTTGTTGTTTTTTCTAGGTCCTTTAAATGCACCAATAGCTCATTTATTTGGTGCCTTTACAAATCTTGATGTATATACCTATTTCTATAAACTTCCCTGTTAACATTGTTTATGTGTATCCCCTAAGTTTTGATATGTTGTATTAATGTCTTTATTTGTTTCCAGATTTTTTTTGATTCCTCTTTTGTTTTCTTCTATGACCCACTGTTCATTCAGGAGCATGTTTTTCAGTATCCATGTTTGTGAATGTTCAAGAGATTTTTCAGTTGTTAATTTCAAGCTTAATTCTCTTAATCCATTCTCTCATGCCATAAATTCAAGAACTCCTAAGACCCATATACCCATATGTTGTGTCATTTGATAGTATTCATAAATCTCCAACACTGTTTTTAATTTTTCTAATTTCTTCCTTTGGCAGGGAGGGGGGAGTCTGTCTGAAAAATTTCCTCAGATTTGTCTTCTAACTTGGATATTCTTTCTTCTGCCTCATCAAGTCTCTTGAAAAGGCTTTCTGCTGTATTTCTATTTGACATATTGAATTCTTCATTTCTAATACTCCATTTTGATTTCTCTTCAAAACCTCAATAGGAGGATTTTTCATTCATGTCATGTATTGATTTTTTTTTCGATTTGTGAATTTGCTTCTCATTGCTTCTTAGTAATCCTATGATTAATCTCTTGAATTCCATTTCAGGCATTTCATCAATCTCTTCATCATCACATTCTAATACTGAAGCATTTTTATATTCCTTTAGGAGAGGTCATTGTTGTCTTTATTCTTGTTTCTTGAATGTCTGCACTTATTTTTAGGCATTTGTGGAAATACTTGGTGGCCTTTTCCTCTGATGGCTTTAATCTTTGGCCTCTGCCTCTGGTGCTTAGTGGAGTTTGTGCTCTTTCAGTGAATACCCAGAGGCATGTGCTGGGTATGTCCAGGGAGCTCTGGTCAGTGCTCCAGGGTGGGGTGAGTATTTAAAGGACACCCAAATTGGGCATTGTAGATGTCTTTTTCTCATAAAGGAGGGTTTGATCACCTCAGTTGTTGTAATCACACTCTCACCTCCTCTCTTCTAAGGTTAATGCCCGGTTGTTGACCCCTATTGGGTGTAATACTCATCCGTGCTGCCCATAAGGACCCCACAAAGGGTCTTTGCAGTCCTCAGCATGAGTATGGATCTCGTTGCAATGACCCACCCCAGGCAGTCAGGGAGCTCTGAGCACATGGAGCCAACTCACAGTGATTGCACAGATACCCAGCTATACCCTGTGCCTCCTCGTGCAGTCACAGAGCTCCCACAGTCTCAGCACACAAGGCTACCACAGACATGGGTGCTAAGGATCTGCTCCACTCCACTCAACTGTCCCATCAACAGAGAGGCAGAGACATTCCCAGAACCAGCTGCCTGTGGGTGTTTCACGTAGGCAGCTTGAGCTCTGGAGCCTGTGGTATATTGAGAAGCTGGGGGTACCTCCCAGTCCTATGTGGCTGCCCAGCCCCAAATCAGCCCTCCCAGCCAGACTCAAAGTCTATGCGGAACATGGATATTTCCTTCTAGTAAAATCCCTGGATCACACACGTGCACAAGAGCCACTGGTCACACCCCTTCTCATTTCACAATGGTGCTTTCTCCTCCCCCACCACCTGCAGTTGCTGGCTGTGCACACCCAAGTGGAAGCTGCTGCAGCTCCTACTAACAGCATGGCTTCTTGCCTCAGCCAGTTGCTGGGCTCATGCACAAGAGCTGGCACAGCTGCTCCATGTGTCCAAAATGGTACCTGCTCTTTCAGCTGTATTCTGGGGGGGGGGGGCAGCAGAGATAAACATGCCCCATTTTTTCCCGCTAGGTTAGCAGGTACCCTGTCCCCCACAGGGCTCCAGGCTGGCCTCACACCAGGCTCTCCCCCTGGCTATATCACCAGTGCACTGGCCGCTACAGTCTGATCTCACCTCACTCTTCAAAGCTGGTGCTGTCTCAGGCTCTCAGATGCTGGGCCCCTGTGCTGTGTCTATGCTTGTGGTGTGAGTTGCACCCTTCACAGATTGATGGCATCCTTTTTCCTTGTGTAGAAATTCCACAGAAGTTTTCTCCCTAACTCTTCCCTGAGAATGTACTCTCTCAATTTTTTTTATGATTTTTATTTATTTATTTGAGAGGTAGAGTTACAGACAGTGAAAGAGAGAGACAGAGAGAAAGGTCTTCCATCCACTGGTTCACTTCCCAAATGGCTACAATGGCTGGAGCTGCACCGATTGGAAGCCAGGAGCCAGGAACTTTCTCCAGGTCTCCAGCGCAGGTGCAGGTATTCAAGTGTCTGGGCCATCTTCCACTGCTTTCCCAGGCCACAGCAGAGAGCTGGATAGGAAGCAGAGCAGCCAGGACTAGAACCAGCACCCATATGAGATGCTGGCACTGCAGGCAGAAAATCAACCTACTGCGCCATAGTGCCAGCCCCTCTCTCTACTTTTTCACTGTCTTCCCCTAGCCTAGAACAATATGCTCCCTCCTTATTCCACCATCTTTGAATCCTGCCACCATGACTCTTTATTAAGTAGAATTCAAAGTTCCATTTGACAGTGATTCTCAAACCTGGAAGACTTATTACAACACAGATTTCTGGGAGCAAGCATTGTGGCAACAGTGGTTAAGATGCTGCTTGGGAAGCCCACATAGCATATCAGAGTGCTGGGTTCAAATCCCTCTGCCTCCATACCAGCTTCCTTTTAATGCAGACACTGGGTTACAACAAATAACGGCTCAAATCCCTGGGTCCTGCCACCCACACAGGAGACGCAGATGGAGTCCTGGGCTCCTGACTTCATCCTGATGAAGCCTTAGCTGTGGAGGGCATCAGGAAGTGAATGAAATCTCTTCTCTCATGCGTGTTCTCTTTGGCAGGAGCATCCTCTCCCTCTCTTGCTCTGTTGTTTTACCTGTAAAATAAATAAAGATAAATTTAAGAAGTAAAAAAAGAAATTGCCAAACCATGCCCTCAGAATTTCTGCTTCCAGAAGTCACATGTGGAACCCTGGAATTTGCATTTCTAGACTTTCTAGATGTTTTCGCAGGAAACATGTTCTGAGAGCAATACCTATTTAGTTAATAAGAACTTCGTGGAATACTTAGATAATAGAGGGACGTTGATATTTATGAGAAAGGCATTTTGAAGGAAAGTGGAAGAATTTGAGTAAAATAACTCCTCCTGACACTGAAACATTTTGTCAAGAATAAGCAGGTTAATGAGGGGCCTTTGTTGATATCTTAGTGTTATCTGATTAAGCCATCCACGTTAGCCAGCAAATAGCATGGGAGCTGGGAATGAATGACTCGCTACACTCTATGTTGGGAAAAAAATGGTAGCATAATTTTATTGGAAAAATTAAATAAAATAAGGATTTGAGATAGCCATCATTTTTTAAATTTCTTTTTTATTTATATATTTTATTTGTTACACAAGTTTCATGTATTTCCTTTGTACTGTTTTAGGAACATGGTAGCACTTCCCCCCAGCCCTCTATCCCACCCATGCTCTAACCCCCCCCTCCCCTCCCTCTTGGATTCCCACTCTTAATGTTTACAATGATTTTTTTTTCAGTAAACTTAATGATCATATAGTTAATCTTGCTCTAAGAGTTCAACAAGTAGTATAAAGAGAAAATAAAACCCTTTTTCTCAATGAAGGAAACAAAGGCTATAAACTATCATTGCTTCTCAAGATGTCTATTTCATTCCAACAAGTTATATTTCAGGTACTCTATTAGTTACCTCCAATCAAGGAGAACATATCTCTTTTGGGGACTGATAGCCATGATACTTTAAATAAGCCAGTGAAAGCTCCTAACTTCTTCTAATATTAGCTCAACCACAGTTTGAGGGACAAAGATAAATATGAGATTCAAGATTTTGTGGAAGCTTTCCCTATTTAAGCCCTGATTTCCGTTCAGACAGGATAGTAACAAGTTTAAGGGTTATTTCTGAGCGAGGAGAAACTACAAGGAATAAACAATGAAATGAAACCTTAATTATATGGAGACCAGGAAAATGCTATTCAACTATTTGGGGGAGTTGAAGAATTACAACAAGTAAAGAAAATGTGATAAAACATGAAGTTCTGAATATTGAAAACCTTTGTGAGGCTTAGCTTAACCTGACATCACAGTTAAGCACTGAGCAAAAAGAAAGAGCTCTTAAGTTATTATTAGACAAGGGAAAAACAGATTACATTTTATTACAAAAGAAATGCTGCTTCTAAAAGCATTCAGGCAAATATCAAAAATGAATCAGCATTTCCAAACCCCTACCTTGAAGGCATCCCTACTCTTGTACTAATTACAACCAGCATCCTAAAATGAGAACATGCACCGAGTGCATGCCCTCATTCAATATCAACATTTTTAGTGTCTCTCAGTGTGTATTTTGAACTAGAAACAAATATACTAGGGAAGAAACCAAAAGAAGGGGAAGACATGTTTTCAGTGTTTAATCTTTTGTCTTTTTTGTTGTTCAACAGCATTATTGAGATATGGTTCATGTACTAAGCAATTCACATATTTTATTGACAATTCACTGTCAGTCAGGAAAAGACAATGTGAATCAGTGCAGCAAGATTCCAGGGCCAGTTTTCCTACGTCCTAGGTAGTTGACCTTTAGTCACCTCCAGGCCTCGGTCCCCTCATCTGTAAATCCAGCGATTAAACTAGGTGACTCTTTTGTCTCCATGATTCACTTCAAGATCATTATGTTTTTTTAATATTTATTTATTTGAAAGGCAGGGTTACAGAGAGGCAGATACAGAGAGACAGAGAGAGTGAGAGAGAGCGAGCGAGAAGGAGAGGTAGAGAGAGAAAAAGAGAGAGAGAGAGAAAGAGGTTTTCCATCTGCAGGTTCATCCCCCAGATGGCTTATTTATTTTTTTTAAACATTTCTTTATTGTTACACATGGCATAGATTTAATTTTAAATGAAAAACATAGTTTAACTGAATTAAAGTCTAAAAACAAACATTTTGGATTAAATACAAATATTCTATGCTAATACAGATCTGAATGGAACCTTTTACAAGTTTATTTAATAAATATATTATGTGTTCATGAATTCAATAGTATAATTATTATATGGTGTTTATATAATCATAAATATCCATTTGCAAACTCCACTTCAAATATGAACTAAAGACCTAGATGACAGTGACTCTGCCCTCAATTGGGTTGGGACAATGCTATCTCCATATTACCATCAGTTCCATAGATCACACAAACACCCCAAAAATTTGAGCTCCAATTTGACTGAAATGATAAAAAGGATATTATAATTTAGTATATGTGCTGCCGAATTAAACTTAATTCTGAGATTGCTGTTATTTTTCAATCTATTTCAGTATTTGTCCTATGAAGTTCTCCAAGTCCACTTTCATCCACCTCTACATGCAGAGAAAGTATATTTTAAAACCCAGGAGAAGTAATAATTATTTTCCTTATAGTGATTATCACACATTCATAGCTGCTTCTGTTTTTTTATGTGAACCAGAAAGAAACGTTACAATGAGAGCATCTATTAAGATAATGTTTTCTCTAGCTATCTGTGAAATCTTCTTTTAAATACTAGTGGAGTTGGATTTTCAGAGTTAATAGTAAAACTTGGCCAGCGCCGTGGCTTAACAGGCTAATCCTCCGCCTTGCGGCGCCGGCACACCGGGTTCTAGTCCCGGTTGGGGCGCTGGATTCTGTCCCGGTTGTCCCTCTTCCAGGCCAGCTCTCTGCTATGGCCCGGGAAGGCAGTGGAGGATGGCCCAAGTCCTTGGGCCCTGCACCCGCATGGGAGACCAGGAGAAGCACCTGGCTCCTGGCTTCGGATCAGCGAGATGCGCCAGCCGCAGCGGCCATTGGAGGGTGAACCAATGGCAAAAAGGAAGACCTTTCTCTCTGTCTCTCTCTCTCTCACTGTCCACTCTGCCTGTCAAAAAAAAAAAAAAGTAAAACTTGTTCTCAAAGATGTACTTCTTTTTAGTGTATTAAGTGGAGGATATTCTTATGTCTCATAAGCTATAGTTATGTCTGTTTGCAAAAGATGTATCATTCTTGGGTTCTTCTTCAAAGTTAATTGTTTCTCAAGAAAAAGAATGCTTAAAAATAAAATAAATAAAAAATTAAACCTCAGATTGGTTTACTTTTATTGAATTAAAAAGTATTTTTTCCTTATTGTAAAAGTAATCCTTCTGGTGTTCTATTGCACAGTAGGGTAACAATAGTTAACAACAACACATTGTACATTTCTAAATAGCAAGACGACTTTTGAATGTTCACACTACAAAGAAATCTTGAAGATATGAAGTGATAGATACCAATTTTCCTAATTTGGTCATTAAAATGTATGCAAGTATTGAAATATTATATTGTACCTCATAAATTTGTACAGTTATTGTTTGCCAATAAAAACAAACAATCTAATAAAAATGTAAAAAAAAATTAGTGGAGTCTGGGAATCATTGGAAGTTAAGAAAGAAAAAATGTATATAGCAGAAGTCCTGTCTATTGAAATACACACAACACACACACACACACACACAAACCATATCATTCTCATTTATCAGGATAGGAGGATTAATTTACCTGTGGCTGGAGGTTAAAGGCAGAAATTCAAATAAAGGAAACAAAATTAAATTCAGGCCATTTTCCTAAATGTCTTTTCCCAGTGACTTGACAATATGGGTCTTCAGATAAATACGGAATCTGACTTAAAGGATAATGGTTTTTTTATTAGACTTTTCATAAAAGCTACTTTTCTTTCTAAGTTACTTTGACCTCAACAACAAGAATTTCACAAAGTGTTGGGATTAAGCACTAGGGTTAAGCTGCTGATGTCTAGACAACTTGGAATTGAATTCAAATAGAAATCAGAGCTCTCATATGGGTGAAAAATTTAGCAAACTGGTTCCATCAAGAAAAGAAAAGGACTACTAGAGTCATAAAACTAAAATGCACTTTTGTTTCAAAAGAAGATAAATTACCTTTGTAGACTATGAATTACAAAGTTCAGTGTCTTGATTTAATGCATCCAGCACACCACTATGCTACAACTCACTGAAGTCCAACAGAAATCATAGTTTAGAATGATGTTTTTCCTGAGTATTCATTTAAAAATCTATTTAAATCTAGCCCCAAAATGTGCCTCACTGCTCTGTGCGGACTGATGGGATGCTGTTGGAAACAAGCAGACCCCATGTTCTTCTCTAGAGATGTGGTTTTTTTGGAAAGTTATACAACTGTCAAAACCATTGGAGGCACTATTCCCTGTGAGATCATAGACCTTCGAATTGTAGAATCCTTTTTGTGACCACTTGGACTAGAGTAGGCCTGCCTGAACCCACAGTGGATTCAGCTATGTTCTTTTGAGTGTTCTCAGACTGACCTGGCCTCTGACATTGATCTCTCCTTTCCATCAGAGGTCATTTCAATCTGGGATACTTGAAGGACACATTCTTATCTGAATCTAATTCCATGTTCAACTTTCATTTCCCACTTCTTTCATGTAGAAGAAACTCATGATAGTGTGGATTCTTTATTTGAAGGGAAAGCCCTGGTGCTCATAAGCAGCACAGAACAATTAAGTCCCTAAATAAACATAATTAGGTTGATTGACAACAGGCTTTCCACAATAATAATGGCAAAAGTTTATCGTGGGCTTCTGTTCCACAAGCACTGCAGTAAGCACTTACATTATTTCATTCAGTCCTCTCAACAGTCCCGTAACATCGGTGCTGTTACTAACTCTATGTGAATAAAGTCACTGGGGACCAAAGAAATTAAGTAAATTTTCTGTATTCATTTTATTAAGTAGTTGAACCCAAAAATATTGGGTGACTTTCCATCCTAGAAATGTTTACTGTTTTCTTTAAAGCTATCAATAAAAGAGGTTTAAAGTAAATAAGAAAGGGAAGGAGAGAGAGAATGGAGAGACTAGATTTGGCTAACAGTTGAGTTATCCTGCCTTCTTTTGTTTGTCTTCATTAATACTTGAGGAGAATCTTGATGTCAGATATTAAAAGCAAAAATGATTTTAGGAGCAAGAATCTTTTCTTGTGCACTACTGTGCCTTCCAAGGCCAGGTTATCTATTCATACAGTAATTGTACTGAAGAAAAATGCTACAAAATATTTTAAAACTCTAGGGACTCTACTCCTTAATGTTCTCTGTGCACTAAAAGGGGGGGATTCAAATAGATAATACAAATGTATTCCAAGGATGATATATTTATCAAATATTTAGATATTCTCAATACATATCGCATGTATTATGCAATGGACTATTTTTCTTGTGTTACCAAGGAATTTTATTATAATTAAACTGGAAACAATTGCATATGTCACATTTTATCTCTTGAATTCCCCAATTTTGTAGCGCTAGATTAATTTGTACCTGATAGGAATGATACAGTGAGTGTGAACCATTTTCTTTTTTTTATTTATTTATTTTTTATTTGACAGGTAGAGCTACAGACAGTGAGAGAGAGAGACAGAGAGAAAGGTATTCCTTCCTTTGGTGAACCATTTTCAACATCATAGTTTGGTGGGTGAAAAAAAATGTTATGTTAATCAGTTTCTGAAACATTCACCTGTTTTCCAACAACTTTGTGGTCAACTTAATGTTTTTCATCTGAATCATCTACTTCCTAATGCCTCAGGGAACTTTAAAACATCACGACATTTTTACACAAGCTGTGTGTAATTGAATTGTTTCATGTAAAATACTTTGCCTCTTCAATGAGAAAGAGTTTTAAAGAGACACCCATGATCTTTGCTAAGCACTCTTAAAACCAAAAGCTACATGCTGTAGGTTGAAACATACAAAGAACAGTCCACTGATCCCCCAAACTTACTATGTTGAACAATTTGACCCATTGTTGTAAAATAAGGTCTTAGAAATATTGTACTCTTTGGCAATAATTTTATTATGATTTTTTCAATATATGCAGATATTTTTCACTTTTAATGTACACATAAGCATAGGTCTCACCTTCCGGTGTCATTCCAAATACTGTGAATCCCATTGGACAATATGATTTGTATTGCAATCTCTAAGGGGAAAAAATGTTTACTCCTCACAGTACTAACTGAAGATTCTATTGCTCATAGTTTTAGACCTAACTTTAGCAATGTATATGTTTGTTTGCTTCACATGACCTCTCTGTGACCTTAATTGCCCCATCTATAAAATGGGAAAATTAGAGATGCCTGGTTTGTGTAAAAGAGTTATGGGGCACAAATAAAGGAATTAATCCATATCATAATTTCATATTAGTTGATTTTTTTAACTTTAAGGAATACAAACTTGATGCATTTCATATAAACAAATTTAGAAAGATAATGATTCTTCCCACCCACACTCCCACCATTCTTCTTCCTCCCTCTCCTATTCCCATTCTTATTTTTTTTTTACAACGATCTATTTTCAGGTAACATTATACTCAGAAGATTAAGACTACATTAAGTAAAGAGTTCAACAAGTAGTATGAAGATTAAAAAAAGACTGTTCCTCAACATTCGAGTCCAGGATTGTTCAGAGTCATTGCATTGCAAAGTGTTGATTTCACTTTTATAGATTATCTTTTAGGCACTGTATTAGTTACCACAGATCAGTGAGAACATATGATATTTGTCCTTTTGGGACTGGTTTATTTCACAAAATATAATGTTTTCCGTTTGCATCCATTCCATTTTGTTGCAAATGACAGGGTTTCATATTTTGTTAATGCTGTGCAGTATTATATAGTGTATATAAACCATAATTTCTTTATCCAGTATTCAGTTGATGGAAATCAGGATTGATTCCATATCTTAGCTTTTGTGAATTGTCTGCAATAAACATATCGCACTTTCATATGCTGATTTTTTACATTTGGATAAATACTCAGGAGTGGGATGATTAGGTCATATGCTAGGTCTGTATTCAGATTTCTGAGGTATCTCCATACTGTCTTCCACAGTGGCTGTACCAGTCTACTTTCCCACCAACAGTGGATTAGAGTACTGTTTTCCCACATCCTTGCCAGTATTTGTTCTTTTTAATTTCTGTATGTGAACCATCTAGCAAGGGTGAGATGAAACCTCATTGTGGATTTGATTTGTATTTCCCTGATGGCTAGTGATCCTGAACATTTTTTCATGTGTCTGTTGGCCATCTAAATTTCCTCTTTTAAAAATGCCTATTCAGAGTGGATTAAGAGGGCGGAGTAGGGAGGGAGCTTGCTGCTTGAGTCTAGGAAAAGACAGTTTAAAGAAAGTGGAAAGAGTGCAGTCTCAGTGGAGAGTTAGGGAGAAAATTGCAGAGGAAACTCTAGATATATTGGAGGAATACAGTGGACCTCTGTGGAGGACAATGATGTAAACAACTTAGGACCCCACCAGCCGAGAACCTCCACACCAGCGTTGGAGAGAAAAGTGAAACCAGACTGCAACAGCCCAGGCCAGTGGTGAATAGCTGCAGCAAGAGCCTAGAGGGAATCCAACTTGGAGCCCTGTGGAGGATAGTATACCTGCCAAACAGAGGAGAAAAAACAAAGTGGGGGGGGAACGTTTTCTCTCTTGTTGATCATCCTGCAAAGTTGTCCTGTAATAAGCTGACAGAGAGCAGGTGCCACTTTGGACATATGTAGCAGATGCACCAGCTCATGTCCATGCCCAGCAAGCAGCCAAGCAGAGACTCCTGAGTCTAGTGGGGAGAATAGAGAGGGATCTGGAAGCTCATGACTATAGGAGACTTGTGTGTAGGGACTGTGAAAACACTGAGGCTGCATGAGAGGACTCAGGGTGTGGCTGGGACATTGGGCAGTCACTGTGGGAGGCTCTACATAATCAGGGCTACTTGATTATCTCGCAAGAGACACTGCTGGGGAATTTGAGGTTATACTGAAGACTGCACCTTTGTGTGGTCCTTGTGGCAAAGCTGATGAATAATATATTCACTGAAGCTAGTGCCCAGGCAATGGTCTTCTTCAAGGAGAGGAGCACAGCTGAGTTTATGCCAACAGACAAAAGAATCCTCCCCTCTGATAAAAAAGATTTACCACACCAAACCTAAGTGTGTCACCTCAGACATGCCCTTCACCCTGGAGCACTACAAAGAGCTCCCTGGCCGCTCCCACCACACACCTCTAGGTATTCCCTGAAAGCAGACTCTCCACTATTCCAATCAGACATAGTCCAAAAATAATTATTGTAACAGCGAAAAAGAAGCAACCAATAAGTATGCCCACAAATGCCAAATAACAAATGCACCAGTCCAAAAAGCAAGAACAAGAAAGACAACATGACACCCCCAAAAGAACATAACTACTCAATACTAGATTTTAAAGATGATGAAATTGGAGAAATTCCAGAAATGAAATTTAAAAAATTGATGATAGTATTACTCAAAAATAATCAGAAACAAATGCACAAACTAAGAAATCCATACATGACATGAAAGAAAATTTCTGCCACGAAATTGAGATCTTAAAGAGAAATCAAAATGAAATCTTAGAAATGAAGAATTCAATAGAACAAATAAAAAGATACAATGGAGAGCCTTAACAGAATGGGTGAAGTAGAAAAAAGAATATCCAACTTAGAAGACAAAGCACAGGACCTTATACAGTCAGACCAAACACAAGACGAAAAAAATAGAAAATTAGAAAACACTATTGGGAATCTACAGGATACTCTCAAATGACCCAACATATATGTTTGAGGAGTTCCTGAAAGTGTGGAAATAGAGAAAAGATTAGAAGGCCTTTTTAGTGAAATAATAACAGAAAATTTCCCCAATATGGAGAAAGTAAGGGGCATCCAAGTATAGGAAGCTCATAGAACTCCTAAAAGACATGACCAGAAAAGATCTTCACCACGACACATTGTAATCAAACTCACCACAGTAAAACATAAAGAAAGGATTATAAAATGTGCACGAGAAAAATGCAAGATTACTCTCAGAGGATCTCCAGTTAGACTCATAGCGGACTTCTCATCAGAAACCCTACAGGCTAGGAGAGAAAGGAGAGCCCAAGTCGTTTTTTTTGTTTTGTTTTGTTTTGTTTTGTTTTTAAGAAAGCTTTTATTTAATAAATATAAATTTCATAGGTACAGCTTTAGGTATAGCAATTCTTTCCCTCATACCCATACTCCTATGCCCACTCCCATCCCCCCTCCTACTCCCTTTCCCATCCCATTCTTCATTAAGATTCATTTTTAATTGTAACTTATAGAGCATCTACCAGGAAATCTGTAGAAGTGAAACTGACACTTTGAGAAGCAATGACTTGAAGAGCCTTTGTCTTGACTGTTGAGGAGTGTTTTTTTTTTTCCTTAATGAAGAATGGGACTTGGAATGGTAGAAGAATGAGGAGACGGGGTGGGAGTGGGGGTGGGAGGGCAGGTATGATGGGAAGAATCACTGTATTCCTAAAGTTGTACCTATGAAATTTGTACTCATTAAATAAACAGTTTCTTTGGGGAAAAATGTCTGTTTTAGTCTTTTGCACATTTCTTAACTGGATTTTTTGCTTTGTTGGTAGTGGTTTTCTTGAACTCTTTATATATTCTGGATATTAGTCCTTTCTCATTTGTATAGTTTGCAAATATTTTCTCCCATTCAGTTGATTGCCACTTCACTTTGCTTAGTGTTTCTTTTGCAGTTCAGAAGCTTCTCAGTTTGATGTCATCCCATTTGTCAACTTTGACTTTGATTGCCTGTGCCTCTGGGGTCATTTCCAAGAACACTTTGCCTATGCCAATGTTTTGTAAAGGCTTCCTCAATGTTCTCTAGTAATTTGATGGTATCCGGATGTAGGCTTATGTCTTTGATACATTTTGAGTAGAGTTTTTGTAAGATGTAAGGTAGGAGTCTTGTTTCATACTTTGGCACATGGAGATCCAGTTTTCACAGCACCATTTGTTGCAGACACTACCCTTGCTCCAGGCATTAATTTTAGCTGCTTTGTCAAAGATAAATTCATTGTAGACATGTGGATTGATTTCTGGACTTCCCATTTTGTTCCGTTGGTCTACACATCTATTTTTTTTTTTTTTGCCAGTACTTGGCTCTTTTAATTATAACTACTCTGGAATATGTCTTGAGATCTGGTATTGTGATGCTTCCAGCTTTGCTTTTGTTGTTTAAGATTGTTTTAGCTATTGAGGGTATCTTGTGTTTCCAGATGAACTTCAACATCATTTTTTGTAGATCTGAGAAGAATGTCCTCAGTATTTTTATTGGGATATCATTGAATCTGGAAATTGCTTTTGCTAGTATGGACATTTCAATATTATTGATTCTTCCAATCCATGATTGTGGAAGATATTCCCATTTTTGTGACTTCCTCTATCTCTTTCTTTAAAGTTTTGTAATTTTCATTGTAGAGATCTTTGATATTCTTGGTTAAATTTATTCCAAGGTATTTAATTTTTTTGCAACAACTTTGAATGGTATTGATCTTAGAAGTTCTTTCTCAGGTTTTGTATTATCTGAGTATACAAAGACTATTGATTTCTGTGTGTTAATTTTATACCCTGCCACTTTACCAAACTCTTTTATGAGTTTCAATAGTCTCTTGGTGGAGTCTTTAGGATTGCCTATATATAGAATCATGTCATCTGCAAGTAGGGATAGTTTGACTTCCTCCTTCCCAATTTGTATCTCTTTGATTTCTTTTTCTTGCCTAATGGCTCTAGCTAAAACTGCAGGACTATACTAAATAGCAGTGGTGAGCATAGGCATCTTTGTCTGGTTCTGGATCTATGTCTCTCTTTACATCCGTTAATATTTATGTAGCCAGTCACCCTGTTATTGGGTACATATATGTTTATGATAGTCACATCTTCCAGTTCAATTGATCTCTTAGTCATTACATAGTGCCCTTCTCTGTCTCTTTTAACAGTTTTTGTTTTAAAGTCTATTTTGTATGATATTAGCATGACTACACCAGTTCATTTTTACTTTCCATTTTCATGGAATATCTTTTTCCATCATTTAACTTTCAGTCTGTGTTTATCTCTGTTTGGGAGGTGTGTTTCTTGTAAATAGAAAATAGATGGGTCCATTCAACCAGTCTGTATCATTTAATTGGAGAGTATACACCACTTACATTCAAGGTTGCTGTTGATAACTAATGACTTGTCCCTGCAATGTTCCCCTAAATATCACTATTATTAACTTTGGGTTTCTTTTGTACTGTTACTGGGGGATTTTTCTGCCTTTTATTCGCTCATAATCGTGACTATCTTTCAATTTTTCTGTGTGTAGTACATTCTTAACATCTTTTGTAATGCTGGATGAGTGGTAACAAATTATTTGAATTTCTGTTTGTTATGGAAAGTCTTTCATTCACCTTCATTCATAAATAGGGCTTTGCAGAGTACAGACTTGAAATATGTCTTGCCATTCTCTCCTAGCCTGTAGGGTTTCTGATGAGAAATCATCTGTGAGTCTAAATGGAGGTCCTCTGAAAATTAATCTGGCGTTTCTCTTGTGCACATTTTGGAATCTTTTCTTTGTGTTTTACTGTGGAATGTTTGACTACAATGTGTTGTAGTGAAGATCTTTTCTGGGAATGTCTATTAGGAGTTATGTGTGCTTCCTGTACTTGGACATCTCTTTCTTTCTCCAAATTAGAGAATTTTCCTGTAATTATTTCACTAATCCATTCCTTCTTTCCACACCTTCAAGAAATCCTAAGACCATATGGGTCATTTGATAATATACCATAAATCTCCAACAATGTTTTTAATTTATTTTTTTTCTTTTGGTCTGACTCAAAAATTTCCAGATTTTTCTTCTAGCTCAGATATTCTTTCTTCTACCTCAGCAATTCTGTTGTTAAGGCTTTCCACTGCATTTTTTATCTCTTTATTTCTTCATTTCTAATATTTCATCTTTATTTCTCTTTAAAATTCAATTTAATGGGAAAATTTTTCATTCATGTCATGTATTGATTTCTTTAATTTCTGGATTTGCTTCTGACTGCTTCTGAGTACTCGTATGATTAATCTTTTGAATTCTGTTTCAGGCACATCATCAATCCCTTCATCTTCACATTCTAGAATTGAAGTGTTATTGTGTTCCTTTGGAGGAATAATACTGTCTTCCTTAATGTCATTTGTTGATTTTCTGCTTTTATTTTTAGGCATGTGTGGAAATACTTGTTGGTTTTTTCCTCTGATGTCTCATATATCTTTGAACTATGCTTCTGTGGCTTGTTAGAATGTCTGCTTTTACAGTGAATACCCAGAGGTCTGTGCCTGGTGTGGCCAGAGAGCTCAGGTCAGCACTCCACGGTGGAGCAAGTATTAAGTGTGGCACCTAAGTTGGGCATGTTAGATCACCTCTTGTTAACAGAAGCAGGGGTTTGGTCACCTCTGTTGGCTTGAACACACCCTCAGCTCCTCTCTTCTGAGATGATTAATGCCCGACTCTGAGTCCTCAGAAGGTGTAATACTCATCCGTGTTTCTGCATGGACGATACAACAGACCTGTGTGGTCCTCAGTGTGAACCCAGATCTCCAGGCAGTGATCTACCCCAGGCAATCAGGGAGCTCTAAACACGTGGAGCCACTCACAGTGATTGCCTGGACACCAGCTACACCCTGAGCCCTCTCGTGTAGTGACAGTGATCTCACAACCTCAGCACTCTTGGTTCTCACAATCATGGAGTGCAAAGGTTCCACTGCACCCCACTAGGCTGTCCTGTCCTCAGAGACACTGAGAGGCTCCCAGAGCTCGCTTCCTGTAGGTGCTCTGCCTAGGCAGATTGAACCCCGGAGCCCCAGTGCCTGTGATTTGTTGAGAAGTTAGGGGCACCTCACAGTCATATGGGTGTGCCCTCCCCCTGTCAATCCTCCCAGCCTGACTCAAAGTCAGTGGGGAATGCGGATTTTCCCCTTCGATAAAATCCCTGGATCACAAGTGTTCACAGTTTGCACTGGCTGCAGCCCTGCAGCCCTACTCATTTCTCAATCATGTTGGGCGTATACAAGCTCTGTTGGCACTACTAATACCAGAGTGGCTCTTTCGCCTCACCCATTACCGGGCGGGGGGGGGGGGGGATGCGGCAGAGCTGCTGTGGATGCCTGTGCTAGAAAAAGGAGACTGTCCCCCCCAGTTACTGGTTGCACACACAAGTCTTGCAGTACCTGCTACCTACTTATGTCCAAACTGGCACCTGCCTTCTCATAGCCATTTGCTGACCACCATTGAGGTGGGGGATGGGGAAAGAGAGAGACATGCCCTTTTTCTTTTTGTCTGGGAGAGCAGGTGCCCTGTTCCCCTCCGGGTTCTGTGCTGGACTCAAAGACAATGTAGTCTGCTAGGCTCTCCCTCCGGCTATATCAGCAGCGCCATGGGGCTGCTGCAGTCTGATCGCATGTTGCTTTTCAAAGCTGGTGCTTTCTCTGGCTCAGGGCTGCTCAAGTTGTTGGTTGTGTCCATGCTCCTTGCCACACATCTCTGCCTTTCACACCGATCCATGGGTGTCTCTCCTGCTTCAGCAGGATCCCCACTGTAGGTTTCCCAGCAACTTTCCCAAGAATGTACTTTCTTCCACTCTTTCGTTTTCACTATTTTTGCCTAGCCTAGAGCAGATTGCCCTGTTGCTATTCTGCCATCTTGAAGGCCCCCTCATATTAGTTTAGTATCCTTCACTCCTCACTCACCCAGCCAGCCACCCCCACCCTACACCTTCTAATATTATTTCTTCCCTATTGGCTTCAGTCTTGTTCTATGCCTTTATTCTCCCCTTTGACTTGACCGTTTTACTATTCTTCATCAGTTTAGCTTGGTTTTCTCTCCTCTTTTGTCCCTAAAATTACTTGTTTCCCTTGCCTTGGGGTTATTAGAATGAGAAGTAATACAGGTCGCAATGACCTCTTAGATCTTTTTGACAATCGTGTGTTATTATTTTTCACTGGCACTGTACCTACTCATATCGTCCCTCTCACCAGCAGAAGTAATTTGATTGGATATTCAAGGTAGAAATGAATTCAACTGAATCTAGTTTTGCCTATGGCACAATACAATGCTCTTGTCGATCATATATTCATTTTTAAAAGATGTATTTATTTATTCAAAAGGCAGAATGACAGAAAGGGAGAGACAAAGAGAGGAAGGCAGCATGACAGAGAGAAAGGGAGAGACAAAGAGAGGAAATGTCTTCCATCTAACAGTTCATTCACCAAATGATTGCAATAGCCAGGGTTGGGCCAAGCTAAAGCCAGGAGTCAGGAACTCTCTCCTGGTCTTCAACGTGGATGACAAGGGCCCAAATACTTAGGCCATTATTCCCTGCCTTCTCAGGCTCATAAGCAGGAAGCAGGCAGCCAAGACTCTAACTGGCGCTCCAATTTGGAGTGCTGGCATTGCAAGTGATGGCTTAAACTGTCAGTTAAGCCAACCCTGTCAGTTACATTTGTAAAAAGTACTTTCTGGTGATAATTTAAAATGCATTGTAACACTCAAATATCCTTATTTGATTACATGAATTAGTAATATATTTTAAGGGTTTTTTTAAACATTTCCTTTTTAAATTAAATCTTCAGTGTTGCAGTGCCAAAGAAAGACTTTATGAATTGTTTAAGTTGTGCACAATTTAGCAGCCGATCTCAATGAGTATCTTGGGGAAAACAGTTCATGAGTTTTGTGGGGTGTGGAATATTTTATGCTCTATTAATAGAATTCATGAAAAAAGGATTATTTTATTTTTGCTGCTACTGATTCTCTAAAATGTGGAGGCTTTGTTATTGTAATTGAATATATAGGTATGCCTTTATGACTCTATGAGAACATTTATACTGAGTTTTATCCATTTTCTGATTCCATATATTAAGCAGTATGTACAAATTCTGCAGGGGAGAAAAAGCAAGTCACTAAAAAATGTGTATGGAAGTTGGAGACTGCTGTTCCATCAAAGTCTTCATATAAAACCAATCAGTGCCAAATGTTGTCTCTTGAACAGGTAAAAACCCTCTAAGTGCAAAAGTATCTACACATTCTAAAATGTATGTTTTTTAAGTGAAGTAAGGTGCCTCTAGCTGTTTACACCCAAAGAGGAGTCAGTGCATTAAAAATGTCCTACTGGTAAAATCCTTTCCTGGTATCTGGACCAATTGTGTATATTTCAAAAATAGAAAAAGCCAATGGAAGTATACATGATTCTATGCATTACATATTATATTTGAAGAAGCCCAGGATCTGGAGGCCGAAATTGCACTACAAAAGTCACACGGGGTGGTTCTGGTTGTTGACGAGGCATCCACAACATCCCAAAGCTTATCTGATGCAAATGCACTCCTGTTGTCCTTTCTGTAGTTTCACAACTCTCTTAGTCACTTGAGGAAAACACAGTCCTGCTTCCCTCAGAGCCTCACACTGAACATGGAAGTAGGGCTTCTCTGGATGTTCCAGACCCCATACTAAAATGTTCCTGGGCCATGAACAGGGAAGATGCCTTTCTGGGACTGACCAAATGCTTGAGTAGCTGCTGTAGCTGCATGATCATGAGGTGGGGGAATAGATGAACTACAATTGTGGGAACAGAAATTGGAGCACCTCAGTACAGATATTCCTTTGAATGGGGATCTACCTCTGCCCAATCCTAGCAAAGGGCAGTCCTACCTTAGGGGTAGGATAGACAGTCTTCCAATCATAACTCTGCCCCCTGCTCTGCAAGGAGTTTCCTTGTCTGGGGTCCCATTAAACTTCCTTTCAAAACATTTATACCTTTATACTAACCCTCCCCTCGACTTGATCTGTTTTCTATCTGAGGATGAAGTAGCCTGGCTCTTCATTTTAGCTCTTATCCGTGATACTAGAATTAAGTCCTTACCGATTTATGTCTTTGGCTTTTGGTATCTGATGCCAAGCTTCTGGACCTTAAACAAAGCAAAGCATATCACAAAATCGTCTCTTCTTCCCTTTCAAAAACTCAGGCCCTGAAATAGACTGTGCCTTTAAAATCCCACTTCTGCTAATGAGTTTTAAAAATCTGTTTAGAAATTCTATTGATTCTTTTGTTGTTTTTCAGATCTTTTTGCCCTATTTTCCCTGGAGTAAATAATTAAATGTCTCCCTAAAGTCACTGGACTCAATGGTAGAGATAGAAGATGGAAGAGTGGGGTTGGGGATGGAAAGAAATTAATATTGATTAGTGACTCCAAATGTCATCCCATCACTTATAATTATCTATTTAAGTGGCCCTCCACGCTGACCTGAGCTCATTGAACTACTGATGAAGATCTGACTCAGTAATACTCAGCTATAATATTACCAATTGCCAAGGATTACAAGGCACAAAGTCCCCCAGTATTTATTCCTACTGTACCTAGTGAATAGTAGACTTCATCACAGTATCATTCTAAACTATAACCAATTGATTGATATTAAGAATGAAAATAACAGCTGAATCACAAAAATGTTAAAGAACCAAAGAAGGGTCAATAACATAATCCAATGACTAGCAGTTTATCTTAGCCAGTGTAGTAATTGTGTTATTTACCAGTGCTGCCAAGCCAATGTTGCCACAACTTTCTCCTTTCACTTCTCAAATGTCTGTAATAAAATCCCACTTACAAGGGATATCTGAGTGCGTCTCTGCACCCTGTAACATGAAAGGGCCAAAACGGTTCAGGTTGCCTCCAAATCCATTTTACTAATAGAACTCAGTGAAGCTTATATTCACATCCCATTTGATCTTCCTATGGTAGATGGTAACAACAGTAGCTCACAATTTGTTCATATCTCCCTGCATCCACAATCTCAACTAGCACAGCACTCTTAATTTGAAGTTCAAGGACAATCAAAACTAAATTTTATATATATATATATATATATATATATATATATGACTGTGTTTAAAGCAAGAGTATGATAAACAAAAATTAAGGCTAGTAGATACCTGAATGTGAAGGGGAGTAGAGAAAAGCAGGGAAATGCGATAGGGAAGGCGTATATAAATAGTAAGTTAATTTTAAGGCTCTCCTTAGATTGGTAGGAGGTTTCTGAGAATTCATTATGTAATTAATAAATGAACAACAAACAAAAATGAAGGTCAAGTACGTATCAGTGATAATAATATATCATAAGACAATAATTTTGTTTAATCATTCTCTTTAACTGGGGCTTCATAAAGTTAATTAACTATTAATGGATGACAAATTTACATAAATAAATGGAAATAAAAACGAATCAGAGTACTGATAAGTTTAAGTGGAATTTGCATCATAAATTTAAAAGGAGATAAAGACACTTCACAAAATTGATAAAATGCATAATGAAGATATAATATTTAAGAGTCTCTGTGCCTTAGATAACAGCATCAACACTCAATAAGCAAATACTTCAGATTATAAAAGAATAAAGAGAATAAAAATATAGCAGTGATAATGGGAGATTTTGATTTACCTGTCTTGGGCCATCACAGCTCAAACAAGCAAAAAAACAACCTGCAAAGAAATAACATATTAAAATAAAATATTTGGTAAAATACATAAAGCAAACCAAAGATTCTATCACTAAAGGGAGAACACAGACAGTCCTTGCAGGAGTTCAACATATTTTTTTGTTACTTTACATAGTACAAAAGCAATAGGCATTCTGTACAAATTGTTCTTCCAATTTTGAATTTTGATCTTTTCCCAGGCTAGTGACATGCAGTAGGATATACTATGGCAATACAGGGCAGCGGCAGTGAAGCGCCATTTTCAGACAACCCCACCATCACAAAGTAAGCAATCAGTACTCTTCAGTGCACTGCATTGCTAAACACAGAGTTTGGATGTTCACTAGATTAGGAGTATTAAATGCACTTTCAACTTAGGATATTTTTTACTTATGATGGGTTTAATCAGTATGTAACTCCATCGTGTGGTTGTCATGTATACAAGTACCTTTTAAACACTCATTCTTGAAACTTTTAAACTACTCTTAAAAAAAACAATATATTTTCTTATCTTGGCTATTGTGAATAATGTTGCGATGAATATTGGAGTGCAGATATCTGTACAAGGTGGTAAGTTCCCTCCTTTGAGTATATGCCCAGAAGATGGATGACTGGGTCATATGGTAGTTCTATTTTTTAATTTTTAAGGAACCTGCATACTGTTCTCCACGTTAGCTCTACTAATTTACATTACCATCAATAGTAGACAAGGGTTCCCTTTTCTCCACACCATTGCCAACACTTATCTCTTGTCTTTTTGACAACAGCTATTCTAACAGGTGTGAGGTGAGATCTCAAAGAAGTTTTTATTTGAAGTTCCCTGATGATTAGTGATATGAAGCACATTTTAAAATTTCTGTTATCCATTTCTATGTCATCTTTGAAGAAATGTCTATTCAAGTCCATTTCTCATTTAAAGAATCAAATTATATGTTTTCTTGTTTTTTGAGTTGTATGAGTTCTTTGTAAGTCCTAGATATCAACCCCTTATCTAATAAGTTTGCAAATACTTTTTCTCAATATGTTGCCTTTTCATTTTGTTGTCTCTTTTGTTGTGCAGGAGCTGTTTAGTTTGATATAGTCCTATTTATTTATTTATTTTTGCTTTTGTAACTTGAACTTTTGGTGTGATATCCAAAAAATCATTGCCAGTGCCAATGTCAAAGAAATTTTCTCTATGAATTTTTCTAGGAGTTTTATGGTTTCAGGTCTTATGTTTAGGTCTTTTATCCAATTTCCATTGATTTTTGTGTGTAATATAAGGGTCCAATTTTATTGTTTTGCATATAGAAACCTATTTTTCCTCACTAGCACCATCTAGTGAGGAATCCATCCTTCACCCATTGTATCTTTTTGGTGACCTTATTGAAACTTAGATAACTATATATGTTTAAATTTATTTCTGGACTCTGATCCATTTTTCTGATTTTTTTTTATTTTTCCAGCTTTATTGAGATATAGTTGACAAATACAAATTGTATATGCTGAAGATATACACTGTGATTTTGCAATCTGATTACATTTTGATTAAATTATCATTATCAAGCTCACTAGCATGTTTATCACCTCACAGAGTTCCAGGTTTTGTGTATAGTGAGAACATTTAAGATCTACTGTCTTAACAAAGTTTAAGTATACACTACAGACTACTAACTGTGGTCACTATGCTATAGGGTAGATCTCCAGAACTTATTCATGCTATGTAATGACAACGTTCTACTCCTTGACTGCAGTCTCCCCATTTCCCCTACCCGCCAGGTTCTGGCAACTACTATTCTACTGTATGCTTCCAAGAGTCTGATAATCTTACATTCCGCATACACTTGGGAGCACACAATATTTGTCTTTCTGAGCCTGGCTTATTTCACTGAATCCTTCAGATTCACCTATATTATTGTAAATGACAAGATTGCCTTCTTTTTAAACAGGGACTAATATTCTAGCGTGTGTGTGTGTGTGTGCATGTGTGTATACAATTTTTTTATTGTTTCAACCAGTTTTAATTTACAGAATATAAATCTCTTTAAAAAGCTGCATTCTTTCATTTAGTCAATGGGGAAAAAGCCTTATTAAACAGAAACAAAGCCTAAACATCATCACTTACATTTAGACACATACAAATCATTAAAAGTGTATGAATATAGAACACAAAATGTAGTTTGTACTCAAGCAGTTACATGAATGAGGCTGTTTTTAAGTTTCTTCACTGACTACCCCATTTTAATCATTGAACAAATTGCACTTAAACTAACAACAGTGAAATGTAGAAATTCAAATTTAAACATGAAGATAAGGAACAACAATGAAAAGAACAGGAAATATGTTCACTATCAAACAGATTAACAAATTCACAGATACTCAGATACTTTCTGATGCATATCAAAATACCTACATCAAAGGTAGCATTCATTTGAGAGGTATCAATACTTGTTCAGTGCTGAGACTATTTGTAACACTTAGAGTACACATAAAGCAGCATTAGACTACTGTGGTTCACATTTGAGAAACACAGATTTAAGCTTTATGCTACAACTTGCCAATTTAAAATTATAGCTAATGCAGTGCCAATTACTCATTTCATATTTTTTCTTCTGAAACTCAATGACCAAGTTATCATTTAAGCACATGGAATGATGCTGTGTCTTCTTCCTTATAATAGTGAATTTTAAAGCCCAAATACTTTGTATCATGGAAACTCTACCTAGCTGTACAAAGGCTCCCAAATACAGTACCGTCATAAAGTTTCTTCATTGTAGATTCCATTAACTTATAGTTATTTTAGTACAGTAAATGCAGGACACTTCTCCAGACTATTGGTCAATAAAAATGTCAGTGTGTCACTCCCTATATTTAAGTTCAAGCACACCACCACCACAGCCATGGCAAGTAAATGCCCCTGCACATCCTCCACTGCTTCCAGGGTTCCTTTCCATGTCATGGGAGCTAGTTTAATGGATACCATCAGGTTGCAACCTCTCTCTGAAAGTTCCTTGATTAAAAATTTTGAAATCTAACTAATGGACCATCCATAGTTTCAATAAGCTAGTTTTTTTTTTTTCTTACTCCTTACTAACTAGTTCAAATACATTATGTAATGTTTAAAATTTTTATAGACACCTTATTAAAATTATTAAAGCTATCTAAAATACCATTAGTGGGTAAAATATTGACCAAAAAAAGACACTAAGTATTTATGAAACTATTTTTTTCTAACTAGAAAAGCTATGGGATTCATAATGAGCACAGATATAATGATATCTCATTATATCTCAAGACTAAATGCTGAAGCACAGGAAAGAAGAGCAGGATTTCAGGAGAAAGATCTAGTAAACACCTGAATTTTGGAAGCCTCAAACACAAAAGGGTTCATAGTGTTTATAATCACTATCATTATTTTCACCTTTAAGATTTATTTATTTATTTTAAATGAAGAGTTACAGAGAGGCAGAGAGAGAGAGGTCTTTCGTCTACTGGTTTACTCCTCAGATGGCCACATGGCCAGAGCTGTGCTGATCTGAAGCCAGGAGCCAGGCGCTTCCTCTGGGTCTCCCATGTGGGTGCAGGAGCCCAAGGACTTGGGCCATCTTCTGCTGCTTTCCCAGGCCATAGCAGAGAGCTGGATCAGAAGAGGAGCAGACGGTACTCAAACCGGTGCCCATATGGGATGCTGGTGCTGCATACCCCTGTGCCAGAGTGCTGGTCCCTGTTTTCATCCTTTAACTAGTGTAAATCTTTATTTCATTTCTAATTTTATCCATAAATAAAAACCTACTTCATTGTGGTGGAAGGAGAAGGCCATGCAAAGATGGCCACTGGCAAGCGAGTATCAGTTACTCAGGAATGACTTTGTAAACCACCTGGGAAACCACCTGGCAACAGAGCCTGCCTGGCAACAGACTGTGATTGGTTAGGGCATAAACAGCCCCTTGACCGGATTGGCTGCCTCGGCTATATAAGCTGCTGTACCAACAGAAATAAACAAGTCTGCAGGCTGCTTGCCTCTGGCCCGCTTTCACCCGACTCCCTGTGTCTGTGTGGTGACACCGTGTCTCTTGCCCCCACCACACTTCTCCTCTCAGAATGAATCCACAGCAACAATTCATTACATAATGTATCTTATCAATTTCAGCTTTCAAGTATTCAAGTAATGCAAACCCAAGTATTTTCTTTTGTGGCAACAACACACTTACAGAATGGAGAATGGATAAAGTAATTATAATATAGATATATAAATGTATATACATATATATGTAGAGATTATTCAGTCTTAAGATAGGAGAAAATCTTGCCATTTGCCACAACAGGCATGCAGTTGGAAAACATTATGCTAAGTGAAGTAAGCCACACACAGAAAGGAAAATATTACATTATCTCACTTATAATCTTAAAAAACAAAAATGGTCTGCTCCACTTCTGGTCCAGCTCCCTGCCAATGAGCCTGGGAAAGCAGAGGAAGATAGCTCAAGTCTCAGAGATCCTGCCGCCCACATGGGAGACCCAGAAGAAGCTCCTGACTCTGGCTTTATCCTGGCCGAGCCCTGGTTGTTGTGGCCATTTGGGGAGTTAACCAGTGGATGGAAGACCTCTCTCTGTCTTGCCTTCTCTCTGTAACTCTGCCTTTCAAATAAATAAAATAAATCTTTTAAAAAATAAATAAAAAATAAAATCAATTTTAGTCACAAAGTAGACCTCAACAAACTGCAAAATGTAGAAATAATAAAAATAATATAATATTCTCTGATAATAACACTTATACATTAACAACAAAGCCAAAAAAGAAAGAGACCTTACTTACTAAAAGTTTTGAAATGTGTTAATATATCATTTAAATGTAAGAGGAGATACTAAACAAAATTGCAAACTTTGGAGTGGCACAGCCAGTTAAGTCTCCTCCTGGGACACCCATATCCCATTTTGCAATGCTGGTTTGAATCCTGGCTATTCTGATACAGCTCCCTGCAAATGTGCATAGGAAGCAGTAGATGATAGCCCAAGTGCCTGAATCCCTGCCTTCTACCTGAGAGACTTGTACGAAGTTCCTGGCTCCTGGATTCAGCCTGGTCTAGACCCAGCTGTTGTGACTATTTGGAAAAGTGAACCAGTAAATGGAAGATATCTCTCTGTAACACGGTGTCTTTCAAATGAATAAATTAATCTTTTAAAAATTGGCAGAATTTGAGGCTTAGCATTGTGGCATAGGGGGTTAAGCTTCCTAAAGTGCCAGCATCCCATATGGGCACCGGTTCGAGCTCTAGCTGCTCCACTTCCAATCTAGCTCCCTGCTAATGCACCTGGGAATGCAGAAAATGGCCCGTCTCCTGCACCCACATGGGAGGCCTGGAAGAGGCTCCTGGCTCCTGGCTTTGGCCTAGCCTGGCTCTGGCCATTTTTGTGGCCACTTGGAGAGTAACCAGAAGATGAAAGACCTCTCTCTTCTCTTTCTGTCTCTTCTTCTCTTCTCTGTAACTCTGCCTTTCAAATAAGTGAAATAAATCTTTAATAAAATGCAGAGTTCTTGAAAATTATGACTTAAAATTCATGTACATATTAAAACTTACAAAGGATAATTTGAAATACAGATGAATAATCTAAATATTTAACATTTTCTTAAAATATGGGAGAAGAATTACAACAAAAGAAATAAGAAGAAAATAAGGAGAAGAGCAAAATGTTGGGGGCTGGCATTGCGGTGTACCAGGTAAAGCTGCCACCTGTGATGTCAGCATCCCATATGGATGCCAGTTCATGTCCCGGCTACTCCACTTCAATCTAGTTGCCTGCTAATGGAAAGCAGTGGAAGATGGTCCAAGTGACTGGGTCCCCTGCCAACCGTGTGGGAGACCCAAATGAAGCTCCTGGCTCCTGGTTTATCCTGACCCAGCACTTGCCGTCATATGGTGAACCAGCAGATGGAAGATCTCTCTCTCTCTCTCTCTCTCTCTCTCCCTCTCTCTAATTCTTACTTTAAAAACAAATATTTTTTTAAAAAATCATGTTGATTGCATTAATAATTTGGAAATTATCTCTATTAATAACAGTGAAATATATAACTTTTACATTAACTAAATCAAAAAAAGGAAAAAAAGCAAAATAAGTAAGATAAGAAATAAGAACAGCAAAAGAATCACAGGGGTTTATTTTGCTAGACCGCATATAAACAAATTCAAACTTTGGAAGGAAATAGATAATTTTCTTGGAAAATAGACTTTACCAAACTAATGGAAAATAAAGAGAATATGTAAAAATATTGGATTTCCATATATGAATGAAGATCATTTTCACCCAATGGCTAATTTACTGCTGAGGCACAATTGCACATAGTTCCACAGGGTAAGTTAACGTAGGAGCTCTAAGAAGACAGGATTTGAAGTGTATAAAATGTACATGTGAAAGATGGAGTGTGATGAGTAAGAGAAGATGGAGAGAGCCTACAGACCTCAATGCAGGTGTGATGCCTCGGAAAGTAGTTAGAGGAGGAAGGAGAATGGAACAGGAAGGACCTCAGACTGCAGCCCCGTTTCTGAGAGCACAGTTCTCAGCCAGGTCACTTGGGAAAGCAAGCAGAGGCTGCCTGGTTGAAGGATCCCATATCTGTCAAAAATGGCATTTCTGGGGGCTGGCATTGTGGCACAGCTGTTAAGCCCCTTCCTGTAATGTCATATCCCACATGAGTACGTGTTCAGGGTCCCAGCTGTTCTGCTTCTGACCCAGCTCCCTGCTAATGCATCTGGAAAAGCAGCAGAAAAATAGCCCAAGAACTTGGGTTCTTGCCACCCATGTGGGATACCTGGACAGAGTTCCAGACTCCTGTTTTCAGACTGTCCCCAGCCATTACGATCATTTGGGAAGTGAACCAGCAATGAAAGTTTCTCTCTCTCTCTCTCTCTCTCTCTCTCTCTCCCTCCCCTCCCTCCCTCCCTCCCTCCCTCTCCCCTCTCTCTCCCTCCCTCCCTCTCCCTCCCTCCCTCCCTCCTCTCTCACCCTCTCACCCTTCCTCCCTCCCCCCTCCCTCCCGCCCTTCCCTCCCTCCCTCTGCCTCTCTCCTTTTCCTCTCCCTCTCCTTCCCTCCCCTCCCTTTCTCTCTCCTCCCACTATGTAACTCTGACTTTCAAATAAGCAAAGCTTTAAAAAAGAAAAAAGTAGAAATGTCTAATTTCTATTATAATTCTCATCTACTAAAAATATTTTTCAATTTTTTAAAATTTATTAATTTTAATTTTCATTAGTTTTTACCAGATTCAATGTGCTTTGTAGATACAATTCTATGAACATAATGATATTCCCTTACTCTCTCCCTCCCTCCCCCGCTCTTTCTCCCACCTTCCTTTCTTCTTCCTCTCTTTCTTTTAGTTTTTGAGATAATATATTTTAAATTTACATTATAGTAAAAAGGCTTAATACCCTGCCAAATAAGAAGTTTAACAAATAAAAAGCAAAAAGACCCTAGTTTAGTGGGAATATAGACAATGGACTATAAACAATAATTGAATGGAAAAATGGACCATTTTTACCCATAAACCAGTAAATTTTAAAGGAATCACAGATCATTAAAACTACAGTAGTATAACATTCTTAACCACTGGTTTCACAAAAGTTTTTTTTTTTTATCACGAAAGTGTGTTGAATTTTATCAAATGTTTTCTCTGCATTTATTGAAATGACCATTTGGTTTTTGTTCTTCATTCCATTGGTGCTATTCATGACATTTATTGATTTGCAAATATTGAACCACTATTGCATTTCTGGGCTAAATCCCAATTGATTATGATATATGATCTTTTTTATGTGATTTTGGGTTCGATTTGCAAGTATCTTGTTGAGAATCTTTGCATCAATGTTCACTAAGGATATAGGTCTGCAGTTTTCTTTTCCTGTCGTGTCTTTGTTTAGTTTTGGTCTCAAAGTAATGCTCGCCTCATAAAAAGAGTTTGGTAGAGTTGCATCCTATTAACTATTTTGGAATAGTTTGAAAAGTTTTGGAATCACTTCCTCTTTGAATGTTTTATTGAGTTCAGCAATAAGTCCATCAGGTTCCGGACTTTTCCTTGATGGAAGACTTTTGATGACTGCTTCAATATCATTGCTTGTTATAGGTTTGTTAGGTTGTCTACATCTTCTTGAGTTCATCTCTGTAAGGTTATATGAATCCAGGAATTTATCCATTTCTTTGAGGTTTTCCAGTTTATTAGAATATCATTCTTCATAGTAGTTTCTTAACAGCCCTTTGTATGTTAGTGTTATTGGTTGTAATATCTCCTTTTTCATCTCTAATTTTATTTCTTTGAGTTTTTCTATTTTTTCCCTTGTTAGTCTGGCTAGGAATATCTATTTTGTTGGTCTTCTCAAAAAACCAATTTTTTGTTTTGTTGATCTTTTTTTTTTTTTCACTTTCAGCTGCAATTATTTCTGCTCTGATCCTTATTATTTCTTGCCCCCCTGCTGATTTGAGGTTTGGTTTCTTCTTGTTTTTCTGTCTTCAAGGTGCATCATTAGATCTTTAATTTGAGACATTTCTCTGTTTTTTTTTTTTTTAACGCAAGCACTTAATGCTGTAAACTTCCCTCTTAAAACTGCTTTTGCTGTATCCCACAGGTTTTGATATGTTGTGTTTTCATTTTCATTTGTTTCAAGAAAGTTTTTGATTTCCTTTTTAATTTCTTAAATGACCCTTTGATCATTCAGTAGCATGTTGTTTACTTTTCCAGTATTTATGAGTGTTATTGTTCTTCCTGTTGTTGATTTCTGGTTTTATTCTTTTCTGGTCTGAGAAAATACATGGTATGATTTCAATCTTTTTAAATTTGCTGAGATTTGATTTGTGGCCTAATATGGGGTCTATCCTAGAAGATGTTCCATGTGCGGATGAGAAGCATGTGTAATCTCTAGCTGTTTGGTGCAATGCCCTGTAGATGTCTCTTAGGTCCATTTGTTCTGCAGTATGTTTCAACTCCAATGTATCTTTAATGTAGCCTACATCATCACTTTTTCACTCTTTACTAGAGCACTGTGATCAGTGCACAAGCATGCTGTATCATCCTTCACTTTTTAAAAAGATTTATTTATTTATTTGAAAGTCAGAGTTACACAGAGAGAGGAGAGGCAGAGAGAGAGAGAGAGAGAGAGAGAGAGAGAGAGAGAGAGAGAGAGGTCTTCCATCCTATGGTTCACTCCCCAGTTGGCTGCAACAACCGGAGTTGTGCCAATCTGAAGCCAGGAGCCAGAAGCCTCTTCTGGGTCTCCCACATGGGTGCAGAAGCCCAAGGACTTGAGCCATCTTCCACTACTTTCCCAGGCCATAGCAAAGAGCTGGATTGGAAGAGGGGCAGCCGGGACTAGAATCAGTGCCCATATGGGATGCCGGCGCCTCAGGCCAGGGCATCAACCCGCTGCACCACAACGCTGGCCCCTCATCCTTCATTTTTGTAAAAATATTTTTTGACTCCTTGTCCATGGAAATATTATCCCATTTTTTACTTCATTGGCAGCAGAACTTCTCCAGAAAGCTTCATATACTCAATGTGTTAACCTCTCCATCAATTTTCTTTATTTTTTGAAATATATTTTATTATTTGAAAGGCAGAAAGACAGCGATGTCCTGTGTGCTAGTTCACTCCACAGATGCCCGCAACATCCAGGGTTGGGTCAGGCTTAAGCCAGGAGCACAGAATTCAATCTGAGTCCCACATAGGTGATGGAGAGCCAGGTACTTGAGTCAGTATCTGCTGCCCCCCATGGTGTTCATTAGCAGGAAACTGGAATTTGAAGCAGAGCTAGGACTCTAACCCAGGCACTGTGATATCTGAGTGTTGTCTTCAACCTCTGTGCAAAATACCTGATCAGTTTTCTTTTAAAACCAATTCAGGGGCCAGCACTGTGGTGTAGTGGGCTAAGCCTCTGCCTGTGGTGCCGGCATCCCATATGGATGCCAGTTCAAGTCCCAGATGCTCCACTTCTAACCCAACTCTCTGCTATGGCCTGAGAAAGCAGTAGAAGATGGCCCAAGTCTTGGGCCCCTGCATCCGTGTGGGAGACCCAGGAGAAGCTCCTGGCTCCTGGTTTTGGATTGGCCCAACTCTGACAGTTACAGCCATTTGGGGACTGAACCAGGGGACGGAAGACTTCTCTCTGCCTGCTTCTCTCTGCCACTGCCTCTGCCTCTGCCTCTCTGTAACTCTGCCTTTCAAATAAATAAATAAATATTTAAAACCAATTCATTTGATCTTAACTTCCACAACTCCATCAGGAACATATCTGCCAAGTTCACCAGTTACCTCTGCATCTCTGAAACCAGTGATCAGTTCTTAGTCTTTGTCTGAACTAGCTGCAGAGGTGTTTATTTTTTCTTCCTCATCATCAATTTTTAGAATAATTAGTACCTAAGCAGTCTCCAGAGATGCTCTATAAATTTTAAAGGCCTCTTTATGAACTTATGATTTTTTTCATATTTTGATATTTTAAAGTATTATGGGCATTATTCCTTCTGATACCTTAATCGTCCTTTTTCAAAGGGATATATTTCAAGTTGGTTACTGGATCATTCTGTTGCCTCTCTTATTTGCTTGTGTTCATATGATATCTCGAGTTTATCTTGCAAGTTTTCTTTCCTGGATTTAGAGTGTGCTTTCTCTAGGAAGCCTCAGTTCGTTTTAGTGGGAAATAAAAAAGAATATACTCTGTATGTCAGGGATGCTAGCTGCTACTCAGTAATCATTTATTCAAAATATGCTTATTTAAATTGGGCAGAGCTGGAAAGACATAAATTTTTAAATGATAAAAATAAATATTAATTTTATTCTGAAATTTCCTTTTAAATTGGTTTATGAGCTATTTCTCTTAGGCCATGCTCTTGATTCTGATAACTATTCACTACCATTATTCTCATTTTCATTTTCACAGTTACTAATTTTTGATCTATCTACCTATCTATCTTAGGCTGGACCATCTTAAATTAGCATTTTTGTGGATCTTTAACTATGGGGTAGTAGCAATTTCATCTGGCTGAACCACATACATTAATGTGTGTGTCTGTGTTAGTAGTTATTTGTGTGTGTGTATGGTTTTTATGTGTGCCTGCATGTAAGTAACTTCAAAATAAAAATACCAGTTTCATTGCTAATAATAAGTCTACTGAAAGAAATTTAAGATGACTTTGATGTTCTTTTGGTCTTTGGGATATAACCCACTAGGGATGTTCAGTCAAATACTGTGTTTCAAAGTTACTTGAAGTAATTCCTCTTTCCCTGTTTATGTAACTAACTTTATACCCAGGTCATTTGTTTCCATTCCTTTGTTATTTTTGTTTTTAGTTTAGTTTTGTTCTTTTGGTTTCAATACAGTTTTAAAATTTCTGTTTCTCCTCCATTTTGTAAAATGAGGTACATTCAGATAGGTTTAGTTCCCATTCCTCTCTATTCATCAATTTTATCTTTCTCCCTTTTATAATCATTAATTATTTATTTTGGAAAATATAAGTAAATATATAAATACCCATATTATAATTGATGTATTATAAAATATTTGAATATTTTGTGAACAAATTTATTCCTTCCTTTCTCTCTTTCCTACAGAAAGTACTATAAATCACTCCCTAGCAATATAGAACAAGGTTATTCCTTCTCCTCCTCAAATACTCCATATCTCCACCCTGCTACTGAGCACTCCAATGTATAGATGTACCATGTTTATTCAGACAGGGCACTTTTATGGACTTTTAGGTGGTTTTAATATTTTTGTTTTATGAAGAATAGTATAATAGATATTCTTGTGCTATGATTACCAGTCTTCCCACTTTGCCTGAGACTGATGGCTTTCCTGAGATGTGGCACTTTCAGCGCTAACAATAGTCAAGTTCTGAGCAAACCAGGACAAGCTGGCCACTGTTATTGTACCATTTACACTCTTTTCAGAGAATCTATATTGTATTAAGTTGGACTTTTTTTTTATCCAAATACATAGTAGGCTTTTATATTTTTTCATAAACTTTTTCTTTGTCCTTCTAGTGTGCCATAAGGTATTTCTCTTGAGCACTTTTTAAAATTCGTGATTAATAGAGAGACAGAGAGAGATTACCATAGAGATTCAGAGAGATCTCATCTGCTGGTGTACTCCCCAGGTGCCCACAACAGCCAGGTTGGGCTGGGCTGAAATCAGGATCTGGGAACTCAGTCCAGGTCTCTTACATGGTAGCCATCCCCTGGTACCTCCTAGGGTGCACATTTAGAAGGAAATTGGAAACTGGATTCAAATCTGGGATTTGTTTCCAGGTACTCTGATACAGAACTTAGGCATCTTAGACAATATCTTAACCACTAAGCTAAGCTTACCTACCCCCTTTACAACTTCTTTTCATTAGATTGATTCCTAGGTCATTTTCATTTTTGACTCTACCATAGATAATTTCTACCATTGAGTTTTTATACTGATTGCTATTTTCCTACACTGTATAAATTCATTGATTTCTATGTATTTAATTTTAGTTTCTACTTCCAGTTGCTGATCAAGCATAAAAGCACTATCCCTCATAATGTTGTTTTTCCCCAAGACACCCATGGAATCCCTTAATGGACCCCCTCTGTCTGGGCCGCCCAACGAGCAAAGATAAAGATAATAAGTCCTCACCTTCTAATTACTTCAACTGACACTTGTTGCTTCTACTCACATTCCATTATCTGAAGTTCAGCTCATGCACATGTCTTCCTGTAGGGACACTGGGAAGTACAGCATTCACTTGTGCCTAGGAAGGAGAGAAAAATAAGTTTCTACCTCAACACTCCATTAGATTTTAATCACTACAAGTACAGGGATTTGGTATTTCTGTTTCTTTGAAGAATTTCAAATGCTTTGAACATCACTTAGTCTATAGTAGGTACTCAAAAAAGATGTGCTGGTAAGTACATGTTAATTTTCTTCGGCATGAAAACACTTATCTATCTCAGTCCATCAGTGAGGAGGACTAACAAAGTGCCTTAGTAATTTCACACTCAACCCCACTACCAAACTCTCGTCCCCTGTGCCAGGGGATTCAGCTCAGCAGCCTGACAGAGTGGGGAAGATGATATTCCAGATGCCCAACAGGATGACAGGAGTAAAGACATTGTTTCCTGAGTGGAGAGGAAGGCTGGTAAAAATGAAATTCCTCTTAAAGAACAGATATATTCTTAGCTTGAAAAAGAACACAGGGGCTGGTGCTGTGGCATAGCAGGTAAAGCCGCTCCTGCAGTGCTGGCATCCCATATGGGCACCGGTTCATGTCCTGGCTGCTCCACTTCTGATCCAACTCTCTGCTGTGGCCTGGGAAAGCAGTGGAAGATGGCCCAAGTCCTTGGGCCCCTGCACCCGTGTGGGAGACCTGGAAGAAACTCCTGGTTTCTGGCTTTGGATCGGCTCAGCTTGAGCTGTTGTGGCCATTTGAGGAGTGAACCAGCAGATGGAAGACCTATCTCTCTGTCTCTGCCTCTGCCTCTCTGTAACTCTTTCAAGTAAATAAATAAATATAAGAAAGGAAGGAGGGAAAGAAGGAAGGTAGGAAGGAGAAGGGAGGGAGGGAGGGAGGGAGGGGGGAAAGAAGGAAGGAAGAGAACACAGAACAGACCACCACACTGGGTTGCCGCCATCCTACCAGTCCCTGCAGTCTCGATGAGGCCAGGTGATACTCCAGAATGGGAGACAAGCCAGTTTAGGAGCAGATTGGATCTACCAGTTGTTTGATAATGGCAGGACTCAAGTAAGCACTATTTACATTGATGCATCATGCCTTGCATGGGAAGGACAGCAGTTCGAAGAGAAAGCTGCCATTGTGGAGAAGTTATCTAGAGTTCCCTTCCAGAAAATCTAGCACGGCCTCACGATGCAAGACCATCAGCCCATGACAGGTAGCTGTGTCATCAGCATGGTTGTGGGCCAGCTCAAGGCTGATGAAGACCCTATCCTGGGCTTCCACCAGATGTTCCTGTGAAAGAACACCAGTGCACTTGGGTTTGCACCAATGACACGTTCAGGCTCGCCCTGCAAAACTCTGGTGGACTTCCTCCCAGCCAGGCTCTCGATGCTACTTCCCCCTCCCTCCTCTTCCTGCTACTGTTCACACTCCTCCAGATGCTCCAGGTATACAGAAACAAGCAACACTACCATGGGAGTGGGCGCAGCGTGCTGCTGCCACCAAGGCATTGTGCATGATGTTTGGACTCTAGACTGGTTGCATCTGACAGAAGTTTGCAGTGTACCAGCACATGTCTTGGAAAGATTTAAATAATGCAAAAGGTTGTCCTTTTATAACCTACTGATAAGTTGCTCTAGGAGCCCAACGAAGTGAAGAAGAAAGCAGCTGCCTCACCGCCCAGATATTGATTTGTTCAGGTGTTTCAAGGCCTCATGATACAATAACAGCACGAAACTTTTCTTAACAGTTTGAAAATACAGAAAAAGAATACAGAGAACACAGAGACACTGGTCTTAAGGGAGTTCAGAGTGAATCAAGAAGTGAGCCATTCAGATGTCTCTGCAGGTACTGCCTAGACTATGGATGGGATCCTTCTGAGAATGCTAGGATAGAATGGATCATTACAAAGAATCAATTTAAGCATAAGCCTTATTCTTATACTGTTCTTGCTTATAATTGTTATGTAGTAGAGAAAGCTGGTCTATGTTAAGATAGATTTGTATACCAGTAATTTTGACAGTCTACTATATGAGTTGTGATGTCTTTCTCTTCCTACCTTGATACCAGTAATTTATATGGACTCTGTAGTCTGAATGTATCTGAGTGACTTACAATATACTTCTGTTCTTTTCATTTGACCCAGGGAAGAAAGACCAGTAACTTTCAAGTATTCCTATGTGTTTTGGAAGACTGAAGTCAATGAGATGAAACCCAGCACCAAGAATTGACATGAAAACTAACTTGTGGGAAAGGAAGGTAAAGACCACATTGGGCATTTTTGCTAGAACATAATAGTTAGGGCAAATTATTAGATATTCTGGTTTTCAAAAGTTTGCATTTAAGTCAAAGGAAATTTTTGATGTGTTGTTTCAATTTTCAATAGCAAATAAATGTGTATATAGAGAAACTTCAAAAAAAGAAAGAGATATTGGAATAGCAATTTTAGAGATAGACTATATATATATATATATATATATATATATACACACACACACATACATACAACATTAGAATATGAGGATACTTAAAAGGTTCATGGAAAATGAAATTAAAAGATGAAAATTAAAAATACAAATTTCACTTCCCAACATAAACTCTATCAAGTGCAACATATTTTGGTAAGTGGTGACACAAGCCATTCCATCCATCTTTAAGGAACTAAGTCCTGGAAACTTAACCATCTCAATGTAGTCTTTTTTACTTTATTAACTGAAGAAAATAGGTGCCCTTGAAAGGTTTTTTTCGAGTTTAAGAAACAAAAAAGATGTCAGAATGAGCCAAATCAGGGTCATAAAGTGGATGCCTAACAATTTCCCAACAAAACTCTCACAAAATTGCTCATGTGAGGATAAGAATGAGCAAGAGCATTGACGCGAAGAACTCTCTGATGAAGATTTTCCTAGGTGTTTTCTTTTAAGGCTTTGGCTAACTTTCTCAAAATACTCTTGCAATAAACAAATCCTATTGTTCTTTGGCCCTTTAGAATGTCAACAAGCAAAATGCCTTAAGCATTCAGAAAAAGGAAGGAAGGAAGGAAGGAAGGAAGGAAGGAAGGGAGGGAGGGAGGGAGGGAGGGAAGGAGGGAAGGAGGGAAGGAGGGAAGGAGGGAAGGAGGGAAGGAAGGATCTTTGCTCTTGATGGACCTGCTTCTGCTTTAATTGGATCGTTTCTACCTCTTGATGGCCATAGCTTTAGTTGGACTGGGTCATTAGAGTCATTCTGCTAAAGCTATGTTTCATCTCCTTTTCTACTTCTTTAAATATGTGCTTCTGGTTCTACGGGGCTGGCATTGTGGCATACTGGGTAAAGCCGACACCTGCAATGCCAATGCCAGTTCATGTCCCAGCTGCTCCCCACCTCATATGAAAAGGATGATATTATAACTCAATGGTGAGAAAAGCAAAATATTCAAAGAAATAGCATTGGGAAAAGTAGATAACACTCTGGGGAAGAGGAATGCATTCACAGTTTGTACCTCACATAAAGTTTAATGTGAACAGATCAAAATTTAAATGTGTAAAGTACAAGAATATAAAAGTAACAGAAGGTAACATGGGATAATCCTTCTAAACTAACATGCATGGAAAGATTTTTAAACTGTGAGAATAATATGTAGAATTTATGGCCATATTGCATTCCATTAAATCAAAATGCTAGCTTCATAGGAAACAAAATCAATGGATCAATTAAAATTATGCAAAGTATTTGCAACTTACAAAGTACATTAGTTTTCTAGGGCTGCCATAACAATATGATAAAATACAATAGACTAGGTGGCTTAAACAATGGAAATCTGTTTTTTACAGTTATAAAAGCTAGAAATGCAAGGTCAGTCACTCAGCTCTCTTTCTCTCTCTCTCTCTCTCTGTGCCTTTCAAATAAATAAATAAATATTTAAAATAAATAAATAAAAGAAATGCAAGGTCAAGATGTCAGCAGATTTGAATGCTTCTGAGTCTCTCTTTGGCTCGCATGTGACCCTCTTCTGTTTGCTCAAGTGTCCCTCCCTCAGTCTATGTATTGTCTGTATTCCAATCTCATATTCTAATAAAGACACAAATCACATTGGATTAGGACCCACCCATTGGACCTAATTTTACCCAATTACCAGTCTCCAAATATAATCACTCCTTGGGGATATTGGGGTTAGTATTTCCACAGGTGAAATATGGAGATGGCACAGTTCATCTCATAACACGAAGCAAGGATTAATATGGCCAATATATAAAGAATCCTCCCAAGAATGCACAGGTCATCCTCATTCTGACTTTATCATTTAGTGTAATTGTTGCCAAATCCACCCAGGGAAAGGTTTTATAGAAACTGTTTTATTGGAACTCACTCACATTCATTTGCCTATGTATTGCTTGGAATAGAATAGTTAAGACAGAGGCTATATGGTACAAAATGACTAAAATATTTACTACTTAGGCTATTAAATGTTTGCCTACCTGTGAAGTAGGACACAAACTGCAGGTTAAGAATTGCATAGGCCAATCTGTTGATTAAAAACTAAAGATAGGGATGGGCACTGTGTTGTGCTAGGCTATGCCTCTGCCTACAGTGCCAGCGTCCCATATGGGTACCAATTTGTGTCTCAGCTGCTCCCATTCCAATCCAACTCTCTGCTGTGGCCTGGGAAAGCAGTAGAAAAATGATCCAAGTGCTTGGGCCCCTGCACCCTCATGAGAGACCCAGAAGAAGCTCCTGGTTCCTGGTCTGGATCAGCTCAGCTCCAGCCATTGCAGCCATTTGGGGAGTGAACCAGTAGATGGAAGACCTCTCTCTCTATCTGTCCCTCTCTCTGTCTGTAACTCTACCTCTCAAATAAATAAGTAAAATCTTTTAAAAAAGATATTGGCTGGGTTATATTATGGAGAGGTTGATCATACATATCATGCATATAAGTCTGCATGAGATAATGCCAACTTATATTTATTACTGTACCATACTTACTAATAATACATCCAATTACTCTCAAAAGTGACATAGATTGAATAATAAAGAATATGGTCACTATTAAAAGTTGAGTTTTGACCCTCAAAAAAATAGGTTGAATTCCTTGTCCCCAGAACTTGTGAATTACCTTATTTGGAAAGCCATGTCTACAGATGCAATCAACATAAGGTGAGGGCATTAGAATGGACCCTAATCCAATCTGACTGGTATCCTTAAAAGAAGAGATTTTGACATAGACACACACACAAAGAATAGGATATGAAGACACACAGACACATAAGGAAGATGGCCATGTGATGGTAAAAGCAGTGACCAGAGTGGTGCATCTACAAGCCAAGGATTGCCAGAAACACCAGAATCTAGAAGAAGTAAAGAAAGACATTCCCCTAGAGGTATCAGGGAATATGGCCTGCTGTTACCTTGATTTCTAACTTCTACCTTCTAAAGCTGTGATGGAATGCATGTTTGTTGTTTTCAATTACCTTGTTTGTTATAATGTATATAAGAAATGAATACGTATATAATGTGATACTTTGTTATGCCAGCTCTAGGAAATTGTTATCCCAGTCAATGAAGACTTTGAGGAGAAGTCACCATTCAGGGATCATCATGTAATAATCTTCTGGGTTACAATATGAAGACGCAAAAGATGAAGACCCCAGTTAAAAGAATGGGAGACACCAGAATTAACTGGGGCATTGTTACAAACTGACTCAAATCAGTTCAGTGGATTTTTTTTTCTTTTTGCAGGCAGAGTGGACAGTGAGAGAGAGACAGAGAGAAAGGTCTTCCTTTTGCCGTTGGTTCACCCTCCAATGGCCGCCGCGGTAGGCGCGCTGCGGCCAGTGCATTGCGCTGATCCGATGGCAGGAGCCAGGTGCTTCTCCTGGTCTCCCATGGGGTGCAGGGCCCAAGCACTTGGGCCATCCTCCACTGCACTCCCTGGCCACAGCAGAGAGCTGGCCTGGAAGAGGGGCAACCGGGACAGGATCAGTGCCCCGACCGGGACTAGAACCCGGTGTGCCGGCGCAGCAAGGCGGAGGATTAGCCTAGTGAGCCGCAGCGCCGGCCAAGTTCAGTGGATTTTTTTTTAAGATTTATTTTATTTACTTGAAAGACAGACTTACAGAGAGAGGTGGAGACAGAGAGAGAGAGAGAGGTCTTCAATTAGCTGGTTCACTCCCCAAATGGCCAAAGCTGAGCAGATCCGAAGCCAGGAACCAGGAGTTTCTTCCAGATGCAGGGGCCCAAGGACTTGGGCCATCCTCTGCTGCTTTCCCAGATGTATTAGCAGGGAGCTGGATTGGAAGTGGAGAAGCTAGAACTCAAACTGGTGCGCATATGGGATACTGACACTGCAGGCCAGGGCTTTAAACTGCTGTGCCACAGAGCTGGCCCCTTCAGTGTGTTTTTAAAAGTTTCATTTATTTATTTCAAAAGTCAGAATTACAGAGAGAGGATCTTCCATCCACGGGTTCAATCTTGACCCAGATGTTCTCAGTGGCTATTGCTGGGCCAAGCAGAAGCCAGGAGCCAGGAGCTTCATCCACATCTCCTATATGGATGACAGGGACACAAACACTTGGGGCATCTTCTGTAGCTTTTCCCAGACCATTAACGGGGAGCTGGATTGGGAGTGGAGCTTCTTGGACATGAACCAGCGCCCATATGGGATGCTGTCATCACAAGTGGTAGCTTTACCCACTACACCACAACACTGGCCCAGGTTTAGTGGTTTCTCTTTTTTTCTATTTTTTAAAAATTTTATATAAGTAAACAAACTTTAAGGATTTCATATATACAAATTTAGTAACATAGTGACTCTTCCCACCCTTCTTTCCTCCCGCCCATACTCTCACCCTTCTTCCTCCCTCTCCCTTTGCCATTCTTATTTTTCACAAAGATCTATTTTCAGTAAACTTTATACTCATAAGATTAACTCTACACTAAGTAGAGAGTCCAACAAATAGTATGAAGAAAAGACAAAATAACAAAAACAAACAAAAACATTGTTCCTCAATAGTCAAGACAAGGGCTGTTCAAAATCTTTGCATCAGAAAGTATCAATTTCGCTCCTGTAGATTACCTTTTAGGTACTCTGTAAGTTACCACAGATCAGAGAGAATATGTAGTATTTGTCTTTTGGGGACTGGCTTATTTCACTAAGTATAATGGTTTCCAGTTGCAAATGACAGGACTTCATTTTTTTTTTACTGCTGAGTAGCACTCCATAGTGTGTGTGTGTGTGTGTGCATAGTGTATATATACATATATATATATATATATATATATCTTAATTTCTTTATCCAGTCATCAGTTGGTGGATCAGGGTTGATTCCGTATCTTAGCTATTATGACTTGAGCTGCAATAAACATGGGGTTATGGATAACTCTTTCATATGCTGATTTCATTTCCCTTGGGTAGATTCCCAGGATTGGGATGGCTGGGTCATATGCTAGGTCTATATTCAGATTTCTAAGGTATCTCCATACAGTCTTCCACAGTGACTGCACCAGTTTATATTCCCACCAACAGTGGATTAGGGTACCTTTTTCCCCACATCCTCACCATCATTTGTTGTTTGTTGATTTCTGTATGAGAGCCATTCTAACTGGGGTGAGGTGAAACCTCATTGTGGTTTTGACTTGCATTGTTAGGTATTTTGTCAGAGATGGGGAGCTTCCATATATGACTGTATTTTTAAAATAAATCATTTCTTATTGTCTTCCTTTAAATTGCTGTGTTTATTTGGTGAAGTTTCTGTCAACCTGTCCATGACATGTGAAACTCAAACAGTAGGAATGATAACAACCCTTCTGCATTCTCACTTTTAGTTGGTGTATTACAACTAAAGCCTCTGGGGGCCGGCGCAGTGGCGCACTAGGTTAAACCTCCCCACCTGTGGCGCCAGCATCCCATATGGGCGCTGGGTTCTAGTCCTGGTTGCCCCTCTTCCAGTCCAGCTCTCTGCTGTGGCCTGGGAGGGCAGTGGAGGATGACCCAAGTGCTTGGGCTCCTGCACCCGCCATGGGAGACCGGGAGGAAGCACCTGGCTCCTGGCTTCGGATCTGCACAGCACGCTGGCCATAGCGACCATTTGGGGGGTGAACCAACAGAACGAAGACCTTTCTCTCTGTCTCTCTCTCTCACTATCTATATCTCTACCTGTTAAATAAAAACAACAACAACAACAACAACAACAACAAAAAACAACTAAAGCCTCTGAAGAAGTTCACAACATGCTGCCTCCAAATATGCTGCCCTGGCTTATTGGCTGTGTTGAGCCGAAGATCCTTGAGAAACAATAGATGCAGGAAGGGCTCGCTGCCCTCTGCCCTCTGCCCTCTGCCTTTCTACATAAAAGCAGGTCATGACATTTCCCATGAGAAGGGAAATGCCCTCTGTGTTCCAAGAGAACAGTTTTGTCATCTGAGACTGGGAGCTGAAGTTAAAATGGATCTGTATGAACACCTACTAAAAATCTCTCATCCTACTTACAGTTTACCCCATGCAAGTCTTAGTCACTTCCAACACGTCAATGTCCTTTCACAAAGGATCCTTTGTCTTGTCACTTCTCCCTTAACTTAGCATTTTTGGTTAAAAATATATATAAATTCTTAATCTTAACTTCTTTTTCAGGTCTTCATTTTTCTTATGAGGGCACCTGTGTGCATGCAAAAATATTACCCCTCCCTCCAAAAATCCTCTATACGTCTCCCTTTTAATTTGTCTTGTGTAATTCTGAGACCCAGCTACAGAACATAAGAGAATCATGGGAAGTTTCCTTTCCCTACATCTCAACTAAATTCTGCCAAACATGAAAAACATGTGCTAGCAAACAGATATAACTCGTTCTTGTAAATTCATGAAGTTCTAGCTCTCTGCCTTTTTAGTCTCTCTTGCAAGAAGCCTGTATGAAAGGTTCACTTGATGCATAGGAGCCGTGTTCTCGTGGCCAGGTTCAGCTAACCTTGGGAAGGGGACTACAGAAAGTTGGTTCAAAGCAGCACAGAGCCAAATAGAGCCTTGGGAGAAGATGGACACTCAGATCATGTTAGAGGCACATGGGCCTGTTCAGTCTTTCTAACCACTGCCTCTTTTGAAATGCCATTCATTTCACCCATCCAAAGTAATTTCCAATAGCTGATATGTAAATTATTAAACCTCCTTGTGTTGCTTTGATATGAGACCAAAAGTCAAAACAAGAAAGCATTCTCTGACTGTTCAAATGCTAATTAACCAGACCTGAAGTATGAATGCCTAATTAGGGCATTTCAAAGTTAACAAACAGTGTAGGATTAAATATCACTCCAACATATTAGAAAGTAAAATACAGGGGTTAATGCTATGGCATAGTGGTAAAGCTGCTGCCTGTGATGCTGGCATCCCATATGGACACCAGTTCGAGACCCAGCTGCTCCACATCTGATCCAGCTCCCTGCTGATGTGCCTGGAAAAATAGCAGAAGATGGCACAAGTCCTTGGGCCCCTACACCCACATGGGAGACCCAGAGAAAGCTCCTGGCTCTTGGCTTCAGATCAGCTCAGCACTGGCCATTGCGACCATTTGGGAAATGAACCAGTGGATGGAAGATTCATATTCTCTCTCTCTCTCTCTCTCTCTCTCTTTTTCTCTCTCCCTCCCCCTCCCTCTCTCCCTCCCTCCCTCCCTCCCTCTCTGCCTCTCTGTGTAACTCTTTCAAATAAATGAATAACTTTTTTTAAAAAGTAAACCCGAGAGAATATAGCGGTTCTGATCTGAAGGTGTAAGCTGGTGGCCTTTTCTACTTTAGTCCAATTCTCTGAAAGCAGAGCACAGGAATGGGGCTTAGACTGAGATTTCCCTGACCTAGTCAAGTCAAATAAATGTCTGATAGGCTCTGATATCTTCCACCATTATAGTAACCATGCCGAAATATACGTGTGACATGTTTTGTGACAGCGAGAGCTCCGTGTCCTGTCAAGTATCCTTCCAATTTCAATAGCAGCTTATTAATGATATGATATAGTAATCATTTTGTATCATCTGACAATTATTGTTGATTCTTATCCTATGAATACATACTAAGTCTTCTTTATTTGTTACTGGGGTCAGGTGTATTTGTGTCTGTTGGTATTCTTTGTGATCATACTTACCAAAATAGTTATTTTGAACTTTCTCCTACCTTCTACTTCTAAAAATAGGGACCTTTGGAAATATATAAAAAATTCTATTTCATATCAGCCATAACTCGAGATGTGATCATTTTATTAATTTATCTCCCCTACTACAGCATGCTGTGAAATTTCCACACTCCATTTAACTTCCATAGGCATCTGTTCACATGTAAATAACTCCCAGGATACCTAACTTTCTTTGATGATTTACCCCAATTTAAAACTAATTATTATGCATTCTTAATTGTGAGACTGAGTTACATGAAAAAGATGGTTTGCTTGATTTTAGTTCAGGATTTTTAACTCTATAATTTAACACAAAACAGTATCCTATTTCACTTTTGGTAAAACGGGAATATTATTTTTGGCTATCAGCTCAATTGTGGACTGACCACTGAGTATTTAGACTGAAATTAAGAAACATCTGTAAATATTTGGGAAATCTGATTTTAATTGGAGGAATTTAAGGTGGCACCAAGTCACAGCGACAACTGTTGTGGAAATAATTCAAGGTTCCAGAAGGCCGAATTATATTTCTAGGAGAAAGGAAATTAACTTTAGGCAACTTGCTTAGCTCCTTTGAAAACTCAGCTTCCTTTTATTTAAGGATTGGTAATTATACCTGAGTAAGTGCCCAAAATTGTTGTTAGAGCCAATGGGATACGATATGTAACATCATTTCCATTTCTTCTTTTTTGTTTCTTCTGTGGTTCAAGATCAATCCCAACTCTTCTGTTGACCCTGTTGTTATTCTCCCTTCTTATCCTGTGAAGAAGAAGAGTGGGAGATTAATGCACATCACACAGCAGAGAGAGAGAGAGAGAGAGAGAGAGAGAGCGAGCAGACTGATAGTAGATAAAGAGGCATCTTCCCGTAAATGCATCTTTTAAAGATTTATTTTATTTATTTGCAAAGCACAGTTAAGTGTGTGTGTGTGTGTGTATACACATATATACAGAGAGAGAGAGAGAGAGAGAGAGAGAGAGAGAGAGAGAGAGAGAGATCTTCCATCCACTGGCTCACTCCCTAGTTGGCTGGGTCAGGCCAAAGCCAGGAGCCAGGAGCTTCTTCTGGATCTCCCATGTGGGTGCAATGACCCAAGCATTTGGGCCGTTCTCTGCTGCTTTCCCAGGTGCATTACCAGGGAACTGCATAGGATATGAGCAGCCAGGACTTGAACCTGGCCCTATATGGGTTGCAGGCATTGAAGGCAGTGGCTTTACCCACAATGCCACAATGCCAAGGTGGGGGTGGGGGGCTTAAATGCATCTGTATCTCAAAAGACTGCCAATATTGGGCAAGGGTGTGGTGGTGGATTGCTCCAGTCTAGCTTCTTTGTATACAGTTGTGTGCTTCAAATCATACCACAAAAAGAATCATGAAGTCAAAAGCATTTCCCTCACTTCAAGTATAATATTAATAACAGCTTAATGTTTATTTTTTAAAAGATTTATTGTGTTTGAAAGGCACAGATACAGAGAGAGAGAGAGAAAGGGAGAGAGAGAGAGAGAAAGAGAGAGAGAGAGAGAGAGAGAGAGAGATATCTTCCATCTGCTGGTTCACTCCCCAAATGGCCACAATGGCCGGAGCTGGGCCAGTCTAAGGCCAGGAGCCAGGAGCTTCTTCTGGATCTCTGATGTGGGTGTAGGGGCCCAAGCAGTTGGGCCATCTTCAACTGCTTTCCCAAGCACATTAGCAGGGAGCTGGTTAGGAAGTTGAGCAGCCTAGACATAAACCGGCACCCATAAGGGATGCTGGCATTGCAGGCAGTAGCTTTACCGGCTAAGCTATATCACCAGACCCTTAATATTTGTTTGTTGATTGATTGATTAATTGATTGGCTTATCTATTTTTTATGCAATACTCAAGGTCAGGATTGTTACCAAAAAATTCATGGACGTAGTTTTTGAGAAGGCAGGAAACTTTCTTCTGTTGAGGGTCCTGTACTAAATACTTTAGATAATGTGGGCTATACACTCTTCATCACAACTCTTCAACTAAGTTTTGAAGCTCTAGGGCAGTCATAGACACTATGTAAATGAATGGGCATGGCTATGTTCCATTAAACATGATTCACAGAAACAGGCTATTGAGGCCAGCACCCTGACATAGCGGGTAGAGCTGTCCCCTGTGGCGTTGGCATCCCATGGGGTGCCGAACCCCATATGGGAGCCAGTTCCTGTCCTGGCCACTCCACTTCCAATCCAGCTCTCTACTATGGCCTGGGAAAACAGCAGAAGATAGTGCAAATGCTTGGACCCCTGCACCCATGTGGGAGACCTGGAAGAAGCTCCTGGCTCCTGGCTTTGTATCAGCCCAGCTCTGGCTGTTGTGGCCATTTGGGAAGTGAGCTAGTATATGGAACATCTTGCTCTCTGTATCTTTCTTTCTCTCTCTCTCTCTGCCCTCCAAATAAATAAATATTTTTTTGAAAAAAAGAAACAGGCTATTAACTGGATTTGGCTCATGAGTCGTAATTTTCTGACACCTATAGTATTCCATCCACTCCTAAATTCTTCCTTATTTTCCTAGTCACCAAAAAAGGAAAGAAAGAAAAAGCAGAGTGTTTACAGGAGAAGAGCTATTACCCGTCTTCACATTATATCTTTAATTCCGACTTTTCCTTTGCATTTGGCCCAAGCAGTGTGCAGTATTTCTTTGGTCTTCTCATTCCTGTACTCAACCCCTAAGGCAAGCATGATGCCCTTGAGCTGTCCTACAACCAACTAAAATAATGATCAGGGTCAAACACAAACAAATCCTTCTGCTAACTCTGCTTAGTGAAGGCTCAGGATCTAAGACACAAGAGTGGGGAGTACTTAAAAACGCTTCTTGGAAACTTCTTAGGTCCCTTCTTTCTCTGTCTAAAATGAAGTTATCTATGAATGTGTGTGTATGTTTGTGTGCTTTCTACAATTTGAAACCTCAGAATTCAGTGCACCAGCACTTAGAAACAACTGCCTGAAGAACTGTATGGGAATGCAAAATAAGAGGCACATTCCCCTCAAGGATCCAACAGCCTAGTTAAGGAAGCAGAACACATACACAGAAGAAAAACACTAAACAACACTCACAAAGCCAAACATCAGAGAAGTACATCTTTATAAAGTGGAAGCTCACAGTGTCAGTGCCTAGAGGAGACTTTGTAAAGGAATGATCACAGTTAGGCAATAGATCCTAGAGGAAGCAAGATGCAATGAAATTACCCCCTCCCCTAATTCCTACCAAAACAAGGGAACAGAGAAATATTTTAAAGGAAAGGAATCCCTACTTCCTTTGGTGATAAGGTTCCCTAAAGTCCAACAATGCTAAGACCCTTCAACTGCAGAAAAAGAAGATAAAATATTGGGATGAATGAGAATGTCTTTCTAACTACTTTGTTTCAGATTTCATATGCAAGTCATTTAGGTCCAAAAACTGATCAGCCAACACTCCACACTTATTTAACTTCAAATACCACACATGCAATTTGCTGACACTCAGGTGTGTTTCAGTGTCTATGTGAGATTATGAAATTTTAGAATTGGATTTTGAATATAACCTGCAATATTTTCTTTAAATTGTACCATTTTAAAATGTTCTATTGAAGTTGGTGGATACAAATACAAAATTTTCATACTAATTCATTAAAAAATTATTGAGAGCTATATTCTATGAAATTTGGCTATTAAAACTTCATGTTCTACTACTTGCCTTTTAAAATGAGGAATAGCTTTTTTCATAAACTCTATCCATGTGCCAATTCTATGCCATCTGTCTTTCTTCTCAGGAACCTACCTGACAAAGAAAAATCTAGACTATGAAGATAAGTTAAACTATTTGACATGTCCTCCCTACTCTTGCATGAATGGGAATAGAAGGATCAAGTGAATTCTTGGTCTTCTGGAATATTCTCAATGCTTGATTTTATGATTCTGTTCAGCCAATAATACATGCCATTTTCCATGCCTGATGCTGACCATAAACTTATTAGAACCCTCCCTGTGCAATATTGTTATATTGCTCATGTGGAGCTTCCATGCAAGTCATGGGAGGAGTATTCAAAGAACCTGAAATCTAAGATTTTCTTGAGTTGACAAGTTTTCCGAACTATTTTTGTGCCTGATGAGTAATAAATAGCTACTTAGAAAGGTTTGAGGCCTGTTGGATTCATTCTTGAATTTGTTAATTTTTAGAAAAATTATTGTAAGATATCTATAACATAAAATTCACCATTTGTATTATGTAGTTTAGTGATGTTGTTACACTCACATTGGTTTTTAGTATATGTGCTGCCAAAGCAAGCACTACATTCACATTGTTGTGTAATCATCACCACCATTATTTCCCAGACTTTTTCATCATCCCAAATAGAAACACTGCAAACGTTAATGTTTAGTAGTAATAATGCATGAAACATTATTATTTGTTTATCTTCAGTTGATGGACATTTGGGGTGATTCCATATCTTAGCTATTGTGAATTGAGCTGCAATAATCATGGGGGTACAAATAACTCTTTCATATGCTGATTTCATTTCCCTTAGGTAAAAAAGTAAAAATAAACATTATTAATATTTAATAATAATAATTGCTCAACTCCTCCTTCCACATTCTCCAATAATCTCTATTCTACTTTCTGTTTCTCTGAGTTTACATATTTTAGATATCTCATCTAAGTGAAACCATTCAATATTAGTCCTTCCATGTCTGTCTTATTTCATTTCACATAATATTTTCAAAGTTTATCCATATGGTAACATGTATAAGAATTTTATTCCTTTTTGTAGCTGAATAATATTCCATTATATACAAACACACACACACACACACACTGCATTCTGTTTGTGCATTCATCAGATAGACACTTACATTGTTTCCACCTTTGGGCCTTTGTGACTCACTCTTCTGTGAATATTGGTGTAAAGGTATCAAACTTGTGTTTCAAGTTCCTGATAGTGAGATAGCAAAGGGGCAGCCTGTTGCTTTTACCTTCAACTAATGGTCATTACAAATATCTACTTTAAAAAGCTTGACCAAATGGACCTTGGTCAGATCATAAAACCCAGTCTTCTCATTTGTAAAATGGTGATGCTAATAGCACTCACCTCATAGGTAGTAAGAAGCGTTAAATGAGTTAATTTACATAAAGCACTTAGAAACATATCCATCCAGTATAGGCATTAAATATAGCTCTTACCAGTCATTCATGTCGTCCTTCTCCATCTTTTAGGGACATAGTTCTCACTCCCATTTAATAATTGACTCTGGCCTGCCATCAGTTTCAGCATGCTCTTATTCAAAACTGCCCACCTCCTCAATCCCAGTCTGCTTTCTGTGTGGCTGAGCTCATCAAGATGAGGAAGAGTGAGACTTTATTGGCCAATCTAAGACTCATATATTAACTTAATAGTAAGAGCTAAGTATAAGACATTCTTATGATTTAGACTTTTTTGAACCTGACTCTCAAACTGTGGAAATATAAAGATACAACAACTTCAATAGTTACTAGAGTATTTCCATTAACACTACTTTTATTAATGACAATCCATCTTAAAATTAATGACTTTGCCACAAATAAGAAAGAACTTAAGGATAGTTGTGGAATTTCTAGTGGTCAAGGGAATCATAATTCTAAACCAACGCAGTACAGAGACATGACCAAAGATTGAATTTTAGAATGTAATTTAATAACAGTTCACAAAGAATATAGCAATAAAATATAAAGTTAACAATTTTTTCCTTTCCAAGAGATGATATCTATTTTTCTGTTTATACTTTTTTAATTAAGATTTTCATTTATCTGAGAATCAGACCAGAGCTATGGACAGAGAAAGGGAGAGACAGAGAGAGAGGTCTTCCATCCGCTGGTTCACTCCCAAGATAGCTGCAATGGCCGGAGCTGCGCTGATCTAAAGCCAGGAGCCAGGAGCTTCCTCCCAGTCTCCCATGCGGGTGCAGGGGCCCAAGCACTTGGGCCATCTTCCACTGCTTTCCCAGGCCACAGCAGAGAGCTGGATTGGAAGAGGAGCAACCGGGACACAAACCGCTGCCCAAATGACATTCTGGCAACACAGAAGGAGATTTAGCCTATTACGCCACAGCTCCAGCACCTCTTTTATGCTTTAATAATCAATGTAAACATTATAGCTGTGATACATCAGTAGCATTATATTTAAAAGTAGCTGTGCTTTATGAAAAGTTGATATCTATAAAGAAATTTTAAAAACCAAGCCAATCAGAATCATAAGAAATTCCTTAAAACACAAAAATGAGGTAACTCTTAAAACTTCCAGAAAATGATTTCACCAGTGACTTCCTTACATGTTCTTGGTGCATTTTGAAATTACTCATTTTAGCAAATATTTGATTAATGTTTATTTGCATCCAGTGAGAATCAGTTATCATATTAAATCCAATTTAAAATTGTTTCAAGAAATCATTTTTCACTGATCAGTAGAGGCTGAATTGGAATAGATATGAAATTTGGTGAGTTTGATGATCTTTTGCAAACATTTCAAATGCTATTATCAGTTAATCTCTTAATGAATCTGTGCTAGAGTTCTTCAAAGGGTTTGGGATAAAGATGAAGGTGAAAAAAGTAGTATTACTCTGGATTGGAAGTTAGGAGACTTGGGTTCCCAGGCTTACTAAACCATTACTTAGCTGTTTAAACTTTGGGGTAGCTAGGTTTTCTGTCTTGTTTTAAAGGAATAGTGTGGACAGCCACTAACAGTCTTTATTAGTAGTAAAAAGCCTATTTGAGCAATCAAGTTGAGTTCTGTATGGTAAAGGCAGTAGGCTGGTCATAGAAATGAGAATTTGTTAGATGCCATTCTGACTACAAGAAACACTAATTTGGTATGTGACAAACTTTGTTGCCTATATCCCCCCCGCCACCCCAGGCAATCCCATGGAGGTACACCCAGGCCTGACTTCAATTGTCAGGGCTACATCTTCCTGTCAGAGGACTTTCCTAGGTTTCTGGTATGTACTCTACATTAGAAACACTAGAGAATTATCTTAGATCCTGAATTTCTCAAGCTATAACTGATAAGAGTTAGCATATAAACATTCCAGTCCCCCTACCCATTGAATAAACTATCCCCTGCTCTTGGATTTGGATAACACCTAGGCACCTATGACATTGGCTCTCAGAATTATACAGCATGGTTAAACCTTAGTTACCCATGCTGGTATTTGCATGACAATGTATCTTTTATTGGCTACCTTCTCTTTCCTCATCTCATCTTCCCCATTAGGAGCTTCTTGAGGTCAGCTTGAACACTTGCAGTCAAATCCTTATTTAAGCTTTTGCTTCTAGAAAAGCAAAAGTGAAATGCTAACTGTGTATATGACCTTGACCGTATTCTCTCTCTACCCCAAAAATACATTGGCAAACTTTCTTTTCCCAGGTTACATCCTATGATTCTGGCTTCTTGGCCACTCTGTCTTCAGATTCCCTGCTAGCCCTAACAAAGGTATTTATTCTATTTTTACTGTATTATAAATGATTTATTTAAACATATATTTATCTGTATCCTACAATTTGGAATCTAAATATCTGATTGTATGTCTGATTATATATATATATGTATATGTATAATATTATATAGATCCTCACACACACATAATAACCTTACCAATACTGTGCATGCCTTAAATTCTGAAATTTTGTACCTTTGCATCTATACCTCCCATGCCTAAATCTTTATCTAGAATTTAATTTTATGACCCTTCTTGCTTGGAAGATTTTTCCTTCCCCCGTTTTCCCAAGCAAGTACCTATAGTTATGATTTAAGATTCCTTGGTAAAATCTTCTCCAGTTACCTCACACTAAAAGAATTATCGTCTTTCCTATGATCCAATGAAGTCACTGAAAATACATAGTTCTTGAATACCACTTATCATATTGTCAGGTATTAACTGCTTTACTTTCCTATTTTCTATATTGACTACTCTATTTTTCTATAAACTCCTTGAAAGGAAGGATTTTGCGATATTCCATCTTGTTTGTCCCAGCCCCTAACATACTACTTTGTATGTAATAGACGTTGCTGAATGAGGAGAGAGAGAACAGAAGAACATTGTTGATTTTATTGGGAGTTCATTTCTTCTGCAACTCACATTAAACAAATTTGTGCAATCTCCATTAGAGACAAAAGAGAAACAGCAACAACAAAGCAAAATATAAATAGTAGCTGGAGTCTGTATATTTAATGCAGAAAGACTTTTCCTTTATTTAATCTGTCTTTTGTAAAGCTAAAGACCAGCAACTCTTTGCAATTGGCCTGATAAGCCGGTGTTGAACTGTGAGACTCTATGATTACTACAAGCTCAAAAATATTTATCTCCATATTATTTCATAGAAGAGCCAGGTAGGTATGTGAAATCAGAGGTTTGAAAATCACAAGTTTAGACTCTTTTAGATAAGGTCCCCTGGTTGTATCATTGTGTTCCTCCATACCTCTGTCTCTCCATGTATGGCATTTTAGTACTGTCTCCAGAAAATATTCTTAAATAATATGAAACAAGTCAGAAATTTGCCTTGAAATAACTGACGACTCATCTCTTCAAGATTTGCAAGGACATATTTATATTTGGCACATGCTATAAATAACAGCTGGCAATTTTGCCACACCATTTTTTCACTCATTTCTACTTTTTCTCCACATTTATGCTTCTTTTCTTGCTCAGTTTCATTTAATCTCAAGTACCATCTTAGTTTGCACAGGCCATGCCTATTGACTTGTTGTTCTGTGTTTTAAATTTTTATTTGTTACTGTTTGAGAAGGATGGGTATGGGAGAGGAGAGGAAGAGAGGGAGAGAAGGAGAGGGAGAGGGAGAGAGAGGCAGAGGGGGAGAGAGGCAGAGGGGGAGAGAGGGAGAGAGAATAGACAGAGACAGGGTTTCTATCTGGTGGTTCATTCCCCAAATGCCCATAACAGCCAGGCCTAGGCCAGGCTACAGGGAGGAGCCCAAAACTCGATCTGCGTCTTTTACATGGATTACAGGAACCCAGCTACTTGCAATCATGGCTACTTCCCAGGGTCAGCATTAGCAAGAAGCTGGAATCGAAGCTGGAGCCAGGAATTGGACAGAGGCACTCCAATATGAATGTCCTACCCAGGCAGCTTAACTAAGGCCAAATGCCTGTCCTGTTTTGTGTTTTAAGTCCTCTTTCTGATACATCACAAAGGAGTTAAATATACCTACTTATTTTATTTATATAAAATTAACATCTCATGAGAATATATGTGTATATATACATTTATTTCTTTAAGATAAAATAAAGAAAAATTACAGTAAGTTGAAGGAATGTGATCTGTCAATCCCAAGAAGAAGTAGTTCTTATTTCAGCTAAAATAATTACTGAAGGGACCACAGAGTCTACAGAGATTAGCAAACAGGAAGCATTCACCATGCCTTGGACACTTGAAATCTTATGAAATGGACAGGAAAAGGTAAAAGCAAATATGAAATGCCAAAGTCTAAGAGGATTACATCAAAGAGGCATAAACTAAAAAGAAGGAGAGGAAAGGAAAGATCAGCATTAATTCTGATGGGGGACTTCTCAGGAATTCTATGTGGACAGTGACATTCAGTTTGGCTGCAAAAGCATCTCAGAGGGCAGGAAAGGCCCATATTATGGAACAGTGGAAAGAGTTGTAGCAAAGATGAGCCATGGCTCACTTATTTTGTTCCTCTCCTGCTCTCCCCACCCTTTTCCCTTTCCTAGACAAGTAGCCCAGGATACTATTTCGCTCATGCTTGCACTACATGCTGTGTGTTATCTCATTACAGCTATTATCACAATATTATTTTCTCTCATGAGACTATCTTTTTAATAGTTATTTACTTATTTGAAAATAGAACAATAGGGAGAAAGGCAGAGGGAGGGGAGGAGGAAAGCAGGGGGCGGAGTGGGAGGGAGGGAGTGAGGGAGGGAGAAAGAGAGAGAGAGAGAGAGAGAGAGAGAGAGAGAGAGAATATTACTACCCAAATGGCCATAACAGCTAGGTGTGGGCCAAGCCATAGTCAGGAGCCAGGAACTCCATCCAGGTCTCCCACGTGGGTGACAGGGCACAAGTACTTGGGCCATCATCAGCTTTCTTCCCTGGTACATTAGCAGGAAGTTGGATTGGAAGCAGACTAACCCCGACTCAAACCAGCGCTCCAATACGGGATGCTGGCTTCACAAGCAGCCGCTTAACCTGCTGCACCACAATGCTGGCTCCTTGTGAGTTTATCTTACATCTTCATGTGGGCCAGATTTATTTTTTATTTTGAACAAAATCTATCCTAAGACAAACAGTTAACAAATGAATATGACAAAAAAAGTGCTGAAGTATTAGGTAAACATGCAGAACTGGGTTGAAAAAGAGAAAATTTAATTATATAAATCTAGAGGTTTTTGAATGCTAGTCCAAGATTGTCCTTATTCTAACAAGAACTGGAAGATATACAAGGAATCTTCAAAATGTTCATGAAAAATTTACATCATCTTTTATTTTATTTTGCATGAACTTTTTGAAATATTCTTGTATTAACAGCTTCTGTTGATGTGCTAGAATATTCACATAAGTTATCACATTCAGTCTTCACAACCGCTCTGTTAGGTAGGCATTATTATCTTAATTTTTCAAGTTTTTCAACCAAGGCCAGAGGGGTTAAATCTGGTAATTTGTCCAAGGTCATAGAAAACCACATTGTCTGTGGCAGACACTGTTCTAGATGCTTCATATTGTCAGAGCGTATGCTCTCGTTGAGTTAGACAGACTGTAAACAATATTACCACAAAGAAGTAAGGAAAGTCTCATGACTGATAAATGGCCTGCAGGAAAGTAAAAGAAACTTACGCGGTCGGGAGTTCTGGGGCTGATTCAAGAGTCCGCCTTACTCAGTGGGTATTATCTTCCCAGTGTAGCACCGTGGTCCTCAGGGGATGGCAGCAAATATGAAGTGTGAAGATTAGCTAGTGGTAAAACAGGGGATTGTTAGGCAACGGTATTGATTAGGAGAGAAGAAATGACCATTGAAAACGAGGTTTTGGAAAGTGAACGAACAGAACTTGTCATTGCAAGACAGAACAATGACATGCTCTATAAATAGTAAAATTGGTTTGACATAAAGTATATAGAAGGTGGTAGAGACAATGATGATGAATACGATGATGAGGTGGTATGGATGATAACAATAATGACATGTAGGCATAACTCAGTATATGTCTAAGGTTACACAAATGTCTTTGATGGGAAGTTAATTTTTAATCACTATGAATGTTCTGCAGAGTGTGGGACTTCACTACAAGGTGCCCAGGATGATTTGGGGAGATAGTCAAGATAATTTTAAATTACATCAGAAGGGCCATTAAAAAATGTAACTATCACAGAGAAGAAATGTAATTTCCATTTTAAATCTGTTTCAGCCCTCTAATTATGTCAAGAAGAAATTCTCAATTTGAGCTATTTGAGCTATTTTGACTTAACACCTCTCTAACATTTGCTAATCTCCTTTTTTAAACAAAGAGTGAGCAGGCCTTATGTTCAGAGCCTTCAGCAGCCAACAGCATCTAGCTGAAATGTAAAAGTTTATTTTCATTGAATTTATTTTTATAATTTACCCTCTATTTATGGTCAATGATACTAGTTTACCATTTATGGTAGCCTCATATCCTCAATTTTTAGAATATATTTATTTAAATAAAAAAATTAAGTGAGTTTATGGAAAATATTAAGTATGTAGAAAGATGCAGCAAATTTGAGTATGTTGCAAAAATGTTGACGGTGACAGAATACTGGAGTGGAACAATACTACAATGACTTGCAAAAGCCACCTGGAATCTAGTGAAACAGTAAAGCTTTTGAATGACAATTTCCAAAAAGATCATGAGATCACTTAGGAGTTCCCAGGAGACTGGATTTCTAGGTGAGTTAGTAGGCCAAAGATCACAATATATTTGACTTTATGTGTGTTGAATTTTAGATGCCAGTAAAATATCCTCAAGAAATCAGAAACTCAGTGGTACATTGAAGACTAAAATTCAAACCTAGTTTTATAGATTTGGAAGATTTATTAGTTTCCTATTGCTACATATCAAATTATGGCAAATTTAGTGGTTTGAAACAATACTGTTTATTACTTCAGAGTTCTGAACATCAAAATTTCAGCTGGATTTTTCTGCTGGGGTTCTCATAAGGCTGAAATCAAAACTGGGCTATTTTCGTAAGGTTCTAGGGTGATCTACTGATATGAAGAACTCAAAATGGCCAGCCAGTAGCTTTAGCTTTAGTAGCACTATACAGCACTTTACTATATCCCCTCATAGACTCAATATTCACATCTAGGAACTGGGATTCTTAGTTCAACCCAACCTAAATTTGAAAGTATTAGAAGCACAAATTTCTCAGATGAGTCCTTGGCAGTAGTAATGAGAAATTTAACTTATGATTCTAATTTTTTTCATTGCCAAATTGTGTGACAGACATAGCAGCACATACAATGTCTATTGATTCACATTATTTCCTAAATTTTTGTACAGTGTCTCAATCCTATGGATGTCATCCTTAAGCTGCCCTTTGATCATTTCAGTATTACAATAAACCAGGTAGTAAGATATATGGTAGGATCAAGGGATTCCATGATGCCACACACATACCAGATTTATTCCGCTTTGTGAATGGAAGTGTTTGTAATGGGCTGAACAATGTATTTCTGGTCCAGGAGCCAGATTGTGCCACAGTGTATTAAACTGCTGTCTTTGATGCCGACATCCCATTTCAGAGTTCTAGTTCGAGTCCAGGTTACTCAGATTCCAACCCAGCTTACTGCTAATGTGCTTAGGGAGGGAGCAGAAAATGGCCCAAGAGCTTGGTTTGCTGCCACCCAAGTAGAATACCCAGATAAAGTTCCTGCATTCTGGCTTCAGCCTGGTCCAAGCCTTGCTGTTGCATCCATTTGAGGAGTGAACCAGCAGATGAAAGATCTCTCTCCCTGACTCCTCCCTCTCTCTCACTCGCTCTTGCCCTCACTCTGCCTCTCAAATAAATAAACAAGTAAATCCTTTCTAAAAAGATGCCAGATCCTAATCCCAGGAAACTATAAATGTTAAATTATAAAAATGCTCTTTGTAGATGGGATTAAGTTAAAGATTTGGGATGGGGAAAATATCTAGATTTGCCCAGGTACCCTCTAAATGCAATCACATCTGACAAGAGAAAAACGGGAATATTTGACATAGAAGGCAGTGTGGTTGGAGTGATATGGCCACAAAGTAAGAAATGTTGGCAGCCACCAGAAGTTATACTAAGCAACAAAAAGATTTCCTTCCAAACCCTCCAGAGGGAGCACAGCCTTGTGGATACCTTTGTATTCTAAGACTTATTTTATTTATTTGAAAGGCAGAGTTGCAGAGAGTAGGGGAGAGGGAAACAGAGAGAGAGAGAGAGAGAGAGAGAGAGAGAGAGAGAGAAAGAGAGAGTGATCTTCCATCCGCTGGTTCATGCCCCCAAATGACTGCAATGACCCGAACAGGACCAGGCTGAATCCAGTAGCCTGGAGCTCTATCCTGGTCTCCCACATGGGTGGCAGGGTCCCAAGTACATGGGGTGTCTTACACTGCATTCCCAGGAAGAATAGTAGGTATCTAGATTGGAAATTGAGCAGCCAGGGTTCCAACAGGCACTCATGTGGGATGCAAGTATCCCAGACAGCCACTTAATCCACTGTACCACAACGCTGGACCCCCTGCTGACACATTGAATTTGACTCAGTAACTGATTTCAGGTATCTGGCATTTAGAACTGAGAGAGAATAAATTCCTATTGATTTTTAAGTATTTTATTTATTCATTTGAAAGTCAGATAGAGAGAGGGGGAGAGGATTTCCCATCTGCTGGTTCACTCCCCAGATAGTTGTAACAGCCAGGGCTGGGTCAAGCCAAAGCCAGGAGCCAGGAGCTTTTTCTGGGTCTCTCTCGTGGGTGGCAGGGACCCAAACACTTGGGCCATCTGCTGCTGCTTTTCCCAGGCAGTTAGCAGGGAGCTGGATTGGAAGTGGAACATCTGGGACACAAACCGGTATGTATATGGGATACCAACATCACAAGTAGCTGCTTGACCTGCTATGCCACAGTGCCAGCCCCAAATTCCTATTATTTTCAGCCACCAAGTTTGTAGTAATTTGTTATAATGTACGTAAGAAATGAATGCAAGGGCCCAATGTAATCCACTTTCTACAAAGTGGGTGGGGTGGTTCATCTGCTTCAAGGATGGTACCTCATTGAAGGCTCACCACTGAACTCTGCTTCCAACAGTTTGAGTGTTCAAAAATGGCAGTCAGTACATCAGATGACATAGGCCCATGTCCCTGAGCCTTCATCCCTGACACCATGGGGACACTGGGCCAAAGCCATTGGGGAACAGAGGCTAGAGGCTACCTGAAATCCATGAGATAATCTTCCTACTCACCTAGCAGCTCAGTGCTTTTTGTGGTGGGTGATGTCTGCTATCAAATATCTGCATTGACATGCTAACCAAAGACTCACACACTTAGGACATGCCCACTTGGAAAGACACATCTCCATGCCTCTTCACCTGACCTTTGCCTCTGTTCTTGCTATCTTGTTCATTCTGGGAGTCTTAACTATTCAGGCAAGCCATTTGCATCATCAAGGATTCCCTGTAGTCTTAGCTGGGCTCATATTCGTCTGCAGAAGTCAACGGCTAGGCATGCTGCTCATTGCTCAGCCCCCTGAAATAATTTCCTCTCACTACTGTCCTTTAAGGCCAATCCTCTGTGGGACTTTAATACGGCAACAGTTCCTTTCAGTGTACTAATGTATTGAGCCATACATGTACCAGGTGTGAATTTTTCCTCTTCTGTTAATTCATCACTGAACAAAACCCATGATTTCATAGGTGAAAGCAAAGGAGGAAATGCCAGCACAGAGGTAGGTGACATGGGGATCTGGACTATTTATTTATATAACTTCTAGGTACCTTCTTGGGAAACATCATGAACTGGAGAATTCTCTAGCTTTACATAATAAATCCATTTAAAGAGTTCTACTTCTCTCTAAGCCTTTTGATGATGCTTTCAATATTCTGACAAGTTATTTCCAGAAATGTCACCTCGTTTCCTGTAGGCTATTGTTTCCAAGCTTCAAAGAATCATCATACTTGTGTTTTAAGATCAGCTCCAGTGTCCTTGCCAGGATGTTAAATCCTGATTCAGGAGAGTGACCCAATAAAGTCTTCTGTATCCAGATTTATGTTCTGTGACATTCAGCCCAGTCTTGCACCCTCAACTTCCTTTCCCAGGAATGTTCTCCCATTTCTACTAAAGCATATGTTCCTGGCATAGCACTAACAGAGCTCCCCAGCCTGGGCCATGCTGAGACCTGACCCTAGTTATTCATGGGATCCAAGAGAGGAAAGGCAAACAGGTATGTGAGCTTCCTTTCAAGTGTCCCCACACTATGTCTTAGGGTCAAACATTCCATCTAGCAGGGATTACCCTTGGCACTGTTTTGACAGGATCATGGTAGTGACCCTCAGCACAGTCTGTACTCCGGCTCTAGGATATTAGAAGCTCATTAAAAGCTGCCAAGTGACCTGAAACACCATGCCTTGAGCTGATAACTGGCGGACCTCAGCCTGCAGTTTTCTTTCTTACAGATTTTCTTTTTCAGATTCATTTGTTTATTTGAAAGGCAGTGACAGAGAAAGAGGGAGAGAGGTGAGGAGAGAGAGAGAGATCTTTCATCTGCTGGATCACTCCCCACATGACCAAAATGGCCAGGGCTGGACCAGGCCAAAGTCAAGAACCTGGAATTTCATCCAGGTCTTCTATGTGGGTGTCAACCACTGAAGCCATCTTCTGCTGCTTTCCCAGGCACATCAGCAGGAAACTGGATCAGCAGTGGAGTAGCTGGGACTCGAGCTGGCACTCGTGGGATGCCAGTGTCACAGCCAGCCACTTAACCCACAGCTCCTCAACGCCAGCCCCGCTTAAAGGCTTTGATCATAGTTAAGACCAACTGGCCAAACACACAGTGCTTATACTTGTCTTTGTTCACATATCTCTAGCATGCTTGACTTAAGGCTCCTCTATTCCATCCCGGTTCACCACATGTGCCAGTCTTAGTAATTGTGAGCCTTATAATATGCCCCGGAACATCAACAATACTCTCAAATCCTGTCAATGGGTCTTTGTTAGTTTAGCTAGCAAGTAACCTAGTGCCAGCATCCACTCCTGGGTTCTGCTTCTTGGGACCACCTCTGATACTGTCTTAGCCTGGGATGTGCCTAAAGCAGATGCTGAGTCAAAGATTTGAAAGGCCGGCACCGTGGCTCACTTGGCTAGTCCTCTGCCTGCGGCGCCAGCACCCCGGGTTCTAGTCCCGGTTGGGGTGCCGGGTACTAGTCCCAGTTGCTCGTCTTCCAGTCCAGCTCTCTGCTGTGGCCCGGGAGGGCAGTGGAGGATGGCCCAAGTGCTTGGGCCCTGCACCCGCATCGGAGACCAGGAGAAGCACCTGGCTCCTGGCTTCGGATAGGTGCAGCGCCGGCTGTGGCGGCCATTTGGGGGTGAACCAATGGAGGGAAGATCTTTCTCTCTGTCTCTCTCTCACTGTCTATAACTCTCTCTCACTATCTAACTCTGCCTGTCCAAAAAAAAAAAGAAAAGATTTGAAAGACATTTATTTGGAAGATGATTCCCAGGAACAGGAGCAGAATGTGAATGTGAGAAAGAAAAGGAAGAAAGCCAGTAAAAGGAAGATAAGCAAGCAGACACCCAGTGTAGCAAACTGTGGCTCAATGTTAAGAAGGACCTCTAAAGGAGAATATTAAACTTGATTGCACTTTAGCACCCTTGAGATGTGAGGAATCAGAAGTATCTGTCTTGAAACTCACATCCATCACTGTTTGAGGATTTCCTGAACCCAGCGCTTCTGGACTGAGATAAAGCCTCAGGCAGAGAGTCGCAAGTGCTTGCAAGAGAACGTTGTCAGAGTACACTAGGGAGGGAGCAGGGGAGCAGCACTGAGGTGCAGCAGGTTAAGCTGCAGGCATCCCATGTAGACACCGGTTCAAGTCCCGGCTGCTCCACTTCCAGTCCAGCTCCCTGCTAATGTACCTGGGAAAGCAGTGGAGGATGGACTGAGTGCTTGGGCCCCTGCACACACGTGGGAGACCCAGAAGAGGCTCCTGGTTCCTGGCTCTGGCCTGGCACAGCCCCAGCCGCTATGGCCATTTGGGGAGTGAACCAGCAGATGGAAGATTTCTCTGTTCTCTCCTCTTCTCTCTTCTTTCCTCCTCTTTCCTCTTCTCTCCTCTCTTCTCTGCTCTCCTCTCCCCCCCGCTTTTCAAATAAAAAAAGTGAATACATCTTTGAAAAAAAGAATATACTAGAATGCTAACAGAGTAAGGTGGGTTCTAACTGGGATCTTCAAAATGCTTTGAGAAAATGGATTTGTTCTGTGGGGAGAATTCCAACAAGATTTCAGAAACCCTGTAACATTTAGATGGAAGCTCATTCATGAAATAGATGCAGTTTCCCAGAGGGGAATGGAATATGCAAGAAGATCTAAGACCAGTGCTAGAGGAATTTCTCCATGGGAGGAGTCAACAGTGGACACATGTCAAGTTCAACAGTAGTAAAGCCCAGTGTTCAGGCTGACAGTTTTCATATTTTCAATTGCTTTGAGCTCATAACTATTGGAAAATTTTAATTGGAGGGGAAAAAATGTAAAAGGTCCCCTATTGAATTTGTTCAACAGGTGATATTATGAAACAAAGGAGGTGGCAAAAGGAAATATCAAATGTTAATCTTTCTTAGATCATGAATAATTTTCTTCTCTTTATAAGGCTTCACAAAACAAATTTATTCAGAGTTTTTGAGCACAAGCATGCCTTTTATTTTGTTCTGACTTCTGTAACTAAATAAGTGATAAGTTATAAATCTTTGTATAAAATCATGCACAAAATTTTTATTCCCACGTTGCTACCCTCTTTGCCACTTGCAGAGTGAATTATTAGAAAGAAAATGTAGTGGTAGTAGTAAATACTGACACGACCATGAAAAATGTGAGGTGTTTTTTGGGAGGGGGGAGCTAGAGTTGCTCTCTGCTTCAGCCTTTCTGCTCACCCCCTTTTCTCCTGGCCCTCAAAATGCACAAGCAACAGCATCTGCTTTGCTTTGCTTTTTCTTTACTTTTGCTCTACTGCCCTTTTGAAAGGGGATGGCTTGGAGTAAAGACATGTGTTAACTCTGGAATATTGTTGAGGGAAATATTAATATTTTCTGGAATTGACTTAATTTCTTTATGCTATTATTTTATGCTGATTTTTTTGTATTGAAGAAGTATATGAGTAAAGCCAGAGTTTCCTTTTTTTAATTAAGTAAAGGACAGAGAAAGTTGATCGTTATCATAGTCATGATTAATAATTTTTAATATCCCAGAGAAATTGCTAACACTTTTTCTTCAATTCATCACTTTGAAAATTATATTTACTGCTTCTCTTGGCTAATTTATAGATGTGTGCATCCTAAGAATGCTTTGACATTTACTCAAATATGTGTCTTAGTGATTTGGGACAGACCTGGTAATGTTTCCGTTTCGTTATTTCAACTCACATTATACAGGGTGGCCATGTGGCACTGGAGTTAAGCCAGCCCTGGGATGCCCACACCCTGTATTGCAGTGACTGAGGGAGTGGAGTCCTGACTGTACGCTCCGTTCCCGCTTCCTGCTGCTGCGCACCTTTGGAGGCAGTAGGTGCCAGCGAAGTATCTGGGCTTCTGCTACCCACTTGGAAGATCTTCATTAAATTCATGGCTCCTGGTTCCAGTCTGGTCCAGTCCTGCCTGTTGTGGGCATTTCGGGAGTGACCCAACGTGTGGGAGCACTCAACACTCTCCCTTTCTCTTTTTCTCCCCACCCCCTTCAAAAATAAATAAATAAAAATTTTAAAAAATATTTCCCATACTTTGTTGCTTTCTAAAAAGATTGATTTATTAATTTGAAAGGCAGAATTACACAAAGAGAGAGAGGAAGAGAGAGATTCTTCCATCCACTGGTTCCCTCACCAAATGACTGCACGGGCCAGAGTTGGGCCAATCCGAAGCCAGGTGCTTCTTAGCGGCCTCCCACGTGGGTGCAGGGTCCCAGGTACTTGGGCCATCTTCCACTGCTTTCCCAGGTGCATTAGTAGGGAGCTGAATTGAAATCAGAGTAGCTGGGAATCGAACCATTGCCCATATGGGATGCAGACCCCGCATACGGCAACTAAACCTGCTATGCCACAGCGCTGGCCCCACTTTGTTGCTTTTTAAAAAAACAATTGTCTTTTATATAATATTAAAAATTAAAGTTATGTCAATACTATTGTGAGTAAAAATGTTTAAAGGATTTTAGATCGTTATGGTGGCCACTTTATGCATGGGAGTGATTGATAGTGTCCACATAATATATTTCCGAAGATGTTATACAGAACTTTCTAATAGATAGTGGGAGAAGAAAATTCATTAAAAATGATTTTTTGAATTTGAAAAATATTTTGAATACCAACTGGGTGTAAGATATTGTATGACATTTAAGTTGAGATGAATTCCTCAATTTAATGTAGGAAAGAATAACATTTCTACCCTATGATTATAAATGAGATTAAAGTGCTGATATTATGACTAATAGTATCTAGAATTTATTAAATATTATTTATCAGACTAGCAGGGTGCTAATACCAAGATCTTTACATACCTGTCTTATTGCAACCTTATAAGAATCCTGCATAGAAGACATTACCATCACCATTTTATTGATGAGAAAACCAGGCTCAGAAACATAAAGTGCTCCTTCAAGTTACAAAGCAAGTAAATGACAAACTTGATATTTAAACTAAGTCTGTAACTAAGGTACATTATCTCTCTAAATATTCTCTGGGGGTGAAGAAATATTGACTTAATTTTAAAGTTAGGCCGGCGCCACGGCTCACTAGGCTAATCCTCGACCTTGCGGCGCCGGCACATCGGGTTCTAGTCCCGGTCGGGGCACCGATCCTGTCCCGGTTGCCCCTCTTCCAGGCCAGCTCTCTGCTGTGGCCAGGGAATGCAGTGGAGGATGGCCCAAGTGCTTGGGCCCTGCACCCCATGGGAGACCAGGAGAAGCACCTGGCTCCTGCCATCGGATCAGCGCGGTGCGCCGGCCGCAGCGCGCCTACCGTGGCAGCCATTGGAGGGTGAACCAACGGCAAAAGGAAGACCTTTCTCTCTGTCTCTCTCTCACTGTCCACTCTGCCTGTCAAAAATAAAAAAAAAATAAAAAAAAAAATAAAGTTACATAGATGATTAAAATTAGATCCAATTTTGAAAGCCTGTTATAAATGGGAGAAAGGAGCAGAACAGCACTGGATACTTGAAAATGGGAAGGAATTTGAAATACACCAAAAATAAATGATCTGCCGAATAGAAGGTTATAGAACCAAAGACAATCTAAAGTCACCCAATTTCATAATTTTGCTAAAGGCTAACTCTGGAAGCAGGGACTATTAAAACCAAAAATATATATCAAGACTAAAAATAATCCTATTATTTGACAGAGTAATTCCAAATCTAATACATGATTCTTTATAATATAATTCAAAATTTCAACCCATAAAAATAAAACAATTCCAACAAAGATGCTGACCCATCAGTATGTTAACATTAAAAATTAAAGCAAAAATATTTAAAATATTAATGCAGATCAAATATTGAGAAGAGGTTAAGTAAAGTACAGAAAATCATCTCAATTGAATATTCAGCAACCATTAAAATTATGTTTAGAAATACCATGAAATAAAGTGGTAAATATTTTTGAAACTATTACGAAGGAAAAAATGAAGTCAAAATTGCAGCTGTAATATGATCATTGATATATAGGAGAAATGACATGATTAAGGGAACTTTGTGCACAATGGACTAAAATGTTGTAATATGCTAAATGATGGAGCTACTAATGTTCGTAAGAAAAACATATACAAAAGCATTACAAATTAAAAAGGAGAAAAATGAATACTCTCAGAGGTGTGCAAATGATTTCAACCTCATTGCATTTTCCTCCTGGAGGACCAAAAGTTAAATCCCACTTCTCTGTTGTGACAGGCACTGCTAATTACCTACTCATTCTTCCCCTTTAACTTAGTCAAAATCTCCTCTTTAAGGGGAGGTGGACAATATGCCCAAGAGTTTCTTACTTTAGAAATGGCCAGGTTTTATATGTCATGTAAATAATATTGCTATGTTTTACATACAAAAATTCAGGATGCCTGTTTAGTTTTGAAGTTCAGAGAAACAATTAATTTTTAGTATAAATATATTCAAAGTATTTCATGAGATAAATGTATGCTAACGGTTATTTGTTCCTTTAAAATTCAAATATAACCAGATGTCCTGTATCTATTGTAAAGTTGTGAGATTTATTAACAATAATATAGCAGTATTAATTTGGATTATGTTTCACTGTGTGTAATAGGAACTAGGCTATAATGTTCTAATAAAATAAGAGTTTATTTTTCTTATGTAACAAGAGGTTGAAAAGTAAGAAATCCAGAGAGGGCACAGTTGCTTAATGAAACATAAGAATGGGACTCCATCAATCTTTCAGCTCTACCTCCATAGTATATGTCATTGGTACTAAGTATGAGCAGTCTTTTTATGCTTCACCTGTAAGCATTATATGTGGATCCTAGGGGAAAGAGAGTAAAAATGATGAGCAAAAGGTGACTGCCAATTTTATTTGTGCCTTTCCTTCCTCTTATTTTTTTAAAAGACTTATTTATTTGAAAGGCAGAGTTACACAGACAGAGCAGGAAAGGCCAAGAGAGAGAGGTCTTCCATCTGATGGTTCACTCCTCAGATGGCTGCAATGGCCAGAGCTGCACCAATCTGAAGGCAGGAGCCAGGAGCTTCTACCAGGTCTCCCACATGGGTGCAGGGGCCCAAGGACTTGGGCCATCTTCTGCTGCTATCCCAGAACATGTAGATATGTTTCATCAGGTTTAGTTATAAGTGATACCCTTGTTTCTATTGGCTCCCTTCCCCGGTTTATTTGTGGTATCTTGCTAAGTGGGCTACATGGTCCTTGGGTAAAGAGCCCATGCCTTATTCACCATTTGCCAGACTCTCAACACATTTTTGTGGATGGGTCTACCACCCTCTGTCATCAAAGCTTAACAAAATTCCCTAAGAAATCTGTAAGTGTAAGCTTTGTAAAGCTATAAGTAGAAAGGTTGAAGTGAAGCAGGATGCATTGTATTTTACTTGACTTATTTAATGCTTCATTGCATGTGCAATACATTTACATGCTTTAAAATTGCAAAGATATGAAAGATTATATGGTGTGAAATATCTCCCTCCCACATCCTCCCCCCAGCCACCTAGGTTCTCTCCCCCCATGCAACCAACATCATCACTTTCTTGTACTCTCCAGAGAGAACTTGTGTATTTACAAGCCAATATGCATATTTTAAATTTTGTTTCGAATATTAAACATTCACTGTGTGCTGAGCTTCATGCCAGGCACTGTGCTTAATGTTCCAGACTTAACTCTCCCAACAACTCCATGAGCAGACTTTTTCTAATTATCCTCATTTTGTATATGAGGAAACCGAGTTACACAGGCAGATGACGTCACAAACCATGGTTAGTATTTGAAAGTAGCGAGTCTAGCTCCAGAACCCATGTTCTTTTTTTTTTTATTATTATTAAACTTTTATTTAATGAATATAAATTTCCAAAGTATATCTTATGGGTTACAATGGCTTCCCCCCTCCCATAACTTCCCTCCCACCCGCAACCCTCCCCTTTCCCCTTCCATTCATGTAAAGATTCATTTTCAATTCTCTTTGTATACAGAAGATCAGTTTAGTATATATTAGGTAAAGATTTCAACATTTTGCCCATATAGCAACATAAAGTGAAAAAACTACCATTGGATTACTAATTATAGGATTAAATAGCAATGTAGAGCACATTAAAGACAGAGATCCTACATAATTTTTTTTCAAATTAATTAATTTTCTATGCCATTTCCATTTTAACACCAGGTTGTTTTTTTTTTTTTTTTCATTTCCAATTCTCTTTATATACAGAAGATCACTTCAGTATATAATTAGTAAAGACCTCATCAGTTTGTGCCCACACAGAAACGCAAAGTATAAAAATACTGTTTCAGTACTAGTTATAGCATCACTTGGCTTTAGACGACACACTAGGGACAGATCCCACATGGGGTGTAAGTACACAGTGACTCCTGTTGCTGACTTAACAATTTGACACTCCTGTTCATGGCGTCAGTAATCTCCCTAGGCTCTAGTCATGAGTTGCCAGGGCTATGGAAGCCTTTAGAGTTTGCTGACTTTGATCTTATTCCGATAGGGTCATAGTCAAAGTGGAAGTTCTCTCCTCCCTTCAGAGAAGGGTACCTCCTTCTTTGATGGCCCCGTTCTTTCCACTGGGATCTCACTCACAGAGATCATTCATTTAGGTCTTTTTTTTTGCAGAACCCATGTTCTTAACCACAGAAATATATTTCCTTTGCATCCTTTTATAAGACATACACAAGGTAAGCCAAGTCACAGAAAATGGTATAATCCTTATAGGGGAAGAATTATCTCCAGATAGCCAGAGAGAATAAGATAGATGATGGCATAGTTCTTGATTAAGAGAGTGTAGTTATGAAAGCTAAGGATTTCAGTTTTATATCCTTTATCTCAAGATAGAGTATCGCCCCGTGGCCGTGTTATTACAGTTGAGTGTGAGTACTGTCTGTCTCAGTCTGGTGGTATAAAAAGGAAACAAGCATGTATCAACTGGAAGAATTGATCCCACTGAAAATGAAAGGGGAGTTTGCAAAACAGAGTTGACCTGGTTAATGCTTCTGACTCAGAATTCTTTTCTCCCCTGGTCCTCACCCTTTTAGGCTTCCTCCTGTTCTGATTCATCTGTTTTCATAGCTCCTTTACATTTGCTAATCAGCCCTGTGATTTCAGCACTCCTGTGCTACCAAGCTTCTTCTAGGAAACTGTTCTTTGCTTCCAGGTAAAAGAAAAAAAGGCCAACAGTTTGGTACAAACAGATGTTTTATAAATAAAACCAAAAATAACCTTTTCAACTTGGAGTTGGCTTTCTGCTGAAAGTGCCCAACCAGGTTGTAGAAATTTTAGTGAACTCTAAACAGTTATGAACATAATTTTAATTTTTTAATTTAATTTTATTTATTTAATTTTTTTGAAATTTTATACAGAAGTAGAAAACAGAGTAAAACAAATTCCAGTGTACCAAAAACAGTCATCTCCACTTAAAACTGTGTTAAAATGGAAGCAACTGGTGTGACTATTTCAGTGTTAATTTCAATAAAATCATTGTAATTTAACACAGATATTAACAAATAATGCATGATAATCAAATGGTTCACAAAGTAATTAAGTTAAAAATGGATTCTCTTACTAGTAAGAGATTTGGGAAATGTTTAAAGCATTAGAAATCCAGGACTGGTTATAAGGACATAGTTCTTTTTGAACTGGGTGAAAAGGACTGGTGAGCTCATTCACTGATGAAGGCAATTCACCTCGAGAAAACCTTTGGAATAGAAAAGCTGGAGATTCCCAGGCTGCATAATTTAAGCGAGGAGATTTGCCCAGTTCCCCATTATCGACGCCTACACTGTGCTACTCCAACACTGCTCTCTCTCTTTGTGCCTTCTCTGCATGTTTGGCAATTCAGAGACCTGGGTGAGGTGTTAACGAAAATAAACAAAACTGGAAATTCATTAAAAATGGAATCTTTGATAACTACTGTGATGTGTGGAAGAGCCCAGCTCAAATCCAATTTGCCCCGGCGGAAGTGTGCAGAGTCAGAAAAGTTAAAAATCACAAAATGTGAGTGAGCCTGTTGCTTGGTGAACATGGATCCGACCGCAGGACACTTCCAGTTGGCTTTTCTGGAAGTTAGGCTTCCCCCCTTGCCACAGACACTGGGGGGCAGAGGCCCTGGCCTTCCTCATGGTTACATTTCAATGCCTCTCAGTATGCTGACAGAAGGAGGCTCCGGGCTTGTAGGGGAGACATATACATCTGAAAAAGGGACAAAGGGGGTACTAAGGATTGCTACCTAAAACAAAACAAAACAAAACAAAAAGTGCTCTAAGAAGAGGCTTAAGGGACCTATCCTATCCTCCTAGGATGGTAAAAATAACAGTAAATGTTTTTTTTTTAATTTGTTTGTTTTTGGTTTTTTGTTGTTTTTTGTAACCTTGAGCTTTTGCAGACAGGAATTGAAAGGGGACTGGGTCCTAGCTCTCTGCTGTGGCCCGGGAGGGCAGTGGAGGATGGCCCAAGTCCTTGGGCCCTGCACCGGCATGGGAGACCAGGAGAAGCGCCTGGCTCCTGCCTTTGGATAAGTGCAGTGCGCTGGCCGCGGCAGCCATTGGAGGGTGAACCAACGGCAAAAGGAAGACCTTTCTCTCTCTCTCTCTCTCTCTCTCTCTCTCTCTCACTGTCCACTCTGCCTGTCAAAAAAAGAAAAAAAGAAAAAAAAAGGGGACTGGGTCTTCCAAGGAATGCAGCCTCAAGCAGCTGGAAGCCATGGTTAAGTCAGGTCAAATATTTTAGTGTAGGGATTTGGAAGGACCGGTTCATGGTGACAGATTTTGCAGTTCTCAGTGTCCATAGAACTAAAATCAAGGCTGCTTAGCATTGATGGAGCATTGAGAAAATTAGGAGAGAACTACATTTCTGGTATTCACTTCCTCAGTCCTCCTATCTGAACAGCCAAATCTCTACCACAGAGCTGGTGGAGGGAGTGCAAACAGAAGCTGAGACCTGAGGGAATGTGGGTGAGTGGCTCTGGCTGTAGCTTTGGAATGTCTGTGGCCACCTTAGGGCTTATCTACTTCTCCCCACTAAACTCAAGGTGGATGAATAAATTGGGAGGCGATCTTCTCATAATGTATTGCCTAACAGGGTAGTCAGTATCCTGGAGGGGAGCTGGGTGGTAGTGGTGGTGGTCTGGTGGGTTCTCAAACCAAAATGAGCTACTCTGAGGAACACAGAGAGAGGTCTTCCATCTGCTGGTTCTGAAATCGGGGACCTTTACTCAAAATTTCAAGGATTCTTGTCATATAACTAGATAAGAATTCTAAATATCAGCTACTTAGAAATGAAACAGGCAACATGGTACAGTTTTTAGCATTTATTCAGTGAGAGAACTACACAGGAAACTGAGGGCTTTATTTAGGGGAGAAAGAAGTCTAGAGGCTAAGTTGGGTTAATACCAGGCAGAGAGCAGGCAGGGAGCCACGTGGAGCAAGCATGTAGGCAGGAAAGCAGAGGCAGAGCGGCGGCCAAAAGGCCATGTACCAGAAGGCACAGGCAACAAGGGGAGGGCCCACCAAGCTCCAGGCCTTTTATTCACTTCAAAAGGGGAGTGGTTACATAGTCTGATTGGCAGGTGGGTATACAGGTGTGGTCAGATAGGGTTCATGAAAGGGGACAGGGCAAAGGCGTGGGCTCCAGCTCACAAATCTAATGAATTTAATCCTATCTGCCTGCCTGTATCAATTTACTCCCCAGATGGCAGTAATGGCCAGGGCTGGGCCAGGCTGAAGCCAGAAGCCAGGAGCTTCTTCTGGGTCTCCTACATGAATCCAGGGGCCCAAGGACTTGGACTATCTTCTGCTGCTTTTCCAGGTGCATTAATAGGGAGCTGGATCAGAAGTGGAGCAGTTGGAATGGGAACCAGTGCCCAAATAGGGTGCCAGTGCTACAGATGGCGGCTGGCCCACTGTGCCACAATGCTGGCCCCATCAAAGACAAATTTGCAAACACAGGAACAAGAGAGTAGATGACATACAAAGGAGAAGAATCCAATTGTTATCAGATTTTTCAACAACTCTGGAGGAAAATGGGTGTTTTCAAAAGATTGAAGGAAATTTAACTTTGAACACTATATTTCATATCCAACAAAAGGTCATTCAAATAACAAGACATGATAAAAAAAAAATCCAAAAGCTTTGCTACTACAAGACACACTTGAAATACTTTTAGAGGAGCAGGTATTGTTGTGTAGTGGTTAAAGCTGACGCTTGCAACACCGGCATCCCATACGGGTGCTTGTTTGTGTCCCAGCTGCTCCACTTCCCATCCAGCTCCTGCTAATGGCCTGGGAAAAGCAGCAGAAGATACTCCAAGTTTTTGGGCCCCTGCTACCCCTATAGGAGACCTGAAAGAGGCTCCTGGCTCCTGGCTTAGGCCTGGTCCAGGCCTGTCTGTTGTGGCCATCTAGGGAGTGACCAGCAGATGGAAGATCTCTGTCTCTCCCTCTCTTTCTGTAACTCTGCCTTTCAAATAAATAAATAAATCTTAAAATAAAAACTCACTTTTAGATAAGTACTGTGTTGAGGAGAAGAACTTGGGAAGGTGGTGTTTACCAAGTTCCCATGCCTTTTGCTCTAACCTCTTTATCTCTGTGCTCCCCTATCTCTGTGCCTCTATGGCAACCATTGTCATGGTAACCAACAGGCCCACTTGCTTGGCTAGCTGCCCACAAGTTGGTTATGTAACATTTTTGGCTCTGGGCCACAATTATCTGTAAACCTTTATAAACAACTGAGGGGCATAGCTAGGCATGGTTATTGGTGGATAATGCCATTGGTGGATGTGGCTGCTTGTTGGTGGATGTGCACATGGGTATGTGGCTATTGGTGGAAGCAGCTGCGACAGCATGGGATCAAGTGTGGATGTGTGTAAATGTCTCTCTGTGTATCTGACCACTGCCACAGACACAAAGGAAGATATCTCTGATGGCCCCAGTGCCATTGGGGTCCAGTGACTACTCCTGGTGCATTTCTTACCGCTACTGTGATTAAAGGAGCTATAAACACACAAACAGCTCCAAGTTGTTCTCTGACCTGTCAGAATCCTAATCTGCTCGTCCTGCACCCCAAGACCTGGACATACATACTTAATGAAAAGCAAAATAAACACATAATGTTGCAACAGAGGTGATCAGATAAATAGCTTAGTAATGATCATTGTGGTTTAAAATATGAAGAATACAGCCATAAAAGCTAAGAATCTGAAGCCTAGTTTAGTCACACTCAAAGTTCATTGTGCATATGAACACCTGGAGCTCTTGTTTACATATGAATTCTGACTCACTCGGTCTGCCATAGGGCCCAGAAATCGCTGTAGGTGCTGGTCCTTTGACCGTATTTTAAGTAAAAACCAAGGTTTAAGGCTGGTCAACATGATGGGTGTTGGAGGGAGAGGGGGACAAGGAATGAGAATCTTTTCCTCATTCAAAGTTATACAACTTCAATTAAATAAGACAGGAGTAAATGCAGAAATAGGGGGAAACACTGACATAAGAAGTTAAGATAACAATAATGAAGATATTGGTAATTATAATAAATATAAAGAGAAGCTGCTGGTTTCAAAGACACAGAAGTACAAGTTAGCTAAAAAGCCCAGATCCTGATTTAAATGGTTTATGTAAGAAATATATAAGTAATTTGACATGCAAAGTTTAATTGTGAACATTTGATCTCAAAATAATGTTGATAGCTTTGTTATATTAAATAGGCTGTAAGATAAAAAGTATTAGGAGTGGAAAGAGTCAAAACATAATGAAAAGATTGAATTCATCAGCAAATTTTAGCAATTTTGAACATGTTTACACCAATAAAAACTTGACAGTATACACAGTCAGAAGCCCACAGTACTCGAACCAAGCCCATAAACAGTGCCTTGAATGCAGATGTTTGATTCCACCGGGTCTTCTAGTCTCTGCCCACCACCACCACCATAATTTGAAGTGGCCTGACCCTGCCTTTTGATAGCAAACTGACCACTTACTAAAATGAACTCACTGAATTGAGGGAGTGATACATCCAGCCCTACAAGGTTCTAATCACCAGGTAATTGGTTTCTTTGATAGATAACACCTTGATGTTTGGTGTTGTCTGCTGGTGGGGGTGGAGTTTTGCTTCTGAAAATTCAAGGTTGGGTCTTGTCCAGGCAGAAAGTAAGCACCACATGCATGGAGCTCTGGACTCTGGACTGACTGAAGCCTACTTGGCAATCATAAAAATGCCCTAAAGAACATGGTGTGGTTGTGGAAATCAAATGAAGGCCATGAGCACTGCCAACCAATGTGCAAGTCGGACGTGAGCTGCACATGCACCTCTCAGCCCCAATTCCATCTGGAAGAACTTTCACTGCTCCTCGCTCTGCACTCTTCAATGAATGCCTTTTTCCTTCTACCACCATGATGTCAGTGACAGGTTCTTGCACATCTGTTGAGTGGACTTGATTTGGGGGGCTCAATAGCAAGACCTCTGACTCATTTTTTTTAAAGGTTTATTTATTTCTTTGAAAGGCAAAGTTGCAGAGGCAGAGAGAGAGAGAGAGAGAGGGAGAGAGAAAGAGAGGTCTTCCATCTGCTGGTTCACTCCCCAAATGGCCGCAATGGCCAGAGCTATGCCATTCTAACGCCAGGAGTCTGGAGCCTCCTCTGGTTCTCCCATGTGGGTGCAGGGTCCCAAGGACTTGGGCCATCTTCTACTACTTTCTCAGGCCATAGCAGAGAGCTGGAACAAAAATGGAGCAGCCAGGAGCTAAACTGGTGCCCATATGGGTTGCTGGCACAGCAGGCAGCAGCTTTACCTGCTACGCCATAACGCTGGCTCCAAGACCTCCAACACTTTTGGGTGATTGTTCTCTGTCAGCACTATAATAATAAATGTGCTATCATAGTGGGGAATTTTATGATAATATCAATATCAATATCTTGATTATTTACAGGATACACAATAAGCAACTCAGCAAAGATATAGAAGAAAATCAAATAACAATTAGCAAGTAACATGATTAACACGTTTGATTGTTAATTGAGATAGGGAGAGAAAGACAGCCCATTTAATTATTTCTATATACATTAGGGAATATATGATTATTTCAGGCACATGTGGAACTTTTTCTAAAAGTTTTTTTTTTTTTAATTTTGAAAGACTTACATAGAGAGAAAGAAAGAGAGACAGAGAATCTTCCATCTGCTGATTTATTCCACCAATGGCCACAGTGGCCAGCACTGGGCCAATCCAAAGCCAGGAGCCAGGAGCTTCATCCGGGTCTCCCACAAGGGTGGAAGTCGCGCACTTGAACCGTCTTCCATTACTTTTCCTAAACCATTAGCAAGCAACTAGATCTGAAGTGGAGTAGCTGGGACATAAACCGATGCCCATATGGGATGCTGGTGTTGCCAGTGGCAGCTTTATCTGCTATGCCACAACACCATCCATAAATGTGGAACATTTTATTAAGGTTGACCATGCATTAGTCTATAAAGAAATTTCACCAAAATTTCAGATCTCATAATATCTAAGCATTATAGAACTAGGTTAGAAGAGATAAGTTAAAAATATCCCTGAACATATGAAAATTGAAAATTTAAAACACACACACATGCAAACAATATTAAATAAATCTTTAAAAACATGGTGAAATTTTAAAATAACAAAAGTAAGATATTAGAGAAAATACTAGATATTAGAACTTATGAGATACGGTGAAAGTGTTTTCAGGGAGATTTATAGTCACAAACAAAAATATTTTAAGAAGAAAGCCTCAAAATTAATGATTTGTGTATCCATCTTCAGATGATATGACCAGCATAATTAATTCAAAGAAAGTAGTAAGCAATAGATATCAAAAGAATAATAGAAATAAAACAAGGAACAAAAATACAATTAGAAGAGCAATAACATATAACTGGTATGAACAGATAAAGTAACATTTAGAATTGGTTCCTCACATGGGAAACCTGAGAGTGAGCCTTTACGTTCATGTACAAATAAGTGGGGTCAATTTCCTGACTTCCTCCCCCTTACAATCTCCATGGTACTTTTCTTTTCTCTACCTTCAACCTTTTTGTTTGGCCAGAACCTTGGGGCTCTAATTATCAGCCCCTGGCATGCTCTACTGTGGACGACTGTGAGTAGATGCATGCTCTCCTTCACGTGGAGAGGAGGTAGAGAGGAAAAAATAACAAAACAAACCAGACATACTCAAGAGGGTTTGTCCTACCCTCTTGGAACTCCAGCTCTGTAGAACAGGGAGGGTTCTGGTTCCAGTAACTGCAGCTGCCACCTCTGGCATCCACATGGGATGGCCTGGGGACTGGGGCACAAGGCAATGAAGAACTGAAAAGTAGGGGCAGATCGCAGCACTCCTCGGAGCATTAGCAGTGCCCTTTGCTGGTCCTTGATCAGAGCTTGAGGGCTTCTCCTGGAGCACTCTGCTCCACAGCGCTCGTCTCCTTGTGTTGGCTTCTGGTTGGGAGGTATCAAGGGAGATAAAAGTAAACTCAGCACAAATTCTGTCATCGTTTAAATTGTGCTGCTCATTCCTGATGTACCTACGACAGGTGACTTTTCAGGGTTTTCCAATAGTTGCTTTATACATTCTGTCCAGGTTTCAAAGGTGTGCTCCACGAGGGAGGAAGAGTAAAGGATGCTTACTGCATTTTATCCAGAATTATAATTGGTACTATTTTAGGAAGTTAAAACAATTGAAATTTCAAATCCATATTCTTTAGGAATGCCTGTACATGCAACAAAACTATATTTAAAAAGTCAACGAAAAAAAAAAAACAACACGTGGGATTCGGGATGATGGTTTCTTTAATTGAAAGAAGGCAGACAGATAGGTTGATGGGCTATCACTCCATATATTGATACAGATAATTATCTATCAAGATGTTTGCTTCTGTTTTGCTTTCATGAGGTTATAAATGCGTTCTCATGCATTTATATCCTCATGAAAAGTAACTAAAATACACAAAAGTGGGCCACACCTAGATCAATACAGACTATTAAGAATTGTGGTCAAGACAATTTTGTATACCTGAGATAGAAAAAAGAATGAGAAAGAAGAAAAAGACTTTTTTTTCTTGCCTTTGAGAGCTTATAAATCAGTCATCTAAGCTCTGTTGTGGTAACTAACCAATGAACCTGCTATCTCTGAGGCTTTGTACAATGAAAGTTTGTTTCTTTTTTAAAAAAGATTTATTTATTTATTTGAAAGTCAGAGTTACACAGAGAGAGAAGGAGAGGCAGAGAGAGAGAGAGAGAGAGGTCTTCCATCCACTCCCCAATTGGCCACAATGGCTGGAGCTGCACCGATCCGAAGCCAGGAGCCAGGAGCTTCTTCCGGGTCTCCCACACGTGTGCAGAGGCCCAAGCACTTGGGCCATCCTACACTGCACTCCCGGGCCACAGCAGAGAGCTGGATTGGAAGTAGAACAGATGGGTCTCTAACCAGTGCCCATAGGGAATGCTGGCGCTTGAGGCCAGGGCGTTAACCCACTGTTTCTTGTGCACACAAAGCCCAGGCTGGCTGTACAGCTCTCCTTTTATCAATGATTGGACAAGAACAAATTATGGTATCTATTACTTTTTAAATGGTTTTAATTTGTATATCTTTTGTACATGTATCTATCATAGATATTTGGCTAATTTTAAGTGGTTTTGTTAAAAGTATTAATGATGCCAGCTGTCAGGATATTAAGAATTAATAAATTGATTTGGAAAATTTTATAAGTCAAATTTAATTTGAGGTAAAAACCTGACTTCAAGATTTCTTAGAAAAAAGTTGGTTTTAGGAAAACAGACCCTCAATGTTCTAATATCCATTTTCCTAAGCAACTGGATCAGTCTGCCGATTTCTGCACAATAAATCTGTGCTTATTTACCAGTAAAAACAACAACAACAACAACAACTAGTCTCTTTGTCACGTGACTGCACCGTCTTGAAAGCCTTTCCTTCCAGCCATGAATCTGAAGGTGGTCCCAGTGGAATTTGTGGTGTAGAATGTTTGTTCTCCCCTCCTCCCCCCCCCCCCCCCCTGCAAAATGTTATCTTTAGCAACAAAGAGAGGTCTGCCCTCCTTCCTTCGGAATCTCCAGATTTACCAAGAGAACAGCAAGAGAGTGGTGATCACAGCTTATTGTGAAAACAAATTAAGGATCCCACCCTTGTGATGGTTTTTTTGTTTTACTGTGAGCAAGCCCAACAGGATAAAGAATTGCAAATCAGGTATGTTGTTGGGGCTGTCCCACCTTATTGATTGGCAGTTTCATCCCCAAAATTGTACTTAAAAACCCCAGTGCCCTCCCCCAGGGGTATCCTTTGGGTTTTGCTTCTCTTGCAGCCCCCCTCCATGCCACTTTGGCTGGAGTGGAGGTCTTTGACTCTAATAAATCTTGCTTTTGAACCTTTAAAAAAAAAAGAAAATAAGCATAAGAATAAAGAAATAGGGACAAAGACCTCTCTGCAGATTTTAGGGATCAGGTCTGGAAAATACATGCAGCATATCTGTCCACAGTCCATTTTCAATCAACCTAGACACAAAAGAACTAGGAAATATGGCATTTTTGAGTGCTTAAGAAACACAGAAAATGCTTGGTGAACACCGAGCATTGTCTGTCTTGCAGATTTGTACAATGATAATATTGAATATTCAATTGTGAAATTACTGTCTACAATCTCCTAGTAGCTAGTACCCACCACACGAGAGTCTCTTTCTAGCATATTATGATATTCCTCTAATATTTGATAAATGTGTACACACAAATTGAGTATAGGTATCTATTTATTAAGCATCATCCATTATATTTCTCTGATGTCCTATAAAATTTACCAAAATTGTTGTTTTTTTCAGTGTAAAAATTAGTTCAGAAAGCTATACTGGGATTTACATAATGTTAACACACCCTTCATTATATAATTCTTAGGTGTTTAAAAAGTTGAAATATTAACATTTCTGTCTTGAAAGACATAGTTTCATCATGTTTCTCTTCATTCAACAGAAATGTAATAATTCACTTAGATCTCCTATTGGAAAAACATCCACAGAGCAAAGAGATGCTCAAAACCAAGAGTAATAGACCCTGCTGGTGGAAACTGTGCTAGAAATTTTTGATAGATTGCTGCTAACTCTTCAGTTAACAACTTGACATATTAAGAATATCAAGACACTAAGGGCAACATATGAGCCAAGTATAAAATTAATGATTTCAGCTAATGTAGCACAGAGAAAATAATCAGATGGTAAGCGTGGCAGGTTTTGTGCCAGCATTGTGGCACAGCAGGGTCAGCTGCTGCTTGTAACACTGGCATCCCAGATTGAAGCACTACTTGCTCTGCTTTCAATGTAGCTTCCTGCTGATGTACCTGGGAAAGCAGAGGGAACATGACTCAAGGGCTTGGGTCCCTGCCACCCATGTCGGAGACCTGCATGGAGTTCCTGGCACCAGGCTTCAACCTGGCACAGCCCTGGCTGTTGCAGCCATTTGATGAGTACACCAGCAGATGGAAGATTTCTCTCTCTCTCTCGAATACATGAATTAAATAAATATATATATATATATATTTAAGATTTATTTATTTGAGAGAGTTACAAAGAGAGGTAGAAACATAAAGAAAGAGAGGTCTTCCATCTGCTGGTTCACTCCCCAAATGGCCACAATGGCTAGAGCTGCACCAATCCGAAGCCAGGAGCCAGGAGCTTCTCCTGGATCTCGCACGTGGGTGCAGGGGCCCGAGGACTTGGGCCATCCTCTACTGCTTTCCCAGGTCACAGCAGAGAGCTGGATTGGAAGTGGATCAGCTGGGACTCAAATGAGCACCCATATGGGATGCTGGTACTGCCAGCTGGAGCTTTTAACCCATTGTACCACAGTGCCAGCCCTAAATATACTTTTTAAAAGAGTGATCGATAAGGGTGGTAATTAGGAGAGGGTACAATTTATGTCTTTTCCAGTGGGGGATATTGAGCAAGCCTTGGTTTCCAAATCAGAACTGGACATTTCTTTTGAGGATTAAATGAAGTAGCACATATGAAATTCCTTCAAAGGTACCTGGCACATAATATATACTGAATAAATGCTTGCTACTATCATTTAACCTAAGAATTGAACAGGGGCCTGGCCTACCAGGTGAAAGTTGCTACCTGCAGTGCCAGCATACCATATGCATGCTGGAATTCCTGCTGCTCCACTTCTAATCTAGCTCTCTGCTATGGCCTAGGAAAGCAGTGGAAGATGACCCAAGACCTTGGGACCCTGCATCTGCGTGGGAGGCCTGGAAGAAGCTCCTGGCTTTGGATTGGCACAGTTCTGGCCATTGCAGCCATCTGGGTAGTGAACCAGCAGATGGAAGACTCTCTCTCTCTCTCTCTCTCTCTCTCTCTCTCTCTCTCTCTCTCTCTCTCCCCCTCTGCCTTTGCATCTCAGTAACTCTGCCTTTCAAATAAATAAATCTTAAAAAAAAATAATTGGGCAAAGTTTTGATTGACACTAAAAAGTCAGACGTGATTATCTTAATTATTTCCTGAAAACAACTTTTTTTTAAAAAATTTTGACAGGTAGAGTTATAGACAGTGAAAGAGAGAGAGAGAGAGAAAGGTCTTCCTTCTGTTGGTTCACTCCTCAAATGGTCACTACGGCTGGCGCTGCGCCAGCCTGAAGCCAGGAGCCAGGTGCTTCCTCCTGGTCTCCCATGCGGGTGCAGGGGCCCAAGTACTTGGGCCATCCTCCACTGCCTTCCCGGGCCACAGCAGAGAGCTGGACTGGAAGAGGCGCAGCTGGGACTAGAACCTGGTGCCCATATGGGGTGCCGGCGCCGCAGGCAGAGGATTAACCAAGTGAGCCATGGCGTCGGCCCCTGAAAACAACTTTTAAAATCATCACAATCTATGCCTTTTCATGTCCATTTCACAGTAAGATCTCCATGTTTTAGTGTAAAATATTTGACTTTCACAAATACCTGCCTACAGCTTATTATTTTATTGGTTAGTTTTTGTGATGTATCATTGATGTGGCAGTTAGATTTATCTTTATTCTGATATTAATCCACTTTTTTGTAAAATTTCCTTTGAAATATGAATTATACACACATTAAAAGCATACAGTACAATTTTTACACTATGAAGATACCCTAGTTAAAAACTCTAGAATCAAAACCACTCAGAAAGGGTGAGCATTTGGCTTACCTGTGATGATGTAGCTTAGGAAACATGCAACCCATCTAGGAGTGCCTAGTTCAAGTCTGGGGCTCCACCACAGATCCAACTAGTGTATATCATGGGAAGCAGCAGGTGATGGCTCAAGTACTTGGGTCTCCATCGTTCAAGTAGGATATTGGGTTGGGTTCCAAGCTCCTGGCATTCCTAGTTATGCTGGGCACTTGGGGAGTGAACCAGTACATGGATGACCACTCTCTCTCCCCAATCCCTTTTGCTGTCCCCCACCTTTCAGGTGAAGTAAAGATAAATAAAATTTATTTTTAAAAAACACTCAAACTATTACAGCCCCCAAAGATGTTTGTATATTTCCCTCTAGTCACTACTCCCAGCAAGAATAACTACTATCTATATGTCTCACAGAGTAATTTAAATTAGTTTTAGTCTATCTATAAATGCAGAATTTGCTCTTTTGTGTCTGCTTTATTTTACTAAGCATTATGTGTGTGAAATTCAACAGTATTGTTGTGAATTGCTGTGGATCGTTGTTAGTTCTCAGGGACATATATATGGTAGCTCACATATAGATAGATGTCCCACCATTTATTCATCCATTCTGCTTATGAGCATTTATGTCGTTTGTAGTTTGGACTTTGACAAAGTTATTCTGTGCTTTCTAACACATGGTTTTCATGAACATATGTATATATTTTTGTTAAGGTATATACCCAAGAATAGTATTGCTGGTATCATAGGTTATACATGTATTTAGCTATAATATTCACTGCTGAAAATGTTTCCAAGCTTGTTGAAGCAATTTTTACTTTTCTCATGTGGAGATGTGAGTTCCAGTTGCTCTAATTCTTCACTCAAATTTTCTATTGTCCACCCCTACTTCATTTTAAACCTTTTGATAAATATGTCATGATGTTACATTGTAGTTTAAATTTACATTACCCTTAGATATAAAGAGGTCACTCACTCTTTCATGTGTTCCTTTCCCATTTGGCTATCTGCTTTTGTGATGTATGTGAAACAGACTAATTGGCAAATATATGCCTCACTATTATGTTTGCTATTGTTACAATTAGCTGGTTGCGCAAAGGAGAGTCGCTTGGCTTGCACTAAACAAAATTTTTAGACTGCTCCTGAGATGGTCTACCAGTAATACCCATGAATTGCAGTCAGACAGGGCTGGTCCTACCCAAAAGCACCGCCATGTTAAAAAGAAAACAAAAGGCTATGTCACTTGAGTATTTGACTCCCTTCAACTCTGTAGCTACAACAAAAATGAAAATATCCTGGACTCTACTTACACCACTATATAAAAACAGTCTCTGATAGAAAATGAAAATAAATGTTAAAATATTAAAGAAGATACACCTCTCTCAAACACATACTATATCCTAGGTACTCTGCTGAGGAGAACATCCGCTGGAGCTTATTGTTATCATACCAAGATGAGTTCCTCTGCCCACATGCATCATAAAGCTAAGATACTGAAGCCATGATCTTTTGCAGTTACAAGGTGCCCAAGTAGGGAGTCTTGAGTAAAGCTGAAATCTGACTCCCTATCAAGGGTCTAGGGAGTTTTGTAGATTAGATAGAAGGGGCCTGTTATGCAGAGACAGTGGTGAGGCAAGTTCTGATCGAAAGGGCTTAGAATTAGGCCAGCATGGTAAGACAGACTCAGTTCCGGATTTCCATGTTCAAAGGCCCTCTCTCCTCTGATCAGGCTCTGGTGTATTTAAGTTCTGGTGATGCCCTAGTTCCTTTGGTTCTGCAACCTACATTTTCTTTCTTGCCCAGGTTCCCTGACATGCTGTTCTCTGCTCTGGGTTCCCTCTGTGCATGCGTGACCATGCCCTAAAAAGCAAGGACTTAAAAATATAATCAGACCCATCGTTAAAGTAGAAGGTGGAGGAACTTTCAGGAAAAGAATGGGAAAACATAATGAGGTTTTTGAGTTCAGGATATTGGGGGAAACCTGGCATTATCCTATGAACTTTGTTTTTTTACAGATCATTGAGACTCAAAGAAGGTCTGGAATTTTCTTGAACCATGTAGTGATAAGCCAGGATTCAACCAGGTCTTATATCAGATATCTCCATTGTGTCCTCAATTTATCTTGTTAAAGAAAAGGCTGACAGGCAATATGGCTGAGTCATGCCAGAGAACTCCTACCACTTCCTAACTGTGTGAGCTTAAATAATTATGTCATTTGGGCAAGTGAGACTCAATTTCCTCTGTCTAAAATAAAGAGATAACTCAAGGCTGTCTCTAGAGCCCCTTCAAAAATGGATTCTATGATTTTTTTTTTAACACGTTTGACTTCTCCTACCAGAACCAATGCTATTCCTTTTCCGGTATCAGAAAATTGGCCTACTTAGATATTGCTCTTTATTGTTAGTCTTCACTTATTTTGTGATTTTGATTTTGGTCATCACTCAAGGTCGCTGAAATAACATCATCGCTGTTCAGACTTCCCGGATTGTTTTAGGCTCAATTCACATCTTTCTCAAAGAACTTATCACATTGCTTATCTCATGCGCTGTTTCTGTTTCTCCACTACTAGAAGCAAGCTCCTTCAGGACATGTGCTTTATCCATTCCTAGAGCCCTAACACCTAGCACTCTCTAGCACAGAGTATTTAGTTGATAAATGATAAACAAATGGACAAATATATGAGTGTCTGCAGTTATACTGATCGGCTACTGGAGAACCAGGGATAGGAGCACTATGAATATTCCTCATTCTGCTGGATCTTCCTTTCCCACAAAGCAAGTAAGGGTGTGATTAAAGGCATAGTTGCAGCCCCAGTTTGATCCCACAGGACAGCCTGGAGTGCAAATTAGACCACAGTTTCCCCCAATTATCATACAAAGAGAGATGGTTTTATATACTCCTACATCAGGTGGAGAAGGGTGCCAAACTTGCGGTACTTCCTGCTCTTATAAGAGGCAAGACAGGCAGCTCCAGTAACCCAAGAACATTGTGAGAAAGGCCTGGATGCTGGCCACAGAGGAGGGTGATGGCTGTGGGCATTGGCAGCTAGACCCTGGGCCAGTGACTCTGAACTGAACTTTAACTATAACGTTCTCTCCCCACTTTCCTCTTCTATTTGCAATTAAAAAATATTATTAATCTAGTTCATTTAGGAGTCACTGACACTTTATTTCATATTTTATACACTGAAACATCAGCTCACACTGTTCTCTTCCTTCACCGAAGTATTTTAGATACCTTAATTACCATGAATTGCCCTAAATCATTTCAGAGGAAGCAATCTCCCATATATTTACATCAATACCATCTCATCTGATTTCCCAAACCCAGAGACTTCTGCCCTACTGTCCCCCAACCAGTCATTCAATGCAGGAAATGATATTATTATTTATTATTTTTCCTGCCCCAACCATAATAAATGCAGCTCTTTTTTTGTACATACAATTTGAAGTGGGATATTGCCGAAAGTCATGTGGCCTGGGGCCAGCACCATGGCTCACTTGGTTAATCCTCCACCTGCGGTGCTGGCACTCTGGGTTCTAGTCCCGGTTGGGGTGCCAGATTCTGTCCCGGTTGCTCCCCTTCCAGTCAAGCTCTCTGCTGTGGCCTGGGAGGGCAGTGGAGGATGGCCCAAGTGCTTGTGCCCTGCACCCGCATGGGAGACCAGGAAGAAGCACTTGGCTCCTGTGACCGTTTGGGGGATGAACCAATGAAGGAAGACTTCTCTCTCTGTCTCTATCTCTCACTGTCTAACTCTATCTGTCAAATAAAAAAAAAAAGTCATGTGTCCTGAATAACATGCAGCCAGATAGAAACACAGACAAAAATATCAAGTAGTCTATTTCCATCGAACTACATGCGGACATCAGAAATGCACCAGGGAATGAGGCTTTTAGTTCCCTAGTTCTGGTCAGATTTCAATAAAATGTAAGCTTTTGGAGAGCAGGGAACTTGACTAAATACAGCCATAGAAATGTCCTCCATATCTTCACTCCTGCTCAGCAAATACTGGGTTTTTGGTGCACATTTCCTGAATCAATGATAATTCTAATACTTACCCACCTGAAATATTATTCTGTAGTTTTATTTAAACTGGTTGTCAGCGTGGAATGACTTCTGCATTCTCTCTTGGAAGTGGGTGAATTTCCATGGTGAGCAATTCCTCTATATACAGTTTGCAAATCATTTTGGGAACCTTCCAAATGAAAGGCACTGTATAAATATACCCTCCCACCAGCAGCCAGCCGGCTTTCCATCGGGATGCATTTGCATCGCTTATGTACATAGTGTTTCATTTGGGGCATTGCTTTTATTTTTATGACCATAAAAGAAATATTCACAGTATGAACAATAACGTAAACTGCATTCAAGAAGATATATATTTGTATATTTTTATGATTCAAAACTTAGAAATCTGAAAGAAAAGCAGGCATGGCATTTTTCTTCCCTGTTGCTGTTTGCTTTTTCATAGCATTCTTTATTATTACTGAACTTTATGGTAGAATTCTGCTGAAATGCTCAAGTCTTTGTCTATACCTCATTTGAGAATGTGTGGTTGTGAGTTCAAATGAATGTTGCTGGCAAAAGGCCTGAAAATGAGGGGTACTTGATTTTGCATTTATTCATGTCTGTAATAATAGTTTGCTTTAGCACCGCCTTTTTATGGATGGAGGCCTTTTTAAGGAGAAAAAGAAAAAAGGAAGCAACCTCAGGTATAAAATACCTTCTAAGTAACTTAGCATAATAATGGAGACATTCGCAGATGGAAGAGACTTTGAAGAGACATATTTCAGTTGTCATAACAAAAACAGGGCTGATTTCAAGAGCATTCCTGAGGAGCTAAACGTTAAATTCATATCATGCAGAAAAGATTTAATGAACTTTGAAATAAACTGCCAACAGAGTTAAATCAAAACTTCTGTAAATTGTGTATTATCCACATAGAATCATCTGCAAACAAAAAAAATTAAGTAGATTATAACTTGTTAAGTTTCATGTTTCCATAATTAACTAATTTAAAACTGAACCAAATACCTCATTCCAAACATGTTTTGTAGCCTCAAAGAATATCATTAAAAAGAGGAGCTACTCTGAATATTCAGAATAATTTTGTGTAGCAAAACACCTAAAAAGGTAGATTAAATAAAACTCTAGTTCATTTTACTGAGCAATGATGTGAAATGTGAAAAATTAAATTAAGGCTACAAACAGTTAAAGGCAAAATCCATAAAAATTTGAGTTCATTTCCTGTGTTCACAATTCTTTTTGATAAATACCACATTCCTCACTTTTTATTACTAAGGCAATGAAAGTGAATTTGAAACTTTAGCTATAGGATGGTAATGTTAGGAAACAGCTCTCTCAGGTTATTGTGTGGTTTGTGAAGTAGAGGTAATGTATTCTCCATCTCCCCAGTCAGAATATTACTGTCACTAAGCTCTGATTTCATACTCCTAGTAATACCAACTTTGTTTCATTAAAATGAATTTCCAATGTAAAATATCTTGACACCCTTCTTTTTCCATTACCAGAAAATAAAACAGCAGTTTCTTCAATTGAGAAAAGCTAGAAGCATGGAATTGATCTGCAGCTAGCTTTTACTACAAACCCCATAATGCTTTGCATATGGCCTACAATTCCCATATTGCAGCACCAAACTTACTGTTAACCATCCTGTTACTGGCAAAGGAAAAGAATAGAGCATTTGAGAACTATGTAACATGCAAGGAGTCTACTTGAGTAGTAAATTGTTAATTTTTTTTCAGTATTTTGAGATTTGCTTGCTTTTTTCTGATACTTAGAGAAAAAGTCATATTTGTAGATATGTACTCTATTGCCTCATCCTGGACATAGTGTCACAAATTCTCAAGCGATGTGTCAAAGTATATTCTTCCCATGTCAGTGTCTTAATTTTATACCCATCATTGAATCATATGGTTTTTTACCTCCCTTTCAAGGGAGGTCAGTTTTGCACAGATTCTAGAACAAAATCACAATACATTGTTTAATGCTCTCAACATCTGCAAAAGAGAATTGGGTGAAGTAATTAAAATTCTTAATTAGATGCACCTTGCAGCTGCTGTTAGTCTTAATTGGCAATAATGCAGCTACATTTCGTTCTGACACATATCTTTAGAAGAGTTAGAGAGAGAACTGAAGGGAGGGAGGCAAGAGGAAAATGTTCCCACACAGTTCAAGACAGTTCGCACAAAGAGGATCCCATGGCAACAAACAGCGAGGCCCACAGTTGGCTCGGTAGAATCCAGGAATAGACAATGCTTCACCTCAGATTCAAATAAACACTTCCCTTCCCAAATCTGAAGAGAAAGTGTTTTAAATCGTCCTTTGCCACACGATTGAAATGGCCAAATGCTCACTTGGGTCTTTCAGACACTTTCCAGTGCTTCTCGCTGCTCTCTGTAGCTCATGTCCTGTAATTCTAACTCACACTCTATGTAGAATAAGAGACTGACTTGGAGAAGCATTGCAACTCAAGGACTTGATGTCTACACCGTATGGGTCTGGACCACACCTGGGCCGCTGGCTCATTTCAATTGGTCATTTTACAGACAAGGAAACTGAGGCCAAGGGAAAGGAAAGGGATTTCCTTGAGTAATTGTGGCTGCTTGAGAGTAGAATGTAGACTCAAATTAGGATTTGAGCCTGGAGTCCACCACTTTTACTTCTCAACTTTGCTTGAAACAATTGCATTTGCTGATTGTGCTCTCTCCCATCCCAGTCTGTGTGAGGTGGAAACCTTTGCTTAAAGGACCATGAGAGAAAGTGTAGAAAATATGGATCACTCACTGTAAAAGGAGGGGAATATATTTCTTCCTCACCTCTGGTCTTCAGATTACTCTGAATTATAGCTCTTAGGCAGGGAATATGGAGCAGAGACCCGCTAGCACACACGAGGTTAAGCTGGTGAGTTGCCTTCAGAGAACCCACATAAGATTTGCCTACACACATTAACCCCTGCTTCCGTCCCCTTGGGTTGGAAAATTCAATTTACGGCTCCTTCCTTCAAAATACAGATTCACTTTCCCTTCTAGCCTCCCAGTAGTCATCCAGTCTCACCTGTGCCCTGTTTTACTTAAGCTCACATGTGCCCGAACTGTTGCAAACATTTCCTCTAACTTGTGTTTTACTCTCTAAATTAAATGAAGATACAGTTCTCCAGCGCCAAGGCTGCTTTACCTATTTATCCTTCTATTTTTGGTTTATCCTGTTAAACCTTCCATTACAAAAGCTTGTGGAACGCATTGTAGAGCGCATTTAGCTTTTCAAGAGAGGGAGCTACAGGGGGCTTATGGGAACCGGGGTGGAGGAGGAGAAGGGGTGGTGACTGGCGGAGAGGTGCTGCTCTGTCCTTTATGCGACCTGCCTACCCTGCTGTCAGACCCTCACACTGTGGCTGCAGTGTAAATATGAACACTCCCCCAGGGTCTGGCTGGGCCAATGGCATCATTGTGGTCCAGGAGCCAGCTTAGGAGAAACTGCAGACTCTCAGGCCTCCCCCCGGGCCGGCAGAATCCGATCCCCCCTTTTCACAAGCCTTAGGGGTGATCTGCATACATTTAAGTTCGAGAAGCACGCAATCACCTGTGAGCACCATGCTCTCCCAAGGGAAAAGAGCCAGGCCCTCAAACTGAACAATTACCTTCATTTATTTACCAGTCCCCACTTTGTTCCTTTCCTCACCACAGAAACCCGCAGGCAACTCAAGTAGGGAGCTCTATGAAACGCTGAAAGGAAGGAGGATCCTCTTCAGTTCCCTCCTCTCTGCTCCTCCTCCTCCCCCTCTCCCCTGCCTCCCCCTCCCCCCCTCCCCCTTTTCCCAAACCCCACTCACTTCGGGATGATTTTGCCTCCTAAACTGAAACTGGTGGAGGCACACTGCCTGGAGGACTCCCAGTTTACATACCAATACAGACTGAAGCACTTTGCCAAACTGCCCTTTAGAAACAATTGTCACCTTGCCACCTGCCGTTTCCAGCAGCCCTGAACCCTCCTCCAGTTTGAAATTCATCAGAGAGAGAGAGAGAGAGATCGCGCTCAATAATAAATCGACTTCAAAGAGAAGAGATGAAAAGGAGGTTATCATGAGTGTATCAGCCTAGGCATGGCTCTCCACCTTTCTGCTTCCTGGAGAAATGGAACCGCATCTCTAAGGTGGCCGACGCAAGACTAGGTAAGCATCCAAATCTGCCGTCCACTTTTGCCCCGAAGGACGGATTCCCGTTATTTGGGGCCTCCCGGAGTCGTTTCCAAAAGATTCCCAGGCTACCCTCCTTCCTCTCCGGTCTTCCAAAAACTAAAACTCGCAAAGCGGTGGCTGTCTGTGGATTGGCTAGTACTAAAATATCCATTGGGTGGCAGTAATACTATCCTCTTTATGACTTGCAGCAAACCAGAGAATGCATTCAATCAAATGAACCGATCTTGTAGAAACACTGGAATCATTTATGCATTGCAGTTTCTCTTTCTTGTTTTCGCTCCTTCTTTCCTGGGATATTTTGAGTGGATTGTGGCTATTAATCAAGATCTCGTGCTATTCGTGGTTTGCTTGTCGTTTTCGCTCAGGATTAGCATCATTCAAGACAAACGCAAAGCTGCTTCCCCACCCCACACACACTCTTTTTTGAAAAATCATTTTTGGGGGCTGCTGAAGAGAGCTAGGACCCAGGAGACACCTTCCCAAACAGCAGGGGTTGTGTGCTTTCACATAGCAGTACTGTACAAGGAAAACCCCGTCGGATCTGTTATTGCGGGATACTTGTGAAATATACATAGGATTCTTTCTTATGGCTGCATCCCGGATCTGGAAATTTTACTTGGGGAACAGGAGGATTTGAAAAGCTACATGTATCCAGAAGATTTGCAAGCAAGACTCCAATTCTTGTCATAGAGCTCACAGACTTCCTCACTTACCGGCCTTTTTTCTTCCTTCTGTTTTAAAAATTATTATTTCCCCCCTCTTTTCTGCCCCCTCCTCTCCCAGTCTCTCCTTTTCTTTCTGCCTCTTCTTTTTCCTCCTTGTCTTTTTTTCCCCCTGCTCTGCACCTGGATTGTATCTTCACCAAACAATCGGGCACTTTGAGAACTAACTGGAGACAGACAGTCTGTAGGGAAGATCTGTATGGAATTATCTGCTTTTATGGTGAACTTGGCATTTGTGAATGGGTATCTTGTTCACGATATTAATTGCTAGCAAAGACAAGAAAAAGAACACAGGAGTAAAACGTGGATTTTTCTGAATACGCATTGTGATGACCAGCAATTACCTTACCGACTGATATCCAGAGGAGAATAATTCGGAAGACTCTTGTGGGTAAGGTCATTTTATACATGCAAACCCATCAGTGGCACGAGCAAACTTGGGCATTTGTGATGGGAATGGGTGACTTGGAGATTGCTGCATCGCGTTGATGGCTGTGATGTGGCCAGTTATTGGCACTGAATGGAATAACTGCAGTTGGGTGTGTTGGTGTGTGTGCGTGTGCGTGTGTGTATGTATGTGTGCCTGTAGTTTGAGTGTAATTGAAAATAAATCATAGCATCGCTTACCCCCCCCCCCCAATTATTTTGATATAGAAGAGTGTCTTAAATTAATTCCGGTAGACACTCTTTGTTTGGAGGCAATATTTGTGGCTCCTGCGTTCTGGAAGGGGTAGCAGCAGGAAAGGGAACACTTAGTGAAGAGCCCTATTTAAAATGAAACGAGCTACTCTTTATTCATTAAAAGAAATATGTTTTCAACTCAGTGCAGCATTCTGCTGCATTTCACAGCCGCAATGGGACCGGGGACATCCCACTTGTCAAGTTCTTAAACTTTAAGGTGATAATCATTGTTAATTATTCTCAAGGATGTGGTTATTGGAGATTATTAAGTGCCGTGGAATACTTTTTTTTTAATCTATTGAATTATCTCTCAGAGTAAAAAAAAAAAAAAAAAAGGAAAAAGCTGAACATGATGACCAAAATACAGGGGAGTGGGACAATAGTATCTTAAATATCACCATAGTGCTTTCCTTCTCAAGTTTAATTGCCCAATAATATAATTATTTACCTAATACCCTAAAGAGCTGGAGCTGTGACCCACGTGCAGTGGAGTCGAAGGTTGGGAGCAGGGACCATCGTTTTCTTGCAATGCAGCCAGCTTGGGAAATGCAGACAATTAAACACTTCCCTTAACCTTAACTTGGAGATGTGTCCTATCTGCTCCATCTATTTTCCCTTTTCATAAAAAGTTAGAGACTAGAGCACCAAGGATGCTTAAAGCATATTCTGCCTGGGAAATGGGATAAAAAAATCGATATTGATGACGTGGTTCAGTACACTGTACTGCAATGCTAAAGTCCCAGATTCAGTACCTATGATGAGAGAATGGAGCATTTACATGTGTTATAAATCTCACCTGGTAGATTGATCCAGAGGGGAGGGGACAAGATAATGTGGATATGTAGGAAGATGGATGGAAGTCGTGCATAATCGGTGATTATGTAACTTCATTACATCAGCGAGCTTCAGTCAACGATACTGAGATGAAATGATTGTATAGAGAGAGGCTCCATCACCCTGTTAACTTTTGAAGGCTTGTAAAAGCCAGGACAGGAGGAGGGCAGACAGAGATTAGCTCCAAGGGTCCTGTAAACCTTGATCTCTGTGGCGAATTTAGCATGAGTTTTCTCATAGTGAGTTTCTGAGGGACAGCAGATCATGTAAGCTTTAGGGCTGGACGGAAGCAATTTTAGCCACACCCGCGGAGAGTCAAAATGAGTCCGCAATGTTTCACAAGTGCCCCATTGAAATAACTGGGGCTGAGGATCCCAGTCAAGGTCACGGGGCTTTACCCTATGATTGAAGTATGTGACCCCAACTGAGTGGAAAGTTAAATCCATTGAAATGAAGACTGTGAACAGAATGACTATTTAGGGTCCTCCCTTGCATTTTTCCTGGTACAGCTTGATGCAGATTTCAGTCTGGTGGTTCCCTCATAAGAATGATGATTGCTTCCATGGCGTGTCAGAATTGAGTGGTTTGTGCCTCTGTCTTTGCCATGACAACCTCTTTTTGGGCCATTTAAACCCTCTGGAAAAGGAGAAGTAAAAATCTGCAGAGGTAACAATATCCTGCTCAATTTTTTTAAAATGGCATTGGGCTTATTACTAATACAAATCCCAAAAATAAAGAGCAGTCCGTTTGCAAGTTTTCCCTAACGAATGGCTTAAAAGACATGTTGCAGCTACCCCAGACTTTTAGCATGAGACGAGATCAATGTACTGTGCTCACTGTACAGAGGAGGGAATACTGCAGGATAAAATTCCATTTTCCCCTCATGTTTTATTTGGAGCTGTGATTTAAAAAAAAAGAAAGAAAGAAAACACACATCAGCTCCTTTTGGCTTTCTATTGTTTTAGGGTCTATTTTTTCCATTCACACATTATATAGCCCCCAAAATAAGACTGCTGAAAACTTAACTCTTTTCAGTTGAATCATCTTATCATCTAGTTGTGCTGTTTCCTATTTCCCTTTACAATTATTTTACACAGAAGACTAGAAGACTTTTCTGTCAGGGAGATGAGATGATTCCTTCTGTTTTGCTTCTGTTTCTCATATTCCCTTTCCTAGTATTCATATGGAGTCAGATGTAGAATCTAGCCACTCACTAAGTAACTTTGAAAAGATGTGCTTACCCCAAATGAGAATGGTGAGATTGCGGGATGCAATTTTGCGGTCAGGTATTGGAAGGGACTTTATTTTTGCGGGGTATGCCCCAACATTGAAATATTGTGCCAGTGGATTTGGAGGTTGGTGTTCATGTTGTGTAGGAAATTGAATGTGGAGTTAACTCCTGATTCCTTCCTTCAGGGGTCAGGGTAACACTACGGCTGCTTCCAGGCTGTTAGTCTACAACTGTGTGCAGAAATACAGTCTGCAATGATTTTTCCTGTAACCCTTATTTGAATATTTTATAAATGACTTCCTCAGTTGTGTTCTGAGTTCCCCACATATGTTACCAAGCAAGGCATATTCTGGAGGTTTTCTAAGCTCAGTAGCAGATGGAAATGCTACTCGAAATGTAAAGGAGTCTATACCAAAAGACACTGGCAGTGACACACATGTACACATGCAAGAGCTGTCCTTTTACTTCAAACTGCATAGGCTCGCATGAGGAAAGATAGTTTCAATCATTGTAATGGCACTTTATAACCTGTTACTTTCTTTAGGAAGAGGATTATGTAAGCAAGGCAGGTTAAGGCATTATTTCTAAAGTATCCTACAAATCAGTAAGAAAAGGCTTTGCTTAACAGGAAAGCATTTAGACATGAAGGCAGTGAGTACTTTAAGGTATAGTATGTATTCGTCCACTTGATTGCTATTTTGTCAGCCCAGGTTATGTACTTAGATTAGAAAATACTTGAGAAGAAAAAGAAGAAATAGCATTTCTGAGTATGGAAGCCACTAATTTTGTTTCCTATTGGTTCAGACAAGTCAGTAAATTTAGCAGATAAATAATTACAGTATTTCTAAAACTAGAGACAATTTTAAATGGAATTTTTATTATGTTTACAATGTACATGAACAAAATCAGTGTTATTTTTAAAAATGACTTATCAACAAAACATTTTTGAGGACAACTAAACTTTGAAGATTAACTCAAGATTTGCATTTCAGAATCTTTTAATCTGACCCAAACTGCACTTTAATACAGCCCAAGCCCTTCAGTTTGGGATAGACTTTGTCTTACAACAGATATAATCTTTGATATTTGTCAAATCTGGTATCTCTTAATGCACACTACTCTATAATTTGTGACAACCAAAGAAGTGTTTATTGGTATTAAATTTAAAATTAGATTTAAAAGTATCAAGTTTGTTGGTGAAGCTCAAATTATGAAGCAGAATTCTAATGGCTCTATTTGCGTGGCTATAGATAAGGTTGTGTCAGCATTTTTATTGTGAAATTTCAATGCTGTTTCCCTTAGTTGTGTCAGGAGTCTCTCAGAGGCAGGATGCAGCTCTCTGAGGCATCAAGGCACTGTTGAATTCTGGAAGGAGTCAGAGGGCCTGAGTTGTACTCCAGGCTCTGTTGCTTACTGGTCTTGTGACCTCTGCCCTCAGACTAGACCTCTCAATGTTCAGAGAATCTCTTAAAAAGTAGCATAGTTCTAGATGTTGCTCTGAAGAAAGGAGATGCTGCATATCTAAGTGCTTACCCCCATGCTATGCCTTAGAAATAATTGGAATTATTATTAAAGATTCCCCTAAGTCTTAGGAATTTAGCAGTGCATTTTTTTCCTCCTGCTCTTTTTCTAAATGTTTATAGGCACTTTCTAGCATCAATTACAGTGAACTGGTAGATAATGTCGTTCAGTGATTAAGCAGCACAGACAAATTAAAAGCTATGGCTGCTAACTTTCACTCAGTACTCAGTTATTTTCAGGAGTTCTCATATGGGAATATGGTTGTCTTAAGTAATTAAAAACATTGTTGCTTTTGAATAAGATTCAAAGAGTGAGAACTAAGGGTTTTATGTGTGTGTTTTAAGCTGATTGCTTTTAAAAAAAATGCTTAGAAGTTTCTATTTCTGCTATCTAGAACAAACAAACAATGTATGCAAACAAACTTGATGCTGCCACTTGAATTGGGTCCACTGACCAGAAAGCTACTCTCAACTACCACGTTTTAAACAAACGCATAAAGAGTTTGAATTTCAAGTGTAATAAAGGAAATGAAAATATAAAGGTTCCAGTGGTGTTTGCAATTTTCTAGTTGCAATAATTACTAACATTCTTTAGGGGGAGGCAATCCCCCACGTGTCACCACTCAAATTGTATTTCTTTAATGTTCTTTGATCTTAACATAAATATATTTACATATATGAGAAGGGGACAGTCAGTGATGTGAGCTTCCATTTATGTTTTTAAGTGACTGGACAAAGAACATTTTTAATATATTAGTGAAGATAGAATTGAAGAGTTGAAAATTAACCCTGTAAAACAGGTAAATATACATGGACTTAAAATAAAGAACATTGATGTTATAGAACAATCTCTTCTACCTAACTTTCCAGTGTCTTGATTTTTAAGGTAAGGATTCCAGATTTTTTTTGTTTCAAATGAATTTGATAACTCATGCAAACATTTTCCTGATTTCCTATATTGAAAAAAAATGCATGTTCTCAGACTTAGGGAAATATTTTCAATTTACTCTAGCAGTTTTACAAAGGAATGCTATAGGAATGTAGACAGAGTTGTTTGTTTGATAAATTCTGCTAATCAACTTACAAATATGCTTTTAATTTTCACCCAGAGAATGCCACCCTGGAGTGTCTTACAGTGTATCTGGCATTCTGTTACAAGCCAACCACCTAGCTCAATGGACATACCCTTGCTACTTACCTTGACCATTGGCTTACAATGAAAGATCATCAGTTGGCAGGTTTTTTGGTCCCCTTGTGTAGAAACAATATTCAGGTGCCAAAAGTCTAAGACTCCTAAGGCTTTTAACTACAGAAAAGAGGTGAATGAGTGGCCTGATGTTGCCTTCCTATCTTGGGATCTGAAATTGCCAAGCAGTGAACTGTGGAGAGAGCAAAGCACTTTCATATTTGACTTCTTCAAATTTGCTTTTTCCTGTATCCATTTTACAACACTAACTATCATCTTTTCCAAGACAAGCAATTCAGATTTCTTGTTGTAGTTACCGTACTCATACACATAAAATAAATGGCACTAAATTAGCTATTTTCTTCTTGCAGGAGTTACATGTCTAAGAATATAAGTTTAAGAGCAAAATTAGAATGTATTTTAATACTAAATCAAGATATTGTGGGTGAAGTTTGGACTCACTTAAAAAGTCAAATGGATTGTGATCATATAATTATAGACTGTCACTCTTACCATATACTTATTAACTTTTACCTTATGTGAATTATAATAAATCAGCATATAAATAATTATGAAATTATTCATAGTGTCTTGTCTTCTCATGGCCTTGTCAAAGTAAGTTGATTGGTAGGTTCTTGCCTTATCAACGTTTCCATGTGATACAGCTATGACTTAGTACAATGATAGTCATCATTTTCTGATGTAAAGTTCCTCTTTTGATGTTAAAAAGAAATTTGGAAAGCCACTTAATCATAGTTACACCTTCATGTTTGAGAAAATGCATAACAACAATTAACTTTTATAATTCAAAAATCAATATAATAACTTTAAAAGCTGATTCATGTATAGGTACAATAACAATTATGTATGTCTTTGAAATGCATAATTTAATCTATGTGCCTAGAAAATGTGGTGTTTATGTAGATTCTAGATACTTTGGAGTAACTCCTACAGTCCCACTAAATTCAAGGCCCATATGTCTGGAGCCAAAATACTGAACATTGCAGGTGCACATGAATTGTACTTATCTTACATGGAAAGGTAAAGGCAGATGCATATGGTGCTGGTTTGTTGATCAAAGGAGTTGGAGTTTTGGATACATAGATTTGGAGCATATGATTTTCTATGAACATATATTTAAAGTTCCAACATATATAAACTCCCATTCATATTTTAGGAGTCAACAGTTATGACTTAAAATCACTTGATATTACAACATAATAGCTCTTTAAAAATAAAGTAAGCATCATTTTTATTGTAGTCAGAATAAAAATGAATTATCATAAACATAGTCAGAAGTGAGTTTGGTGGCCTCATAAAAATCTAATGGAATTTATGTACAGCTTAGGAGTAAAGGCTGCCTCATTTTGCCACAACCAGGAAATGGTGAACCAGGGAAATTAAGTTTCTAAGATCTTACAGTTCATCGGCTCTGCTGTGAAACCTGATTCCCATCTCTTGATATGATATATGCCCTCAGCTGGGTATTTTAGTTACATAGCAATATGTCCTGGCATACAGTATTCTTTTTCAGTAGTTCAGTTTAAGAAAGTCATTGTTCTTGTTGAGGCTAATTTTAGCACATCTAATCCTTTGGCCTCTACGTGACTTTGTTGACTTGTGATCATTCATTTGACACCTCCACAGGATCTGTCGACTTTATTTTTCCTCTATGCACACTGTGCCATTCTTGACCTCATTTCATTTCTGGAGACACAATAAAAATGAGAGTTGGGAAAATAGGTCACTGTTGGACCTTTTCTTCACTGTCCTTTTTCCTGTTAGCTTTGGATCTCCCCACCCGCAGAGAACGGTTTTCTCTGGAGCCCCTCCCTTTTCCTGATTTTTCCTGAAAATCCCACTCTGGAAATCTCTGGCATTTAGGACCGCCATCATTGTCTCCATGTTGAATGTTGCCTTCTTGTTTCCAAGGCATTCCACTAGGGGGCCATATCAAAATATTTTTTAGTCACATTTTAATTCACTTTGAAGACAATTTCATATTTCTTCATCATCAGGGCCACTCAGCTTATATAGACATAATGAACTGATTTTGAAATAATGAAGACAGGCATATTTTATCAGTTGGCCAAACTATAATCACATAGCTACTAAGTGAATGAGACCCAGTTGAAATAGGAATGTATGCAAGTATGTGTGTGTGTGTGTGTGTATATATATATATATATATATATAGAGAGAGAGAGAGAGAGAGAGAGGAAGAGAGAGAGAGAGACATACATATATACATATATCCCCATATGCTTTGTGGGCTGAATTAATAATGTACTTATACACACATATTTGTTTTTTTTTTTTTGTCAAGATGTATGAATTTATAATGTGCTGAAAGGAAAAGTTTGCAATAGTGGGCTTCCTTCCTTTGTATTATAAAAGTGACATTTGTAGAAAATATTCCATTAATTTTTTTTCTTTTTTTTTTCCATTAATTTTTTTTCTAACTCAGAAAAATGGCTTCAGTGGATTGAATTTTATATGATAAGGTGGAGAGAGGGCTGTAGGTATATTCAGTTTGGATTTAAAAAATATTTATTTTCATATACATGGAAGGCAGAGCAAGAGCAAGCAAGAGAGAGGGTGATCGTCTACCTACTGGTTCACTCCCCAAATGTCTCTAACAACCAAGACTGGGCCAGGCAGAAACCAGGAGCCTAGAGCTCCATCTAGGTCTCCTGAGGAAGTGGCAGGGGCTCAGTCGCTTGAGCCACCATCTACTGTCTCACAGACACTCCAGTATTGGATGTATGTCACCCATGGTGACTTAATCCACTAGACCATAATACTTCCCCCTTAGGTTAGATGGCTGTTATAGACTTACTGGGTGGGCTAACATACCTTTTTGAAGAAATGACACTGCCTGTGAACACTACCATGCTTATATCCTCTCCACCAACTTTATTTCAAAAGAAGTATAGTTAAGGAAGCAAAACAAAGCAGTACAAATGGATAAAGGATATAAGAGTGGTATCAGGTATTTTGTGTAAACAAAACTTCATGTGGCCAGGGGAGAAAATTTGCAAGTAACAAATTAATCTGGTGGCTCTCAGTGTTCGGTTGTGAACACCCCTGTTTAAACCCTTAATTTTTCTCACCATGACATAATTCCTGAATGGTAGTCGAGGCACCCAGCTCCACAGTGTGCAAAGCAAATGCATTCAAGGGATCCCCAGGGGTTTTGAACTTTGCTGCTTTCCTTTGTCGGGGTTCTCCTCGAAGATCCTTAATAACATAGTCACAGACCAAGCTGCTTACATTGGTAGGTGTGCTCCTGTCAATGAATGGCTTAGCTTAGCTCGCGGAAGCCAGTACCTGTCTGTCTTGTGTGTGGCATATAGTAGGTCATCAGTAAGTCATTACACACATGGGTGCTTTAGTAATTAGGGATAGCACCTCAGTTTTAGATCTGTGTTCTCTAAAACATCTGCTGCATTGTAAGTAGAGACAAAAGCTTCTCATAAAAGGAAAGTAAAAATGGAAAATTGAGAATTACAGGAGAGGATTATTATTGTGTAGTTCGTAACCTACAAATGGACGGCAGGAGAAGAAATGACCAACCTTGCTTCCTTTCTTTTTTCTTTCCTGTCTCCCTGCCATTTTCCTGCCCTCTTCGCAATTAATCGTGCCACAGTTGTTTTCCTGTGAATTGAATTTTTATTTATTATATTTATTTGAAAGGCAGAGAGAGACAGAGATCTTTCATCTGCTGGTTCATGCCAAAATGCCTGCAGTTGCCAGGATTGGACCAGGATGGTACCAGAACCAGGAATACAATCCAGGTCTCCCAAGTAGCTGGCAGGGTCTCAGTATTTGAGCTATCACCTTGTGCCTCTGGGGTACACAGTAATAGGAAGATGAAATCGGAAACGGATACAGGACTTGAAGCTAGACACTGCACACTCCAATATAGGATATGGGTGTCCTAAGCAGCTCAACCGCTGCACCAAATGCCTACCACGCTGCCATAGTTGGTTAAGTACCTTTTTTGTGAGGGGGAAGGGAAGAGGGATACAAAAATGAGTGATGTCAAATGCCTGAGTTCAAAGATAGCTTACAGTTATGTGTTTGAGTCATAAGCAAAATCACATACAACTCTAATTCCAGAGAGTATATCATGCTAATTTTAAGAGAGGTGCGGAGAATGGTACAGGTTGAGGAAAGCCTGAGAACGCATGCGCAAGGAGGTATTAGAGGGGGCTTGTGAAAGGAGACAGGCTTTATGTTGGACTTGGAAGCAGTTAACACTGGGAGGGAGAACATATACATTCCAAGTAGAAAGAAGATAAAAAACAGAGACATTGAAAAGAAGATCAAATGGAGAATGGGTTGGGAAGAGCCAGTGTTCTAGTTTCTCCAGGGAATGGGATTTGTGATACAGAATGTAAAAAGAAAAGGCTGGAGCCCCAGGCCTCCAGGCCTGGCAGGTGGGAACCTGTGGAGTGGGATTACAGGAACAGAGAGGGAAGCACATTTTACAGTTTGCTCAGATTTGTGCTTTAGGCAGAAGAGAAACTGAGAGTCTCTATCTCCAGTGTACCTCTGATTTCCAGTTTTGTGAATTTCTCAAGGATTCTTGAGTTTCATCTTTATTCTAATTTTCTTCCTGTTGATCCTCAGTCCTCAAATAGTCATTGTTGGCTCTTTTCATTTCTCTTCTTCACTCTTTCTTTCTAAGATTAAACCACTTTTCCCACTGCTAGATAAATTCAGAGGCCAGAGTTAAAAATCAGCTTTCCAGCCGGCACCGCGGCTCAACAGGCTATCCTCCGCCTGCGGCACCAGCACACCGGGTTCTAGTCCCGGTGGGGGCGCCGGATTCTGTCCCAGTTGCCCCATTTCCAGGCCAGCTCTCTGCTGTGGCCAGGGAGTGCAGTGGAGGATGGCCCAAGTCCTTGGGCCCTGCACCCCATGGGAGACCAGGAGAAGCACCTGGCTCCTGCCTTCGGATCAGAGCGGTGCGCCGGCCGCAGTGCGCCAGCCTTGGAGGGTGAACCAACGGCAAAAGGAAGACCTTTCTGTCTCTCTCTCTCTCACTGTCCACTCTGCCTGTCAAAAAAAATCAGCTTTCCAAAACTATTTCTTTATTTATTTGAAAGGCAGAATGACAGAGGGAAGGAGGAAGGGAGGGAGAGAAAGGGGGTGCAGAGGAGGGAGGGAGGGACAGGGAGAGAGAGAGAGAGGTCCTTTATCCACCAGTTCACTCCCCAAATGGCCACAACAGCCAGGACTGGGCCAGGTCAAAACCAGGAGCCAGCAACTCCATCTGGGTCTCCCACATGGATGGCAGGAACACAAGCACTTGGGTTATCAGAGTCATCATCCGATACTTCCCAGATGCATCAGGAGGGAGCTGAATCAGAAGAGTAGCTAGGACTCAAAACTCTGACCTGGGATGTGGTTTTCCCAAGGGGTGGCTTAACTCGCTGTGCCATGATGCCTGCTCCTAGTACTTTTTTTTTTTTAATGTAGAAGACAACATTTAGTGATGGAATGGATCCTTTCAGACTATCTGTGCTTAGCACCATTACAAAGTTGCCACATGGCATAGCAAAAATGCTTTAAATCTTTGGAGAGTGTAACTCTTCAATGAGCACACTGGATATTATTTAAAGTTTATTGCTTTACAGTGATGGTAACATCAAAGTGACCTTAAAGTGGCAATTCCTTGGCGAGAAGAGGAAGTTGAAGAAAGCAATTGGGAAAAATGAAGAAAGGAAAGTGCTTTATATTATGTAATTGTAGGGTAGAAACATAAATTTCATAATGGTTTATACTACAATCATATGGAATAAGAATATTGTTTTAGAATAGAATATACATTCAGTAATAAGATAATAGGATTTATTTCTCAGAAGTATAAACTCTTTTTGCTAACTGCCAATAATTATGACAATATTGAACTGTAGATGGGAATGAGAAAGTGAGCTTCTAATAATAAAACAAACCCTCATGTTAGCTAAGTTTAGGTTCTTTCCATTATCAAATATTTATCTACACTTCTAACAAATAGAAAAAAACAGTAAGATTTCTTTTTCCATTCTTCATCTGAACAATCCACATACAAAGTTCTAGAAAACTGGGGAATGGCCAAAATTGAGGAGAAAATGAAAATGAATGTGATTTTCTTAGACACAATAGAAATGTAATGTGCATCATTATTAGGATACAGGTAAAAGAACAAGGCACACAGTCCAGCTGCTGGCAAAACCCACGCACTTAAGCCTTGAGGATTCTGTTGGAATACAACATAAGAATTTGTAGTTTTAAAAACTTTGGACAGCAGTGGGAGCATCAGTTTGCTATTTGGGAGGGTTGCAGCAGAATTCTCCATCCCCATCAGCATTCTCTGTCCCCTCTCACCATACTTTACACATAACATATGTTTCTCAGTGTTTTCCAATGTACCCACCAACTCCGCCTGAACTTTCAAATTTTAAGTCCTCTCCAACCACAATGGCATCAGCTAAGTCCCTCCTATACCAAAAATCTGGCACTGTCACCATCAGATGATTAGTGTGAATTAAGTATGGCTTATTCTGGCCCTTAGTAACCACTGTCCTTGATTCCTATTAAATGATCAGAATTGCTCCTACTAATATGCATTTTCACTGATTAACTCCTTCCTGTGCATGGCTGAGAAATACGATTGGAGGGCTCTCTCTCTTTTAAGGACAGTGCTTAACACAATCTGACGATGCTCACGACAGTATTTGCCATTAAAATTGTAGGAACTAGTGGGGAAGACAGATGGGTTCATTTGGGTTCCCTGGAAACAGACTCTGAGATGGAGCATTGCATACAGAAGGTTTAATTGCTCCTAAGGCAGAGAAACTACTGCCATGTGATCGCAACTGGAGCCTCAGCAGGCTCTGTGGGAAGTTCTGGAGTTTGGATGTCCCCCCAAATGGAATCAAGAGACTGGGGCGTTCTGTCCTCACTTCAGGCAGTCACTGGCTGGTGGCTACCCCGCATTAGGGAGCACAGCCTTGGCCAAGACAGTTCTTGGCAGCTGAGGGCAATTCCCTGTGGGGGACTCAACCGTGAGTCCTTCATTGCAAGATGCCTACGTACTCCGTGAGGAGGGGAATGGAGAGTATTCAGAAGCTCTGACAAGGTCATATTTTTCTCTTGCTCCATCAGGCGTGCTGCAATAATACAGTAAGAAATTATTGAGAAAATACTATAAAATCTCAGACACTTGTATAAAGGGGTAAAGAAATTAAATAGTATTGAGTACAAGGACTTGCTCTATGTATTTTGTTTATGAGAATGTGGTTTCTGAAGAATGCAATTGAATCCATATTGTGATTAGTCCTGTTGTTAGTTACCGGGTCACAGATACCTAATGAACATCTGTGTACCCTGGACTTGCAAAGGAACAGAGGAGGGGCTTGAGAGTCCATGTCTGGAGAGTTCATGTAGGACTTCTGTTTTCTTTGGTGGTTTATGTACTTGATTTCAAGGTTAAGGAGAGAAGTTGTTCAAGGGCCAAGAAAATGGAGTAGAGTCAAGTGGGCCAAGTTTTCTGAATTCCAGGCATAATAAAAAAATTGTTTGGATTGGGCAGGACTGAGCTGTAAGGGATAGTGGAAGTCCACAGAAGGTGCAGACTGGATGCACGGAGTGGCAGTGGGGTGAGTTGAATGTGGATTTCCTTGGATAGAGTAGACAGTGAAAGAGGGCCTTCATCAGCATTAGCCCAGCTAATATAGTCAGACTATGGAGGGACAAGTTCTGAAAATGGTGAATTTTGTATCATGGAAAGACCATATCCTACAGTTCAATTTTCCTGAAAAGTATAGTTTCATATAACACTGATCACTTCTATATTATGTGGAAATATTAATTTCTTTCCATAATGCAAGGGGAGCACTAGTACTTCAGATTTTAAAATGCTTTCCTCAGCCCTAGTGTGGTGATACAAGAACCTTTTAATTTTTTTCTATAAAGATATTCAATCAAGTTGAACATACAGACTTAATTTTGTCAATAATTTTTAAAAGTAGTGACTGTTTTAATGGACAACCATTTATTAAGTCATAGAAAACTTGAATAGAAATGAACTTTGTATACCCCTCGCAAATATTTGAAATTTCTCTACTACAACCCAAATAATTATCCATTAACTAATGTTCACTTTAATAAAAAAAAAAAAACACTCTATTTTTTCCCCTAGCTTGACCTGACATTTGACTAAATGGTCAACTCAATTCAGTTCAGCAAGTACTCTCAGGTTATCTACTTTCTTTTTTTTTTTTTTGACAGGCAGAGTTAGACAGTGAGAGAGACAGAGAGAAAGGTCTTCCTTCCGTTGGTTCACCCCCCAAATGGCTGCTATGGCCGGCACGCTGCTCCGATCCGAAGCCAGGAGCCAGGTGTTTCCTCCTGGTCTCCCATGAGGGTGCAGGGCCCAAGCACCTGGGCCATCCTCCACTGCCTTCCCGGGCCACAGCAGAGAGCTGGACTGGAAGAGGAGCAACCGGGACAGAATCTGGCGCCTTGACCGGGACTAGAACCCGGGGTGCCAGCGCCACAGGCGGAGGATTAGCCAAATGAGCCACGGTGCCGGCCAGGTTATCTACTTTCTCAATGTTTCAAATGAGCACAAGGCTAGAGTAAGCAATTCACTTGTGGTCAAAGCCATTTGGTACGTACATTGTGAAGCATTTGAAAAGATTTGCCTTATTTAAAAAATGTAGTCCTCGGCCAGCATACTTGGGGCTTTTTAAATGTATCGTTAAATAGCTCATGTGCTAAAGATTACATCTAATGGACATGTATGCAGTCCCGGCTCTGAATGGTGGTGAAAATGTTCCATATCAAAATCTGTAAGATGTATGGGTGCCGGGTTCTAGTCCCGACTGCTCCTCTTCCAATCCAGCTCTCTGCTATGGCCCGGGAAGGCAATGGAAGATGGCCCAAGTCCTTGGGCCCTGCACCCACATGGGAAACCACGAGGAAGCACCTGGCTCCTGTCTTCGGATTGGCACAGCACGCCGGCCATAGCGGCCATTTGCGGTGGGGTGAACCAATGGAAGGAAGACCTTTCTCTCTGTCTCTCTCTCTCTTACTGTCTAACTCTGCCTGTCAAAAAAAAAAAAAGTATTCCTCACCACACATACCATTAAATATATTTCTTCTCTGGCCCTGATTTGTCTTTTGGAGTTAAAAAAATAATTTGTAGCATTTTTAAAATACAAGAATTGCAATATTATCCTTCTGTTTATCATCAAAATTGTTAAGACTCCAGAGTAGGCATTGAGGTGCAATGGGTAAAGCCGCCTCTTGGGATGCCTACATCCCATTTTGGAGTACCTGATGGAGTTCTGCCTCTGCTTCCTAGCCCAGCTGCCTGTTAATGATCCTGCTAATGATCCTGGACACCCATGGTGTCCCAAGTACTAACATTCCTGGCGTCTGTGTGGGAGACCTGGATGGAGTTCCTGGCTCCTGGTTTTGGCTTGACCCTGACCTTGGCTGTTGGAGATATTAGGGCAGTGAACCAGTAGATGGGAGATTCATTCTCTCTCTCTATGTCTCTCTCTCTCTCTCTCTCTCTCTCTCTCTCTCTCTCTCTAGTGTGTGTGTGTGTTTGTGTCTGTCTGTCTCTGTCTCTCTTTCCCTTTCTCCCTCTCTGTCTCTTCCTCTCTCTCTCTCTCTCTGTCACTTTGCCTTTCAAACAAACAAATAAATAAATCTTGAAAAAAAGAAGATTCTAACATCTTTATGTATTAACTATATTTTTTTCATTAAATATAGTTTCAGAACTGCAGGCTCAAAAATTGTTCCATTTTTACTGATTGCGTCATGCTATTTATGCACAGCACACTTTTCTTTTTGTCCTCTTAGACTTGAGACAATTGATTTTTGCTCTGTCACATAGTGTCACATCCCTTATAGTAGGTAAGTCATGTTATTTTAAATTTGCTACTCAAAAGAGCTATGTGGGTGGTATGGGAGATGAGTGATGGCTATTGGAACAAACTGTGCATCAGAAGTTATTTAAACCTCATCTATATTTTCAAGTTAAAAAAGAATTATTTCCTGCTTCCAGAGTTAAAATTGGCTATAATTTCTTAAGAGTGTAATCAGATAAGGTGTGGGTTAGTGCTCTAAGCATCTTTCTTAGTTTCTCCCAATTTCTTTCAATCAAAGATTCAAATCCTAGCAGATTTAAACTCAGTCTTTGTTAACTTTGGAAATCTTGCTAGCCAAATGTCATTAGTTTTTAATGTTGCTATTGGCTATCATTATAAAAATATAAAAGAGTATATATGATAAAACCGCATTGTGTGACTTCAATCCAGTTTTTGGACACTGAGGTATATTAAGAAAATTGAGAGTTCAGTTTAACCTCACTAAATCATTATTTAAGTCACAGATGTTAACTAGACCTAGCTATTCTAATTAAGTACTTATCACTTCAGAGAAGAATTACAGCACCAAAAATATACATTTGTATATAAACACATTTGTTTTTTGACATTATAAAATGTAACTGGAAACTATTTCATACCTAAAGACAGTCTCTTAGAAAGTGCTTTTGGGTGAAGCCTGTTTTAATTTTTTTTTTTGACAGGCAGAGTTAGTGAGAGAGAGACAGAGACAGAGAGAAAGGTCTTCCTTTTCTGTTGGTTCACCCCCCCCGCAATGGCCGCTGGTTTAATTTTATGTTAAAACTAAAATGTGAGATAAGGCGGAACAACCCAAAAAATGTGTGGGGTTCTAATTTCAATGTTGTCATTACTGCTGCCATCACTACTATCTACAGCATCAGCACCACCAAAAGTTGATATTACTTAAAAAATTGTTTATTGTGCAATCAAAAAAGAGATGGGCCAGGCCGCTGACAACTGAATATGAGTTTAAATCAAGGACTATGTGGCTTCTAGAAATAATGTGAGGCATATGGACTTGGCTTAAGTTTAAGCAACTGTCCACTTCTCTTAACTTCCAAATGATAATGAGAGTAAGTTTGATTTCTGAATGCTCAGAATTTGCCACCAAAGGAAAGATTGTTAAGGCTGTTAAGTGCTCCCAAGCCAACAGTAACCATGTCTTTCATCAAATCTAGCATTTTTAGTTTATTTTTGTGTGTCTCCCCAACTCAAATGCAAAGCTAAAAAGACAAGACCACATTTATCTGGTTTATCACATATCTTTGGTGCCTAGGAGAGTACCTGGTCCTTATTATGACTCCACAGTTATCAAAGGAAGAACAGTAGGAAGTGAGAGAAAGAGGAAGGAAAGACAGCAAGAAGAATCTCCTAAGAAATCCTGGTCTTGGCAAGATGATAAAGGGGAGTTTGATTAAACACACCAAGCTTAGCATGGTAGAGATACAGCATTTGCAGTGTAAATGTTTTGTTCCTGATGCGATGTTATTTGTATGGTAAAAATAATTTTTATTCCATCCCTCAGGGTGCTGAACACATGCTCTAAATTGCCAGGTCAGTTAGTAAAATGTTGATTACATTTATGAATACAGGAAAGACTTTTAGGACCATTAATTTGATAATTTTTTAAAAAATTATTTTATTATTAATTTAAAAGGAAGAGTGACACACGCACACACACAGAGAGATCTTCCATTTGGTGTTCATTCCCCAAGCGGCTATCAACAGCTGGGGCTGGACCATGTCAAAGCCAGGATCCTGAAACTCCATTCAGGTCTCCCATGTGGATGGCAGGAGCCCAAGTATCTGGGCCATCTTCTGCTGCTTTCCCAGGTGCGTTAACAGGGAGCTAGTTTGGAAGTGGAGAAGCCAGGATTCGAACCAGCTCCTGACAATTTTTTAAAGTGAGCAAAGCAGAAATCAGCCATAGTCTATGCTCCAACCCTTCTTCCTCCTCTCTCTCCCATTCTATTTTCAGTGTACTTAATGAAGGAGGGTAGGGTGGGAAGTATCATTGTGTTCCTAAATCTGTACATATGAAATACATGACACTTGTATAAATAGAATTAAAAAATAGAATTAAAAAATAAAAATTATATAGATACACGAACAAGAATATATAGAGAGAATATATTTATCGAAAGTATTTTGTAGTATCAAATCATGGTTTAGCCATATAATTTAAAGTTTAATAAAGGCTGAACATATCAATTTTCATAAATAAAAAAGAAATAAGCTGGAGCCTAAAGTTAGGTGGCAATATATTTTTATAAATTACAAGGTGATGAAACTCCTCACATTTTTAGCTTCTCAGATTTTTCCCCCTTCAATATACAAATATTCATTAAGATACTTTTAAGCTTTTAAAATGAAATTGGTTTCATTTTTATCACTTTTGTAATATTAACTTACCTTCGCTAATTGCAAAAGACATCTTGATATACCAGAGTTCACATTGGATCAAAGCAAGTATGAATATCAACTTTGGCTTTGACATTTACTAGCTGTATAACTCAAGACAGATTATTTAGTGTTTCAGAATCTCAATTTCCAGGTCTCTGAAAACAGAAGAATGCCCACCTTTAGGGTTATTGGGAAAAGCAAAAATAGCATTTGTAAAGCATATAGTGTAGTGCTACACAAATAGAAGCTACACAGTAAGTGTCAACCCTTATAATTTTACCATTTAACATATATTACATTGCTAAAATACAGCAGTTAAGGACATTCTTTAGTTTTCCCACTGTGCTCAATGGTCGATTTTCTGTCCTCAGATTACTTGACCTCTGCACAGCATTTGCACAGTGGATCATCCCTTCTCCTTAGTAGTTTTCTTCACTGGGCACTCTGTCTAGCATCATCTGTTAGTTTAATTTTGATTTCATTGTTTGCGTCTTTATTTTCAGTTTGCTTGGTTGATTTCTTTCTACCTTTCTCCTCCTTGTGATGAGATGTCTCATGGCTCCACTACTGGTTGTCTTCTCCGTATACAATCACACCTTAATGATTTCATCTACTCTCATAGCTATAAATACCACTATGTCGCCACCTCCTAAATTTTTTTTCTCTACCTTGGTGTCTGTTATAATCTCTGAGCATAATATCTAACTGATTTTTAAAAAATTTGACAGTGAGGGAGGAGGGGGGAGAGAGAGAAAGAGGGAGAGAGAGAGAAAGAGAGAGGAAGACATCTCCCATTTGCTGGTTTACTCTTAATGCCTGCAAGGGCCAGGACTGGACCAGAGCTGAAACTGAGAGCTTGGAACTTAATCCACGTCTCCCACATGGGTGTCAGGGACCTAACTGCTGGCCATCACCTCCCTGGGTATGCGTTGGCAAGGAGCTGGAGTTTGGAGCCAGAACTTGGGGTTGATCCTAGACACTCTGATATGATGTTTTAACCAGCAGTATAAACACTAGGCCAAATGCCCAGCTGCAACTGCTCATTTTACACTTCCACCTCCTTGGCATTTGTTACTTACATTGTCCAAAACTGAATTTTTTCCTTTATCACCCAAATCTATGTTATTCAGTTTGTCCATCTCAAATGATGGAAATTTTATCCTTTTATTTGTTCAGGCCCTAAGTCAGCCATCATTCCTCTCTCTCTCTCTCTCTCTCTCTCTCTCTCTCTCTCTAACAGACAGAGTTAGACAGTGAGGGAGAGAGACAGACAGAAAGGTCTTCCTTTCCCTTGGTTCACCCCCCAAATGGCTGCTACAGCCGGCACGCTGCGCTGATCCGAAGCCAGGAGCCAGGTGCTTCCTCTTGGTCTCCCATGCGGGTGCAGGGCCCAAGGACCTGGGCCATCCTCCACTGCCTTCCCGGGCCACAGCAGAGAGCTGGACTGGAAGAGGAGCAACCGGGACAGAATCCAGCGCCCCGACCGGGACTAGAACCTGGTGTGCCGGCGCCGCAGGCGGAGGATTAGCCAAGTGAGCTGTGGCGCTGGCCATTCCTGTCCCTCTCTTGCACACTACATCCAACCTGGTTGGTACTTTGTCCATGTATATCCAGAATTCGATCCTATCTCACCACCTCTGTTGCTGTCATGTTGTTGGAGCCTACATCATCTCTTTACCTAATTACTGCAGCAGCCTCCAAACTGACTCTACCTCTGCTGTCGTCCTCAACAATCTGCTCTGAACACAGCAACTACAGTTGTCTTTTGCACATGGAAATCACATCATACTATTCCACTGTTCAAAACTCTACAAAAGTTGCAGACTTTACTTGTTGCAAAGCAGCATACTTATGATGGCCTCAAGATAATTGACCTACATTGCTTTTTGGACTTAATTTTCTGTAGTCATTTGGCTTTTTCTCACTATTTCTCTCCAGCCTCAGATTGCTATTCTTTGGACATACAGGCAGGTTTTTCCCTCAGAACCTCTATCTGGCTGTTCTCTTTGGAGCATTATTTCTTCAGAAGTCTCAATTTTGATTTACTTGTCATTCTCACTATAAGACCTACTCTAACCACATCCTGTAGAACTATAACCCACCTACCTTCCCATTCCTGATCTCCTTTATCTGGTACTCCTTTAAACTTGTTTTAGGAAATTTTTACCCTGTAATATTTTTATAAAGCATGTGTTATGCTTTTTGGTTTTTGCTGAAGTTTTAGCCCACAAGAATAGAATCTCTGCCCTTTTAGTTCAATGAGATATTCCAAGCACTAAGAACAGTATAAATATGGTAAAAAAAAAAATTGTTGACTGTGAGACAGGCTTTGGCTTAGCAGTTAAAACACTAGTTGGTATGTCTGCATTTCATCTCTTAATGCCTGGGTTCAATACCCGTCTCTGCTTCTGATGCAAGCTTCCTGCCAATGCTGATCCTGGAAGGCAGTGGTAATGACTCCAGTAGTTGCATTCCTGCAGCCACCTAAGAGACCTAGATTGAGCTACTGGCTATCACCTCAGCCCGTCTAATGCAGGACATTTGAGGAGCGAATCTGTGGATGAGAATTCACTTTCTCTCTCTCTCTGCTTCCTCACTTCCTCTCTCTTTCCCACCTCTCTGCCTCTCATATAAATAAATAAAAAGTTTCAAAAGTTGTTGAATAAAGTAAGTGCTAATATAATGTAATATATATATAAAATGATTATCTTTACATAAAGTACTATTGTGAAGATTTTAAAAAAGATAATATAGTTAAAGTATTGTATCACAGGCCCTGACACAAACTAAGAATTATGAATATTATTGATTCATGGCAGGTAACTTACACATGTACACCAAAAATCTAAAGTAGTATACTATGAACCCCATCTTTGAAACTGAAGTTTCACTGATTAACACCACAGGAAGAAAATATCTGCAGTAGATATAGACTTATTGGGTTCATCTAGTAAAGACAAAGCTATCCAAATATTCAGCAATAGTTGACAGCTCACATATGCCAGTGAAATAAATTGGCACTGTTCTTTTTACTTTATACAAGTTAAACTTCATATTTTAAAAAAGTTGTGACAATTAAAGATTCTCCAATATGGATCATTTTTAAAATATCACAGTAAGATAATTTATAAGGACTCAACAATTAAAGTGCTAACAAAAATTATATTCTCACTGTGTATTTTAATGAATAACAATTTTATTTTTTTGCAGATTCCAATGACATTTGGATTGTTCAACATATAAAAATTGTGGGTTCTTTCCCACATTTTATAAATAGAAATAAAAATAATAATTATAATGAGGAGTTCTTATGTATATCACAAATGTAGGTTTTAGACTGTACTATTCAATAGAAAATAAATACTTCATTTTTCCATCTTTGTCAAAACACTGAAAAGTAGTTATGACTGCAAGCCTTTTATAAGTCAAAAAAGGTGTTATTTCTGGATGGAATGGATATTCTCATTTTGTCTCTTGTCAAATCATCAATTGTCCATTCTAATTAAATATATTAATTTTATGTTTCATTCATTAATTTAATTTTCCCAAAAATTTACAAATGTTTTACTGTATGCAAAGTCTTGGATACTTCAAGTAAATGACAGAATGTGCCCATAGTTTATTTTGTGGATCTCTGACAATAGATGTAGATACTTACAATAAGGCAGGGGTGAATAGTATATTTTTCTTCCCCATTAAAAATATTTTAAAGATCTTGACTCTAGAATTCACTAAGCAGGTAATTTGTGAATGCCTATTGCATTTTTTTCTTATTCTTTAATGTTCTTGGGTGTTCATAATACAACATCACTTCTTTTCTTCAAACTTGAAATGTTCAGATAGTCCCCTTTGCCGCTGAAGTGCATTAATGCTTCTAGCACCAGATAAAGGGTGAGAGGTGGAAGAAGGGTGTGGGGGTTAGGAAATGGCAAACTTCACATAATTAGCTGAATGTTACCTTAGATCTAAGTATTGTAAGTTTTCTTCTGTTTTAGAAAGAACCACTTTTTTTCTTGGATTTTTTATTGCCACTGGAGCCTACTTTGTTACTCCTCTGCTGGTTGTGGGTGGGTGCAGTTTGACTATTTCAGAATAGTTACCAGTGGGAGGGTTAAAGAGTCTCTAGTGGGTTGAGAAAAAGCCATGCTTATATAGATAGTGATCCTTCTATTAAAATCTAGAGAGTGAGTAATATTTAATAGCTGTGTTCACCACGCACATAGCAGTGTCCATCTGTACAGAAACCAATGGCATCTACAGAAAATTCGATGGGAGTTTTAGTTTCCTATACAGAATTTGTGAGAAGAGGTTCTAATCTCCAAAATTTGATTTTGTTACTTGGTAGACAAGGTTTTTCTCCCGAGGGCATGATGTAGACCTGGACGACTATGGGTCTATGCAAGTACAAGATGTTATGAATCTGTCAAGACTTGCCTTTCCTCCTGCAGTGGATCAGAGTACACAGCTTTAGGGCCTTGTACACGTGGCTTTGACTGCAATACTTTGACTGTAGTATCTTTAGGGTGATGGGCTTCAAACTGTGAACAGGTTTGGTAAGGGTGGTCACATGATTTACTTGAATGCTAAGTGATTGCATTCTCTTCTTTGATTTGAAATCCAGATCTTTTATATTTTTAAATACAGACCGGGTAGCAACCAGTGATGCTGTGTTTAGCACCATTAAATATAGAGAACACTTTCAGTATGACCAGACTTTTTGAAATGACATCCTTTCAAAATAGAAGATTTTAGCTGATTGTTTTTAAAAGACTACTTCACTTAATGTGATATTTAGATTATAATAATTTCTAAATATGCATCATTATATTCTCATTTTCTGTCTTTTCTGTCCTGGAGAAAATGCTTCACCTTAATTTTTATTACTTACCTTAATCTTCAGAGAATGAGTAATCATTGATGTCCATGACCCACTTTATTACAATGCTTCTATCAAAGCATGAGATTTAGGTAGCTACAAAATGGGTAGAGCTGAATCATAACTTTTGCAAGCATAGTCCCTGTAGTCAGATTATATATATTGTTTTGTAATTATCATTCTAAAATTCAACATACTACGGCAATTAAAGGTCTAAATGATTTGAGATAAAGAGCCCCTTTTAAAAGAACCTTTTACTTTCATTTTATTGACCTATTTTAAGAACAAAATTTAAAAGGAACAAAAATGGACATAATTTAGATGTGCATTTTAATGAACAAAGTAGAAAAATGCTACATGATTTGGAAAAAAGATGTTTCACATGATGCAACTTCTACAAATGATGATTTTCCCCTATTCCTTAAAAAAAGAAATAAATTTACGTGTAATAGATACTACTAAATTCAGACTGCCATTAAGATGTGAATGCTTTAAATAAGTGACATATTTTAATTTGAAATTTTGAACCCAATATAAAATGCACATTGCAGTAGCCCTTAATGTAGAAAAAGGGAAAAATGTAGTGATTGAGTTTGGGGAAATTGTAACTTGAGCAGATCTAGCCAGCTGCAATGAAGAACAAGGCATCCTTTATTATTGCTTCAAAAAAAGCTATTGAGTGGCTAGCACAAAGTAGCTGCTTGAATACGGGATCATCCAATATCCCTTTAAGAGTTGTATTTGATTATACATTTTCCCTTTACCCTCTTGTTTCTTTCTAACTCACCAAGTTCCACAAAAAGTCCCCAAGATCACTGTTGTTATCATTGATGTTGTGCTTTGACCCAGAGGTTACACTACTGACAACTATTGTTATCTTTGTAAAACGATCTTTATCAATCTTTGATGTTATACAGGATCCAGTTCTCTTGTTTAAAATCTTTCTATAAATCCTGGGTGCATACAGGATTAAATGTAAGAGGGCTAGCCTGACAGGTATATTCTTAAACACACACACACACACACACACACACCCTACCCCTCTAATATATGCTTCCCATTAATTTCTGCCTAGAAAACTCTTACTCATCCTTCAACACCCATCTCAAATGTCTCTTCTTTGAAGCCTTCCCCAACTTCTTTGGTAGAGTATGTGATCCAATACCTCTCCCAGCTGCCCGCCACCCCACCCCCACCATCAGTTATCAGAGAACATTTTTCTGTCAAAGCAGTTATTTTGTTGTGATGATTTAGTTTATCTGTCTCTGCCTCCTATCACAATGGAAGATTCTGAAGGCCTGAAACACCAGGTATTCATCTCTGAACCCAAGCTAGAATACAGGGCTTGTCATAACTGGTCCCAAGGAAGAGCTGATTGAATGAACGGCTCATCGCTTGTGGATTTTGCACAACCTCCAGTTGTGGATGCCAAGTCAGTGTGCAGAGTTGGAAGCTCTTTGCAGCTCTGACAGTCAGTTTTATGTCCTGCCAGCACATTCCTGGTTGTTGTACATTCCCCACTGATAGGATTTTTCCCAACAGTACTTGGCTTGTTTACAGTGTTCAAAATTGCTTTCCACCATGTCTGGATTTTTTTTCCCTCTACTTGACTTTATTCTCTCCGTTTCCGTACAGCAGGCGTTTGGGGCATCCTGTTGTTACATATTCCCTTTCTGTGCCTCGCCTATCCGGGTAACTTTGTGACAAAAGGCTGAGAGACTGGACAGTTTCCAGCATCTGTTGCTGGTGATCCTATATTACTGTAGCGTTGAGTGGTGAACCTGGGCGTGCTGCCACAACCAGCAGTGAAGGACTAAGGCATGCAAGTGAATCCGTCCAGAACTGACTGTGTCTCTGCTTTCTAGTAAATTGGAGATTATACACGTGAAATACATCGGCAGCATGGCCATTATTTTGTTACTTGCAGTTCTAGATGAAAAAACATTAAGATTCTTCACCTTAATTGCTGCTTTAGCAAGAATATGATATTAATGGAAAACACTGTATCCTTGTTGCATTTTCTGCCTAGCTTGGTGCGGGCTTAGAGAACCGAATGGTATCCAGTCTTACGGGTCAGTGTTTCTCAAACCGGAATTTCATGGGGATCACTGGGGGACTTGGATGCACTGGATCTTAGGTACAGTTGAGGTTCTGCATTTCCAGCAAGCTCCCAGGTAATATTATAATGCTGATGTTGTTCTCTGAGAATTTCACATTGAGCAGCAAGGATGTAGAAGGCAGAGCGAGCTCTTCATGCAGGATTGCTGGCTTATGGTAATGTCCATATAGGACATCTTGGGTGCCTTGACGTCACGGGGTGACAGAGCATGTCCTAACACCAGCTGAATCAGTTCCCCCTTCAAAGCATGCTTGAGTTAGTGTTTTCCCTTCCACGTGGCTCATTTGAATTCTTTGCAGAAAAGGGAAGAGGTTGACATTCCTACCAAATCCTTGATGCAAAGAATGTGGTACATTAAAAGAGTAAATCATGGCCGGCGCCATGGCTCACTTGGCTAATCCTCCGCCTGCGGCGCCGGCACCGCGGGTTCTAGTCCCGGTCGGGGCGCCAGATTCTGTCCCAGTTGCTCCTCTTCCAGTCCAGCTCTCTGCTGTGGCCCGGGAGTGCAGTGGAGGATGGCCCAAGTCCTTGGGCCCTGCACCCACATGGGAGACCAGGAGGAAGCACCTGGCTCCTGGCTTCAGATAGGCGCAGCATAGGCCACAGCAGCCATTTGGGGGGTGAACCAACGGAAGGAAGACCTTTCTCTCTGTCTCTCTCTCTCTCTCACAGTCTAATTCTGCCTCTCTCACTGTCTATAACTCTCTCTCTGTCTCTCTCTCACTGTCGAACTCTGCCTGTCCAAAAAAATAAATAAATAAAATAAATAAATATAAAAAGAATAAATCACACTCTTAAAGTTTGAACTTAGCTACAGAGGAAGTGAACTTCAGTTTCCAAGGATCTAGGGGTCTGGTGATCTTTAACCAGTTCTCTCTTTCACCCAACTTGCTGAGTCCCTGTTATATGTTAAGTGCTGCATGTTAGGTCCTAGAGGGAGTTTACAATGGACTCCTTTACAGGTGTAGTTTTTTGAGGGCAGAGCATGTCTTGTCTTTAAATTTTCAAAACTATGTACTTGATAAACATTTATTAACTAAAATGTTGCTGAGGCACAATCTAAGAACAATATATTAAATATTAATGAATATTTTTGAATTTTAAAGTATTATTTGAAAAGCAGAGAAATATCAAGAAAGAGAGGAGAAAGAGAGAGTGATCCCTTCTCTGTGCCTGTTTATTCCCCAGATGGCTGAACAGCAAAGGCTATTGGGTCAGTCTGAAGCTGGAAATCTGAAGTTGCATCCAGGTCTTCTACATGGGTTGCAGGGATTCAATAATCTGAACTATAACCTGCTGCCTCCCAGGGTGTGCATTAGCAGGAAGCTGGAAGCTGAAGCAGAGTTGGGATTCAAATCCAGGCCTTCCAATATGGGATGTGGGCATCTCAAGCTACGTCTTAACCAATGCACCAAAGACCCATACCTATTGTCTTTTTAAGGCTAAATCATGATACAAAATTTCAAAATGGTTAATATAATTACAAGTGACAATTGCACACCACTGCCAGTTTGTAAATCAGAACTTTCTAATCCTATTTTAAACATGAAATATGGCCTTGAACTAAAATCGGTATCCATACCAGTAATACCCTGTTTATAAACCACAAAGGGCATCCCAGAGTTTTAATTCGTTTATGGGTATAAAACTATATTGTTATTGGATAATCAATAGTCCATGCAGCCAAACATCTTAAAGGGGAATTGAGAGGGGGGAAATAACTACAACACACAAGACGAAATGTGGTAAAGGCCAGGAAAGTAAAACTCAGATAATGTAGTGTCCGAAAACTAATGTCCATGGCCTAATTCCAGCCTGCCTCCATTTTTAAAAATAAAGTTGTATTGGAACACAGCCATATCCATTCATTTAGACATTATTGATGGCTGCTTTTGTGCTACAACTGCAGAGCTGAAGAATTACAACAGAAACTGTATGGTTTGCAGAGCCTAAAATCTATGCCAGTAGGAAAAAAAAATTGCTGACATTTAGAGTCTAAGAAGTAGGCTTGCTTCTAATATGTATGGGGCCAACGTAAGAGACCTTCCAGTTATGGCTCACCACTCTGCTCTTCCTACTCCTGGAGTGTGCGTTCTCTCTCTCTCTCTCTCCCTCTCTCTCTCTCTCTCTCTATATATATATATATATATATATATACACACACATACATATATATATACATACACATACATATGTAAATACATATATACATGTATAGATAGATAGATAGATAGATATAGATATATCCCATTCATATCCAAGTTCCATCCACCCTCTCCTCGCTGCTCTCTCCCAAACACCTATACCTTGACCTTCTTGAGAGGTTAAGGTTACACATGTAAACACTGTGAGGTATGTCCTCAACAAGTCTACCAAGTGGGGTAGATGTGTAGTACAGTTGTTAAGATGTCATTTGGGGGGCCGGTTCTGTGCTGTAGGCTAAGCCTCTGCTTGCAGAACCACTATCTCATATGGATGCCGGTACATGTCCCATCTGCTCCTCTGCTATCACCTGGGAAAGCAGTAGAAGACAGCCCAATTACTTGGGCCCCTGCACCTGCATAGGCGATCCGGAGGAGACTTGAGGCTCCTGCCTCCTGGCTTTGGATTGGACCCGCTCTGGCTGTTGCGGCCATTTGGGGAGTGAACCAGCAGATGGAAGACCTTTCTCTCTGTCTCTCCCTCTCTCTGTCTGTAACTCTACTCCTCAAATAAATAAGTAAATACAGTTTTTTTAAAAAGATGCCGTTTGGGACACTCATCCCATTTTGGAGTGCATGAGTTCCAGTTCCTGACCTGTTTCTAACTCAAGCTTTCTGCTAATATACTCCTTGGGATGCTCAAGTACATGAGTCTCTGCCACCCATGTGGGGGACTTGGATGGAGTTCCTGGCTCTTGGCTTTGGCCTTACCCACCCCTGTATGATGCAGGGATTTAGGAATGAACCAGCATATGGAAGATCTCTCTCTCTCTCTCTCTCTCTCTCTGCCTGTCAAATAAATAAAATAAATTTTAAAAATTACTGAGAAATTCAGCCAAAGGAAAGGTCCAAGTAGTAGTCCCAAGGCATCTTGGGCAAGACATTTTCAGTTTTGGTGTACCAGATTACTCTACAGAAGGTGGGAAACAGGGGCTCTGGGCATTTGTGCCTTCTTGTTTCCCTTCAACTCCTTTCCCCATGGATGGGGCAAGGCCAAAGTATAGCACCAGAAATGGAGGGGTAGGATAGGAACCTCTCTGTCTGGGTCAAATGTTAATGAACCCTGTTTAAATTGGGAGCTAGCAAGGGGAACATTAAGAAAGTCTTTTAGCTAGTCCTCAGTGAGAATTTTGCTGGGTACAAATGGAAAGATAAGTATTCCAAAAAGAGCCAATTTTATGAGCAAAGTTATAAACAAACTTTTAGCCTTAGTAAAAAACGGCTGGAAAAGATGGATACTTTATATCTATGCATATATATAGTACCCCATTCTATCTTTGCAGCACTCTTATGGTCAGTATGGAAAATTTCTTCTTCAATGAGGAGAAATTGAACCATAGATTAGTTAAGATCAGAGCTTGGAAACCAGAATGTTAGTTTCAATGCAAATGTTATCAGCATATTGGATAAATCTCTTAACATTTCTTTTTTTTTAAGATTTATTTTCCTGTTTGTTTGTTTGAAAGGCAGAGTGATGCATAGAGGGCGTGACAGAGAGTCAGAGAGAGATCTTCCATCTGCTGATTCACGCCCCACCCCCCAAAAAAAAATTCCTATAGCAGTAGGCATTGGGTAAGCCTGAAGCCCAAAACTCCATCGGGTCTCACAACTAAATGTCAGGGCCCCAAGCACTTGGGTCATCATCCACTGCCTTTCCAGGTGCATCAGCAGGAAGCTGGACCAAAAGCAGAGGATCTGGGATTCAAACAGGCACTCAAATATGGGATATGGGAATCTGAAAACATGGCTTAACCCATTGTGCCACAATACCCTCCCTTCTCTTAACATCTCTACCTGTCAGTTTGCAAGAGGAGATGTCAGGTACATTCTGGTTTAGATCTATGATTCTACATGTGTGGAGGGTATTACTTCAATCATAGGAAATTGTTGTATGTTTCAAAAGTGTTGGATTTGGGAGGCAGGCTTGTGGTGCAGAGGTTAAGACACTCTTGGGATACGAGCCTTCCATATTGGAGTGCCTGAATCCAAGTCCCAACTCCACTTCAGATTTCAGAAGTTACTAATACACACCCTGGGAGGTAGCAAGTAATGGGCCAAGTAATTGGGTCCCGGCCACCTTTGTAGGAGATGTGGATTGGATTCTCAGCTCCTTTGGCCTGGCCTAACCCTGGCTATTGTGGGTACTTGAGGGTTGAGGCAGTGGATGGAATATTCTCTCTCTCTCCCTCTCTCCCTCTCTCCCTCTCTCCCTCTCTCTCTCTCTCTCTCTCTCTCTCGTATCTTACATCTTATATCTCATATATCTCTCCCTCCCTGCATCTCTCCCTTTCAAGTAAGTAAAAAATATAATGAATTTAACAAGTGTAAGTGTTGGAGTAGGACTCAGGAGAGAAGAGAAAGAAGAACCAGTTGCAAACTGAGAACCAGTGCGCAGTCTAGATAATGGCTCAGATTGCTTTTATTTTAAGATTAGACTTAAATAAAATGGCATAGTTAATTAGTGGCTGAGCTGGAATTAGAAATAGTCCCCATGACTTTGGGCCCTGTGTTACGTGGCCTCTATTCCAGATTGGATAATCAGTTACGTGGCAGCAGATACATTCTAAAAATCTATTTATCCACTGGGAAATAGGGCAGGCATTAAATCAGTGGTTTTCAGATCTTGGTGAAAACCATCAAACCCTGATAAATTTTGTAAAATGTGAATCCCCTGGCCAAGTGCAGAGGACTCTGATTCCAAGATTCTGACTGAGGCTTAGGAAATTGCGTGTAAAAAGCACCAGTGGAAATTTGGATGCAGGTGGTCCTTGTGACTCACTTTGAAAACCAGTGCATTTGGGTGTACATTTCTTTCCTTTTAGATGGTAGCTCTGTAATGAAGAACATTTAGTGCGTAAAAGGCCAGAGTTATTTCTCTAGGGAAAATGGCTGTCTGTGCTGATCCATTCGCATTCTCTTGCCCAGATCCAGTGAGGTCTGTGGAATGCCCATAAATAAGACTGGAGGTGGGGAGTCATTTCTGGCCAAGAGACAAAAGTCAGCTTTCTGACCTTATCTGATTTTAACATTGCCATACTCTAACTCTCTGAGCTAACCAGCCACAGTTTTGTTGTAACTCACCATGGAGACAGATTAATTTTAACTTTCAGAGAACATGGGCTTTTCAACACAAGTTAAATATAGGCTGGCACAGAACATTACAGAAGCATTAGGTCCTCAGAAATTTTCTTTGGCTCCCAAACTTTGAGCTGCTGCTAATGTATGCAACTCATACTTTCTCCTGGTCATTCTTGCCTTTCCTCTTCCTTTGATCACTGAAATAGAGAACACAAGACTCAACTTGCTGGAAACTGAGGTCATCTACAAACACGTTTTTCCTAGATGGTTACACTGAAAATTAATGGAAAGAATAGGCTGAATATCTTCGGCTCTTCAGTAGAATCTAAGCTTTTGTATGCTCCTTGCTTGTGTTTTCCTGGATGACAATACTTAAAGAAATAGCAAATATATTTTGAAATCAATTTTCACGAAACAAAAGCTCTGAGATTTGACCAAATGGAAAAACTTGATGATAAAAAAATACCGCATAGTTCCATATGTAAAAGCTTTTATTTTTCTGGAAGTTAGAAAACACACACATATGCACCCAACTCCCAGTTACAGCAGATGTTTCATTAGGATACTACACAGTTTAGAAGTTGAGGAGACCTTTTCAAATTCAGAAATTAAAAATGGTAACTTATTCTGTTTCATTATTAGACTACTAGTTGGCATTAATCATTTTTATAATTAGAATATGGATTTTTCAAAGTAATGGTTTTCAATAGTATAATCATATCCAGGGTAAGTGGATTCTACAACAATATTGAGAAATGATATATTAAATGTAAAATTCTGGCAATAGTGTGCCACATATGACCCATATAACACTATGTATGTTTCAGAATACTAATTAGTAACAAGTTACTAACGCTAATAAATCTAACATAAGAAAGACATTATTTGGTTTTTAGTGTTTGCCATATGGAATACTAGTGATGGTTAAGAGTAAGGGCCCTAGAGGTTATTGCCTGAGTTCACATATCAGCTCTCTGGCTTTAGGTTTCTGACATAAACTGTATCTATCCCACATTGTCTCAAATAAAAATGAGTAAAACTACTCACAGAGTTGATATGAATATTAAAAGAGAATATATGTGTAAAGGGCTTAGTATAATGTAGTTTAGACCAAGTGGTTACTAAATATTAGGTATTAACAATGTTTTAAACATAGTTTCATAATTTTCTTTGTGAAAATCAATTGTCTAAAGATGCATGAGGATACTTTAGATAGTTCATGGAAAATTGATTAAAAAGTTAGTTTATTGCTTTATACCTTTTATTTATTTGAAAGAGAGACAGAAGAACGGAGTGCTGGCTCACTCCCCAAATGCCTGCTGTGCCCAGAGCTGAGCCAAGCCGAAGCCAGCTGTGGGAAGCTTAATCCCAGGCTCCCACATGAGTGTCAAGGACCCAACTATTTGAGCCAGGGTGTACATTAACAGAAAGAGGCATGGAGAGTGGAGCTGGGACTCAAACCCAGGTACTCCAGCCTAGGGTGCCTGTGTCCCGGTGCCAAATGCCCACCCCAATAAGTTTATTTTGATACAAAACAATTGGAACCCATGCATATGCAAAGTTTTTAAAAGTTCATGGAAAATGATTATTATGAAATAATTTTATGCATGGATTTCAAGAATTTTTTGCACTATTCTTTTAATTCCATTTTCCACAACGTTTTTGAAATCCCCTCATACTCTTTTAGTTAAAATATCTCTCTGGTGTGTTATATAAACATACTCATTAATTTGTTAAAGTCAATTAATAAAAAATAAGTATAACAGCATTTTATAACCCTACAGATAATACACATGCTTCTAAGTTCTTAACAGGGTGATAAAAGCCATAAACAGCTCACTCAGCCTCTCAAAGCCATAGAAACTTGAAGGTCTGATAATGTGTGTAGGGGTCATCTACAGGTTTATTTCTGAAAGGTGGGCCTCTTGGATGTATGGCTACATCCATTTCTCTGAAATATGAGACACTCTACATTTGAAACATTGACAATACGATAAAGGAAATAATTCCACCTCGTAGACATGCCTGGATAAAATAAAGACAGAGAGGAAAGTTAAACAAACATCAACTCTTGGTGATTGAAACTTGAGTGGGCTGTCCGAGCTAGGTCCCTTCTGTTACCAGCCTTCAACTTGCGTTACACCAAAAATATCTCAAGTACTTAAAAGGAAAAGCAATAATAACTCTGTTTAAGGGCATATTTATTTATCAGTGGCCCTTTATTCATTTAGCTTTTTTTTTTTTACATAAGTAGAGCTCCTGAATACATTTCTTCCTCAAATCCCTTGCTTTTACTATTTGGAAAGGCAAACTCCCAGGGGATTTGACAGATTCACATATGGAGTTTGTGAGGGTTGATAAGCATGTCAATGGAAACATATCAGAAGTGTTAAGGACTTTTGAATAGATTGCACTTGTAGTTTTCCTGATGCCTGTTAGGCCTGTCATTTTGTCAGAAAATGAAATTAAAAGGATCTGATCAGGTAGATTTCTCCTAGGCCCTATTGAAGACTTCTCACCATCTCTATTTTCTTGTAGATATTTACATACTGATTAATTGCTCCTGAATCTTTGTACAGATCAAGCAACCTAGTTGATTTGTTATTTCCCAGAATTTACATTTAGAAGCATCATGGTTTCCATTTGAAGTAATCTGTTAGAGGCTGAGCATTTTTTATACACCCTTACTCATTTGTCACTTAAGAACAGCATGCAATTTTAATTGGATTCGATTTCAATTTAAATTAAACAATTTTGCAATATAGAAGAGAGATATCTATAACTAAATCCACAATGGAAGGCAATTAATGAGAATGCATAGAGAGCTAAAGAATCTAGAACTGCATTGCTCATACAGAAGTGTTAAAAAATTGTAAAACTTTACAATTGGCTTTTTTTTTTTTTCTCGGCTTGAAATTTGCACCATTCACCCCGGCCATCCCCAAGGGTTTTCAAAAGGTGAATCAGAGAATTTCAAATCTTTCAATACTGTTTTAAATACTTGGAGAATAAAAAAATATAATAATGTTGGAGAAGGCTGTGGAAAGGACCAGAGAATAGGAGAAAAAGGAAAAACAAAGGTGACCAGACAAAAAGATAACCTACTTAGGAACTATAGTGGTTGAGTCGTCTGTAGTCTGGTTTTATAAAATCGTATGTGAATTTGGGAGTAAATCTCATGCAGTCACTTCCTACATCATGCTACCCCTAATCCTGCTTTCCAGATACCCACAGTAACCAGGGCTGGGACAGACTGAAACTGGGAGCTAAGAATTTCATATGGGTCTCCCATGTGAATGGGAGTGGCCCAAATGCTGGAGTCATCAGCAGTCCAGAATAGGACACAGGCATCACCAGTGGTGGCTTTTCCTGCTGCACCGTATTTCCTGTTATTCCTGCATAGCTAGTTTCTAAATTTTATTGAATGAAAAAAAGTATGATGATTCTGCTAATTTTCTTTTTTAAATTTTTGCAGTAACATTTTTAATTTATAAAATGACAAGCCTGATGCTCCACCAAATAAAGAGTTCAACAAGTAAAAAGTGGGAAGATCACTGTTTAGCAGGAATATAGACAAGGGCTATAAATAATAATCAAACCCCAATATGTCAATTTCTCTTACATACCTTTTTTGTACTCTATATATTTGCCACCACAAATCAGAAAACATGTGATATTTGCTGTTTTGGAGCTGGATTATTTCACTAAGCATAATGGTCTCCAGTTGCATTCATATTGTTGCAAAGGACAGGAGCTCATTCTTTTTTATGGCTGTATAGTATTCCATCATGTATATACCACATTTTCTGTATCCACTCATCAGCTGATGAACATCTGGGTCGATTCCATATCTTTCTCCTAGTTTTTTAGTTATTGAAATATTCCATGTATTTTCAGTATGGATTTATCCTTAAAATGAAGATAATAATAGTACTGACATCAAGGCTTGCTTTTAGAAATCAAGAGATTTTACCCAATTATAGGACCTTGAGCCAAGGCTAGCTCATAGAAAGTGCTCATCAATTGACAGTTCCTTTTGATAAAGTTCATTCAATGGAATCGCTTGTTTTTAACTTTTAGTTTAAATATATGCAGGCTCTTACTATCAAATTGAAGCTAAGAAACAAAGCTTTTCCTCTGCCTTGTCTAGAATAGTTATAGAAATGAATTACTATTTTGAAATTTCATATTAATGGATTCAAATAATTTGCATGGGAAGGAGGCAGGGGAGAAATTATCTTTCTGTTCCACTCTTGAAAACTTTCAAAGCATTTTAACAGCTTTCTCAAGATGGGAGGGCAGTTTAGCTTCCTGTTTATCTGTTCTCTATACACATGGCTGTATTAGTAGCATTTTTATCCCATTCAACCATCTAGTCCACTTGGGAGACTACTTAAAAGATGTTAGATTAAAAAGTGCTTTATATCACCTTCCCATTTCTTTGATATCCCCATTTTTTTCTGGAACCTTCAGGGATGGGTGAGAACTCCATGCCAATATTCCAAGAATAGATATCTATTTTCCACACCTGTCTCTTTTCATGTGTGATTTTGCTTATCTGTTTGAGACATTTCAGTTGTATGGTTTCTGCAAACATGATTTTATCAGGATTTTGCTTTATGCTTTAAACTTGAAAGTTAAAAAGTAGGATAGTTACATCTTACTTATTCATGGTACAAAACATAACTTTATCTGCTTTCTCAATGCTCTCCTGAAACACAATGATTCTAAACTGAAGTCATGCTTCCACCTTTATTTAGCTTGGGTAGTAATAGAAGGAAGATAGACTGGGTTGAGTTAATAGACACAATACATGAATTACTGAAGTTATTTTATTTTCAGTGTATCATAATGTAAAAGCATATCTTTTATCAATACAAGCTCTTAAGAGAGTCAAAACATGCCATGCTTTCTTTATAACAATGACCATTATGTAGTATTCCCACATAACTTCAGTTAATTGCACGTTCTAGCCATCTGGGTAACAAGTTACTCTACTTGGATTGTACCAAATGAGAGTGTGTGATCAAGAACAAGTTGCATTTTCAATATAATTTTTCAAAATTACCAGGGAGACATACTTATAAAGCTGTTTTTATAAGCTATTGTTTGAATTTCATAACCTGAGGTTATAAAGTTGGCTTTTCACTGTGTTCTTAACAGAGTATTTAGAAACCAGATTCCACATCAAGCTACCAAAAGGCTCTGTGGGTCAACAATAGCAGGGGGAAGGGAGACTCCCGTATTTCTGAAGCTAGTTGGGGAAAATGTTGTGGGTGGGGAAGGGAGAGGTACTGAAAGCCAGTGAAGTCACAGGCTTAGCAACAATGTAACCCTTCAGGCTACACCTTCCTTTCCTCACAGGGCATCTCAGCCAAACAAGAAGGGGTAAAGTGACTGAGGAGGACCAGTGCCAGTGGCCTGTGACTAGAGGATATCCTCAAAGAAGTTTGCAGGTCCATTTGATCAACATATCAGAAACTCAACAGTTAACTTTATTCACTTAGATAAAGGTTTTCTATATCTTATTTTAACAGATGCAATAAGTTATTTAAATTAATCCTTACCATATGGCCATTTTATCTTTTATATTATTTCATGCATTTTAAATATATAAAAATGATGGTGGTAAACAGAGAACATGATACAAAATGTCAAGTCTTATCTCTTTTTAGTGGTTAGAGTAGAAGATGTTTGCTTAGTCCATCCATACATTTGTTTAACTGAGTTGTGTCACAGAAATGCCAACATCTGAGTGGGTCATATAATATTTATGCAATAATTCTGCTTGAATAACCTTGTTTCTCTTCATAAGATTTCTGTGTAATTTACGATAGGGATTACCATGTTGAACTAAACAAGGCTTAATTTTAAGTATTTTTATACAGTAGTTACCCAAGTCTCCAATTTACCTGACATTGTATTTATTGACTATATCTCCATTGTCTCAGTTTCTTTTCACATGTTAGTAGATGATACAATCTGGTTTTGCACTTATATACCAATGTGTTTTCCTTGGAAGATTAATTAGTTCTATAAAATATTCTGGAGGGGGGAGATAAATAACTTTGGGAAATGCTGCATTCTGTGTCTCCTATATGGATAGTCATAATGGCCATAAGCATACCTAAAGGTTCTAAGAAGTCCTGTAGTTTAAAAATAGAAAAAAACACTAATGTGTTTTTTGAATGGCAGGGAAACAGAGAGATCTCCCACCTGCCGATTCACTCCCCTAATGCCTCAACAACCTGGGGTGGGCTGGGAGTCTGGAATTCAATCCAGGTGCCCACATGAGTGGCAGGGACACAAGTATTTGAGCATCATTTCTGCCTTCCAAGGTGTGCATTAGAGTTGGGAGTACAGTGAAGGATCAAGCCCAGGTATTCTGAAGTGCAATGTGGGCATCTTAACTCGCCAGCAGGCCAAAGCCCACTCTGGCTTTCTTGCTTTTCTACGATGTTCTGCCTCTTCCTTCAAACTTCCCAACTATTTCTCTCAAAATGGATTTTGATGCCTCATTAAACCCAAAGCTTGATTCACTCCCTTTTTCCTTGTATTCAAAGAGAGCTTAATCCTCCAATGCTCTAAGTAGGCTAGAGAGCAAGATTTCCATTCCATCTTTCTCAAAATTTGAGTTTTCATACTCAGAGTCTTAAATTATTCAGATCATTGTGCAATTTCAAAAGCATCACTATCATTTACCTTCTGCTTACACATCATTTTGTCCTGAACTCTATCTCATGTCATTACACTCCTCCTTACTCACCAATCTCCAGCCAGACCAACCTTCAATCTACTTTCTTGCCTTTAATCTAACTGTCCCCTCTGTCTGCATTTTCTCTGCTCTTCTGACTGTTCCTTGAAATGCCGGTCTCTAAATGTTTTCCCTAAGTACCAGACTAAAATATTTTGTAGTATCCCACTAAAGCGTCACTATATCTGAATTCTCTGCATGGCATCTATCATTATTTGATATTTGTTTATCTCTTTGTCTCTCCACAAAGAGTCAAAGTTTCGTGACAGCTGGGACATTATCTGTTTCTTTTCCATTTTTCCCCAGTACCTAATACAGCACCAGGGAAATAGCACAATCTGCATAGAATGAGTGAATGAATATTTGACTTTTTAAGAAAAGATTTATTTATTATTTATTAGAAATGCAGAGTTATTGATGTGGGGAAAGAAAAAGAGAGATCTTCCATCTGCTGATTCACTCCCCCAAATGGACACAATGACCAGGCTAAAATCAGTAACCAGAAACTCTATCAGGGTCTCCTACATAGGTACAGGGAACCAAACACTCCAGCCATCTTCTGCTTTTCACAGAGGCACAGTAGCAGGGAGCTGGATGGGAAGTGGGTAGCTGAGACTTGAACCAATGCTCATATGGTTGCTGGGATTGCACCTGCAGTGCCACAATGCTGGCCCCAAAACTACCACAATGGCTGGAGCTGGGCCGATCCGAGGCCAGGTGCCTGGAGCTTCTTCCAGATCTTCCACATGGGTTCAGGGGCCCAAGAACTTGGGCCATCTTCTATTGCCTTCCCAGGCCATAGCAGAGAGCTGGATTGGAAATGGAGCAGTTGGGACTCAAAGCAGTGTTCATATGGGATGCCAGCACTGCAGTCGGTGGCTTTATCCACTACGCCACAGTGCCAGCCTCTACCACTTGAACTTTCAATGTCTATTATTTTCTTGGTTATTTCTTGACTTTTTTTGCTCGAAACTTCAGCCATTCTTTGTGGCTATTCTTTGCATAGTTTCAACCTCATCCTTCTACTTGCAACCACTCCCATGCCATTCTGTATAATAGTACACCTTCAAATTATTATTGTCTAAGAAATTTATGTTTATAATTAAAAATTCAGACAATATCAAATTGTACCAAATAAAAAAATGAAATAATCTCCCCTAGTCAAACTTAACACATTTATTCCTCTTATCTACAAAGATTTTATTGTCGAACTGTTTTTAAAAACTGAAGATGGGGCTGACATTGTGGTATGGCAGCCTAAGGCACCATCTATAATGCCAGCATCCCATCTGGGCATCATCTGTTCAAGTCCCAGCTGCTCCACTTCTGATCCAACTCCCTGCTAATGTGCTTGGGAAAACAGCAGAAGATGGCCCAAGTACTTGGGCTTCTAGATCCTTGTGCGATAGGTAGATAAATCTCTTGGCTCCTGGATTTGGTCTGGCCCAGCCTCAGCCACTGGGGCCATGTGGGAATGAGCCAGCAGATGAAAGATCTTTGTGTGTCTCTTCCTCTCTCTCTCCATTAACTCTGTCTTTCCAATAAATAAAATAAGCCTTAAGAATATAAAAAGGAAGATAAATGGAATCCATTGATAGTATGTATTTCCCACTTAAATTTCATCAGTGTGATCATAAAATTCATTTATACTTTTTTTTTATTAGTCAGAAAAGTAATCCCATCTGCCAAAGTAGGTTATAGCTCTTTCTTAAAGTTTATAAAAAGAGCCATGGAACCTATCATTTTTTATGTGTTGTCAGTGAACATTTCTTGGAGGGTAAGATACTATTGTGTTAAATGAATTGCTTCTAATCATAGTTGTTTTCTGTGAATTAAATCACCAACAAAACTCAATCATGATACAAAGAATTTTAAACATTAAAATCCCATTTGTGCTTGAGAATCAAGTTTAAGAACACTACTGGATATTCATTTGTTTTGGAATGTTCTGTTTTCTACTCTGACTCCCAATTTCTTCATGAAACGAAGACTTAATATCTCCCTAAAGTGAGTATCTGCTGTATAGTGGACTTAGTGTATTAGCATAGAATTAAGTACTTATATGCGGAAACAATGCGATGTAAAATGAATAAATATTTTACTGCATGAAAGATGTCATAAAACTGTTTATTTATCAGCTTTTTTTTTCTCATTTCCTATTCCAGAAACAAACACATCCCTAGCTTCAAGTGAAATTCATTAGTCACCTCGGGAGATATGTATCTCTACCTCTCTATATATACCTTTGCTTTTTGGGTTGTGGCCCTTATGCTAAACTTGTCCTCTGGGTTTCCTTATATGGGTCATGCCATAAAAATATCCATTGGAGGGCTAGTCAGGTCAGACTTTCTGAAAGAGCCATTATACTGTCTGTGCATCCTTTGTCCTTGTCAAATTATGATGTTTTCATTCATTCTCCTTGTACAGATCAGGGAGACAGTTGTTACGTACGGATAAAGTTATGGACGTTGTTGTGCAAGCTACCAAATTCAGGGAATTTATTGCAAGGGTATTTCAGAATGGCCTGGCACTATGTTGGGAGCCATTTTCAGTAAATGGATTTATGTTACTCAGTGTCACTGTCTCTTGCAGCGAGACAGACAGCATCAGGCTAGGAGTTTTGAGAAGGCTAAACCAATCTTAAACAGCAGTGATATTTAACGTGTAGCTTGAGTGCCTGCATACATTGTGCTGTGCTAGCAGAAATGAGAATGGAAGAAAAACAAAAGATTGAATTGTTGGTTAAGGAATGGCTTTTTATTCTTCCCTTTGTGCTTTTTTATCTCAAAATGTGAAAATTTGACTTTGGGGGAATTGAGTCCTTGTGTCTAAACGACACAGCAGAACAACAATGGCAAAGTCCTATGTTCAGACAAGTCCTGAATCCATACCTAGTGTTTGGTCATGGAGCATTTACCAGTTGCTGGGATGATCTTACATATCCTTTAAGTTAACAAGCTTTACCAAAGGACAAAAAGAGGTGGGGTGTGGAATCCTTTGAGGCTGCTTTTTAGAAATTCTTCAGTGTCAGCTAGCACTGGGGACATTTGGTGCTTCTTTCATTTCTCTGCTGTGATGCCCTATACCACAAAGTCGCCAGCTTCAGCTGTTTCTCTTCACTGTGTGAGGGAAAAAGCCATTTGAACGTTCCGTATATTTTAGGAAGAATTTAGAAAATAGGGTCAACTTTTTCAAACGTGTAGCTGCCACTTGCTCATTGTCCTTGCTTTCTTTGTCCTCCACTTAATTCCTCTTTAATTTTTAGTTAATTGTGAATATTTACAAGAGGATTATAGATCAAATGGTTCTCTCCTCACTTGCCTGTCCAGATCCAGTACAAAGGGGGAAACCACAGTTTAGATCACACATGATGAGGCATACTTGATTTCTACTCTTTTCAATTATTCTTTTTATTTATTAAGAGGTAAAGACTTCCACAAATCTGTAATGTCTCCTTTCCCATAGCATTACTTCTGTTGAAAACCCATTATATTTTAGATAAAACTTCCTTAGACAAACTATAATCAGGTTATATCGACCCTCAAGTGACACAGATCTTTCCCCCTGCTATCCAATAGACACATGCACACATCCCACAAACTCATCTCATCTTCTTGACCAAAGAAGGGTCACGCCCCTTAATTCCTAAAGCCCATTTTATTCACTCCACTGGGTCTATTTCCATCTTGCTGAACCCCTTCTCCATACTCACACCAAACCTTGAATTCTCTGCCATTAACTCCCATGAACCTTTTCTATTTGTCCCTCAGTAACGTTCCCCTTATCTGAACTCTGAATTTATAATCTGTAACACAGCATAGGGGATCAAACTATAGATTTGTTTTTGATATTCATGCAATTGTTTTTTGTGTGTTGAATTTTCCCCTAACTCCTTACACCTCTTCTTTCCTCCTCAATGAATCTAACCCAACAGTTAGAATTTAGTTATTTTTATCACTAACAGTATTTAAAGATCAGTTCTTGCTCACTTTCACACCTTTCTTCAGAATAATTATGCCACCATAAATAAAGTAACGTTGCTTATCTTTCCTGTGGATCCTGGCATAGTGCTTCAGTTGAAACATAAATAAATGCCCTGGATTATAGGACGGGATCACTGGGAAGTCCCACGTGCACGTGAGCACGAAGCTGAGTCTCTGCAGTTACTTGGATATCTCTGAGGATATTAATGATGAAAAGGAGTGGCCAGAGGAAAGACTTTTCCCTTCTCAATTGCAGCACTGTAAGTAAGTGACTTCTGGTAGATCAAATAGACTATTTTGGGGATTCCTGCTCACCCATCTCCTCTATGTTTTCAGAGCTGCTGTAGAGCTGTTAGAACAGTGAACTGATGCTTTTTGACTTGCCAAACAGTGGGAGCTTTCTATTTAAATAGTTATCCCTTAGAAGAGCTATATTAGGGAGCTCAAAGGAAAGGATTTAAGGGCCCACACAGAGTAGAGAGGCAGAAGATCAGCCACCTACTGGGCCCTTGTTCCTTCCAATGCTTCAAACTACATATTTGTAAGACAGCTGGCCTCCTGCTCACCGAACTGTATGCTCCTCACCTGCCCTTTTGTGTTTAGCAAACACATGGGAAGGGCAGATCTTTGCTGCTGTCTAACTTGTGTTGTTCTGGGTAAGCAGTAGCACACAGGCAAGAGGCAGTTCAGGTATGCTGCTGGCACCTAGGGCATGTAGTCATGAGAGGTCTGATTAGGGCCAGTGAGACCAAATATCCAGACTAAGCGTGTGACCATTTCTCAAGTGACTAAAATACTAAATGCGCATAGACTAAGAGACAAAAGAAGGCGTCAAAATGTTTTTCACCAAGCATCTCATTTGGTGCTTTAGTATCCCTTCATTGAAAGGATCCATTCGAACTCCAATTAGTCATACTACCAAGATTATTTTGGTAATGAAGAAATTAATTGCTTTCTTCAATATGACAACTATATTTGGCAGAAAAATGGGGCGTGTTCCCCTCACTTTTAAGCCTTTAAGAACTTAAGTAATTTCACAGAAATAATTTGTGCCCAACTGTTGCTTTTACAGTTTAATTTTCGTGCACCTATTCCATGGAGAAACAGACTTAGCACAAAGAAGGAGAGAAAATATGAGTTAGAGTTAAGGGACTCACTGTCCTGCCAGATACAGATCTCGTTCTAAATCTCATTGAAACCTGACATTCACAATGAGGCCAACAAAAAGGCCTAGTTAGCCACACAGGTATCTCTTTTTGCATTAGCATCAAATATTTCCTAGGATGCTAGAACTGTGGTGGACCCACATAAATTCTTTTATGGCATTTTTATTATATATGTATTATTTTGAACTATGAAAAGATAAAAATAAGACAATCTCAACACTCAGATTTAACAGATGTTAATGTGTTATCGAATCTTCTCCAACTTTCTTTTCTTGTTTTAAGCAAACGCATGTTAAAGATACAGCTAAAGTCTCTTTTTTGCCCCATCTTTATCACTCTGTTTCTTATATAATTACTATGTACAGGGTTTCTAACTCTTTCAAGACCTATTTACTTCCTTAACTCCAAAGACCTTATCCAGACTCATGTAGTGTGCAAAGAGGAAGCTCAGAACAGCTCTGTGATGGGTGTCACACCTAACTTGCCCCTCACTTGGTGCCACTGGAGTGCAAATACTTCATCCCTTGGTAAGGTTACCCAGGGTTGTCTGTTACAACGCTTAGCGATCTCTAGAATAACAGTTTTCAAGTGTAGAATCCCTTTATATACTACCTGAAACCACGTACGAATCACTGTCAGCAGCCCTTAGCCTTTGGTTCTGAGCTGTCCTGATCAGTGATGTTCATTCATTTTGCACTATGCCTTTATCTTTAGCACCTTCCCATTAATGCCTTGGCTGACTCTTCTCATATCTTGGCTTCTGGATCTACAGAATGATTTAATAACGTGAACTAAAGGTAGATGAATAACATGTTGAAGATCATCACCCTTTGGCTCTCCCTAGTTTGTAAGAGCTGTTCTACTCTCTCATTCCCCAGGATACATCATCTTCTCTTAGTTTTGTGTCTTCCCAAATCAGAATATAGAACAAAGGCGAAGAAGTAGAAGTTGGCAGCTACATGGTTTGGGTATTGAATTGTTCCCACATCAGAAGATTTATGGACTGTGCATTTTAAAGGGTTCTTGGTTCATGACTCTCTTTATCTGAATTCAGAAAGCAAGTAGGGAAAGCGAGGCAACTGTTAAAGAAAACGGCCTTGACTGTTCAATGTAGTGTTAAAGATAAAAGTTTAGCTAAGAAGGGTTTAAGACTTGCCATCGTAAGCCTTGCGAACCCCAGTTTTACAGGGCAAAATCCTGGGAGCGTTGGGAAACAGCAAGTTTACCTAGATGTGCTCCTCTGCTGCTCGCCCATGCACTTCTTCGGAGGGAGAGAAATTTAAATAGAAAGCTCTCACTGCTTGGGAAGCAGAAACACGAAGACATTACTTTAACAGCTTTACAGAATCTGCCATTTTCATCCTGCCTGCAGTGCTAAGAAGTGAGCAGTCATCTCCGGGGCGAGAGCACGGCCCACAGTCAACACCTAAGCTCAGTCTGTGCTTTTTACACTTTCAGTTTCCATGTTCCTTAATCAATATTTACCAGGTGACAATCACAGCTTCAGCGCTTTCTGTTTCCTACCAATCTTTCTGTTTCTGATGCTTCAGACTTTCAATCATTCTCTTGCCTATAATAATTTCTATGCTGATTCCATTTTTAAAAATGAATAGCCACATCAGCTGTACCTCATTTCTAGGATCAGCTACGCATTTGGAAAATTGGGATTGTTTCATTGAATTTTGGTGGTTAAAAACATCTCATGCAGCATTCTCTTACTTTCCTAGCTCACATTATTTTCTTTGTTGCTTATTTTAATTTAAAACTTTTAATTATTTATTTACTTGAGAGGCAGAGAGAAAGAGGCAGAGAAATACCTACAGACAGATAGACAAATCCCAACCACTAGTTCACTCCCCAAATGCTTGCAACAGCCACCACTGGGCCAGGCTGAAGCAGGAAACTAGAAATGCAATAGAGGTTTCACACTTGGCTGGAAGGGACTCAACGACCGACCGTGGCCATGACCTGCTGCCTTCCACAGTGTGCGTTAGCAGGAAGTGGAATCCGGAGATGGAACCAAGTACTGAACCCTGGCAGTCTGATAAGGGATGCAGGCATCCCAACCTGCATCTTAACTATTAGGTCAAATGCCAACCCCTTATCTTAAGCAACAATCTTTCAGAAGATTGTCATTTGCAAGGTGAGCTACTGTGTAACAAACCACCATAAAATATAGTTCATCAAACAATAAGTTTACCGGTGTAGAAAATTCTTCTGGCTTGGGCTAGGCTAAAATAATCTCACTAGGGCTTGGCCATTTGTCTGTGGTCAGTTAGAAGTGGCCTGAGGCATGGGTGAGCTAGGATGGTTGTGCTCACGTGCTGGGAGTTGATTGGCTGTTTGGCTGGGGCACACATGTTTTCCATCATCCTGCAGGCTATCCTGAGCTTGTTCTCTTGATGGCTACAAGGTTCTGACAGGAGAAAGAACATGCAAAGCCTCTTGAATCCTAAGCTCAGAACTGGCATTTTGTGACATCTGCTGCCGTCCAGTGACTAGTATAAATCACAAGGCCGCTACAGATTCAGGTAGAGGGGAAATTGACTCTCACGCTTCAGTGAGAGCATCGTAAAATCATACTGCAAAGGGTGTGGATGCAGGAGGTAAACCATTGTGTGGTCGTTTTGCTGTATACCACATGTACTCAAGCTTCTCCTAGGATGTAGCTATCTCAAGTAATTTCCTTTCTGAGAGCAGTTGTTTTGATATACAGGAAATATTGATCCATCATACTTAGGAAGAAAATCGCACCACACAAAGGATTATTTGGGCATTATAGATGTTCACGAGCATGAAGGCTGCTGCAGCCTTCAGCAGATGAGTCCTTTCAGTTTTTAAGGGAAGCATTTTCCCTCTTCTAAGTATCAACTGTTCTATCGCTTTCATCAGATTAAAGCAACTCCAAGTCAAATACATAAAACTGCACTAAAAACATGATGTATTTGCTTATTCTGCACCACATGTGGACAAAATAAATACTTTAAAATGGATAACAGATCAAACATCACCTTCTGAATTCATAGCAGTTCAAACAGATCCCTTTGGTTAATGGATTTTATTTTTTTATAATCTGTAACTAAGCTACCTTTAGCCTTGTGTTATCTGGCTTACAAATATTTTTTCTTTAAAAATATTTTTCTTTATTTGAGAGAGCCAGGGCAGAGCGAGAGAGCAAGAAAGTGAGAGAGAGAGCGCGAGAGCGAGAGCGAGAGCGAGAAAGCTTCCATTCTCTAGTTCAACCACAGATGTTCACTATGACCAGACTGGGCCAGGCTCAAGCCAGAGGCAGGGAACTCAGTCCAGTCTCCCACATGCATGACGGGGACGGACCAAAGTACTTGTGCCTTAACCTGCTGCTTCCCAGAATGTGCATCAACAGGAAGCTGTAATCAGGAATGGAGTTGGAGCTCCAACCCAGGTGCTCCAATACAGGATGCTGATGTTCGAACTTGCAGCTTCACCACTAGGCCAAACACCCACCTCAGTCTTTGTTTTTATTCCTTATTCTCTAACTCATCGAAGATGTTTGAAGAGTTTCCTAGCCGATTCTATTTCTGGTGTCATTCCATCATAGAAAGGCCAGTAAAATAAGTGTGTGTGTTAAGTAACAGTCATTCTCGTTTTGCAACACCAGAATGCTTTCCATGAAGTTACTAAACAGCAGTTACATTATGATTGAGAGAAAATGACTTTGCCAATAAGACAGAAATCTTTCATCACACCAATTGCATAGCACGCCGACTAGGAGAGAAGCACACTTAGTATTGTGGATAAGAGAGACTTATGCAAAGAGAATGTGCCTTTGTTGCTTGGCTTTGCTTTAGTATAGAAATATAAAGTTAGTGGCTTAGAGGATCTTCACGATTTTGTAGTGTATGCCTCCTTGCAGCTTCTCTCAACGTGAGGAAGCCAAGCCCACTTCTAAGTGGCTTATTGAGTTGTTATCACTGAGTGTATTTGAGCGAAAACTGAGTGATTATGGGGATTATGGGAGATTTTACTGCATGTCACCATCCTTATCTTAATAAAAGACATGATCTACTACAGAGGTGAACGTGTAAATGATCGCAGCAAAAATATGAACTGTGCTATGATATACATATACCTTGGAGACAGAGAAAATTGAATTCATTATCTTGTTTAACGGCCAGAAATTGGTGATTGTCTAAATAGATAGGATAATGGAAGTGTAAGAATTTGTTAGGTGGAATTGAGAATATACAATCACCAGGATTACTGAGAATATGCCAGGACACTCAATGAACCGACAGTGTTCAAAGGCGAATTCCAGATCTGTTTCCTGTGGTCAGACTCCATCCCTGGACCATTACAGAAACACTGCCTGAGCTGCAAATGAGCAACTGTCAAGAAGTCCTTTACTGGGCATGCATGGCACAGCAAAGCTTCAAATGGACTAAGGTGCTTTCCTTGCAGTTGTCCTATTTCCCTCATGGCAAGTGTGAACAGTATGGGGAATTATCTTTCTTCTTGGTTTGTTAGAGGAAAGGAAGGCAGGAGGAAGGAATGGATGAAGGGAGAGGAAGGAAGAGAGAGAGAGAGAGAGAGAACTCCCATCCTCTTGTTTACTCCCTGAAATCCTATAAGAGCCATGTCTGGGAATTGCCAAAGCTGGGGGCCATGAACTCAATCCACGTCCCCCACTTAGCTGGCAAGAACCCAATGACTAGCGCCGTCACTGCTGTATCACAGGGTGTGCATTCACAGGAAGCTGGAGTCAGGAGCTGGAGCTGGGTTTAGAACCCGGGTACTCTGATGTGGGATACAGGTTTCTTAATAGATGTCCTAACTGCTAGGCTACATGCTTACTCCTGAATTATTCTTTTAATAATTTATACAAACTTTATACTCCTGTGAAGAAAATTGTGCTCTGATTTTTTTAGTTACCCAATATGTTGAAATCATAGATCCCATTAGGAACCTCTTGAGAAAGCATATCGCATGTCTTGTCTGCCATGGATACCTGTTGGCACTGCCCTCCATCAGTCACACATTATCCCATTCACCCTCTTGTGCCTCCACTTTTCAGAATGGGTCAGCTTGTTCCTGAAATAGTCCCACTAGGTGGCATCTGAAGAGATGACTCACGGGCTATATCTGTACATATCTGGTTGTTACATCAAAAGCTGGAGTAAAATAGGTGAGTCATGACCAAGAAAGGGCTCAACCAGTGTCTGGTATAGAGATAAATAAAATGAAACAAGCAGATGAATACGTAATTGCATACCATAATAAGTGCTTTAGGGTGAAGGGTACCAGGACAGCATATGCACCACAGACTCCGAAACGGTAGGCCATGAAGGTGAAAATATTCCATCGAACTGTTAGGATTTCTTGACATGACCGAATGTTTCTATTGCTATTAAAGCAAAATATGTTGAAGATTAAAACCATGTTTAACTTTACTATTTATCCTGCTCCTACGCAGGCATTGAATCCTTTAAATAGTTTCCAGTTACTTATTTTTTTAAGAGGCAGATTAAGAGAGACACAGAGAGAGAGAGATCAACCATCTACTAGTTTACTCTCCAAATGGCCAAAACATCCTGGGGGCTTAAAGCCAGGTGCCAAGAAAACAATCCAGGTCTCCCACATGAATGGCACACACCGAAGCACTTGTGCCATCACCTGATGCCTCCCAAGATGCACATTGGCAGGAAGCTGGAACAGTGAGCAGAGTCAGGACTTGAACCCAGTCACTCTGATATGGTACCAAGGTGTCAACTGCCAGGCCAAATGCCTGCCCATACATTCTTTTAAAATGTAAGCTTTTTGCAAGGTAAAAATTTCCCCCCAAATCACTATTGCTAAACCGCTTTGAATTAAGGGCTTCAGACTACTCTTAATATCTACCAAACTATAATACTGAAGGTCTCATAGAATACTGAAGGCCCGTACTCATGATTTTATTTAAAGTAAATGGCAAGAGATGCAGTATAGCTTAGAGGTCAAGAGTATGTACTCAAAAGAGTCTGACTGGCATCATTTATGAACTTTATCACTCTGTCTTAAGTTTCTTATTTATAAAAAGGGAATCACATTATTACTTGCCTGCAAAGGGTCAGAGTGATGATTAAAGAAAACACAGATAAAAAGCTTCTAGAATAATGCCAGGTATTTGCTATGCATGCAGTTAATTACCGGCAAGGGTATTAGTTTGCTAAGGCTATTATAACAAAATAGCACAGAATGGATGGCTTAAACAACATCAAGGGGCCATGAGGGTTGGTTTATGGTGAAGCCTCATTGGTGACTGTGGACAGCTAACTTCTTGCTACTCACATGGTCTTTCCTCTATGTGAGTGTACTCCTGGTGTCTCTTCTTCCTCTTACAACCTCATTTAACCTCAATTACCTATTCAGAGGCTTTATCTCTAAATATAGTCATATTGAGTTTAAGGCTTCAACATATGAATTTTGTAAGGATGTAATTCAGTCCATAATAGCAAGTGGTATAACTTGTCATTACTGAGAATAGGGATTTTCAACTTTTCAGTCCCTTTTACATTCCTTAAAATTACTGAAAAATTCCTTTAATGTAGATTTTATCCATGAATACTTACCATATGAAACATGAGGACAGAAATTTAATATATATTTATTCATTTGAAAATACCAATGATACTTCTTAAAATTGACATAATTTTAGGAATAAAAATTGCACTTTCCAAAGCAAATTTAGTGAAAAGCAGCATTGTTTTGCAGTTTTTTTAATTTTTAAAATTTCTTTCATGTCTGCCTTTCTTAGAACATCATGTCTCAGAAAGATATTGGATATTTTCAGGAATAAAAAGTGATAAGCACTATTCTGATTGAAAATAAATCTAACATATTTAATATTTTTGAAGAAAACATTGTGCTTCCTTCCTATTTTTATTGTACAAATGCAGTTGTGAGCTCTTTTTGTGAATGTCAGATGATGAGCAACCAGCTTTTGAAAAGCTGTTCATCAATGATTAATTTAGTAAGAAACAATCGTTCAATTCTGTCTTCTTACCAGTAGGCCAATATTTCAATGTACCTCCCAGAATTAGTCCATTTTCTGTTACTATAATGAAATCCCTGAGGATGGGTTAAAAGAGAGTATTTATTTAGGTCACAGTTCTGGATATTCAAGGACATTGGCTTGGCTCTGGTGAGGGCCTCATGGAGGATAGGGTCACAGTGACAGGAATGTGTGCCAGAATGAGAGATTACATTGGAGACAGGATGCCAGAGAGTGACCAGGGTCATAGGAGATATATGCTAATCTCTTTTTGAAGGCACACCCCCAACAACCTAACAGCTTTTTATTAGGCCCCACCTCTTAACATCCCGCCACCTCCCAACATCCCACACTGAGGACCAAGCTCCCAATATATGAGCCATTTGGGAACAAACTCGAACTATATCCAAACCATGGCAGTTACCAACTCATATATATTTTTAATGTACATTAAGACCTTGTAAATCTTAGGAGAATACTGAGCCCAGGGATCAACAGACAAAGTTCTTCTTGTGTATATCTCAGAACATTTTTGGGGAGGAATGCTGCTGAAAGATGCTCTGTTTAAGCACTACCTACAATAAGCTGCTTCCCAGGAAGAAGAAATTTTTAGGCCAACAAATTGATATTTTTAAAAACAAAACCCAGCAGGGGAAAGGGAAGATTGGAGAAAAGTATTTTCTATATTCTATTACCCTTCATCAAAAACCTTTAAGTATACACTGATCAGAATTAAGGACCTGGGATAGGTAAAGAAATAAATACAGGTTAATAGAGTCTGAATGAATCCTGAGCCAGGGAATGGAACAAAGCAAGAAGAGCTGCCAGGCGTATTGAAATGGTAGTCTTCTAGCAGCATGATTCAAAATTGGCCTAGAGCATTTTTACTTTTTATTGATTAATGAAATACCTACCCTGTCTTAGCTTGACCTTCCCACATTACTTATTTCCTCATGTATTTCCCTATGAGTCTACTGACTGAAAACTACTGCTGTGAGAAGGTGTGTACCAATGGGTTTAATCCAAACAATTTGGGCAATAACACAAATATATACATAATGATATGTTTGCTTTCTCACTTGATTTCATTTCATACATATTTGATAATCAGTACACAATGGGAAAATGACATTCTTGTGAAGGAGAACTGAAAAAATAGTGTATGTATATAATATGTTTAAGCATAGGAAGGAACTATTTGGATGTAGGTAATTAGATCATATAGAATCCTCACATTTCATTGGCTGATTCATATGAATTCATGTGATCTCAAATGCATGGGTGGGGTGTAGAAATCTTTCTAATATACACACTAGGAAAAGTCATCCAGGAATCAGATTCAGTCAAAACTGAGTTGTGCAGCATCAGTGTGGATATGTTCATATTTTTCTTACTGAAATCAGATCATTGTGGATGTGAAAAGTCTGGTGTTGGTGATTACACAGGCATAAGCTTAAACCTATTCTGTTATTTTTGGTTCTGTAACTATGGACAAGTTATTTAAATGCTGACCCTGAGAGTCTTCCTTTGTAAAGTGGGGCTCCTTTCCTTAATAGTGTGAGTATGAAGATTGAAAGATACATAAAGCACATTAACACATTGCCTGGCATGAAACGAGTACTCATTATGTATTAATCTCCTTCCCATTCTCCCCCTGAGGGCAATGTGTGATTCCAACTTTGTAATTCAGTTCAGACGAAATTTCAGAATTTTATAAAAGGCAGTATTGCTTATATATTCATTCATTAGTCTCCTTATTATCACTGAGTATGTTATTTGCCTTGCATAGTTTAGTCATGGTATGTATAATTAGGATTTAACTAGAAACAATATTCCTATCACCACTGTTGCTTCCAACTCAATTACCTGGTTTTTGGCTAGGTTGGAAGCACTGGCATTTCTAGTAATTCTGGAATTCCCAAAAAAAGTACCCTGTATTCAGTGCTAATTTTCAAATAATTAGGTAAATAGTTGAAATAGCTGCTCAGTCACCTTTGTTCCTACGGGAAGAAAATAAAAACGTGTCTGAGAGGGAGGCCTCGCCTGAGTTCCTGGCTTAGCTTGGGCTCTCTTCGAGCAGACCCTGAGTTGAGGATTCCAGTGCAGGTGATTGATTAAGAAGCAGACTAGTGAGAGCGAAGAAGTCAAGCAAGGCTTGAATTCCAGGTAAAATCCCAGACTCAGCCTGATCCTTCCATGAGCCCTAGAGCATAAATTGTACCTCTGACTTTGCTCTGTCTCAAGCCATAGGAGCTATCTTTTGTAATTCTGCATCTGTCAATCATGCGCTATAGGCTGTCCCAAGGACATAAACTCTCAGGAACTTCTGGTTCTAAGTTAGGAATAGACAGCTCCAGTACCTAAGGTCAATCTTCAGAAGAAGATCTAGCTGTAAGCCTTTATTGCAAAGCACAGAGCAAGGATGCAATGGAACTGAGCACTGGTAAAAGAGATGAAGAGGATTTGGACAGATTATTCTTTGTCCTATGTACCCTTCATGGTCCCTTGCATATAGGAGCATATAGGGGCCATCAGAGTATCATTGGGTACTCAGTAAGTTGTTTTTGCAAATGGACAATGCCCAAATATCTTAAGATTTAACTGAATTGAATATTCATGGTATGAATCGACTATTTCATTGTACCTTAAGGGTTTCTAGTAACAATGAATACATGAACAGTTAGTATTGTGGTAGCTGGCACTTATTAAACATGTGGTATATATCAAGCTAAGTGTTAATGGTTTATACACTTTCCTATCTTACAGACATCACAAGCTACATTTTAGTTACAAAGAAAGTGAATCCCAGCAAACTTTAAAAAAAAAAATCCGTAGCTAGTAAGTAGTTAAACTAGAACTGGATTCCTAGTGTAAATTCAGAACCCTTGCTTCTTTCAATAGGCTACATTTCACCCTTTAATGGTGGTAACAGAATCTGTGAGATTATAGCAAGGCACCCATATTTTCTCTTGTTGGATAACAAATTATCTCATAACTCATAACAGCAACAAGCATTTATGATGCTCACAGTTTCTGTGGGTCAGTGACTCAGGAACAGATTATTTACGTGGTTCTGGTTTGGTGTCTCTCTTGAGGTTGTCATCAAGATGTTGGCAAGGGTTGCAGTCGTCTGAAGTCTTGACTAGAACTGGAGAAGCCACCCTCGAGGCGGCTCACTTACATCGTTGGCAAATCAGCGCTCGTGTTGTGAGGAAGCCTCAGCTTCTCGCCCCATAGACCTTGCCATAGAATTGCTTGAGTGTCCTCACAAGACTGAAGGTTGTTTTTCACAGAGTGAGTGGTTCATGAAAGGGAACATTGGAAGTCACTGTGTATTCTGTGACTTAACTTTGAAAAATCACATGGCATCATATAATATTGATTACAAGATCAATTCTATTCCGTTGGTGAGGAGATTATATGAGGGTATGAAAGGAGTTGAGGATCATTGGGGCCTTCTTTGAGGCTAGTTACCATAAAACCATTCCTTTCTTTTTTAAAATATTTATTTATTTATTTGAAAGGCAGAGATACAGAGAGAGAAGGGGGGAGAGAGAGAGAGAGAGAGGTCTTTCACCCACTGGTTCACACCCCAGATGGCCACAACAGTCTGGCTGGGCCTAGCCGAAGCTAGAAGCCAGGAGCCAGGAAATTCTCCGGAATCTCCCACGTGGGTGCAGGGGCCCAAGCACTTGGACCACCTTCCTCTGCTTTCCCAGGCTCATCAGCAGGGAGCTGGATCAGAAGTGGAACAGCCAGGGCTTGAATCGCTGCTCATATGGGATGCTGGCACTACAGGTGGAGGCTTACCTGTCTACAATACAGCGCCGCCCCATACTCCTCTTTCTTCTTTGTCCTAAGTATGACATTCCTATTGTCTCTCCCAAGCGTGTAGTAGGAGATTTGTTGCTCTCCCAGGAAAAATTTCATTAAAAGTAGCTAAAAAATATATGTATTCAACATATTAGTAAGAAATGTAAATGCTACTGAATGCTTGACAAGGAGATCAAGAAGGGGTTTACATCACACACCGCTTGATTGATATCCAATGAAATTTTCCTTTACATCTGCCTGCTTTTCTTCCCAAATCCCTCTCTTCAGTTGCCAGCTGTCTGATTTCTCTTTATCTCTTTCCCACATAGACTCTAAATTTCTGTTGTGCCAAATAATTCAATTCTGGCCCTGAGTTTACAAACATTTTCTTGGAAAAACAAAATCTTGACTGCCATTCCCCCTTCTTTAGAACACAGGGAACTCTATCCTATATGGAAAAATGGGGGTCAAGTAGTTTATTGATATTTACCCCAGAAAAAGTCCCATTTCTTGGGGTGGAGGGAGAAAGGCAGAAAATAAGATTTTTCCCCTCATGATTGTTTTACATATATATTATGCTCCAGATCTAGGGATAGCAATGATTCTTGAGTTTCTTGCTGAGTAGTGGCAATACCAGTTTGAAATTATGGCTATCAAGTTTTTGTCATTAAGCTTGTTGCATTCTTTCTTGAGCTTCTAACCAGCTAGGCAATATCCTGTCTGGTTTTGAAATATTCTCCTGATCTCTGTTTTTCAGTTCACCTGTCTCTGGAAGGGAGATGAACACTTTGACCTGAAAGTACATAAGCAGTTATGAGTGCATACAATTTAAGGGCTTTTGCTTCCTCATGCTCACTCATGCACACTCCATCCAGTGTCTTGCACTCAGAAGAGACAGTTCACAGGTCCATTAATTGATTCTAATGGAGTGAAGCTCCCTGGATGAGGGGAACAATGAGAACAGAAGCTTGCCTGCCCACATAATTCCTACTAATGAACTCTACTTTATGTTGATGCTCATCCCAATGTTCTTAAACTGGAAAAAAAAAAAAAACAAACTTTTGGAAGATTTCAAGGGAGGCCATCACAGAAATCTTGCTGAGTTCAAACTTAATATAGGGCTGTTAGCAATAAAATATATTAATAGATATTAATGAGGTTTTTTCCCTGTCACTGTTAACACTTTTATTTAGAGGAGACCAACAAGTTGTGAATATAGAGTGTTGATACCAGTTTTGAAAGGATAGGTTTAATTAAGCATATTTTGTGCCTCTTCATTTTCATACTCATCCATAAAATATGAGATCTATTGGTTATGCAGTAATTAAAGGCTGAAAACAAGAAGGGGTTATTATGAGCTGTGAAGAATGACATGGAATTTATTTTTGAGGGTGGTGCAATCTTTGGGAAAAATGATGAGTAAAAGGGGGAGGTAGAAATGGGAGGGTCTGTTCACAGATGATTACCAATATTAATCTGGATGTAATGGGAGAAGCAAAGAGAGGGAAGGCTGGACAAGTGTCCTCTGGATTGTAGAGGGTCTTGAGTAGAAGGTCAAATTTTGGACTTTATGTTATAGGCCGTGATGACCTAAAGAAACATATAATGAAAATCCTGTTTTGGAAAAAGGTAATCCCCATCACCATATATGTGACAGATTAATTCAAGGAGAAACTGCAAGCAGAAAAAATAACCTAGTAAAATCTCAGAAATTTGGAAATGAGAGAGAAGAGTTGAGTCCATGAATATTCCAATGCAAATTAATGTTCTATTTTTTCTTTGCAGTTCTTAAATCTAGGATTTATGCAATATGCTTTGAAAATGTGATAATGATATTGATTTGTGAAATCACTGATTTCTCTTCTAACTCACTGGTGTTTGTAAGGAGAATTTTATTCATTCCATTAACTATAGGTCTCTGTAAAGGCTTTAAAACACTGAAGTTCTTAAAAGGGTGTAGGCAAATTCCATGAGTGTTGTGCCTGACAATACTACAAAAATGATTGTTTTAAAGAATTTTCACTTAAGCACAACTAACATTAGAATCCTAAATGTAAGCTATTTCTAGACATATTAGTACACTTCTGTTATTTCACTGCTAATATATTGTTACAGTTTAATTAATTCCAGACTATAGCATAATATTTATTTTTCCTAAAATAATTCCAGCTGTATATTTGCTGAATGCAATGTTATAGATTTTACCTTTCTACACAGCAGAGCAGTGTGGCAATTCTGAATATACATGCACTTGCTGAAAGTGATAAATTGGTGATTTTTCTTCTCTGTGGGACAGAAACAAGTCAGATGGATATAAGATGAAAATCCTACAAGTAATACTTTTAGAGCACTTCTTAGTAGCAATTTCAATTTGTCACCAGCACTATATGTATTCCCAACTGTTACTCCTTTCATTCCATAATTTTTATTCTCAGATCTTTCCATTTCATGTCCCAAAGATAACATTTGCTGAAACATAAAAATAACATTTAGCTGCCTTTACACAGCCCTTGCGAATTTATCTCTCACTTCTTGCTTCCTTTAGTTCCACAGTAGCCTTGAAAAACACCCAAGTTGGCTGAATGCTAAACTGAATGACTGTGACATCTCCACAGTAGCATAATTTCAAATGCCTGTTTGATAGCTCCAATTGATGGCCAATCAGCCTTTGAAATTTAACATGCCTAAAAATGAATTCTTGTTTATCCATCCACTCTCAGACTCGGTCCTTCTCCAACTTCCACTTGGTACATGACACTCTCATTGCATGGGTGCCTAGCTTAAAAATAATAGTTCTAGTTTTAAAAAATAAAATAATAAAATATAGTTTTCCTTTTTGATTCTTCTCATTCCCTAAGCCTCTACACCCTGTACGTCTGTAAGTTTCCAGAAAGTTTTCACTGGAAAATACATCCCTAATCACTTCTCTCCTCCTGTCGCCTCCACCACACTGTACCTCTCTCTAGCGCTTCTTCAGGAGTTTGCTCGTGGGTCTCTGTTCTTTTGTCTGCCTTGTGATCTTTTCTCAACAAAGTAATGTTCACTGTTGACTTTGCAAAAGAACAACATGAGAACCTGATGGTAATGCATGCTTAACTTTCGGGACCTGCTCTTAGAAAGGAGTACATAACTCTCCAGAGTCTTAGTAGGATCTCACAATGGGAAAATTAGGATAGGGTATTTATCATATTTTAGGGCTTGGGCTGGGTGATTTTAAGGCAGATCTTGCTAGGCAGGATTTGATTGAGATTGGACAGATTTTCTTGGATAGATTTGGATCTTTGGATACCTTTGAGCAAGTGACTTTGGATTGGTCCATACTATGAGAAAATGGTCTTGAAGTGAGTCACTAACATCTCTCAGGAGCCAGTGTCTCTTGAACCAATATCTAGGTCTTTTTATCTGAAATAAGTATTAACATAGGAGCAGAAAAATATGTCTGGTTTTAGTTGCTCAGGGTAGTAGAAAAAGCACAGTTGGATGCACTACCATCTTGCTAGAGATGGGGCACTTCCTCCTGAGCCTGCACACAAATGCTCTGCTACAAGAAAGCACTTACATGTGAGGGAAGGTCTGGTTTCATGACTGCTTACTTGGTAAACACTCTCTGATAGCCACTAGTCCTATGCGTATCTCTGATGCATAGTGCTGAGAAAGAATAATATTCTACTAGGTATTCAAGTAGCCTTAAAAAATTGTTTATTTATTTTGAGCGAGAGAGAGGGAAGGGAGGAGAGAGAGAGAAAACTCCCATTTGCAGGTTCATTTCCACAGATGGCCACATCAATCTGGGTTTCCCATGTGGGTAGCAGCAACACTGCCTCTTAAGCCATCACTACTGCTTCTGAGAGTGTGTGTGTGTGTGTGTGTTAGCAGGAAGCTGGAATCAGGAGCCGGGGCCAGGTATCCAACCCAGGTACCTTGACGTGAGTTGTGGGCATCTTAATTGCTAAGTTAAACACCCTTTACCTCTTCCCCCCAAAGCATTTTGTTCTTATATTTGTCTGTCACGTGTAAATTTAACTTGGGTTTTACCTCTATCAAGTTGTGTTGTTTTTTGGGGAAGCCAAAACCAGGACACATGATGGAGATCCTAGTCTGGAGCTTACTTTCTAAAATGTAGGATGCTTATTTCATCTCCATGTCACAGATTCTTCCGAAGGAAATTGAGTAGCTTGAATAGTAGTCATGGCTTTTGACTTGTGCTCTTAGGAATGTGAGCCCAGGGCAAGGCAGGTAAAGAAACCTAGGCAGGCCTCAGGGAGCTCCCATTGGTGCATCAAAGTGAATGCAATCCTGTTCCATTTGCTCTGCCTGCATAATTGCATGGCTTTGACTAAAAATATGGGTTTTATTATCCACAACTGGACAATTTCATTTGAAGAGAGGAATCTGCTACTAAAAAGATAGTTTTAAAACTGCTTCCCTAAAGAAAAAAATTGAACATACCTCTTGTTTTTATATGGTTTACTAGCTAAGAATGATTTTGATATTTTTAAATGGCTCAAAAACTGCAAAAAGTAATTTCATGATACCTGAAAGTTAGACAAGAATCAAACCTCAGTATCCATAAACTATTGTTGGAACAGAGCCACACCCATTTGTTTACATATTACCTGTGAATGCTGGGTATTGTCTGTGGCACTTGAGCAGAGTTGAGCATTTGCCACAGTGGTTATGCCGTCTGTAAGGTCTACAGTGTTTCCTCTGACCCGACACAGGGAAAAGTTCTCGAGTCCTGACCTAGCTGATCACTAAGATCCATTTCTACCACCAACATGTGATTTTTGTTCATCTTTATGGAAGCACATTGACTAGCTGTATAAGATTCTGCTCAAAGCAAATTAAACCAAACCCGACTCTTTCACTATAATATGCATACATGTTGGTTACAAAGATCTTTCTCACTTGAGAACATGTACTACCTAATTCATGTCTTTCCTTCTACACTTGCCTTCATTCCAAATGATGTTTGGTGCTTTCTGTTGTGTTACATCAAGCATTTTAAAATCATATTTTTAATGAAGTGACATCAAATACCAGGGCTCCCTTCTGATGGAAGTATTTTAGCATAGCAGAACTATAGGGTTATAGGGATGCTTGTAATACCATCTCATCTCTCCTACTTCTTCTGGACAGAATTGTACTTCAGGTATACCCTGGAAGGATCTTGTTTACTATAGTCTTTAAAATCCCTAGACAAGAACATTTCCAAATGCCCACTTTGTAGTGATTTGTACCTTGGATACCTATGTCTGACCAAAAGTATAGTTAGAGTGGTTCCATTTTAAATCATTTGTTAACGGGTAATGCTTCCAGCCTCTCAAATCTTGAGTTTTATTGCTGCCTTGTGTCTTAAATTTGAGGACCCACAGCTTCTCAGGTATGGTATCTCTGAAGGGCAGTAATTAAGGGGTGGGTTTTGGGAGAGTACTCTACTGTCGCATGCTATATTCTCCTCCTCACATTTTAGCATCCTTGTGGATAGAAACATGATTCCTTTTCTTCCTAACCCCCACAGCATACACCGAATGTATTGGATGATGTTCTTCCCAACCTCTTTGTAAGCATCTTTATTATAAAAGATGAGGCGAGTATGGATCTAATCGAATCCCTTATATTGGAAAGCAACCAAGTCTCTGTGCATGCACTTCCCCATATGATCAATAATAAATTAGCATTTTATTTATACTGTGTAATGCAGTTCTTTTCAGAAGTCTGATTTGGAAGGCAACCACTGTTTGTGTTCTCCAAAGTGTTTTTTTTTTTTTTTTTTTTTGATGGAGTGCTAATGATGTTCCCGCTCAAGTGCAATGCTGGTGATGGTGGCCGGGGACCGCAGTAGTCTCATTGTAGTGGGAAGATCTAGTGGGTTAATCTCTGCAGATAGCCTCACACTATATTATGGGAGGCAAGTAAATGTTAAAATACATCTTTGACCAAGGTAATGATACTATTTACTTATCAGTAACAAGGTTTCGACTTTGTAAACTGGTTGCATAACTGTGACTGCTTTTTTTTTCAGTAGAGGGAGAAAAACATAGAGGAAAAATATATGTCAACCCATGATATTGACTGAATCTAGGATTTAGTGGCTCATAGCAAGGACTACATTTTACAGTAAATCTAACTTGAATGGATTTTTGTTCCAAATAGGAGACCAAATTGATAAATTAGCTCTAAGTAGAGAAGTACATCACATTTAGCCAAAGAGGACAGGAAATGCAAGCAGAGCCAATCTTTTCCCTTGCACCAGCCTAATTGTCTCACATGAGTTTTGCACTCGATTGTAGTTCAGCTCGAGGAAGCCTGGTACAATAGTATTTCTCAATATAACTTTTTTTAATAAAGCAAAATTAAATTTCAAGAGAAAACTTTAACTCCACGTTTCTTTCTTAAAGCCTCCCATGGCCGAGATTGCCGCTTTCAAGCTCCATTTCTACCACCGAAGTCCCTGCAGCTCATATAACAGGCTTTACTGTATAAGCGTATTTATGTGTGTGTGTAAAAATGGCAGTGCTCTGGTGTTGCTACAGGAGCATATGACTCTGTGCATGGCTCATGATTTAGCAAGTGTGTAAAAGTTAAGGAGGGTGAGAAGAGCCAACTCTTAATCATTCTGCGTCCACCTGAGCACAATTGTTTGCCTGGTCCTGTGCTGGCCAGTAAGGGAAGACTTTTTTTTTTTGTTTTGTTTTGTTTTTTGTTTTTTGTTTAAGTGCCACGAGGCTTCTCAGGAAATGTCATCCTGATAATCACAGCATTCAATCCAAATTCCTTTGTCAGGCAGCTAAATGGTTAACCCATTTTTATAACCAGGTCTCTCACCAAAATTCACAGGAAGCTGCATTTCAATGGCATTTTATAATGCACAGATCACTTTTATGTCTGCTGTTATATTAAAGGTTCATTGTGTCTGGTCCATGGTATGTACTCAGTAAACATTTGTTGAATGCTGAAATGAATCATACTAGCTATTAGGAGGAAGAGTTGAGGTTCACAGTGGTTAACTTGTTCAAGGTCATTAGGCTAGTATGAAGCTAAGGCAGCAGTGAAAATAGTCCCTGTTCTAGGCAGTTAAAATGGAACTTTCTCCTCCTCCTCCTCCTCTCTGCATCTTTCCAACTCTTGTATTTGTAATCTCTATTTTTAAATCAGTTAGAACAGTCTGTAATTTGGTGTACTTCCTCAGTAAAATAAACTCAAGGCTCTTTACAAAATAATTTTTACCTATTATTAAGAATTTAATTTTGTACATGATAGTGTACTAAATACTTAAATTTTATCAACCTATTTATTTTTCACAATAAATTTACAAGGCAGATGTTTTATTAAATAATTTAAGAAAAACTGTCCAGAGATTTTTATTATGGTGATATAAAGCTTATGGGGCAGTTTAAGTGTTTAGTTTTAAATGCACATAAAATATTTCAAGAATATGTATTAAAAATTTTGACTCATAGACAATAATGCATTCAGGATATAAAAAGCTATTGGGGGGGAACAATTCTGAATACAACTTGAATGATTCTTGCCAAGATTATGCCAGCGATCTATGATTTTAGCAATCATAAATGGTCCATAGATGCATAGGAAACATCAAGTACAGGAAAGGGAAGTGTTCAGCAATGACTATGTGTCAGACACTACTCCTCTCAATGCTTAGCATATTTAGATGTCACAGGGATCCTGTGAGATCTTTTTAAAAATTCTCTAAAGATGCTCATAGAAATCAAGAAATTTATCCAAATATTTTTATTTGATCCACAAGAAAATACAAGTAAATACATATATAACAGTGGCCCAGTGTTGGATTGGGGGGCTTTCTAGGGAGAAATATGTTTTGGAGTAAAACTGATCGGATGTCCAGAAAGAATAGGGTGCTCTTTTTCCTGTGACCTGGGAAAGTGGTGGGGTGAGGGGAGTTGAGATGGAAAATCAGGTCTGTTTGGGACCAAATTTAGTTCCCTTTTAAAACACTGAACTGACTCCAAAGAAATTAAACTCATGACCTTGGTCTACATGAAATGAAGCCAGATAAATTAACCTGACATACACTCTTATATAACAAGTCCTTGTAAAGGAAGAGCTGATAAAGCCAGGGAATCATATTTCCTGTGAGAAAAGTTCAAGTGATAAAAATGCTTATCAACAAAGTACTTTGGTGCACTATATTATAATACTAAAAACATAAATAAACAGAGCAGTGAAAATTGATCCTAAAATGATGCCATTGACAAAGCATGCAACTGTTTCTTGATATTACATCTATTCTATGTTCTGTAAAAATCAAACCTTTTGATATTGCCCTCAGCAAAAGGAACAGCAGACACGTCCTGATCATTTGCAAAAGTAGTATAACATTAAAAATACATTTCTCTTAATTTATAGTGAACATTCTAAACAGAGGCTTGAAAATAAAACTTGAGCAAAAGGTTAAGACTGTATTTGCTTCATTTGCTATTTTTAAAAAGAAATATTTTTCATTCATTTGAAAGGAGAAAGGAGGAGAGACAAAGAAGGAGTGGTTTTTCATCTACTGATTCACTACCCAAATGGCTACAACTGGGCCAGGAGACCCGGGTCTCCCACTTGGGTGCAGGAGCCCAAACACTTGGGCCATCTTATACTGCTTTCACAGGAGCATTAGCTGGGAGCTGAATTGGAAGTGGGTCGCTGGAACTTGAACCAATGTCCATATGGGATGCTGGCATTTGCAGGCAGTAGCTTAACCACACCAGCCCCTGTATGTGCTTCATTTGAAGCAAGTGTCCCTTGAAAGGTGAAAACCCTTAATTAGCCCTGAGTGAAGACAGTGCCTAAAAAAAAGACTTTAAATATTCTTCCTCAGTGGCAAACTCACATGTTTTATATTTGAAAGGAAAACGGAGTTTTAAAATTCAGTGAACTTCACTGGGTTGCATGCTTCAGTGACTGTTGGACTTTTATTTATTTACTTGTGTAATTGAAAGGCGGAGAGACAGTGACAGAGATCTTCCACTCACTGGTTCACTCCCAAAATGCTTGCACCAGCAAGGCTGAGCCAGGCCAAAGACAGGAGCTGAGAACTCAATCTGGTTCTCCCATGTGGTTGGCAGAGACCAAACTACTTGAGCCATCCCAGCTGGCTCCTAGATGGAATCCGGAACGGCGAGCAGAGCTGGCCCTTGAATCCAGGGACTGGGACAAAGAATACAGATGTCCTAAACAGTGGCCTAATTGCTGTGCCAAACGTCTGCTCCTGAACACTTTCAAAAGCAAAAATAGATAACTGAAAAGCTAAACGGAAACAAAAAGCATTTGAAGGTGAAGATCCAAAGTAAGTATAAAACAGATTTATATTCGAGCATATAAGAACTTCTTATTTGTTTTTGTAACAATGTATTTATTTGAGAGACAGGCACACACACACAGTGTGTGGGGGGAGATCACCCATCTTCTGGTGCACTTCCTAAATGCCCACGACTGCCAGGACTGAGCCCAGGAGCTGGGAACTCAGTCCAGGGCTTCCATGTGGGTGGCCTGGACTCAAGGACTGGAGCCATAGCCTGCTGCCTCCGAGGGTGCACAGAAGCAGGAAGCTGGGATTGGGAGTGGAACTACTATTTGAATGCAGACATTCTGATACAGGAGACAGGCATCCCAAGCGGTGTCTTAACTGTGAGCCCCAATGCCTGCTGTCCACCGATTACTTTTTAAATAGGCACACACCTATGATGTGGAATTCAGATTTCGTTAAAGCGCCACAGGAACAAAAGAAGGGAGCTGGTATTTCAAAGAGCAAATTGTAGGGTAGCGTAAGCCAGTTGCTTCTAGTATTAAGCATTTTCTGCTTCCTTGCTCCGTCTCTTGCTGTGGCTTTTCCTCTACTCCCTCCGCATTCTCATCCATCAGCTTCCAGCTCAGATTTTCCTAACCTAGGCAACGTGTTTTCCATCCTGCTCTTCTGACTGTGCTGTCCCCCTTTGCTGCCTCCAACCCTGCCACAGAACCTGTTGAATATTCATTTAACTGGAGTTTGGATCTCTCTGAGTTCTGCAGGACAGGAGCCAGGTGCCATTCACATTTTCCAGGTGTTCACTCCTCGGGTATCTCGCCCATTTCCTAATTCCTTTGCCCCATGCTTGGCTGCCCCTCCTCCTCCCGTTTGCCTAAATACTTCCTATCTGTCCTTCGGATCCCAGCTCGAAGAAGCCTTCAGTGGCCTCTCCATATGTTTGTGGTGTTGTGTACCTAACATTTGGCACAATTATACATTTTTATTAAGATTTATTTATTTGAAAGAGTTATAGGGAGAAGCAGAGGCAGAGAGAGAGAGAGAGAGAGAGAGAGATCGGTCTTCCATCTGCTGGTTCACTCCCCAAATGGCCACGACTGCCGGAGCTGTGCAGATCCGAAGCCAGGAGCCAGGAGCTTCTTCTGGGTCTCCCACGTGGGTTCAGGGGCCCAAGCACTTGGACCACCTTGGGCTCCCTTCTACTGCTTTCCCAGGCCATAGCGGAGAGCTGGATTGGAAGTGGAGCAGGCAGGACTTGAACTGGCACCCTTATGGGATGCTGGTGCCACAGGCCGGGGCTTTAACCTGCTGTGCTGCAGTGCCGGCCCCACAATTACAATTTTAAATTTGCTTTATTTTTTAATTTTTAAAAAATATTTATTTGAAAGGCAGAGTTACAGATAGAGGGAGAGACACACACACAGAGAGAGGTCTTCTATCTGCTAGTTCACTCCCTAAATGGCCACAATAGCTGGAGTTGAGCCAATCCAAAGCCACGAACTAGGAGCTTCTTTCAGGTCTCCCATGTGGGTGTGTGGACCCAAGCACATGGGCCATCTTTCACCACTGTATCAAGCCATTAGCAAGGAGCTAGATCGGAAGTGGAGCAGCTGGGACTTGATCCATTGTCCATATGAGATGCCAGCACCACAGGCAGAGGCTTAACTTACTATACCACAGCACCAGCCCCTAAATTTGTTTAGTAAGATCTTTCACTCCTATCAGACTGTAAATTCCATGGGAGAAGATACTACCCATATTTTTTTATATCCTTAGCACATTGCATAGGGCCTTGTATATAGTAGATGGACAATAAATATTTCTTAAATAAATGGATAATATGGAATATTCATACATTTGATTCTATATAACTACTAAAAATAGAAGTCAGTTATCAGTGGTTTATAGCTCAGGATGTTCATTCTTAATTTTTTTTCAGTATAAGAAATGTGGATGTTGAAGTTACAATTTTTCCATCTCTTCTATTATTTTCTGTCTCCATTGAAATTCAGACTTACTGACTTTGGCCTACACTTTTTCTTCTTCAAGTTACTCTAGAAATATTTGAGCACATAGGCTGATAAGAAAAAGAAGAGGAAAAATGAGACGAAAGAAAGATACTGAGGGGTAGGAGAAAGGTTTCCCAGTATAAAGGATTTAACCTATCTTGCCAAATGAGATTTTATGGGAATTTGATTAAAGAAATATTAAGTAGATGGACATTTCCATATTTTCATATTCAAATTTCAAGTAATGAAGTACTTATAAATATGGTATGTCTGACCTTAGTAGGGACATGAACTGATTGATAATTCTGGATTGATGGATCAGGGCACTTGGAATCGGAAACCTTACTTATTTGGGGTGAGGGGAGAGAAAGTGTTATATCCACTAATTCACTCCCTAAATGCCCAGAACAGCTGAGGCTGTGCAAGGGTCAAAACCAGGAGCCAGGAACTGAATCCAGGTCTCCTACATGGGTGGCAGGAACCCAAATGCTGGAACCATTACTGTCGCCTCCTAGAGTCCACATTAGAAGGGGCTGCAAATTGGATCCAGGAATTATACCCAAGTATATGTCACATGTGGGCATATTAACCACTAGGCCAAATGCCCATTCCTCCAGCCTATAGCTTTGATGTGCATATAAAATGCTGCTCTCTAAAAAGATTCTCCTCTTATCTTGTCCTTACTTGTGCTGGCACTACAAGTACCCAGGTAAGGGCAGACAGAGACATCAAAAAGAGCTAAGAAATTAGAATTAAGAGCTGTGAGTCACCTTGGGCTAGACAATAAAGGTTGATGTTCACAGATGTATTCATGGGTAAGAGGCTGACCGGAGATTTTATAATATGGAGCACTATAGGGCACAGTATCCATGGGAATAGATCTAGGAAAGTTTAATTTGTCCACCTGCTTTATGCTGTCCACATTTTTTTGTCTAAGTTTTTGTTATATTCAACAACATTCTGCTTTGGTTTATCCATTTTAAATACATCTCTTGCAAGACTCTGTGAGTTCCTTCTATGATAGAAATGTTGTTTTATGTGTCCAGCAGTGAGCAAAGGGTCTGATACTTAATAAGTGTTCTAGAGATATTTGTTGAATGGATGAATTTCTGTGTTTCCCAAATTTATTCCACATTCCCCAATCAGTTCTAAGCACATTTTGTTAAACTGTGATCACCTCTCTTATATATGATAGCTTTGTAGACTATTTTCAAGCATTAGTGAATGATTTAACCATTTAGTAGACAGAGATGGGCTATATGTGGCAGAAAATACTGAAGTGTGTAATCTTGGTACTTCAGGTCAAAATCACATGGAATGCTTGGCTAAAAATTCTAATTCCTGAGTCAAATCCTGGGTCTAATGTACCAGAAATTTCTGGATAGTGCTCAGGAATCTATCTAAAAAAAGTAATACTTTGCTTTTTGATGACCAGTATTGTGAATTTTAGATGATAGAGAGATGGAGGAGGAAGGGAAAATATTTCTAAGTGCATAGTTTTAGTTAGGCTTTTTTTCTGTCTGAGTGAGGGACAACTACTCTATAATTACTCTCCAGATTCCAAAGCAAACTAAGTAGGGTATACAAAGGAACTACAAAAACTACATGGAAAATGAAATTAAAAGATAAATTTATTTTGGTGCAAAAATTTTTGGAAAACTATGCATAATCATTTCATAATATGCATTTTGCCTTTACTTTTTGAAGACCCGCCCAGTGTGTATGTGTGTGTGTGTGTGTGCGCTGTGGCTTAATGGGATTACCACTAAGGTTAATTCACTCAAGTTATTTCTATGTTTTCATGTCATGCCAAGGATAATAAACTTTAAATATGGATATTTTTTATTTCTATCCATTTTTGTTTTATAATGGACTTAAGGGTTAATTGCTATTTGTTTACCTTTCTCCTTTATCCCTCACTGTTCAGAAAAATCAGTCATTAACCGGCCGGCGCTGCGGCACACTTGGCGAATCTCTGCCTGCGGCGCCGGCACCCTGGGTTCTAGTCCTGGTTAGGGCCCCAGATTCTGTCCCGGTTGCTCCTCTTCCAGTCCAGCTCTCTGCTGTGGTCTGGGAGTGCAGTGGAGGATGGCCCAAGCTTGGGCCCTGCACCCGCATGGGAGACCAGCAGGAGGCACCTGGCTCCTGGCTTCAGATTGCCGTAGGGTTGGCCATAGCAGCCATTTGTGGGGTGAACAGAAAAAAAGGAAGACCTTTCTCTCTGTCTCTCTCTCTCACTGTACACTCTGCCTGTCAAAAAAAAATTAGTTATTAACCAATAGGTATCTTATGTAAGGAAGAAAGATACAAACATTTATCCTAGAAGATACTGCAATTTTTCCCTAAAATAGAAAAAGCCAAGTTTTGTCTTAGATGAAAGCCATAAAGAGTAAAGGAAGATAAGGATACTCAAATTCAAATTGCTTTATTAAAAATTTGTTATTTTTAAAATGACAAATGGCATGTTGAGTACATAAAAATGTATACATTAAATAATATAGTTATTCAGAAAATAAGGTAGTTTCAGGACTATGTACTTTGAAAATAAAGAGATTAAAGTGGATTATTTCATATCTGCACAGTTCTTATGGCATAAATATGACAGGTAATCCTAACTATTTGAGCAAATGTCAACTGCCAGCAGACACCACCAGCTTATACTGAAGAAAAGTCACAAAGAAATCTAAAGAGATTCATCACACTGCGAATGGATAACATAGAATAAGACAGCAAGGTCGGCCGGCGCCGTGGCTCAACAGGCTAATCCTCCGCCTTGCGGCGCCGGCACACCGGGTTCTAGTCCCGGTCGGGGCACCGATCCTGTCCCGGTTGCCCCTCTTCCAGGCCAGCTCTCTGCTGTGGCCAGGGAGTGCAGTGGAGGATGGCCCAAGTCCTTGGGCCCTGCACCTGCATGGGAGACCAGGAGAAGCACCTGGCTCCTGCCATCGGAACAGCGCGGTGCGCCGGCCGCAGCGCGCTACCGCGGCGGCCATTAGAGGGTGAACCAACGGCAAAGGAAGACCTTTCTCTCTGTCTCTCTCTCTCTCTCACTGTCCACTCTGCCTGTCAAAAAAAAAAAAAATCTTAAAAAAAAAAAAAAAAAGACAGCAAGGCCAGCAAAAGAAGAAGGTGTTACAAGTATAATATAAAAATAGTTTTGGCAAGAAGAGGTTGAGGAGACACCAGAGTAGGCTATAATAATATCTATAACTCAAAGATGGGCCAGACCTAAATGTACACTTTGGCCTCCTTCCATCCTAAAATGTTCTATATTACCCCCCCCCCCAAAAAAAAAGGTCTTATGATTTATATCCAGTTCCAAGTCTCGACTGGTTCATGTTTCCTGTATTCAAGACTGCTGCATTCTTACAGGAAAACTAGCCATCTAGATCTCAAGTGAAGCACACAATTGATGTTTAAAAATAAAAGTCAAAGAATGGGAGTTGAGTCTGCATCACATACTGAGTACCTGGGTTTGATACCTGGCTCTGGCTCCTGACTTCAACTTCATTCTATTGCAGATCCTGGGAGGTAGGGGGAGATGGCTGAAGTAGTTGGGTCCCTGCCACTCACATAGGAGACTTGGATTGAGTTCCCCGGGCCACTGTGGGCATTTTGGGAGTGAATCAGTACATGGGGTACTCTGTCTCCCTGCTTCTCAAATACATTTAAGTAAATAAATAAATAAAAATCAACAGAGGAAGGCAAGTTTGTTTTTAAAATGAAATTAAGAGTACTAGTATATCTTTGATAAAGTCTACCAAATTAATTTAGTCCTGTGCATATGTTCAGATTGACATGAAATTGATGCATGAAGGTGAAATTAAATTGAGGGTAACTGCTGTATCATTAAAAAGAAAATAGAAAACTGGCATTTCTGTAAAAATGTCACGTTAATCATATAAGAGCTCATATATATGTGCATTGACAAGGAAATGTTGATGATTTTATTAATTGAATGAGGTCAAGTTTGATTCTAAATATTTTTGCATAGTGGGAATTTGTTATATTAAGTAATTTTGAAATTTAATGGATGACTGAGAAGGCTTAGTGATATATTTTATACCAAATTGATCACAGTGAAAAAAATCTTTGAAATAGATGTGCTTTTTATAATTATCGTATTCTGTGTTTAAATATAAAACTATGGGCTCCTATTAAAAGAAGTACTAACCCTAGGAGACAGAATAATGATCAATTGTTTCTATAATGAAACTATGATAATAAGGGTGTTAATATGCAAAAAATGAGTTCATCATAAAATGTAAACCAATTCACATGTGATACCCAGTACATATATAGAAATAAAACATCCTGATGATCAAAGAACATTCTGTACTCTATAATGTTGTTATCTGCTCAACCTGAGCCCTTATGAGTCTGATGAACGGGAATCCTCTCCATATCTTCAAATATCTGCTTCATGTTGCAATCAAACTGTGCTACATGCTTGTCCCTGTATAAGAATAGCAGATGTCAGCCGGCGCCGTGGCTTAACAGGCTAATCCTCCACCTTGCGGCGCCGGCACACCGGGTTCTAGTCCCGGTTGGGGCGCCGGATTCTGTCCCGGTTGCCCCTCTTCCAGGCCAGCTCTCTGCTATGGCCCGGGAGTGCAGTGGAGGATGGCCCAAGTCCTTGGGCCCTGCACCTGCATGGGAGACCAGGAGAAGCACCTGGCTCCTGGCTTCAGATCAGCGCGATGTGCCGGCCGCAGCGGCCATTGGAGGGTGAACCATCGGCAAAAAGGAAGACCTTTTTCTCTGTCTCTCTCTCTCACTATCCACTCTGCCTGTCAAAAAAAAAAAAAGAATAGCATATGTCTAGAGCACAGTGAAAGTGATTGGGAAAGATTTGTAAACAAGAGAAAACTTAAAAAGTATTTTCCAACTGGTAAGAGAAAGGCACTAACCTATCAGGACAATATTAGTGGACAGTGGGAGGGCCCCCTTTGCCTCATCAGGTGTTAATAATTCAGATGCTGTGTGATGGCCGGGCCTGAGAGGGTGGGCTTGGATATAACCTAAGTCACCTGGGTCTGAAGAAACTACTCATTTGGAAAGAGTGTAATTGCTCAAGAACTCCGACAGCTGAATCTCTCTAAATGCTAGGCTTCTGGACTTTTAGCCATAGAGCATGTTGAGTGAGTCTCTGGGGAAGGTTCCAAGCAAGATACAGACTTGAAGAGGTTTTGATTTTAGAAAGAACTTTGGTATCCATATTGAAGATGATACACTGCATGGGATTGAGGGAAGATGGAGAGGGTTGGTTTTAAGACCTGAGAAAAGGATTGAGGTAATGGCTGAGAAGAGAAACAATGAAGGTAAGAACTATTTTGGAATAATTTTATGGAGTTGGTGACACCTGGAATTTGGATGCTTTTGAGTTTGACTTCCAGGCTTCAGATTTGGGCCACCGTGAAAGGTAGTGTCATTACCTGGGAGAGGAGAAAAGGTCTAGTGGTGTCTGTTGTTTATCTGGATTGTTGGTTGGTTGGCTTTACTTAGTTTTCTGAGAGGAGTCATGTTTATAAGTTGCAAGCATAACTGCTAATGCCTTAACTTACACATACAAGTAGACTTCAGGGCCAGCAGGTGAATTTGCTGCCTGCTATGCCAGATGCCATACTGGAGCACCGGTTAGAATCTGGGCTGCTCCACTTCTGATCCAGTTCCCTGCTGATGTGTCTGGGAGGGCAGCGAACGATGGCCCAAGTACTTGGGCTCCTGCAACCCATGTGGGAGACCTGGAAGGAGTTCCAGGCTACTGGATTCAGCCTAGCCCAAGCCCCTATCATTACAGCCATTTGGGGAGTAAACCAGTGGATGGAAGATTTATTTCTGTCTCTCCCTTTCCCTGCCACTCTGGAATCCGGAGCCACAGCTAGAAATTGCAGGTATCTTAACTGGTGTTTTAACTTCTAGGCTAAATGCCTGCCCTACACTTCTGCTTTTTGAGTTGCACTTCTCAATATGGACAGCTTTGGATCCTCACATTATTTCCCATTTGTAGGGTAATGGACAGTAGGCTACTGGGGACATTTATAGAAATGCCACTTGAGTAATATTCTATCTACTGGATCCAGTAATATAAAAATGGACTTGTGTTTTGCATGTCTTTCTGTTTCATTTTTCAAGTAATTGGTATTGCACTTTACAAAAGAATCTATCTGTGATGAATTGGGAACAAAGAAACAAATACTGGACCTTGACCACAGATAATTTGAGAAGTAATACTTTATAGCATTTCAAGGAAAAAAGTGGCAATCTGGTAGGTGGTTTTGTGCTCTTGGTAACAGAGACTTTTTCTAATAAATGTGATGGTTTACTGCACTCCCTTCACATAGCCATCTATTGACCTCATATACAAATACAATCAAATGGCTTGTGTCATTCAAAGGGACACAATAGAAGAACTCATAATTTAACCAAAAAAATCCAATTTATGTAACATATTAAGAGAAACATTATCAACTTGTTTTCTTCTCAAAAGACTGTAGCTATTAAACTCCTTAATTACTTCATTTTCACTCTCAGTGTAACATTAGCAGTTTAGCACTTCAAGTACAAAAATGATTAATGAGTCTGAGAATTCATTCGCATACATATCACTTTGCAGCTTGACATAACCCTGGAGCCTGTTCTCTGTTGTAGCTATACACATACTTTCCTAGCAAATATCTTATTGCATATTAAATGTATAATCATTGCAAAATGCATAATTATAGTCATCTTTCCTATTTATTCCATGCAAATGGAAAATCTAACAAATCAAATACATTCAAATGTAACTAGGTTTTTAAATAAAAGTATAAATTCATAGGAACAGCTTGATTTTTCATTGTAACTATCCCCCCAATTCAATTGTGCTTTGAGCTCAACTGTCATCCATCTCAAAACATGTCTTTTCAAATTTTTGAACATGAAGGGAAACACTTTCAACTTCTATATTTGTATCTTCGTGAGTACTGAGACTTGGAAGAAATTATGACTAGAGAAATGACTGTATTGTGGACTCAGAGAATAAGATTTTATTTGGAATGACTTAAAAATATCTGCAGGGGACTATTTCTGTCTAAGCATCCATGACTTGCCTGGGTGACATGTGTCTACATATCTCATTTAGCTTTACTGAACTTCCTTTTTGATCTCCTCCAAGGTGATCCCATATTGCTGACTTTGTCTGTTTGTTCCCAAGGCTTAAACTTTTAAGTGTGATAGATGATACTCTTTGTCTTTGCCTTCTTCCTACTGCATTCTGTGGCGTTCACTCGTGACTGTGTATCGGCTCTGTTTAATAACCCTCTTCTCTCCACATGTTCATCCCTTGTAAGCTATGTCCCACCCTCATTGACCACTGAATCAGGAAGATAGAGCAAGCTTTTGCCCAGAACTCAGAAAACTGCATTTGTCAGGTGTGTTGCCAAAATGCAAGTTGTAGCTACTGGAAGCCCAGGGGCTTCTCATGAGCAAGTGAAGAGCTGAACTGCAGACCACTTGCTAGTCTGTAAATCAGGTCTCCAAATTGTTTCATTCATGTAGGTAAATCTATTTGGCATAAATATATGCCTATTTCCATTTGCTTTTTGGAAGGAGACATTTAGCATGGGACAAAATATTTGTTTGATCCATTGAACTGGACATGGTCAAATATTTAGTAGAATAAATTTTTAAAACCACACATGCATTCTAGTAAAGCACACACACTATTATAGCGTTGCAGAAATCTATTCTATAAATGCAGTCTTATGGTTGGACATCACTGAGTGCCAATCAGACCACTGAAATTGCAAAGCAATGCAATAATCTGAGGCATTATTCCCAAGTAAGACTTTTATAAGATTTTTATTTTCTTATTTGAAAAGAAGAGAGACACAGAGAAAGACTTTCCATTTGTTGGTTCACTCCCCAAATGGCCACAACAGCCAGAGCCTGGACCAGGTCAAAGCCAGGAGCCAGGAACTCAATCTGAGTCTTCCATGTGAGTGGCGGGGGCCCTAGTACAAGAACCAGTACCTGGTGCCTCCCAGGGTGCACATTAGATGGTAGCTGGGATGCACAGTGGATCCAGGACTCAAACCCAGGATATGTAATGCAGGTAACCTAAGCAGCTTAGCCTCTATGCCAAACGCTTGCCCCTGTGCCATAGTTAGGTAAGTGGCTTCTTTGTGCAGGGAGATATTAGAGTGAATGCAAGGGAAATAGATATGAGTGATGTCTTATGTCTGAGCTCAAAGATTTTAACAGAGGTGTGGGTAATAAACTCACATTTAACTGTAACTCAAGATAGTATAGTGTGCCAGTGTTGTGGCAAAGTGCTTTGGGCCACCACCTGCAGTGCTGGCATCCTGTATGAGTGCTGGTCCCTGTCCTGGCTGCTGCACTTCTGATCCAGCTGTCTGCTAATCTGCCTGGGAGGGTGGTGGAGGACGGTCCAAGTGTTTGGACCCCCTGCACCCACATTGAGACCTGGAGGAAGTTCCTGGCTACTGTCTTTGGCCTGGCCCTGCCCCAGCTGCTGTGGCCATTTGGGGAGTGAGCCAGCTGATGGATGACATCTCTCTCTGTCTTTCCCCCACCCCTCCCCATAAATCTGCCTTTCAAATAATATGTATTATGTATAAATATAAATACACATTGTATATATATAAAGTAATATATATTTAAACGATAGTGTACCAATTTGGGTCTCCAAGGTGGCAGGGGCTGAGGTCCTTAAGCCATAACCTGCTGCTTCCCAGGAGCACATTAGCAGGAAGCTGGAATGCAGAGCAAGCCAGACTCAAACCCAGGCACTGGCTATGGGATTCTGGTCCCAAGCAGTGGCTTCATGCCTAGGACAAGCACCCACCTTGCAAGCAATATTTTATTATTATTGTTATTGTTATTATCAAGACGCTCACTTGATAAATAAGATTGCCAGATAAAATACAGGATACTCAGATAAAACAAGGAAATTTTTTTGGTAATATGTCCCAAATATTACCTGAAACATGCTTATACTAATCTATATTTATCTCCAATACAAATTACACAGGGGTTCTGTATTTTTATTTACCAAATCTGGCGGCCCTGTTTATATGTGGTACTTCATAAGCAGCAAAGGTTAGTGGCTAGTAAGATCATTCCCACATCTCCAAATGTCACGGAATGGGGCAGGACAGGAGTGAAAGGAGACGCAAGAATGGCGTTGCGCAAGCGCTCTCCGCTGTTTACCTACGCTGTTTTGGCCTGGGCATGCGCTAGCCTACCGGGGCCTCTGCAAGGTCACGCTGGGTCACGCTGGCTCATGCTGGCTCATGCTGGCTCACGCTGGCTCACGCTGGCCCACGCTCTGCCACGCTCACTCACGCCCACTCACGCTCACCCACGCTCACCCACGCCCACTCACGCTCACCCACGCTTACCCACGCCCACTCACGCTCACCCACGCTCACCAGGTGAGAGCATTTGCCGAGCAACGGCTGTGCTCTGTGAAGGAGCGCTGGGGTGGGCCTGACGTGAGCCTCATTTCCTGGTTCCCCCTGGGCTCGGCTGCGTTAGACGCTAGGAAGTGCAATTTTTTATGGTGCTGCAGGATACTCAGTGAAAAACCTCAATAAAATTACGTCCAAATAGCCCAACCCTCACCTGCGTGGATTTTGCACTGGCTAAGAAGAAACAGTGGACCTCACCTATTTGTGGATTGGGCTAATGAAAATAATGGAACAAACAGTCTGATCAGTATAATGGATATGGGGCAACTGATGGTGAATATCTTCGTCTGGATCTTAGAGGACTGTCAAAGACAGGACCCAAGAAGAAAAAGCAGCAAAGACGAGAGATGAATTGGATTTCTCTAAAGGTATTTAAATCCCATACCTCTGAAGTATATGGGGAAGTGTATTACTGGGTGATTTCAAAATACATTTTCTTATTGGCAAACTGAATCTTTTGCTCTGTCCCTGGGGTTATATTAAGGTCAAGAAGAGTAGCAAAGCACAAATGAATTCAGACACAAAAAAACTTCCTAATTAGAACAAAAAACATGATTTCTGTTGATCTTTTTCCTTTCAGTTTGTTTTCCAAAAAGTGCCTCGCTGAAAAATCAGCTGTTGCTAATGAAAACTTTCTGACAGGCCCCCGACACTTTGATTTCTATCAGCTGGCTTCTTTGGTTACCTACCCACAACAAGTCGCTTGGTACATTGTTAAATATGTTGGTGACTTTCTGTAGTCATAGCCAAGAGAAAGTAGATTCAATTCCACCATGTACTGGGGACTAGATGTTACCAGTATTACCTATTTATACAGCAATGGTTATCTAAGTGTGCTATGTGTAAACAATTTGCATTTCGAATTAGATGGTCTTATTGTAGAGATATTTCCTAATGACAAGTCAGTACTACTTTACTTTTAGGCATAATTTTGAATTTGCTTAAGAATGACATTTCTATTGAGTTGTATACGTATTTTTTAGATAGTCATGGTTTTTTAAATCCCAATCAAGTGAATGGAATCATTCTTGGGTGAAGATATCTACTGAATTACCTTTTAAAAATACATTGTGGGGCCGGCGCCGTGGCTTAACAGGCTAATCCTCCACCTTGCGGCGCCGGCACACCGGGTTCTAGTCCCGGTTGGGGCGCCGGATTCTGTCCCGGTTGCCCCTCTTCCAGGCCAGCTCTCTGCTGTGGCCAGGGAGTGCAGTGGAGGATGGCCCAAGTGCTTGGGCCCTGCACCCCTTGGGAGACCAGGAGAAGCACCTGGCTCCTGGCTTCGGATCAGCGCAGTGGGCCGTCCGCAGCGGCCATTGGAGGGTGAACCAACGGCAAAAGGAAGACCTTTCTCTCTATCTCTCTCACTATCCGCTCTGCCTGTAAAAAACAAAACAAAAAACAAAACAAAACAAAAAAAATACATTGTGGGGGTTGGGTGCTGGCTTTGTGGCATATCAGGTAAAACTGCCACCTGAGACACTGGTATGCCCTACGGGTGCTGGATCGTAGTCTCAGCTGCTCCACTTCCCATGCAGCTCCTGGCTAATGGCCTAGGAAAAGCAGTTGAAGATGGCTGAAATCCTTGGGCCCCTGCCATGAACCGGGGAGACATGGAAGAAACTCCTGGCTCTTGGCTTTGGCCTGGCCCAGCCACAGCTGTTGTGGCTGTCTGGGGAGTGAACCAGCAGATAGAACATCTGTCTCTCCCTTTCTCTCTGTAACTCTGACTTCCAAATAAATAAATAAATCTTTAAAAAAATACATTTGGGAAATACACAGTGCCTACTACCCAAGATAGTTATGGTGACTAATTAATTAGCTTCTTCCCTAGATTTACAGTACGGTTGCCCTGTAAAATAGGTCACAAACTGGGTCTGCCTGAATCTTAAGTATGAATCTCATGTTTCCTGGGTTTGTATTGCAACTCTGAAATAAACTTACTGTCAAAGAAAAATAAGACAGTAATGGGCACCTTTGGAGAGCTGTGTTGTGTCATTTGTGTCTTCTGCTTCAGTTTTCATCAGAGGTGCTTACCTGACTTGGAACTTGTGCCCTCGTCCTAGTGACTGGACGCCCCATTTTTCTGGTTCTGGACAGCTTCCTGGGGACTGCAGATCTGATCCCTCCCCTCTCGGTGATTGATGTCCTGACCCTGTCTTAATACTATAACAAAGCACTATGGACTGGGTGGCTTGTAAACAACAGCAGTTTGTTTCTCTTAGTCTGGAGGCCGGAATTCAGAGTTCAAGGTGCCATGTTGGGAATTTGGTGAGAGCTGGCTTCTGGGTTGCACACTGCTGACTTCTTGAATCTTCCCATGGTGGAAAGCAGAGAGCAAGCTCTTTGGGGTATCTTTCATAAGGATACTAATCCAATTCAGGAGGGCTTCACTCTTTTTTTTAATTTTTTTTTTATTTTTGACAGGCAGAGTGGACAGTGAGAGAGAGAGGGAGAGAGAAAGGTCTTCCTTTTGCCGTTGGTTCACCCTCCAATGGCTGCCGCGGTAGCGTGCTGCGGCCGGCGCACCGCGCTGATCCGATGGCAGGAGCCAGGTGCTTCTCCTGGTCTCCCATGGGGTGCAGGGCCCAAGCACTTGGGCCATCCTCCACTGCACTCCCTGGCCACAGCAGAGAGCTGGCCTGGAAGAGGGGCAACCGGGACAGGATCGGTGCCCCGACCGAGACTAGAACCCGGTGTGCCAGCGCCGCAAGGCGGAGGATTAGCCTAGTGAGCCGCAGCGCCGGCCAGGGCTTCACTCTTATGAGCTAATGATACCCAAAGGCCACACCTACTAATATCAGCATTTTGAGGATTAGGTTTTCACAATATGAATTTTGGGAGAGACCCAAACATTCTGTCTGAAGCAAATCCCCACAGTAAGCTGTGATTTCCTTAGAATTTCTGTAGTTAGATGGCATCTGGGGAGCTGCTTAGGTAAAGGAGAAAAACAACTTGCTTTGAAGTGTATTTGCTTTGCATATTTTTGGGGTGGCTTGAGGGTAGTTATGGAAATTCATAAAGGGCGTTCTTATTAGCCATTCATTGGTAATGCCACTGGAATCATGCTGGGAATAAAAAAGAACTATTTATTCAGTTTTGTGTCCCTGGATTTGCATGTGAATCGTATATAGCTATAGCTATAGTTAATATATCTTGGGTGATTGATCTGTTGTCATAAATTCCTAACTCTAGATTCCAAATAGCTATGTCCATCTAACACTTGGGGTGCCATAATTCTCCTACTTGAAGTTCTTTGTTGACAAATGCTAGCTTTGGGAACTACTTATTGCCTATTATATCCTCCAGTTACAAAGGTGTTCAACATATTGTGGGCCAGGGAAAGTATACTATAGTGTTAAGATTTATCGTAAAACAGCCCTGGAACTGAATTTGTTTTATGCCAGTGACCTGGTGACTTGACTTCTATGATCCTGTTTTACAGCTTTATAAAATGAGGATAATCATAATATTCATTCTCTCACAATGATAATGAGGATCGAATGGGGAAACTTAAGTGTGTAACATAGACTTGACAATCAGGAAATACTCATCAAAGTGTCCTCATCTATCATGCTGAACAAAGATGGACTTTGTCCCACACACTTTGGGTTGTTGTAGATACATATAGATATTCAAAATTCAGAGTCATTCATTCAATAAACTATCTCTTAAGTGCTACTCAATTCCAAGTCCTCTGCTAAGATGAGCTGAAACAGAAAGTTATTAGAAATAATGATAGGGAATATGACAAGTTAGAGTTAAAAATACCTGGAAGAAGAATTGGGATGGTGAAAAATACAGCTCAAAAAGTTGCAGAGAGTGAAAAAATGGTAAGAATTTGAGTTGGCTTCAATGTACGAAATTAAAAGGTGAGCTTGGATGCATTGCTGAGGCTGGGCAGGGTAAAAATGTTAAGAGTCTTCTAATATGGGTTTGATGAAAAACTACACAATGCTTCCCAGGCACAGACAGAGAATGTCTGCTTTGGTTCTGCTGCCTCTAAATATGTCACCATTATGAATGCACGTTGGTGGTTTTCTAATTGTGTATTTACATATACAAATTGAATTTAGTCCAAAAAATCCTTGAATGCAGTATGACCAGCCATCTTTTTTGCCTATGCCCAGGGGATTTCCTAGAAAGCAGGACTTCCATTGTTAAAAATTTTGAATGTCAGGGCCGGCGCTGTGGTGTAGCAGGTAAAGCTGCTGCCTGCATTGTCTGCATTCCGTATGGCTGCCAGTTCTAGTCCTGGTTGCTCCACTTCCAATCCAGCTCTCTGCTATGGCCTGGGAAAGCAGTAGAAGATGACCCAAGTGCCTGAGCCCCTGCACCTGTGTGAGAGACCTGGCAGAAGCTCCTGGCTTCAGATCGGCACAGCTCTGGCCATAGCAGCCACTTGAGGAGTGAACCCGTGGATGGAAGTTCTCTCTCTCTCTCTCTCTCTCTCTCTCTCTCTCTCTCACACACACACACACACACACACACACACACACTCATTCACTCTCTCTCTCTGCCTCTCTGTAACTCTTCCTTTCAAATAAATAAATAAATCTTTTAAAAAGAATTGTGAATGTCCCAGACACGCTGAGATGAATTGGTCACACTACTCTTTAAAACTGTGGACAGGACTGTGTCCTCATCTTCATGTATCCCAGAACCTTGCACAGTTTTTGATGCATTGACTGAACTCTGTAAGTTCTTTTGTTGACCTGTTAGTTTCAACCACAGCTTGGAGATATTGAGAGGCAGTCAACTAGAATAGACTGTGGTTCCTAAGGCTGAGAAATTAGGAAATATACGGCTTTAAAAATGTGTTTGAGAGGCAGAGAGAGAGAGAGATCCTGTCTGCTGATTCACTCTCCAGATGCGCACAGTGGCTGCGCTGGGTGTCACCCTTGAGCCATCACTGCTGCTTCCCAATGTCTGCATTAGCAGGAAGCTATGGAACCCTGGTACTCGGATAGGGGATGCAGGTGTCCTTACTGCTAGCAAACACCTTCCCCAGTACAGTTGTTGTACTGCAGGTAAAGGTAAGAAGAAAAAGCCAGTCTCATCTGTAGTATTGGCTAAAGCTGTGGTTTTTTTTTTCCCCTCTCTAGCCTGAATTTGTAATTTTATGCTATGGTTTTCTTTGGACCTTGAAATTTCACAATATAGAAAAATTGTGCTTTGCACTCAACTGGGGAGAAGCATCAGCAGGTAATAAAATCAGAACAGGGTATCGAATCAGAATAACTGAATAGCAGGCACTGCTCTTTACCCCACTAATACTATATACTTGCCTAAGTCACTTAAACTCTCCAAGTGTTATTGCCCTCAACCAAAAACATCTGTATGATACATTTCTTATAGCAAACAGGCACATTTTTTTTATAAAATAGATTCACAAACATTAAAGGGTGAAATAAATTCTTATTATTCTAATTACCTGTCATGCTATAATGATAGTGATATGCTGATTGAAATTATTTAAATCATTGTTGCCAAGGTGTGGTACTGAGAAGAACTCAACTACCCAAGTTGGATTTCTATATGTACATTTGAAGAATATTTGTAAATACAACAGATCTCTATACTCAATTCACAGTCAATAACATAAGTGAAATTATCCAAAATTTAAATCTTTAGCCTCCTGTTATGCCCACACTGTCTCAATAGCTCATGAATTTTAGTTTTTTCCTCAAGTACTTCAAAAAGACTCTCTTAAAAATTGGAGAAAGCATGACTAAATAAATCAAAAGGACAAAGGGCCATGCCCATTTCAAGTTTTGCCTTATAATCATAATGAAAATTTAAGGCACCCCTTATTTCCTGATTGCTGAAAGGAATATCCTAGTTGTACTGTTATATGTAAAATTAGAAAATTAATTCTAACACATTGACCAGTCAGAAGCATATGATCATATTTAACAGCAAATAAAAAAGTTACTGATTGCATTTAAAACTACATTTTGTCTTTGCAATTTTTCTATTGTGAAGGTAAACTTTGCTAGTAGTCTGATGCTCATGTGTAAGTTTCTCATGCTGCGGTAAAATTATTAGGCTTTTACCCAGTTGGCCATGATGTCTGCCAAGGAGCTTTGATGACAGAGATGTCTGGAAGCTTAACACATCTGGTCAGCAGAGAAATTTATTTTGGCTGGAGAAATTAAAAATCTTTTTCTGATAACTTACTGTGCTACATTGGAATCTGGGCCATCCTACAGACCCATAGTGTGTGGGCATTTTTCAGTGGAAGGAGCATTGAAGTTACTGAGCTGTTTTCTCTGCAGAGCCAATTTAATACAAAACATGATTGAAACCAGTAGTTCTGCACTGGTATTTGTTTATTTTCCAGTGGTTTCCTAAATTAGTTTTATAGTATTCAGAGCATAGTGTTAAATTGATTCACCTTTCTTAGGATGAGAATTGCAAGCAATTTGATTAGTTTTTCTCTATTTTCGTTTTCTGACATGTTCTGTTATAACTAAGAAAAATTATAGCCCTTGCTTCTTACTGAAAATAATTTATATTCAATAGTGTTTTTGTGGCTGCATAGAATATAATCTGTATAGGCTTAAATATCAACATTTGTAACTGTATGGGTATCATGGTATTCAGAACATTCCCAAAGACAAATGGCACTTCTAAGTGTTCATGATAGAGTTTATCCCTCAGACCTTATAATTGAACTTTGCAAACCAGACACATTCCCATGTGTTTTAATCCAGTGAAGCAAGGAAAGAATGTTAAAAAAATAATTAGGAAGGTTTTTATATGACTACTAAACATGATAAATGATGGGAGTCTTATTACCATGAGAGATATAAGTATTGATCCCTCAGTTAAAAGCCGCTAAATGAGTGAATGAGAAGTTAAAAGCTGAAAGGAGGTCTGATAGCTTACCTCCTGGGGTGCTGCTTTGCTCTAACAGAGTTCCTGACCACCTGCTGGGAGGAGTGATGCATGGGCAGGCCTTGGTTTCTCTTCCCTCTCCTTCCAAGCCTTTCACAGCTGAGTTCACTACTGCTCTTCCCCCCCTCGTTTTACTTCCTTACTTTCCGTCCAATTTTCTTCATGGAACAGGACCCTGGCACTTTATCTAACTCTTGTTAATTCTGTCTTCTGGTTGTGCCTTCTGATATCCACTACCTGCTTTCTATTTTTTTTTATTTTTTTAAAAAATTTTGTTATTTTTTAAATTTTTGACAGGCAGAGTGGACAGTGAGAGAGAGAGAGAGAGAGAGACAGAGAGAAAGGTCTTCCGTTGCCGTTGGTTCACCCTCCAATGGCCGCCGCAGCTGGCGCACCGCGCTGATCCGAAGGCAGGAACCAGGTGCTTCTCCTGGTCTCCCATGGGGTGCAGGGCCCAAGCACTTGGGCCATCCTCCACTGCACTCCCTGGCCACAGCAGAGAGCTGGACTGGAAGAGGGGCAACCGGGACAGAATCCGGCGCCCCGACCGGGACTAGAACCCGGTGTGCTGGTGCCGCAAGGTGGAGGATTAGCCTGTTGAGCCACGGCGCCGGCCCACTACCTGCTTTCTAGTGGTAGTACAGTAACTACAACCACCTGATAGTCCCACCACCCAACTTGTAAAGAATCCCTTATTTCCAATACCGTCTTTATCTCAGTCCTTTTAAAAATGATTAATTCTAGTGGGCTTTTCTAATTGCTAATTTCCAAGGTCCTTTCTTAAAAGGCCAGTGCTACCTGGTGAATGTCAGTTTGAAAGGCATTTCCCTAATCACTGTCCTCTGGGGTTAGAGCTAAACCTATAGGTGGGAGTGACTTGTTAGGACACGATTCATGATTTTTGTTGGCCATTGTCTTTCCCATACCCAGGAGTGCCTGTAACATTTGGATCCTTAGTATTGAATATGTGAATGAGTAAATGAATGTTTCTTTGTCAAAAATTGTGTAGGGCAGTTGCAAAGGATGGATGCTATTTATTTAACTGTCAGTTTGGAGCTGTTTAGGTCCTATGTATGGTCACAGTGTTTGAAATGTGTGAGGAATCTGCACTTGTAGTTGGATCTGTATAGTCAAATAACAATCTTCATTTTTCTGAGAGGTGATGCAGAAGCACAGGCATTCTGGGTATTGTAGGCACTTTTCCTTTCAGTTTTGTTTTGCCAATCACACAATATTTTGTAAGTTAAATAATTAACTACTTTAAAGATTGGATTGATCTCAAACTAAATAGAAGCTTATTCAGCTTAGAAGTCATCTAATTTTCTAGTAGTTCACTTTCTAGTCATATTTTCTTTTTAATTTGATAATTTTAATTTTTAACAGATATTCAATGTGATTTATAGATAAAACCCTAATAAGATATTCCCTTCCTCTTTCAATCTCTGTCTCCCCATCTCCCTCCCACCATCCTTCCTTCTTCCTTTCGTTTTTTATTTTTTGAGATAGCATATCTTAAATTTACATTGCAATAGGAAGGCTTAATATTTTGCCAAATAAGAAGTTGAAAAATAAAAAGCAAAAGAATCTAGTTTAGTGGGAATATAGACAATGACCATAAACAATAATTGAATGGAAAAATGACCATTTCATCCATATACAGTATATTATAAAGTAATCACAGATCACTGAAACTATAGTAGTATAACATTATTAACTTGGTTTCATAAAGGTATAAAACAAAGTTTTACAAAGCTGTATTTGCAGCAATACAAATATATACAGACATTTCTTTTGTTTTTTTAATTTTAGCTCTTATAAATAAGGGAGAACCTGCAGTATATATCTTTTTAGGTCCAGTTTATTTCATTCAACATGATGTCCTCCAGTTGCATCCATTTTGCTGCAAATGATAAACTTTAATTCTTTTGTACAGCTGAATATTATTCTAAGTGTATCTTTACCATGTTTTCTTTATCCATTCATCTGATGATGGACACCTTGGTTGATTCCATGCTGCTATAAACAGTGGTGCAGGTATTTCTTCTTTTTTTTAAGAAAAGATTTTATTTATTTATTTGAAAGGCAGAGTTACAGAAAGGCAGAATCAGAGAGAGAGAGAAAGGTCTTCCATCCCCAGATGACCACAACAGATGGGGCTGTGCCAATCTGAAGCCAGAGCTTCTTCCAGGTCTCCCACAGGGGGTACAGGGGCCTAAGGACTTGGGCCATCTTCTACTGCTTTCCCAGGCCATAGCAGAGAGCTGGATTGGAAGTGGAGCAGCTAGGACTTGAACCAGCGTGTATATGGGATGCTGGCACTGCAGATGGTGGCTTTACCCTCTATGGCAAAATGCCGATCCCTGTATCTCCGATACACTGTGTTCAGGTCTTTTGGGTATATACGCAGTAGTGGGATTGCTGGATCATGTGGCAAGCCTATTTCTATTTTTTTTAGAGAAATCTATTACTATTGTCCACAGTGGCTGCGCTAATTTACAATCCCATCAGTGGTATAGCAGTGTTCCCCTTTGTCTACATCCTCCCCAGCATTTGTTACTCTCTGTGTTTTTGATTTTAGCCATTCTGACAGGAGTGAGGTGATAGCTCATTGTGCTTGTGATTTGCATTTCATGCATGGTTAGTGATGTTGAGCATTTTTTCATGTATTTGTTGGCCATTTGTATTTCTTCTTTTGAGAACTGTCCATTGAAGTCCTTTACCCATTTTTCAGTGGGATTAGTTGTTTTTTTAAACTTGCTGCTGTATTCAGGATATTAATCCTTGGTCTGGTGATTTGCAAATATTTTTTCCCATTCTGTTAGATATCTCTTCACTCTATTGATTGTTTCCTTTTCTGTGCAGAAACTTTTGAGTTTGATATAAAGAAATATAGCTTTGCTTTTGTTGCCTCTGCTTTGGGAGTCTTGTCCAAAAAGTCGTTCCCTACACCAATGTCTTGGAGTGTTTTCCCTATGTTGTTGATCCATCTTGAGTTGACTTTTGTATATTGTGAGAGATATGGATCTAATTTCATCCTTCTACATATATACCTCCAGTTTTGCCAGCACCATTTGTTGAAGAGACTGTCTTTATTCCATTGTGCGGTCTGACCACTATTGTCAAAAATTAGCTGGCTGTTTGTATGTGGATTAATTTCTGGGCTCCCTATTCTGTTCCATTGATCTATGTATCAATTTTTATGCCAATGCCATGCTGTTTTAATTATTGTAGTATGCTTTAAATATTTGTAGTATGCTTTGAAGTCAGGTATTGTGATGTCTCCAGGTTGATTTTTCTCACTCAGGATTGCTTTGGCTATTTTGGGTCTTTTGGGATTCCATGTGAATTTTAGGATTGCTTTTTCTAGCTCTGTAAAGAATGTCATTGGTATTTTGATAGGGATCGGATTGAATCTGTAGATTGCTTTAGGTACTATAAACTCTTTAATGATATTGATTCTTCTGATCCATGATCAAGGAGTATTTCTGTATTTGTGTGTGTGTGCCCTTGATGATTTCTTTCATCAGCGTTTGATAATTTTCATTGTAGAGATCTTTTACTTCTTTCATTAAATTTATTCCCAAATTTTTTTGTGGTTATTGTGAATGGAATTTCCTTCTTGATTTTTCTTTCTGTGAGTTCATCATTAGCATACAAAAAGCTACTTTTTTTTGTATGTTTGTTTTGTAGCCTGCAACTTTACTGAATTGGTTCTAACAGCTTTTTTATAGAGTGTTAAGGTTTTTCCATGTACAACGTCTTGTCATCTGCAAACATGGATAATTTGATTCCATCTTTTCCAATTTTGATGCCATTTATTTCTTTTTCCTTCCTAATTGCTTTCACTAAAACTTCCAGTACTATATTGAATAATAGTGGTGAAAGTGGACATCCTTGTCTTGTTGAAGATCTGAGGGGAAACGCTTTCAGCTTTTCTCCATTCAGTATGATATCACTGTTGGTTTATGATATATAACCTGTTTAATTTTGAGGAATGTTCTTTCTATACCCAATCTGTGGAGGGTTTTTATAATTAAGGGATGTTTTATCAAGTGTTTTCTCTGAATCTATTGAAATGACCATATGGTTTTTGTTTTTCATTCTACTGATTTATGACATTTATTGCATTTTCTTTTATAATAATAGTATTTGCTTCATGATTTTGGGGACCCAACAAGATAAAAAAAAAAAGAAAATAGTCAACACCTCCTGTTGACCTAGGTATAATTTTATATTGTGAACAAATTGCTCCCCTCCTGTCTCACCTGCACACAGTCTCACCATCCCACTTCCCCATTCAATCAGTGGGGCAATACAATGTAAAAGCCTGCTGTTTGACATGCGGATATACTCTGGAGATACAGTGATGAAAACAGCCATCACAATTCCTTTTTTCATTATTGACTTTGTGACAGCAAAATATTTTTAGGGAGGAATATTTTATCTATTGACTATCTATATTATGTAAGTTAAAATAGGTACAATGGCCATTTATTCTAGATTTATTTTATCTTTTCTCATTTTTAAATGGTCTGAATTATTTACCTACATTTCATGCTATGTGTCCTGATTTTGGTTTTGGAAAATGTGATCCTTTTAGAGGTCTATTTGTTTTCAAAAAATAACCACTTCAAAATTTTTGGCTTTTTGTGGGTCAAAGTGGAGCTTGAAGAGAAGAAAGTTTCACAACGTTTAACCATCTGGAAAACTGGAGAGTACCTAAGTTTATGTGTTTTCCATGAATTATTATGAATTTGAATTTTAGACCAAATTAACTTTTTGAACTTGAAAATAGCTCTATTTTTATATTATGTGTTCATTGTGTGCACATTTTATGCACTTAAATCTTTAGATCGGTGTGCCAGTTAATATGGGTTTGGAACAAGTAAGAATTAAGTACTTCTTTATATTAATACCCAATACAAACACTAAGAGAAAATAGACTGCTTGGTAAATATGAGAAATCTTAAGTAATGATTCAAAATGATAAATAATGGGCAGATGGACATGATGTTTTAGGTAATGGACATGCATGTCATTTGGCTGAAATTATTAAACATATAATAACATGCCACCATTTGGTACTCACAAATTCTTGACCTATAATAGCAACAGTGAACACATGTTTTCTTGGTGTTTATTCGTTTTAGAGTTATGACTTCAGATGCTTAAAATTCATCATTCCGTTTCTCCTTTCTATAGCCTACACTGAATGTTTATTGCTGCTATTCCTTCTTCATTCCATAATAATATTCAAAGGCACATTTCAGGGCATCCTTATCGTAGCTTTTTTGAGTTGCACTACTCTGATTTGTCATGTAATGGGTGCTTGAGCATGTCAGCCATTCTGTGTGTGTTTGCTAAGCCCCAGTGGGGTAGTATAAATGGGCATTGCTGTTAGGCTTAGAGACATGCTGGATCACAAGACCTATTGGCTGCTTACTTTGTCCCACTATTGAACCCACCCCAAGAGCATAATATATTGAGTATCTACCATCTTTACAGCATTTTGCTAGTTACTGTGGAGAATATTGGGGTGAGATGAAGGCAGTGCTGGATGGGAGAGTAGTAAGAAGTACAAGCAGGGGGATCTGCTTTTAGTAGACTGTAGTTTTGTTGAGGACAACAACCATACACAAAAACAATTAGAAATCAGGCGAGGGCAGCTGAGCAGACAACGATACATCTACTGTGCTGAGTCAGTTCTTCATGATGAAGAATGTCTACGTGGGCAGCACGAGTGTAGCTCACTTCATTAATAGTCTGCCTTTTCAATCAGTAGTCCTCCATGTTGGTACTTTGGCACAGGGACAGTTACAACTCACCTCTGTAAGTGTTAAAGGAAATGTTTCTGGAAATACCTTAAGTGATAATGGCCTCACCACATTTAACTTTTTCTCACCGCACTTAATTTTTCATGCATCACATTCTTGTTGCATTTCTTCATCCTCTAAATTTAATCACTGCAATTAGAAATCGGGAAGGAGATACACACACACACACACACACTCACACACTTACACACTTTACTGGTCTTTAGGAAGATGTCAGCTTCATCATAGATTAAACACCCAAGGAGAGAGAGGGTTCAAAAGTTCCCATGGGAACGGACATTTGCTGCAGTGGTTATGATGCTGCTTCAAATGTTCACATCTCATACTGCAGTGCTTGGTTAAAGTCTTAGTTCTACTTTTGACCCAACTTCCTGCTAATGCACACACTGGGAAGACAATAGATGATGGCTCAAGTACTTGGATCCCTGCCACCCTTGTGGAAGACCTGGGTTGAGTGTCTGGCTTTTTTTTTTTTTTTCCAAACAGGCCCAGCTCTGGTTGTTGTGAGCATTTTGGGAATGAGCCAGCAAATGGAAGATTGGTTTCTGGGTTTCTGTTTCTGTCTCTGCCTTTCCAGTGAAAAGAAAGTTCACATGGATGTGCTGCACTCTGCGATATCCTATCTTCTGTGTGCATGTCAAGAGCATTTGCTTTATGAGTTTGTCTTTTTGGGGGCTTGTATTATGTTTTAGAAGATTTTACTAGCATTCTCTAAATCTGAAGACTCACATCCTCACCTTGATTTCTTTAAAAATATTTTTTTGCGAAGTAGACACAGACACACATGCACACACACACAGACAGACAGACTGCTCCTATCCTGTGATTCAATTCCTAGATGTCCACAGTAGTCTGAGACCCAAAGCTCAGAGCCAGGTCTCTCACATGGGTGGAAGAAACCGAATTGCCTGAGCTGGTCACATTAGTACGAAAATGGAGGCAGTAGCCAGAACCAGAGCTCAAACCCAGGTGTTACTGTATGAGATGTCAGCATCTCAGCTGGAGTCCTAACTGCTGGGGCAAATGTCTACCCACGGACCCTGATTATTTTCTGTTTATATGTGTTTGATTATTTATTTGAGAGGGATATTGAGAGGGAGACGGGGAGGAGGAGGGGGAGGGAGGGAGAGAGGGAGGGAGGGAGAGAGGGAGGGAGAGAGGATGGAACTGGGCCAGACAAAAGAAAGGGGACTAACAAGACTTGAAATTTGTTAAGAGAATAGATCTTAAGTGTCTTTACCATAAAATGAAGAAAGGAAGAAAGTGGTAACAATGTGAGGAGATGGATATGTTAATTGATTTGATTGTAGTAATAAATTTCATAATGCATACACATATGAAAACTTCAGTTTGATTCCTTTGTGTGCGTAGTTCATATTTGTCAATTATACCACCAATAAAGTTGGGAAAAAATGCAAACCAGTGACATTTAGTACATTTATAATGTTGTATAAGCATCACCTCTATGTAGTTATAAAATATTTTCATCACCCCAAAAGGAAACCTGTATGCAATTTGTTATCCCTTGTTTCCCTCCCAGCAGGCTCTCTCAATCACTAATCTGCTCTCTGTCACTATGGATTACTTATTCTGGATATTTCATATAAATAGATTAGTACAATATGTCACCTTTTGGGTCTGGACTATTTTACCTAGCATATTTTTGAGGTTTACCCAGTCCATGTTGTAGTGTATACCATTCTTGCCTTATTTTCATGGTTAAATAATACTCTATTGTACAGATATACCACATTTGTTGATCCAGTCATCTGTTTATGGACATTTGAGTTCTTTGCAGATTTTGGCTACTATAAGCAATGCTACTTGGGATATTCATGTAGAAATACTTTCTTCGTTCTGTTTCTCATTCTTTGAGGCATACATATCAGGAGTAGAATAAATAAAATATGAGTATGTTTCAGGTTCATCCTAACCAAGGAACTTATAGAGCCTCCATTCACAAGGATGGCATGAATACTGGTATGGTCATGCATTTCCTTGCAATTTAACAATGAAAACTTCAAGTTATTTTAAAAATATTTGAATAATCACTGATTTCTTTGTTTCTGTGAAGTTTGAAGTTTAAATATTTAAAATTTTAATCTTGCAGTCATCTTATTCCTGAAATTCAAGACTGCTTTTAGAACATATTTTAAATTTGAAGAGAGCACTAATATATAGTTTTAGCTGCTGTCTATTGGTATATGGTGTTTAGCAGATCCTTTTTTAAAAAGATTTTATTTATTTATTTGAAAGAGTTATACAGAGAGAAAAGGAGAGCCAGGGAGAAAGAGAGAGAGAGGTCTTCCGTCCACTGGTTCACTCCCTAATTGGCCACAATGGCCGGAACTGCGCTGATCCGAAACTAGAGCTTCTTCCCAGTCTCCCACTTGGGTGCAGGGGCCCAAGGATTTGGACCATCTTCTACTGCTTTCCCAGACCACAGCAGAGAGCTGGATCGAAAGGGGAGCAGCTGGGACTGTAACCGGAACCCATATGGGATGCCGGTACTGCAGGCAGTGACTTTACCAGCTATGCCACAGTGCCCGCCTCTAGCGGGCCCTTTTGATTCAAGGACACATGTGTTAATGGTCTTTATAGAGAAGCTAAACACACTAATAAATTCCTTAGTTTTATAGTTGGGAATGACAAATCATGAATTTTTAAAATCTTAGAGCTGGAGACAGCCTTTAATGAAATCCTCTTGATGAGGACCTTTTGAGATAAAATTGCCCAGGAAACTAACTACTCTTTAGAGACCTTGAGTTCATATTGGATTGCTATGTAACTCGCGCCTGTGTATTTTGAGACCAGGAAAATAGATCTCAGGGAAAATTGAAGTGGGCAAGCGAGGTTCCCTACTTATTGTCGGTGAAATAAAGGAGCTGACATGCCTTGTTAGGGTAAGTGGGTCTCATCATCCCTCAGTGGCTTCTACCAGACCAGCCAGCACAAGGAATGACCTCCTTCCTCTAAGGAGAGGAAATAGTTCTTTGTGATTGAAGAAGGGGAGGAGGAAGGAGGGTGGAAAAAGGAAGTAGTGTGACTTACAGTAATTTTGAAATGGAAAGGACCTGAGGGGTCACTTTAGTTCAATTTCTCTACTTTAAATAGAAAGGAATTGGCTTAAAGCCTTATGGTGATAGCCCAGTGGGCTAAAATCCAACTGCATGCTTCCCTTAGGTATCAGTATCTCATGGCTGCTACAAGAAATTATGGGACACTTAATGACTTGAACAACAGATTTATTGTTTACTGTCCTGAAGGTCAGAAATCAGACAGAGATCCCCTCAGGCTACATTCAAGGTGTTGCTTGGGCTGCATCCTTTTCTGGGAGTCTAGGGAAGAACCCATTGTCTTTCCTTCGCTGTTTCCAGAAGCTGCCCACATTCTTCGGCTTCTGAGCCCCTTCCACCTTCAGGGTCAGCAGTCCTGTTATTTGTAGCTCTGTTTCCATCATAGCAACTATTCCTCTCTCTCTGACTGCCCTGCCTCCCTCTTTTACTGATAAGGATCCCTGGGGCCTAGCTGAGTAATCCAGGATATTCCCTCTATCTCAAGATCGGAATGCTTGACAGTATAGCCTCTGGCCTCACTTTCTAATCAGTGTCATGAATCCCACATTTTTTGATATTAGTGTCCCTGTTTCCAAGAAAAAATATTGTATATGTGTATGCATTAGTATTTACATGTGAAGTGAATATGGTAACATGTTAAAAATTGTTAAATATTAAAATTAAGGCATAAAATGTAATTATCCTTAGTTGCATTAGGAAAATCTCTGTTTTCATGTAAAATAACATGTTCATGGGTTCTAGGAATTTGGATATGTGTATCTACCACACTCTGGCTACTTTTGTTTTTTGAAGGAGAATGGGTAGAAGGAAAGAAAATATACACTGCTCTCTTGAAGACCTTTGTAGATTTATTTCATTGTATTTCCACCCATGGAAAAATGGCACCTTATATGTGTTATATTTGCATGTACTATTTTATTTCATTGTTCCCCCCTTTGATAGAGGCAACTAAATCTTAAAATGTAAGTGAATTTTCAGAATAAATGGTGGTGGTGGGATATGAACTTCATATATTTGAGTCTAAGCCCAGTTGTTCACAATATTTTATCGACCACCTTAATTCCTTGAGACATTATTTGAAGTGATCGAAAGGTAAGATATCATATGTCAATTGGTTTGTGGACATGCTTTATCATGATAACATCCACAAAGCATCTCCTACAAGAAAACACTGCTGCTTCTGGATTTATGGTTTAAGATACAGTAAGACTTCTGGTCCCTGTACAAATAGACTGATCTATTTTAAATGAAGTTGATTCTAACACGTCCTAGCTTACTTTCTGACTATTCAGAAGGAAAAGACCCAAGAATGCTGATTTCTTTTTCTGCATAATTGTAAGTCTTTAGAAACCAAGTAATCAGTGTAAGTGCTACATAATGCTGTGTGTATTTTTTGACATTCCATAAATTTGGGATTATTCTTGAGGGTAAGAATTATGGTTTGTTTACTTTATGATTCTCGGCTAAGAGCTAAGTACTTAACCCTTTGTAGGTTTTTATTAAATTTGGGATACTTGTAATTATTGAATACTGACTAGACCTTAAACAAAGAAAAGAACTGCAAGTTTTCACTTTGTGGTTTTAATTTGATTTGATTTCTAAATAAATCTTATATTGATAAGCATAACTGTTAACTACTAAATCAGTCCAAAATGAGAGATTGAGAGATTTTGTGTGTCTTCGAAGGCTCTTTGCTTGACTTTAGGATGTAAAAGACAAAGTAAGTAACAGAGAGTAGGAGAAATTTTTACCTTGGGAGTCTGAGGAACTGGTTGGAACAAGGAAAGTTGTAATTCTAAATACTGAACTAATTAACTTTTTTTAAAAGGAATTTATTGATATCTTAGATTCCCAGGGCCACAGCAAATGCATGCTAATTACTACAACACAATTCTCATGTTAATGTGATATTAATACAAAGAGAACAGATTCAATGTAGTTCATAGACATGGTTTTAAGAATACATTAATTTCCTTCCTCCTTCCCTCCCTCCCTCATTCCCTCCCTCCCTCCTTTCTTAACTGAGATAACATATTTTTAATTTACTGTATAGTCAAGGCTTATAGCTATTGCCTATTGTCTTGCTGAACTATGGTCTTCTTACTTGAGCTAGTTAATTTTCTAAGAACCAAAACAAGGTACCACTGGAATATGTGACTTTAAGCATACAATAAATGGTCCACAAAAATTGGCTACCAAGACTGAATCAACAGCCTTCCTCTCTTAATTGTGACATGAATTGATTGACTTCCTTGATGAAACCACAACTGCCTATTTGTGCCAGCATCCACCCAGGTTAGACCCACCATCTTAAGCCCTCCATAGTTCTCTCCATTATTTATGTTGATATTTACAACTTAAAAACCATTTACAATTGTGGTTATGCTGACCAACAGTCCTAATCATTTTCCAATTTATGGAATCAGGATGAGTTCAAATAATTGAATAAGTTTGCTTGTGAACTTCCACTGGGCCAACTTTTAGATGTTCTATATGAGGAGGATGAGCAAACAAACAAACAAACAAAACTATCATCAGCCGGCGCCATGACTCACTAGGCTAATCCTCCACCTTGCGGCGCCGGCACACCGGGTTCTAGTTCTGGTCGGGGCACCAGATTCTGTCCCGGTTGTCCCTCGTCTAGGCCAGCTCTCTGCTGTGGCCCGGGAAGGCAGTGGAGGATGGCCCAAGTGCTTGGGCCCTGCACCCCATGGGAGACCAGGAGAAGCACCTGGCTCCTGCCATCGGATCAGCGTGGTGCGCCGGCCACAGCGTGCCAGCTGCAGCGGCCATTGGAGGGTGAACCAACGGCAAAGGAAGACCTTTCTCTCTGTCTCTCTCTCTCACTGTCCACTCTGCCTGTCAAAAAAAAAAAAAAAAAAAAAAAAAGAAGAAGAAAAAAACTATCAATTCTCAGCATGTCTCTGAAATCAGCATTTTATCTGACAATCTATGTTGCACCACCTTTTAATTAGTAACATTTCATCTTTTCTCTCTCACTGGTACATAGGAGATGATGATAATGCATCTTATGTTCTTTGGTTGGTTTCCATGAAATCCAGTAATGTAGATGACTCTAAGCAGGAATAGTTTCCACTCTGATTTGCACAGTTCAGAAGTTAGACCTTCTCCCTACTCAATATTTTCTCCAGTCATGTGGTTTTACTTTGGAAGTATGGTTATTTACAAATAAAACTGTGATGAAAATGAACTTCCTATGTGACAGCATACAGACTGTATTTGATATTGACACTAACAATAATGGGAATGTTTCTTCTATGTGTTGAATTTTCCTTGGTAAACTTGAGCGATCCTATATTAATTAATCATTTGGAATTTGCCAAATTAACTGATTCTACATGACCAAATTAACTTGAAAGTTCCCTAGGATTATAGACTGAAAGTCTTGCTTACTGCTGTTTCTTTTTGTGTGTCAACTCTACCTGGGTCATGCATCTTCAATAAGTCTATGATATAGTGAGTTGAATTAAACAAAACACATCCTTATGAAGTTTTTATCTGAGAAGAGTATTGAAAATATTTAAAATGTAAATACATTTTTTAAGGATAAATAATTAAGCAAACCATGAGTATTTGATTATCACTCAATTGTCATAGCTTTCTCCTAGACTCCCAAAGAAGCAGCTCTTTCCTCTTTCCAGTGTTCTCTGGTGATATTTATAAGCAAGGATGAATTAAAAATATCGGCGGTCATTCATGATTGCCACATTAAAAATATAATGTGAATACTGAGGAAGGAAAATGCCTCAGGACATTCAGTTAGCTGCAGAAACCGTGACCCAGACAACACCCACATACTCTTTCACTTTCCAGACATCATCAAAATTAATGTTGTTTACTATAGTAGGAAATTACAGGAATTATTTTTCAGCTTTTAATAAACACCTTGGCCTTAGGGAAATTGGACATATTACTTCATTTGTTGTTTTTAAGATATAATTATATCACTGCAATTATCAAATTAAAGTGGGACTTTTTCATGTTAAATATTCAGAAATGCTTTTGATTCTGAGCATTTTCTCTGCATGCTTACCTCCCTCTTCTCTTCATTCTGTATCATCTGAATGGCCTTGAAAGGGACATGAAGAAATGCAGCGGACAAAGCTGCAGCAATTACTGAATAATGCATTGCTTTTTTTGATTTACATCTTGCATTTATATTTTTAGAATTTTGGAAAATTTGAGAAATTGGTAATAGTGATTTCTAGGCTACATTCCCACATTTTTGAATAAGGTGATTCTCTTTGAAAGGAATTTTAGAGCTTATAATGAAACAATTTTACTCGTGGACTTTTTAGGTAATTATGTATACTACATTTTAGGTTTTACGGGAATATATTCAGATGCTGAAACCAAATATACCTGTAATTGAAATCAACCTCCAATGCCTCTGATTTACAGTATAATTATTCCTCTAGTACTTACAAATACCATACACCTGTTTATTTTTCTGTCTCAGAATCATTCGCTGCATCCTCCAAAACTGTACTCATTCAATATATAGAAATAACAGTATTAATATTTTATTAGGTAAGCACATCTACAGACTTCTAAATTTAGGTCTTGTCAAAAGGAAATTTAAATATTTTCTGAATATACGTTTCAAGCTTCCATTATTTATTTGAAAAGTTGAGACATTATCATACTTCATATTTTGTAGAACAACATGAGTTTTAGCATGAACAAAAAAGTTAATTCTTTATTTTGCCACAAAACTACTATTTTAACAAAACATAGTGGCATTTATCAGCTGCAGAAACTATCTTTTGTTTGCACAATACATATCATTATACATCTATGTTTATCAAACTTGACATCACTGTTTGCAAGGAGCTTTTTCATTTTATTTTCATTGCAGCTCTGTGAATTAGGTATTGTTATTTGAAAATAGATAAGCATGGCTTAGAAGTGCTCCTGGGCTTGACAGAAAATCTTACTTATATATTACCTATTCTTGAATCCACATTTTCCCTTTCTAAAAATGCTACCATTTCCCCAGTATCAAGCTGCTTATTTAGTTGGTGCTTGGAATTGTGCATATCAATGAAATATTATACAGAGTGAATGAGAATGAGCACAATCATGTGAAAATAACATTGTATAGTCATTCTGAGGGCACTTCTGATTTTGCAGTTTCAGAGTGTCTCCACTAGCTGCCATTAGAAAAGTGACATCTGTAAATTCTTGCTGGGCCTGCCCATGAGAGTCATTGACAAGGCTATGATGTGAACCACAGTTTAGTTGTGATCCATTTTTAAATTAAAGTGTTGTTATATATGCCAGGGAAGCAAATAGGAGTCTTTAATTATAAATATGTACCACATAGCAGTATGAGACCTATTGTCTCACATTTAAGTTCACTCAGCAAATGGTAAATTTGAAAGCATTTTAATGTGAGGACAAAAATAAGCATTAATAGGAGAATGAGAAAGGATTTGCCGTTGCCATTTATTTATCTCATTGTAAAAGTTGTTTAAGATAATTTTTACTGTTGTTATTTTCCCCATTGTGTAAGAACTCAAAAAGTCCTTTGAAAAAAGGAGGGGAAATTTTCTAAAAATAAAACTTTATTTGTAGAGGTTTTTCTCCGGGTGCTACATAATTGAATTCTACTTGTGGGCCTTAATAGTATTTATTAGACTCTAAAAGAGATTTCTACTTTCTAGTTCTAGGTAGAATACTCATTTCAAAAAATATACTATAAGTTTCACAAAGCTGAACAAAAGTATGAGTATCCCCTTAACAATATGACCAATAGCATCTAAAGAATATTTATGTTTCTAAGGAGAAATATCCACTATTTTGCAGGCTACACTTTGGTGACATAGGGTACTTGAGTAACTCAATCACCTGATACTTCTATGGACTTGTGTGTAAAACAGGGATTTTAATACCTACCACTTGAACCTATTGAAAGAGTTTGCACTGAGATATAGAATCAATCCATCCAACACTGATTTGGCACATTTGAGGCATTTGATAATAGTAATAATGATAGTACTAAGAGTCATTATAATTAATATTATTATCAAATCTGAGTATTTCCCTTGTAACCTTTAAATATAAAAGTGTACATACAGAGAGGCACAACAGGAATTAAAGGCTATACGTGCAGTCTGAATCTTTCAGTTGGATAATGGCTTCTATTTTGTATGACTACAAAATATTTATTTGAATAAGAAATTATCTGAAATTGTAAGGATCACCTATTTCATAAGTAGTAGGCTACTAATTAGTTTCATATCAATTAATCTTTCTGAATGAAAGGGTGTCCCCAGAAAGTAGTGAAGGCCTGTGATTACTCATGAGGTTCTAGACACTCCATAGGAGTCTTGGTATATAAAAATGAAATCAGAGTAGCTTTTTTTGTTATAGCAAAATGGGATCTGTACAGTATTTTCTGTGAACAAACTATGTGTTCTGTTGGGACAGCACAATTATACCTGGTACAATCAAGTCTAATCAGGCTGCAAGCATACTGAAATGTAAATAATAATCTTATGATCTGTGTGTGTTTCTTGCAGTTAAGTTTAGCTGTAAACTTTCAGGTGTATATGCTTCTCTTTATAAAAATAATTAAATATAGAACAGGTTTTTTTTAAAGAATTACAGCTATAAAGTTCTTTAGATTTTAAATTAATGGTGGTTATTTCTCCTTAGCAACTAGAATTCCCTATACAGTAATTGTACTTTGTAAGACAATGTATATATCAAAATGAGATATGTTGGGCATGTGTTTGAAAAATCCTGCATTCAGGATGCTTGATTGTGGGTTGTGTGTCATTGCACTCAATCTCTCCTTTATCCAGTCTTTGCAAAGAATTTGTTTATATTCTCCCTCATCCCTTCTTCAAATTCCAGCTCACTCCTCCACCCATACTGACTTTTGCTTTCATGTCCTTTATTCAGTGAAGGACTTCTTGCTGAGATCATCTTGGCAACTTTGTTGCTAAATCCCCTGGAAATTTTTCATTCCGTTTTTCATACTTGGTCTATTACCAGTGATGACATCCTTAGTGATGTGCTCTCTCTCGTTCCTTTTAGATGGAAAATTCTTCTAGTTTTTCCCCTTCTTTCTCTGCTTATCTTGAAGGCATATTCTCCTGGAACACAATCGATTCTCTTTCTAGGCTACCTATTCATTTGATGTGCTTGGCTTTCGTTACCACTTTTATAATATAACATGGACTAGGCTGTGGTCCTAACAAACACCTCCAAATCAAATAAAAAGATTATTTCTTACTCATGCTACATGTCCTTAGTGGGTCAACTGGAAGATCTGCATCATGTTGTCCTTGGAGTCCTAGGCTAATGGGTCAGTGAGTATCTGAAATGTGCTAGTCACTGGGTGAGAGTGAAAGAAAGCTGTAGAGTTTTCATGTCAGGTAGTCTGTGACCCCATGTGGAAGTAGCACATATAACCTCCACTTACAACTCCCTAGATAATACCAATCGTGTGACTCCACCAAAAGCAACTGTGTCATAGAGTTACAATGTAGAGATTGAAAATATTTGATGAGCATCATAGTTAGCATTTCTGGTTTTCTTATACTTTGCTTGACAGCACAAATAAACTCAGCCATTTCCCAAGGGAGATGATTCATAAATCCCACCCAGAAGTCCACAATATCTAGGTGATGTGCAGTAGTTCCTACCTGAGAGCCACACATGACTCCTTAGGATGGGGAGGTCTATGATACCTCTCCGTTAATTGAGGGAAACAGAAGCATAAGATGAAGAAGCAAGGACTTAGGGCAAATTTAAAAACTATCTCTAGGCCGGCGCTGTGGCTCACTTGGTTAATCCTCCGCCCGTATGGGATGCCCGGTTCTAGTCCCGGTTGCCCCTCTTCCAGTCCAGCTCTCTGCTGTGCCCCGGAAGGTCAGTGGAGGATGACCCAAGTGCTTGGGCCCCTGCACCCGCATGGGAGACCAGGAGAAGCACCTGGCTCCTGGCTTCGGATCGGCACGGCGTGCTGGCCGCGGCGGCCATTTGGGGAGTGAACCAACGGAAGGAAGACCTTTATCTCTCTCTCTCTCTCTCTCTCTCTCTCTGTCTCTGTCTCTGTCTCTGTCTCTACCTCTCAGATAAAAAAAAAATCTCTAAAAAAAGGTTACATTATCTGCCTTTCAGGTTGTTGTTGGGGTAGTCATTGTGGCACGGTCGTTTAACTTGCCCCTTGGGAAGCCCACATCCCACATCTGAGTGCCAATTTGAGTCCTGGCTGCTCTAAAAGAAAAAAATAAATTGTTTGACTAAGCACTTGTTATCTGCAATGTTACTGGTTGTTATGGCAAAAGAGAACCTTAGAGAGTCTTCCATTGCTTGTTAAATGTTCTATCCAGAAGTCGTGTGTTACTTTTTCCCACACTTGTTTGCCAGAACTAGTCAGTGACCACACGGTGCCAGTGCTTTGACGGCCTGTTTACTCTAAGGCCCCTTTCCAACCCTTCTGAGCCGTGTTACGGTTTACAAGGATGGCATTTCCCAGGCTTACTTGTCCCATGTATTCCAGGTAGTTTTGGCCTCTGGGAGATACCCATAGGAATATGGACTGCAGGACAAGTGGAAAAATTAGATGATTGTGTCCTGTCCATCTCTTGCAGCAGTGGCTTCTTTGTGACTTTAGCTGCCACCAGACAAGCAGGATGTAGTTTCAGCTTCCACAGATGGCTTCTGGGGTCTGGTAAATATTTTATCTTTGACCTTCCCCACCTAAGATGTAATAGACTCTCTCTAGGTTGCTCCCTTTTCTATTTGACCTTTTAGCTTTTTCAACACATGCATAAACAATTCTCTGTATTAAGTCCTCTGTGTTGAAATGTTAATGTGACTTCTGTTTCTGAGACGCTCCTCATTGATAATTCCAAGTTAGGGCATTCAGATGTGCCCAGAGAACAGAACACTGGAAATACGTGCTGAACAGCTCCCAGGACTATCACATGACATATTTATATTTGGCTCACGATCTTCTCTCTAGCCATACTGCTGCTACTCTGAATTCCAGGGTCAGTCTTCACAAATTCATGGAGAATGTAGATTATGAAGAAACTTCTGGGCTACCAGTTAAGAAGCTAGTTAAGACACCATGTCTCATATCAGAGTACCTGGGTTAAAGGCCCAGCTCTACTCCGGCTTCCAGCTTCCTGCTTATGTGTACCCTGGGAGCCAGCAGGTGATGCCATCCACATAAAAGATCTGGAATGAGTTATCTGCTCCTGACTTTGGCCTGGCTCAACCCTGCCATTGTGGGAATGAACCAGCAGTGAGAGTGTTCTCTTCCTCCCCTTCTCCCTCTCCCTCCTCTCTCTCCTTTGCTCTCTTCTTCTTTCCCTTGCAAATAAAATATTGCTTATCTTTTATTTTCCATGAATTTTTTGAAGTACCTTCATGTGTGTGTATACACACATACTCCACACTATGTATATCTACATCTCCAAAGACCTACCTGCTTTTGAGAGTTTGAAAGACATGATAAATGTGGCCTGAGAAGGCTATAACACATGGTCAACCACCAGCAAACTTCCTCCTCTCCTGTCCCCTCTCCCATGTGTTTTGTTACTCAGTACAGAAACCTAAGAGTTATTGTTAAAACGTTATTCCCTGGGGGCTGGTGCCATGGCTCACTTGGTTAATCCTCCACCTGTGGTGCCGGCATCCCATATGGGCGCTTTGTGGGGGGGGGGCAGTGGAGGATGGCCCAGGTCCTTGGGCCCTGCACCTGCATGGGAGACCAGGAGGAGGCACCTGGCTCCTGGCTTCGGATTGGGAGTGAACCAATGGGAGGAAGACCTTTCTCTCTCTCTCACTGTCTATAACTATACCTGTCAAAATAAATAAACAAACAAACAAATAAATAAATAAATAAAACCTTACTCCCCCTCAGCCTGTAACTGTAACCATGACTATAACCATACTGAGGACCACAACCCACATACAACACTATGTCTTAGATACGTTACTTCTGTTTACTTTTGTAAATTTACACCTCTGTGACTCTGGTCCCAGATCCTGCCTTCAATAGCGTCCTAACCTTGCTCTCAATGTCATCTTCTCAGAATTAAAGTCAATCTTTTTAAATACCTTCAAAGGTTCAAAGACCTTCGGTGGCTTCTAGTTAACGATAGGAAAAAGACAACATTCCTTAACATAATCCTGGAAGACCTAGTGCCAACCACCTCTTTAGTCCTGTCTGCTTCCTACTACTCTCTCATTCTGAACTCCAGCTTCCACAGCTCGCTTAAATCCTTTATAATTGTTAGTCCTCAACTGCCCGCAAAACCTTTGGCTTTGAAACATGCAGTTACCATTCTTTGGCACACTTTCCCTTCCTTCCATATTAGCATCTATTTTGGATTTTGTTTTGGTGTTAAATCCTCGTGATAACCTTTCCTGACCACTCCAACTATGTCACATACCCTGTTACACAGTAGCAGTAGTGCCGTGTACCCCTACCAGGAAGCATTAGCAGCTTTTGGTTAGTTATCTCCCCACTTGTCTATACACTCTATGAGGTGAGCGACAGGAGCGATTATTGTATCTCTAGGTCCTGTTAGAGTCTGGGGCATCATTTGCTTTCAATAAATACTTGATAAATTGACAAATGAATGTAGTTTACTTCTCTCCTTTTCCCTTCCCTTAGATTTTCTTCTTTTCCTCTCTCTCTCCTTCCCTTCCTCTTTTTCTTTGAGCCTTTTTCATTGTACATTTACCACAAGAGAATGATAGGTCGGATCCTCACTTAAGAGTTAATTCTTAAGCTACAGTTATTAATTTTTAGCCCATATTTTTGTTGGTGGTGGTGTTGGTATTATCTGGATAGGGTTTTTTTGGTAATGAGCCATCTGTTAGAGAAAGTGTGCAGATTTTGTAATGAGAAAGAATAGGTTTTGAGTACCAGCTTTGTCACTTGCTTGCTATGTGGCTCTGGCCTACTCCAAAGATCTCTTTGAACTCAATTTCCTTCTTGGTAACAGAGAGGATAATCATAAATAGCTTGTAGGCATGACAGTATAGAGATTATATGTGTAACGAAAGAAAATGACTTAATAAATAGTGGTTGTTGTGATACTAACCTGAGGTTCTTTGCCACCCTCATAATAGAAATTGACAAGAAGCCAATACGTAACTCAAAGTTTATTGGAGCTTATGCTGGAGCAAAAGGATGTACCACCGCGGGAAGGGTTTCCCCTGACTGGCTCTCCAGTGGGAGCTGAACAGAGACTTTATTGGTTTGGGGAGACATGGCTGTATCTCATTCTCTGGCTCATCTACTTGGGCACATGACATTTCAGTTTGCACCTGGCTCTATTCGCGCAGGTGCAGTTGCTTTTGTTTTACACACCCCTACTGAAATGGCAGGGTTGCTCACTGTCGCTGCTCCAGGAAGATCATATATCAGCTCTACTGGGTGGTTCTGCACATGGGCACACGTTAGGAAGTCCCTCGCAGGGCAATAGAGGATCTTTTGGGATTAGGTTCTGGATTCTCCTTACTCTTGGTTGGTCTGGGGCTGGACCTGGTTCCATAGTCAGGTCAGAAGAGGCCTGATTCAGTGAGTCCATTTCTGTCCTGTCTCAATTTGGCCTTGGTTGACAAGTAATATGTCAAGTGATTGTAGATTTTAAAAAAGGACCACTAAGCAGCATATAGTATAGGAAACCTTCTTTTTTTTTTTTTTTTTTTTTGACAGGCAGAGTTAGACAGTGAGAGAGAGACAGAGAGAAAGGTCTTCCTTCTGTTGGTTCACCCCCCAAATAGCTGCTACGGCTGGCGCGATGCGCCGAACCAAAGCCAGGAGCCAGGTGCTTCTTCATGCGGGTGTAGGGCCCAAGCACTTGGGCCATCCTCCACTGCCTTCCCGGGCCACAGCGGAGAGTTGGACTGGAAGAGGAGCAATCGAGACAGAATCCAGCACCCCAACCGGGACTAGAACCCGGTGTGCCGGCTCTGCAGGTGGAGGATTAGCCTAGTGAGCTGCGGCGCCGGCAGGAAAACCTTTACTAAGTGTTTATGTATAATATTTAAATCAGACAGTGAAGCATGAATAATAGATGGTAATACAATATGTAATTCTAGAGGATGATTAAAACATAGTTCATTTTGTAAATACTTTGTGAGAACAATGTAAGTATTAATTTTGTGTGTATACATGCCTATACCCATATATGAATACACATGAGTATCTGCATTTGTTTCTATTTTTTATGTATTCATTTTAACTATATATATATGTGTGTGTGTGTTTTAATTAATATCTTTATTGACAAATCATGCTTGGATTCATACAAGGGATATAATGTGATGTTTTGATATAGCTATACAATGTGAAATGATTAGATAGAAATAAGTCCATATATTCTTTGGTGAAAATTTTGCCATTGTGTCCATTGCTGTTAATTTTCATAATTAACTTTTGTATTGTTTAAAACCTGTTTGGTTTGAAAATTTTCCGGTGTTTTCAGTTCTCTAACAAGATAATTCCCTTGGAATGCCTTGATCTCTTTCTCCACAAAGGAAAAGTGGAGGAAAGAAAAAGTGTGGGCTTCATTTATGGTACTCTTAACAATGCCTGTCTTTGTGGTGATGAGAATTGATGTCATTGTTGGCAGCTACACAACTGATACTGTTCTGTAACATTGCATCATATCCAGTACATGTCTGATAGGAAACCCTTTTCCAAGTGGTAAACAACCCTTCACAAGGCAGCCCTGCCAAAGCTGTATTTTGCCATTCTACAGGAAATTAGGACAGTCCTTTTATTTTAAAAAGTATATACCTTTAATGATATGTTATTGTTTAAGCTATATGCGGATGTGCTGTCCATCCAAATTGCTAGCATTAAATTGTTGATTTTTAGAAATGGTTATGATCTCCTTATGCTTTTGTCATAAAATGACCCTATTTCATGTAGCAATTAGTTCCAGGGAATGTCCTTAAGACCCAGCACGTGGACGAAGCCCTGCTTCAGAATGGCAATAAAACACATTTTGCCCATTTGCAGGTATTTCAAGTATCAAATTGGATGAATCTTTTTAATTTTCTTCTACCGAATTGAGTTGGAGTGAATTTGATAGGATGATTAGGGCGGCCAGTGTCTGGAATAACAATGGTGACTTAGAGAAGGAACCAGCAGGGCTGCTGTTACTGACGAAGAGATGCTTCAGACCCTTCCTTTGTCAGCAAGAGGCCCTGCTCTGTGATCGCTCTTTTGTGTCCTTCACTGCATACAGTGCCTGCCTAGTTTGCTTGGAAGGCACTAAATGCATCTTTTCAATAAATATTCAATTATGCACGCCAAGGAATGCTGATTAAGAACAGTGTCTACCTGCCGAGGAAATGCATTTCTAAAAAGAATTTGTCAGGACTTCTGGCTTAGTTCAGATTTCCCACCTCTGCTGGAATAGCTGCCCAGTTATACTTGTTGGACATGCGCAATTACCTCCCTGTGGAGTTTCGTGTGGTGGCATGTTTCATGCTTTTCTGCTAGAAGCACCTTTCTCAGCTCCATTCCTTGCAGTCTTTGACTCCTGTTACCCAGGAAACCAGAGAATACTCCCTATTTGCACTTCACTTTCCTGCTTTCTCATATAGGCTACTGCCAATCAGCCGCTTTGTTTTAATCCTACAATATATGCTTCTATCGGTCTTATTTTGGCCTTTCTCCCTAAATCTGGGGAGTTTTGATCTTGTTCCTTTTTAAACAAGGTTGATTAAGTATTTTAATTTCATAAATTAAGCATCATTCTTTTTTTAAAAAAATTCATTTATTTATTTGAAAGGCAGAGTTACAGAGAGGTAGAGGCAGAGAGGGAAAGAAAGATCTTCCATCTGCTGGTTCACTCCCCAGATGGTCACAAGGACCAGAGCTGGGCCAATCTGAAACCAGGAGCCAGTAGCTTCTTCTGGGTCTCCCATGCAGGTGCAGGGGCCCAAACACTTGGGCTAACTTCACTACTTTCCTAGGCCATAGCAGAGAGCTGGATCAGAAGAGGAGCAGCCAGGACATGAACCATTGCCCACATGGGATACCAGCACTGCAGGTGATAACATAAACTGTTACGCCACAGTGCTGGACCCTAAGCATCATTCTTGTTTTATTCCGTTGGAAATTGCCTTAACTTATTCAGTCGGACCTTATCTGCTGCGCAGGTATGAGAATTTTGCTTCCTAAGCTGCCTTCTATTTTTAAAAATATGAAACTGTTATAGGTCAACACATAGGCAGTATGAATTGAGGATTTTTAGCATGATAGTTGGACTCTGAGGAGTTCACTACATTAAATGAAAGTTGTGTTTATTACCTAAGATTAATGGAGGATGCAGCTGTCTTAGGATAGTTAAAAAGACAAAATAAAATATTACTATAAAATAGCTAAGCAGTGAATAAGTGGGTCACTAGTCATGAGCATTTTCAATCCTTTTAACACCATTCGTGTCCTTCTCAAGCTGAGGATACTGCTATTTGGTCTGGTTGGTATCTTTGGACTATCTTGCTGGTTAAGAGGAGAAAGTTAAGGAACTTTCAGACAGATCCCAGATTTCCTGCAAGGGCAAGTTTCTTTAATTACTGGAGGTCACATCCACTCTTTTGACTTTGCTACTCTACTCTTTGTTATTCTGGGTGTCCTGTTTCCTGGATTTTACTTTCAGTACTTCTGGTTTTCAGCCATTATTTCATTCTGATCTTTGGTGTCTGCGTGTCTACTTGCTTCTACTAGGTTTTTAAAAACTGACCACAAGTTAGGTCTTCTGACTTCTTGCCTGTTCTAATTTGAGCTTAGTCTTGACCCCAGTCTTCAGCTCTGCTAGTGGGAGATATATTGAGTAACTGACTATTTCATACAGTACACTTGCTTGAACACAAAAGCCATTGTCATTTGGCTAAGAGATGATAAGGAATCTATTGTAATAGGTTATCCCATATTTTTATTCTTGCCACTGTAACACTAAATTACACCACATTTTAAAATATAAAAATCTGCATTGTTGGGAAGAGCACAATAGGGAAAGGCTGAACAATGTATACAATGTTACAGTTAGGAGAAGGAAGTTCTGGGGTTCTGTTGCACAGGATAGTGACTGTAGATAATGATAATGTACTATATGTTTCAAAAAATCTAGAAAAATAATTTGAGTATTTTAGCACAATGAAATAAAAACTATTTGAAGAATTGGACATGGTTTCCCTGATTTAAACAGTATAGAGTGTATACAAGTTCCAAAATATCACGTGGTACCCATCCATGTGTATAACTTCTATTTATCATTAAAAATATTAAAAGCTATATTTTCAGACTTCCAGGGTATCAGTTTTTCTTTGTAATTAGTCTTAAAATTAAAAAAAAAACATTTTCCTGGTTTTTGTTTTTGGTTTTGATTGCTCATTTTTGATTTAAGAATATGAAAATAAGGTAATGAAAGTTTGAACTAAGCCTCATAGACTTTAATCATCTATAAAGCTCTGATTCTAATGATATATAGAATAATCACATATACTACTCATTAATTCTATCAATTTAGTAACTTTCTTGAATATCTACTATGTGATAGTAAATATTGAGGACACTAGAGATATATTAGTGAACAAAAAGCAGTCTCTCTTGTTTCACAGAGTTTACATATATCAGTGGAGCATTGGCCATGAAGAATAAGAGACAACTTACAGGAATTTATTGAGCTTCAAATTAAACTCTGTTAAAACAAGCTAGCAATATATAGTGGAGTGCTTAATGCCTTTTTAAAAAAGATTTATTTATCCGAGAAGGGAGATATGGAGAGAAGCCTGCCACCCACTAGTTCACTGCTCAAATGGTTGCAATGGCCAGGGTTGGGCCAGGCTGAAGCCAGGAGCCAGGAACCCCACTGGGATCTCCCATGTGTGTGATGTTTGTGCTGTCTTCTGCTGCTTTCCTAGATACCTTAGCAGGGAGCTGGATTCGAAGTGGAACAGCCAGGGCTCGAACCCGTGCCTTGATATGGATGCTGGCATTGCAGGTGGCAGTTTAACTGGCTGCACCGCAACATTGGCCTTTGTTTAATGCCAATATATGGTAGCTTTGACAAATTAGGTGTAGGTAATTTGATATAATATCCTAAAGAGTTTAAAAATCATATACTTGTAAGCACAGGCTATAACAACAATAGTAAGATTTTTCCCCTGATAAGTATGTTAATGAAAAACAAATAAATGGAATGGGGAGGTGAGAGAGGGAGAAGGAGACAGGAGGAGAAGGAGGAGGAGAGTGAGAACAGTACTACCCATTCACATGTTAACTCCTCAGATGTCTGCAACAGCAGGGCATGGGCCAGGTCAATGCTGGAAGCAAGGAACTCAGTCTAGGTTTCTCTCACGGGTGGCAGGGACCCAACTACTTGCGCCATTCATTACCTGCTGCCTCGCAGAATCTCACTACAGGAAGCTGGGCTCAGAAACGGAGTTCAAGTACTGAAACACCTGCATCCAGGTCTCATCTTGACTGCTGTGCCAAATGCCCACCCTCATTTGAAAATTTAATTTAATTATTTGCTTAATTTCTTTATAGACATAATTTTCTATAAATACATAACTTTAATCATAACATTCTTCTTTTCCTTTCCTTGTTTCCTATTGGGCATCTGTTTCTCCATTCCCTTCTCTTCATGCATACCAATGATCACCCTCTACAAATTCGAAGTAGATTAATAACCAAGAGCTTTCATTTTGCCTCATCTGTGTTCTGATATTTTCATTTAGCATCACAGAAGCACACACAAATACAGTTTTATCACTTTTAAGAAAAAAAGTGGATTATACTATATTGGCTTTTCTACATTCTGCTTCTAGCACTGAATAACTCATAGTAAACTAAGTCAACAGACATCCCTGTTTTTTCTTTTTTGCATTTTCATTATTTGTATAATTGTATGAAGTGGCACAGTTGGTGGTCAAATTGTTATTCATACATTCGACAAAAATTTAGTACTTTGTGTTTCCTTGGAGTTCTGAAAGGAGAATGGGGGATAAGGGACACAATTTTGAGATGACCACTTTTTTTTTAAACTTTTATTTAATGAATATAAATTTCCAAAGTACAGCTTATGGATTACAATGGCTTCCCCCCTCATAACTTCCCTCCCACCCGCAACCTTCCCCTTTCCCGCTCTCTCTCCCCTTCCATTCACATCAAGATTCATTTTCAATTCTCTTTATATACAGAAGATCAGTTTAGTATATATTAAGTAAAGATTTCAACAGTTTGCACCCACATAGAAACACAAAGTGAAACATACTGTTTGAGTACTAGTTGTAGCATTAAATCACAATGTACAGCACATTAAGGACAGAGATCCTACATGAGGAGTAAGTGCACAGTGACTCCTGTTGTTGACTTAACAAATTGACACTCTTGTTTATGGCATCAGTAATCACCCTAAGCTCTTGTCATGAGTTGCCAAGGCTATGGAAGCCTTTTGAGTTCACCGACTCTGATCATATTTAGACAAGGTCATAGTCAAAGTGGAAGTTCTCTCCTCCCTTCAGAGAAAGGTACCTCCTTCTTTGATGGCCCTGTTCTTTCCACTGGGATCTCACTAACAGAGATCTTTCATTTAGGTCATTTTTTTTTTTTGGCTTTCCATGCCTGAAATACTCTCATGGGCTTTTTAGCTGGATCCGAATGCCTTAAGGGCTGATTCTGAGGCCAGAGTGCTGTTTCGGACATCCGCCATTCTATGAGTCAAGCTGACTTGCCCCAAATGATAGAGTTAGAAACATACCAGGGGATTCTAATTCAGTCCCATCAATTGGCATGTACCAATGCCATCTCACTAGTCCAAGTGATCAATTTCTGTTCACAATTGATCATAATGATAGGACTAAGAGACAAAGGGATCACATAAACAAGACTAGTGTCTGAAAAAACTAACCTATAGAATAAAAAAAGAGATGACCACTTTTTAAAAGGATGCAACATTGTGATGATGGCAATGGGTGCAGAAATCACAAAATCCTGAAGTCGGTTGAGAGCTGTGTCACTAAGAGTATGATGGGATTCTGACACTCAACAGTGCTGAGGTTTAGTTCAGTATGAGGGAAAGTGAGGAAATCCAACCAGTAATCTCCAAAGCCACTTCTAGTCCTCAAACATGACAGGAAGCTGTCCAGTCTGTTGCATTACACATCTAATTAAAGTTCCTCTTCGACAAACAAGCAGAAGTGCATAGCCGACAGACAGACAGACACACTGTGAATATGAATGGAGGAGTGGGAATAACTGGGTAACTGAACCCAGCCAATCTGTAATTAAAGAGAAAAAGAGTTGGTGATCAGGCTCCACGTCGTCATCATTTCCTCATCTCTCACTAATTCAAAGTTCCCAGTTGTGATTTTCTGGCTTTGATTGGAAAACTTTCTCTGAGGCTTCTGATATCCTTCTTTTCTGAAATTATGGTGATGAGACAGGAACTTGAAAACTCATTTTAGTAGAAAAGGTGACTCACTTTGGAGCTGAAAATAGATAGTAGCTTACTTTTAAAAATGGAGAGGCTGGCATTGTGACAGAGCAGGTTAAGCTACTGCTTGCAACATGAGCATCCGACGTCAGAGTGCCTGAGTTCAAGTTCATGTACTTGGCTTCTGATCCTGTATGCCTGCAAATGCATATGGAAAGGAAACAAATGATAATGCATGTGGGAGACCAGGACAGAGCTGCTGGCTTCTGCCTGGCCCAGACCTGGCTTTTGTGGCCATTTGGAGCGTGACTCAGCAAATGGAAGATCTCTCTCCCTCCCTCTCTCTCTCTTCCTCTTCTCCCTCTCTCTTCCTCTTCTCCCTCTCTCTTCCTCTTCTCCCTCTCCCTCCCTCTCTCTCCCTCCCTCTATCACTCACTATGCCTTTCAAATACATCCATCCATCCATCCATCTTTTTTTTAAAGAAGAAAAGAAAATGATACCATGATATTTTATGGGTAATTTATTTTAAATATTTATTTATTTATTTGAATGAATTCCAGAGAGGCAGAATCAGAGAGAGAGAGAGAGAAAGAGAGAGTCAGTCTTCCATCTGGTGGTTCACTCCCCAAATGGCCGCAATGGCTAGAGCTGCGCCAATCTGAAGCCAGGAGCCAGGAGCTTCTTCTGGGTCTCCCACATGGGTGCAGGGGCCCAAGGACTTGGACCATCTTCTACTGCTTTCCCAGGCCATAGCAGAGAGCTGGATCAGAAGTAGAGCAGCCAGGACTCGAACCGGTGGCCATGTGGGATGCTGGCACTGCAGGCGACGGCTTTACCCACTATGCCACAGTGCCAGCCCCTGTTGTGGGTAATTTAAGCAATTAAGCATTCACTCCCCTGAGCTTTCACTTTGACCCACAAGAAATAATATTTCATCACAATAAGAGCTGGCTTTGGACATGGCAGTTGATACACCTCTTGGACACCTGAATACTCTATCAGAGTGACTGGGCTCGAGTCCCCATCCTGGTTCTGATTCCAGCTTCCTGCTAATGCACAACCTTGGAGGCAGCGGGTGATAGTCCAGGTACTTGGGTTACTGCCACGCTAACAGGAAGCCTAGATTGAGTTCCTGGCTGCTAGCTTCAGCCTGGCGAAGCCCTGGCTTTTGCATACATTTTGGGAGTGTACCAGCAAGCAGAAGAGCTCTCTTTTATCTCTCTCTCTGTTTGCCTTTCAAATAAATAAAAACTTTATAAACCAGATTTAATCACAATATGTAATATGTGTAGGTTATCCAATGGTTATACTTGTTATTCTTTTTAAAAATTTGTCTACTTTTTTGAGAGGGAGAGGGAGACAGAGACAGAGAGAGAGAAATGTTATCTACGAATTCATTCCCCCAATTTCCTACAGCAGCCAGGGCTGAAGCAGGCTGAAGCAGGCTGAAGCCGGGTGGCAGAGACCCAGCTACTTGAACCTTCAGCTGCTGCCTCCCAGGGCCTACAGTAGTAGGAAGCTCGAATCAGAAGCAAGGCTGCTACCCAAGCCTAGTCACTCCCACATGGCATGGCAACATCTCAAGTGGCATCCAGCTGCTGCAACAAACCCCTATCCTAACCATTCTTGATTGAATAATAATTTGTTATATTATTTGGAGTCAAATTACTTTAATAGTATCAACTTTAATAAGATTAATCTGCATCATCAAAATAATTCATTTTAGTACTTATAGTTATTTATTAAAAATCCTAATGAATGCTTGGAAACAAATACCACTTAGAAACAATTTAAATGGTATTTAATGTTACACAAATATGCCTTTGCAAGTATTTCTCATAATTTATGTCTAATGCAGGCATTTATTTGAAACTGAGCTAGCTGTGTAGATGAAGGAAGAACTTTGCCATTCAAAGCCACTGACAAGACTACACAGAAATAAATTGAAGTTTGTCTAAGTGACAGTTTGTGGCAATGTTAAGTGTGAATTAGGACAACAAACTAAAGTGGCTGAATAGGTAAATAAAGGGCTTTCCTGTCAGGCGAAGCTGTAGAATACCACAGAAACAAGTTGAAACATAGAAGTTACAGCTCACAGCGCTCTCAGAATGGATTCTGTACTCAAAATCTCGTTCATTCTGTGAGTTTACCGGTTTTGAAGTAGTGGCAGGAATGAGCATTCAGCACAAAGGTTAAGGACATTCTTGGGAAGCCCGTACCCCATATTGGAGCACCTCGTTTGAATCCTGGCTCCACTTAAGGTCCAGCTTCCTGCTAATGCACGCCCTGGGATGCAGCAGTTAATGGCCTTTGTCACTGGGTCCCTGCCACCCACATAGAAGACCTGAATTGCTTCCTGGCCTCCCAGCTTTGGCCTGGTGCAGCTCTGCCCCTTGCTGGCATTTGCAGAGTGAAACAGCAATTGCAACACCTCCCTCTGTCTCTGTCTACCTTTCAGATTAAAATGGGAAGAACATTAAAGTGTTCGCAAAATGATTTTAGGCAATCTTTGCTTCACTCTTGTTTCTATTGTCTGATGTCTCTTGAGCACAACCCACTGCATCCTTGTCCCATCCTGTTTAGTCACTGTTCATAACTGCTCAGGCAACAGGTGGTCCGTACTAAGCCGTGTAATCCTTTAAGCCAGGGAATGGGCTCTGGTTTGGATTCTATTAGAAATTACTTTATAGCTAATGAAAACTGAACTTGGTAGTATTCTCTATATTCTATTTAATCTTTCAAGAGTAGGATTTTAATTTCTTTGATTTTTATGAGCTACATCTTCAATTGTCTAAAAGACTGATGTGTACAAAGTAAGTTTTTAATAGGTGTATCTATTGCTACTTTAAACTTGGGTGTTGGGGTTACTAAGCTCTACAAAAATGAGGAGTTATTTCAAGATGTTACCACAATAAGAATGTATCCTACACAGTGGCAAAATGATTTTGAAATTGATAAACTGATACATATGGATGTGGGTGATATTTCTTAAAAGCATAACTAGATTGGCTCAGGCAGACATTTCAGCCAAACATTTTCCTTGAACTGTATTCTCTCCCCTGTAGCAGAAGAGAGCTGTAGCCAACAGGGCTAATTAGTGCCCGATTAAGATGGCCTTATCAGGTGCTTGGTTCAGATGCTCCCTCCCCTCTGTTTGTCAGAGCCTCCTGGTTGGAGAAGGGCTTGAGTAGTCCTGTCTTACTGACAGCTGTCAACTGTTAATAGACCATATGCAGTGATGGTAAAGTTGCCATCAGCTGTCGATGAACCATATGTGAACGGCGAACAGAGTGACAGAGGCATACTTAGGAACAACAAAAGGCCTTCATTACAGGAGCAGGAGTCGGAACCTTAGAGTGACTTTCACAAAGGGTACTTATAAATAGGTTGCTAAAACTATGTCATATCATCATATGTTTACTTCACTCACCCTCTGTCACTCAGTGTAAGGGTCTAAAACAGATATGTCAATGGCAAGATTTCTTAGATCTTAGCAAACCTGTTGTGGGAGGCTGTTTGCTCCACAGAGACCTGTTTTTTAAATATTTCATTAATGGAAGGGCAATTAATAATAGAAAATTAATCACTAAGTCCAACTAATTTGAAAAATGAAAAATGTTATTTAAAGGAAGGACACGTTTCTGTATTCAGTTACATAGGTAGAAGAAACTAGGTATGAAATGAAGAATCAGAAGACTGTAATAAGAGTGTAATATTCTAAAAGCTCAGATAGGAACAAAGTAGCTACTTAGCTTATAGAGAGAGGGTGATAAACGTTTGTTTCCAACCTACCTTCTCTTAAAGTAATACAATAATGATAGCTGTCAATATAATTGACAGGCACTGAGCATATGCTACTAGTTTCATCCTCACATAATTCTTGTGAGATAGTGTCATTATGTTATAGATGAGGAAACTGAGGCCCAAAGAAACTAATTAGCTTCCCCAAGATTACACAACTGGGAATTTTGACTCTAGTCTGGATCCAGAACAGCTACTCATAAATTGTGCAGTAAACTATGTATAGTTTAAAAGTGATTTATTTGACCAATTTAGACTATTTCAAATGATCGGATTAGCTGTTCAAATGATAATCTGTGGAACCTATTATATGCTTGCTTAATTCTCATTTTATAAAAAATGATTGAAAATCTGTGTATGACAAAGACACGCTATTGTTTTGATATGCCACAGGGAGCAGTTACCTTTTTGCCATGATACTGATGAAAGATTAATTTTAATATTTGTTAAATAGGATCAATTACAAGAATGCTCTAAGGCTGCTTTGCAAAATCCATAATGCAAGAAATGTTAAGTTGACCTTAGAAGAAAGATGCCTTATAAATTAATTTGAGTTTGATTCTCTGATTCCCGTTTGGAAAATAAAACATATGTAAAACTAATGAGAAAAGCCCTTGGGTTTATGCAGGAGTTAAAGAGACTCAGCACCTAACTACCTCCTCCTTGAGGTTTCATCTGTGTCTTTTAGGATCAGAACCATATGTTGAGGTCTAGTTATCTCATTGAATTCCTTTTCTACAGAAAAGTTGTATAGCAGAAAATATGGGAGCAAAATTTAAATAAGACTCAAAAGGGAAGATAACTAAAGGAAATAATGTTTTCAGAAGATTAAGGTAGAATTCAAATCGCATGTTAGTTATCTAGTGACTTTAAGTCAGTACAATAAAACAGCATGTTTATCTTTATCAACAGTTTCCCTATATTTCTTCTGCCCATGTTAGGGGATATTCATGAGGCACACATATCTGATGGTGAAATGATATTTGTGGGATAAGGCCTTGGAGTGAGATTTTGGTGGTGATGATGCTGGAGTTGCTTTTATGATAGTAATTTTCTTTGTGACACTGGCTAAGTCACATAAAATGGTGCGCTGTAGACATTCCTTTAATATAACAGCAATTTAGATCTACTTTTGGTTTGGTTTTTGTATTCTGTTTTTTTTTGTCCTCAAATCCTGTGATTCAGGACCAATGAAATAATTTAATATTATTAACTACTTTTAGGAAAAGTCTATAGATTATAGGGGCTGGCATTGTGGCATAGCGGGTAAAGCCACGACCTGCGACACCGGCATCCCATATAGATGCTGGTTCGATTCCTAGCTGCTTTACTTTCCAATCAGGCTCCCTGCTGATGGCCTAGGAAAGCAGCAGAGGGTGGCCCAAATGCTTGGGTCCCTGCACCAATGTGAGAGATCTGCAAGAAGCTCCTGGCTCTTGGTTTCAGCCCTGGCTGTTGGAGCCAACTGGGGAGTGAAGCAGCAGATAGAAGACCTCTTTCTCTCTCTCTCTCTCTCTCTCTCTCTCTCTCTGTGTGTGTGTAACTCTGATTTTCAAATAAATAATCTTTAAAAATAAATTATAGTTAGTAGAAAGTAAAATAAAATTGTAAAAAATGGAAACAGTTGAAAAATATTTAAAATGTTTATTAGAAAGGTATTTTTTAAGGTTATTGTGTAATTGCACAGATTGGAAGAACTGTAATTGATAATTTAAGCTTAAAGGAAGCTTTCAGTACAACTGACAGGTTTTCAAAAGGAAGAAAGTCCAATACATCAGGAAACCATTGGCCTTTTCAAGTAATCATTTTCACGGTAATGTTAACAAAGGAAACTTATTTCAAATGTAGTCATCTCATTGTGTAGTTTTTAGAGAATTGTTGCTTCACTAAATCACTGTTAATGAAAAACAAAACGTCAAAATGCTTTTATCTTATGCTGAAATACATTGCATTTCAGCAAGTTTTTTTTTAAAACAATATATCCCACTTCTATATTTATGCAAATAAGGTGATCAGAGGCACACCATTCAGTAATTCGGTGACTTTTCATGAAGTGTTTCACATGAAACTCATTGATTTTTTTCTACTGTTATACCTCTGTATTCTGCTTTTCATGCTTGAAACATGAAGACTGTAGCCTCAGATGTTCAGAATGGAACTGAGGGGAGGATGTTTGGCTCAGTGATGAAGGTGCCTATCGGGATGCCCATGCAGCCTATAGCAAATAGCTGGATTCAAGTGGCTGTTTGGCTCTTGATTGCAGCTTTCTGCCAGTGTGCAGGCTGCAGATGATCACTGCCTCTCATGTAGGAGACCTGGATTGAGTTCCTAGCTGTGCTGGTTGCAAACATTTGAAGAACGAACCAGTGAATGGGAGCGCTCTGCTTGTCTCTCTCTTTCTCTGTCACTGTTTTACTTTCTGCTTCTCAAATAAATGTGATAAATATTCTTTTGAAAACGGAATTGATACCTCCTAAACAATATTCTACTGATTTATACTCAAAGCCATTTATTTGGTTTGAATTGTCTTAATAGCCTTGTTGGTTCTTAGAAGACTACCCAATATTCCAGAGTGTCATTGATCAGCCTAGCGACTCCTTTCTTAAGTCTAATTCTCTTTCCCCTGTGTCAGACAAGCTAAATCTGGGATGCTCGTATACAGAAAGGTTCAGTTTGGTTGATGAAGGCATCAGGAAAATGAATTTCTTTGAAAGCAAGCTAAGCAGTCATCCTTTCCGTCTGTGTGCCCTTTGACAAATTGCTTACCAAACTTTAAGGCCAATTTCCACAGTATATAGAAGATACTGCCTGCCTCATAAAGTGGTTTTGAATATTTCTGAAGCTAATTTAAGGGAAAATGATTAATCCACTTTCTCGCCTATAGTAAGTGTTTAGTAAATGTTAGCCATAATGATGGTATAGGCAATGTTGATGGTGATAACACTAAAGATGATAATTTCAGAGAAAAATCTTACCTGTGGAATCCTGCAGTGTCATACTTAATGTCTCTGGAAAAAAACACGTAGGTTTCATTGTAAAAAAACAGAACCTGGGGCAGACTGATGGAGGAGGCATATGTAAGGATATTCAGTTCTTTACTCAAGTACTCCTCCTCCCCATGCCAGGGAATATACGATTTCTAAAAGATCAGAGCAACTATTACCGCACAGTGGGTCACAGTCTATAGGTGAGTCTCACAGCTGTGGCTAAATAATTAGAATAACTTTGTCACCACTGCATTTTCTGTTAGTAACAAATCATCATGTGCTCATTAATGTGAGCCAACATCAAAATTCCCTTTTTATGTCTACTCCAAGTAAACAAATTTGCTAATCTTTTCATAAGAAAAAGTTCAGAACTTTTGAACGATCATTTATTACTCCCATCAGTAAATGTCACTATCACTAGCATTTCTTCAATTTCTATTTCTCTAGGACCTCCCTCTCTACCACATATCTTTCTTACCTAGCTTGCTTGCTTTTCTCCACTCCAGTTTCCACATGCTCCAGAGATGCTTCACAGTAAGCAGTAGACACAATGAAACTTTACCTGATAGCCAACGTGGCAAAATCGTGTCTGTAATTGAGCATCCAAATATAGTTGCTGTAACCAGTTATTTTCTTTCCATGATGCAATAGTAAACACTAAAATGAAAAATATCCTAGGGACTACATTGTGACATAGTGGGTAGAGCTGCCACCTGCAATGTGGCCAATCCATATGGGCACTGGTTCAAGTCCTGGCTGCTCCACATCTGATCCATTTCCCTGCTAATGTGCCTGGGAAGGCAGCAGAGGATGGCCCAAATGCTTGGACTGCTGCATACACGTGGGAGACTTGGCTGCTGGCTTTGGACCAGCCCAGCTTTGGCCATTGCAGCCCTTTGGGATGTGAACCAGTGGATGGAAAATCTGTCTGTCTTTCCCTTTCTCCCTCTTCTCCTCTCCCTCTTCTCTCCCTCTCCCTCTCCCTCTCCCTTTCCCCTCCTTCAGTAACTCTGCCTTTCAAATAAATAAATAAATAAATAAAGTTGTAATTAGGAAGTGTATGAAGTGTGTAACTGTAAAGCTGTATAATTCTGTATACTTCCCTACAGACATACTTCTAAGGGTACAGTTTAAAAACTTGCCATGGGACCCCAAATCCTCTTAAGCTGGGGGGTAAAAATAGCATTTTAAGTGTTAAAGTGAGTGTAGGGATTAAGTGTTAAAATGATCATATAGATAGTGTTAAAGTGGTCACATAAATAGGATTAAGTGTTCTGTAGTAATAATAGAATTAAGAAGGGGCAATGGCTCCAACATGGGAAGTAGTCCATATAGCAGATTCATAGAATGATAATTACTTTAAGTAGCACTCTGACATCAGAATCAGCCCTTAAGGCATTCTGGTCTGGCTGAAAAGCCCACAAGAGAATTTCAGGCATGGAAAGCCAAGAAACTGTGGCAAAATCTGTCCTACATGAAAGACCTCTGTGGGTGAGACCCCATTGGAAAGAAGTGGTCATCAAAGAAGGAAGTACTTTTCTCTAAAGGGAGGAGAGAACTTCCACTTTGCTGATGGCCTTGTCTAAATACTGAAGGAGTCTGTGTATTCAAAAGGCTTCCATAGCCTAGGCAGCTCATGTTTTAGAGCCCTGGGTGATCACTGACATCATACATAAGAGTGTTAATTGTTAAATTAACAACAGGAGTCATTGTGCACTAACTTCCCATGTAGGACCTCTGTCCTCAAAGAGTTGTATTAGAGTTAGCAATAAAACTTGTTTTCAAAGATTTATTCCATTTTAGTGTATTAAGTGGAGGATATACTTATGTTTCATAAATTTTAGTTAGGTCAAAGTGTCCAACTTCATAGCTTATTTTCTTAGATGCTTCTTTAATTAATGATAAAACTTGGTCCCAAAGACTTACTTTCTCTTAATGTATTAAGTGAAGGATACTCTTATGTCTCATAAACTACAGTTATGTCCAAGTGCTCACAAAAGATGAATCACTCTTGGGTGCTTCTTTAAAGTTAATTAACTTTCTAAAAAAAAAGTGAAATTAACTTTGAGGTGCAATGACTTTGAACAGCCCTTTTTTTCTACTGTTGAAAAACAGTTTCATTCTTTTTAAATTTTTCTTTTACTTTTTTTCTTTTATCATACAAATTGATGAACTCTTTACTTACTATAGACAATCTTCTGTGCATAAAGTTAATTGAAAATAGATCTTAGTATAAAATAAGACTGGAAATAGGAGAGGGAGGAATAAGAGGGGTGAGAGTGATGGTGGGGAAATAGGCATGGTGGGAAGAATCACTGTATTCCTAAAATTGTACTTCAGAAATACATGAAGTTTGTATTCATTAAATAAAAATTAAAAAAAAAAGCCAAGTCTCCAAGCACCAAGTATGCCACACATACAGCTTCTTACGTACTATGTATTTCTTAATTATACCTTGAGGTGGCTGTAAGCCTTCTCTCATCTATTAAGCTATGGCAAGTAATATTACTTGTACATTCTTTTCCTTTGGGGGCTTATATATATTCATATCGAATTATGTCTTTCTCTGAGATTCACTTTACATTATTAATCAATTATATCAAACAGTTACATAATAAGAAAAAGTCTTATGTTTACCTATATAGTTACTACTTCCAGTTCTCACCAGTTTTTTGTGCGGATTCATATTTCAATTTATCATTTTCTTTCTTCCTGAATTGTTACTTCTGTTAACATTCGTTTTTCCCCAAACTTAAGCAATTGTACTTCCCTTTCTTATTTTCTCTTTTTATTCCAAATGTTACCGTGTTCCCTCAGAATAGTATTACTTCCAGATCAGTTTACACATTTGTCCATTCATTCATTCATGCATTCATATCTCTCCCTCCCTTCCTTCCTCCCTCCCTCTCCTTGCATCTCTATAGTAGGTGAGTAACATACAGCTAGGAATCTAACAGAGAGAACACTTCTGGGAGAGAGGATCAAACACAAGCTAATGTTAGTGATGAGCCCTAGTAATAAATATTAGACAGATTTACAATAAATATAGCAATGTAGTAGAGAATACTTAGATAGGCAAGGGGAGGTCACATTTAATCCTAGACCTGAATAAGAATGAACCAAATAAGGGAAGACATAGGGAAGAATGCTAAGACCCTGGGGCAAGTTGTTCTATTTAAGGAACAGAGAAAAGATTATGTGATTAGAATATGGCAGGTGCGAGTTAGAATGGGGTAGGACTGTGATGGAGAGGTAGTTGTAAGCTAGATCATGTTGGGCATTGGTAATAAGCCTGTATTTTTCCCAAATACAATGGGAAGCCACTGGAAGATTTTAAGCAGGATGTATGGCATGATTTTATTTGCCTTTTAAATTTGCCACTTTGCTTTTGGAAAATGTTTAGTAGCAAGTCAGAGCAGGTATAGTGAGATATGACAGAAGATTATCACAGTTCTCTTGGGTTGATCTAAGATTGTGACATTATAATTAGAGAGAAATTGACAAATCCAGGATATATTTTAGTGATAGAACCAATTACAGGAGCTGATAGATTGTTCTGTTTATAAACCAATAGAATTGCTCTAGCTATATTTGGTAAATCCAGCTAGTGTCTGTAGATGATGCTGCATAAGTATCTCATGGGGGCACACCCCCTTGAAATTAGAGGCATGGCCAAAGTTTCTGCTCTCCACCAGAATGGGGGGAGGGGGCGCATGCCCGCCCCCAAAGGAATGTGGCAACAGAGCAGCAGGGGTCTAATGGACCTTAATTGGTACTTGAGGTGTTTGTAAACCTGCACAGGAATTTGTAAAACTGCACAAGCATTTAAATGGAAATGTTTTTGAAAATTTACACCATGGTCGTGTTCCATATTATGGACCAGTAGACCTAATTCCTTTTCCCAATCATTAAGTTGATGTATAATTTGCCTAAGTTCGTGGTGGCTTGTAGACTTGCTGGTACCCTCTAAATAAAAGTGGGAGCACAAGGCTAACCAGCGCACACTCTTAGAATGGATGCTCCCGTGTCCTGCCTCCTCATTTGAAAGACCCCATGAGTGTCCATAACAAATTTGAATCGCGGATAAGGAAATCAAGCTTTGAATTCTTACTATACAAGAATAAAACAGTGCAATCAACCTTAAAACATTTAAAACTGTTCATGAGTCCCCTTTAAAATGTCTGCAAGAATTTCAATAAAAGTATCAGCATCTTTTAATTAATAGGCCTTTTGTTGAGACAAATTATTAATATTTTACAAAAAGGAATTCTTAAGCCATTATCTTTTACTATTTTAAAAATACATCATTAAATACTGAATAGGTAAAGGGCATCAATATAGACATATGAATTAGGTACTATAATAGACCCTGGGATACAAATGTAAATTATATCTCAAATTCCAATTGGGTAGCCAGCATATAAACAGTGCATGTATTATGTATTTCAGAGGGTAGAGATAACTGCTCGTGGGAGTCCTGTTCAAGGATGTCTTTCTAGAAATAGGAGTTCACCATTTACACCTGTGGGCACAGAAATTCCAGAGAAAAGGACCAGTATGATTTTATCCACTACATAGAGACATGGGGCATATTAGAATGATCCAGTAGCTGTAACTAGCAGAATTTTTATATACAAATGAATTAAATGGTAAAAGAATTGGGATGTGGCTTGGTGTATAAGCAGCAAAGGGTCCTGAAAAACCCAGATACTGTGGTAAATATATTCTCTGTAGTAGAACCTGTGAAGTGTCATACTGCTTTCTGTAATGACTGCACTGTTTTACATCCTTAGCACCAATATACAGGATTCCAAATTCTAGACATCCTCATCAACACTATTATGATTTTGATAGTAGCCATTCTAATGGGTGTGAAGTTTTGATTGTTTAAAATTGCACAGAAGATTTTCAATTTGGCTTAAGACCTTGGGGGCAACATGCCCAACTCTGAACTAAGACTGATAAAACAAGTGAAAGTGAAGGAAATGGATCTTCTTCATAAAATAATAAAATAAAATAATAAACACATCTAACAAATAATATTTGATAAGTGTTATCTTTGTTCAAGGCACTGTGCTAAACCCAATGTATGAGGCTTATGTACATTAGTTAGCAAAACAAAGAATTGACCAAGAGCAGTTGGAGAAGATGGACACTCATTAAATCATGCTGTAAACATATAATGGGACAGATGCTCTTGGTGCCTGTCCGCATGTCCTTGGCACTAAGTGAAGCAAAGGCTGTTTATTTTGAATGCCTGTAATCTCTGCCTGAGGGTTTTTGTTTCTGGTAATGACAAGGTACTTGGCCCACGTACAGAGTAAGTCCTGGTGCTCAGGTATTCATACTCCTGGGAGCAGCTCCCAAGCAGTGATGGATAAGGGATGGTGGATAAACACTCAACTTCCTTGCACCTCATTTAGAATAACTGTGAGATGTACATAAGATATGTTCTGTACTTTGTCCCAGAGTTCCCCAGTGGAATTAAGCTTCAGTTGTCCGTGGTGGTAACTTAACTTGATAGGACACCCCTTACTGACTTTGTTTCCCTGTATCACTTCCAATCCCAAGTAGTATTCCTTGGGGTTACTTTCCAACTTACTACTTGCTCCCAAAACTAAGATACATGTTAAAATGTTTTGATAAATACTGTGAAGGAAAAATAAAGGTTACTATAAAAATGTGTAATAGGCAGCCTGAGTCTGGGCTGCTCTGGAGGCTGAGCAGGAGTTAATTGGGTAAAAGTAGCCCAGGCCGAAAGGAGCAGCAGTATAAAGGCCCTGTGGTAGGAGGAAGCATGGCGTTTTTTAAAGGAGGTGACATTAGAGACAATGAGCCTGGAAGAGAAGTCCATGGAGATCTGGCCTATGGAAACTGGCTGTTTGGTAGTGTGTTTATGAACAAAAGGGCTGAAAAAATGAAATGCTTATATTAATCCAATGGCAAGGTGTTCTTGGGCTCTTTTCAGCCTGGGCTATAAAGCAGTTAGGTTTATTTCAGGACTGAATGCAGGATTTCCTTCTGAGTTGATGGAAGCAGTGTTTTCCAGGGATTGTTGGTCTGAGGAGTCTTCAAGATCTTGAGAATTCCTTGCAACTGAAGCTCAGAGCTGCACCATCACAGCCAGAACAGTTGTGTACGTAGACCTCAGGTGCTGAGTTCCCTCTCTGCCTTCCTTCCTACTCCTTTACCAACTTATCTGTGTTCTTTTCCTTAGTGAAAAATAAATCAAGGCTGCAATGCAGCTGGCACTGCTCAGGTTCTCAGAGAGAGAGGACACTAAATAGAGTAAGAAAAATGGTGGCAAAAAATGAGGCTAGACAGGCAACAGCAGGTTCATACATAACCTTGTAGACCATATTATGAATATTGTCTTTAGCCAAAGAGCAGTGGCAAACAACAAAGGTGTTTTTTTTTTTTTTAAGATACTTGTTGCATTCTTTATTTAGTGGATGTTTAAGCTTGCGATTATAAAGTAAATTGAAAGTATGGAATGTATGTCACTGCAAAAATTCAAAGAAAAATAAGAAAAGAAGGGAGGGAGGAAGGCTAGGGCGGGAAGTATCATTATGTTCTTAAAACTGTATATATGAAATACATGAAATTGTTCCTTTATATAAATAAAAATATTTTTAAAAGGAAGGATTACAGAGAGGGGGACAGAGAAAAGGACGAGAGGGAGTGGGGGGAGAGGGAGACAGATCTTTTATTTGCTGATTCATTCCCAGATGGCCTCGATGGCCAGGGCTGGGTCAGACTAAAACTAGAAGCCAGGAGCTTCATCCGGAACTCCCCCAGGGGTGACTGGAACCAAGACATTTGGGCCATCTTCTGCTTTCCCAGACCATTAGCAGAGGGCTGAATAGGAAGTAGAGCAACCAGGACATAAACTGGTGCTTGTATGGGATGTTGGTATTGCAGGTGGTGGCTTTGCTCACTGTACCACACCGCTGGCCCCAAACAACAAAGGGGTTTTATGCATAGCAGAGACATGGTCACATTTGCCTTTTAAAAACTCCTTCTGGGTTTCTTTTGGAGAGAAGATTGCAGTGGGACAAGGAGGGCAGCCTATAGTGAGTCAATTGCAGTCAGTGAAAGTGTGGACTAACACACAGTGTGTCAGTCTTGGCACTGTTACCATTTAGGGCCAAATGATTCGTTTTGATACAGTGGTCTGTGACACTGGTCCTTAAGCAGAAACCATGGACTTCATATATTAAAAGGTCCCCAAGGTGTTGCTAAAGAGCTCTTTGAGAATGACATTGCTCCCAGGTAGGAACTCCGAGATCATCGAGGGTGGTGTCAGTGAATATTTATAGGCTGAACACTTGTGGGGTTTTAAAGCTTCTGCTAAAAACAGCGAAAAAGAGAACAAAGAATGGGAGATAGGAGGTAGGGATGAACAGAGGAGGTGGAGGGAGGGAGGGAGGGAGGGAGGGAGGGTGAGCTTGCATTGCATAGTACCAAAATTTATTCTTAATAGCAGATAGATTGGCTAGTGGATCATCATGAACATGAAAGGTTCATTCCTCTTTATGGTTGGACATTTTTTACATCAAACTTTTTTGACCCTCTAAAGCACCTCTGCCTTCTTGCTGTCTTATCTGGGTCAACTTAGGCAATTAATTTTCTACTAACCCTCTTTTAAAAGTTAAGACTGTTTCCGGATCTAATAAAAAAAAGCCATTGTTCCATTTCCTTTTGACTGTCTCTAGACCCCCTATTACCTGCTTCATTATGGCGTTTGTCTTCTTAGCCTCCCCCACCCCAGTGCTCAAACCCAGCAAGGTGACAGCATCTCCTTCTTTCCTGATTTTTTGCCCAACTAACTTAAGCCAAACCATCCTCTTTTTCTTCTGGACTCTCACAGCATATGTTAGTTTTTTGACTTCCTTGGCATCAAATAACTCTCCATTTGATTATCTTTTATAGCATATGTATCCATTTGTTCCTGCCTAAATTACAAGCAGTATGATCTCAAGGCTTGTGTGAAGTTTTTTGGTGCCTCAGTATTCGTGCAAACAGTACACAACATGCAGTTACATTGAATAAGCCTGCATACAACATGGTTGCCACACAAGTGAATATTCCAGAAACATGTCTTACCTCTATACGAGAAGTTCTTCACACTTATTTAGGGATACCTAGAATATATGGAACAGAGCATATAACTGACTAATAGTTTCTCAACTGCTGTAATTTTGGAGGGCAAAAGCCTGAAAATCCACTTTGGTGACAATGCTGCCCAGGAGAAATGGTGACATTGCTGTGAATGAGTCCGACCCAAATGATGTTAACTACAGTATATTGCTTTATATTTAGTCCAAAGTCATAGAGAAGGCTTTTTATGTAACTACTAATCTGAGCTGATGACTAAAAGAGAAATATTTCAAAGTCTTTCCTTCTTAACATTGACTCAGTATAAATAGGAATGACATGCACGTAGTGAGCGGAGAATGTGCTGCCATGAATAGAGATTTTTGTAGCACATTTTTCATTGACTTTAATGAGATGCGTATGGCTAAATGTGTTAGTGAAGTTGGCAGAGTGTCTTTTAAAAAACTAAGCATCAAGGTTCAGCCTAAAGTCTTAGTGAATATTTGAAATGGGACCAGAAATTTTTTTGAAAAGTAGTGGTGTTCAGAGAACCTACTGACCTGGCAAGCATGCAAAGCCCCATCCACTTTGCCAGGAGTCAGCAACCTTGAGGAGCTGAGGCAAATTGCCCTGGAATTGTGGACATTTACAAAAAGGTTGTAAGGATATTTACAGTGAAGCAGAATGGTAGAGATACCATAGAAATAGAAATCTCCTGTTGTGTTGCTTATTTTTTTTTTCTTGATATAACTTCAGATTTCCACATTTACTTATGTATTTTTCCCAGGGGAGAGGGCTTACTGATGTCCTTAAAACTGAAAACTAAAAAGTTTAAATCAGTCAACAGTTTTCTTTTAAAGATTTATTTTTTTATTCAAAAGACAGAGGCAGAGAGAGAGAGGAGGGGGGGAGGGAGGGAGGGAGGGAGATCTTCCATCCAGTGGTTCACTCCCTAAGTGGCCACAACGGCTAGAGCTGGGCCGATCTAGAGCCAGGAGCTTCTTTTGGGTCTCCTATGTGGGTGCAGGGGCCCAAACACTTGAACCATCTTCCACTGCTTTCTCAGGCCACAGCAGGGAGCTGGATTGGGGGAGCAGCTGGGGCTTGAACCAGTACCGCACTGTGGGCAATTGCTTAACCTGTTAGGCCACAGTGTCAGCCCCAGTCAACAGTTTTGATTCATTCTGTCTATGTGTGAGGAACAGTGTTAGGTGTTTTCAGGCATGTAGTTATCATGCAGGATCCCTATCCTTGAGGAATTTGAAATTATCTGAGAAGATTAAAAACATCTCTGAAGGAAATCGATAATATGTAAGCACCAAATGTGTTAGGATAACATACATGATATGTGTATAGAAAATAGATAGCCTCACATGTAATTCAGTTCATCTTCATTACAGAATTACTAGAAAATATTATTTGTTTTTTTTTTTAACCAATGATTAAAATGGGGACATAGAGCAGATGCTAACACGCACAACGTCACTGTATTTAACAGTGGGGCAGGTTTGTGTGTCTACAACACTGGTCTACTATTGAAAGGATAAGAATTTCTGGTCTTAGCAGGACAGGGAGACATTTTCCTAGCCTTGAATGGGAGTGTGTTGTAGGTGAATGAGAAGGAAATGTGTGTGGTTGTAGGAGTCTGTGGATCTGGGGATTGGGTTGTGGGGAGGTAGCACAGAGTGATAACGCTTTAAGCAGTAGTTTGAAGGTGGCAATTAAAATGGCACACTGCATGTATATGTAGGTGGGAGAATGAGTACCAATTTGAATCTAGGTGATTTTGAGTAGGAGGTTAGTTGATGGTTGGTAGGAAAGGAGATTGATATAGGCTTCTAGGCAAGCAGTTTTGCAACACTTCAAAATTAAAACGTATATGACTTTTGACCCATTCCACAATGAGGAATTTATTCCAAGAAGGACATAAAATGTATCATTTGTAAAAGCAATACAATGGGGGCTGGCGCTATGGCTCACTTGGCTAATCCTCCACCTATGGTGCCGGCATCCCATATGGGTGCCAGGTTCTAGTCCTGGCTGCTTCTCTTCCAGTCCAGCTCTCTGCTGTGGCCCGGGAAGGAAGTGGAGGATGGCCCAAGTGCTTGGACCCTGCATCCGCATGGGAGACCAGCAGGAAGCACTTGGCTCCTGGCTTCAGATTGGCGCAGTGTGCCGGCCTTGGTGACCATTTGGGGGGTGAACCAATGGAGGGAAGACCTTTCTCTCTGTCTCTCCCTCTCACTGTCTAACTCCACCTGTCAAATAAAAAAAAGCAATACATTGGATACTGACAAATGACCTTCAAAAAGTAAATTATTAAATTGTATTTTGTCATACTAAGGGGTGTTTAAAATGGTTGAGACCCTGATATTTTTATTGCCACTGAGAGATGATTTGATTTATGGTGCAGTGAAAAAGTGAATTTGATTACATATATATTTATATATGGTATGATTTTACTTTAAAAATTAGGCATAATCAAATCAAAAAACCTTAGGGAATCCTTGCTGTGGGCTGAGCACTACTCCATGTATATGGGATACAGTAGTGAACCAGAGACCAAACAGAAATCTGACTTCATGGAGCTTGCATTCTACAAGGAAGATAGACAAAAAGCAGTAAACAGAATGAATAATCAATTATGCAATAGGAGATGATAAGTGCATAAAAAATTAAAAGGGGAGCATGTAGATGGGATTAGGAGTGCTGATGGGTGGGAGTGAGGAAAGTTTTACATGGGGTAAGGTGAATTTCACTGAGAAGGGGAGATTTGAGGAAAGACCTCAACAACTGAAAACATCAAGAGCAAAGTGGAGATTTGGACTAGAGAACAGTGGCAGTTCAAGCACAGGCATTAAGGTGGAAGCATGCCTGATGTTCAGCGGTCACCAAGAAAGCTGCTTTGCCTGCTTTGGAAGAAATGAGGGGACCAGTAGAGGAAAGTAGGTTGTATGGTTAATTTGGGCCCAGATTTTAGAAGGGCAGGACTATACACAGCAAATAAAAAGTAATTTCGATATGTCACCTAAAATTTTAAGTGGTAACTTTGAAATAAATGGAAGACGAAACAGGTGGAATTCATTTTAATACTATATGTTATTTAAGACAATATGTCCAAAATTTTAATATGTAATCAATATGAAAATTATTTATGTGATTTGTTTAAATTTAAAAAGATTATATGAAAGGCAGAGTGACAGAGTGAGAGGGAGAGACAGAAATTTATTGATTGATTGGGTGATTTAAGCCGGCGCCGCGGCTCAGTAGGCTAATCCTCCGCCTTGCGGCACTGGCACACTGGGTTCTAGTCCCGGTTGGGGCACCAGTCCTGTCCCAGTTTTTCCAGGCCAGCTCTCTGCTGTGGCCAGGGAGTGCAGTGGAGGATGGCCCAAGTGCTTGGGCCCTGCACCCCATGGGAGACCAGGAGAAGCACCTGCTCCTGCCATCGGAACAGCGCGGTGGCCATTGGAGGGTGAACCAACGGCAAAAAGGAAGACCTTTCGCTCTGTCTCCCTCTACTGTCCACTCTGCCTGTCAAAAAAAAAAAAAAAAAAAAGATGGTAGAATTAAACCATAAAGTAATATGATTGGGTGATTGATCTTCCATCTGCTGGTTTACTCCCCAAATGACTGCAATAGCCAGGTCTGGGCCAGGCTGAAGCCAAAAGCCAGGAACTCCATCTAGGTCTGCCACGTGGGTGAGAGGGGCCCAAGGACCTGATCCATCATCTGCTGCCTTTCCAGGCATATTAGCAGGAAACTAGATCAGAAGTGGAGCAGCTGGGGCTCTAACTTGTGTTTTTGTATAAGATGCTGGCATTGCAAGCAGCGGTTTTAAGCTACTGCACAAAATCATCAGCGCCTTAATGTGATTAATTTTTTTCCATTAAGACATTGAAATCAGGCACATATTTCATACATACAAGCACATCTAAAATTGGGCCACTACCATTTCAAGTTCGTGGCACTTGTAGCTGGCTAGAGAGCTTACATTTCTCCAGCACAGAGATAGGACCTTATGAGCCACTTGTTGGGATTTGGCTTCTACATGCAGTAAAATAGTTATTACAGAAGTTTGAGCAGAAGAGTGAGTTGTTTTAACTTACATTTTTTTTTTTGATAGGCAGAGTTAGACAGTGAGAGAGAGAGAGAAAGGTCTTCTTTTTTCCGTTGGTTCACCCCCCAAATGGCCGCCACGGCCAGCCTGCTGCACCGATTCGAAGCCAGGAGCCAGGCGCTTCCTCCTGGTCTCCCATGTGGGTGCAGGGCCCAAGGACCTGGGCCATTCTCCACTGCCCTCCCAGGCCACAGCAGGGAGCTGGACTGGAAGAGGAGCAACCAGGACAGGATCCCGCGCCCCAACCGGGACTAGAACCCCGGGGTGCTGGTGCCATAGGCGGGGGATTAGCCTAGTGAGCCAAGGTGCCAGCTTAACTTACATTTTAAATGGATCACTCTTACTGATATGTTGAGATATATTTGAATATATCTCAATTTGAAAGAGTAAGCATGGATGGGAGAAGAGAGACGTAATAGGAGGCTGTTGCACTGATTCAAGAAAGACAAGATGGTGACTCAGACCCAAGTCAGAATAGGAAAAAGCATGCGGATTCTAGGTTTATTTTGCAGGTGGAGCCAGAGTGATTTCCTGGTAGATTGAAAGGCACAATATAAGGGAATGAGAATGATCAAGGATAATACCAAGGCTTTTGGCCTGAGTAACTGGCAAGAGGGAGTGTACATCAACTGAAGAAATGATGATTCTGCAGGCGAAGCCGATTCACAGAGGAAAACGTGAGCTTCCATTAGACCTCCAAGTGAAGGTTTCAGTTGATAGCTGAATTTGAGTTTGAAGTTGAGAAAGAAGTCCAGTCTGAAGATATAAATGTGAGAGCTATCAGTATAAAGTGAAAAAAAGGAAACTTAAAGCTGAGCCTGGATGAAATGATCAAGCAAGTGAGGCTCGATCAAAAGAGATCTGAGGGGGCCAGCATTTAAGCCGCTTTCTGCCATGCTGACATTCATTATTAGCACCAGTTCAAGTCCCAGAGGCTCCATTTGCCGTCCAACTCCTTGCTAATGTGCACTGGAAAGCAATGGAAAATGGCCCAAGTGTTTGGGCCTCTGCACCCACCCATGTGGGAGGCCTGCATGGAGTTCCTGGCTCCTGGATTTAAGCTCGCCCAGCCCTGGCTATTGTTGCCAAATAAGGAGTGAACCAGCAGATGGAAGAAAGAGACTCAGTCTCCCCCTCTCCCTCTTCTCCCTCTCCCTGTCCCTTTCTCCCTGTCCCTTTCTCCCTGTGCCTTTCTCTCCCTTTCTCTCCTCTTAAAAGAAGAGGTCTGAGGAATGAGTATTGGAACTCTGCCAAGCATGAGGTCAGTCTGGATGCACTTGCAGGATAACAACAATTGTCTTTACCATGAAGTAGGGGAATTTTAAGTGTTTGGACACGATGAGAGATTTCCAACATAGGTGTCTCTTATGAAAATAAATGTATGCTACTTGTGTGATTTAAAAATATAGCTAGCAATCCAGAAATGACTTCCAGTTTCCCCATGAATATGTAGAGAAGCTGGGAAATCATCAATGCTAGCTTCAAAACAAAAAATTTGGAAATTGATTATCAGTAACGTTTCTGGTATTCATTAGAGAATTGAGTTCTTAGGACAAACCTGTCTTCAAAACTTGAGAGGCAAGAACTTGCATCGAGACATAAACTGAGATGTTTGTTTACTTTGGGATGCAGCCTCTGGATGTCCTATAAACCTGTAAGGAACTAGAACTTCTTATGTATTGCTGTAGTCCAATTGTGGGCTAGTGAGCCTGTGTGTAGCTCTTAGGGAGCTACAGTCATTGGGTAGGAGAGCTTACATTTCTCCAGACTTTTTCTCTAGGACCCTACTAAGATATCAACATGAAGATGGGATAATCCAGAAAAAGCCATTCGCTGTCTTTCTGTCTGCTCTAGTGATTGTAGAAATTTTTGAAGATACTTTCACTGGGTATAGGATTCTAAGTTCACAGTTTTTCCTTTCATTCTTCCCAAATCCCTGAATGACCGCGAAGAGCAGAGCACTCTGCCAACCTGTGATGGGCATGCAGTGTCAGCAAAAATAAAGCTGATTTTTCTTTTAGCAAAAGCCAACAAAGAGTTAACAGCATATTCATGAAGATTCTTGGAAGCTGGCATAAGGACATTTGATATTTTGTGTTACTTAGAGAATGGGAAACTATTGGATGTTTTTGAGAAGAGTAGTAGTTTGATTCACCCAACAAAACCATGGTCTTTGAATGTTAATCCAACAGCAGTGTGCTGCAAAGATTCTTTGCTTTCAGAGCTAATTCTAATCCTTGCCTTCATTATGTGTCTGAAGTGATTTAATAGGAACAATACTAAGAATCCAACCCAAATGATAATTACTAGAATCCTATTCATGGTATTAGGAAACAGAATTAACTATGGGTATTTTTTAACCATCTGATACTTTTTTCATGTTAATGGAATGTTAATACAAAGAGAATAGATTCAATATAGTTCATAGATACAATTCTAAGAATATGATACTCCCTTCATCCCTCCCTCCCTCCCTTTCTTCCCCTTCCTCCTCCTCCTTCTCCTCCTTCTCTCTCTATCTCTCTTAGTTTTTGAGATATCACATTTTCATTTACAGGGGTTTAGTGCTCCTCTAAATAAAGAGTTCACCAAGTAAAATAAAAAAGAATTCTAGTTTAGTGGGATATAGGCAAGGATTACAAACAATAATCTAATGGAAAGACTACCATTTCACCCATATACAGTAAATTTTAAAATAATCACAGATCATTAAGACTATAGTAGTATAACATTTTTAACCATTGGATTGAAAAAAAATGTGAAAGAGTTTGACCAAACAGTATTTGTACTGATACAGATTCACACAATCATTTCTCATTTTTTTTTTAATATTAGCTCTCACCTAGAAGAGAGAACATGTGGTATTTTTCTTTCTGTGTTTGGCTTATTTCATTCAATCTGATGTACTTTGTTTGCATCCATTTTCATGCACATGTTAGAATTTCATTATTTTTGTGGCTGAATAACATTTCATTATGTATATATATATGTGTGTGTGTGTACATATGTGTGTATAAATATATCACATTTTCTTTATCCATTCATCTATTGATGGACTCCATGATTGATTCAGAATTTTGACTCAGAAGTTTGGCTGTTGTGAATTGAATAGTGCTGCTATACAAATGGTGATGCAGGAATCGCTTTGATACAATGCATTCGTGTCTTTTGGGTATGTACCCCATAGTGGGATTAGTGGATTATATGGCAAGTCTATTTCTAGTTCCCAAAGAAATCTTCATACAGTTTTCCACAGTGACTTCACTAATTTACATTCCCACTAACAGTGTATAAGTGTTCTTTCTCTGCTTCCTCGCCAGCGTTTGTTTACTCTCTGTGTTTTGGATTTTAGCCATTCTGACAGGAGAGAGGTGATAGCTCATTGTGCTTGTGATTTGTGTTTCCCTGATGGTTAGTGACACTGAGCTTTCTTTCATATATTTTTTGGCCATTTGTATTTCTTTTGGAAACTGTTTCTTGAGGTCTTTGGCCCATTTCTTAAATGGTTGCTTTTTTGTAGCTGTTTTTTGAGTTACTGTTACATTCTGGATATTAATCCATTGTTGGATAGGTAACTCATATTTTCCCATCCTATTGGATATCTCTTGACATTTCCTTTGCTGTGCAGAAGACTCTGAGTTTGTTTAGTTTTTCTTTTGTTCCCAGTGCCTAGGGGATCTTATCCAAGAGGTCATCACCTATACCAATGTCTTGGAGTGTTTCTATTACCAGGAATAAATAGTTTCTTCCAGGACTAAATAGTCTCAGGTTTTATATTTAGGTCTTTGATCCATCATGGGTTGATTTTTATATATGGCAATAGATATGAATCCTGTTTCATTCTTCTAAATACATACATTCAGTTGGGGCCGGTGCTGTGGCATAGCGGGTAAGGGCCGCCACCTGCGGTGCCAGCATCCCATGTGGGCGCCGGTTTGAGTCCTGTCTGCTCTGCTTCTTATCCAGCTCTCTGCTGTGTCCTGGGAAGGCAGTGGAGGATGGTCCGGGTCCTTGGGCCCCTGCATCCATGTGGGAGACCCGGAGGAGGCCTGTGGCTCCTGGCTTTGGATCAGCACAGCTCTGGCCGTTGCGGCCAATTGGGGAGTGGACCAGTAGATGGAAGACCTCTCTCTCTGCCTCTCCTTCTCTCTCTCTCTCTGTAACTTTCAAATAAAATAAATAATATTTTTTAAAAAAACATACAATCAGTTTTGCCAGCACCATTTATTGAAGAGATACTCCGTTGTATGATCTGGGCACTTTTGTCAAAAACAGTTGACTGTATTTAAGTGAATTAATTTCTGGATTCTCCAGTCTTTAAGGCATTCCAGTCTGGCTGGAAAGTCCAGGGAGAGCATTTCAGGCCTGGAAAGCCAGTTCACTCTGGGAAAAAAAGTCCTACACAAAGGACCCCTGTGGGTGAGACCCCAGTGGAAAGAATTGGCCACCAAAGAAGGAGGTACTTTTCTCTGAAGGGAGGAGAGAACTTCCACTTTGCTTACGGCCTTGTCAAGCTACTGGATCCAAAAGGCCTCCATAGCCAAGGCAGCTTATGTCAAGAGACTTGGGTGATCACTGATGTCATATATGAGTGTCATTTGTTAAATAAACAGGAGTCATTGTGCACTAACTTCCCATGCAGGACCTCTGTTCCCAAACAGTTGTGTCATGAGACTTAATAGTAAAACTAAGAATCATTTCCTTTTAGTGTATTAAATGGAGGATACTATTATGTCTCATAAGTTATAGTCATGTCTAAGAGCTCACAAAAGATATATCATCCTTGGGTTCTTGTTTGAAGACAATTAAGTTTAAACAAGGAAAGGGGAGAAAGGAAAAGAAGAAGGGAGAAAAATGAAAACAACTTTGAGAAGCAATAACAAAGAACAGCCCTTGTTTAGACTGTTGAGGAATAGTTCTCTTAGGTTTTTTTTTTTTTTTTTTTTTTTTTTTTTTTTTTTTTTTTTTTTTTTTTTCTCTATTATTTCTTTCTGTCTGTCTTTTTTCCTTTTCTTTCTTGGACCAACCAGGAGAAGGGAGAAGATGGGGGAAGAAGTGGGTGGGAGGATGGGGGCTGTGGGAAGAATTACTAGATTCCTAATGTTGTTATTTATGAGATACATACAAATAAATAAAAATTTTTGGATTTTGTGTTTCATTCTATTGATCAATGTGCTGGTTTTTATGCCAGTGTCATGCTATTTTAATGTCTGTCGCTTTGTGGCATACTTTGAAGTCAGGTATTGTGATAACCTCTAGCTTGATTTTTTTTCCTCTCTCAGGACTGTGTTGGCTGTGCTGTGTCTTTTATGATTTCACATGACTTTTAGGATTTTTTTCTAGTATGAAGCAAGAGCCCTACCTTATACCCTACACCAAAATCAATTCAAAATGGATCAAGGACATACACATAGCATCCAAAACCATCAAATTGCTAGAGGAAAACATAAGAAAAACTGTGCAAGACATTGGCCCAGGCAAAAACTTCTTAGATAAGACCCCGTAAGCACAGGCAATAAAAGTAAAAATAGACAAATGGGATTACATCCAGCTAAGTAGCTTCTGCACAGCGAAGGAAACACTCAGTGAAATGAAGAGGCAACTGACAGAATGCAAGGAGATATTTGAAAACTATGCAGCTGATAAAGGATTAATATCTAGAATCTATAAAGAGCTTAAGAAACTCAACACTAAAACACAATCTAGTTAGGAAATGGGCTAAGGATATGATCAGGCATTTTTCTTTTTTTTAATCCTTTTTTTTAACTTTTATTTAATGAATATAAATTTCCAATGTACAGCTTATGGATTACAATGGCTTCCCCCTTCCATAACTTCCCTCCCACCCGCAACCCTCCCCTCTCCCGCTCCCTCTCCCCTTCCATTCACATCAAGATTCATTTTCAATTCTCTTTATATACAGAAGATCAATTTAGTATATATTAAGTAAAGATTTCAACAGTTTGCACCCACATAGAAACACAAAGTGAAACATACTGTTTGAGTACTAGTTGTAGCATTAAATCACAATGTACAGCACATTAAGGACAGAGATCCCACATGAGAAGCAAGTGCACAGTGACTCCTGTTGTTGACCCAACAAATTGACACTCTAGTTTATGGTATGAACAGGCATTTTTCAAAGGAAGAAATTCAAATGGCCAGTAGACACACAAAAAGTGTTCAGGATCACTATTCATTAGGGAAATGCAAATAAAAACCACAGTGAGGTTTCACCTCACTCCAGTTAGAATGGCTATCATCCAAAAATAGAAAAATAACAAATGTTAGCCAGGATATGGAGAAAAATGGTACTATAATCCACTGTTAGTGGGAATGTAAACTAGAATAACCATTACTGAATACAGGGTAGTGATATCAGAAATATGAAAATAGATTTATCATATGACCTAGCCATTCTACTCCTAGGAATTTACCCAAAGGAAATGAAGTCAGCATGTTAGATTTATCAGTACTCCCATGCTTATAGTGCTCAAACCACAATAGCTAGGATACGGAATCAACACATGTTCTTCAGCTGATGAATGGATAGAAAAAATGTATATATAGATAATTGAATACTATTCAGCCATAACAAAGAATGAAATCCTGTTTTTCACAACAAAATGGATGCAATTGGAAACCATTATGCTTAATTAAATAAGCCAGTCCCCAAAAGACAAATAGCAGAATTTTTTTGTTGTTTGTTAACTAATATATAGAGTACAACAAGTGTAATGTGCATGTGTTAAAATGACATTTTTGAGATTTGATTGTTCTTTTTAGCCCTTGTCTGTAGTCCTGAGAAGCAGTAGTTTTCCTACTTAATACTTATAGAAATCTTAAGAAGCTTGTGATTATAGCATAAATTGAAAGTATGTCACTGCAAGAATTGAAAGAAAAATAAGAAAGAAGAGAGAGGGTGGGAGTGAGGGAGGCAGGGAGGGTAGGATGGGAAATATCATTATGCTCTTCAAACTGTGTATGAGGGGCTGGTGTTGTAGCATAGCAAGTTAAACAGCTGCCTGTAGCACTGGCATCCCATCTGGATGCCAGTTCAAGTCCCAGCTTCTCCACTTCCAATCCAGCTCCCTGCTAATGTACTTGGGAGAGCAACAGAAGATGTCCCCATTGCTTGGGCTCTTGGACCCATGTGGGAGACGTGGATGAAGCTTTGGGCTCCTGGCTTCAGCCCGGCCTGGCTTCAGCCATTGCGGCCATTTGGGGAGTAAACCAGAGGGTGGAAGATCTCTTGGTCTGTTTGTCTGTCTCAGCTTCTCTGAAACTCTGCCTTTTAAATAAATATTTTAAAAAAGGCCTGTATACATGAAATACATAAAATCTGTTCCATATATATATATATATACATATATATATAACTAAAAATTTTTTAAAAAGATGTGAAAAAAAGGAGTGTCATTGATATTGTGATATGGATTGCACTGAATCTGCAGAATTGCTTTAGGTTGTGTACACATTTTAATGATGTTGATTCTTCCAATTCATGAGCAAAGAATACCATTCTATTTTTTTTTGTTATTGCTGATTTCTTTCATCAGTGTTTTAAAATTTTCATTGTAGAGACCTTTCACTTATTTGGTTAAATTTATTCCTAAATATTTAATTTTCTGTGGCTATTGTGAATGGGGTTTCTTTCTTGATTTCTTTGTAAATTTGTCATTAGCATATTAAAAAGCTACTGTTTTTGTACATTTATTTTGTAACCTGCAAGTTTACTGAACTGGTTTGTCAGTTCTAACAGCTTTTTGGTGTGGAGTGTTTAGGTTTTCCCTGAGCAACATCATGTCAGCTGCAGATGTGGATATTTTGACTTCCCCTTTTAACTATTGGTAGTTTTTCAAAAGCTTGCAGTATTTATGAGGTTTAGATATTTAATAATTTTATGTAACTTCTAATAAATTAAGAATACTTATATTGCATGATTGGGTTTTTTTTTTTTGCAATTTAATGCCCATTACTAAAAAGAAATTTATTTAATAATGTCATTCCCAATTATTGGCTGTTATGCACAAAAATTAAAAATTACCTGTTCTATAACACCTTTCAATAATTTATTGAATTTACATCTAGCATTCACTGGCCTTTTAATTAAATAGCATCTAGAGAATTGGCCTTATTAGTTGAAGCACCTTGACTTCAGAAACAATTTTGATGCATGTCCCATATGTCTTTAAAAAGGCAATTTAATATTACATCTATTTTTTTCATGTGGGAGAAAAAAGAACTATGATCTCAAAATATTGTGAATGTTGGGTTCTCAGTTGTGGCAATGTAGAGCAGGAAAGATCAGCTCTAAAATTTCCTTATCATTTCAGATTTTTAATTTTCTAAGAAGTACCCCCTCTTCATGAGCTTTATGACAATTACGAGTTGCAGGCATTCTGTTCCCAAATTTATACATGGTATTTTGGTTAAGTGTATGGGCATCTGGAGAATAATTAACATCTAACAGTTATATAGAAGCAAGAGAGCCAGTTGTGTCAGGTAATAGACTACACATGACAAAAAAAATCCAAGAGTTTCAAGTTCTAATCGTTGCTGAGAATTTCAAATGATTTGAAGGTGAACCTTGATTGAGATATAAAATTTCGACTTCTAAGGATGTGAGTAACATACACAGCAGGAAATGCCCGTATTATTTTTAAATAGACATATCTTGTAAAGGTGAATTTCAATGAGTTTTTACAGCTTTCTGAACAGTATTATCACACATTTTAAGTAAGTAGGTCAATGTTATTATTTATATGTAATTTTGTTGGTTTAGTGGTATGTTTTTATGATTATGCTACAAATGCTTCTCTAAGAAGAAACTGAAGTCCCATGATTTTATATTCTTTCATATTTGTTTTACTTGAAAAATCTGAACATTTCATCCAAACTTAATTACTTTAAAAACCTGTCTGCTTTTCCCGTTCACACCCTGTATCATTTCCCTTTCCTCTGAGTCCAGACATCATGTTGTGCCACTTGGTGCTTCTTAATATTTTAGATACTCTTATCTTTCTCCTATGTTTGATTATTTAGTGGTGAAACTCAACAGCAGATTTAGTTTCACATGCATTTGTATCCCCAGAGCATTTAGAGAGCTATACAAGTATACACCCAAAATTTAATGGGAGAAAGGAAGGTGTAGAAAAGGGAGGAGACAAATTATATCTGTAAATTTGAATGAAACTGCCAGCCCCAAACTTGAAGCCTCATCTTTTTGTAATAATATATAATAATTTATTTTAAACTGGAAGAGTAAGACACAGCCTGGGCAAACAATAAACTGAAAATAGGCACACAGTGACTTTAGGCAGGAATTTTAGTGAAATAAACTTCCATAGACTCTGCATGAGCAACCTTGCAAATAGAAAATTTACGTTTAAAATATGGACACCCAAAGACATTGAAGGTCAGCAATATCTTTTGCATACTGGTGCAATAAAGTATTAGAGATAATCAGTGGTATGGATGACTGAGATTCCCAGGAAAGAAGGGGACATTTGGCAAATGTGCTTCCTATTATTCATGGTCTTGCCCAAGGTTATCCCTACATACCTGCCAGCTGCAAACATTGGATCATATTAAAATTATTTATGGATCTTTAGAGAATCTCGATACCTAAGGAATGAGATTTCAGGGTTGGGGCATGGACAGACTTCTATCAGAATTGCTGACACCTTCATTTATTTTGAAGATTTATTTATTTATCTGAGTTACAGAGAGGGAAGGAGGGTGGGAGGGGAGAGAGAGAGAGATCAGTCTTTCATCTGCTGATTTACTTCCCAAATTCTAACAACACATAGGGCTAGTCCAGCCCAGAGCCAGGAGCTGGGAGCCAGGAACTCCATCTGACTCTCCCACATGACTGACAGGAACCCAAATACATTGGCCATCATCAGGTTTCTTAGCAGGAAGATGGACTGCAAGCATAAAGTAGCCAAGACTGGAACCAGGCAAGTTGATAATATAATGTAGGCATTCCAAACTGCCACAATACTTAATCCAGCTGACACTTTATTTTTCTAAAATTTTTATTAATATAAAGAGAATATATTTCATGTCTTTCCTAGATACCATTCTAAGAAGATAACTATACTTACCTCCTTTCTTTTTTCCTTCCTTTAATTTTTGCAATAACATACTTTAAATTTGCTTTAGAAGCACATGCTTAGAGCACCACTAAGCATAATGTTCAACAAGTAAAAAGTACAAATGCCACTGTTCCACAGGAATATAGACAAGGACAATAAGCAATAAACAAATGATAAGATGTCAGTTTCATTTTTATACTTTTTTTTGTTTTCTATGTTAACTACCAGATATCGGAAATCATACGATGTTTGTCTTTTTGGACTTATTTGACTAAGAATAATGGTCAAATCCTGTCTTTTGCAACAAAATGGATGCAACTACTGACACTTTAAAAGAAAGCACAGGGGCCTGTATTGTGGTGCGGTGGATTAAACTGCCACTTGCAAAGCCAGAGTCCCACATCACAGTGTCCAGACCTGGCTGTTGAGGGCATTTGGGAAGTGAACTAGCAAATAGAAGAATACCTCTGGGGCCATTGCTGTGGCACAGCGTGTAAAGCTGCCACCTACAGCGCCGGAATCCCATATGGGCGCCGGTTCTAGTCCCGGCTGCTCCACTTCCCATCCAGCTCTCTGCTGTGGTCTGGGAAGGCCGTAGAAAATGGCCCAAGTGCTTGGGCCCCTGCACCCGTGTGAGAGACCTGGAGGAAGCTCCAAGCTCTTGGCTTCAGATCAGCCCAGCTCTGGCAGTTGAGGTCATTTGCGGACTGAACCAGTGGACGGAAGACACCTCTCTTTATCTGTCTCTCTCTCTCTCTTTCTCTCTCTCTGCCTCTGCCTTTCAAATAAATAAATAAAATCTTTTTTAAAAAAAGGAAGAAACCTCTCTCTCCCTCTCTCCCTCCTTCCACCTTCTCTGTCTCCCTCCCTCTCTGTCACTATGCCTTTCAAATAAATAAGTCTTTAAAAGATAATAGCATATTCACTTGTTGCTTACAGACGAGGATACGTTTAGAGAAATGATTTCATCATTATGCAAACATTTAGAGAAATTATTTCATCATTATGCAAACACCAGAGTGTAGTTGCCTAAAGTAAGACAGCTACAACATGACTAGTTTATATAATATATGGGACCACCATGATATGTGTGGTTGGTTGTTGTCAGATATGTCATTATGGCACATGACTGTATATATTTAATCCCTCTTCCTCTTTGGTGATATTCTGGAATTTTGATCTTCAGAATACTTTATCTATAGAATTCTGAAGTTGTGTTCCATTACTTCTAGAGGCAAAATAATCTAATGCTGTATTTTCCAAATTGAGCTCTTGAAATGCTGGTATTCTCTAAAACTGTTAAATTAGTAAATATGAAAGATATTCTTTCACAATATATTAAAAACTTTTAAGAAGATCACTTGAAAGGCAGAATTTCGAGAGAGAGGGAGAGACAGATAAAGAGAGAGGATTTAACATCTGTTAGCACTCTCCAAATGGTCACAATGGTTTGGGCTGGGACAGGCCAAAACCTGGAGCCTGGAATGCCATCCTGGTCTCCCAGGTGGGTGGCAGGGGGCAGTCTTGGCCGTCTTCCACTGCTTTCCCAGGTGCATTAGCAGGGAGCTGGATTAGAAGTGGAACAGCCACAACAGGAACCAGTGCTCAAATGGGCTGCTGGCATTGCAGTTGGTTGCTTATGCCCTGTGCCACAATGCTGGCCCTAGTTCTTACTATTATGCATTACTTTTCTTCTGAAATAGAATGTCAAATCAGTAATGCCAAAAAAAAAAAAAAGAATGAGAAATCACTCATTACTTACTAGCTTAATAAATACTGTTGAACAACACTTAATACAGTTGTAGGTACTTGAAATACATCACGGAAATGGGTAATATGTGATTTAAATTTTCAGCATTTTATCATTGCTAAGTTCTGTTAAAAGAGGTGGTCTTCAAAAAGTTTGTGGAAAATGTGTACTGTGAAAAAGCTGCATGGGTTTCAAAATTGTTTTGTGCTAAAATTAATCTCTGCTAAATCCATTTTTCTATGAACTTTTTCAAGTACCCTCATGTTATGTTTTTATGTATTCATTATTAATAACATTTATAAATGAAATAAGTTAAAATAGTTAAACCAGTCTAGCTTGCTTTATTTATATGTTAAAATAATTGAACGTTGACCATTGCTTATATGACTTCTGGTCTTTATAATTTGTATTATCAAAATACAACAGAATTCTGTGAATTTTGGAGATTCTTAAGTATTTCGGTTAATATTATAAATATCTAATACATTAAATGTATTTTAAATGGGTGCTTTATTTTATATTTTTTTGAGAAAACCTTGTGGCTTGGGAGAAAATGCAGCAGGTTCTGAAATTTAAGACTCAGAATTTTTGTATGACTTAGGCAAACTTTACATTGGTAAATCACATGATTTATTGTATTTTATAAATATTATTAATGTATCACCTTACATATTTTCAGGCTATACATAAAATTGAATCTTTACTGGCTGACTGACTTAGAATGGTGTGTAGTGTAACTTCCATGAGTCGCTTTTTGCATATAGAAAAATATGTATAGATAGATCAATCAATAGGTTGATAGAGATATATAAAATTAATGTATCTGACTCTTATTTAGTGTAGGCTTCTGGGCTTTTGAGGATGTTTTCTGCATTAAGTTTCAGGAAGTTTCCTGAACTGTGAGTGAGAATTCTATCCCACAATAGTTGGTAGAGAGCAGTATGCAAATAACCATATGTGTTTTATTAAGGATTAACTGAATTTTTTTTTCATGAAAATGGAGTTACGCATAATTTCAAATGTTCTTTCTCAAAAATGAATAACCACTCATAGGGATTTAGGGAATGTTGGTACAATGGTTTGGAGTAGAGACTTTGAAAAAGATTGACCTGGATTTAATGAAACTGCTCGCAGTTACTATGGACCCTCATGGCTGACTATTCTCTTTGACTTTGCTTTCCCATTTATGAAATATAAATACACTAACGTTTAATACACAAGACTCTTAGAAATAAATAATACAATGAAAATGGAAAGAGTTCAGCACTAAACCTGCCTCATGATAAATACTCAATGGAGAATATTTGATTTATATTATTCTTAGCAATAAGTGGCTATTATGCATTAGACTTGAGAATCATTTCATATTATTGGACTTGAGTCAGAAGTGTAGCATCTAATTGAGAAACTAAGCATATGCATTTCAAGTAATAACTAAAATAAAAAAACGGTGTGGATGTGCATAGTATATTTTTACTATAAACTTTGGATTTACTTTTATATAAATAGTATAGATGGACTTGAAGAAAATTTAATTTTTTCATGAATACTTTGCATTTGTACTGTTTACTAAGTAGAGGCCAGCTCCTAGAAGACTTTCAGTGAGGTTTATATTGATTATTAGCTTTTTGAGACAATGAAAACAAGAGGTCATTCAATTTTTCTTGCTTATTTCTCTTTGAACAATAAAAAGGTGTTAGATGTTGTTGCTGCCAAGTGGAGCAGATTAAAGGTTGAGACAGCATGCAGTATCTCCTCTGGTAGAAGCATTCCAGGACTCACGTGAGGGAAAAGGAGTAATTTTTAGTCTACTTTGCTTAGGAAAGTCAAGAGAGAACATAGTATCCAGGATATTTCTTTTTGTTCTCAATTTAATTCAGTGGCTTTGATCCTAGTGTTTTTTCTAATTGAGTAAATATCTACTAGTTGAAAAATGCGAGGGAAAAGAAGTTATGAAGGAAAAATGCAAATAATACCTTTGCATGACCCCAGTGATTTATGATTTCCCTTGCCCCAAAATTATTTAAATTTATTCATTTATAATAAGAAGTCTCTGTCCCTGGAATCATTCTCTTATTTTTCTTTCTTTCCTTTTTCAAAAAACACTCTGACATGTAGTTGGAAGATGCATATTTATGAAGAGTTGAGGGAGACCAGAGTTGATTTTTCTTGTCCAGCCTACCCAGATGCTGATGACTGTCTTTGGGATAACTAACAGGAGCTCACATAGGCTCCTGACGATGTCTATTATGTAGCCCACAAGGAGTGTCAGTGTGTCAGAACTAAACGCCATTTGTGAAGTTAATGACACAGAGAAACAGTGCAACACTGGTAATAGCAGCAGCTACATACATGTGCTTGTCTTGGAGAAATGGCAGGATCTGGTCATGTTTTTTCAGTCTCATGATGTTTTCTCTGTAGTGTTTCTCTGGTTTATGGCATGTTAAGCACATCAAATGACACTACTTGCTAGTGTAAATTATACCTTGAGATTTATGATTCGAGATAATACCCAACCCAAAGAAAATACAGAATGACTAATTATTGGAGAATTTCCCATACTTGCATCATAAAATTAAAATATATATGAGAAAGTAAAATGCTGATTATTTTTCCGATATGTATTTCCATCTTTCTGCAAGTGAAAGATAATTTGGCATCTAGCTTCAATTCGGTTTTGTTTTTTAATTTTGAAATCCATGCATAGTTATTTTGTTTGTTTTAAAGATTTTACTTATTTATTTGAAAGGCAGAGTTACAGAGAGAGAGAGAGAGAGAGAGAGAGAGAGAGATGGAAAGATAGAGATCTTGAACCTGCTGGTTTATTTTCCAAATGGCTGCCACTGCTGGGGCTGGGCCAGGCTGCAGCCAGGAGCTTCTTCTGGGTCTCCTGTGTGGGTGCAGGACCCAAGCACTTGGGCCATCCTCTGCTGCTTTCCCAGGCTATAGCAGAGAGCTGGATTGGAAGTAGAACAGCTGGGACTAGAACCGGCGCCCATATGGGATGCCGGCACTGAAGACAGTGGCTTAACCCACTGCACCACAACGCTGACCCTAATTGTGCATTTTTAGAAAAGGAAACATTGATTATTGATCATGTGTCCAAAAATAAGATCTGGTCTTAATAATATGGTCAAATATACAAATATTTGCAAAGAATTCCAAAAAGTTGAGAAGTCACTGGACTTGACAAGACCCTTAGAAGAATTGAAAGCTGTTCTGCTGAGAGAGGATAATGCCTGCACTGCTTTATTGTTTAGAATAATTACTGGCCAGCGCAGTGGCATAGCAGGCAAAGCTACTGCCTGCATTGCAGGTATCCCATATGGGTGCTGGTTCAAGTCCTGGCTGCTCCACTTCTGATCCAGCTCCCTACTAATGCACCTGGGAAAGCAGCAGAAGATGGCCCAAGTGCTTGGGCCCCTGCACCCATGTGGGAGACCTGGCAGAAGCTCCTGGCTCCAGGCTTTGTCCTAGCCCAGCCATTTGGGGAGTGAACCAGCAAGAGGAAGATCTCTGTCTCCTCCCCTCTCTCTTTCTTTCAAATAAATACAATAAATCTTTAAAAATAATTTTTATCTGTGTTTCATTACTTATGTATTTTCTTTAATATTACCTGCTTATCATAAAGTATACAACTCAGGAATATCCAAACTAAAGAGATGGATAGGAAAACATCTGGGAAGGGGGTTGTGCAGCCCTTCTATGCGCCCTGTGGGTGTGCCACGCTCTCATAACCTTTGAGTGTTCATGAACATGGAAGTTCCTCAAACATGCACATTTCAAAAGGTTAAAAAATCTTGTAAGACTCTGAATTTCATTACTTTCTCAGTCAGAGGATCATGTAAATTCCAATGCCTTTGTGAAAATGCTAGCCTTAGGATAATCAACAAGGTCAAGTAGTAGTGGGGTGGATTAATCTAAAAATAAGTCATGAGTAGAAGCAAGCTGGAATGGCTGTGGTGATGTTGTGAAGTAGCCTCTTCTCATAGGCCTCTCAAAGGAATACTCTAGATATATGCTTTATGAGAATTGTAAGAGCACATTTTAACACTTGAGGCCATTTATGCATTTTGGTGTATTCAGGAAAACACCATGTAGTTAAATGTGAAAAGAGAGAGAGTTCCATTGTCAGGTGGTAATTTTCTCCGAAGTCTATACTTATTTTCAATGTTGTTTATGTCAGTGAAACAATAGTTATCACAATGAACATATTTCTTTTTTTATAATTTGTGAAGGAAATATGGTTAATGTTAGTTTTCAGATCAGTATTTAGATTCACTATTAGAAACATTGGGAGTATGAGTATTTATAGAGTGCATGTGAGTGAATTTTAAAAAATCACAGTGGGCATTCTGTGGAGGTTAAAACTGGCATGTTCACACATGGGTTTTTGTCATGTGAAGAATGGGATGGATATGGGATGGATGCTGTGAGTCTCGTGTGGATCTAGTGTGTTTTTTTTTTTTTTTTTTTTTTTTTTTTAGCATGCCACACATTGATATTATGTTCAAGGGATCGAGAGAGACAAATAAGAATCAAGGGTCGCAGTTTAGTTCTGTTTAGTAACATGCATTTTGTGATTAATACTGCATGCAAGCATTAGCTTAGCTCATTTGCTCTGGATGGAAACTCTGATGTCTAAAGTTTAACCATACCTTTCTTTGGTGATACCATTCATTCATTCAGCTGATATTTTGTAGTGCCTATTACGTATGAGCATTGTGATGGGATTAAAATTCTAATTAAAGCAAAACCTATTATAAAATTCTTTTGCAATACACAGAACCAGATATTGAGATTTAAACATTATTTTATGAAATTTTAACGCTTGGCAGATGACAAATGGTGATTGCAACCATACCCAGGCACTGCTGCATGTGCAGAACCGTTACTGACTAAGGTCATCCTTGCTGTGTTCTTATGAAGTACATGCCACTATATTTCCCAGCTTATATATTAAGAAAAACTGAGGTGTAGAGAAGATAGGCACATTTCTTAAGCTCCTCTAACTGGTAAACAGCAGTGTGGTTTGACCCCAGCGCACTGGTGCCCACATGTTTCAACACCTTGCTGTGCTCTCTCTTCTCTTAGATACATTGCAGAAACAAATGAATCTGCTTGCAAGTGCATCTGGCTCCACTCCATTGTGAAAGCACTAGTGTCAGAATATTAATACTAGTAACTCAGAAGACGTAAATCTTCCATTTTATCCTTTTATGGATTTCCTAGAGGACTGGTGATTAGCTTTCTTCTTTCTTTACTTCTGCCATTCCAATAGTAATGATTATCTTCATTACACTCTGTGAAATTATGATCAATTTCTTATAAGAATGATACTATTTTTGTAAATGCAGATAACTGTAAGGTTATTCTTGAGTACTATTCTATGTTATGTTGAAATGTCCATAAAGTAAATTTTGTTAACTGCACTCATGTGTTTCTTAATGACAGGGATACATTCTGAAAAATGTATCATTAGGTGATTTTGTCATTCTACTAACATAATGGAGTGGACTAACACAAATTCAGATGGTACAACCTATTGTATACACTTAGGGTATATGGTATAGCTATTGCTTGTAGGCTATAAACCTGTCTGGCATGGTACTGTGCTGAATTCTGTAGGCCACTGTAACATAATGATGAGCATATGTGTTTATAAACATAGAAAATGTATAGTAAAAATACAGTATAAAAAATTTTAGAAAGCGGCATACCTGTATAGAATTTTTACTGTGAATGGAACTTCCAGGACTAGAAGTTTGCCTGGGTTAATCAGTGAGTGAATGGCTGCACTACAGTAGAGTTTATAAACACTGTACACTCAGAATACCCTAATTTTTTTTTTTTTGACAGGCAGAGTGAACAGTGAGAGAGAGAGACAGAGAAAGGTCTTCCTTTGTCATTGGTTCACCCTCCAATGGCCACCACGGCCGGCATGCTGCGGCCGGCGCACCGTACTGATCTGAAGGCAGGAGCCAGGTGCTCATCCTGGTCTCCCATGGGGTGCAGGGCCCAAGCACTTGGGCCATCCTCCACTGCCTTCCCGGGCCACAGCAGAGAGCTGGCCTGGAAGAGGGGCAACCGGGACAGAATCCGGCGCCCCGACCGGGACTAGAACCCGGTGTGCCGGCGCCACTAGGCGGAGGATTAGCCTGTTGAGCCACGGCGCCGGCCAGGATACCCTAAATTTATCAAACAATTTTTCCACCCTCGATAATCTGAGCTTGGTGTAACTGTTTTACTTTGTAAATGTTTTGATTTTTTAAAATGTTTTGATTCTTTAGTATTAATACTTAGCTTAAAACATGAATGATAGGAATTTTCCAGTTCTGTAATAATCTGATAGGACCACTGTCACATATGTAGACTATCATTGACTGAAATGTCTTTATGCAATACTTGACTGTATTTGAAAGACCTTTCCTTCCAAAATAAGCACAAAGATTATGCTTTTCATAATTTATTGACCATTATGACATTACGAAGTATGTAATGTAGAATTGGTATCTAAAGTCCTGTATGTTTGTTCTGAAATTACTTTGAGTAAGGCACAGAAAATGCAAACTCTTTACAATGAGGGTACCTCTAAAACAAAATTGTTTCTGAGGAAGAAGGATCATTGCCCCTTGGAGCACGGGAAATGGCATGACTTTGGTACATTCTATGCCATAGAAAAGAGCCCCAGGGGCTGGAGTTGTGGCATAGTGAGTAAAGCTTCTGTGACGCCGGCATCCTATATGGGCACCAGTTCATGTCCCGGCTGTTCCACTTCCCATCCAGCTCCCTGCTAATGGCCTGGGAAAGCAATGGAAGATGGCCCACATCCTTGGGCCCCTGCACCCATGTAGGAGACCCAGAAGAAGCACCTAGCTTTGTGCTGGCCAAGTGCTGACCACTGCAGCCATCTGGGGAGTGAACCAGCAGATAGAAGACCTCTGTCTTTCTGTTTCTCCCCTTCTTTGAGCTCTGACTTTCAAATAAATAAATAAATTTTGAATAAGAGAGCCCCCAAATGTCAAAGCACATGAAAGAGCCTTAACAAACAATATTCGGTAATATTTGCAGAAATACATAAATACGGTATCTCTGCAGATACTCATTTTCAAAAAAGTTATAAAAGACATTTATTGGAAACACTTGTGCTACAAGGCGTTTTCTCAGAAAATTTTTAAATTCACATGTCTAACCCATCCTGTAGGTCAAGAAACCAACAAAAGAAGTCAGGTAGGAAACTCATTCGAACCTTCTGGAATAATGTTCCTCCATACCACAGAATTCCTTGTAACTATTATAGCTGTTACAAATATTGGGATATTCGCTGCTTTAAAAAGATTTTCCTGGAAGGAAATTTTTCAATGGAGTTTTCTTGTGGTTTTTCGATTTAATGTTGTTAATTGGTCTGAACGTTAAGGGAAGTTGACAACTCACTCTAGACACCTAACTATATATTATAATTTGCTCAAATTAAATGTTCGGCATGCTATAATAATGACTATAATTATATCATTTTGAAATTTTAATTTGTGCAAATGTAAAATGAGTTTATTTTCCAGTTAACAAATAGGCTCTCATACTGACCAAAATGCTTTTGGGGGGCACATTTGTGTAAAATATATATAATTTCCACTGGGAAAGGTTTGGTTCTAATATGATTATGTAATAGCCAAGGGAGTGCCAGTTAAGTACAAATTTAATAGCTTTTCTACGTAAGATTCCAGAATTAGTGCATGAGGGGAGCAGAGTTGAACTGTTTGAAGAGTTCATTAAATTAGGTTATATGTGCTGTTAAAAAATAGAAGGGAGTTGATAATAATCTGGTGGGCTTTAGGCCTTGTAAGTTAAGAGGCCCAGACCTATCTATCTCTTCACATGGCGTATATCCTAAGGGAGGTGTGAACCTCCTAGGGGAAGGCACTCTGTTGACTTTCATTACTTAGCTGGCCTGGGAGGAGAGCTGGCCAGGTAAAGGCAGGGGGCATCTCTAACAAGAAATTTACAGTTCTGCCTGCAATGTTGCTGACCCTACTTGACCATCCCCTCAGCTGCAGTGGTCACTTTGGAAGTTGGGCTGAGTGAAGGGCTTTTCAGCTTGGAGCCAATAAGATCTGTGGCTCTGACCTGGGCATCCTTCGAGTCCAGGGCAGGTCCATTTCCAGTGACCCAACTCTTGGCAGAGCTGCCAGGGCTCTTCACAAGCTGACTTCTGCTGAAGCCCAGACTTACCACATTGAAAGCCACTGCAGTGGACTGGCCTGTTGGGTCTCCGCCCCTTCTATCAGGTTCTATTTGCCTCTCAATCAGAAAACTTAATTGTAGCTTAGACAACACCTTTCTTAGCTCCTCTAATAATGACTCTGTCCTTTGTTCTAGACCCTGTCTAGTACACTTGGGCCTCATTCCTTTGTAATCATAACCTCTACTCTACCACCAATGGCTCTACTCCCAACCTATGTGTACTGATGGTCCTCTTCCCCACTTAATGCTGTATAATTGTTCAAACCTGGTAAATGCCACTCTTAGGATCATTGGTTACTATCCTCACCCTGTCTTTTATGACCTTGTCTAAATATGATCAGAGTCGGGGAACTTGGAAGGCTTCCATAGCCTTGGCAACTCATGACGACAGCCTAGGGTGGTTACTGGTGCCATAAACTAGAGTGTCAATTTGTTGGGTCAACAACAGGAGCCACTGTGCGCTTGCTCCTGATGTGGGATCTCTGTCCTTAATGTACTGTACATTTTGATTTAATGCTATAACTAGTACTCAAACAGTATGTTTCACTTTGTGTTTCTATGTGGGTGCAAACTGTTGAAATCTTTACTTAATATATACTAAATTGATCTTCTTTATATAAAGAGAATTGAAAATTAATTTTAATGTGAATGGAAGGGGAGAGGGAGCGGGAGAGGGGAGGGTTGCGGGTGGGAGGGAAATTATGGGAAGGGGAAGCCATTGTAATCCATAAGCTGTATACTGGAAATTTATATTCATTAAATAAAAGTTAAAAAAAAAAATAGAAGGGAGTGCAAATGCATCTAGAAGAAAGCAGAGAATAACCCATATTCTTGAGAAACAGAAGGATTAATTTATTAAATATTAGAGCAAGTGAGTCTTAATAGTAAATGCTATATAAACAGGGAATGTATCTAATACAAAGATGTTAAGGAAGTAGCTAGGTTAAAAGAAACTTTACCCAAAGATTAATGAAGAATGGGAAAATTCTAGCATTCTAGATATGCTTGTCCAATTAAAGATGTATAGAAGATTAGCTGAAAATGTGAAGCTAACTAAACTCATCTGAAACTTAGAAGATGACTTTTTTTAAAGATTTATTTGAAAGGCAAAGTTTTAGAGAAAGAGAGACAGGGAGAGAGAGGTGGGTCTCTCTCTCTCTTTTTTTTTTTTGACAGGCAGAGTAGATAGAGAAAGAGAGACAGAGAGAAAGGTCTTCCTTTTTGCTGTTGGTTCACCCTCCAATGGCTGCTGCGGCCAGCGCATCTCGCTGATCTGAAGCCAGGAGCCAGGTGCTTCTCCCGGTCTCCCATGCAGGTGCAGGGCCCAAGGACTTGGGCCATCCTGCACTGCCTTCCAGGGCCATAGCAGAGAGCTGGCCTGGAAGAGGGGCAACCAGGATAGAATCCGGTGCCCCAACCGGGACTAGAACCCGGGGTGCCGGCGCTGCAAGGTAGAGGATTAGCCTGTTAAGCCACGGCAGTGGCCAAGGGTCTTTTTTTTTTTAAGATTTATTTTATTTATTTGAAAGAGTTACAGAGAGAGAGAGAGAGAGAGAGAGAGATCTTCCATCCACTGGTTCACTCCCCAATTGGCCACAACAACTGGAGCTGCACTGATCCGGAGCCAGGAGCTTCTTCCTGGTCTCCCACATGGGTGCAGGAACCCAAGAACTTAGGCCATCTTCTACTACTTTCCCAGGCCATAGCAGAGAGCTGGATTGGAAGAGGAGTAGCCAGGACTAGAACCGGTGCCCATATGGGATGCCGGCGCTTTAGGCCAGGGCATTAACCCACTGCGCCACAGTGCTGGCCCCAAGAGGTGAATCTTCTATCCAGTGCTTTACTCCCCAAATGGTCCTAACAGAAGGGGCTGGGCCAGGCTGAAGCCAGGGACCTGGGACTCCATCCAGGACTCCCACGTGGGTGGCAGGGGGCCAAGCACTTTGCTATCTACCGATGCTTTCCCAGGGCATTAGCAAGGCGCTGAATTAGATGTGGAGCAGCTGGGACACAAACTGGATGCAGGCTCATAGACTCCAGTTTAACCTATAGCACTACAACACCAGCCCCAGAAGATGATATGTTTTTCAGTTAGAATCTAGAGAGGAAAATAGTCAATACTAAAAGATATTAGGGGGGTTGGTGTTGTGGCACAGAGGATTAAGCTAGCGGCTATGATGCTGGCATCTCATATGGGTGCTACTTTGAGTCCTCATTGTCCCACTTCCAATGCAGCCCCCTGCTAACGTGCCTGGGAAAGCATCTAAAGATGGCCTGAGTACTTGGGCCCTTGCCAACCATGTGGCAGACCCCCAAAAGAGTTCCCGGCTCCTGGTTTGGCCCAGCACAGCTCTGAGCGTTGTGAACGTTTGGGGAGTGAACCAGTGGGTGGAAGATCTTTCTTCTCTTTATCTTCTGTCTCTGTAACTATGCTATTGAAATAAATAATCTTTAAAAAAGATATTAGGTCCTTGAAATGTTCACTCAGTGGGATTCTTTCCTAATATTGAATATCACTATAATTATAATCAATGTTGTGGTTTTCATTTCTTGTTTTACTTTAAATATGGTATGAATCCCACTCCCCCAATTGCTGTGACATATTTTCAGGAGTGATAATGAGAATATCAGGTGATATGACTTGACCTGACAAATTCGAAACAACAACCCTTGTTTCCCACGTGCCTGTGAGCTAAATGTATATCATACAGATTGCCCAGAGCAATGGGACACTGGCTTTCTGCTTGCATGTGAACATCTTGAACTTTAGACTGAGAAAAGATGCAGCAAGATTTTGTGCATAAAAATGCCAGCTACAGCGTTGATTCTCATCAAATATGCACTGCTGGGACCCTACTGCGGTAATACTGGCATTTATTGTGGTTAATCAGTGCTCATATAATGGTAGTTGGAACTACTTGAATTGTTACCTCTTAAGAGTTGTTAACCTGGCTTTTCCCAAAGAGAGAAATAAATGACTTTTTTGAAGAAAAATAGAACCCACACACTATAATCACAACTGTGTATTTATTCATCTATATAAAGAATATCGACTCATCTCTACAAGATGAACGTAGATTAATCTGTATATATTCACTTATACTAAGGAACCTGACAGCATGAGTTCTCCAGGGAGCAGACTCTAAGTTGACTATTTAGGATATTGATTAGAAAAGTCTTTGTGGATGGGTGCTTGGCATAGCTGTTAAGTCGCTGCTTGGAACACACCCATTCACATTGAAGTGCCTGGCTCGTGTTCTGGGTTCTTCACTTCTGGTCCAACTTCCTGCTAATGCACAGCTTGGGAAATGACTCAAGAACTTTGGTCCCTGTGACATATATGGAAGCTCCAAATTGAGTTTCAGGCATTGGCCTGGCCCATCCTTGGCTCTGGGGCATTTGGAGAATGAACCACTGGATGGAGATCTCTCTTCATCTCTCCCTCTGTCTCTATCTTTGCCTTTCCAATAAAATGTAAATAAATAAAATTTAAAAGATATTGTCTTTATAATGAACACTGTTGGAAGGAGGGAGAGAGAGTAGGTGTGACGAGAGGGAGATGTCCAGCTTTGTTAAAAGATCCAATAATAACGTCAGCCAGTACCCACAGGATTCTGTGGACCAAGCATGACCCTTCAGGGTTATCTTGAACAGGGCACAGATGGTCAGACCTTTATGCTTTGGATTAATCAGTTCTTGGATAGGGGCCACTCTGTGGAGATGAGGCAGTACCCGAAGAGCTGACAGCTGAAGTGTGCACCTTCACACTCCCAGCTCTGGGGTACCAAGTCCTGCAGTGATGGGAACTCTGGGCAGCCCACCTCTGTGTTTATCACAGAATAGCTTAGGTTCTTCCTTCAGATCTTCTGAAACTAACCAAAGGTAGTAGTTCTTCATCAGTTCATACTATTCAACTCTGTCATATCCATGATTGAGTTCAAAATCATTTACATTGATCAATTTGTGTCTTTCTTGAGTGGAATGTCAGGGTGGAATCTGGTTCCCTAGTGGGTTAGAATTATTACTTCTTTAGTGAATGTTAACCCTTTAAAGGAATCTTTTTGTGAGAGAATGATGATTTAGGAACATACCTTGATTCCATTTTATGAATTTTATTTTACTTGTTTTTCATGTCCCTTTCCAAGACTGGATTGTTATAAACTGTGTGTTTAATTTTATGTACTGCAGATACTTATTGAGTATTACATTATTGAAGGTTAATAGTACAATATGACAGGAACATATGAATAAAAAAAAGTCCCATTTTTTTGAGTTTCCATACCCTATATATATCCATATATATGTGTGTGTATACATATACATTTATATACATATATATACACATGTATACACACACATATATATAATATACAAGTAGACAGAACTGTTGAAGAACATCAGAATAAGTGGTGTGGAAGAAAGTTTCCAGAAGGTGAGAAGATTTTCTTTCCTTGGATTTGACATCACTGATAGTCGCCTTGCTATGAACTGCTGTGGTTTTGACCTGGGTTGACATGGCCCTGTAAATGTATGCTCACCAGTTTCGCACTAGCAGGGCCTGTTTTGGAGTCATGCTAGAGGAAAAAGAAGACTCTGCAACTTTGATAGCTGCTCCTGGTCTTGATGTTCGACATCTGCCTCGTGGAGATCATAGATTTGGCAGGTCTCATTATTTCATATGAGCCTAGCATAGTGCCTTGAATCTAGTAAAATTTTGCTAAATAACTAAAAAATAAATGAGCAAATGAATTGCATCCAGTTTAGAAACATGTATCTGATTGCAGGTTCACTTCTCATATTCTTACTGACTTTATAAAATGAGGAGTAACAATCAATTTTTTTGACAGGCAGAGTGGACAGTGAGAGAGACAGAGGGAGAAAAGTCTTCCTTTTTCCATTGGTTCACCCCCCAATGGCCTTATAAATGAAATGAGCAATAAAAATGAACATTTTAACATTTCTGGGGTAAAGAATTATACTAGGGGTGGATGTTTGGCATGGTGGTTAGCATGCCTACTGAGCTGCCTGCATCCCACACTGAGGTTCTTGAGTTGGAGTTCTGACTCCTGTCCCAATTCTAGCTTCTTTCCTGATTCCAGCTTCCTCCCAGTGCACCCCCTGGGAGGCAGCAGGTGATGGCTCATGTATTCGGGTCCCTGACACCCATGTGTGAGATCAGGATGGAGTTCTGGCTTCGAGCATTGACCTAGCCCAGCCCCCTCCATTGTAGATATTTGGAAGATGGCCAGTGGATGAGAGCTCTTATCTTCCTTTCTCTGTCTCTCTCTGCCTCTAAAATAAATGATTACATTTTAAAAATATTAACTTTTTTATTTGAAAGAGAGGGAGAGGGAGACAGAGCGAGAGCGGGGAGCGATCCTTCGTCTGCTGGTTCACTCCTCAGATGGCTGTAATGGCTGGGACTGGGTCAGGCCAGAGCCAGGAGCTTCATCTGGGTCTCCCATTTGGGTGACAGGGTCCCAGACACTTGGGCCATCTTCTTCTGATTTTCTCAGGCCATTAGCAGGGAGCTGGATCAGAAGTGGAGCAGCTGGGACAGGAATAGGTGCCCATGTGGGATGCTGGTGTTACAGGAGGAGACTTTGCCTGCTACACCACAATACTGGCCCCAATAAATAAAAATAAATTATAAATTATACTTGTTAAAATGTGACGTTTGTCATGGGAACTTTTAAATTTAATGTCTGTGCATAAATATAAACATATTATAATTTTCATTATTTTGTATTCATGCATTAACTTAAGCAAACCAGTTCAGAAAGATTTCCTTGCTGTAAAATGCTAGGCCTGATGTTTTAGCACATGTATGGATTTTTGAAACCATGTTCATTCAGTGCCTATGACAGATGACTTTAATGAATGCCTAACCACTTACTTAAACTAAACAGATAATTAGTCTCAATTACAGAAGTGTAAATTTGACTCTAATTAGTGAACGTGCCAGGCTTTACACATTGGTTTAAATGTAATTGATCTTAGGGCCACTGAGATCAATTTAAGGGTTGGCAAAATGACAACAAGTAAGCAGTGACTCATATGTAAGAATGATCACCGATACAAAGATTAATTGGTATATTAGTGATAAACTAGTAGGTGGTTGATGTAATAATGATATGTCCATATTAAAAGGCCTTAACATAGGATCACCAACTCTAAAACTTTTAATTATATATAATTACTATGTCAAATATACCCTTTTAAAAGAATATTTGTCACTTTCATTGGTGTTTTACATTTTAGTTTTTATTCATCATTAAAGAAAAGAAAGAAGAAAAAAACATGCCAGAGGACAAACACAACTTTTCTGTGTTATGCTTTGAAACATTCTCATTAATTGTGTTAGTAGGCTTGGATTATTATTTTTTTTTCATTTAGTAAATATAAATTATAAATTTCCAAAGTTCAGTTTATGGATTACAATGGCTCCCCCCCCCATAATTTCCCTCCCGCTCGCACCCCCCCCATCTCCCACTCCCTCTCCCATTATATTCACATCAAGATTCATTTTCAATTCTCTTTATATACAGAAGATCGATTCAGTATATATTAAGTAAAGATTTCATCAGTTTGCACCCACACAGAAACACAAAGTGTAAAATACTGTTTCAGTACTAGTTATAGCATTACTTCACATTGGACAACCCATTAAGGACAGATCCCACATGAGACATAAGTACACAGTGACTTCTGTTGTTGACTTAACAATTTGACACTTATTTATGGTGTCAGTAATCTCCCTAGGCTCTAGTCATGAGTTGCCAAGGCTATGGGAGCCTTTTGAGTTCGCCGACTTTGATCTTATTCCAACAGGGTCATAGTCAAAGTGGAAGTTCTCTCCTCCCTTCAGAGAAAGGTACCTCCTTCTTTGATGGCCCCGTTCTTTCCACTGGGATCTCACTAACAGAGATCTTTCATTTAGGTCTTCTTCTTTTTTTTTTCCATGGTGTCTTGGCTTTCCATGCCTAACATACTCTCATGGGCTCTTCAGCCAGATCCAAATGAGTAGGCTTGGATTATGGAAATTCAAGTGTCTTATTAAAAAGTTAGTATTTTTCCATTTCCTTTGCTGACAAAGAGGTCTGCTTTTCTTGCCATGTTATCTTCTTCCTACTTTGATGGTGAAATCTGAAAGGAAAAACAAAAAGAGAGAAGGGCATTTCTACTGTGCCATTGTATTTCTTCCCCTTGAAGGGGCTTCTAAGACTGAATGGTAGGTTAAAAAGCTCCAATGATGTGATGAAGCCAAGTGCTGAAAAGAAGCCAGTGATGGCTCACTCATTTGGTAACATCGTATACAGAAGAGTCGCTGGCTCAGGTGGAAACACAGGTAGAGTCCTGGTTCAAGAGAGTGGGAGGGGCTGCTAAGTGAGCAGTTGAAGAGTCCAGAGTGCCATGGGATCTTTCCCGAATGTTCCCTGTCTTCAATTCTTTTCTCCTGTTTGCCCCCACCTACCTCCCAACCCCTGACAACTCTCCTCATAAAAAGAGTTTTCAAGAAAGATGTCAAAGAAAATAGAATTTGTCCAGAAAGATGTCAAAGGAAATTGTTGAATGAGGTACAGGGGCAGCATGAGCCCAGAGTGGAGGAAGGCGATAAAGGCCCTATTTAGAAGTTAAGCCCAGAAAACTGGGGCAAGAATGAAAGCCACACTCCAGGCAGGGATGAGGTAACCAGGGCCCTGAAGATAATCATAAGGAGCTGGAGTGTGAGGCAGAAAAAAGGCGAGGCTGGTGAAGAGGTTTAAGGCGAGGATGACCTACATAAAGATCTTTTCAACAGCCGGACTTTGGACCGGAGGGGAAGTAGCTCAGGAGTCCCGAGAGTAGGTTCCATTTGTCAGAGAGGAAGCTGTTCAGAGTGGTCAAGAACTTGGAATTATATCAAATTATGAGGGGATCATTAATTTATGTACTCACAGACAAGGACATTTCTTCTTTAAATATTTTTTAAAAGTTTTATTTTAGCAGAGTTTTTCCTCCTATCAAATTTTAGCTTGAATTATGTTTTGTAGTACAACCTTATTTACGTTAGTTTGTTGGAAGAATATTCCAAACTCATGAGCATTTTACTTCTTGTAAATATGTGAGAAAGATCTTGTTAACCTTTTTTACATTGTGAACTAACTGCTTTGTCATATTTTAGAGGAATTTTTGTAGATAATATAGCATGTATGAAAAGGGATTTATAAATACTTATATGTTAATTCAGCAGTTGGAATAGTTTGGTATCCTAAGTAGTTTAAGCATCCAGTGTGATATCCCACTTATATTAATGTTTTTCATAATATAGTGGGATGTTATCTTAAATACATAAACTCTGTAGCAAAATTAGCCATTTTCTCCATTTTTGTGAGAATCCTTGGTCTTTCTCTGTGTGTCTGTATATGTGTGTGTGTGTGTGTGTGTCTGTGTCTGTCTCACTTCCCTCACCTTAAAAATGGGCTAATACTAGCATCTGTTTCACAGAGTGATTGTTAACAATTTATTAAATATGGGGAAATTCCAAGAAGTTTGTGGAAGATGGAATTAAAAGGTCATTTTGGCTCAAGACATTTTGAAATAAATGCATAAAAAGCATATTCAAAAAATTCATTGAAAATATGTATTCTGAGAAAATTGTGTGTGGATTTCACAGTGTTTTGAACCAAAATAGATTTATATTTTAATTTAGCTTTCCATGGACTTTTTGAAGCACCCAAATGTACATATGTATATGTTTACAGCAGTAACAAATAGAAAAAGTGCTTATTAAATACTTATTAGCAATTCTTTTTTTAAAGATTTATTTATTTATTTGAAAGAGTTACACAAAGAGAGTAGAGGCAGAAAGAGGGGGGGGTGTGGTCTTCCATCCACTGGTTCACTCCCTGAGATGGCAGCAAGGGCCAGAGCTGTGCCGATTTGAAGCCAGGAGCCAGGAGCTTCCTCTGAGTCTCCCACGCAGGTGCAGGGGTCCAAGGTCTTGGGCCACCTTCTGCTGCTTTCCCAGGCCATAGCAGAGCTGGATCATAAGTGGGGCAGCTGGGATTTGAACCAGTACCCGTTTGGGATGCTGGCACTGCAGGCGACGGCTTTACCCTCTATGCCACAGCGCCAGCCCCAGCAATTCTAACAATAGTTGTTTCCTAACATTGGTAACAATAATGCTAATATTAATCTAACCCTAATCCTAATCCTAATGATAATCTCAACAATATTCCTAATAATCTCAGATATTTTTGTACACCATCCACCAACTTATTGTGCCATTTCTCTCCTTTGCAGTGAAAACTGAAAAGTTGCCAGTGCTTGCTGTCCTCTTGTTTCTGTTAAACCTCATCTGATGTGATTTTCAGTTACCATTCCAACTAAAGTGTTCTTGCCAAGGTCTCCAATAATGCCCACATAGCTCAATCCAATCCAGTTCTTAATCTTTATTTTTCCCTTAACCTGTCAGCTGCTATTTGTTACCTACTTCCTTGATACATTGTCTTTGTCTTTCAGCATCCAGTCTGTTGATTTCCCTCCAAACTAATTAGTTGCGCCTTCTTAATCTTTTGTTAATTTGTCTCCTTTTGTAAATCTCTCTAAGATGGCCTATTTATTTAATTCTTAACATGTTATTTCAGAATAGTTTTAAATTTTCTTTTCTTTCTTTTTTTTATTTATCTGAAAGAGTTAGAGAGAGAGGTCGTCCATTCCACTGGTTCACTCCCCAAATGACCACAATGGCCAGAGCTGAGCTGATCTGAAGCCAGAAGCTTCTTCTGGATCTCCCACATGGGTGCAGGGGCCCAAGGACTTGGGCCATCCTCCACTGCTATCCCAGGCCATAGCAGAGAAGCTGGATAGGAAGTGGAGCAGCCGGAACTCGAACCAGTGCCCATATGGAATGCCAGCACTGCAGGCCATGGCTTTAACCTGCTGTGTCATAGTGCCGGCCTCTTAAATTTTTAAAGCAGAGATTGTGAGATAGTTAATACGAAGTGTTCCCACATACCTCACTTTCTACATTCCCTATTATGAAAATTTTATGGCATGATAACTGTTACATTTAATGAATCGCACCTTCCTTCCCCTATTTTTATCCATTCTCTCTTTTTTTTTAATCTCTCCCAGCCTCTAGCAATCAACATTCTATGGTAAAATTGAGTTTATTTTTAAATTTTAGTTACGACATAGGAGGGAGGATATGCAATATTTGTCTTTCAGTATCTGGCTTATTTTAATAACATAATGTCCTCATTTTCCATCCATTTTACTGCAAATGATAGATTTTTTTTATGGCTGAACGGTATTCTATTTTATGTATATACCACATTTTCTTTGTCCATTCATCTGATGATGGACATCTTTTTTGACTCTTTATTTTTGAACATGGTGGAGCAGGTTCTCTGATACAATGAGTTTATGTCTTTCGGGTTTATACCCAGTGTGAAATTGCTGGGTCATATGGAATTTCCATTTCTAGTTTTTAAAGAAATCTCCATGCTGGTTTTCAAAGTGACCACACTAATTAACATTTCTAACAACAGTGTATAAGTGTTCTGCTTTCTTCACATCCTTGTGAGCATTTTGAAAATAGCCATTGTCACAGGGTATTTCACTGTTGTTTTTTAATTAATTAATTTGAAAATTTTTAAGTTGAGCAAATCTTATATATTTCATATATACAGATTTAGGAACATAATGATACTTTCCACGCTACCCTCCCTCTTGGCCCCACTCCCACCTTTCCTCCTCCTCCCACTCTTATTCCCTCTCTTAAATATTTATAATGATATATTTTCAGTTTGCTTTATACTCATAAGATTAACGCTATAATAAGCAAAGAATTCAACAAATAATAAGAAAAAAACTGTTCCTCAACAGTAGAGACAAGGGCTTTAACAATCACTGTATCTCAAAATGTAAATTTCACTTAAGTACATTACATTTTTGGTACTCTATTAGTTACCACAGATCAAGGAAAACATAGTGTTTGTCTTTTTAGGACTGCCTTATTTTACTAAGTATAACGGTTTCCAGTTGTTTCCATTTTGTTGCAAAAGACAGGATTTCATTCTTTTGTTATGGCTGAGTAGTATTCTGTACTATAGATATATCACAATTTCTTTATCCAGTCATCAGTTGATGGACATCTGTGTTGATTCCATATCTTAGCTATTGTGAATCGAGCTGCAATGAACATCGGAGTACAGATTACTCTTTCATATGTTGATTTCATTTTATTTATGTAAATTCCCAGGAGTTAGATTTTTGGGTCATATATATATATTTTTTTTCATCTTTCTGAGTTATCTCCTTACTGTCTTCCACCATGGCTGTACTTACATTTTTACCAACAGTGTATTAGGGCACCTTTTCCCCCCCACATCCTCACCAGCAGTGATTGATTGTTGATTTCTATATGAGAGCCATTCTAACTTGGGTGAAGTGAAACCTCATTGTGGTTTTGTTTTGTGTTTCCCTGATGGCCAGTGATCCTGAACACTTTTTGATATGTCTGTTTGTCATTTGACTCTTCTTTTTTGAAACATGCCTGTTCAGTTATTTTGCTCATTTCTTAATTGGATTGTTTGTTTTGTTGATTTTCTTGAGCTCTTTATAGATTCTGGATATTAATCCTTATCAATTTATTTTTTTTTTAATTAGCGAGTGAGAGAGAGACAGAGAGAAAGGTCTTCCTTCTGTCAGTTCACTCCCAAAATGGCTGCCACAGCTGGTGCTGTGCTGATCTGAAGCCAGGAGCCAGGTGCTTCCTCCTGGTCTCCCATGCAGGTGCAGGGTCCAAGCACTTGGGCCCTCCTCCACTGCCCTCCCTGGCTACAGCAGAGAGCTGGACTGGAAGAGGAGCAAGCGGAACTAGAACCCAGCGCCCATATGGGATGCCGGCGCTGCAGGCAGAGGATTAACCAAGTGAGCCACGGCGCCAGCTCCTATCAATTTCTTAGTTTGCAAATAATTTCTCCCTTACTGTCAGTTGCCTCTTCACTTTGCTGAGTGTTTCTTTTGCGGTGTAGAAGCTTCTTAGCTTGATGTAATACCATTTGACTATTTTGGCTTTGATTGCCTTGTACCTCTGGTGTATCACTGCAATTTTGATTTTGATTTCCCTGATGGCTAGTGGTATTCAGCACTTTTTAAATTTATTTTTTGGTCACTTGTTATTTCTTCTTTTCAGAATTATCTATTCAGGTCCTTTGACCATTTCTTAACTGGACATCTAATCCAGTGTGGATCTTTTAATGATGAAAAACGATGGATTCATTCCTTGGTCATCTTCTCTACTCAGTTCCTTGGTCATTTCATGTAGTACTGGGATTTTAAATACTGTATGAGTGTTGACAATAGGCTAGTTTATATTTTTGAACTTAACCCCTCTCAGATTCTGTACTTTTACATCTAATTACTTGCTCAATATTTTAACCTGGAGCAGTAATAGACATTTAAGATATTAAATGTTCAAAAGCTATCAAGCTTATATTTCTCCTCCAAACTAGTACTGCTCCACCTTTTACTATGTAATTTATTGCAATTCTACCCTTCTAGTTATTTAGAACAGATACCTTAGTGTCATCAGTAACTCCTCTCTCTGTCTTGCTCCATAGCAAACAGTCCTCACATTTTGTTAGCTTAACCCTCACAATAGATCCAGATGGTAACTGCTTCTTAACACCTCTACTGCTACCACCTAGCTTTAAATCACTATCATTTGTCTCCTGAATTTATGTAATGACATCTGATCTGCCTGCTTCTGCTCTTCACTGCCTCCCTCTTTTTGATATATTCTCAACAAGGAATCCAAATCCTATAGTGAGTCCCCAGTGCACTCAGTAAAGCCAGAGTCTTTATAATGGCTTTCATGCATTTATATGACCTGGCCTCCAATGTTTTTCTTATGTCATTTCCTACTATTTTCCTCATCATTTATGCTGCTCTAGCCACAGTGCCTCCTCAAATTTCATGAAAAAATATTAAGTGTGCACTCACTTACAGGTTTGTACTTGATGTTCCTTCTCCCTAAAACAATTTCCCTATTCTGTTGTTTCTTTACTTCTTTCTGGTTTCTGCCCAGATGTCATCTTTTTAATGTGTCTCACCCTCTAGTTTAAAACTAGACTAACTCTCCAAAACCCCAGTACTATCTCTGATGTTTCCCACCTCCATTAGCATGCTCTAGAGCTTACAGTATCTTCCAGCAGCATAAATTATTTATTTATTGTGGTTACTCTTTTTTTAAATCTATCTTTCCAGTGTTAGATAAAAAGTAAGCTCTATTCAGACAGGGAACATCTTCCTTTTACTAGTTAGATCGGTACCTAAATAAATTCATGTTGGATTAATGAGTGAATGAATGAATGTTTTGTTTTTTCCTGTTTCCTAGAAACATTAGAGTGTTTCCATAAATGCAGTTGTTATGCATGATACATACTAATGTAAGCAATGAAAATCATTTATTGGTTTCACTTAATAATTTAATAGGCGTAGCTTAACATGAAAGTTAATGACTACAGCATCCAATATTGCTGTCCTCATTTGAAATGTCTTCCCTTAATCTCATTAGCCATTGCTTCATAAACATCAAGCTCTGTATCACCCATGAAGTTTTCCATCAATGATCCTTTCTTTCTCACGGTGATTTCCAGTTCTTCAGAACTGATGTAGCATTTATTTTCCTTACTACACAATTTAACCCAACACATATGTTGTACATTAAGTGTCACTATTTTATATGCAATTTTTTGTCTTTTAAACCTACTTACTAAGCCTTCAAAGGCAGAAATAATGTTACCAGCAAAGCAATTTACAGATTCATATTCTGATGTATTATTGAGTATTTTCACTTGGAAATAATTTTTAAGGGAGTGAGCAAGTGACACAGTGGTTGAATCACTGCTTGGGACATTGAGTGCCTGGTTCGTGTTCTGGATACGCTGCTTTTGTTCCGGCTTCCCACTCATACCATACCATGGAAATGATGAGATGATGGTTCAAGTACATGGATCCCTGCCACCATCTTAGGTGACTAGGATGGAGTTCTTGGCTCCTGGTTTCAACCTGGCCTAGCAGTGGCTGTCGCAAGAGCTTGGGTAGTGAATAGTGGATCAAAGAACTTCATCCATGTAACTCTTTGCTTCTCTCTGCTTTTAAAAATGAAAATAAAGCATAAAAGAGAAACCATATCTTGGTAAGATTCCTTAGAATCTTGGGAAAAAATTGCTGAAAATGAGACAACTGGCTCCTTGCTTTTCTCCATCTCACAAACAAAAAATATGTATTGGGAAAATATTTCAGAAATAATTTTTCTGTAATTAATGATTTAAAGGATTTTCTCCTTTATATTTCCTTCCTTATTGAAGGAATATGGTATATACAGTTATTTTTCTTAGGTTTTATAAATAGTAGTTAATGGTTATCCACAGAATAATATGTGCTTTTATGATTTTTTAGAAATATTTAACAATTATGTAGCATGAACACATTTAAATATTTGTTGAATCAAATGATCAAATTGGAAAGAAGTGATGGCTAATTACAATGTGTATAATCCTTGTTCATTTAAATGGTGGCTCATAGAGGATTTATGCTATTTGCTTGTCTTCCAAAAACTGGTGTACTTATCTGTTCATTTACTCAGTTCATTTCCTACAATAGCATAGAATGTATGCGCATTAAATATTAAAATGCATTAGTTTATATCTCAACCTTACAAAGCCAAATAAAGTATATGTTAATGAAGGACCTTTAGCTGTCCCTACTGTGCTTAATGACCATTCCTATTCAGTTGGCCTGTACAGCTATTCAGTAATGCAGGAGCACAAACAATCTTCTGGAGAAAAAACATAGGCAATGAAAACTTGATGTGTTAACACTGGAAGTGTAGTGGCTATACCTGTTGTTTCACAGATTTGAGAAAACTTTTTTTTCAATACAGTTTTTCTTCAGGAGTGAGTTTGGCTTGGATCTATTATAACCCAAAGGGGATATTCTCAATTCTGCTTTTCCAGAATGTCACAGATTCTTTCATCCCATTAACTTCTTTGAATATTGTGAAAGGCAAGTATGATACAACATTTAACAAAAGAGACCTTGGTGTTTTGAGAAACTAAGACTTGGAGGGCCACTGTGCCCTCCGTGTTGCTAATGTACTTTGATTTGAGTATTAAAAGAGTAATAATTCACAAACTTAATTGATTATTACAACAAGCGTTATATCCTAATGTTTTTTAAACTTTGCCATTTTAATATGAAGTGTTAGGAAATATGTCATTTCCTCTTCAGTACTTCTTCTTCCTGTTTCTTAGAGATACAACAAATATGTAATATTGAAACTTGGATGAACAACTCTTATTTTTAAAAGATTTCATTCAAGAAAGATGAATGTCTCCTGAGTGCTATACATTCTGCAGTCACGGGTGATAGAAGTTGATGAGGCGATCAATGTCCCATTCCTCATAGAGTTTACATTCAAGTAGAAGTTTGAGAAAATGAAAAAAGTAAGAAGCCAATGTAGAAAAGAAAGAAAGAAAGAGGCTGGGAGGAAAAGGAAAAAGACAGGAAATAACAGAAAGAAAAGAATTATCTATTTTCAGATAACTGCAGAGTGGTGTGAGTAGGGATTTACAGCTGGAAAATTGCATAACTATATGCAGTTTATTTGCATTTATATATTTCAAATGTGTAATGCTTCTGAATATCTAAACTCTTATTTTAGAACATCCTCAAAAATATGTTTATGGGAGCAAGAATTCCTACAAGACAAAATTTTTAAAAGGTTTATTTATTTATTAGGAAGATGGGGGGAGCATGGAGGGAGGAAGTAGGGATGGAAGGAATGGAGAGAAGCAGAGAGTGGGGAGAGAGAGAAGTAAAAAGAGAGAGAGAATATGAATCTTTCATCCATTTGTTCACTCCCCAAAGGCCACAATGGCTGGGGCTGGTTGAGCCGATGGCAGGAGCCTAGAGCTTCATCCAGGACTCCCACATGTTTGGAAGGGGGACTCAGGTACTTGGCCATCCTTTTCCTTCCCAGGCACATTAGCAGGGAGCTAGATCACAAGTGGAGCAGCAGGACTTGAATTGGTGTTCTGATTTTGGATTCTGGCATTGCAGGTGGTAGCTTAGCTCAGTGCATCACAACTCTGGCCCCGACAGAAAGTTTTGACCTGAATAACTCAGTTTCAGAGATCTGGTTTATGTGCATATTATCTTACTTAGTTGACAAATATTTAACAGGTACTTATTATAAACCAGACACTGTTTTGGTGATATAGCATAGAATAAAACTGTCACTAATGTCATGGGTCTTACCTAAACCAGAAGTAAATGTTGACCATAGTAGATAATTTTGTGATAAGTTCAATGGCTAAATAAAAAAATCTGTGAGGAGAGAAGTAATGGGAGTCTGGGTAGAAGTTGTTACAAGTCTGAGAAGGAATCAGTCAACCGTCAAAAATGAGAGGGTGAGTTGAATATATATTAGGTCAAGGGAAAGCAGGTGCAAAGGCCATGAGGTAGGTACTATACTGGCATTTTTAAAGACTAGTTAGGAAGCATGTGGCTAGAGTGTAGTGCGAGTAGGAGACTGGAGCAGGATGAAGCTGAAAAGTAAAAATGTTGATGGTGGATGCTGCTGTTGTGGTACAGCGAGTTGCCACTGCTTGTAAATGATTCAGCTTTCTGCTACTGTGCTTGGGGAGGCAGCAGAAAATGGCTCAAGCATTTGGGTGCCTGTCACCCACGTGGGAGACTAGGATGGAGTTCCGGGCTCCTTGCTGCAGCCTGGCCCAGCTCTGGTTGTTATAGTCAGTTGGGGAGTGAACCAAAGGATGGAAGACCTCTGTCTCTCCCTCTCTCTGTAACCCTGACTTTCAAATAAATAAATAAGTAATTTTCTTAAGTTGCTTGGTGTCAGGAGGCAGCACATGACACCTTTTTGTTCCTCTCCTTTTGTGTGTGATTTCATTCTTACGCAATTATGCTCAGTTCTGACCAGGAGTATTAGCCTTTCCTAATTAGCATCCTAAATACTCTTTCGAACTCATCTTCTACTTGGGTTTCAAAGTGATGCTTCCATAATGTGAGTCCCATCTTGTTATTCCCAACTTAATATGCTGTGGTGACAGTCCATTAGCTTTACAAAAATGCAAAGGTCTTAAATGATAGTTAAGGCCTTTTCTAATTTGACCTTTCCAAGATACCTAAACATCACTCCTCCTCTGGGCCTTTATGCCTATAGTTTCCTCTACCTGGAATGTTCTTTGCCCAGCTGTTTCTATGGCTGCTTACTTTTCGTCCTTTAAATGTCACAGTGAGACATTGCTTTCTTGACCAGTCTGTCTAAAGAAGGTGGCACCCACTTGATATTCTCCATCCCTACTGTGCTGTTTATTTCTTTCTTACCAAAATTGGAAATTGAGTTATTTTGTCTTCCGACATCTGTCTCCTTAATACTATGAAACTTTATGGAGGCAGTGACCTTGTCTGACTTCACACATCTGTATCTATAATAGAAACTAACTCATGTCAGTGCTTTTTATTTCCCAGGCACTATTCTCAGAATATTGCATGCATTACTTTATTTAATGTTTGCCTTTATGAAAAAGGTACTATTTATTGGAATAGACTAGGGTATTGAAACACAGTTGAAATATCTAACTGCCAATTCTATGGATCACGCAGACTAGACAGGATTTTAATTCAGGCAGGCTTTCCCATAGCTGATGCTCCTGCTGCCTTCCTGAAATCAGGAGTTTCTTTAACTATGGATGAAACAATGTGCTCAGGTTTTTATTTTTTTTTAACAAAAAGATGTGAATTAATTTATTGCCTGATCACTATGTACATTGTGCATCAAACAAATTTGACTATTTGCTACAGGAACCTTATATCAACTGTGACTTGATAAGACTTCTCTACCAATAGTGCTCATATCTTTGTCTTCCCCTGGAAGCTGCTATTTATCTTCCAAATTTTCTACTGTACATCATCTCATTTCCATAAGCTTTTATGATTTCTCCCTCCTTCCATGCCCAGGGTAAACAGGAACTCCTCTTTGCACATCCTCTTTGCTTCCATAAGATAGTTTAGCAATCACTATATTATATATTTATTTATTCTCATTTTATTTGAAAGGGAGAGACAGACACATCTTCTCTCTACTGGTTTACTCCTCAAATGCCTTTGAAAGCCAGGGCTGGGACAGGCTGAAGCCAGGGTATATGATTTGGATGTCAGGGACCTAGTACTTGAGCCATCACCTCTGGCCTCCCAGGGTGCTCATTAGCAGGAAGCTGGAATTGGAAGTGCAACCAGAACTTGAACCCAGACACTCAGATATGGGATATGGACAACACAAGCAACAACTTGCCTGCTACACTAAATGCTCATCTCTATACAATATTTTAATTTATTTCCTATGCCCCCTAGACATTGAACTCCTGAGATGGAGAGAGAGTGTTCTTTGTTTTTACATTCTCAGTGCTCAGTACAGTTCAGAACCTCAATAGTAGATGGTTGTTAATGTTTAAATAAATTGATGTGAGACTCGACATTTCAAGAGCACACTCATTAATATTATTGGACTCTGGGGCCCTCATTGTGGTACAGTGGGTAAAGCCTCTGATTGTGACACTGGCATCCCATATGGGAGCACTGGTTTGTGTCCTGGCTCCTCCGCTTTCAATCCAGCTTCCTGCTAATGCACCTGGGAAAGCAGCAGAAGGTGGCCCAAGAACTTGGGCCCCTGCCATCCATGTGGGAGACCTGGATTGAGTGTCTTTCAAAATAATACATTAAAAAATTGTAGAAATATTAGCTGGTTAAAATAATACCAAGACATCTGTCCAAGTAGACATCACAAAGTCAATAAACCCAGGATAATGATTTTTTTAGGAATGGAGATTATCATGATTTTATGTTAAGAAATTATCAAAAGACTTATTTATATGGCTTAAGAGAAAAATAAGAAAGCTGCTCTCTCAATTGCTAAATTTAACTGAGCTGACTTAAACTATTTTATTTACTTTAGAGGAAGAGTTACAAAGAGAGAGAAAGAAAGATAGTGATTGATCTGGTTCACTCCCCAGATGGCTGCAATGGCCACGGCTGGGCCAGGGTGAAGCCAGGAGCTTTTTTAGGGTCTGGCATGTGGGTGCAGCGGGCCAAGCACTTGAGCCATCCTCCACTGCTTTTCCAGGCCATAGCAGAGAGCTGGATAAGAAGTGGAGCAGCCGGGACTCGAACCAGCATCCATATGAGATGCCCATGCTATGGACAGCAGCTTTACCTGCTAAGCCACAGTGCCGGCCTGCAGAGAAACTAAGTTTAAGTGAGACTGAGAAGGGATGAGGAAGGGGAGTTTGAATTGGGTGAAAGAGACAGAATTTGACTTTCTGTATAGCTGAAGATTTCATAAGTAGGTCAAATTTACAAATTAATATGTCCTATACTAGGCATATTTTTCTTTAAAGTAATTTTATAAACATGCTTCACAAACCTTATAATATATGCAAATATTTTGGATGGATAAACAGAATATGGAAAAGTAATTTTCTAAGAGATCCCTGATCCCATTTTGTTAAATGTTAGAAATCAAGATGAAAAGGATCTGTAACTTGTAAGATAAAATAGGACAAAGTCAAATCCAATTTCACTTGAGTTCTTCACTTCACCTTAGTAAATAGGTTCTTACTTTTGACCTCTGCAGTATAAGTATTTTGCATCCTTTAGCTTTTTGTGTCAGCAAAACAGAATAAATTTTGTAACACAATTCTTCAGTAAACAATGTCTTTTTGTCTGGGTTTTTGTTTCTTAATTTCTCATTAGTTAAAGCTGATGATGTTCTTAATAGATTCATCGTTCTGAATTTGTTTTTAGTTCTTAAACAGAGGATTTATATTCTTTGTTTCCAAAATGGGTATATTCATTTGTCCATTTGATCAGAATAGCCAGAATGAAATTAGATTGGTGTATGTGAGCAATTAGGTTGGGTAGAATAGGAAATTTCAGTTCTGTACACAGAGATTGGCAGAACATCTCATTAGGACATGATCTGAAAGTAAGATTTTACAGTATGGACAACGGAAAACTGTGCCTGCCAGAAGCAGGTAGCCTATAATTAGCTGAAGATGGTCAAATAATTCTAATTAGTTTAAGCAAAGGAGAGTTTATTAAAGGCAATTAACTAGTGAAAGGTACTGAAAAGAGTGCCAGAAAACTAAGCCTGATTGCTTCATGGAAAGGATCAAGGTTATAGGAACCACACCCTGAGCACATACACCCAATTGCACCAAGAAACCATGTGGCAATGATACTTGTGTTTCTCCATCAACCTCCACTTCCTAAGATACTTGAAATGGGGGGATTGTTGGAGTGGTGTAATGAAGACTGGCAGGGAGGGTTAAGTTCAGGATATGTTTGGCATATAAAGCTTACCCTGGAATTTCCCAATTGATAGCTTACAGTGGGTTAGTGGAGTGCCTTGATATTGACCATCTCAGAGTGGAACTTGGGACACTCAAACTCTCAGATTACTTCTAGTCCTAAGCAACTTCCTCAGTTGCCTTCATTCTACCAGGACATGGGAAAGGATGGGGGCAGTGGTCTATAGCATTGGCTGAAAGTGGGTAGAAAAGAATCAAAGATGTGTCCCAAATTTTTGACTTGATTTCCTCATTGGATCATGGCGCTACTTAGTGATAAGAAAGAAAATAGAGAAGACCAAGTTATAGATACAGGGGAATCAAGAGGTCTTTTTAAAACAATACATTTTATTTATTTATTTGAAAGGTAGAGAGAGAGAGAGAGAGAGAGAGAGGTAGATAGATAGATAGATCGATCAATCGATCTTCCATTGATTGGTTTCCTCCAAGAAGGCCTGCAGTAGCCAGGGCTGGGGCAGGCAGAATCTAGGAGCCAGGAACTCCATCCAGGTCTACCATGTGAGTGTCAGGAACTCAAGTAACTGAATCATCACCTGTTGCCTCCCAGAGTCTGATTCAGCAGGAAGCTGGAGTTGGGAGATGGAGCTCGGTATTGAAGCCAGGCATTCGATATGGCATGCAGGTGTCCCAAGTGGTGTCTGAACTGCTATGCCAAATGCTCACCACCGAGAACTTTTTAAGACTTACGAACTTTGGGCCGGCGCTGTGGCTTAACAGGCTAATCCTCCGCCTTGTGGCGCTGGCACACCGGGTTCTAGTCCCAGTTGGGGCGCTGGATTCTATCCCGGTTGCCCCTCTTCCAGGCCAGCTCTCTGCTATGGCCCGGGAAGGCAGTGGAGGATGGCCCAAGTGCTTGGGCCCTGCACCTGCATGGGAGACCAGGAGAAGCACCTGGATCCTGGCTTCGGATCAGCGCGATGCGCCGGCTGCAGCGGCCATTGGAGGGTGAACCAACAGCAAAAAGGAAGACCTTCCTCTCTGTCTCTCTCTCTCACTGTCCACTCTGCCTGTCAAAAAAAAAAAAAAAAAAAAAGACGAACTTTGAGAAATCTAATAGTTTTTTTTTAAAGATTTACTTCTTTATTTGAAAGGCAGAGAGTTGCAGAGGCAGAGGCGGTGGGTGGGGGAAGAGAGAGGTCTTCCATCTGCTGCTTCACTCCCCTATTGTCCACACTGGCCGGAGCTACGCCTATCTGAAGCCAGGAGCTTCTTCTGGATCTCCCATGTGGGTGCAGGGGCCCAAGGACTTGGGCCATCTTTTATTGCTTTCCCAGGCCATAGCAGAGAGCTAGATCGGAAGTGGAGCAGCCGGGACTCAAACTGACACCCATGTGGGATGCTGGTACTGCAGACAGCAGCTCTAACCACTATGCCAGAGCGCTGACCTCTCTAATAGTTTTTTATATGTAGATATTAGGCAGGTTGTTGGTTATATGGGATTGGGTTCAAAAGGGCAGTTTTAATGATATGAATTTGGGAATCATTAGCATAAAGATCCGGTTTAGAGCCATGGGAGAAAGGTATACGACAGAGAAGTTATTTTAAGACTGAGCCCTTGGACACATAAACATTTTGAAGTAGAGCAGCTGTAACAGTAGAGCTATAGTATAGGAAGATAATTCTTTTTAAATTTATTTTTATTTTTGAAAGGCCAAGAGAGACAGGGACAAAGGCAGAGAGAGATCTTCCATTCACTGATTCACTGGCCAAATTCTCACAGTAGCCAGGACTTGGGAAAGCTGAAGCCAGGAGCCTGGAGCTGAATCCAGATCTCCCATGTAGGTGGCAGGGCCTCAATTGCTTGCACCATCATCTGCTGCCCACCCAGAGTGCACATTGGCAGAAAGCTGGAATGGGAAGCAGAGCTGGGCTTGAACCCAGGAACTCTGATATGAGATGCGGCTATCCCAAGCAGTGTTTTAGCTGCTGTGCCAGACTCACTCCATGAAGAGAATTCTTGACATAAAATACTTTAGAAATAAACTGAAGGACTTACTCCTTACATAAAACGAATGTGTTTCTGTATCTCTAATTAAAAGTGAAACCAGAGCTGGGGGATAATCTACTGTATTGTAAGTAGGACTGAGCATGTTGTGGGAGGAAACTTCAGGACAAGTTTAAAGAAGAAAAAACCTACTTTAAAAAATGAGGTTAAAAGAAGATATTATCAAAGCTTATCAAATCAAAAATTGTATGAATAGGATCAACAGATTCTTATTTACCAAAGTCAAAATACTAGAACTAAGAGGCACTCCCTGAGGCTTGAAAGAATTCTTTGAGGATAAAATGAAAGAATGTTCTTTTTTAACCAGTGGGTAGTAAACTTATGAAACTTTTTACCATAAGTGGTAAAATGGGTTCAAAATATAAATAGTTTCAAGGTGAAGCTCATGGACAATAGATGCATAATATATGTAAGGAAACAGATTGTTTTGATCAGTTGCATATCTGTAATCATTTAATTTTGATATCCAATTTTCTGACCAAATTTTGTAAAGGAATCATTTCAAGTTAGGGTAAGAACAGAAGGGATATCATCTGACATAATATGAATTTTTTCCTATGAAGTAGAAATTTTGCAAATGAATGTTCTGTATAGCTTCCATTTTCCTTAAAATAATTATTATACCTCAGGAAGACCTACAGTACTGCACAAAGAATAGTTGAGTAGAACAGATTTCATGTGTTCCATGGGTACAGTTCTAAGAAGATAACCATATTTCTATCCCTCCAATATAATGCCATTCTTTCCTCCCAATTTCTTATTCTGCAAGAACAGGCATGCTTTATTTATTTTCTTTTTTATGTCTTTACTAGCTGGGGAATTATATAGTATATTTATATTCTCTGAGCCTATATCGGCAAACTTATACCATTCATAATTAACGAAGTTATTCTTCTATAAACATTGCAAAAGCATTAGAATTGTTAAATTTTGATTTCCTTCCTTCCATATTCTATGTTATTGTTGCCTGATATTTTGGCCCAACACATTGTTATTTCTCCCATTAGTCATTATTAATTTTATAGCAATGAAATATTTATTTTACCATGTTCTTCTTATGAGTTCAAATCATTCCTTCTGGATTTTAACTTCCTCTTTGTCAAAGTACACAGCTTAGTAATTACCTTTGTTAAAACTATTTCATTTTTCTCCTTGAATAATAGTTTAGCTGGGCAATTTATTCTGTGTACAGTATTCTTTGTGTAACTGTATTTTGCATATAATTGATCTTTTGTTTTTGCTACTGTTAATATTTTGTCTTTAATGTTCTATATTTCCATAACAATGTGTTCTGAATATTTATATACTAGGGCTAGGTATATACCTTCTACAAAGGATTCTTTGTACAATTCTGGAACATTTTCCACCATTATTACTCTCAGTATTCTTTCCAGTCTCTCTGTAGTCTCTCTCCCTCTCACTCTGCTGTGTGAATGTTGGGGAATGTTATTCTATATTACCATATCTTTTAACTTCTTTTTTACATACTCAGTGCCTTTATTGTTTCTTGGACTATTCTGAGTGATTTCCTTATTACTGTCTCCTAATTCACTTATTCTCTTCAGGTGTAGCTAGTCTGTAGTTCAAATTTTGAGACCTTTTGTAAATGCATTATTACTATTTTAAGGATTTCTATTTGGTTCTTTTCAAATATGTATTTGTTTTGCTCATTTTTAAAAACTTTTAAAAATGTATGTGTTTGAGGAGAGAGAGAGAGAGAGAGAGAGACAGAGAGACAGAGACAGAGAAACTGTTACATCTGTTGGTTCACTCCCCAAATAGAGAGAGAGAGAGACAGAGAAACTGCTACATCTGTTGGTTCACTCCCCAGAGAGAGAGAGAGAGAGAGAGAGAAACTGCTACATCTGTTGGTTCACTCCCCAAATAGCCACACTAGGGCAAGGTGGGGTGGGCTGAAGATGAGAACCCAACTGCAGGAACCATCACTTGTGACTTCCCAAGATCTAAAATGAGAACTTGAGCCAGAGATGAAGCCCAGGGCCTCTGACAAAAGGCATCTTACTGCCAGGCCAAAAGCCCACCACTGACGCTTTGTTTGACATGCAATCTCTTTCACTGGTAAATTTTCAGCTAAAGTACTAGAAAAATGTTGATCAGGAAAAATTGAAAATTAGTAACTAAACAGATAATCCAGTTAATAGTATTCATTTTTGCCCAACTAGTACCAACTATTAAAATATATTCAGAAAGTGTTTTTCAAAATAAAACAGTAATTGAATTATTTTGGAAGAATGCTTTAGTTTAGCTGTATCAATAAGAGTAATGAGAATCATTTCTGTCACATTCAAGCTGCATATAAAATATATTTATTATGATTATATCATGTATATTATGTATATATGTACACATATATTTGTGTATATTTGAACTGTATGTTACCTTTCAAAAATTTAAATTTTGTATCACTAGCTAGAGACAGATGAAAATATTTGATTGCCTTGAAGTTACTTTTTGATAAATGTATTCCATTGATTTATATTGAAAGGCCTATATAGTTTGATATCTGCATGTATAATAAATAGAAGTTCATTTCACTATGAATAAAATACCAGTTATTTAATATAAGTTTGGAAAGATGAGTGAATAGTATGTGAGGAGTAATTGCTTTCTAAATTGTATCTTTTTTTTTTTTTTTTGACAGGCAGAGTGGATAGTGAGAGAGAGGCAGAGAGAAAGGTCTTCCTTTTTGTCGTTGGTTCACCCTCCAATGGCCACTGCGGCTGGCACATCGCGCTGATTTGAAGCCAGGAGCCAGGTGCTTCTCCTGGTCTCCCATGCGGGTGCAGGGCCCAAGCACTTGGGCCATCCTCCACTGCCTTCCCGGGCCATAGCAGAGAGCTGGCCTGGAAGAGGGGCAACCAGGATAGAATCCAGCGCCCCAACTGGGAATAGAACCTGGTGTGCCGGCGCTGCAAGGCAGAGGATTAGCCTGTTAAGCCACGGCGCCGGCCTAAATTGTTTCTTTTTTAAGATTTATTTATTTGAAATGCAGACAGAAAGAGAAAGAGAGATCTTCCATCTGCTGGTTTACTCTCCTAATAATTTCAGTAGCCAGGGCTGGGCCAGGCTGAAGCCAAGAACTTCATCTGGGTCTCCCACTTGGGTACAGGGGCCTAAGCCCTTAGGTCATGCTCTGCTGCTTTCCCAGGCACATTAGCAGGGAGCTGGATTGGAAGAAGAGTAGCCGGACTTCAGTCAGCACCCAAACAGATGCTAGCACTGCAGGCCACAGCTTGACTGGTTACATCACAACACTAGCACTCTAAATTGTATCTTAATGATGATAGTTTAAAGTTTTTTTTTTTAGTTTCAGGATTTGTAGACTTTTTAGATGTCATAAAATGCCTAGATTTAAGAGAGAATAAATAAGGTGAAGATTTTTTTTTTTTAATTTCTTCCAGGAACCATTGTTTATCAACTGTAGGGCAAGTACTAAAACAAAAATGCCGTAATGGTTCACTCCTTATTTTCTTACATTATTCTTTCTCTGTGTTTTTCCAGCTATGGTGTGAAATAGCTCAGCCATGTGTATTAAACATAAGAAAGTTTTTTATATACCTCTTTATACGGCATATTAATTTTAATGGCTACATTTATATCATACTTGGAGTGTTATTTTTTGTTCATATTTTTGATGCTGGATGATTGGATGAATCACTTCTACACACTTATTATTAATCTTTATGTAGTTTAAAGCGTGACTTTTTAAAGAACCCACACAATTGTTTCTTCACTTAAAAGGTAAAACCATGTATTTTGTCTTTAGTTCAGATACCTAAACCTCAGAAACTTTAAATCATGATACGTTTGTTTTCTTAATATATTGAGTTAAGATCACTTTAGAAGTACTTTTATGTGTAAAAGAATATTTATTTTAAAAATGAGCCAAAAGTGTTTGGTGGCAGTACTGGTTAAATATTGAAATCATTTTTCTTACTTTGCCGATCTGTAAGTCAGAGCATGGCTTCTTTTTCGATTTGAGATGACTGAGAGTTGGCTCTGCCTTGAGATACACTAGTGAATTTCTCCGCTCTGGCTGTAGACCTCAATTCAATCATGATTCTGTGTTATATAGTTAGACAGTATTTCTGTAAGCCTACCGGTTTCTTATACATTTGACATTCTTAATTTTGTATTGTTTTCCTTTTACCGCTTTACTTTCTCTTTTCTATAGTATCTTTTATTCTCCAGAGGTCCTTTTGTCCCTTGGACATTTATAGACTTTTAATATCACTTCCAGATGTCATTAATAAGACAGCTGTTACTTCCTGCTACTTTTTAAAAGTTTCTTTTGAAAAGCTTCTGTAAGGGTTTTCTTTGCAAGTGCTTTTACCTATTAATTAGCTTCTGGAGTCTCCTACTTAAATAGGTACTCTCTCTTTTTTGCCCAAACTTTTATAATAATTAAAACCAGCAGTGTGTCATGGAAAAATTTTGCATCCCATCAATTTCCTGAAAATTTTCAAATAGTATGCTTTTTACTAATGTGACAAGTTCATGCTTTACGATTAAATATTTCTGTTAAAGTTTTCAGTTAAAATAACATAGTTTTTCCTTTTTGGTCCTTAATGTTTAAGTTCTACTTTCTCATTTTTTATACACACACACACACACAGTCCTGCTCTACTTAATAATGGGAATATTTTCTGAGCCATCCTTAGATGATTTGGTCATTCTGGGAACATCCTAGAGTGGACTTGGACAAATCTAGATGGTGTAGCCTAATGTGTATCTAGACTACACGGTATAACATACTATTCCTAAGGCATAAGCCTGAACAGCATGTTATTGTACTGAGTAATGTAAGCAGCTGCAATAGATGTGGTAAGTATTTACATACACAGATGGAAAACATGCGATAACATTGCAGTGTCAAAGAGAAAAAGTGCTGTGCTGTATAGGTCACTTACCGGGAATGGCATGTGCAGGAGAAATTGCTCTGGCTGAGTTGGCGAGTGAATGGCGAGTGAATGTGGAGGCTGAGGACATGCCTGTACACTGCCGAAGACTTTATGAACAGCACACACTTAGACTCTACTACATTCATATATTTTTCTTTCTTCAGTAATAACCTTAGGTAATTGTAACATTTTTACCGTATAAATTTTGAGATTTTGTGACTTTTTAACTCTGGTAATAATGCTCAGGAGAGGGAGAAAGGGAAGGAGGAAGAGAAAAAGAGCGAGTGAACGAGTCTCCATCTTCTGGTTCACTCCGTAAATGGTCACAATATTCAGGTCTGGATGAGGCTGAAGCCATTAGCCAGGAACACTATCTAGGCTTCCCATGCAGATGAAAGGGGCCCAAGTACTTGGGCCATCTTCCACTGCCTTCACTGGTACGTTAGTAGAAAGCTGACTCAGAAATGGAACAACGGGACTTAAACTGATGCTCCAATATGGGATGCTGGTCACTTAACCTGCTGTGCCACATACCATTTCCTCCTTTATAATCTTATAGGACCACTGCTGTAAGTGTAGTCCTTCATTGACTGGAACATCGTTATACTGTGTGTGACTGTACTCATATGTGTATTTCCACTCCAGCAGAGACACCAACATAATCAGTGGTGTTACAGCAGCATATAGGATATTATTAAGTTCCATGGGGGCATGGAACATGTCAACCCTCTTTAGCTCATACAAAGCCAGTTTTGAATAACTATATTTGATGAATAAATGGATATAAAAGTAAGTGAAATTTGAAATTATGTCTAACTGAAATCATTCTGTTCCCTTCAGTCTTAACCTTGTTCAAGCCATTGGCAAATATATAAGTGGTCTTTTTGGTATGGTTTTATGGAATGGGTGCCCACTTTGCAGCCAGGAAGTTCTTGTTTGAATTCCTGATCTTGGTATGTAAAGGCACTGTGACCTTAGGCAAGTCCCTGAAGTTCTCTGAACCAAAGTTCCTTTATAGGTAAGAAGAAGGTTATAGGGGCCAGACATTTGGCTTAGCAGTTTAGACACTGGTTAAGACACCCATGGCCCACAGTGGAATGCCTGCATGGATACCCATACTCTGGTTCCCAGTTCCAGCTTCCTGTTAATGCAGACCCTGGGAGGCAGTGGTTATGGCAGAAGTAACTGGGTTCCTGCCACCCATGTAGCAGAGCTCAATTGAGTTCCTAGACTTAGCCATTTTGAGTATTTTGGGAGTGAACCAGAAGATGTGAGCTCTCTTGCTCTTGCCCACCTCTCAAATGAATTAATTTAAAAAAACTGAGAGGCTAACATCTTCCCTGTGGGATAGTTTTAAAAGTTGAGAGAAAATTGTGTTGCCCAAAGATTCTCAAGATAATATAGCGTTATTTTCTCTATTTTACACTGAAATGTTATTTACATAAACTGACATGTGAATTGTTAAATCAACTAATTTATGAGATAATTGGACTCAGAAATTGTCCACAGTTACCTAATTATCTAATGAACATTTACCATTCTCTCTGTTTTCTGTTATGTTTGCTACTTTTATGTCCATATCCCTGTTTATTTGTACAACTTACCTCTGAATCACATCAAAGACTCGGTCCTAGCTCATTCTCTTATTTTACGTATTTAGTTCTACAATAATACTGTATTACTCAGGGAATAGTCACAAAAAGATGAGCTACTCTACAGATTTCAAGCAGTGAAGGGATTTAATAGAAAGAATCAAGTGCTTTACTGAACCACTGGAAAGGCTGGGCGAATGAAATTCAGGGGAAGATGCCATAGCTCTCCATTTAGCCACAATCTTTCCGAGAGTCAGCAAATTGCATAGACCACAGGAAATCACTGGCAATTTCCACTACTGCTTCTGTCATCAAAGCGGGTGATTTGTAAGGTAATGCCCAATGGCCACTGTAAATATCTTGTGTGGGTGGAAACCCACACACTGCAGCCCATCACCACCAGGGAAGCCATAATAAATCTTCAGCCTCTTCCTTGCTTGCAAATCTGGTACATAATTCTGGAAAATGTGATCGATACCCAGGCATCCAGCCCCTGTGACACAGAAGGGAGCATGGCAGGGGGATGATATTGACTTGCAAACAAACAAGTCAGTACTACTTCCCCTGCATGTGACATCCTGTTTTATTCCAATTCTTCAGGCGTGCTGTCTCTGTTTTGAATCCTAATATCCATTCTTTCTGTCACAGCTGTAATGACTGTTGAATAAGCAAGTAGGTCGAGTCACAAAAAGAGAATGTATAGCATATATACTGCTATCTCTTTGGCATCTTAATATTTTATTTCTCTCAGAAACGTATCCTTTATTTTAAATGAGTCTATAGTCCAGAAGTAGGCAACTAATGGGGCGCATGCCAAGTCTCCATGGCTGCCTGTTTTTGCAACTAAAGTTTTCACTGGAAAACAGCCACACCCATTTGTGTCAATGTTGTTAGTAGCTGCTTTCACACCACAATAACCATGTTGGATATTTGCAACAGAGGCCATATAGCCCACCAAGCTGAAAGTATTTATAGAAAAAGATGGCTGGGCCCTGCTGTAGATAACATGTAAAGAATCATATTTGGTGGAGAATTTTGCTTACTTACTTGCCTTTTAATTACTTTCATAATTGGTTTCATGGATGTGGGTTTTTAAAATTTCATTGGTAAATGATGTTAGCCTATTGCCAGGTACTTACGTAGAACTCTGTTAATGATCTGAAAAATAAAAATGTTCATTAAACCAAAACAATGAATGTGTTCTGAATGCCCCTATGTGAGGGATTGTGATTTTACATAGATCCCCCAAGCATCCAATTTTTAATAGGGTGCCGTGTCATCTTGATCCTTGCATGCTCTACTGCTCATGAGCAGCCCACTAGTCACTGTGCACCAATGATTTTTCTTGCTAATAGCTTCTTTATATTAATAATGATTTTAAACTGTGATATGCTATTCAGACTGTTGTTCTCCCAGTAATTAGGCCTTGCCTCTTACTGGCAACCTGATCCTGGTGAGGAACTTGAGTCATGAGGTAACTTACAATGTCAAGGCCTCCTCATTCTTGGCCATTGGAAGAGCCACCCACATATTCCCCCTGACTTCTTCATATCTTTTCTTGTCTTTAAAGTATGATTTTAAAAAGAATGGGAGGAAAAGAGGGATGGAGGGTAGAGGGGAAGGTGGGGAGGGAGAGAGACACAACATAGGGACACATTGGACCCTAAAGACCTTTCTTACTGAACACTGTCAATCCTTGTTTCTTACCCACTGTTATCAACTATTTCTTCAGCGCCATGTTCAGGCATCATTTTCAATCTTTTAACAGAGAACGCATTTTTCTTGCACCTTGTAACCTGTCTCTAGCTGGTGCTTTATTCTTGTATGACTTCCAACTTTGCTCATCACCTTGGTTCTTAACTCTACATACTCCCCTCACTCTTCTTTGATTGCTACGCTTTTTACTCTGATTCTTCCGATTTCTTAACCTGTATTTAAAAATATCTTTTCCATTCATCATTAAATGCTTCTGCAGATAGAAATACTCATTTTGTTCTTTAAGGCATTTCAATATTCTTTTCCCTGGAGTACATTTTTTTTTGCCATCTTAACTTGCTCCTTCATAAAAGGGGAGTAGTAGTTCATTCTTCATCTTGACTATGTATTTCTATCATATATCTCCCATGCTGAACAATAATTTATTCCATGTCAATGTTTTTGAATAATTTACAAATTTTTCACAAATTAACCATTATAGGAGCTGGTGCTGTGGCACAGCAGGTTAAAGCGCTGGCCTGTAGCGCCAGTATCCCTATTCAAGGACTTGACCTATTCAAGTCCTGGCTGCTCCACATCAGATCCAGCTCCCTGCTAATGCACCTGGGAAAGCAACGGAGGATGGCTGAAGTCCTTGGTTCCTTGCACCCATGTGGGAGACCTTGAGGAAACTCTTGGCTCCTGGCTTGAGATCAGCTCAGCTCTGGCCATTGTGGGCATTTGGAGAGTGAACCAGAGGATGGAAGGTATATGTCTGTCTGTCTGTCTCTCTCCCAACCTCCCTTCCTCCCTTCCTCCTTCCCTGTAACTCTTTCAAAAAAATTAAAAAAAAAACCCATTACCAAGACATGCTTTTCTGTTTGCATTATGCATTGTGTCTTCCCTCCTGCACGTGAGTCTAATCTTTGTGAAGACCATTCCCATCTATATCTGTTTTTATCGTAAGTCTGATAGCAAGTATCTAAATATAGAATCTCAAATCCTGAATTCCTACAAAGTGATTCTAAATATGTTGTCTTGTGACTATGGATAGCTTCCAGGTACTTCCAGTCTTTTCATTTTTCTGGAGCAATATTGCAAGCCTCTTCCAAGACATAGAATCCCCCCTCTTGAAAGACGTACATATGTGAAAAAGCCTCCCCCTTTATTTCTGTAGATTTTGGGCAGCTACATGTACAAGTGTGACAATCCCTAACCCCTGATTCATTTCCATGATTATGTGTTTTCCAGTGTAGATGTTCTATTATTTATACTCACAAATAAAAATCCATGTGGACATTATTCTTATTCCATTGATTCACGTGAAACTGCCCCTACGTGCAACGATGGGCTCAGAGTGAAGAACACGATCCAGGGCTCCCGTGTGGGTGACAAGAACCCAGTTACTTGAGCTATCTCCCAAGTTCCATAGTAGTAGGAAGCTGGAGCTGGGAATTAGAGCTGGGCATTGAACTCAGGCACTCTGGTGTGAGACGTGGGTGTCTTGACTGCTAGACTATACCTCTGCCCCAGTCATTTGCTTTTTTGTGCTTGTATTATGTACTGGTATCTCTGATTTCTTTCTCTTATTTCCATCATTCAGTTCAGTCAAATCCCCTTACCTTTCTTCATTTATTTCTATCTGTAGATCAATAGTTCTCAAATTTTAATGTGCATCAGAATTACTTAAAAGCCTCTGACTCAGGTAGTCTGGGTTGAGGTCAGATCATTTTTACTTCTGTTACGTTTCCAGGTTTTAATAATGCTCTTGGTCTAGGGGTCTCCACTTCAGGAACCATGCCTAGGCAATGCTTCTACCTCCATGTGCATCAAGATGCTGTTTATATATCCCCCTTGAGTGTTTTTTTCTATACCTCTTTATCCCCTCCTCCATTTACTTTTTGAACCATCATGTATGTATTTTCAGCATAATTTGAAATACTTGAAATACTTTCCTTAACCCACCTACACTTTTTTTTTGGTGTGTGTGTGTGTGGGGGGGTGGTCTGTGTTCTCTTTTTGTCTCGCTTCCACAGGAAACTCATGATTTCCCTTGGACAGATGTTTCTTGCTCTCTTTCTGCTTTCTCTCACGTGCTGACTCTTGAAGGTGGCCCAGCTGTGCCTACCTTCCTCTCACTGTGGCTTGCCATGGGGCATTTACTTTTTATTTGTACTACTTGCTCTCTTATCAGGAGGCACTGTGGTGTCCCTGCACTTCAGACTGAAACCCCGTTTTCTAACTGTGCTCTACACTTTAAGTGCCCCAGGAAATGACAGTTACATCTTTAGCTGTCTTGTGCACAACAGCAATAATACTTCTTTGTAACATAATGAAAATCTCTTGACAGGTGGTCAACACATGCCCACTTGATTTTTCATCTTTTTTTTTTTTGACAGGCAGAGTTAGAGAGAAAGGTCTTCCTTCCGTTGATTCACCCCCCAAATGGCCGCTACGGCCAGCGTGCTGTGCTGATCCGAAGCCAGGAGCCAGGTGCTTCCTCCTGGTCTCCCATGCGGGTGCAGGGCCCAAGCACTTGGGCCATCCTCCACTGCCCTCTCGGGCCACAGCAGAGAGCTGGACTGGAAGAGGTGCAACCGGGACAGAACCGGTGCCCCAACTGGGACTAGAACCTGGAGTGCCAGCACCGTAGGCAGAGGATTAGCCAAGTGAGCCGTGGCGCCGGCCCCCGCTTGATTTTTAACAATTGCTTCTTGTAGCCCAAATCTCTTAAGTACTTCCAACTTTCAATGAACTAAGATGATGCTTAATCACTTAAAAAAAAAAAAAACAAACATCACTGCATCCCTATTTTGTTTCTGAAATCTTAACGTTTATTTTTCTTTTTTTTAAGATTTATTTATTTATTTGAAAGTCAGAGTTACACAGAGGAGAGGCAAAGAGAGACAGAGAGAGAGATTTTCTATGAGATGGTTCACTCCTCAGATGGCTGCAACGGTCAGAGCTGCCCCAATCCGAAGCCAGGAGCTTCTTCGGGGTCTCCCACGTGGGTGCAGGGGCCCAAGGACTTGGGCTATCTTCTAGAGCTTTCCAAGGCCATAGCAGAGAGCTAGATTGGAAGTAGAGCAGCCAGGGCTTGAACTGGTACCCATATCGGATTCTGGTGCTTCAGGCCACGGCATTAACCCACTGCGCCATAGTGCTGGCCCCTTAACTTTTATTTTTCCTTGTATAGACTCTAAAAAAAGTTTTTATTTTCCTGTTGAATTGCAGCTTACATCAAGATTTTTACTTTTAAGCATTTGAATTATTGCATATGTGTACCATGAGTTCATTCCAAACGAATTAATAGCAGATCTCAATTTTATTTCTGCCTAGACTGTAACTCTCATCCCCTGGAAAGTACATATTCTTGATACAGTCTAATATTGCTAAAGAGGCTTGTTAAATTTGAAAAGAACTCTCTTCACATCCTACCTCTGCTTCTCATTTTTGTCACCTACCTAGTGCTCTAATATGAGCATCTACCTTATAGAATCAAGAAGAACAAATGAGAAAAGGTAGCTTTCATGATGTCTGGATCTTGGGAAATATTAAATCTTGGCTAGTATTAATAATATTATATAATCAAACTGTTCCATGAGGAAAGTTTGTTTCTCTCTAAGTTTCTTCCTTTACCTTGGAGAAGAAGCAATATATGAATTAGATAAACCGGCAATAAATATTTTCCAAATCTTTATTTTAAGGCTCTGTTATTTTTGTCTTTTCTTCTTCTTCCCAAACCTTGAAAGCATATACCTCTTTTTCTTGTTTTATTTTACCGCTAATTTTTTAAAAAAGACAACAACAACAAAAAAAACCACAAATGCAACAGTCATACTGGTCTTTTTTTTTTTTATTAAACTTTTATTTAATGAATATAAATTTCCAAAGTACAGCTTATGGGTTACAATGGCTTCCCCCTCCCAAAACTTCCCTCCCACCCACAACCCTCCCCTTTCCTGCTCCCTCTCCCCTTCCAATCACATCATGATTCATTTTCAATTCTCTTTATATACAAAAGATCAGTTTAGTATATATTAGGTAACGATTTCAACAGTTTGCCCCCATATAGCAACACAAAGTGAAAAAAAAAATACTGTTGGAGTACTAGTTATAGCAAAATAAGAGTGAACAGCACATTAAAGGCAGAGATCCTACAAAATATTTTTTTTTTAATTTTTGACAGGCAGAGTGGACAGTGAGAGAGAGACAGAGAGAAAGGTCTTCCTTTAGCCGTTGGTTCACCCTCCAATGGCCGCCGCGGTAGTGCGCTGCGGCCAGCACACCGCGCTGATCCGATGGCAGGAGCCAGGTGCTTCTCCTGGTCTCCCATGGGGTGCAGGGCCCAAGGACTTGGGCCATCCTCCACTGCCTTCCCGGGCCACAGCAGAGAGCTGGCCTGGAAGAGGGGCAACCGGGACAGGATCGGTGCCCTGACCGGGACTAGAACCCGGTGTGCCGGCGCCACAAGGCGGAGGATTAGCCTATTGAGCCGCGGCGCCGGCCCTACATAATATTTTTTTAAAAATTAATTAATTTTCTATGCCATTTCCATTTTAACACCAGGTTGTTTTTTTTCATTTCCAATTATCTTTATATACAGAAGATCGATTCAGTACATAATTAGTAAAGATCTCATCAGTTTGTACCCACGCAGAAACACAAAGTGTAAAAATACTGTTTCAGTACTAGTTATAGCATCACTGCACATTAGACAACACATTAAGGACAGATCCCACATGGGATGTAAGTACACAGTGACTCCCATTGCTGACTTAACAATTTGACACTCCTGTTCATGGCGTCAGTAATCTCCCTAGGCTCTAGTCATGAGTTGCCAGGGCTATGGAAGCCTTTAGGGTTCGCTGACTTTGATCTTATTCCGATAGGGTCACAGTCAAAGTGGAAGTTCTCTCCTCCCTTCAGAGAAAGGTACCTCCTTCTTTGATGGCCCCGTTCTTTCCACCGGGATCTCACTAACAGAGATCTTTCATTTAGGTTGTCTTCTTTTTTTTTTTTTCCATGGTATCTTGGCTTTCCATGCCTACAATACTCTCATGGGCTCTTCAGCCAGATCCGAATGCCTTAAGGGCTGATTCTGAGGCCAGAGTGTTGTTTAGGACATCTGCCATTCTATGAGTCTGCTGTGTATCCCACTTCCCATGCTGGATCTTTCTCTCCCTTTTTGATTCTATCAGTTAGTATTAGCAGACACTTGTCTTGTTTGTGTGATCCCTTTGTTTCTTAGACCTATCCAGGCCATCGAATGTGAACTGAAATTGATCACTTGGACTAGTGAGATGGCATTGGTACATGCCACCTTGATGGGATTGTATTGGAATCCCCTGGCACATTTCTAACTCCATCATTTGGGGCAAGACTGATTGTGCATGTCCCAAATTGTGCATCTCCTCCCTCTCTTTTTCCACTCTTGGATTTAACAGGGATCACTTTTCAGTTAAAATTTAAACACCTAAGAATAATTGTGTGTTAATTACTGAGTTCAACCTCTAGTACTAGAACAACAACAACAACAACAAATACTAAAAAGGATAAAGTATTACATTGTACATCTAGAGTCAGGACAAAAGCTGATCAGGTCATTGTTTCTTATAGTGTCCATTTCACTTCAACAGGTTTCCCCTTTGGTGCTCAGTTGTCGCCGATCAGGGAAAACAAATGATATTTGTCTCTTTGGGACTGGCTTAATTCACTCAGCATGATGTTTTCCAGATCCCTCCATCTTGTTCCAAATGACCGGGTTTCATTGTTCCTTACTGCTGTATAGTATTCTATGGAGTACATGTCCCATAGTTTCTTTATCCAGTCTACTGTTGATGGGCATTTGGGTTGGTTCCAGGTCTTAGCTATTGTGAATTGAGCTGCAATAAACATTAATGTGCAGATGGCTTTTTTATTAGCCAAATTAATTTCCTTTGGGTAAATTCCAAGGAGTGGGATGGCTGGGTTGTATGGTAGGGTTATATTCAGGTTTCTGAGGAATCTCCAGACTGACTTCCATAGTGGCTTAACCAGTTTGCATTCCCACCAACAGTGGGTTAGTGTCCCTTTTCCCCCACATCCTCTCCAGCATCTATTGTTGGTAGATTTCTGAATGTGAGCCATTCTCACTGGGGTGAGGTGAAACCTCATTGTGGTTTTGATTTGCATTTCTCTGATTGCTAGTGATCTTGAACATTTTTTCATGTGTCTGTTGGCCATTTGGATTTCCTCTTTTGAAAAATGTCTATTGAGGTCCTTGGCCCATCTCTTCAGTGGGTTGTTTGTTCTGTTGTTGTGGATTTTCTTGATTTCTTTGTAGATTCTGGTTATCAACCCTTTATCTGTAGTATAGTTTGCAAATATTTTTTCCCATTCTGTCGGTTGCCTCTTCACTTTTCTGACTGTTTCTTTTGCAGTACAGAAACTTCTCAATTTGATGCAATCCCAAATGTTAATTTTGGTTTTGACTGCCTGTGCTCCTGGGGTCTTTTCCAAGAAGTCTTTGCCTGTACCTATATCTTGCAGGGTTTCTCCAGTGCTCTCTAACAATTTGATGGTTTCCGGTCGTAGATTTAAGTCTTTAATCCACGTTGAGTGAATTTTTGTGTAAGGTGAAAGGTATGGGTCTTGCTTCAAGCTTCTGCACATGGAAATCCAATTTTCCCAGCACCATTTATTGAATAGACTGTCCTTATTCCAGGGATTAGTTTTGGATTTTTGATCAAATATAAGTTGGCTGTAGATGTTTGGATTGATTTCTGGTGTTTCTATCCTGTTCCATTGGTCTATCCATCTGTTTCTGTACCAGTACCATGCTGTTTTGATAACAACTGCCCTGTAGTATGCCCTGAAATCTGGTATTGTGATGCCTCCGGCTTTGTTTTTGTTGTACAAGATTGCTTTGGTTATTCGAGGTCTTCTGTGTCTCCATATGAATTTCAGCATTATTTTTTTCCAGATCTGAGAAGAATGTCTTCGGTATCTTGGTTGGTATTGCGTTGAATGTATAAATTGCTTTTGGGAGAATAGACATTTTGATGATATTGATTCTTCCAGTCCATGAGCATGGAAGATTTCTCCATTTTTTGGTATCCTCTTCTATTTCTTTCTTTAAGGTTTTGTAGTTTTCATCGTAGAGATCTTTAACGTCCTTGGTTAAGTTTATTCCAAGGTATTTGATTGTTTTTGTAGCTATTGTGAATGGGATTGATCTTAGCAGTTCTTCCTCAGCCGTGGCATTGCCTGTGTATACAAAGGCTGTTGATTTTTGTGCATTGATTTTATATCCTGTTACTTTGCCAAACTCTTCGATGAGTTCCAGTAGTCTCTTTTTTTTTAACTTTTATTTAATGAATATAAATTTCCAGTGTACAGCTTATGGATTACAGTGGCTTCCCCCTCCCATAACTTCCCTCCCACCCGCAACCCTCCCCTTTCCCACTCCCTCTCCCCTTCCATTTGCATCAAGATTCCTTTTCAATTCTCTTTATATACAGAAGATCAATTTAGTATAAAGATTTCAACAGTTTGCACCCACATAGAAACACAAAGTGAAACATACTATTTGAGTACTAGTTATAGCATTAAATCACAATGTACAGCACATTAAGGACAGAGATCCCACATGAGGAGCAAGTGCACAGTGGCTCCTGTTGTTGACCCAACAAATTGACACTCTAGTTTATGGTGCCAGTAACCATCCTAGGCTGTCGTCATGAGTTGCCAAGGCTATGGAAGCCTTCCAAGTTTACCGACTCTGATCATATTTAGACAAGGTCATAAAAGACAGAGTGAGGATAGTAACCAATGATCCTAAGAGTGGCATTTACCAGGTTTGAACAATTATACAGCATTAAGTGGGGAAGAGGACCATCAGTACACACAGGTTGGGAGTAGAGCCATTGGTGGTAGAGTAGAGGTTATGATTACAAAGGAATGAGGCCCAAGTGCACTAGACAGGGCCTAGAACAAAGGACAGAGTCATTATTAGAGGAGCTAAGAAAGGTGCTGTCTAAGCTCAGTAGTCTCTTATTAGAGTTCTTTGGGTCCCCTAAATAAAGAATTATATCATCTGCAAAGAGGGATAGTTTGAGTTCTTCCTTCCCGATTTGTATCCCTTTAATTTCTTTTTCTTGCCTAATAGCTCTGGCTAAAACTTCCAGAACTATATTGAATAGCAGTGGTGAGAGTGGGCAT